>NC_087449.1:68986641-70186641 GCF_036321535.1 Camelus dromedarius | reverse complement strand
CCAGCTACTGTTTGCTGAGTGAATAAACAAGGGACTCTGAATCACCAAGCCTCGAGCCTGGCACGCCAGCAGCACCAGGCAGACAGTGCGCTCGGCACCCCTGGAGGAGGTCCTTAGGGACAGTGGATGCCTGCTGTGCAGCCCTCCCTCCCTCAGCGCACACGTGGGGGCCTTGTGCATGTCCCTGCCACCTGGGGTGCCGGTGACCCTGGGTGAAGAAGGTTCTGTCCAGCACACAGACACCGGCAGCAACGCAGGGGCCCCGAGGGCAAGTCCTCCCTGAGAGCAGTTTCAGGAGAGCATCTGGTCGGTCACGCCACCAGAGGGCGGGCTGGGGGGGGTCAGCTCTGCGGACACTGAGGGCGTGGCAGCGGTGGGCCCCGGCTTGGAGAGAGTGGCCTAGCGGGGGTGGCAGGGGTCGGGGGGGCGCTGAGCAGCTGGCCTTCTCAGCTATGAGGACCCTTCATTCCTACGGGAGGCCGGTCTTGAGGAAGGACCAGCAATACTTCCACGATGATTGGACCACAAGGACAGGGGAGTCACTATGTTGGCCCAGAGGATACCGGTTAGGACGGGGAGCCACAGGGGACAAGTGTGTGGCCAGGAGGGCACCGATGGCGTGGGCGCCGGCCCTGGTGCGTCTCGTAACTGTTGTGCACGGCGCAGCAGCCAGGCCCGGGGAGTACAGCCTGCAGGCTCTGCACGCTTAACGCAAAGGGACAGAGGACAGAGAGGTTGCCTGGGGTCTGAGGATGGAGAATAGGCGTGAGGGACACATGCGTTTCCTTGCATGTAAGTTAGACATAGGTGACACGGATTAAAGACGAAGTAAACGCACCACCTGGCAGCAGCCACGCTCACGGGGGAAGGACGGGCGCCGGCCTGGGGGCTCAGGGCTGCAGGAGTGCGTCGGAGTGCGGGCAGCTGGGCAGGGGCCACAGATGGGCACTTGGAGGTATGGAGAGAGAGCTGGAAGTGTTTAGGAGAGAGGCAGGTTTCTGTCTGTCACAGGAGGGACGTCCAGGTCAGACAGGGGACGAGGTGGACTGCTGATTCTGTTGGAGCCAGAATTCCACTGTGAGTGCGTGGCTTCAGTGCAGACAGCACAGACGTGCATGCGCTTCCCGGGTGCCTGGGGGAGGGCCTGGAGCAGCAGGGGAGCACCCAGCACCCAGCACCCAGCTCTGTCCCCAGACACCGTTCTGCCCTGTGAGGAACCAGGCCTCCTTGGACAATTGCCTGGGTCCAGGGCTGGGGCGGACAATAAATGAGGGGGCCTGGACCGCGTCCTTATGCCAGGAAGTGCGGGGCGAGTCACAAGCACAGAGGAGCCAGCCTGAAAGAGGTCCCGCGGCCAAATCTGCGACGACTGGAGCGTCAGAATAAGTGACGACGGGAGAGACCGTGACCCACCGAATGAAACGGGAATGGGAGAGTCACACGGAAGCATAAACGAATGTGGAGAAGGGAAAGGTGCCCCTCACAGCAGCATGCTGACTCACACAGCTGGATGGGATGACGGAGCTAGAAAGGCGCACTTTGGCAACAGCCATCTTAACTGGTTCAAACACGAAACACCAGTAAATGCGAAAACCAGAGTGCGGAGAAGGAAGAGGATGGGGTCTTCCAGAGTCTTGCAGTTTGTACCACAAAGTACATGTTAGTTTCCGAGAGAAATGCATGACTCGGCGATGGAGAAAGTCTGCAGACATCCCTCATCCAAGAGGTCAGAGCCCCCACGGAACAGGGCCAGCGGGCATCGGGCGCCTCACCGCAAGGACACCAGGCAGGATGCGGCAGCACGTCGGGGGTGGACGCCAGACGACAAGCCCGAGGGGGCAGCACATGGGGCGACGTGAGGGACCTTTCCCGGCCCAGGATCTTCAAACTATCAAGGTCATGTGTGTCACGGTTGGGGGGGGGGCTGGGGGTCCTTCCAGCTGGACGCAGGACCACCCCACGACCCCCAAGTGGGGCCTCCTTGCTGTGAAGGTGTCACTGGGATGATGGGGCCAAGGGGACACAGGGGTTCTTCGTGCTATTTTGCAGCTCTTCTGTAAATCTGAAGTTGTTTCAAAATTTTAAAGTTTTTTTAAAAAAGTAAATGGAGGACGCAGTGATCGAGAAAGACAAGGCCACCAGGTCTTTGCTGCTCCGGAGCTGGTGGGGAAGGGACGCTGTCAGGACAAGGACCCCTCCTCCCCAGTTTACAGAGGGCGTCACAGCTTGGCCCACAGGACACAGGGGATCAGGGCAGACTGCATCACAAGAGGAACGGGCCAGAGACTGATTCCGGCCCCATGAGTCGCCGGGGGAGGCTCCCGGCACTCAACGCCCACTCCCAGCCCTGCGGGCGCCTCCTGCAAAGGGCCGGACACCCGTGTGGCCAGCGCCGCGGGCGAGCTGAGACTCGGGCCGGGGGCTCCGTCGGGGCAGAAGGGTGTGAGGCAGCTGTGTCGTCGGACCCCCAGCCCTGGTGGAAGCTCCCCGCCTGCTGGGTCTCCAGGGGCCTGGACGGCTGAACTTCCGGGAGTCGGGCCGGGATCTGCCCAGAGTCGGATTCTGTCCCTCATGCCTCTTCCTAAACCCTTAAGCCAGCTGGAGGCAGTCCTGACGTTTACAGCCCAAACCCTCTACCAGGAAGTACTTGACACAGGGCAGCGGTCTCGGGGGGGGGGGGGTGGAGGGAGGTGATTCTAGGAAAGGTGAGAAGCACTTTTTAAAACCACGCTGGTTGTTCGCAGAAGCACAGAGACCAGGAAAAAAGGGAAAAGAAGCTGACTGCATAGATCCTAAGAACTCAAACACCGAGAAAGAGAAAAACACTTAAAACGTGTGAAGTCCTGGTTACCATTCAGTTTTCAGGCAACTTGAAAGTCAAGTGCAAAACATATCCTTCATACTCAGACCCGTCCCGTGTGTGACCCCGGGACTTACTCGCTCTCCTGAAGCACGGCTGTGACTCTGGACTGCAGGTCTCTCTCCTTCTCCAGCTCCAAGCGCAGGCGTCGGGACGCTGCCTCCAGGCGGCCCACGGCTGCCCTGGGGAGAGCGGCGCTGAGATGAGGCCCCCAGGCCAGGGCTCCGGGCACCTTCGCCTGCCTTTTCATTTTTGAGAGGACTCTGTCTGGACGGGCCAGGGGGGAGGCAGGAGTGTGGTGTTGTCGAGGACAGGCTTCTCCTGGGCCCACCCTGGCTGGGCGGCTCAGAAGGTGCTGACCCTGCACCCCCCGGCTCCATGTTTACAAGTGGGGGGAGTCGGTCTCCTCACTGCCAGCCCTTCGGAGCTGCAGGCCCACCCAGGTTTGGCCCGGGAAGGACCCAGCACACCTGCTTCATGACTAGAAGCATCTGGGCGGCCAAGAAGCCGCCATGAGACCCTCTTGGCCGAGCCACTCTGCGCTGTCCCACATCACCTGTCTCTGCCCTCCTGGAGCCGCAGGTACCCTCCCCTCGTGCGGATGCACAGACGGACAGAGGTGGGGGGGGCGCAGGGCGGGCAGGGCAGAGAGGTGCACCGCCCCTGAGATCCCTGCCAGGGTGTTTGAGCCTGCAGGTCCAGGTCTCTCTGAGAATGGCCTTGAGTAACGCTGCCCAGGGGACTCGACCGTGCAGGCAGCTGACCTCTGTGCCACCCCGGTCCCTGAGCTGCCCTGCTGGCCTCTCCCGGCTCCCACCCCTGGGTGCTCTTTCCCCATTATTCAGGCCCCAGCCTGGGGGTCAGCTCCTCAGGGAGGCCTCCCCTGCCACCTGCTTCAAAGTGACCGCCCTCCAGACTCACGGCCACCCCGTGTGACCACCTGACTCTTCGTGTCCACTATGAATGTCTGCCCTGCCCGGGATGGAGGCTGGTCTGCTCGCTCGGCCGCTGAACACAGCAGGTGCTGAGTGCAGACCCTGATGTGGGAGGATGGAGCCCACTCTGCGGCCCACGCGGGCCCCAGGTCGCCCCCCACACCTACGACCTACATGTTGTTGGCCTCTCTCTCCGCGGCCACCTCGGCTGCCACGCTCTCCTGCTGCTTGGCCACGAGGTCCATCCTCTGGCGGCTGGCACGCAGCTCCCCTCTGAAAGGTGAAGCCAGAATCTGGATAAACGGTCCCCTGACACCCAGGCCCTCCGCCTCCCTCTCCCCAGGTGCCTCCCCGCTCCTCCAGCTGGGGAGGGGGCAGCGGGACGGGGTGGGGGCTCGGGGCCCGCAGACACACCCTCTCCTCCGGGGACCCCTCTCACACAACCGGGTACTTAGGAGGAAGGTTTCACGGCGCCTGCAACTGGTTTTCAGGTTCCAGCTTCTCTGCAGACGAGCGTGGAAAGCCCACCAGGCGGGGCCCCGGCGCTGCTCACCGTGTCCTCTGAATGAAGAGGACTTTCTCCTCCTGCAGCTTGTCCAGGCGGCTCAGGTCCTGCCGCCACTGTGCTGCCCGCACTCGGTCCGGGGCAGCCGGTCTCCGCCTCCTCCTGCCGGCTCCCTGCCCTTTGCCTGGACTGGTGGGAAAGGACGGCGGCTGCCATCGCGGGGCGACTCCCCCGCCCCGGGCAAGCAGCCCCCCCCCCCCCCGTCAGTCCCCCGTCCGTTACCTGGAGCTTCCGGGGCCAGCCCGGCCCGCGGCCTCCATGGAGGGCGACTCACCCACAAACTCCGGCTCTTCCAGTTCATCTGGTTCTAGAAACCAAGCAAGAGTTCCAGAGTCAGGCGCTCGAGCCTGAAGGTCCGGGAGAAGTCCCGCCAAGCTCCGCCTGGACGGGCAGCGAGGCCACGGTGTCTCCAAGCAGCGGTTCTCAAACCAGAGCCCAGGGAACCCTGGGGGAGTCCCTGAAAGTCTTTCAGGGGGTCTGTAAGGTCAAGACTGCCTTCACAGTAATAGCAAAGCATCATTTGTCTTTTTCAGCCCTTTTCACGAGCGCACCGCGGAGGTTTCCAGGGGCCTCACGACACGTGGAGCCCAGCTGCCTCCTCCCAGCCGGGCTCTTGCCGCTGCCTGCGACAGGCTCACTGTTCTGCTGTTGTAAGTAAACAGGTTTAAAAAAAGCCTTTCAGATTTAGTTTTTAACAGTGAACACTGAAAGATTAACCATCATAAACAAAAGCTTTTCGGGTTGTCAATAATTTTTAATGATGTAAAGGGTTCCCCGACAGGAAAAGGTGTGAGAGCCACTGTCTCAGAGAGTCCCCGCAGACTCCCAGCGAATCGTGGCAAAGCAAGCTGTCTGGCTTACGTCCACTCCTTCATTAAATCTCAGTAAAAATGAAAGGAAATTCTAAGAGGTGTCCGGCCACGGTCACGAGAGCAGGAGCGGGAAGGCGGCGGACAAGAGAAGGCAACCTGGAGCGAGGGGACCAGGCGTCGCCGGCGAGGGCACAGCCGACCGGCCACGGCGCCGGATGGGGGACCGAGATCAGTTTCCAGGCTGGACTGTCCAGCCTGGCGTCCCGCACTGGCCCGAATCAAGGCACGTCTTAGAGAAATTTCAGATCATCAGATTTTTTTTTAAAACTAAAAGCTTCCAGGAAAGGAAAACAAAAATAGGTTGCAATCAGAGGATAAAAACGGCATCAGATTTCTCAGCCGAGACGCTGGAAAGGAAGCCGCGGCCCTGCCGCCTTCCGAGTCTCAGCCAGCGGAGCTCTTTCCTCCAGTTAAAGGCAGAACAACACAAGCCACCTTTCTGAGAAAAGATGCGAGTTTAAAAGATTTAGTCTCCCCGGAAAAAGGAAGTTAAAGGGCAACGGTGAGGCACGGCATTTGCCTTCCTCGCTGCCGGAACGCGAGTTATCTGTGAAAAGACGCGTCTGCATTACCGTCTTCCACGAGGGGGGCGCCGTCCGAAAGCGTCTCCTCAGGCAGCAGGCTGGCGTCCTCTTCCATCCTGGCAGGCAGAAATCAGCTACAAAAAAATGCACAAGCTATAGATGAACGAGATCACGGATTAAAAAAACTAAGACATTAGACTTCATAAAAATTAACAATTCCTCTTCGAAAAAGACATTAAGAAAATGAAGAGATGAACCACAGCGCGAGAAAGTATTTGCAGCACACGTATCTGACGAAGGCTGTGCACCCGGGACATGACAGAGAAGCCCCGAATCCGCAGCAGGAAGTCCAAACTCCAACTGAAAAGGGCCGACAACTTTAGAGCAGACACGACAAAAGAAGACGTACGAAAGGCCACGGAGCTCCTGGAACTCTGTGCAGCGTCTTCGTTCTCAAGTGAAGCCACAGGACTGCTGCCTGTTCACGCCTCAGACCAAAACCACCGGACACTGGATCGTGACCCCCAGGGCTGTCACGTGCACTTACCTTGGGACCCGGAAACGCTACTTTGAGCTATTTGCTCATGAGAAACAAATATGTCCACAGAAAACTGGTGCAGGAATGTTCGTAGCCACCTTATTCATAACAGCCCCAAAGTGCAATCAGCCCAGATCTGTGTCATCACCAACGAGAGCCACAAACAGACTGCGGCACGTCCACACACAGGAACCACCCCCGGGAACCACATGGAAGGCTGAGGTCTGGCACACTCAGCACCGGGGAAGGGCCGCAGGATCGGCGTCAGGTGAGCACCAGCGGTGCCCCCGTGCAGTGGGGGAGGGCAGGGCAGGAGCCTGGGATTTGCAGGCAGTAACTGCTGTACAGAAAACAGACCAACAAGGTCCCGCTGCACAGCACGGGGAGCTGCACTCAGTGTCCTGTCATAAACCACAGTGGAAAAGAATGTGAAAAAGAACATATACCTGTATGTGTATGACTGAATCACCATGCTGTGCACAGAACCTAGCACAACACCTTACACCAACTCTATTTCAATCAAAAAGTCATGCAACCTGGTACAGACAGATGACGACAGAAACCAGATGGTGGGAATGGGGGTGGAGGTGGCCACAGGAGGATGGAAACGCTGCCTTGTCTCGGGTGGTGGTTACACAGGTGAACACAACCGTCGGACTCATCCAAACGTACGTTTAACCTGTGTGCGGGTTACAGCGCGTACGTTGCAGCGTGCTGTTACCTCAGCAGAACACATGCACGGTCGCAGCTCAGAACGGTTCTTAAGGAATGCCAGAGTCTTCACTGTGCTTTGATTATCCTTTCGGAGAAGCTGGCAGCTTGCCTGTGTAGAGCTTGGTATGCAATGTTCACATTAAACACCGGCACTATGTACAAGGTGATAAAATTGTAGATGAGTTTGTTTTCATTGCTTAATTTAGCAATTGCTTCCACGTAATTCTCTGAAAAATGTTTCTAAAGCCTAATGTTTCCTTGATAATTAATAAATCAATGTCACTAATTTATTTTTCAAATGCTGCAAAGAAACAGTTATGCACTGAAGTTCTGAGAGGTAAAATTTTAAGGCAGCTTGTAAAATACCAACAATGTTCCCACCACCTGAAAACACCTGCCAGCCCCCTAGCCTGTGAACGGCGGGGCACTCGGAAGACGCCCCGCGCCAGTGGGTTCCACGTGCTCGTCGCGTCACATGTGCAGCAGTGTAACTGACAGTCAGACAAGAGGTGGAACCTCACACACACAGCTCTGTTTAAAACGACCACATCAAACCGCACACAGCCTGGACATCTGGTTAAGGGCAGCAGGTCCAGGCAGGTGGCCTCTGATCCACCTCAAGCCCTCCCTTAAGCGACAGGGGAAGGGTTCTGTTTTTTTCAGTACGTGAGTCCACAGAGATGAACAAATGGAAGAAGAAACAGCGTGAACAAAGCAGAAGGCGGGGAGTGCAAGGATGAGCGGAGTGTCCCCGAAGCCCCACGTGCGTCACACAAGCTGGCGGGCTGGGACCCGGGCGCCCCTGACATGCAGGTGAAACACGATCAGACTGGGGTTTGCTAAAACATGCTTAAGAAGCAGCTGGAACCTGTTTTGGGAATTGCCTGGCCAGCGTGAAAATGACCTGAAATGCTGGGAAGAATGTATTTTAATTGTCTTAAGAACCTTGAAGAACTGACAATAAGAAATCATCAGGTTAAAACCTAAGTGAAGGCAACAATACGAATATGTAAGTGACCACCTTACCAAACTGGATTGAAAAACCAAACACAACACCAAAAAGCTAACTTTTTTCCATTTAAAAGAGAATTCTACAACAATAACGTACAGAAGCACTGCATTTTAAAAGTCAGAAAAAGACACACTATAGAAACTATAAATAGGAAGCTAGTGCAGTTGTCTAGAAACAGACAGAAATACTTCAGGGAAAAAGCAGGAGTGGCAGCGGAGGCCGCGTCGTGACCACGCGCTCAGTCGCCGGGAAGACACGGCAGCCTTGCACCCGGGAGTCAACGCGCAAAGTAGACGGAGCAAAGGCCGGCAGACCAGCGGGAAGGTCCGAGGCACAGACTTCAGCGGGAAAGGCTGGCCTGACTCTCTCGGGAACTGACGCAAAGCCAGACACCCTGAGTCATCGATGCCATACGTTCAAGCAGCACCATTAACAGCCTGAGCCCTGCAGGCGTACACAGAATATAAACAAGCACAGGGTTCTAAGCGCTCCCTTAAACCACACGCAGGATATTTAGAAAAATGATCTACTGGTCCCAAAGCAGGACTCGATACGTATCCAAGGACTAAACTCCCACACGTCTGATCTCTGACCAAATCAATCAGCCCGAATCAGAAACAGCGAGGACGCGGCTGGGGTGGCGGAGTAGGGAGGCCCTGAACTCGCCGCCCCCCACGGCGCCAAGGCCCTCACGATTCACAGAGCCAGACTGACGAGAAGGACCAGAAGCTTAGCAGGAAAGACCTTCTCCCACCGAAGACAGAGAAGGGGCCGCAACGAGACAGGTAGGAGGTTGAGACGTGGTGAAGTCAGGACCACACCTTGGGGGGCGACCCACAACTGCAGCACAAGCACAACTGCAGAAGCTCCCCCAGGAGCCAGGGGTCTGAGCCCCACTTCAGGCTCCCCTGTCTAGGGGTCCTGCGCTGGGAGGGTGAACCACCAGAACATCTGGCTTGAATGCCAGCACGGCTTACGTCCAGGAGACCCAGAGGGCCAGGGGAACAGAGGCTCCACTTCACAGCGCACACAGACTCCCCTGCTCCAGGGCCCACGGCAGCAGCAGTAACTTGAGAGCAGCCTGGGTCAGACCCACGTGCTGGTCAAGGGGAGCCTCCCGGAGACGCAGGAGGAGATTAGCGGTCACCCTGGGGACACAGACATGGGGGCAGACATTTTTGGGAGCTCATTCTGCCACGTGGACACTGGTGCTGGCGGGTGTCACTGTGGAGTCCTCCTCTACCAGTCAGTGCCGGGGCCCAGCCCCGCCCAGCAGCCTGTCGGCACCAGCACGGGGACGCCTCAGGCTGATCGGCAGCTGGGCAGGGGGCACAGTCCCACCCACCAGAAGGCCGGCTGCCTTAAGACCCCCAGAGCACACAGCAGCCCCAGGACCTGGCTCTGTCCACCTGAGGGCCCAGTGCCTGATCCTGTACACCAGTGGGCAGGCACCCCAGGAGCCCTGGGCCTCAGCTCTGCTCATCAGTGGACTTACACTGGTTCCTGGACCCCCAGCCCTGCAAGGGGAGACCCAAGGACCCAGCGTCGCCCACCCGCAGGTGGGCCCCAGCCAGCCCTGTTGTCCAGAGGGCAGGTGCCAGCCCAGGACCACCACAGCCCCACAGCTTGCTGCATAAGGACCCAGCCTGCCCACCAGCAGGTGGACACCAGGCCCCGGACACCCCTGTGCCCTGGCCCTGCCCACCAGCAGGCCAACACCAGCTCCAAGACACCTTGGACCCCTCAGCTAGCTGCCCTGGCCCCACTCACAAGCAGGCTGACACCAGTTTGGGAGGGACACCCCAGACCCTGCAGCCAACCATGTCAGGAACAAGCACCATCCACCAGTGGCCTGATGCTAGCTCCTGGACAACCAGGCCCTGCAGCCACCCACCCTGGAACCCAGCTTTGCCCACCAGTGGGCCAAAACTAGCCCTGGGACTATCCGGGCCTCTGCAACCAGGTGCCAAGTGACCCAGCCTCACCCACAAGTGACCAGAGCCTCCTCACAAGGCTGGGCCTGGCAACCAACCAGACCAGGGGGCTGCCACACCTACCAGATCACCCACATAGTCACCCACCACAACAGAAGGACCCACACAGCCACGCAGGGACACCCCTGGAGCATACAGCTCTGGTGACCACAGGGGAAGTGCTGGTGACGTAAAAGGACTCCTATAACAGGCCTCGTCTCCAAGCTTTGGAAGTGCAACCAACCTACCAAGTACATAGGAGTAAAAACAGCAAATTAGGCAAAATAAGACAACAGAGGAATAGGTTCCAAATGAGGCAACAAGATAAAACCCCAGGGAAGAACGAAGTGGAGGGGATATGCAACCTATTGGATAAAGAGTTCAAGGCTGTGGCTGTAAAGATGCTCAGAGGACCTGGGAGAAGACTGGGTGAGCACAGCGCAAGGCTACAAGAGTCTAACAGAGAAAACACAAAGAAGAAACAAACTGAGATGAGGAACTGAAATTAAAAAACACGCAAGAAGGAATCACCAGCAGATTTGTGACACAATGGAATGGGCCGGCGAACCAGGAGACAGAGGAGTGGACGTCAGTGAGAGTGAACAGAAAGAAGAATAAAAAGAAATGAGGACAGTTTAAGAGGCCTCTGTGACAACACCCAGCACACTAACATTCGCATTATGGGGTCCCAGAAGGAGAGGAGAGAGGGGCAAGGAACATCCCTGAAGACATAAAAGTTGAAAAACTCCCTAACCTGGGGGAGGAAACGGACATCCAGGTCCCGGAATCACATGAGTCCCAAATAGGATGAACCCAAAGAGAACCACACCACGACACACCGTAATTGAAACGGCAAAAATTAAAGCAAAGAGAGAATATTAAAAGGAGCAACGGGAAGGAAAGAAGTCACGCACAAAGGAACTCCCACAACACTGTCGGCCAAAGGGAGGGGCACGCTACCTTTAAACTGAGACAGGGGACGCCTGCGACCGGGACGCCTGCGACCAGGACACCCCGTCTGGCAAGGCTTCTGCTCTGATTCGACGGAGAAAGCAAAAGCAAATGCTGAGAGTTAAGCACTGCCAAACCAGCTTCGCAGAAACGTTAAAGGGACTTCTCTAAACAAAAAAGAAAAGGCCAAAACCAGAAACATGAAAACTACAAAAGGAAAAACCCCACTGCTAAAGGCAAACACACAGTACAGGCAGCAGGTCAGCCGCCCCTGAAGCCAGCGCGGCGGCTCCAAGGCGAGGCGGCGCGGCCACCCGTCTCCGTGGGAAGCAGTGCGGGACGCACAAGACAGAAGTGAAACGAGGGTTCAGAACCAGAAAACGTGGTGTTGGGGGGCAAAAATGCAGGGTGGCTGAAATGAGAGTGGGCATAGGAGATCGGCACAGATACATCCACGGCCGTACGTAAACCTCACAGTAACCACAAACCAAACCTCCGTAATAGGCACACACACAAAAGAACAAGGAGTCCAATCGCAACCCTAGAGACAGTCCTCAGATCACAAGCGGAGAGAGCAGAGGAAGAAAGGAGCAGAAAAGGAACGACGAAGCAGCCGCCAGACAATTAACACGGCAAAAGCACATATCTGTGAATAATTACTTTAAAAGCAAACGGACTGAATGCTCCAGTCAAAACACACAGGGTCCAAGTGGCTCCAAAAGCAAGGCCTGAACGTGTGCTGCCTGCGAGAGACTCGCACTAGATCTGAAGACAGACACAGACTGCAAGTGAGGGGATGCAAAAAGGTGCTCCGCGCACACGGAGATCAAAAGAAGCTGGGGTAGCAATGCTTACATCGGACAAAATGGACTTTAAAACAAAGACTGTGACAGGAGATAAAAAAGAACATCATGTAATCAATCCAAGAAGAAGATATAACAGTTGTAAACGCACAGGCCCGGCATAGGAGCACCCAGAGCATGAGCCAGCATCCCAGACGTAAAGGGGACACGGGCAGCAGCGCTCGCAGCGGGACCTCAGCCCCCACGCAAGTCAGTGGACAGACCACCCAGACAGAAAAGCAGCAAGGAAGCACGCTGGACCAAGGGAACTTAGTAGATCCATACAGAGCATTTCGTCCAAACCCAGCACAATACACATCCTCTTCCAGTGCACATGCAACAGTGTCCAGGACAGACCACATTCTAGGCCACAAACCGAGTCTCAGTAAATTTAAGGAAGTTGAAATCATATCAGGTACCTTTTGTGACCACAGTGCTATGAGACTAGAAATTAACTACAAGGAAAAGTAACTGCAAAATATGCTACTAAACAACCAATGAATCACTGAAGAAGTCCAAGAAAAATTTTAAAAATACCTGGAGATAAATGGAAATGAAAAGCAAATGATCCACCGTCTCTGGGACGCAGCAAAGCAGTTCTAAAAGGGATGATTATGGCGACACAGCCCTGCCTGAGGAAACGTCTCGGACACACACCCTGACCTCACACCTAAAGCGAGAGAGAGAGAAGAGCAAACAAAACCCACAGCGAGCGGAAGGAAAGAGATCATAAAGATCAGAGCAGAAACAAATGAAACAGAGGCCGAAAAGAGCAGAAAAGGTCAACGAAACTAAGAGCAGGCTCTTTGAAGAGAGAAGCAAAATCGATGGGCCTTTGGCCAGACTCACCAAGAAAAGGAGAAGACGGCCCAAATCTAGAAAAGCAGATGCGAAAATAAGTTACAGCTGACACCACAGAAGCACAAAGGACCCTAAGAGATTAACTGAGACAATTAATTTAAAAAACCTACCAATAAACAGAAGTCCAGGGCCAGACGGCTTGAGAGGTGACTTCTGCCAAACATTTAGAGAGGACTTTGCACCTACCCTTCTCAAGCTATCCCCAAAACTTGCAGAGCAAGGAGCACTTCCAAACCCATCCCACGAGGTCAGCACCACCGATACCAAAGCCAGACTGAGACATGACAAAAAAGAAAATGACACACCAGTATTGCTGACGGACAGAGATGCAGAAATCCTCAACAAAATATCAGCAAACTGAACCCAACAGCACATTGAAAGGCTCATACACCGTGATCCAGGGGGGTTTACCCCAGCCATCCAAGGATGTTTCAATATCTGTAAATCAACCAAAGCGAGACACACAGCCATGCAACAGAATAGAGAGCCCGGAAATAAACCTACACGTGTGTGGGTTATAACCCGAAATAAAGGAGGCAGGAAGTACGGCAGGGAAAAGGCAGCCTGTGCAGTGAGCGCTGGGCGTTGGGAAAGCTGGACAGCTTACCTGCAGAAGAGTCAGACTGGACTACTCTCTTACAGCATGCCCTAAGACAAACTCAAAGTAAGTTAAAGACTTAAACGTAAGACCTGAAATGATAGAACTTCTCGAAGGAAACAGAGGTAGTAAACTCTTTGACATGTCTCGGTAATATTTTTTTGATTCGTCTCCAAAAGCAAGGGAAACAAAAGCAAAAACAAATAAATGGGCCGACATCAAACTGAAACGCTTGGGCGCAGAGAAGGAAACAACAAAACGAACAGGCCGCCGACTGAATGCGAGAAGGTATTTGCAAACAGTACATCCGATGAGGGGTTAATACCCCAGATACATAGAACTCTTACAGCTCAATATTCAAAACCTGAACAACCCAGTTAAAAAGTGGGCAGAGGGTCTGAACAGATATTTTCCAAAGAAGACACACAGACAGCCAGCAGGCACGTGGAAAGATGCTCAACATCCCTGGTCAGAGAAATGCAAGTCAAAGCCACAAGGAAACACCACCTCACACCTGTCAGAACGGCCATCACCAAAAAGGCCACAGATAAACGCTGGTGAGGATGTGGAAGGAAGGGAGCCCTCGGGCACTGCTGGTGGGGATGTGAACGGGTGCAGCCGCTGTGGAAAATAGTACGGAGGTTCCTCAAAAAAGTAAAAAGAGGACTATCATATGATCCAGCAATTCCACTCCTGGGCATATATCCAAAGAAAATGCAAAACCATTTGAAAAGATATTTGTACCCCTACGTTCACTGCAGCATTATTCACAACAGTTAAGATATGGAAGCAACCTAAGTGCCCATCAACAGACGACTGGATAAAGAAGATGCAGTGTACACATAATGGAATACTACTCAGCCATAAAAAAGAATGAAATCTCGTCACTGGCAAAAATATGGATGGACCTAGAGGGTCTCATGCTAAGTAAAGTAAGTCAGACAGAGAAATGCTATGTGATTTCTCTTCTATGTAGAATCGAAAAAACAAAACAAATGAGCAAACAAAATAAAACAGAAACAGAGTCATAGATGCAGAGAACAAACACGTGGCTGCCTGGGGTCGGGGGAGCAAAGCAGAGGGTGAGAGGCACTGACAGGTGCAAACCTCCAGGTGCAGAGTAAACGAGGCCCCGGCCCGAGACGTGCAGTGGCTCCGTGATCTCCCTGTGCGGTGCTGTGTCCTAACCGGACTCTCCGTGGTGGTCACTTTGAAATGCACAGAAGTGTGGAATTACTCCGTTGTACAACAGGAGCTAACCTGGGACTTCAAGTCAGTCACACTCCACAAACAAGTTCACAGAAAGAGGTCACACTGGGGTTATGGGGGGGGAGTTGGATAAAGGCAGTCAGAAGGCACAGGCTCCCAGCTGCCACAACGTGGGGAACGTGGCTAATCCTGCTCTGAGCTGTAGACGGAAGCCATTAAGAGTAGATCCTAAGAGTTCTCATCACAAGAACCAGTGTTTCCTGTTCCTTTAATTTTGTGTCCGTATGAGATGCTGAATGTTCGTTAAATTTATAGTGATCGTTTCCTGATGTTCGTAGGTCAGATCATCGCGCTGTGCACCTTAAGGCTGTACGGTGCTGTACGGCAATGCTACCTCAACAGAACCGGAAGGGAAAATAGAGAACTACAAGTTCATCTTATTTTTGTAAAGAACTCACTTCTAAGCAACCTATATGGATCAAAGGAAAAATCATAGTGGAAATTAGAAAATGTTTTGAACTGAGTTACACTGAAAACATCATGTAACAAACTGAGTGCAGCCAAGTTAGCACAGAGCAAACCTGTGAACCTAAAGGAGGAGACAGACTAGAACCTAAGGTGCTGAGCACCCAATTCAAGGAGCTGTGAAAAGAGCTCCAGTATAAACCCAAAGGTAGTAGACGGAAGAAAATTAGATTAGAAATTAATGCAAAGAGCAAACACGTGACAGAGGTGTTCCTCAAAGCCAACAGTCTGTCCTTTTAAAAGATTTATACAATCAACGAACCTCTAATGAAGCTGGTAAACGAAAAGAGAAGGAGCCGATCACCCCGTCGGAGCAAAGGGCCTGTAACTGCGGACACTGCAGATGCCAGGTGTTTCGAAGATGTGCGAGCAGCCTTACAGCAATGCATTCAGAAGTCTAGACAATGGACAAATCATTAGAAAAATATTATAACCAAAGCTGCTTCTAGAACAAACAGTAATGGGGAGGGTGCAGCTCGGCAGCAGAGCACACGCTCAGCACGCACAAGGTCCTGAGTTCAACCCCCGGCACGTCCAGTAAAATAAATCACCCTAACTATCTCCCACCTCAAAAAAACTGCAAAGAACAAAAAATAGAAAACTTGAAAATTCCCATAGGCACAAAGGAAATCCATTCAACGGTCAAATACGTTCCCACCCAGAAACTCTAGGCTCCGAGGCCCCCTTTCACACACATCCTTCCAGGGGGAGACACCGAAGGTCCACTCCCCGGCGCAGATTGTGGGCTCGGTGGCGTCTGTTACCAGAGCCTGATGGCGAAAACAGACAAAGGGAGCTCCAGCCCAGCCTCACCCTCAGCACAGACACGAAACCCGAGGTGAAGCGCGGCGGCCAGCCCGGCGGCACGCGGACGGGACGCCCCCTCGCGCCGGAGGCCGGCTCCGCTCACAAGGGAGCAGGCCGCAGGGAGTGGCCCCCTCAGCCCAGCTGACGCAGGACAGGCGCTGCTGAAGTTCAGCATCCTGCCTGCGCTTTGCAAAGACTCGGCAGACTTGCACTAGAAGTGAGGTTGTTTCCGGCGTATGACCACCTTTACGTAATTCCTGAGTACACCAGACACTGACGTGGATCGAGGAGACACCCAGGTTCTCAGGGCAGCTGCTTTCCACTCACTGCTAGAAAGTCCAGTTTGCTTCAGAATGTTCCAACAGGCCAGGTAAGGTCTCCCGTGTTATTATGACAAGTTTCCAACTCACAGGGCACCTGGAAGGGTGTCTGGGCCTCTCAGCAGGTAGAGACTCCGCTGTCCTGATAGACCTGCCCACGCGCCAGCGCCTCCTGGAATCCCCTGGAGATGTGGGCCCCCGGGCAACAGAATGCTCCGTTCCTCTGCTGGTTTGAGGGCGCAGGTCTAGGGTGGACACTGCCGGACACCTGCAAACTGTCCGGGCTTATCTTCCAAAGGGGCGCCCGGGTCACTTTGCCCGCCCTCAGCCCACCTCTCCTCTCCGCAGGTCAGGCTGTTGGGAGTCCGAGCGGACTCGGGCACCACGATCCCAGGGCCACGGCCTCCCCCAGCCGCAGAGGGCAGAGGCCGCACGCCACCGCAGTCCTCTGGCACGTCGCGCTCAGTCGTAAACACTGGAGGGGTTGCCTTTAAGAGGGAGAAAAAAACAGGGGTGCTGTCTGAAGCCACCGCCACTCCGCGTCCCCGGGGTCGCCCGACCAGAACAACCAGGAAGGCAGAGAGGACACTGCGAACTCATCTACAAACAGGAACAGACTTGCTGGCAGAGTTCACCATCTTATGGTTACCAGTGGGCAAAGGGAGTGGGAAGGGATAAAACTGGGAGTTCGCGATTTGCAAATATTAACCACTACATACAAAAATAGAGAAAAAACCAAATTTCTTCTGTAGAGCACAGGGAACCATATTCAATATCTTGCAATAACCTTTAATGAAAAAGAACGTGAAAATGAATTTATGTTTGTGTATCATGACCGGGACAGTGTGCTGTGCAGCAGAAGTTGACATATTGTAATTGACTGTACCTCAACTAAAAAAAGAATATTAAAAAAAGAAAAAAAACAAGAAAAATGAAAGAAAAGACGTGAGGATGGAAGGGGAAGACAGTCGTCATTTTCATATTAACATGACTGCACATGCAGAGAATACAGATTAGAAGGTAAATTGTTACTATTATTGAGACAATTTAGTAATATTACTACATATAAATTCAATAGTGAAAATCAGTGATTCTCTCATTTATCAGGACAAACATGAGACGATAAGATTTGGAAAACTTATCTCTTACAATTACCTCAGCGAGTCGGAGGTCCCGGGG
Source organism: Camelus dromedarius (assembly GCF_036321535.1). Classification (NCBI taxonomy): domain Eukaryota; kingdom Metazoa; phylum Chordata; class Mammalia; order Artiodactyla; family Camelidae; genus Camelus; species Camelus dromedarius. The sequence goes on along the minus strand of NC_087449.1, from coordinate 70,169,356 downwards.
AATGCACACAGCAAAGCACCTACGGGACCCCTGCCTGACGGGAGATTGCGGGAGCCCTGCTCGGTGACAGCACACGGGACCTAAATAAAAAGGAAACGCAGGAGATGAACCAGGTTCTTCAACCACTGGATGTCACTGGGGAAAAAGGGAGGGGGAAGGACAGTCTTAAATTTTAAAGCCTTAAGAGACAAGTCAACCACGTGCGAGGAAGAGGAGGGGAGGTCCTTGTCTGGATCCGGGGTCACGCAAGAGACTGTAAAAGGCACTTTTGAGATAATATGGGAAAGTGAACACCACCTGGTGTTAGGTTTTATTACAAAATTAATGTTAATTTTGTTGGGGTTGCTGGCAGTTTCGTGGTTCTGCTGAAAACAAGGCGCTACTTGTTAGAACTGTACACTACAGTGTTCACAGGTGAAATGTGACACCTGGGTTTTCTCCAAAACGCATCAGCCGAGAACTAGAAGGAGATAGCGAGGGGGTGGCGGGTGCCTGTGCGTCCGTCTGACCATTTCCCTACTTTCGTGAGTTTGAAATTGTCCATAATAAAAGTCCAAAAAAGGAATAAAGCCAATATAAGTAAATAAATGGAGAGGTGCATGTTTAAGTACTGGAGACTCCATGTTGCCAAGATGCCACTTCTCTCCAAATTGCTCCAAAGATTCACTAAAGCCCCCACCAAAATCTGACAGGGCTGTGCGTGTGTGTGTGTGCATGTGTGTGTGCGTGTGCACGTGTGCCAGCACTGGGCAAGGAACACACATCTCCATCATCATGCCAAGAGGTGGGGCACCCGCCCAGGAAGTCAGTCCCACGAGGACAAAAGACTCACAAGTGAGGACAAAACTCTACTGCAGAGAAGGGGGCACCATGACGTCAGGGTTTCTGAAATGAGACACCAAGACCATGAAGCCCCAAGCGGAGAAGCTGGCAGTCACATACATTTAAACCGAAAACTGTCATTCAGGGGAACCCTAAGGAGAGTTAAAGAAAAGCTACAAATTAGAAGATAAATGTAACGCATTTCCCAAAATGTTTCCCAAATTTCCTAAGATCACCTTCCAGACACATAAGGAATGCCCACAAACCAATAAAGAAGATGGACAGCCCGACAGCCACCTGGTGGGACTCGAGCTGGCTGGTCACCGTCAAGGACGGTCCGTGTCCAGTGAGCAGGGCCGCCACACGTCCCCTGTCAGCACGCCCTGACTCGGGCCTGTTTTCCTGGCGTTATCAACAGTGTTCCCTTTAACTTTTAACAGGGTCCTGGTTGCATGGTGAACTATCTCTTGGTAATAAACCCAAAAAAGTTGCCCAGCCTCATTTGTAATTAGGGAAATGCATGTCCGCCACAATAAACCGGTATCACTCAGGCGTCGCACGGTGACACAAGTCTGACCCCCCGAGTGCAGGCGGGCCATGATGCAGCAGAGTCGGCCGGCCACACACCAAGGGCAGGAGAGGAGACCGGGGCAGGGTTGTGAAGAGGGTTTGGCATCTCCTAGCAAAGTCAGAGCCGCACGCGCCCCGGACCAGCATCCTGCTGCTGCCGCAGGAATTACCAGGACTCGGTGACTTCGTGCAAGGTTACTGTCTCACAATTCTGGAGGTCAGAGGTCTGAAGTGAGTCTTGCTGGGGGTCAGCAGGGCTGTGCCCCTCTCTGGGGCCTCTGGGGGGGGGGGGGAATCTGTTTTCCTGCCGTTTCCAGGTTCCAGAGGCCCCATCCTGCCAACTTCACAGCCAGGCACGTCCGGGGCCTTCCTGGTGCCTCCCTCTTCCGCGGCTGCACTGGGCCCGGAGAACCCAGGGGACCCTCCCCGTCTTAGAGTCGGCTGGTTGAGCACCTACATCCCCCGCTGCCTGGAACCCACACTCACAGGTGTGTCCCAGGTGTCAGGACACAGACGTCCCTGGGGCTGCGGTTCCGTCTACCGCACCCTCTGACTCTGCAGCTGCTCCCCTAGGTGTTTACCCGACAGGAACCCTCAGGTGCTGGACACGAGTCCTGGCACCACCGGAACCGTGCATCACAAACAGGGTCTCCGAACCACGCAACGTGCCGCCTCTGCGCCCGGCAGGCCAGCGACCTGCAGCCGAGGTCCAGCTCCACCTGGGGGAGGGAAGACGCTGCCCCGGGCCTCTCCCCAGCCCTGGTGGTTCCCTGGCTCATGGCAGCACGACTCTAGTCCATGTGACATCCTCTCTGTGTCTGTGTCCAAATCCCCCCCCACCCATATAAAGACCCCTGTGTGCTGGATCGGGGCCCACTACCCTCCGTGCGACGTCTTCTTAACTAACTGCATCTCCAGTGACCCAGCTTCCAGATGAGGTCACGTTCTGCCATGCTGGGGGCTAGGACTTCAATGTACCCTTTTTTTTGAGGAGACACAACTGAGCTCCTAACACACAAACACCAGGAGCTGCAAGGGGATCTGACTGAGGGGAAGGGTGTAGCTCAGGGCAGGCACGTGCCGAGCATACACGAGGCCTGGGTTCAACGCCCAGCACCTCCATTAAAATAAATAGTAAATAAATAAAGAAACCTAATGACCTCCCCCAATCCCAGAAAAAGAAGACCTCACAGAGCACTGCTCATAACAGCAGAAAGTCAGGGATCAGCCCTCGGCCTCCGCAGCAGGAGGCCGTGACTCTGGCTGCAGGCTCTGAGCGCTGACGCGGACCAATGAGCCACTCCTGCTCTGGGCAGCCAGGGGAGTGGCGCAAACACAGCCGCGGGGGGGGGGGGGGGGGAGATGGACGCACGCACACAGCTCTTCTTCCCCTTTCCGCCCTAGGAGGGCAGGGGAACCCGGGTTCACGCCGTGGCCCAGACGGGATGTCCGAGCCCGAGTAGGAGGGAGGCAGTCCCACGTCGGGCATCGGGGCCCAGGCAGCGTGGGGTGGTGTCCACGGCGAGGCCAGCAGCTCAAGCCTGGGAGGGACGACAGAGCTGCACAGCTTCAAAGCACCTCCCAACCAAACCCTTGTCAGCCACAAAGGGAAACTTGACTTCCCCGTGGAGACGCCGGCAGACACCACTGTGATCACGTGATCAAAGCAAGTATCGTTGGTAATGGGTGAGAAGGGCCACTGTGAGCCACCTGGAGGATGTGAGGAGCCGAGTGACACACAGCGTCACTCCTGGGACTTTCCTGACAAAGATGTAGTAACCTGGTCATGAGGAGACACCAGACACACCCAAACGGATGGGGCTCCCTGCAAAGTAACTGGCCTGTGACTTTCAAAGGTGAGCGGGTCACAAAGGCCAGGAAAGCCTGAGGAATGTTCTGGACCGAGGGAGACTAAAGAAATACGACAACTCAGTGCAGTGTGGGACCCCAGCCTGGGTCATTTTGTTTCTCTGCCTTTGTGGGGTCACCTGGCCAAACAGGCTGCATGGAGCCTGAGCCTTAGACCTCGAGGCCCATCTGTGTTACTGTCCTGATGCTGACGGCCGTGCTGTGGTGCTGCTGGAGAACGGCCCGGGTGTGGGGAGCACACTCGGAAGTATTTGGAGGTGACAGGCCACCACGTAGGTAACCTATTCTCAAATGCTCCAGAAGTTTTTTATGCTGAACTTGCAATTTTTATGTAAATTTGGGATTATTTCAAAAATTAAAAAAAGAACATAGTATTATTCCTACATAAGGGTTAAAACCAGATGAAGCATATTGTTTCAAAGTGGTAAAACTAAAGAGAACCAAGGAAATTAGAATCACAAAAGTTAGCCTTTGGTCACGGGGAGGGGTCTGTGTGGGCTGGGCTGACTTTCCGGGTGCTGACAAGGTTCTGTTTCCGGACTGGGGTGTGACTACCGACGCTGGCTTTATAACCAGCCCTTCAGCTGTACCTGTGGGTTTACACGGCATCTGACTGCAGAGAACGTCTACCAGGGGATGCTCTGAACTGTGGGTACCAGCGCAGGCCGGCTCGTCGCCTAGTTCGGTACTTGGCGCAGAGCAGATGCTCAAGGAAAGTGCTAGATACAGAAACGCGAGCAGATAAAAGGGGTATAAGTTTATGGAAAACAGGAAAATAGAGGTCTCCAGAAACAGATGCACCACGAAAAGCCAAATGCCGACGACTTCGGAATTAGGAATTGCGCCCCTGCTTTGCTCCGCCCGGACCCTCGGGGTCCCTTTTCGCACCAGCCGGGCCTACCCTGAGCTCTGCTCCAAGGTTTCCCACACGCGCTCTGACCACACCGCGTCGTCCGCGCAGGGCCGGGGGCAGGGCCCCAACCCGGCTGCCCCGCGCCCGGGGGTCCCTGAAACCAGCCGCGGCCGCGCCGCACTAGCGGTTACTTCTCGGGCAGAACTCGCACGATGAGCGGTTGACTCGCGCCTGGGGGCGGCCAAAGCCCCCGAGCCCAGCCCCGGGCTCCGGGCCAACGGACCCACCTCTCAGCGAACGCGCCGCGGTCCGGTCCGAGCCGAGCCGAGCCGAGCGGGCAGCGAGCGGCGCGGTTGGGAGAGGGCGGCGCCATGGCAACGGACGGCCCCACCGCGGCGGGGGTGTCCGCGCTCCCCCGCCCTGGCGATGGCTCGGTCCGGCGTCCCCGCCGCGCAGGCGCAGTGTGGCCGAGGCGGCAGGTGCGCCGGGAGCGCGGGAGGGGGGCGCGCTGTGTCAGGGGCCGTCGACCTGGACCCGCGCGCTGGCCGAGGCCCAGGCTGCGAGCCGAGGGGCGCGGGGGTACCTGGGGCACCTGGGCCACCGGGCGGGGCGGAGGAGATCAGCGCTGCTCGGTGGCCCGGACGCCCCGCCAGGCTGCCTCCCGTGGTTTGGCCCAAGAAGGTTGAAGTTCGGGTTAGTTGCCAATTTTAAAAACAGGAGCGTGCACGTGAAATCGCGACGTCTCTCATCCCTTTTTAAGATGAGAGCTCTGACGCCATATGCCAAGCTGGGCTGGAGCTGAACTGAGCTTGCTGCACGCCTCCCCCAGCCCCCAGCCCCCTGCCCGAGGCCCCGCGTGGCCCGTCACACCTCCGCCTATTCTCTCATCATGCTCCCTCTCCAGTCTCCTGGCCCCTGGGGTGTGTTTGCGGCGGGGATGTGAGGGCGTGAGGGAAAGGTCCCTCTAGCCAGTGCGCTCAGTGCTGGCCCTGGACGCAAGAGTGAGTCGCGGTCTCCCCGCCCTCGCAGAGCCCCGCTCCTCCCAGCACCCCGCCTGCATGCCACCTGCAAGGCCGCCGGCCCTGCCGGCCACTCACTGGCTTTGGCCACTGGCTCTTAATGCCACAGCGAGGCCCACGAAGTCCTTTCGTTTTATCCTGGGGTGGCGATCATCAGAGCCCGCAAGTGTTGCTGCAAGGGCAGCATACCTGAGAACTGGGGACTTGTCCGGGTGACACCAGGGCATCTCTGCCTCCATCACCGGCCGTGGTGCCCAGGAGAACTGGGGGCTTGTCCGGGGTACACGGGGCATCTCTGCCTTCATCGCTGGCTGTGGTGCCCAGGTGTGGACTTGAACAGAACTGAGTTGCCATGTCAGCCTGTGACAGTTTTTCTAAGAGAAATTGTTCTTTCTCTGCCCTACCCAAATTCTGGGGCTTCTTCCTTATCAGCTTTGCTTCTCTGGGCCAGTCCATGTTAGTGATTAGTGCACTTTCTCATAAAGAAGAGAAGGGCACCAAAAGACGGAGAGGAGCCCAACGTCCACCAGCAGGAACTGGCCAGGAGGCCGTGCACAGCTGCACACAGAACAGCTGTGAGAGGTACGCCTACGTGATCTCCAGAACATACCGCTAGGGGGAAAACCTAGGTGCAGAATGGTGTGTATATTCTTTTATCAGATGGGGTGGGAGCAGTAAGAACATGCTAATTTCTTTACATTAAAAAGTAACATAAAAGTGCTTACCAACCAGGGGCAGGAGGGTGAGGAATAGAAATTAGATTTCTCTAAATGTGCTTGTACGTTTGGCTATAGAACTGCAAAATTATAAAACCAAAAATAAATCAAACAGAAAAAAAAACCTCCTCAAAATTGGAAACAAAATGAAAAAAAAAAAAAAACCAACAACAACAAAAACAAAAAAACCACCTAACTATATGCCAGGTTGGGGGCTTAACCAGACAGAAAACGATCATTTTAGGTGAGTTTGATACTCAACAATTGGGTTGTGCATACATAGTAGACTATCCTAAGGGCAAAAAGAGCTGCAAAGAAACCTTAACTTCTTTGCAGTAATCCTGGTTTTTGTAATAATATTGACATTGCTGTTCTGGAATTATATGAAATGCAGTAAGGCAAATAAGTAATATGGTAATATTACAAACCAATATTTCTAGCTTGAGAGAAGAAATAAAAAGGTAAGAGGTAAAATAAGAAACGGAAAAACCTGTAAGACTGTATTTGAATGGGAATAGTAGTATGAATTAATACAATTTTTTCTTCTAAAATGTATTTCTTAGCTCTGTCCACTGAAAAGGTCTAGAACTGTCCAATATGGTAGCCACTGGACACATGTGGCTATTTAAATTTTAATTAATTAAAATTAAACACTTGAACAAATATTTGTACACCAAGGTTCACAGCAGCATTGTGCACAACAGCCAAAAGGTGGAAGCAACCCAAGTGTCCATCGATATTATTCAGCCTCAGAAAGGAATGAAATTCTGACACCTGCTGCAACATGGATGAACCTTGAAGACATTATGCTAAGTGAAACAGGCAGACACAAAAGGACAAACATTGTTTGCTAAGGATACCATCAACAAAACAAAGAGACAACCTACAGAATGGGAGAAAATCTTTGCAAATGTTGTGACTGACAAGGGAATAATTTCCAAAATATACCAATAGCTCACAGACTTTAATATCAAAAAACAAGCAACCCAATCAAAAAATGGGCTGAAGACCTAAATAGACATTTCTCCAAAGAAGACATACAGATGGCCAACAGGCACATGAAAAGATGCTCAACATCAGTAATTGTCAGAGAAATGCAAATCAAAACCACAGTGAGGTATCACCTCACACCAGTCAGAATGGCCATCATTGAAAAGTCCACAAACGATAAATGCTGTAGAGGGTGTGGAGAAAAAGGAACCCTCCTACACTGCTGGTGGGAATGTAAGTTGATGCAGCCATTATGGAAAGCATTATGGAGATTCCTTAAAAAACTAAAAATAGACTTACCGTATGATCCAGCAATCCCACTCCTGGGCATATATCTGGAAAATAATAATAATTAAAAAAGACACATTAGGGGGACGGTATAGCTCAGTGGTACAGTGCGTACTTAGCATGCACGAGATCCTGGGTTCAATCCCTAGTACCTCCATTAAAAATAAATTTAAAAAAATCAAATTACCTCCCCCACCAAAAAAATTTTAAAATAAATAAAAAATTAAAAAAAACACATGCACCCCAATGTTCACAGCAGCACCATTTACAATAGCCAAGACATGGAAACAACCTAAATGTCATCAACAGATGACTGGGTAAAGAAGATGTGGTATTTATATACAATGGAATACTACTCAGCCATAAAAAAGAATAAAATAATGCCATTTGCAGCAATATGGATGGGTCTGGAGATTGTCATTCTATATGAAGTAAGCCAGAAAGAGAAAGAAAAATGCCATATGGTATCACTTTTATGTGGAATCTTAAAAAAAAAATGGGACACAAATGAATATATCTATAAAACAGAAACAGACTCACAGAGAACAAACTTATGGTTACCAGGGAGCAAAGAGGGTGGGAAGGGATAAATTGGGAGTTCAAAAAGAGGAGTGATGGAAGCGTCAGCTATCTTGATTGTGGTTGTGGTCTCACTGTAGACATCTATCAAGATTCATCAGAATTGTACATCTGAAATATGTGCAGTTTACTGTACAAGAACCAGACCACAATGAAGGTGTTTTTTTTTTTTTAAAGAACAAACATTGATTGATTTAACTTATCTGAGGTGCATGGAGTAGTCAGATTCGCCCAGAAGGAAAGCAGAAAGGCAGTTGCCGGGAGCTGGGGTTGCGGTGGTGAAATGGGGAGTTATTTTCAATGGGGACAGAGTTTCAGTTTGGGAAGATGAGACAGTTCTGAGAACAGATGGTGGGGGTGGTCACACAACAACGTGAATGTGCTTAATGTTGCTGAACTGTGCAATTAAAAACAGTTACAGTGGTAAATTTTACGTTATGTACATTTTACCACAATAAGAAAATTTTAACCAGGTAAAGTTTGAAATTCCATTCCTCAGGTGCAGCAGCCACATTCCAGGCGCTGGGAGCCTGTGTGGCTAGTGCTGCCGTGAAGTTGCCTGTCTTTCTCTTGGGCTGCGCGGGTCCGGGAGTGATGTGTGCCCCTTGCACCCTGGCTGTTGTCCGATGCACCATTTCCCAGTAAAATAACCCCACCGCTTCTTAGAAAAAATGACAGATTTCTGATTTGAGGCAGAAAATGTACCGGATGATCCTGGAGCATCTTGCCAATGCAAGGATGCAAGGAGACGATCAAAGATTCTAGGGTTGCATCAGAGGATTCATTAGCCAACTTGGAGGAGCTCCTTCTGATGATAGTAAGGGTGCTTTGAGGATCAAAAAGAAAAGTAACAAAATAAGGTAACTGCAGTGGACTGAAGCACATCGACTACGTTAATGTCCCTGAGCTCCTTTATAAAATAAAGTCCTCGTCGGTCACCTTGGGAGGATGCTGGATACCAAGTTACCGTTCTACAGGGGCCAAGGTCCGGGTCCTGGGGCCAAGATCAGGCCCTGGCTGGGGAAGCTCTGACATGGGATGGGGAGTCTGGTGGATGCCCTAGGGGTTTTGCCTCCCCAGACTATTCTGAAACTTCATAGCCTGCAGAGGTGGCTCTCCCTCCCTGGGAAGAGCTAGCACCCCATCATCTGGAAGGACACTGTGCAGGTCTCCCCAGTAAGGCAGCAGGGTCCCTTTAGGACTGCCCCCGCCCCTCTCCGGGCTGCCAGACTGGCCACCGGCGTGGGAAGTTGCAGGACAATCTCGTCAGATACACCTGGGCCTGATGGGAGAGAAAGGGTAAGTGTCCGGGGGCTGCGGGAGTCAGCGGCGGGTGCCCGCCGTGGGGGTGGGCTTGGGGGCTGCTGACCGACGGGGCCGAACATGAGACTGGAGGGGAGGGCTGGCCCAGGGGAGGGTGAAACTCATCCCAAAGGGGCTGCATGTCTTCCGAACCTGATGAAAACTATTAGCCCAGAGATCCCAGAAGCTCAACAAACCTCAAGCAGAATAAGTCTAAGAAAATTAGACCAAGACATATTATCATCAAATTGGTGGGAAGGAGAAATAAAGGAAAACCCTAAAACACGCAGACAAAAAGACACTTCATACAGAGCAATAAAGAAATGTCAACACACCTCTTGTGAGAAACCCTGCAGACCAGAGACGAAGAACCAACTTGAAAAGGAAGAAGAGAAGAGAGAAAGCAACACCCACGCCGTCGCCCAGGCTTGGTGGAAAGCGCCACAAGGCGCAGACCGCTGGCCGGGGCCCAGGGCGCCGCGGGGCAGGGCAGCGGCAGCGGGAGCCACGTTCGTGCTCTGTGACTCTGTTTACATGATCCTTCAGAAAAGGCAGAACTGTGCTGACAGGAAGCAGACACCAGTGGTCACGTGGGACCAGGGCTGGGAGGGGCTGCAGAGGGGCTGGAGGCACTTTTTAAGGGGGTGTGGTTGTGCAGTGTCACCATCATGGTGGCGCTTATACAACCCGACACACGTAGCAAAGCCATCAAGTTGTACACTTAAAATCAGTGAATTTTATTGTATGTTGACTGTATTTCAATAAAGCTGATTAAAACTCAAATAAACCTAGACAAAAACTAGCCCACCACCTAACGGACCAGGTGTGGGCTGGCTTCTGCGGCCTCCCTCTGCTGCTCACCCTTCCTTCCGCCCTCCCTGGCCTGACCTGGCCCTTCACTCCTGCCTCAGGACCTTTGCACTTCTCTGCCCAGAACACCTACCTGGCTCTTGACAGGCCCGGCTTTTTCTCTGAAGGAATAGGGTAGAATTCTAACCGCAGTTCAGATGTGACCTCACAGAGCTCTTCCTGACCGCCTGCCCAGCGTGCCCCCCGGATGTTCTCCGTCACGTTCCACTTGTGAAGGTTCCTTTATAGCATGCCTGGCGACTGACGTTTGAAGTGATCCCTTTTCTTTGTTTACTCACTGGCTGTCCGTGTTCCCCCTCCCAGAAGGCGAGGCCACTGCGGGGTGGGAGCCTTTTACAGCTTATTCACAGCAACGTCTAGACCAGTATTTGGCTGTAGAGCAGGATGGCTAATTCCATAGATGTTAGTTAAGTGAATATCGATCTGTGTAGGGGGCTTTCTTTATACATATTACCCTTGTTTTTTTTGGGGGGGGAGGTAATTAGTCTTATTAATTCATTATTATTATTATTAATGGAGGTACTGGGAATTGAACCAAGGACCTCATGCATGCTAAGCACGTGCTCTACCACTGAGCTACACGCACCCCAGCCGGGAAGGGGCCTTTCCTGAGGAAGTTTAATCAAAGTGTCCAAATATCGAGAATGACAAAGATCACAGCAAATCTCCTGCTTTTGTCTCTCCAGCATCCGGCACAGAGGATCAGCCTGTGGACCAGAGAGAGGCCAAGGGAAGCATGGCTGCCCTCCTCGCAGCTGGGGAGCAGAGCCGCGGGGCAGTCGGGCGGGTGCTGGGGCGGGACCCACAGCCAGCAGCCCTGCCGGACCCTCAGGGCAGTTCAGTCCGCTGGCGTGTGAGGCAGAGTCCTTCTCACGTGCTAGGCGGCCCTTTGTCAGGAATGTTAATCTGTGTTTAGCATTTTCCATCACAGGAAAGAATTCAAATTGCGACTTTAAAAAAAAACATAAAATACGAGAATAGAATTCTGACTTCTCCACATCAAACACGAGCAATTGTACTTGGCTGTCTATTTCCATCCTTAGAAAAAGAAATTCTCTAAGTGGCCAAGTTCAATCGCTTATTGGTTCCCAGGGCCTCGATCACTAAAAACAGCCGCAAAGCTGGGCCCGTTCCCTGGTGCGCTGCGCCCTTTGTTTAAGCAGACGGTGGAGCTCAGGCTGCTACGAGTGTTCTGCGTTTGCTGCTTCCTGCCAAGCTCCTCTGCTTCTCCAGATGAATGGATTCCATCTGGAAATCATAGGATTAATAATCACATTCCAGGCTCAGGGAAAGTTTTCTCTGTGTCACTGCTATTTTCTTCATTTGGGGCATTTTCCCAGGAAAATAACAGAACAGCCTCACAGATACATCGGGCAGGGATTAAAACGAATGAGGACAGCTTCCCGGCCTGGATGCCTGTGACTCACCTCCGCCTCCCGGGGCCCATCCTGCTGCTACGAGGGACGCAGGCCAGCTCTCGGCCCAGGCCCTGGGCTTGCTGCCACCCTTCCCCTACGCGGTGGGCACACGGCCAGGCCATCACCCAGAAACCCTCATGCACAAGGGGCTGCAGGCTGACGATCTCAAGAGTCAAGCCGCCCCACCGACCACGCCCCGCACCTCTCTAGATGCCACGGCGGGTGCTGCTATCCGAGGGTTGAGTTCGTGGCTCCAGGGGGCAGCCATGGAAGCCAAGCTCCCAGACCTTCCCAGGGCCGAGCGTGGTCCTGCTCAGCGCCATACGGGGAGAGTGTAACGCCTCCCTGCACAAGCAGGAGGAGGAGGCAGCAGCCACTGCCCTGGACCCAAAACCAGAGGGCTCTGCAGGGACCGTCCTGATGGAGAAGCTGTCGTGTTCCAAGTTAAATAAGGGAAAGCATGGCACACGGACGGGTTAACTAGACATAGGGGAGCAGGTGCCTCTGGGGGGGATGTTCGGGCCTCATGTTCACGCTGTGCCCATGCCTTGGCACCAGGTTCCCTGTCCCAGTCCCTCAGTAGTGCCAAGACAAGGGGGTGGGGCCGTCAGAGACCCTGGTGAAGAGCACACACCTTACCTGGAACGGAGAGCCTTCCACAGACAGAGACCCTTCGTCTGATCAATTTGGAAAGTTTCACCAAAGTCACACTCGGAGGGTGGGGTTCTGCCGCCCCCCCCATGACAATAACGGGAGTGAAATAAACATGAGGAGTAACCTTAACCATTTTCCAGAGGAGGGAGGTACCCCAAGCTCCTGCAAGTGAGACTTGTTTTCAATGAACACAACCCATTATGAGTGAGGAACTGAGAGTCTTTGTAACAGGGTTCAGCATGGCGGGCTTGCGGTACCCAGGAAACCCATCCCTACTCTCAGTGCCTCCTTTTGCAAAAGAATAAGACAAAGCAGGAAGAAATGACTTCCCTGAGGCCACATGGCCAGTTAGGAGCAGGACTGGGGCTAATACCCAGACATCGGACCCCGGGAACATTTCCTGAACGGTCAGAGGGAGGGAGAAGTGGACACTTCCCGGGTGTGGCTGACCACACGGGACCCAGATCCTGATTTCCTGACCTTTACTGGGGCTGCCCCGAGTTGGCTTCCCCATCCTGGGGTACCTGGAGCTTGTCTGAGTGGAGCTGAAGATGAGGACGGGGAGACCGACTGGGTCCACATATCAGTGGGACTCTTCTGAACCAAGGTTCAGAAATGCGACAAAATGATTCTCAAAAAAACTCGAGGAAGGAAAAATGAAAGCTCCTACTCTTCCCATCCATACGAAAGCCAGTTAGGACAATATCGAACTAAGATACAGCTTGCAGACTCTGGGGAGGACACTGAGCCTTTGCTTCAAGGTCAGTGCAGACCCCGGCATCCCGGGAGAGCTGTGAGCGCTGGGCAGCACTGCCGGCTCCATGTGCACAGGGCACTGCTTTACCGCTTTCCCTATTCCTGGCTGAGACGTGCTCGCCTCCAGGGCTCCAGGAAGAAGAGGCGATTCGATGCCTCCCGAGGACAGAGGAGCTATGGCTGTGATGCCCGCGCAGCACGGTCCTCTTCCAGTGAGAGCTCAGGGTCAATCCTGTGCTTCAGATAATAGAGGACAGTGAAGGAAACAGTGATAATTCGCTTCACCTCAAACCAACTGAATGAAGTGATTCAAGTTCAGCAAAGTGCCCCAGAAGCTCTCAGCACCTGCATCTTCTCAGGTCCGGGACACCACCATGACCATGAACCCAGAGACAGAGCTGGGAGGGATGCCTGGACCAGCATGGAGACCAACGCTCGGGCCTCAAAGACAGGAGAGCCAGCGCTGGGTGTGGTCCCGTGCAGTGCAGGCATCAGACCAGGCCCAGTGTGCTGGCTTTTGGTGACTCTGAGCCTACGTATTTTCCTACATTTATTAAGCACCTACCTTATGCCAGAGGCTATTCGACATGAGGGACACTGTGAAGAAGCAGATAGGCAAGCTCCTGTTCTAGGGCAGGAACCACAGAAACAACCCTTGGCACACCCCGGGCTCTCGCTCCTGCCAGGCCACACTCTCAGCACCTTTTCATGGATTAACTCCTCAACTCCAGCCCATGCAGAAGGACAAACGGGAATGTGGCCCCGAGGCCCAGAGACGGCTCAGAGCACACACTCAGACAGCAACATGTGCTTCCCGGTACCCAGAGGGCCCCCCGAGGGGCCGGAAGAGCCTGCAGAGAGGCGTTTAGCTGGGACCCGAGTGACTTTCTTAGACCTTGTTACTGGCTTTAGGAACGAAAGCTGAAACCCAGACCCTTTGATCTCTGGCACTCAAGACCAGGCTGGAAATTCCCAGCAGTGAAGCCCATTTGGCCCCTCCCCCTGCCCCTGCTCCAGCCAGTGTCCATGGACATCCAGGACCCGACCCCCTCTGGGACCAGTTTGCCCATTTTTAAGTGTTTTCCTGAGACGTTCACTTTTGGTTGTCAGCTAACATGAGGTCCAGAAGTGAACGAAGGATCAAACGATTAAAGTTTGTGATCAGCTTTTTCTCGGAAACTGTGCAGAATTGTACTTTTGAAAGAGCCACAGCAGAGAATGCATGAGGCCTTGACTTTCTCAGCAGTTCGGTGGGTGTGGACGGGGGTGATGGAGCCTGACCTGCCAGCCAGACAAGGCGCTGCATCCCGTGACCAGAGCAGGGTTCTGACCACAGAATCGCGGCCAGCAGAGCAGCAGCAGGCCCACCCCCACCACCCCTAACCGCCCACCCTCCGCTGGGTGGGCGAGTGGCATCTCTCAGGCTCTGCAGCAAGTGTGAGGGTTTGGAAAGGAGCTGCATGGGCGGGGGGGGGGGGTCTCTCCCAGTAGCAGGTGAAGGCTGCAGGGACACCAGCACCCTCCTTGTGCTGGAACCAGCTCTCTGGGACCTGAGACCCCACAAACAGTCATCACACACTTCGCCTTAGGGACGAGGTCCCGCCCTGCCCGCAGGTCCGCAGGCGCCTGGCCGGCAGCGGAAGGCCCCGTCCAAGCGGGTCGTGCGCCTGGGCCTGGGTCGCCTCCCGGGCAGACCCGCGGAAGGTCCGTTTGCGACTGGCAAGGGCAGCGACGATGGGACGGGGAGCGCCAGACCCCCGGCCGGGAGCGCGGCCCGCGAGGACCGGAGGGGGCGCCGCAGGCGGGGCGGCGGTAGCTGGAGGGGCAGAGCTGCGCCGCGCGGGCGGGCGGGGCGGGGCGGCTCCGGGCTCCGCGCTCCGTCCGCCCTCGCGCCCGCGCCGCGCGCCCTCCCGCTCCCGCCCGCCTGTGCCGCCGCCGGCGAAGCAACTTCGCGAGCGCCCGCGACCGGCCGGACCCCGCGCCGCCCCCGGTCCAGCGCCCAGCCGGCCGAGGCCATGGACGCGCCGGCCTGGCTGCTGCCCCCGCTCCTGCTGCTCTGCGCGCAGCAGCACCGCGGCACCAGGTGAGCGGGCGCCGGGGTCCGCACTGCCCCGGGGTCGCCCTCGGTGGGGAGCCCGGCGCCGGCCAGCCCAGCCCCGGCTGGTCGGACGGAGCCCGGCGAGAACCCCGGGTCTTCATCCGCCTCGTCTCCCCCTACCCCCGCGTTCCCACCGTGTCTGTCCCCCTTCTCTCCCCTCCTTGACTCCCCCAGCCCGTCTTCCCTGCGAGCGCTCATCTCCGGACTCGTCTCTACGATGTCCTTGGCCGCGGGCCGGGCGGTGTTGGGTTCCAGCCGCCCTGCTGCCCCGGCGCTGTCCGCCGTCCCGGTGCTGAACCGGCGCTGCGGGGCCGGTGGAGGGCATCGGAGCCGCTCTCCGTTCTCCCCGTGCCCGGGTGGGCCTGCTGAGCTCCGCTTCCTCGACCCCAGCCGCACTTGGCCCGTCCCTGGCTGGCTGGTGCCCTTCCAGGCGCCGGCTGAGCGCTCAGCATGGCCCAAGCTGCGGGCAGGGAGAAAGAGACCCTTAGAACAGCGGGGAGGAGGCTGCGCCCCTTCCCCTGAGGGCAGAGCTGCAGGACCAGCTAGCAGGTCCGCGTGGACAAGGGGGCGTTCTAACGGCCGTGCACGGCTGTGGAGCAGTCGGCCCAGCGTGCTGTGGGGTCTCCCTCTCAGGCGCCGTTTCAGATGCCGAAGTGTACAGGTAGGAGGGGACCCAGCGCCCCTGCAGGGAAGAGGTTCCGGGGTTCTTTATAACTGTCAGGAGATGGGATGAGGTGCCCTGTCTTCCCAGAGAAGGAAGCGGCTGAGGAGAAGGGTCCCCTGTGACCCCTAAGGCCCAGCACTGTCCCCGCTGGCTCTTCTCTCTGTGGACTTGACGAGGCTCTGGGTCACCCAGCGTCCTGAGCACCGAGCCTGACCACCTGCCCTGGGAGTTGTGAGTGGCCTTTTTGAAAATCATCCTGGTGCAAGGACTGTAGGAAAAACAGGGCAGCCAGCGTTCCGGACTTTGTGGTCAGCCAAGTGGTGGCGAAGACTTTAGGAGCCAGAAATGGTCGACTACTAGCCTGCGTTGTGGCTGAAGGCACGCAGGCCACCATAGCACGGTTCTGTGTGTGTGTGGTCAGAGTTTTCTTGCTGGCGGTGTAAAGGCAGAGCCAGGAAGGCCTGGGTCCGGCCGTAGACGTGACTGTCACGCCGAGGTCGCACGCAGTTCCCGTGCGGCCCCTGTCCCGGGGCTCCATTCTTCATCAAGCCTGGTGGGCCCTTCCCCTTCTCCTCCTGCTTTACGGCACCAGGAAGGGAAGAGCGTTGAGGTGTGGCCGAGGGTGTGCGTGCTAGAGGCTGGGGGGCAGCTGCTGGCTCAGGCCCACGGCCATGCAGCCACAGTTCTGAAATCCAAGTCACTCTGAACCCCGAAGTCGTAGTCCAATTTTGACACCAAAACTCTTTTGACAACAAAGCCTGCCATGCTTTGCTTGTTTTGTCTTTATTTCTGCTGTTCACAGGGCATATTTAATTGTGTGTGTGTGTGTGTGTGTGTGTGTGTGTGTGTGTGTTTAATGGAGATACTGGGGATTGAACCCAGGACCTCATGCATGCTAAGCAGGCCTCTACCACTGAGCTATACCCTGCCCCTCAACACTGCGTATATTTATACATTTCCTGCTGGAAAATTCTCCAGATCCCTCCCCAGGTTCAGTGCCTCATTTTACCTTTCTAAAATCTGAAGCCCTCTGAACTCCAACCTCAGCTGGCTCCTGGGCTGTTGGGTTAGGGTGAGCCTGTCTGCCTGTGCAGGAAGGCTGGGAGGCCAAGGACCCAGCCAGGACAAGACTCTGTCCATTCGGGGATTCCTTTCCCATCTGCTCTGGGTCCCTCCACTCGGAAGCCCAGAGGACCATGCCCGCCCTTTCCTCGTCTCAGCCCCCCAGGCGGTGTGGGAGGACAGGGGGCTGACAGGAGGTGCCCAACTGGCTGCTGCTACTCAGCCAGGTCCCTGGGTTCTGGTGGGACAAGAAGTGAGCGAGCCACAGCGTTTGTGGGTCAGGTCAAGGCCATGCTTCCCCGAGTCTGAAGAGCCGCTCACGTGGCGGCCCCCCAAGCTTGCCAGCTGCACCCGAGTGGGTGGCCTCCCCGGGCTGCTGGCACCTCCGTCTCCCTGGAGAAGCTCCCGCCTCGCAGGCACACCTCGTGGTCGTGGTGGTGTTCCTCTTTTCCCTGGTAACTGAGGCGCCAGCGCCGCAGAGCTGTCAGGGATCCGTGGGCTCGTGTGTGCGTGGTGGAGGATCCTTGGCGGTGGGAGGGGCGGTGGGGGGGGTACCTGCTGCCTTGTCCCGCTATGTCCACCTTCCCTCTCCACCCCCAGGGGCACAGGCAAGTGGCAGGAGTGGGCGTTTCCCCAGTGGGGCCAGGAGAGGCCTGATGGCGCCCAGGAGTGGCCGGGCGGGAGGCTACCTGTGGCTCCACAGCCTGCTGTGCCCGAGAGCCTGAGCCTGGTGTGTGTCTCTGAACTTATGTTCCTCTAAGGAAACCCCAACCCTAGGCCACCACCGGCTTCCAGGGCCTTCAGACAGTCGGACAGTCTCCCAAGATGCTGGTCAGGGTCCCCAGGTTCTCACCACACAGGGAACTCCCCCCAGGTGGAGTGTGTACCCCACCCCCCCCACACTGCCTGAACTGAAGGCAGAGAGGAGGGGCCCCCAGGACCCAGACCAGCATATGGCGTAGCCTCCTGGGTGCTCCAGCTTCCACAGCCCCCACCCCCATATCCCTTCACAGCTGCAGAACGACCAGCCCATCCTAGTGAGAAGTGACCTTGGGGGAGCCTGTCCCTTCTTGCCCTGGAGATGGCAGAGACTGAGAACCCACTGGGGTCCTACACTTCCAGGCAAGCTTCACAGCGGGGGCTGCCCTTGATTGTGACTTTGAGCCCTCGCGCGGGCGCGGGGCCTGGGCCAAGGGCAGGTGTGCTCACCTTGGCCGCCGGCCTGAGGTCTGGGACGATGTCTCCTGATGGCATCGTTCCAGGCAGGTCAGCCACAGCCTCAAGATGGCAGCTGGGCCAGTCCAAAAATAAAGCCTGATTTGAGTCCCTTTACATCCAACATTCAGGGTGACCTCCATTTGCATTTTAAATTGTGCTTTACTTGGGATTAGGGTTCCATTTAATTCCTTCTTATACTTTGTTACCAAAGCACCTGCCCTGCCCACACTCTCAGCCCAGCCATCGCCTGGAGGGTCTACGGGATGGATCAGGGTTTGCAAGTTTCCCCTTCCTCACAGGCCAGCGTATGAGACAGACTGGGATACGGGGTCTGGGCGACCTCTTGCTGGTGCTCCTCGAGCCCGCTGGAGAGGACACTTGGATGCCCTGCTGCACAAACTCAGCAGCATAACCTGCTCCCCCAGCCCCTCCCACCCACTGTCCCTCCCTCAGTCCAGGCCAGGTCCCTTCCTGTCTTGGGGTGTCAGCCTCCATCCCTCCGCTGCTCTGTCCAGTCCAGCCCCACGTCACCCTCAGCCTCTATGACAGCCCCCGGTTTATTCTCTCTCCGCCCCCAGGACACTTCTCACCCTTCCCTCACCAGAATCGTGGTTTAAAGCTGGGAGTCTAATCCTGGTGAGAGCGCTGGTTCCCCTTGACCCTGGGTGGGTTCCGCAGGCAGCTCTTCCTCCCTCCTCACCCCGCTGCCTCCCGCTGCCTCGGGCCCCACTCGGGTACCCTCACCTGCCTCCCACCACCCACCTTCCCCCAGACTCATATTCTCCCCCTTTGGCTCTGATGTCACTTTCTCAGGGAGGCTGTCCCGTCCTCCCCAGCCACAGGGCTCCTGGCGTCCCCTTTCTGCAACTTCACCACACTTAGAGCCACTTGCTTTATCACAGACGCCGACCTCCACGTGGGCCTGTGCCACAACTGTCCTTGTCCTGGCTCAGTCACGTGCCTAGAACGGGATGGCACCAAGGGGTCTGGGTGGATGAATAGATGGGTGATTAGGACAGCTTCCTGCAGGGGCCTGGGGCAGGACCAGGAGAAGGACGGTGTTCAGTGCGGGTGGGCGATGCAGCATGACAGCGCAGGGTGGTCAGAGTTAGTGCTGGAGAAAGAGGAGGGGCCAGGTGCCTGAGGGTCTGGAGGGGAGACATCAGAGGGCGGGGGTCAGGAAGCACGTGCAGCAGGCCTGGGGAGGGGGGCTGCCGAGAGGGAGCTGGTGGGCTGGGGAGATGGGGCGGGGGGCCTGGACCGCAGTGGCCCAAGTGGGGCCTGGCGAAGGGGCTGGACCCTGAGCCCATCCCACTGTTGGGTGGGGAGGAGCAGCCAGCAGCGCAGTGGGAGCCGAGAGTGGGTGGCGGTCTTCTCATGGCGGCCAGAAGGGCCCAGAGTAGGGCGCCTGGGCACGCAGCCGCAGCTGCCTTCAGGCCAGTCTGTTTCCAGGCAGTGCGAGCCATGGCCTCAGCTTCCCAGCAGCCCCCGCGTGCAGACCCTGGCCCCTTAGGTCCCCCCATCAGCTCTGGCCAGGCTCGGGCGCAGCATGAACTGGAGGCCTTGCCCACTGGGAATAGATTGATTCGAAGAATAACAAGAGGGTTACTTCTGAATGTCCCTCTGGTTCCCTGCCATCGGGTTTAGGAGAAAACCCTCCCCCCGCCCCCGCCACTGTGGGCTGGAGGAGAAAGGGTGTGTGGGCTTCCCGGGGCTGCTGTAACATGGGGCTGCAAGCCAGGGGACCTAGAACAGCAGACAATTATCCTCTCATGATCCTGGAGGCCAGAAACCTGAAGTAAAGGTGTCAGCAGGGGTGAGTGAACCTGTCCAGGCCTGGCTGCAGCGTCTGGTCTCGCCACGGTCCCTGCTGCTCCTGGGACTGTGGCCGCATGGCCCCCATCCCCTCCCCTGTAGTCCCATGACTTCTCCCTGCGTGTCCATTTCTCTTCCTGTAAGGACATCAGTCTTGGGCTCAGGGCCCACCCTAGCCCAGCAAACCCTCATCTTGCCTCATCACGTCTGCAGAGCCTCCCTTTCCCAATGAGGTCCCGTTCTGAGGTTCTTGGTGGACATGAATTTGGATGACACTGTTCACCACAGGACGGGTGAGCAGCAAGAGGGGAGGGCGGCAGAGCTACTGGGAAGCGTCTGGCAGTCGGTGTGTGTGTGTGGGGTCACCTTCTACAGCCCCGCCAGTGACAGACCTGACCAGCACAGGTTGTCAGTGGCATTAGCCTGCAACCAGCGTGCATGGCCCCCTGCTGCTCTGGACTTAGGCTAAGCACATGGTGATTTGGGGGCCTCTGGGACCCGCCTGGGAAGGCACTGAGAGCAGGAGGCCGGACTGCAGCTGCCCTGTGGGCGCTTGGCCTGACCCTGGGTCCCAGATTTGGGACCTCACCCACTCTCTCCCTCTCCCCAGCCCTCAGCCTCCTGGTCACACGCCTTTTCTCCCAAGTCATCTCCTACAGGACACTTTGTCCTCAGAAGCTAAAAGGCAGGCCATGCTCTCTTGTTGGGGTCCTCCGAGGCCTATTTGTTGAGGGACCGTAAGGTGGGAATGCTGGGCTGGTTATGGAAAGAGCCTGGGTACTCAACCTTGACTGGCCTCTGTCTGACTCGAGCAGCCTCCCTCAAGGCTGGTGGTTGGGGCCGGGGGAAGAGGTCGAGGAGCCCTGGGACCTGGACCTCCCTGGGTCTCTGGTGTGAATTCCCAGGACTGGCTGGGTCCAGCCTGGTGGGCCTCCTCCCTGTCCCTGCTGGCCTAAGTGCCCAGGACAGTCTCTGACCCTGGTGCCCCACCTCTGTGACCAGTGGGCCTTGTTTCCAGAGCAATGAATGACATTGGCGACTATGTCGGCTCCAACCTGGAGATATCCTGGCTCCCCAACCTGGACGGCTTGATGGAAGGCTACGCCCGCAACTTCCGGCCTGGTATTGGAGGTGAGGTGGGTGTGGAGGCTGGGACAGCTGTGGGTATGAGCCCCACTTGGCTGGTGCAGAGGCTGGCTCCCCTGAGGGGTGTGTGGAACTGCAGCGCCAGCCCCCCGGCGGACAGCTAGGAGGGTGGATCTCCTCAGGCCTCAGTGGATTTGCACCAAGATGGCCTCCCTTGCAAAACCCCAGGCTGTTCCCCGTCCTGCCTGCCTGGGCATTCGCTGGCTTGGAGGAGTGGCCGGGGATGCTGGGGCCTGGCTTCAGCACCCCCATCTGGGGCCCTGCTCCTTCCTCGCAGGCCCCCCCGTGAACGTGGCACTCGCCCTCGAGGTGGCCAGCATCGACCACATCTCGGAGGTGAATATGGTAGGTGCCGGCCAGTCTCCCCGCTCACCTCCAGCGGGCCCCCAGGAGAGGAGGGGCTGACGGCTGGGCCCTCCCATTCCCCTCTGCAGGAGTACACCATGACCGTGTTTCTGCACCAGAGCTGGCGGGACAGCAGGCTGTCCTACAACCACACCAACGAGACTCTGGGCCTGGACAGCCGCTTCGTGGACAAGCTCTGGCTCCCAGACACCTTCATCGTGAATGCCAAGTCCGCCTGGTTCCACGACGTGACGGTGGAGAACAAGCTGATCCGGCTGCAGCCCGACGGGGTGATTCTGTACAGCATCCGGTGAGCCCTGGGCCCGGCCCGCCCCCGTGGAGAAAACCCGGGCTCTGCTTGGAGCTGGGCGGCGTTATTTATAACCTCCGGCAGCCAGCAGCTGCTCAGGAAACGTGGACCGCAGAGGCTGCTGGCAGGAAGCCAGCGGATGCCGCTTTTTGGCTAACACGTGCCCTTTTGTTTTTAAATTGGGGTGAGGTTCACAGCACAGAAAATCAACCATTTAAAAGTGAACAATTCTGTGGCATTTAGTGCATTCACAATGTTGTGCAAACATCACCTCTACCGTGCTCCAACTTGTTTCACCCCCAAAAGGAGACCCCATACCCGTGCCCCTCCCGCAGCTCCGGAAACCGCGTCTGCTCTGTCTTCACACATTTGCCTATCCTGCAAATTTCACACAAAGTTAGTCATGCAATCCGTGACCTTTTGTGTCTGCCTTTTCCTACTAAGTATAGTGTTTCTGAGGCTCAGCCTCAGATGTATCAGAATTTCCTTCCTTTTTATGGCTGAGTAACATTCCACTGCTCAGACACGGCGGTTTGCGTATCTGCCCTCCGTCCATCGACACCTGCACTGTTTCCACGTTTGACGGTCGTGAGGCATGCTGCTTTGAACATAGGTGTGCGTGTATCTGTTTGCATGTGTGTTTTCTGACACTTGCCTTTTAAAAGGGGAGTTAATTGCCAACATTTTAAAGATCAGGAGGTTTACATGAAGATCTAAATTCTCGTGGAAAGTCAGAACGCTCAGCAGCCCGAGCTGCTCCCTGGGCTGCGGGGTCGGCGGGACCCCCAGACACTGCCCCACAGGAGACAGGGTGCCCCCGACTTAGACAAACAGTCGGGTGTTTTGAAGGATGAGGAAAGGGAATGAAATCCAGTTCGTGATTCCCCGAGAAAGACCCACAAATATCCGTAAAGTGGCCACAGGTTCCAGGATCCACCTGGATGCTGGCACCTTGCCAACAAAGCGGGAGAGTGGCTTGAGGAGGGAGCCGGGGCCAGGGAGCTGCTGGGGCCTGGAGCCTGGCCTCAACTCTGGGGACCTCACCGCCATGTTGTCTGGGCAGAATCACCTCCACGGTGGCCTGCGACATGGACCTGGCCAAGTACCCCATGGACGAGCAGGAGTGCACACTGCATCTGGAGAGCTGTGAGTGCCTGGGCTGGCGTGGGGGCAGGGACGCAGACTGTTACGTTCAGGGTCAGGGAGGCAGCTGGGGTTGGCATCAGCTGTCAGAGCAGAAACAGAAGGAAGAGAAGGGACCAGAAGGCCTTCCTCCCAGGGGTCAGTGCCCTGCCCAGGACAGCAGGCCCCAGAGCCCAGACAAGGCATGAATCTGCGTCACTGGCCATCCTGGCAGCCCCTGGGGGTCACCTGGCAATGGTGACCCTTGCTTCTGCCAATTCTTCTGGCCTCACCCACCTGCCCATGGTGCCAGGCGTGGCCCCAGGCCTCCTTTCTCCGGGCCGGGTCTTCCTGTGCTGCCCCCTGTGACTTCATATCAGGCTCCCAGAGTGGGCAGGATGGTTCTGCAGGGGGCAGCCATGGGCTGGGGGCGCCAGGCTCTGCCGCCCACCTGTGGCTCTCCTGTAGATGGCTACTCGTCTGAGGACATCGTCTACTACTGGTCCGAAAACCAGGAGCAGATCCACGGGCTGGACAGGCTGCAGCTGGCCCAGTTCACCATCACCAGCTACCGCTTCACCACGGAGCTGACCAACTTCAAATCGGGTAACACAGCCTCTTGTGGCCTCTTCCCCATGAGCCCCGCCTGTGGTTTCCTGGTGCTTTTAATTGAGCCGCCAGCTGCCCTGAGGGCCCCTGAGGGTGCAGCTGGAACCCGGCCAAGCCACTCGAGAAGAGAGACAGGGCAGGCCGGGGCAGGTTCCCTGGTCCTTCACTGCTCCCTGGGGCCAGCAGCGCTCCAGGTTTGGGGGTACCTGAGGGGCATGGGGGCTCCGGGGCCGAGCCTGTGTTGTCTCTTGGCTGCTCCTGCTGCCCCGTCATTGGAGCCAGTGGGCTCAGCCTGGTCTGTCCTCAAGGAGGACAGGTCAATGGAGGTGAGTGGACGGTGCTCTGCGAGGGTCCTGCTGCGAGGGACATTCTTCTGGTGGCCCTGTGCCCGGGAGGCTCCTGACCCCTTGGCCTGTGATGGGGGAGGGGAGGTCTGGGGCTTCCTTCCTTCTGAGGATGGCAGTGGCCCCGCCTGCCCGCCCAGCCCTCCCGTCCGTGTGCTGTGGTGCACGGCGGGCCTGCTCACAACGGATGGCCCTCCGGCAGCCGGCCAATTCCCCCGGCTCAGCCTGCACTTCCACCTGAGGAGGAACCGGGGTGTCTACATCATCCAGTCCTACATGCCCTCCATCCTCCTGGTCGCCATGTCCTGGGTCTCCTTCTGGATCAGCCAGGCGGCAGTGCCCGCCAGGGTGTCCCTAGGTACAGGACCCTGGCCTCTCCTCCAAGGGAGCTGGTGGAAGGGTGGGAGTGGGACCCTGACCCCACTGGTCATGAGCACAGGCCTTGCCTTCCAGCCCCTGGGGCAAAGGCCAGCCAGGCCAGGCCTGCTCAGAGGGGCCTGACCGCGCCCAGGTTGGGGAGGGGTGGCAGGGGCTTCAGCGATGGCCACACCTACTCCCATCAGGCATCACCACGGTGCTGACCATGACCACACTGATGGTCAGCGCTCGCTCCTCCCTCCCGCGGGCATCAGCCATCAAGGCGCTGGACGTGTACTTCTGGATCTGCTATGTCTTTGTGTTTGCTGCCCTGGTCGAGTACGCCTTTGCCCACTTCAATGCCGACTACCGGAAGAAGCAAAAGGCCAAGGTCAAGGTCAAGGTCAAGGAGCAGAGGGCCGAGGTGAGGCCAGGCCGGGCCGGGTCTTTTGTGTTCAGGACCAAGGACAGCTCCCCACCCTGCGCCCCAGCACAGCGAGGGGGCAGCATTGCCGGGGCAGAAGGCAGGGCACTTCTCCTGCTCTCAACCTGGGACCCTCTGCCCACTGCTCGGAGGAGGTCACTTGCGTCCCCCGGGCTCCAGGAGGGCAGACCCAGACCCCTCGATCTGCTCGCTGAGGGGGGGAGCTGCGGGCACAGGTCGGGGTCTGCCTGGGAGCCCCTCATTGCCTGCTGCTCAGCACCCTCTTCCCCGTGCAGATGGACGTGAAGAATGCAGTCGTGCTCTTCTCACTCTCAGCCGCCGGCGTCACCCAGGAGCTGGCTGTGTCCCGCCGGCAGCCCCGGGTGCCCAGGAACCTCATGGGCTCCTACAGGTCGGTGGAGGTGGAGACAGGGGAGATGAAGAAGCAGGGGGGGGCCCGCTCAAGGGGCCTCCGTGCACTTTTCAAGCCCATCGACGCGGACACCATTGACATCTACGCCCGCGCTGTGTTCCCTGCTGCCTTCGCCGCAGTCAATGTCATCTACTGGGCCGCGTACACCATGTGAGGCCGCACACCACAGGCTTGTCCTGCTGCCCAGAACCTCCAGTGAGAAAGGCCCCCCAGGGGGCTCTGCGTGTTTCAGAGGGGCATGACCATGAGCCACACAAAACAAGAGGAAAGCTCGGCCTCCCTGAGCGTCCCCAGGCTCTGTCCCCACCCTCACCCGGTCACCTCTGGGCTCCGCGGACGCCGGCCCAGCTCCCTGCTCCAGTAGCAGAGCCACCTGACCCAGGTCGGGCCAGGCAGGCGAGGGTCCCCAGGGAGCCACGCATCTGGCTGCAAAATGGTCCAGCTCTGGGACTTGGCTCTGTGGGCTTGGCCCGGGGAGCGGAAGGAGGCCAGGCGTGGACGGTGCTCATCACCTGAATGAGAGGGTGGGGAAGGGCGTCCGCAGGCCTTTGGTCCCAGCATGAAATAAAATGGAATCTTTGCCCCTGCTGACGATTGCTGTCACCGCACCTGGGCCGTGACCTCTGCTCCCAGAGCCTGGAAGTCTCTCCGGCTGCTGGCTTGAAGGGCTGATGGGCTCGGGGCAGAGGGACTTAGAGACAGAGACTCGAATACAGGGGCTCGGGGGCCTGTAGGGGCCTCAACTCCCTCCCTCCCTTTGGGCCACGGTGGGGGCCACGACCATGCCTTCCGGACGTGATGACTGGGGTCAGAGCCCGCCGAGTCCCCGCTAACAACCCCAGGCTCCCCAACCCTGGGCCATTGGTGATCTGACAGACAGCTCTCAATCAGGGGCCCAGGTTTCCCTGCCCCAGAGCAGGACAGGTCATCACACCTGGAAGGGACAGAAGCCTGTGATTAGATGGGCATGAGTGTGGCCAAGCCGCCTGCTGCGGGGTCAGGAGTGCCAGCCCAGTGCCCGGCTGTGACCAGGTGGCAGCCAGGCCACGATCCCGCTGGGCCCCACCCCCAGCGTGATGCTGACTTTGTGTGAATCAGAAAGTGCCCTGCTGGGCCCCTTGCCCTTTGCCCACACGCCTGTCCAGGGTCGGCAGTGTCCCCAGGCCACGGGGCAGTGCTGGGGGACACTCACCCATGGGCAGGGCCTAGCTGGCAGTGTGACCTCCGAGGTCAGGTGGTCCAGCTGCAGGTGTAGACCCAGCCGCCTCCCACAGGACCAGCCGTGCCCTCAGGTGGAGCAGGGCGTTGGCCCAGCTGCCTTCACCATGCCCAAGGATCACATCTCCAGCTCGAAGACCCCTCGCCTCCTAAGACCCCTCCTTGCACCAGGCTGCCCTTTGGACTAGGCTTCAGGGCTGGGCAGGGTCGTCCCAGGGGGTGGGTCTGGCCAGGGCGTAGGGCTCCACTGTGACCGACCTGGGAGCAGCAGAGAGCAGGCGGCCTAGGAGCAGCAGAGCCTGGATCTGGGTTGGCCGGGGCCCTGGGCCAGCTCTGGTCAGCGGGGGGTGGCAGGCTAAGCCCGGCCAGCTTCGAGAACCAGGACAGTGACGCCTTCTCTCCTCTTCTTGCTTGGCACTTTCTGGCTTGCCCAACCCCAGCAGGGTCACTGCTCCCCTCCTACCTGGCACCTGGCGATTTGCCAGGGTTGGGACGTCCAGGCCCCAGGAGGCACTCCGAAGCTATCAGGCTGGGCCCGAGACTGCCCACGGCACCCCCCACCCCTGGCACCCAGGGTCCTGCCCCCAGGCCTGCCTTCCACCAAGGCCTCTGGGGGACGCGTGGGTGGGTTCAAGGTTCACGGAACTGCTGGGTCGCCTGGGCCCCCCTGCTGCCCGGACCCTGCCCACCCCGGCACCCGCCTTTCTCCACCATCCCTGCGGCTTGAGGCCGCCCTTCTGCTGTGCGTACCCACAAGGAGCTATTTAAAGCGGGCTTTGTGACTGCCTCAGGCACCCACGCAGCGAGGCCGCCCGGGCAGGAGCCTTGCCTGATTCTGCAAGCAGCAGCCACTCCCTCTAGCCTGCAGGCTGCTGCTCCTGCCCACACATCTGCGTGGCCGGGAAGAGGGACGGGCAGGGGCTGCTCCTGCCCACGTGTCTGCAGGGCCAGGAAGAGGGACGGGCAGGGCTGGCGCTTTTGAAACACGAGTTCTATTCCGTGGTGATGACACGCGCAGACTGAAGGCCAGGGTGATGGAGGCTTGCAGTTGAGAAGAGCTGGCTCGGGGCGGTGATGTCAGCATCTCTCGTGAAGGGGCACCTGAGCCGGGTCAGTGGGGTGGGGGCGGCCCGGGCTCTGTACGCACCTCCTTCCAGCAGGGACGGTCTCAGAGGGCTGGTGGCTTCCTGGGCTGTGGTTTCTGGCAGAGGCTGGGAGCCGTGTGCTGCCAACGTAGACTCCTGGATGCCTCCCCGAGAGCCGGGGCAGCTCTTCCCCAGGCTGGAGGTGCTGGCGCATCAGGGGGCGGCCCCTCAGCTCCCCCTCGCCTGCAGCAGGGGCAGGAGGGGCACTGACCCAGTGAGGCACCCGGCCTGCCTGTGGCTTGGAGCCCACACCTGGGGCAATGTTTGGGTTCCCTCGAAATCAGAGCTGGAGACAAGGACTCGGTGCAAGGAGTTTATCTGGGGGGACTGGTTTCCTGGGGTGGCTGTAACGAAGTACCACAGACCGGGGACCTTAAAGCAATAGAAGCTCACACTCTCGCAGTTCTGGACACCAGAGCCTGGGATCCGGGTGTGGGCAGGCCTGGCCCCTCCGGGAGGCTCTGAGGGCGAGTCTGTCCCAGGCCTCAGTCTCCCCAGCTCCTGGCACTGCTCGGCTGGTAGACACACGGCCCCACCGCTGCCTCCGTTGTCACGCGGCCTTCCCTCTGGGTGTCCTTCTGATGACATCAGAATCAGGGCCTCGTAACCCAGGACAACTTCATCTTAACTGATGGTCGCTGCAAAGACCCTATTTCGAAACATGCTCATATTCTGAGGTTCTGGGTGGACATGGATTTGGGGGGCAGCGTTCATCCCAGGACAGAGGGTGACACCCCAGACGTGGGAGCAGGGAGTGAGGAGAACGGAGGAAGGAGGGACAGGCTACAGGGTGCCTGGCTGGCCTGGGATGACCAGGTCCTCATCCCTCTGGGGACACTACGAGCCCGGCAGAGTGGGCCCCGGCTTGTCTTGGGAAGAAGGAGGGGCTGGGGCCTTACCACC
Organism: Camelus dromedarius; assembly: GCF_036321535.1. NCBI lineage: Eukaryota > Metazoa > Chordata > Mammalia > Artiodactyla > Camelidae > Camelus > Camelus dromedarius. Next base: position 70,141,437 of record NC_087449.1, on the reverse strand, counting down.
AACTACCACCAGCTACCCCCCACCCAGGGCTGCCTGCCTACAAACTGAGCTCTGGGGGGCGCTAGAGGCGACTGCTGCTTCCAGCCAGTGCAGCGCACGTCTGCTCAGGCGGTGCTGGTTCTTCCCAGTGGTGGCTGTCACGGCAGCAGGACCCAGGACAGCGAGGTTTAGTGAAACGAGCCAGTCAGTGCCACGGCTGTGGCCCGTGGGCCGCAACCAAGGGGCCTCCTCTCCCGTCTCCCCTCGTCCCACCAGCGCTTCTGTTCGCTTCAGTTACCTCCTGCTGCGGTGACCAGACTCTGGTCCCAAAGGACGAGCCTCAGTCACCTCGTCCTCGCTGGGTGCCAGTTGCTGCCATGGCACATTCTGCGTCCCCGGACGTGGGAGCCCAGGAGGCGAATCCTGCAAACTTTAACGTCAAATGTGTTGCTTGGACTTTGGCCTTCAGAGGTTCCCCATGCACACCTTCACTGCTCTTCTTTTATGTGACTCTGGAGTAGGACTGGGTGGCACCATGGTCCCTTGTCACCTTGGACACATCTGTGTCCACCGTGGGCACAGCCACAAACCAGCGGGCGTGCCTTCCCTGCCCCTTGATTTTAGGGTCTCCAGCCCCACGCAAGGCCGTGGACTTGAGCTGGCGGCGGTGTCACTGGGCGGATGCCCTCACCCCAGCCCGCACCTGCTGCAGGGCACCCTGCTCCGCGCCCCCTCCAGACCTGCATCCGGTGTGACGTTTGTGGCCTCCCCTATTCCAAGAAGCCCGCCAAGGACTGTGAACTTGCAATGAGTCAGGAGTCCTGGCGTGACCAGAACTTCCCTGATGAGGCTGAATCCTGAATCCGGGTGGGACTTGTCTGCCCTCTGGCCAGCAGGTCCAGTTAACACCACGTCCGCCATGAGACAAATCTGCTTGGTGTGTGAGCCAGCACCCCTCCCCTCTCCGAGGCACTCTGGTTTCCTTCCAGACCCTCCCATTCCCACAACTGGGCCCACGGCTGTGCCTCTGACAGTTGTGTGCCCACGGCCACGCCTCTGCTATTTCTGGACCCATGGTGGGCCCTCCTGGTCACGCTGGCCACACAGCTCCAGGTCAGCCATCCTGGAGCTCTCCGGCCGCACTGGACACTCTTGCTTGCACCTTTCCTGCTGTGCTAGGGAAAGGCACGTCTTCCAGGTCCCTGGGGACCCTGTCAGGTGGTGGCTCCTGTGCACTCTCCCCAGTAGCCCCAGCCCAAGACTTCAGGCCCCTCTTCACACTCCTCCAAAGACGTTCCAGAGTCTCCAGCATCGCGTCCCAGCTTGAGGGAGCAAGGCCCCATGCACGAGGGCTGCTTCCATCTCACTCGGATGGCCAGCCGTTGGCCGTCAGTGAGCCCCACATCACGTCAATGAGCTTTCCCCGCCCAGCCTCATAGACCGTGCCCCCGTCCGACGTTCTCCAGGGCCACACGCGACCAAGGTTCCCGCAGGACAGACTAGCCGGGAACTGCAGTTCCTCTGGGAGCAAGCTGTCCCCTTCCGTACCAGGTACTGGACACCCCCGCTCAGGCCGTGCTGAGACTCGGTGCCAGCTGGTGTCTGGAGCAGTGAGGGAAGGCAGGGGCAGACTCTGCAGAGGGTGGGGTCGTGTGCCCCTGAAGATGTGCTAAGTCCTCACTCCTGGCGCCTGTGAGTGTGATGTAGGAAGCAGGGTCTTTGAAGAGGCAATCAAGATGCAGGTTAAGATGAAGCCCTATTGGATTAGGGAGGACCTTGCACCTAAATCCAACTCCTAGTGTCCCTACTCAAGAAGAGGACATGCAGGGAGACGGAGGATGGCCAGGCGAAGACAGAGGCAGAGATGGCAGTGATGTGTCTCCAAGCCAAGGGACGTCCAGGAGCCTGTAAACCCGGCGGCATCTCCGGGAGAGGCCTGGGTCCAGAAGGGACCAGCCCTGCCAGCACCTGCACCTCGGACTTCTGGTCTCCAGACTGACGGTCGATTTCTGCTGTTCTAAGCCTCCCTGTTTGTGGTCCTGTGTTTCAGTGGCCACAGGAAATGCACACAGCAAGCACCTGGCAAAGGCGTCCATCTCTGGTGTATTTTTAGGGAGTCCTGATCAGAGGAGCCTCCTTTCCACAAAGAAGCAGGATAGATGCTGGGGTACAAGGGCCTCAGGTGGGTTCACTCGTCAGGACCCCAGACCAGGCCTCAGACCCTGCGACCCCCGCAGGGTCCTGATCTCAGCACGGCCACACGACCAGTCTTCTTGGCGGGTCTGTCGTCTCATCTAGACTTGGACCTTGGGCCCGATTCTCAGCCCCATCTGCCTGTGGCTACAGGAGACGGGGTTTCTTTGAGCCCTGACCTGGAGGACTTTGTGGCTTTCTCCGCATGCCCTCCAGCCGCAGTCGGCTCCGGACTCCGCGGTGGTGAGGGTGTGCGGGCTGTCATCCCCACCCCACAACCCACCAGCCGGTGGTGGGGGGGGGCCCTCGTCTTCACGCCGTTGAACGACCCGACTCCACAGCCACCTCCAGGACCCGAGAGCAGAGACCACTGCAAGGGCTCCACTGCAGGCGGTGGAGTCTGCGTCCTGGGCTGTCCCTGTTGGGGCGTGGGTCCATCCCTGGAGCCCCACTGGAGCCCCTCGGCATTGTCCTCCAAGGAGGGTCCACCAGGGTCCAAGCCCTGTCGGTTGAGGGCTGCCCTGAGGGACGTCAGCTCCCCCACTTCCAGGCTGCCCTGCCCGGGCTGAGCACGTTAGGGAAAGTCCTGGGGGGCGGGGGACAGCTAGGGTAGGACGCTGCCCATGTGCCTGGGGACTGTCCACCCCACTGCTGTGAAATTGGAGGCAAGCGGAGGGGACCAAGAACCCCTACAAGCAAGAGGTTCTGGATTTCCAGGGTTGTAGGGCGACTGCCTGGGGGAGACGAACACGCTGTTCTCTCCTGGTTGAGAAGTCCTGTGACGCGGTGGCTGGCGTGTGGGTGCTGGCGCTGGGTGCCTGGTTAGCCTCAGCTCTACCGTTTCCCGCACACAGCCAGTGACTAACCCCCCTGAGCTGGGTATCGCCACCTGTAAACTGGGGTAATGATGGTACCCGGCCGTGGTCAGCATGAATTGGTGTGATTAGAAAAACTCACTTAGAACAGTGCCTGTCACCTCGTGGCACCCAGTAGGTTAGTAGGTTCGTGGCTGGCCGGACACCCTCTGCGGGGTTGGGAGTTGGCCAGCAGAGGAGAGTTGCAGGAAGGAGAGGTGGTCAGTGTTTGGGTTTAGCTATTCGAAATAGGATTTGCAGCAAGACGATAGACTTGCCATTCAGGCTGGGTCTTGAGAATTCCCTGAACTCTCAGCCTCCACCGAGCACAGCCAGGGCGACTCCGGGAGACGTGGACAACCCTCAGTGCGCAGGGCCCTGGGACGGAGTGGACCCTAGGAATGGGAGAGCCCGCCCAGGGAGGGGCTGCAGGAAGGAGAAGGCAGACCAGGGCGGGAGGAAGGGGTCTCCTCCAGACCCACAGGAGCTGACTGTGCCTGCGTCTCCACGACTCCAAGTTCAGTGCCTTCACGCCATGGACGCAGCAGCAGACACCACACCGGGGGTGCTGCAGAGGGCTGGCTTCCCAGCACGGCGGGGGTGCGGCGCCCAGGAGAAGGCACACGTCGGGGGCACCTGCTCCCATCCCGGACGCAGCACAGCTTAGGGGTGGAGTGGAGGGGCTGGACGTGGGGCCAGACCGGGAAGGGGCCAGCCTGCCCTCTTGAGCCTCTGGGGTGCCTGCCCTGGGTCCACTGAGGCCGAGGGAGATGAGCTTCCAGGGAGGCTGGGGCTCCACTGGGGGGCCAGGGAGCTGGAGGCCAACCAGGACACCAAGGGGGACCCTGAGGGAGGACTGCTGGGCCCGGCCGTTAGGAAGCAGGGCCCCCGTTTCCAGCTGGGAGGCCATCCCCCATGAGCCTCTGTTTCTGCACAGCCTGTGAGCAAGATGCTAACCACCTTTGGTTCTGGGCCGTCCCTCCAAGGAGGCCTGACGCAGGCACAGCTTGGAATTATCCCCTTCAGGGAGCGAGGCTCTTCGTTTTCTGCCCAGTATAAACTATTTAGGTTCCCTGGCCTCCGGTTTGTCTCCTGGAATGGAAGCCACTGGCTGGGCAGCGCCCACCTGGGCTGCCTCCCTCGGGCTGGCCCCTCCCCAGGTGGGACCAGCGGCACAAGCACCTGGACGGGGTGGCCATGGGTTTCCATTCCTTGGGCTGGGATGCCCCGCAGCCCCGCCCTCTTCCCTGGGAACCAAGGGCCACCCAGCCCAGCCGCAGCGGCTGTCCCAGGAACTGTCAGGCTGGGTGGCTTCACCTGGAGGCTGTCCTCCTCAGGTCGACCCTGAAGGCACAGCTCTTGGGGCTCCCCTGAGGCGCTGTGTGAGGAGGCAGACAGGGCCCTGAGGTGCCTGCCCTGGTACCTGTGCTGGACCCCTGGAAGGTGCCACACCTCTCAAACTTGCAGAGCCCCAACTACCCACCCAGGTGGGTGCTGCAGAGGTTAAATGAAGCCCTGTCCTGAAAGCAGTTGTCACCCCAGCTGCTCTGCCCGGGGAGGGTGGTCAGGGCTCATCGAGGGCTGAGGGCTGCCTCTGGGTGCAGCTGGCTGTCCCTGGGCCCTGCCCACAGGAGGCTCCTGACCCCGGTGACAAGGCCCCCAGGGATTGTCTCCCCGCACGGGGAAGCTGGGGCACTTTCTGCAGCCGGGCTGGCGGCCTTCAGGCCTGTCCATCTGCTGGGCAAGGCCCTGCTTGTCCATCTGCTGGTTTGCTGGGGCACCCAGCAGGGTACCCCCTCCTTCTGTCCCAGCGGGGCCACACCTGCCTGGCTCCTGCACGAGCCCAGATGCGTGTGTGTGTATGTGTTTGCGCATGCACGGGCACGTGTGTGTGCAACTCTCCATCTCAAGGGCCACGCGCAGCCTGCGGTCATCCACGTCACCTCCCACCCTCGACCCTGCAGCTGTGTGGGCAGCAGACACCTGTCTGCGACCGTCTGCGTTGTCAGTTCTCCCCTTAGAGTGGGCACCCAGAGCACAGCGAACAGACCAAACGCTGAGGCCATGCCGCTCGCTCCCAGGCAGTCACAGCCCCGCCTCTCGCTGGGACTCGGCCTCCCTGGACAAGCCTTCTGGAAGCAGTGCCAGGACGTGGGCCACGCCCACCGGGGGTCTCAGGCTTTGACGGGCCAGCTCAGCGAGGCGGGGGCACCACAGCCAGGTGGGTGTGGCGCAGGGGGCTGGGTGCGGCTGGGCGAGGATGGACCAGGGCTCGGGTGGACAGTCGGAGACCTGCCCCAGCTCTGCCGCTGCGTCCTCCAGCCCGTGGTGCTTCGTGTTGCTGAAACAGCGCTCCCCCAGCATCGCCATGGTGACCGAGCTTTGGCTGCTGCCTCCTCAGCCCATCAGGCTGCTTTGGGTTTTAAATATAATTGCAGGCGGCCGAGGGGATGTGAAAGCGGGACACACTCCACTTCCCAGCGGCCACAGGATGGGAAGCACCCATGCCGCCACGGTGCTCTGACCCCGACTGTCGTAGGCTCCATTCTGTGGGCACACCCAGCCTGAAGAGAGATGCGCGGCGTGTCCCAAAAGGCCTGGGTGGGGCTGGCGGTGATGCCACATCCCAGCCCTGTGATCCTGGACCAAGCACTAGGCCGCCCTGACCCTCAGTGTCTTCATCCAGAGAGTGGGCCCTGATACCCATGTCCGAGGAAGGCAGAGCAGGTGATACCTGGTACAGGGCATGACCCTGGGGTTCCTGGTGTCGCGGACGGCCCTGGGACACGTGGACGGCCCCAGGACACGCAGACAAGGTGAGGCTCAGCAGGGGTATATGGGAAGCCCAGCAGCGCCCAGCAAAGCTGCTCTGCAGCCTCCCCGCTCCAGGCCCTGGACACAGCAACACCCCCTCCCCGCGCTCTCCGGCCCCTGCGGCACCTCCTCCAGTGCACGCACACAGACCACACTCAGGTACACAGACACACGCAGACGGTCTGTCTGGGTCCCACCGCAGACGAGCCTCCCAGTGCTTTTAAACAGGGACCATTTAATGTAAGCGGTGCTTAAACCGCGGACGAGACTGCAGGCAGAAGGCAGGCTGAGCCAGGGTGCCCACGGGGGATGGCTTTGCAAAGGGCCCTCCCCAGGCTGGCCCCCGGGCCCGGGCTCTGGACGTGTGGCTGGGCAGAGCCCCGATGTGTCCTCACCTTCCCGCGCCCGGGACCCCACGAGCTGTTCCGCGGCCGCCGGCCGTGTCCCGCAGCGCCCTCTACTGGGAACGCACAGCACTGCGCCCACGGGAAGGAGCCTGGGGGCGGGGTGGGGGGGGTATGGCGCGCCACACCCTGCAAGGCTCGGAGGTCCCACCACCGTGAACGGCCCGGCCCCCAAACCAGCAGTGCTGGGGGAGAAACCCTCACCCTCACTTCGGAGGAAGTCCATCTGTAATGGTGCACCCGGGGCTGAGAGGCGCACGGTTGCACGCAGACACACGTGTACTGACACACCTGCACGGACAGGGACGCAGGCCCCTGGGAGTCTGCTCCCCGCCGCCCACCTGCCTCCCTCCTCCACTGTCCTTCTCATGGCCCACTGCAGCCTCCCTTCTGGGGACCTGGTCAGGCCCCGTCGCCCCAACAAAGCTGCCACGGCTGTGACCTGTCCGCCTGCCAGCGTGTGGGCCAAGTCAGCCCCCAGTCCCACACGACTCCTGGCACCCTGTCAGCAGCCCCTGCATGAGCGAAGGAGCCAGTGAAGCAAATGTTGTCACCTGAAGCAGCCTCTCCAGATCCTGAGACCCGACACAAAGACAGGAAACATCTGTGGCCTGTCCGTCCCACAGCTGTGTGTGCCCAGCATCTGGCAGCGAGTGTCCCAGGCTCTCCTGTGACCTGTGTGGTCCTCGCCAGGCCCCACTCAGGGCGGTGTCACACCTGGTGGGGTGACCACACCCCCACCTCACGGCTCACGGAGATGCCAGAGCCCGCCACTCACCTCTTCCAGGGCAGCCCCATGCGCGGACTTGGCACAAATGCAGCCTGTGAACTTGGATGAGGAAGGACCCCTTGGGAGGGGCCACTGACCCCCTGGGAGGCCTCTGTTTCTGTCTGATGAGGTCTCACTGAGCATAAACTCCACCCGACCTGCCCCTTTCACCTGAAGGATCTCTAAGTTTCTGAAAGTATCTCACAAAGAACATTTATCAGAGAAAACCAGGGGTGGGGTGAGCCTGGCACCATCTTCAGGGAGGCGCCTGAGCCCGAGGCCAGGACCCCGCTCTTCCCTACCCTGGCCGAGCCCTCCCCACGCGCCCACAGCTGGGAGGAGGCACTCGGTTCGTCCCACCCTGGGTCCTGGGTCACAGGTGACAGGTGCAGGGCCTGGGGGCTTGTTGGGGGCGGTCCCCTCCCCCACACCGGCCGTGCTGTCCGAGTTCTACAGGGAGCCTCCATCACTTTTATAATCAGTTAGAAACAACATCTTCGTACTTTTCACTTTGGAAACAATAGGTGTTTGTGACCATGAAAGTATGAGATCTTGGTGGAAAATTGGGAAATACAGAAACTGTCCAGAGGTGAAGAGGACTGGACCTCAGCTGCCGGGCCCTTCAGGGGGTCTGTACTGCCCATGCCTCCACCCAGGGGCCACCTCCCGCACCGCCCCAGGCGCAGACAAGTCCTTGCGTGACGTTACTGTGCTGCAGACTGATGCCGGGGTGACCCCCAGAACAGGCCTGGGGTCCTAGGAGGACCACCCACTCCTAGTGCTTTAGAGGGGTCTTCAACTATTCGTCCGTTCATTCATTCATTCCAGGTGTTCCAGATACCTGGAGACGCGGTGGGGATGTGATCCAGGTGGTGGGGTCACAGCTCCTGCCAAATACGCAAACACCCGGTGCCTGTCCCTCAGATCCAAGCCCTCTGCCCACAAGGCCCTCTGGGGGCGGGTCCGCCAGCTGCTGCATGGGGCAGTTATTTTCCAGAGCTTGTTGGTGAGGGGAACACCAAAGCAGGAGCCTCCACCTTCTGGGGGCCTCAGGAAGTATTCTGAACACCACAGGTGACACACGTGCCCTCACCCTGGCCTGGGGCTGGACATGGTCAGAGATCCCTCTCCTGGAATAGGCCTTTCCCCTTCCCCAACCCCATGGAGAGCAGAGGCCCCACCCTCCAAAGCTGGCTGACCCCAAGCAGACAGTACCTCCCCTCCAGCCTTTCTCACCAGGACTGGGGGCTGAGGTTCCCATGTGGCATTCAGGTCTGCAGGTGGGGGCCAGTGACCACCAGGACACCCAGGACACCTGGGGCCCCCACCCTGGCAAGGGCTTCCCTGGGTAGAAACAGCTCTTGGGCCAGACTTGGGCTGTCATGTCGGGGGGCCTGGGATGGGGCATGTCCAAGAAATGTGCCCAGTGACAGGGCCGCTTGCTGGCTGGTCCTGTCTGCAGTGGGAAGTGGGCACGAAGAACTGGACTCACTGACCCCTCCTCGCTGACCTCACTGACCCCCACCACGCTGAGACAGGACAGCAGAATGCTGGGGGATACTGTGGGGCATCCTTGCTCCTCCCCAATTGCCAGGACGTGCCCATCCATGGCCATGAGCCAGGCTGGACTCACGACAGCCCAGGAGACACAGCCACCGTGCTGGCCAGGAGGCTGCATCCCACACGCTTGCTTCTGGGCTGCAGGGTCCTGCTCATTCCTGCGGCTCCCCTCCCTGGGCAAATGCTGGGCTCCACCCCCTTCACATGCAACTGACCGCCAGGGACCCCTCTGCCTGCGTTGGGGGTGGATGAAAACGGGCATCAGTGATGACGAGAAGACTCCAAAGAAGTGTGGGTCTGGGCACAGGTGCTCCCAGGAGATGGGATGGCACATGAGAAGGCCGAGGCCGATGCAGCTGGGTGGGCTGGGGCAATAGGAGACCACTTGGGAGGGCAGAAGGCCTGGGGTCCCTGAGGATGGAAACCACTGCAGGTTTTGAATGCCCGACAGACGGACATGGGCTGACTTATGTTTTACGGAAATTGGAGGCTGCTGCAAGAATCCCAGCATGGAGGGCGCGGCTCAGACCAGGTGGTAGCAACGGAAGTGGCCAGACGAGGCTGGAATCTGGGGGATGGGGGTGTGAGGAGGCAAAGGTAGCTCTGAGCTGAGAATGGAAAAAGGGCATGTCTGAGGGAGGTTTGGAAGCACGGGAGGGGTGAGGTGGGGGAATCTGAGCCTGGGGTGGTGCTTGGAGGTGGGCTTGAGCCGCTCAAGGGTCTCAGAGGACCAAAGAAGAGGTGGGGTTGGTAGGGGTGGGGTGGGGTGGCAGGAAGCAGCAGTGGGGGAGATGAGGAGAGGAGGGAGGGAGCAGAATCCTAGGGTGAGCACACTGTGAAGGGCCAACTAAGAAACAATCTGAGAATCGGCCATTGTATTTCAAACACAGGAGTTGGTGGTGATGGTGGGGGGAAGGGAGGGGCTCAGAGAAAGTGCAGGAGAGATAAAGTGGAGACAAGGGCTGCAGACAGCTCCAGGCAGGAGTTTTGTTGTGAAGAACTGAGAAATGGACCGATGGGTGGACGGGTGTGGGGTGCAGACTTTTTTTGTTTGTTTGTTTGTTTGTTTGTTTTCAAAGACGGGAACGTTCACAGCAGCTTAATTAGTGAGCAGTGGGCTGTCAACAGGTGTCTCGGCGGCCATCTCTGAGGAGAGCATGGGTTCTGTGACCTGTGTCTACTTGGTTCTCCAGGGACACCCCAGCACCTGGTACCAGGAGGCGCTAGGAAGCATCTCTGGAATGAAAGTGTGTGAATGGGAATTCTTACAATTGTCCAGGTGAGGAGTGGCTTACCTAGGGCCGGAGTCCAGGGTCAGAGGTTGCCAACAGGGTGGGGTAGGGAAGGGGAGGGAGGCAACGGGTTCTGCAGGGGCGGCAGGGATGAGGCAGCCGCAGACCTCTTGAGTCTGGAGTGCCCACCTGGGCCCCGCAAACTGCAGGTTTGGGCTCCCTGGGATGCAACCAGCAAGGGATGGGTTCCTCAGGGAAAACCGGATCCCGCGTTTAAGGGGAATGCAGGCACCTGGGGGGCGGGGGTGTGGGTAGAGTTCGAGGCGACGGTCCAGAACAAATGCACGGTGTTAGTAAGACCCAAAGAAGCTGTGGATTCAGAAGTGAAGGTCAAGAGCGACCTGCACAAACGCGGTTTCCTTGTCCTGGACCGAGGAGTGGACTGGAGCAGAGGGGGAAGGCTAGCGAGTGTAGACAAACCTTCCGCAGCGGGAGGAGGGCGGCTGGGGCCGGGAGAACCAGCTGAACCCGCACCTGCCTGCGGTGACCTTCGCCGGGTTCTCTGCTCCTCGCAGTCTCCGCGTCTGTAAGCTGGCCGGACGCGGGTCACCGCAGTCTGAGCGCCGTTCGGAGTCAAAGGTCTGAGCGGCTGCCGCACTCCTCTAGGGAGACCCCTCCCCGCTGTCCCCTAGCTCAGCGGCTCTCAGACTAGCGCTCGCCCCGAATTCCCCGGGCTTGTTAGCAAAGACTGCTGGAGTTTCGACTCAACCAGTCTGGGTTGGGCCGAGGGCCCGTATTTCCAATAAGTTCCCAGGGCGCGCAGCCCAGGGGCCCCACCTGGGAACCGCGGCCCCGAGAGCCCACTTCACCGAGGGGCCAGCGCGCGGGGCGGGCGTGGGGCGCGCGTTGCCGGGCAGAGCGGGGCCGCACGCGCTCCCATTGGCCGCAGGTGGGGCCGCGCCCCGCCCGACAGGTAGTCCGCCCAGCGCCGCGCTATTGGGCCGAAGCCGCAGGGTCCCCCGGGGATTGGCCCAGGTGGCGGCCCCGCCTCGCCCTCATTGGCCGCAGGTGCCACCGCCCCCGCCCCGGGTCCGCCCGCCCCGCCGATTGGCCGCCGGCTGGGTCTCGGGTCAGCCATGTTCGGACCCCCCCGCCGCCGGCGAGCCCTGACGCCGGACTCCGTGCGCGTCCCCCGAACCCCCTGCGCGCGCCCGTCGGCCGCGCCCCCGCCCTGCCCCGCCCGCCGCCAAGTTCCGCGGAGTTGGCGGGACTCGCGTCCCTCGGACCCTGCGCCGCGCGCTCCCTTCCGCGTTCCACCGTCGGTCCCACCTGCGCCGCGGCCCGGCCGCTGGGGCTCCGCGCCATGGCCCGAGCGTCCGGGGCGCGGCGCTGACGGCGGCCGGCGGAGCGCGCCATGCCCAGCAGGACGGGCCCCAAGATGGACGGGAGCGGCGGCCGCGTCCGCCTGAAGGCGCACTACAACGGGTGAGCGCGAGCGTCGGACGGCGGAGCCCTGCCCGGGCCGGGGGCGTGTGCGTCGAGGCCCGCGGGACGGAGGGCCGAGCCGGCGCCGGGAGCGGCCCCCGATCGCGCCGGCCGTCGGGGACCGTGTCGCCGCTACTTCGGGAGGCCGAGGGCTGTGGGCAGCCGGCCGTGGCGCAGGAGGGGTGGGACCGCGAGGCCACTCTGGGCGGAGGGGCGTCCCGGGAGGTCCTGACGCGCCAGCGCCTAGCGGCGGCGCCGGGCGAGGTGGGCGCTCCAGCGGGCTCGCTTGGACGTCACCGGCGGGAGAACTCGCGGGCAGGGCGGGGTCGCCGGGCCCGGCTCGGAGCGCGGCGGCCGCAAGGGTCTCTCCCTGCCTGGAGGAGATTTTCCTGGGCCCGGACTTGCCCGAAGGACCCTGTGGCGCCGGAGGCGGGCGTCGGGCACGGTCCACAGCCCCGGGCACCACTGTGTTGAGTGTCTCCCTGGAAAGTTCGTCAGAACATTAAGCCACAGACCCGTAAGGACGAAAGTTTCTCTCAAACTGTGAAAACTAACAGTTTTAAAAATCGAGGTTTTCCTGAACTTTTCCCAATTTACCGAGTCAGAGGTCTCCGTTTAACAAAAGTTTATTGACCGGAGAAGGCCAGGTGCGGTGAGTCCCCGGCGGTTGGACGAATGGAGGGCGCCTGGAAGGGCTGGGGCGCGGTTCCTTTGGTGACTGGACCTTTGGGACAGCCTCCGGGCCCTGCGTCCGCGCACTGCGCCCTGGATTCGACCTGCCTCGTTGTGAAGTGGGGCGAGGGGGCCTCACGGGGGTCAGTGACCAGAGCGCCTGGCCTGGCCCAGGAAGCGCTGGGTTCTTGGCCACCGGAGACCAGAACCCCTCTGCCCCTTCTAGCGCAGTGCAGACGGCGCTCATCGGAGAGCTAGGCGCCTTTGCCGCTGCTTCCCACCTGTCTTGGACTCCAGACGCCCGAGATCAGACGGGCTGCTCCCAGGGTCGCCTCTGCTGGGGGAAGGGGAAGGGAGCCGAACACTGGCCCGCAGTTGAACTTGGTGGTCCCCACTGTGGTGCACCCGAGGTGGGGCTTCAGGCTCTTGACCGGGTGACCACACCTTGTCTGGGTGTCTGTCAAGCCTCTCCTCCTGCCCTCTGCTGTCCTCAGCCTGATCACTTGGGAGCGGGGGGGGGGGGGGGGCGGCGGGGGGGCAGAATTGGTGGCAGAGCCCCACCGAAGGATTTCTGAGGGACGCTGGGCCAGCGCACCTCAGGAGGTTGGGGAATCTTGTCTTCTCTCCTGGAAGGATGGGCTGAACTGGCGAGATGCCAGCTAGGTCCTGGTCCTCATACTGGTCCTTCCTGCTTGCCCACTGCAAGGAACGGGGGTCTCAGTATCAGACATGGTCGTCCTCCCTGTCTGGAGCCATGGGATTGAGCAGCAAGCGGCTTTTGGAAAAATCAGAGTTGATTCCTAATGAAAGGAAGTCCACGCCCGGAGAGGCCAGGGGGTGGGTGGGAACCGGACCCCCTGCCTTCCCCCAGGCCCCTCCAGCACTGAGCCCGGGATGGAGGTGGGTGAGGCTGGAGTCTTGGGCAGAGTTCCCCGGAGCCCCTGGGAGTTCTGGCTGGGCGGCTGCTGGTCCTGTCCCTCGCCCCTCCCTCCCCTCCCTGGCTAGGGCCCCTGGAGAGTGCTTTGGTTACCGAGGGATATGTGACCTGTTGAGTCCGGTTTCCCCAGGCTGATGGGGCCACACCCTACACTTTTCCTCTTCCTTCCATTCCCAACCTCTGCTCCTTCCTCTCTCCTCCCCTCCCGCTCCTCTTTCCCTCCTCCCTGTCACACCCCCCCCACTTCTGCCCCAGGCTCCACCATTCCTTCCCAGTCCAGCTTGCGCTCGCTCACTCCTCCCCGTGCTCTTCCCAAAGTGCTCCGTGCTGGTGCCTCTCCCCCGGGACTGTCTGAGTTGGCAGACTTAGTCCTCAGAGCCCAGCACTGACGCTGGCACTGGAGAGCACCCACCAAGAACCGTGCTCACTGATCCAAACCCCGCAGGTCCAAGTGGAATTCTCTGCTGCTGCCTCCGGGAGGGAGGTTATTTTTAAGCAGCAGGGTCAGGAGCTGAGATGTGTTGAAGACACTGTTCTTAAAGGGGGGGGGCTTCAGCGGCTCCCACTGGCGATGGCTTCTCCTGGTTGTCCTTTCCCGTCCCCCCACCTCCGCCACAGTCCCTCCAAAAGCTGGAGATCAGGGCCTCCCCCTCCACCAGCTGGGCCTTTGCAGGGCGTGTAGTCACCGGAGTCTGAAGTGGGGTCCAGCAGCTCCTGTGTCTTCAGGGGGTCCCTCGGTTGGGTGTGGAGACCCTGTTCTGCCAGGCTGAGTCTCAGAAGACCGCTTTTGTGAGATCGCAGAAACTTTTGACACAACACTGTAAACGAGCTATACTTCCATTAAAAAAAGAGAGAGAAAAAAAAATCACAGACACAGCTAGGCAGCGCCGCAGTCTCTCCAGCTCCAGCTTGTCCAGATCCTTATCAAGGGCCTGCTCTGTGCATGGCCCAGGGCTGGATGCTGGGGCCTGGTCCCCTCCCAGGCACCCAGGGAACGACAGTCCTTCAGGCGGTTGCCTGACCGTCCTGAGCTGGCAGCCTCAGGGGGCCCTGTTTGCTCAGAGGGGCTGCCTGACTCAGGTTCGGGAGGACATTGGGCGTGGGGGTGGGACGGCCCCTCCCCGTGCATGCTGAAGTCCTGCCCTGGGTGGGGAAGAGCTGAATTGCTGTGGCTGGTGATAGGCCTGGTGTCCAGGGGCCCAGCCTCGTGTCAGGGCTTCCAGACTGCTAGGGGCCACTGCCTGGCCTCTAGGCCCTGAAGCACTGGCCGGGGGGAGGCTAGCTTCCACTTAGGGGCGGAACTGCGGGGTGGAGGGGTTCGTGGCACAGGGAGAGGTAAAAGGTGAAGGGATGGCAGACAGACTTCCAGGGCTCCTGTCGCAGGTGGACCGGTGGATGCTGGGTCAGGGGCGAGTGTGCCTGGTACCGGTGTGGGTGACCCAGGGTGTTGGGGTGGGTGGGAGTGGGGGCTTGGTTTCTGGAGCCCCCACTGATGGACTGGGTGAGCCCTCTGTGTCTCAGTTTCCCCATCTGCCAGGATGCTACAGGCTGTGGTGCAGGTGGGCTGTGCTGGTCCCCGAGGAGCACGTGCTGAGGGTCTTTGAGCAGATATGGCCAGTTCCAGCAGGAAGGGGTGGGCAGCAGGGGGCCGTGATTTAAGCACACCCGGTGGTGAGACCTGTCCGTCCTCTTTGCCCCAGGGACATCCTGATCACCAGCCTGGACTCGGCCACCACCTTCGACGAGCTCTGTGAGGAGGTGAGGGAGATGTGCCGTCTGCACCAGGGCCACCCGCTCACCCTCAAGTGGGTGGACAGTGAAGGTAGGTTGGCATGTGTCCATCGGACTGTAAACCTCAGTCTGGGGAGGGGAGTGGGTGCGGCCCCTCGGGGGTAGGGGGAGGTGAAAACCCTGGGACTGAACTGGTCAAGTTTAACTAGCCAGCTTCCCCAGAGGGGACGTTGGAAACTGCTTCCTGGGAAGAGGTTGGCAGCAGGCGCGTGGAGGGCCTGGGTTTAGGGGTGGGAGGTGAGTGTCCCCCTGCAAGGCCTGCCCTGGTCTTGGGCCCCAGGGAGAGGCTGCGGGCCCCCTACCCGCCATGGGCAGGCCCTTATCCTCCTTATGTAACCTTCCTTTCTCGTGTCCTCGGCTTTTCTGGTGGCCCTAGTGTCGCCTGGTCCCGCTCCGTTCCTCCTCTCTCACAGTCAGGCATGCTTGTGAGAAAGCAAAGGGTTTGGGTTTGGGGGACGGTCCAGGAGAGACCCCCTCCTCTGGATGACTGTGCCTGGCACTGTCAGCCTGGCCGCGGGGGACAGGGCAGACACTCTAGCTGCGCCCCTTCCGTCAGGGCCCGGCACGTGGGCGCTGGCTGTCTGCGTCTCTCTGCTCCTGTCCTGCAGCACAGGGCAGGGAGCCCTTCCGTCCAGTCTGGGGCTGCCTAGAAGAGTGTTCTCACTCACCCAAGCCGGGAAGCTAGCCCAGCTTCGCTCCGAGTGGCTTTCTTAGCTCTGCGTGGACTCGCTTCCCTGGGGGTTGGGGGACTCTGAGGCGGGGCTTGGACAGATGACTTGCTAGTCTGGCTGCTCTGGGACCCGCCCGCTCTGCTCTGGGCCACCAGTCACCAGCAGCAGGACTTTGCCTTCCCGAACTGGGGCCTGATGCCCGCCATCCTGAGCCCCTTGGCTTGGGCCTGCGGTGGCCTCAGCAATGTCTCCTGCCCGCCCAGGTGACCCCTGCACTGTGTCCTCCCAGATGGAGCTGGAGGAGGCCTTCCGCTTGTCCTGTCAGCACAGGGACGAAGGTCTCATCATTCACGGTCAGTGCTGGCCGGCGGGGCGGTCTGGGGAGCGGGGGGGCACCTCCTTGGCCATGGGCGTCTTTGTCGGGCCGGACGCCACACGGAAGGTCACAGTTTGAGATCTTAGCGTGCCAGAGAACGTGCGGATGTGGAATAGGGTGCAGTTTGGCTTTGCTTTTTTCTCTGTCACGTTTTATCACTCCAGATACAACTGCTCTTCCCGGCAAAAAGGCAGAAACCCTCTTCTCCGGGCGAGTGCGCCTGGCCTTAGCCTGGGTGCCGGGGGCAAGACGGGGACTCTGCTGCGCCTCTTCTGTCAGATCGTGGCTGCAGAAGCTGGGCTCCGGCTGTCGGCTCTCACCACCCTTGTTTCCTGGGGGCCGGTATTGTCGGGGGTGTCAGTAGCCTGGGCTCGTTCATCTGCCCTCACCCTTCCCGGAGCTCCGAGGGTCTGGGACCCACGTGCCTGCAGGCAGAGCAGGGGACAGGGCTGCAGCCCTGCTCCGGGCTGGACAAGGCCCTCCCTCTGGCTTCCCCTAGGCTCACAGCCTCCCTCAGCCGGTGAACCTCAGCACTGGGCACTGTTCTCGATTCAGGGTAGCCGTTGCACTGAGGGCTTCAGACCGCGCCCCCGGTGTCTGCGGGACTGCCCACTTGGCTCCGGCAGCGTGGCCGCCCTGGTGCAGCTCGTCCTCGTGCGCGGGGCGCCGGCAGCTGAGCCCAAGAGCGGGGGCTGGAGCGCAAAACCGGGCGGGCGGGTGGTTAGAATACGCAGCTTTTGTAGCCCTTTCTGTGCCTGTGGCTAAATGTGAAGCCTACCGCAGGCCTCGTTTTTGGGGTGGTGACATCTGTGCGTTGGTTCTCAGCATTACAAAGTTTGGTGCTTTTAAAGTTCCCTTTACCTTTTAGTTAGGAGAAAGGCATTCAGCTAAGATGTATCGCGCGAGCTTCTGTTTAGTGGCTCATCGTGGAGGCTCCAGGTGTATTTAACATGCTGAGTTTTGAGCTCCTTCTTGAGTGAGAAGCAGTGGGATGAGTGTGCTTTCAAAAGTCAGTGTTCAGAGGAGCGTCAGTTCTTGCCCATCTCCATGCTGATTTATCAATACAGACCAGTTCTCCTCCGACGGCTGTCAGCCGGGTCTCTGACTGCTTTTTCCCCTGGATTTTTCAGGGCATCTCCAAGTCTTATCAGAGGGCACTTGGCACCTTGTTACCTGTCGATGTACTGGGTTCCAAGGCTCATTAACGAGCATCTCCCGAGAGTGGGCTCTCACCACGAGTGGGCTTTGTGGGCAGGTGCGTCCGGTCAGCCTGCCCCAGAGCAGGGCTTCTCGCGAGGCCGCAGTGGCACTGACGCACTGTCTCTCTCTCCCTGTGCAGTTTTCCCCAGCATCCCCGAGGAGCCAGGCATGCCCTGTCCGGGAGAAGACAGTGAGTACCACCTCTCTCCCACGGCGCGGGTCGTGGCCACAGTGGAGGTGTTGGTGCGGTGTGCCGGGAGGGGGAGGGTGGGTGATGGGTGGCCCGCGGCTCCAGTGCCCCTCGTGGGGCATCTAAAGGCAGAGTGGGCAGCTGATGTGACCGCATGTGGGGTTTTCACTGGTGCCTCTCTGCACTTGGCTGAGTGTGTGTTCTGGCCAACAAGCCTGCCATCAGAGAGGGCACTGGCTTGGTCTGTTGGTGGCACAAGGGAAAGTCCAGAACATGGCCTGATCTCCCCCTGGTGGGAAGGGCCCTGGCTGTGACAGCTGGACGCTGGCCCCGTGCCCCTGCTCCAGCGACGACCACCCCAAACCTGGTGATCGGCCCCTCCAAGTCCATACTGGCCCCCGAGTAGTCCGCCCCAACCCGTCCCTTGGGGCAGGGCACCCCTGGCTGGGGCGTAGAGAAACTTCACACCAGCCACGCAGACCCTGCTCGGCCTCTGGCCTGGGGTGGGGGGGGGCCTGGGCCACAGTGGGTGCGTGTTGAGTTCGTTCGCAGGACTGGGCTCAGCCCCCTTCCCAGCAGGGCGTCGTCACAGGGTGGGCTCCGGTTCAGGTCCTGGGTGGAACAGCGCCCTGTGTGGGGAGGAGCAGATTCAAGCAGAGGTGGGCCGAGCTTGTGTTGTCCATCGGACCCAGTGAACGTGTTCAGTGGGCAGTGAGCGTGTGAGTCTTGGATCTCGGGGAGGAGGTGGGGCTCGAGGTGGGTGTGGGGCCCTTGGCTCTGCAGAGGTTGTTGGAGGGAGCAGCCAGTGATCAGGACCGGGCTCTGGGGTCCCCCAAGGAGAACGGGGGGCCCTGGAGGGGCGCCAGCTAGGCCGTGGAGATGTCTGACCGTGGCATCCTGGCACGGGGGTCTAAAGAGGCCAGAACCGCCCAGGGGGTGGTGGAGGTGCTGCCATGGCAGGTGGACATGGTGGTGGACGTGAGGGGCCTCTCGGGGAGGGCGGGTGGGTGGAGGAGCCCCAGTGCGTCCTGTCTGGGAGGCAGATGACGGGCCAGTGTCAGACAGTGGTAATAAAGAGGTGGAACGGGGACCTTGAGATTCTGAGGCCTGGAAGCCACGCTGAGAAGCAGGGTGGGGAGCCAGTTCCATGGGTAAGCACCGCTCAGCAGCTAGTCCAGCCTGGGTGGAAGACACCAGGCCGCCTGGTCCCGGATGGCAGGTACTGGTGTGCACCTGTGGTTCTGCCGTGAGTGGTGTCGGTCCGGGAGAACATTTAGTGGGTAGGACTTGCAATGGTGCTGGGAGGCAGGTGGGCCAGCCGGGAGTGGACTTCATGGCAAAGCTGGCTGGCAGGAGCCCAGGCGGCCGGAGAGGAGCCCGTTGGTGGGGGGCTCGGAGCCAGGTGGATTTCGGGGTCCTCCACCCCCACGAGGCTGCCCCCATCCCTCCCTCTGGGTGCCCACATCTCATGGAGAGGGACGAGCACCCTAAAGGAGCAAAGTTACACTTTTGACAGTTTATATGTCTTTTTGGACACACAAATAATAAAATAAAATAGACGTTCCTGCTGGAAAGGTGGGGGTCCCCTCAACTGTGCTCTGTGGGAGAGGCCCCCCAGCTGGATTTATTTGTGACCCAGATGGCTTTGAACCATGGTGACAGACTTGTGCTTACCTGCCCAGAGATGTTACCAACAGCCCACGCTGCCCGTGGCGCTGGGGACACCCAGGCATTTCTGCGTCTCAGCCTCCCATCCGTCCGGTGTCCCAGAAGCTGGAGCTGGCCGTCAGCTGAGCCCGGGGCCCTGGCAGAGCTGGCCCGAGAGTCCTGGGTCTGCCCTTTCTGCCACGACCTCCCTGCCCTCCTTGTGCCTCCCTGCCCTCCTTGGTGTATCCCCGTGTGGACGCCGCTCTGCCCTGGGCTCGCTCTCCCCTCCACCTTGTGTGGGGGTTGGTGATCGGGTTGGCTCGGCTGCTGCAGTGCTGGTGTGGGATCATGGGGGTCACGGTGTCCGAGGGCTCGGGGTGAGGTGGACGTGGGGTGACATGCAGATGAAGGCCGCGTCACTGTGGGGGAATGTGGGGAATGTGGCTCCGTCCTGCAGGTGAGCAGGTCCTTGAGATGCTCTCCAGGGGCGGCTCTGAGGCTCCAGCCGCTCTGTTTTGTTGGAACGCTCCTCTGGCGCTGCGGCGAGGCCGGGCACTGGGGTGAGAGGCTGACAGGCGGCGAGGGCTGGGTGCCCTCCTCTGCTCTGCTCGCTGACGCAGCTGTGCTGCTGATCTTGGACAGTAGGACTGCCCCGCTCTGGTCCCGGCGGCCCGGGTGCTCTGTGGGATTCTGGCACCTGCGTGGGAGCCGTGTTCACGGGTTCCTGGGTTCCTGGCCAGGTGAGTGAGAGGGGTCAGGCTGGTGGGATCTGGGTCAGGACCACGTGGGGAGGGCTGGTGGGACAGACGCACTGTGGCCGGGGACGGGCAAGTGGAGGAGGCAGCCACGCGGTGGCGCGGGCATGTCCCGCGGGAAGCGCCGCGTCGCCCCAGCCGAGCCTGTGTTCATGTCCGCAGAGCACCTTCCGGCACCTTCTGTTCAGGTTGTCAGTCTGCATTTAGTTGGTTCAATGGAGTTTTTAAAAAATTGTTTAAAGTACACATAACGTAAAATCGACTACATCACACTGAACAAGTCAGTGGCGTTTGGTGCATTCACCATGCTGTTCGTCCGCCACCCCCACTGCCGGCAAACTGCACTGGGCAAGGAAAGCCCACGCCCGCCTGCAGTCGCTGCTTCTCCTTCCTCCGCTGGCGCCTGACCCCCGCCAGGCTCCGCGCTGCCTCTGGGTCTGCCTGCGCCAGACATTTCGTGTCAACGGAACGTGTGACGTGTGGTCTTTTGTCACTGGCTTCTGACATTGGCGCGATGTTCTCAGTCCACCCGTGTGGTAATGTGTATCGGAACTTCATTCCTTTTTTCCTCCCAGTTTTTTTTTACTGTGGTGAAGTACACATAAAACTTACCATCTTAACCATTTTTCAGTGTACACTTCATCGATACTAACTGGATTCACATTTTTGTGCGACCGTCACCACCGTCTGGTCACAGAACTCTTCCATCTTCCCAGACTGAACTCAGTCTCCGTTAAACACTCACTCCCTGGCCCCAGTCCCTGTACCCATCTCCTCCTTCCTGTTTCTAGGATTTTGACTCCCCTAAGGACCTCAAGAAAGGGGTCACACCAGATTTGTCCTTTCGCGATTGGCTCACGTAACGTCCTCAGGGTTCATGCAGGTTGTAGCAGGCGTCAGCGTTTCCTTCCTTTTAAAGCCTGAATAACGTTCCCTTGTGAGGACGGACCACGCTCTGCTCCTCCGTCTTCTGCTGATGGGCACTTGGGTTGCTTCCATGTCTTTAGCTCCCGTGAGTCTTGCTGCCGTGAACGTGGGTCAGGAGCTTCTCCTTAGGACGCTGCTCCCTGTCCTTTCGGGCACATGACGTGCACGTGGGATTGCTGGGTTGTTTGCAGTTGTTTCTTCAAGTTTTCGAGGCGCGTCGACACCGCTTTCCATGGCAGCTGTACCGTTCTTCGTCCCCACCAGCGGTGCACGCGGTTTCCGTTTCTCCGTGTCCCCGCCCACGCTGGTTGGTTTCCGTTTTGGCAGTAGCCGTCCCAGCGGGTGTGAGGTGGGGCCCCGTAGTTTGGATTTGCGTTTCTTTGACAGCCAGTGATGCTGAACATCTTTTCACGTGTGTGTCTTCTTTGGAGAAATACCTGTTCCAGTCCTTTGCCCGTTGTGAAGTGGGCTGTTTGTCTGTCGTTGCGGAGCTGCAGGAGTTCTTTGCGTGTTCTGGACATGAACCCCATACCAGATACAGGATTTGCAAGTATCTTCCCTGTTCTGTGAGGTCTTTTTTACTTTGTTTATAGTGTTACTTGATGAACAAAAAGTGCACTTTTCCATGAATTTGTCTATTTTTCTTTTGTTGCCTGGGCCTTTGGTGTCACACCCAAGAAATCGATGCCAAACCCCATGTCTGGAAGCTCTGCCCTATGTGTTCTTCTAAGGGGTTTATAGTTTTAGATCTTGCAGTTAGGTCTTTGGTGCATTTGGAGTTCATTTCTGCGTGTGGTGTTATGTACAGGTCCAGCGAAATTCTTCTGTGTGTGGACACCCAGTTTTCCCAGCACCGTGTGTTGTGAAGACTGACCTTTTCCGCACTGAATGGTCTTGGCGCCCTTGTTGGAAATCATTTAACCACACGTGTGAGGGTTCATTTCTGGGCCGTGTATTCTATTCCGTAGATTTGTCTTTATACCACACTGTTTTGGATACTGAAGCTTTGCAGTAAGTTTTGAAATCAAGGATTGTGAGTTCTCCAGCTTTGTTCTTTGTGAAGATCTTTTTGGCTATTCTGAGTCCCTTGAGATTCCACGTGAATTTTAGGATTTTAAAAAAATTCCTGCCAAAAAAAAAATCATTGGGTTTTGATAGAGATTGCACTGATTCTTTAGATCACTTTGGGTTCTGTTAGCATCTTAGCAGTATTAAGTCTTCTAATCCACGGACGGGTGTCTTTGCACTGACTTGTGTGTAACTCCTCTCAGCACTTCTACAGTTTTCAGTGTACAAGTCCGTCACCCTGTTAGGTGTGTCCTTAAGCACTTTATTCTTGATGCTAACGTAAATGGAACTATTTTCTTAACTTTCCTTTTTGGGTTGTTTCATTGCTAGTGGATAGAAATGCAACTGATTTTTGTGTGTTGACTTCGTATCCTGCTGTTCTGCTGAATTCGTTTATTCTGACAACTTGTTTGCAGAATCGTTGAGAGTTTTCGATGTCATCTGTGAACAGAGGGAACTTTACTTCCTCCTTTTCGGCTTATATGCCTTTCGCTTTTCTTGCCTAGTTGCTCTGGGTAGAACTCCCAGCGCCGTGTCGAGGAGAACGGGCGCCGGTGGGCGTCTCTGTCTTGTCCCAGCCCGTGGAGGAGAGTCTTCCGTCCTCGGCCGTTGAGGTGGCGTTTGCGGTGGCCTTTCATGTCTGGCTTTTATTGTGCTGAGGGGGCTTCCTTCTGTGACACATAGGAGCGTCTTTTGTCATTTATTAGGAGTTCCGTGAGTTTCTGCTAACGAGGTGAATTAGGGTGGGGCCCCTGCTGGTCTCAGGATGAGGCTGGTCGCCCACAAGACCGAGAGATTAGAGGGCTGGAACTTGAAGGCTCGCCCCTGTGGCCTCCGGGGAGGAGTGAGGGGTAGGAGGTTGAGCATTTTTTCCGTTCTGTGAGGGTCTCCAATTGCCGGTGACTTGATCAACCGCGATCTTCTAGGTCCTTAAGCTGTGAAGTCCGGCTGCCGGTCTGAGCCCCCCTTGCTTTCCAAGGCAGTGGGTCTCCCTCCCTCCGCCCCTCTGCATCCCTGGGGCCTGGCATGCTGCGCCCTGACTTCCCTCATGCTTTCTTCTCTGGCCGCCAGCCGTCTAGGAGCGTGTCCCCTACTTTCCACACACTCATGAATCCCCCGGCTTTCCTTCTGCTGTTGGTCTCCCACTTGTCCTGCCGTGGTCGGAGGAGACGCTTCGGACGATGTCTGCCCTGGGGAGCGTCCCACGGGCACCGGGGGGGGGGGGGCGCTGTTGCTGGGGCTGGGGCCGCTCGTGTGCCCGGCGGCTCCCCTTGGTCCACCGCGCGCTTGAGGCCTCGCCGTCCTTGTCTGACGTCTCTCCGGCCGTCCCATCATCGCTTCTCGTGGCTGGAGAGTCTCCCTTCAGGTGTTTCTGTCCCGTTCTGTGTCCCCATTCGCTTGTCGATGCACATTCGGGTCGTCTCTGCCCTTCGGCTCTTGTGAACACCCGTGCGTGCACAGGTTGAAGGGTTTTACGGTGCTGAGTCGGCAGCTTTGTTCTGGCCACAATGTCAAGGACTTTTCGAGGACTTTTCGAGTCTGTGCGTGTCGAAGCATGTTCAGGGTAAAGTGTCAGCAGGGCCCTGTGAGGCACCCCGCTTTCGGAGGGCGTGGCTTCAGTCTGGTTCCGGGTCCTGCATGAGGAGCGCTCAGGGGCCCCACGCTGCTTGTCACGTGCAGGCGGCGGAGGTGGACGTGCCGTCGGGTCAGGCGGGAGGCCAGGCTCCCTGCTGTCGTCACCAAAGGCCTGGTGGGAGCTGAGGGACCGGGGAGGGTCCTTCCCACCAGGTGGAAGTGCATTTCCAGGGCATCCGGGGTGGCGCGCGGGGCACAATGAGGACTCAGAGTCCTGTAGGTTTGGTGGGCCTGGCAGTGACGTCCTCAGCACGGCAGGACCTGCGGGCTGGTGAGCCAGTGGTGGCCGGCTGGTTTGTTGGGCACAGGAGTGTTGCGGCAGCACCGGGGTCTGAGGGAGGTCCACCTGCTGGCTCCAGGCCGGTGCATAGGCAGCCCAGGGCCGAGAGGAGGGCGGGCAGCAGCACAGAGAGGCTCCGTGACCTGGGGCCCCGCTGCCACCCGCGTGCTCCATCCGCGTTGTCCGCCTTGTGTGGATGGGTTCTCCCTGCCCTGCCTGCCGCCAGGCGCCTCGTCCAGCCTCTGCGCACATGGAAGTATTGCTGTTGGATTTCTGTCTGCTCAGATCTCGTAACACCTTCCCTTCTGGCCGCCCCAAGCGGCAGAAACGCTGTCTCTTATGCTTCAGTCTTAGGTCCATCCAAGACATATGCCAGGGTTGGCCTGGTGTCTGGCTGGACTGTCTCCTCTCCGTCTCCTGTGGCCAAAGCTCCAGGTCTGTGCTCCACCCCTCTAGCCAGGGACTCGGGGAGCCTGTGGGACATTCGGCACACAGACCTGGGCCGTGGCCCCCGAGGGCGGGTGGTCACTGTGACGGACAGCAGGGGGCAGGCCTGGGGAGGGACGGCAGGGACTGGGCAACAGGCGGCCACCCCCTCACCCCGCCCCGATGCCTCATGGCATGTTTGGGGGTGGGGTAGGTTCCTGGGGCCACACAACCAAAAACCACGAGCTCAGAACAGCCTGGAGGTGGAGCCTGTGGGAGGCTCTGGGGGAGAACGTGTTCCAGCCCTTCTGGTCACTGCTGGTGGCGGCCGCCCCACTCTAGCCGCTGCCTCCCTCCATCCTCCGCGGCATCTCCCCTCCTGTCTGCCTGTCTTTCCTCCCCCTCTTACGAGGACGTGTCCCTGGATTTCGGGCCATTCAGTGAACCGGACGACCTCCAGGCCCGTACTTCATCACGTCTGTGAACCCCTGCAGGTTCCGGGGGTGAGAATGTGGACCGTCGGTCGGCTGCATTCAGGTGAGACACCCCCCCCGCACTGCGTGGATGGGGTCTGTCCCCGGGAAACGCCCTCTGCCCAGGGTTTCTGCAGGCCTCTGGCGTGAAGCCTTGTGGCGGAGGCCGTGTGGATTTGCGGGGAGCCCAGTGCCCTTGCAGCATTTGGGCCGGGGTCCCTTGCGGAGCTTTGAGAGGTGGGTGGGCCCCTGCGTCGGACAGTGGGTGGTAGATTCACACCAGGCCCGCCAGGGGTGCGGGCCCCCCTCGTGACACAGGGTCCCTGTGAGCCACCTGGGGGCTGTGGTCTGTGTGCGGCTAGTGCGGGTGGTCAGGAACACCACCTGGGCTTGTGGACAGCTGTGGGTTTGGGAGGCACGTCCATAGGGCCTCCGGCAGTGGCAGGCCCAGCAGGGCTGAGCGTGGCCAAGACCTTTGCCCGTTTTCCCACGGACACTGGGGCCCTGCTGCCCAGTTGCTGCTGGCCCACTGCCCTGTCAGCCCCTTCAAAGGCCACTGTCCTTGATGTCTGGCCACCCTCCTACCCATGTGATCGGACCCCCATCGGCCACTCCTGCCGGCCCCTCCTCTGTAGGCGCTTTTCCTGGGGACCTGACTCCAGCCTGGGGGGCTGTGGCCCGGGGGGGTGACGGACAGCTGGAGCGAGTCCCCCGCCGGGGGGCGGCATCACCTTCCTGGAAGGTGCGGCAGCCGTGCGCTGTGTGTCATTTGCCTGCACACGTGAGTGACAGGGGCGTCCCTGGACTGTTTGGTGGGCTGTTTGCTGGGTTGTTTGGTGGGCTGGCTGGTTTAGGACCGGCCCCCTCCAGCTTGCTCCCTGGGGAAGGCAGCCCACATTCCGAGGGGCGGGCAGCACGGCTTCCCCTGCAGAGGACCCTGCTTGTTGCCCGGGTGGCCCTTGTGTGGGGTCTGGGGCCAAGCACGGTGTCCGGGACAGCATCCCCAGGGGTGGGAGATTGTACCTGGGCCAGGACCGTGAGAAGCTGGGACCCTCTTCAGCCTTTCCCCTCTGGTCTGGTGGGGTCTGGAGTTGTAGCCAGGAGGGTGCTTGACCACTGGCTCTGTCTGTAACTCTGTCCCCTGCACAGCCTCTGTGGGCCGCCTGGGCTCCTCGCCTGTCAGGAGCCCCAGAAGCTCAGAGGAGTGGTGACGGTGGAGCGGGCTGGGTCAGGGCTGCTGAGGGACAGCCACGCGCTGCAGGGGCCACGGTGGGTTGTGAGCGGAGGAGCCTCCCTGCCAGGGCTGTGGGAGAGGAGGGGATCACGCAGGGCCTTAGCAGCACCCCCAGACCTGGGCTGCGGCCCCTCCGTCCCACCACCTCTCGCTCATCCGCCCACCTGTTGGGCCCAGAGCGGCTGCCCTGACTGTTCTCTGGCTCTGAAGCTCTGTGTGCTTCGGGACACACGCTGGGCAACTGCCCAGAGGCAGAGCTGGGCAGGGCGGGGCCTTGGCGGGGCTGCACCTCTGGTGGACACCCACCTGGGGAAACTAGGGTGGGCTCCCGGCAGGGGGTGCAGCTTCCTGTGCCTCAGTCTCCCACGCTTGCCCCGGGTGAGCACTGACAGAGTTCAGAAGGGCCCCGGGAACAGGCTGAGGGCCCAGGGAGCCCAGCTCGCCGCCTCCCCTGGCCCTGCTGGCCGATCAAGTGGGAGGTCGGTGCCCCAGCAGGTGCTGAAGGCCACCCAGCGTCCTCAGAGTGGGTGGGGGCCCGTGGTCGACGGGGTGATGGAGCAGGCACCGTGGGCTGATTACTGCGGAGTCCCACCAAGGTCCCTGGCGCCCCTCATTCCCTGGTTCTCGTAAGTGTGTGTTGTTTTTTTACAAATCCAGCCACGTTGTGTTTTGTCTCAGATTATTTGCAACAAAAGCTACTTTTCCACCTAAAATATGCTTGCAGTAAAAAAATTAGCCGTCTTCAAGTTTAGCCTGAGTTTTCTAGGGGCCTGAAGAGCTGGATGTTTTGGGACGGGTTGCAGGAGAGACATGGGCCGTGGGCAACAGCCGTGACGCAAAGCCGCTCGCACACGAAGCTTCTCTCTGACTCGGGCTGACTCTGCGTTCCCCGCGGAAGCCCGCTGTGGGCACGGCGGCCCCGGGGTGTCAGAGGTCCGCAGCCTCTGGGTGGGCACACCTCTCCTGCGAAGACCAGACAGCGAATGCCTGGGCTGTCTGGGCTCTCTGGGCTCGGCCGCAGCTGCTCAGCTGCTGCCATGGTGGGAAACCAGCTGAGACAGAAACGTTTCGTACAGACTCGTCCACGTTCACGTGTCTTGAAGTCCTGGGATTTAGATTTTCGTCAGCCCAGTGGGAAAGCCACCCCTACCTTGTCGTTCGCCAGCCTTATTTCCGGTGGAGGAAATTTGGGGACCTTCCACTCCAGTGGTGCGTCTGGTGCTGTGTTCATGGTTTTCATGTGTTACGAGATGCCCTACCTGGCCGGCTGGTCAGCCAGGGGTCAGAGAAGCTCCAGAGTGACTCCAGTCCATAGCTAGTGAAGGAGCTGGAGCTCGAACCCAGAGCCCTGGCCCGGACTCTGTGGTGGACACGAATGAGTGTGAGCCTGACACTGCTTATAACCTGGCGGGAGGTTTGAGCTGGGACACTTGCCTTTCCCAGCATGTGCGCCAGCTGGGGGTGGTGTGGAGGGTGGGGAGAAGTTCCTGATCCTTCCTGGCCCCCAGCCTGGAGCCAGCCAGGTAGGGTTGGCACGAGCACCAGGGCTCGTGGAAGCTGGACCAGGCCGGTGACCTTGGAATTGGAGGGAAATGGCTCAGTGCTCACCTTCCACCGGTGAGACCTGGATGCTGAGTTTTGAGGGGTCGAGGGTCTGCCCTGGCCAGTGTCGGCAGGACACAGGCCATGTGTCGGGGAGCCTTAGGCTGGGACAGGTGCGATTCCAGGCCAGTCACTCGATACTCACCTCCCTGTGTGTGGTGGCCCCGGGAGCTCTGTTCCCCCATTTCTGCCCCCTCCCCCCAAGCAGCAGCCACACAGAACCACCGCATGACCCAGGGCTCAGCTCGAGGACCTGACCCACAGCTTCTCTCCATCCCACCCCTCCAGCCACAGTGCCCAGGGCTCAGGGCCTCTGAGCATTTGGGCTGGACCTGTTGTTGGCCTCTGTGGACACAGGTCGGAGGTCGCCCGCACTCTGGTGGCCGCTGTGTCCCCGTGTCCTGGCCGGCGAGCCTGATCTGGCGAACCCAGGCCAGCTGGGCTCTGTCCCCACGGACGCTGGGTTTGAAAGGCTCTGGGAGGCCGAGCCATGGCCCTGCGTTCCCTTTCAGGACTGTCTCAGCACAGAGATGCTTGTTGTCCTGTGACGTCAGCTCCTCGATATCCAGGCCGTGTTTTAGTTGGTGCCTCAGCTGCTGGCTCCAGCTTCCCAGGGGAGCCGGGTACCACCCGGGCCTGGAGACATGAGGAGGCAGGGATGGGAGAGGCGGGGGACGGGCCGGCCAGCCTTCCTTTAAATATCTGAGCCCACCCTGCCTATTGTCGGGGTCCGGGGAGCAAGGGGCAGCGTTGGCGCATTGGAGGAAGGAGAATGCCTCCTTCCACGCCTGCCGCTCCGTAGAGCATAAAGAGCCTGAGCTGAGGAGGCAGGAGAAAGCCTGTGAGTAATGCCCGTCGCCCGTGCCTTCTCTGCACAGGCCGTGTGCGGTCAGCGGCCGAGGCCGCGAGTCCGCATCTCGGCTGGCCTGGCGGCCTGGCCCGCAGCCTCCCCTCTGCAGGGATGCTCCGAGCACAGGCGTGCGGGGGCCGCTGGCCCCAGGCAGGGTTGTGGCTGGAGCAGCTCCAGCCGAGTCGGGGGGAGGGGGGCAGTGCTGAGGGGCTCTTGTTTCTGAGGGGGCAGGTTTTGGAAACAAGCCCCAGGGGAGCACACCCGGTGAGCGAGGTGCTGACGCGGGGGTGGGGAGGGGACGTACCCCCTAGATCGGGGCGTGTGTGGCCGAGGCCTGGCTCAGGAAGCAGCCTCATTTCCATCTGACACCCTGGCTGGGGGCCTGCCTGCTGCCTTCTCCGTGGAGGGTCTGAGTGCCGTTGCCAAGCAAGCGTGCGTGTGCGTTGCTGCCAGCGGAGTGTCGGCAGCACCGCGATGGGGAAGCCTGGAGCCCCTGGCTGGCGGCGGCGGCGGCCCGCACCTGTTTCCCCACACTGAGCTCCGTCCGCAGAGCGGCTCAGCTCCCGCAGGCCCCTCGTCCTGGCTCGGTCTTTGCGTGGACAGGTTGCATCGGAGTCTGGGGGCGCAGCCAGCGCTGACAGGCCGGCTCCTCCGCCCTGGCCTCGGAGGTCGGCGATGAGCGTGGCCCCAGCGGCTGGTTCTCCGTTCTGAGATGGTTGGAGGTAGAGTCAGTTGCGCCCGGGGCTGCATGTCACTGGTGGGGATGTGGGGATGTGGGAATGTGGGTGCTTTTCTGACGTCCATTTTGCAAGGTGTTTTTGTAAAAAACAAAAACAACAGCGGACAGCACCCCCCAGGCTGGCGGGGAGCCAGGCGGGTGGGCTGCAGGGTGGCAGGCTCCCCCTCGTGTGCACGGTGCTGGGGTGGCGAGGAGGCCCTTCCAGACAGAGTGCACCCCTCCCCCAGGGGCAGAAGGGCCGCTGAAACACTGGCTGCTCTGTAGCCGGCCCGGGTCGCAGGGCGACCCGTCTGTGTTTAGACCCTGGAACTGGGAGACGAGCGGTCCGTTGGTGGGGTGTGTGGGAGAGGGGCGGTGTTGGCTTGCACGTGTGCTGGCCGGGGAGCAGAAATCAGCTGTGTCATAGTTTCTTCGGAACTGCTTGGCCTCTTTCCTCCTCGCCATCACGCGCCGCCAGTGCAGGGCCGCGGGGACCCTTGGAGGGCAGACACTGCCCTGGGACCGCGGCTTTCCGGCCTCGGGGCCTCGGCTGGGCTCCGGGGAAGCCGTGAGTGGGGCGGGCTGAGGCGTGCCCCCATCCTGTGTGGATGCTGCCGGTGGGGCTGCGGCAGGGTGCACCTGCGTCCGCGTCCGGGCAGGTCTGAGCGGCTTCACCGCCTTCCTGCCTTCACGCGCCAGCCGCCAACCGGCCGCCTTCTCGGCGTTCCCAGCCCCGGCGGTTACGTAAGGAGTGTGTGTGCGTTCACCCAGCCCAGAGCCTGGTAACCTTCCAGCGTTACTTCCACGGCTGCCAGTCGGTCTCACGGAGCAGCCGAGTGCCCTGGTCAGTCCAGACTGGGCACTCCAGGTGGAGGCCACCCTCGGCCACCCCCTGGACACCGACTCCCCCCGTCAGGGTTGTCTGCGGTCCCAGCGGGAACTCCCTGCTTCAGGAGCTTCAGGAGCACCCCAGACCCCCGTCTTGTTCCCCTGATATCAGTGTGGCCGGGGGGCTGGGTCTCTTCTGACTCCCCAGGACAGCGAAGCCCACGGAGTTCTCGCCATCTTGGAGCTCAGTTGGCGGGCGGCTGGGGTCTGGCTCCAAACTCCACTGAGGATCCACAGCCATGGGTAGCAGTTGCTCCCTTGCTGGCACCCTGTGCTGGGGGCTGTCCTGCAGAGAGGAGGAGGGCTCGGAACCGCGCCCTGCAGAGCCAGGGCCGAGGTGACACCCGGTCAGTCCCACTGAGGACAAACCCTCTTTGCAGGTCCCACGCCTCTCGGCTGCATCCTGAGAGCGGAAAGCCTTCCCGTTCCCCGCCTCCCCGCCTCGCGCCCAGGGGCTGGGCCACCTTGGTCAATCCCCGCTGCCCCGGGCCTTTGCTTGTGCTGTTCCCGCTGTTCCCGCCGCTCCCGCAGGGTGAGCGGCACTTAGGGCCACCGCTCCACAGGGGTGGGTGGCGTGTCATGCTCCGTTGGGGTCCCCAGCTCCTAGCCCAGAGCAGGGTGTCCATCCGTAACAGCTTGTTATTTTGTGGGAGGGGCAGGAACCCCATTGTCCACAATGAACTGCCTGAACCAACTGCCCACGGAGCGTTTGAGTTGTCCTGTGATGAAGCTGCGGACATCACCGCTCACACAGGAGGGGCCCCGCAAGGTCCCCGCCGGTGTGTCTGGGCGTGACGGTTTATTTTTAGGGTTACCCTGGCATGTAGAGCAGGCCACCTCATTCACTTTTCGTTCTGCCTTTCGTTCGTGTCTCGAGGCCAACGCCGGGCCCAGCCCGTTCTGCTCCCCGGGGGTCAGACCGTGAGCCGGGGCCCCGCCCCCTCCAGGGGAGGGGCCAGGTCGGGAGAGGCCCGGGTGCCAGCTCGCTGGCGAGCCGTCCTTTGTGGGTGCTTGTTCCTAAGGTGTGGTGATGGCTGGCGGCGTGGGGGCTGTCTCAGCTCATCTCAGTCCCTGATCACTGACTGGGGGAACAAGACTTCGTACACACGACGCTGGTGGCTGGAGGGGACCCTGAATTTGTGCTTAAGTGTTTAATCTGATGGCTTGAGTGTGTCTGGTCTTTTTAAAGTCTGCCTTTTTTTTTTTCTAAGCACAGTTTGTCTTTAAGTTGACTTTTTTTTTAAGTTTTATCTTTCTGTTTATTTATTTTGGGGGGTAATTAGGTTTGTTTGTTTACTTATTTATTTAATGGCGGTGCTGGGGACTGAACCCAGGACCTCCTGCTTGCTAGGCACGCGCTCCACCATTGAGCTGCATCCTCCCCCTAAAGTCTGCTTTCTCAAATGCCTCTTTTAAATGTGGCAAGTAAAAAAAGATTTAATTTACAGCAAAATGGAGCGTCTCCACGTTGGCTGTGGGAAGGGCCCCCGAGAGCGAGCTGTGGCCAGGGCCCGGGGCTGCCCGGTCCACGTGGCCCCATGCCCCCCGCCTGCGCCTCCGTTTCCGTCCCTGTGAAATGGGTTTGTCGGGAAGATGGAGTGAGGCTCGTCCTGGTCCGGAAATGCTGGTGTGTGGACTTTGTCCTGTTCCTCATTTTCACGTCCAGAATTATGGGTTCCTTATGTTTCTATTTTAAGATGTGAACAGTCCACGTGGTTTAAGGAGAGGGAACAGGTGTCTCCAGGCTCCCTCCCACCCTTCAACCGGCTTGCTTTCAACTGCGCGGAACGTGGCTCTTCCCGGGCACTTTTTTCCAGATTCCCAAGCCGTGCTTCCCCGCGGGGCGTTGCTTGTTCCGCTCCCTCTCGGGGCGCGTCTGCTCGGCTCGCCTCCCTCTGCGCCCAGGGGGGCTGTGTAATCACTGAGTGTTTGTGTTTCATGGGTTTCGTAAGTATTCGCGAGCCGCTCGGTCCGTTTCCTGTCCTGTGTGACTTCGGGTTTCCCTTATGGTTAGTACGTGTCTTGATTTTCCTCCATAGTTTTCTTAAGTCCTGTCTCAAATTTGCCCACAATCTTCCCGGAGCAGGGGCCGCCCTCCCTGGACGCCGGTGGCACGGCCCTCCTGGTGCCCTCAGGCCCTGCACAGCGGGTCCGGGAACCTCGCATGCGTCATCCGCGAGCTCCCCCTCCGCGCTGCTCGGCCGGCTTCCTCCATCCCCAGCCCCTCTGTCCCCTTGGCTTAATGTCCAGTGGAGACCCCTCCAGAGATGGTGTGAGACGGGGGCGGGGGGCACATCTTTTGAGACCTAGTGGGACGCGCGGGCTGGTCTGGCTGGGTATGGAGCCCGCGTTAGGACAGCGCGCGGTGCCTGGGGACTGGCTGTCGCCCACGCGCTTCCTGCCTGGTCGCTGCTCAGAGGCCCCTCACTGTTGTGTGTTTTCGCTCCCCTGGAGGTCTCAGGGTCTCAAACTCCTCGGTGACGTGCCCGGACGGGGACCTCCCCGGCCCTCGTGCTGGGAGCTCTCCGCGGGAAGCGGGGCTACGGTGCGGCGGCTCCCGCCCGGCTGCGCCTTTGCCCGTCGCCTCGCTTCTCGTGCCCTTCCCCGCGGCCCCCGCCGACCCCTCGTGGGCCGGCCCTCTGGTTGTCCGTCCCCCACTGCTTCTGTCTCGCCTTCTCTTGCTTTTCTTGTCCGAGCCGCCTCCTGGGGTTGCTGTCTTGTCCTTACTTTCCTGCTTCCAGGAGCTCCTTTGTGACCCTGAAGGTCCGTCCTGGGTCAGAGAGTGTCCCGCTCTTGTGCCAGCGGTGGGAGCTCACGCCGCTTCTTCGAGGTTATTAACTGTGGTGCGAGGCCCTGTCTGTCGCCCAGAGGCGTTGCGGGAGCCACCGAGCGCTTGGCTTTAGGTCCATGCGTATGTCGGTCGCCCGTTGCACCGCGGGTGGGTGCCCGCTATCGTCACCTTCCTTCCGTGCAGAGAGTGGCGCCCGAGGGACGGGGGAGCAGGTCGTTTCCCCCCTCACACAGCAGTACCGGCCCCGCTCAGACCCTGGTAGGCAGGGTGGTGGCCGTGGGCAGGGGAGTGAGGCGCTCACTTTGAGCCCTCATGTCCTTGTTCTCAGGCATCCCTTGGGCCCTCCTTTGGTTCCACCCGGGGTCTTTTTCTTGGTTTGTTTTGCTGGGAGGTGTGCCCTTGGTCATGTGCCCACGTGGACGGCCCGGCGCAGTGTCCCGGGTGCCCTGTGCCCCTGGCCGAGCCCCTGTCCTGCACGCCGCCTCAGGTGAGGCTGGGGTCTCCTCCTTAGAGACCGTGGGCGCCCGTCTCCTGCGCCCAGACCCTCCAGCTCGTGGCCTGGCGGGGCTCGGCCCGGCCCATCTCCTGCGGACCGTGGCCGCCCGCTTCCCAGGGTCCTGCTTGTTGGTGCTGTTGTGGGTTAATCAGTGTTTCTCTTCCTTTGACTGTGGTCTTGGAGGGGACGGAGGTAAATGATTGTGTTTGCCTGGACACCCCCTCCAGTGACTCAGGAGAGCTGGTGCTGGGAAAGGCCTTCCCAGGTGACGCGGGTGAGCCTAGACGGCCGGGCCCGTGTGACCTGGGGTGGAGGCCGAGGGGTGGGTGAGCCCCAGGCGGAGTGGAGGCCGAGGGGGGCGGAGCTGGGGCACCTGCAGGCGCTTCCCAGCCCTGGCCTCTGTGTGATTCAGCAGCCTCTGTGTTCAGAACAGTTCTGCTTCACAGGAAACGGAGAAGGCGGCACGGGACCCAGCAGTTCCCGGACGTTCGTTACGTTAACGGTCCCGCGCTGGCACAGTTCCGTGAGCTCAGTCCCCTTCCCTCAGATTTCCATTCTTTCCCGTTATGTCCTCTTCCCACCCAGGACCCCACGGGACATTCCGTCGTCACGTGTCCTCGGGCTCCTCTGGCTGAAAAGTTCCTCTGACTTCCCTTGTTTTGTGACCTGGGCGTTTTGCAGGAGTGCCGGCCACGTGTCTGTGGAACGTGCCCTGACGTGGTTTGTCTGAGGTTCTTCTTGGGGCTGGACCGGGGCAGGGGTTTGGGGAGGAAGCCCGGAGCTGCAGCCCCTCCCATCACGCCAGGCCGGGCTCCTGCTGTCACCTGCTATCACCTGCTCTCACGGGGTGCAGCCTTGCTCCCCTGGCGTCCTCCCGCAGAGTCCCCCTCCCCTCCCTTCATCCTGTCCTCTTGGGAAGGACGTCACACAGCCCACCACAAGGGGAACTTTCTGCACGAGGGCGGCTGTCCTCTGTCTCTTTCTCTCCGTGTCGGGCTGGACCCACAGGTGCTGGTCCCACCTGCACCAGGGTCAGCGTCCTGTACGGCTGTTGCTGCCCCTGTGGCTCCGGCTCTGCCCGCTGGGGGCTCTTCCAGGGGGCCTGGGGGAGTGGGGGCCAGAGCCCGGCCATCAGGGGCGGTGCTAGGCGGTCGAGGTGGGACCCCGTTTGGGGTGAGGCGGGGGTCTCTGCCCCCACCAGGTGCTCCACCCAGCCAGGCAGGAGGGGGAGCTTGAGGTGGGGCATGGACCCCCACAAGCCCGGCCTGGACACAGGCCCTCCCTCCGTCCCTTCTCCTGGCAGCTCTGGGGACCCGGGTGCTTTTGCACAGAGGAGAGAGGATGGTGGAGGCGGGAGCGCGGAATTCCAGAGCCTCCATCACCTTTATAGCAGTGCAGCACCCGCCTTCGGGCGTCAGGTCTCTGCGGGCGCCTCCCCTACGGCCATCATCCCTGAAGCGGCCGTGTTAACACAGGCTCGGCCCGGCCCTCCCGGTCCTGTCCATCTCTGGCTCAGAGGCCGCGGAGCTGCCCTGGCCAGCCTGACCCAGAGCATCTGGCGGTGGTTCTGGTCCCACCAACAGGCAGACTGGCAGCCCCCGGCTCCCACTCATGTGCCCCTGCTCTGGCGCCATGTCCAGGGAGGGGCCCTGAGCAGCCACGGGATGGAGCCGGCCCGCCGCGTCTTCCCGGGAGCAGGTCTGCCGGCGCTTCATTCCCTGTGGCCAGTGAGGGGGGTGCGTCCTTGCAGAGGCTGTGACTGCGCCCGACCGGGCAGCCTGTGAGTTTGCTTCGTTAACTCAGTGTCTGGGTTGGAAGTGGCCTCAGCACGCGCCCTCGAGGGGCAGGAGGCTCTGGTGGCCACCGTTGCTGCTCTCCCGGGTGTGAGCGCTCCCACCTGGCTGCTCTGAGCTCGTGCGTCACTGGGAAGTGGTCAGTGCCCTGCATTCCGTGCAGCCTCTGCAGGTGCGGAGAGCGGTGAGAGGGCGGACGCTCCCCTGGTGCCGTCGGGAGCTAGCTGCACGTGCAGTTCCCCGCGAGGGCCTCTGGGACTCCGTCCGCAAGTGGAGGTGGGATGTCGGGGCAGACCCCGCAGGCAGGACGGATTTCACGGGTGGGCTATCTGCACCCATGAGCCTCCTGCTGGCCGTCTCCCCCCTCCCTGTGATTCCACAGGTGGGTGGGGGTCCTCTGTTGCTGAGCAAGGAGTACGGGGAGGGAGCCAAGTGTTCAGGGGCTCCTTGGTGTGTCTGGACCAGCTCAGGGTGGGCACTGTGGCACTGTGGGGAACAGTGTGGCAGGACGGCAGGAACAGACTTACAGGGAGTGGTGCGCTCAGAGTCATGGGAGGGTGAAGGCTGGATGGTGTCAGGAGAGGCACCCGGGGTCTGCTGCAACCCTTAGCTTTTATGTCATGAATTGTACTTTCTTGGATGGTGTTTTGTTCCAACAAAAATTTATCAGTAGCTTCTTCAACATCTTGTGTACTTTTTGCTGGGAAGATGAGACCCAGGCTGCAGGCTCCCAGCTTCCCGGTCTGTCAGTCACGCTGCACGCTGGCCGACGCGGGAGCTGGGGCTCCGAGGGAGACTGTGCTGGGTCTCACCTGGGACCCCAGGCTGGCCAGCGACAGCCACATGAACAGCCCAGCTCTTGCCAAACCAGTCTCTTGTTTATTGCATTAAAAAAAAAGTCCTTTCTTATCTGAGGGTGCCTCTCCGAGCCAGTGCTGTCCAGTGGTTTTGCCTCAACCCCGGACACCTCCCAGACCCACGGAACGCAGGGCGTGTCCCTGTCACACACGTGGTTTCCGAGGTCGTGGGCGCTGTGCTGTTGTGGAGCTGTGGCCATTTCTCGTTCTGTCTCTCCCTTTACCGACGTCAGTTGGCATTTTACGCTGTAGAGAGCTGCCCCTCCCTCCAGCCTTAACAAAAGTCATACCAGTGCAGACTGGGGGTTTCTAAACCTTGAGTTTATTAAAATCCATTTCTGTCATTTTTTTTTGGTGGGGGGAGGTAATTAGGTTTATTTATTTATTCTTAGGGGAGCTACTGGGGCGTGAACCCAGGACCTCACGCATGCTAAGCACGTGCTCCGCCTCCGAGCTGTACCCTTTTCTGTCAGTATTTATTTTGAAGCTCAGGTTCTCTGCATTTGGCCTCAGAGCCTGCAGAAGCGGCTCCCACCAGCGCCGGGCTTCTCCCCACTTCCTGGCCCCATCGCCTCTTGGACGCTTGGGCTGCTGGTTCCTGCCTGGAGCGGCCGTTTCTCCAAGGCCCAGCTTCCTCTCGGTGGAGAAGGGCTTTCGGGCTGTGAGTGCCTGTCACTCCCGGGAGTGGGGTCCGAGCTCCCGGCGGGACTCGGAGCTGCCCCGGCCCCCCCGCTTGCATCCGGGCCCCCTCTCCCCATGCGGGGCTTCTGGGGCCACCACGCGGACGCAGACGAGCTCAGAGCGGCTGCATCAGGACGGGGGTCCGCGCCCACGTGCGGGCCAGTTTCCCTGTGGTCTTGGTCCTCGGTCGGTCGCCGCTCCCAGCGCGGGTTCAGTTGGAGGGCGGCCCTGGCTGCGTGTCAGCGTGCGAGCCCGTCAGGTTCACTTCCTGCTGTTCCAGGGAACTTCCCGTCCTTATTTGCTTCTGCTGTTGGTTGTATGACTTACTGACATGATGGAAAAACGAGCGCTGTGTGCAGAGATTCCCGTCCGCGTGCTCTCACCACGTGCACCCAATTTCAGGCATGTTTTGGCTGGTCCTTCATGTGCTGCTTTTTGTGAAAACAGGCGTGTGTGTTGCTGACTCTCTTGTTGCATGAAGAGTCGCCCAGTCAGTGTGTCCTTCCCCGTTCTGCCTCACAACGAGGCTGGAAATAACAGAAGTGGTAAGTGTGACCGACAGCGGGGCGGGTGCAGCTCCGTGGCAGAGCGTGTGCCCAGCGTGCACGAGGTCCTGGGCTCAGTCCCCAGCGCCTCCTTTAAGAATAAATAAATAAGCCTAATTACCTCCCCACAAAACAAACAAAAAACTGCCCCCCAAAAGGTTTTAAAAATTAAAAAAAAAATTGAAGTACTGACAGTATCACAGAATCCGGAAGAGCCACGTCACGAGACTCATCTGTGAGACTGCCCGGCGGACTCTGGTCCCGTCCGTGTTTTCTGGCTGCGGGCACTTTGAGCGCCTTTCCCTCAAGCGGCAGGCGCTGCTGAGAAACCTCCCCGGTAGTTACCTCAGTCTTCCCGGTGGTGTGGTTGGCGAATCTTTACTTCCTGCACATTCAGAACATCCTAACTTTTCCAGGGCTCCCGTTATTATTGGTAACGTCAGTTTTTAGGATTGTTTTCAAGTCCGGGGGGGTCCCAGTGGGTTTCTCTCACTTGGGATCTGTGAGGCGCCGGGGCATCTCAGCCTTTCTTGTGCAGTGACTCCTCCTAGGTGTCCTCTGAGACAATAATCGTGCGCTGGCCATTCTGCTGTCAGGGTCCTTGTTACAGTCACCCGTTGCAAAAACCTTGTGTTACTGTCTTTCATGTTGTGGTTTTTTGGAGATGCTCGCAGCGTATGGCTCGACCCAGGATTTTTGTAAAATCACAAATACAGCCTGGCACACAAAGTAGCAGCTGCCCCTGGCCCTGCTGAAGGCGTGTGCCCTCCACGTGAGGCTTTGAAGCTGCGCTGAGGTTCTGGCCCTCGTCCTACAGAGCGTCTGAGGCCAGCGAGGCTCCCACGTCCACTGCGCTCCCAGCACACCTTCCTCAGTTGGCTGCGGCCAAGCAACACAGCAGAAAAGTTAACATCTAACCCTCCTGTATGATTCTTTCCATTAAGGCTGTATTTTTTAGAGCAGTTTTAGACTCACAGCAAAATCGAGAGGAAGATACAGAGATTTCCCACGTACGCCCCGCCCCAGGCTCCCCGTTGTCCCCCTTCCCAGCAGAGGGCACGTCTGTCACAGCGGGCGACCCTGCGTCATCACCCAGAGCCTGTCGCGTCCCCTGGGGGCCACTCTGGGTGTTGTGCGCTGTGAGTGTCCCCCGTTACAGCATCACACGGCGAGGCTCGCCGCCCCCCAGCCCCCTGTGCGCCTCCCGCCCACCCCTCCCTAGCACTGACCCTGGCAGCCGCCGCTCTGCTCCTGTCTCTGGAATTCTGCCTTTTCCAGAACGCCGCATCGCTGGAGCCATTCAGTCTGCAGTCTTTTCAGACTGGCTTCTTTCAGTGGTCGGGGCGTGCGTTTAAGGGTCTTCCCTGCCCTTTCGTAATTTGGTAGCTCATTTCTCTTTGGTGCTGAGTAATATTCCACTGCCTGGATGGACCACAGCTTGTTCATACGTCACCTACTGAAGGGCGTCTCGGTTGCTCCCAAGTTTTGTCAGTTATGAGTAAAGCTGCTCTAAACACCCACGTGCAGGCTTTTGTGTGGACGACAGTTTTCAGCGCCTTTGGATAAATACCAGGGAGCACGATGGCTGGACTGTGTGGTAAGACTGTGTTTAATTTTGTGAGAAATCACCAGACTGTCTCCCCAGGGCCTGCACCGTCTGCATTCCCACCAGCGATGACCGGGCGGAAGTTCCTGTTGCTTCGCGTCCTCGCCAGTGTCTGGCGGTGTCAGTGCTGGATTTTGGGGATTCTGACAGGTGCTTCTTAACTATTTTTAGTGCACAGTTCAGAAGTGTGAACCACACCCCACGTTATGCAACAGACCTCAGGAACTTTTTCGCCTTCTTATCCACTTTTAAACAAGGAAGAATTCTGTGAAAGATGGGAGATAAACGCTGGGTTTGGAGCACCGCGGCTCACAGGGTGAAGGCTTTGTCGTGGGCCGAGGCGCTCACAGCCGGGAAGGGGCCCTGCCGCACAGAGAGCCGTGATGCCGGCGCCCGTGGGCGGGGCCCTGAGACGCCACGTGGTTCTTGTGGCTCAAGTGTCACCGAGTAGACCTTTGCTCAGAGGGATTTCAATGATCCCCTATCTTTGCAGCAGTTATTTTGGTCTTAGCTCGTCACCCAGAAAATGTTGGCGCCATTGCCAGGGGAGAGCTGAGCAGCGTGTGTCCTGTCGTGAGGAAGATTTATTGTGGGGAGGGTGCGTGAGTAAGCTAGAGGTGGCTTTTCTTCTGGAGCAGCATGGCCGGGGGGACCGTTTCTCTGCCCCTGTGTGTGGGGACGGCGCTGTTGCTGGAAGCAACCTGCTAAGGAGGAGCTTCTGACTTAAAACCGGGCACGGCCCCGCCCCGTTGCGGCCACAGGGGAGCTGGCCCGTGGTGGGAGGTCTGGCCTCGAGGTGGGGCTGCGGGGCCGGGCGTGAGGGGCCGGCGGCCTGGTGACTGGCACGTGCTGGCCGCCTGGACACAGGCGGTGAAGGCGGCCTTTGTTCTGCGGGGGCAGGGCCCCGCTGAATGGCGGCTCTCTCTGCCTGCCCCGGGCGGCGGCGGCGGCTCTGTGTGGGGTGCCACGGCCCCAGGTGCTGGCTCCGTCGCTTCCTTCCGTGTGGCCTTAGGGTGGGCACTTGCGGCTCCGCGTCCACCTGGCCCAGGCTCCGCCCCCACTGGACGGCCCCACCCCTGCAGGCTGAGGGTGCCTGTAATTCCAGCCTCACTCAGCCGTGACCCCCCTTCACCTCCTCTCCTGCCCCCCCAACACTCCCTCCCCAGGTCAAGCCGGCCCCCTCACTGCCCAGCCCCACCTGCCCTGCAAAGGCCACTCCTGCTAGGAGGTCTGCCGGCCTCCCCCCACCTCCCTCCCACGTCCCCACACCTGCCTTGCTTCCCCCTTCCCTCCCCTGGGGGTCTCTGTTCAAAACCTGTCCCCCCCGACGAAGACTCAGCCCCCACTTGTCCTCTTCCCCAGCACACAGGCCCCCCAGAGTGTCCCCCCCCACCACCAGGGTGTGGGCCGCCTGCTTTGATTTCAGGCGTATCCTTCCAGAGCATTTGCTCAACGAGCTCAGTGAATCGGCCTCTCCTTCCACCGGGAGTGCTTCCAAGGGTCCCTCCCCCGGTCCCGGGAGTGGCCAGCGGTGGGCTGCCAGTGTGCTGCCCGGGTGGACCGTCACCTCTGTTATCTGGGTCAGGCCGCAGGAGCCCCGAGCCAGCCCGGGGCCGGGTCACGTGCGCCACTCGGCCGCCGGGAAGCCTTCGTGGCTGCAGCATATTCGCTCGGCGTCTTGGGAGGGACAGTGTGACTGAGAGTGGACCTGGAGTCCGCACCAGACGGAAGGGGCTTTCCACTTTGTGTTCAAAACAGTGTTTCTGGCTGAAAAGCAACGCACGTTGACTATGGAAAATTTGAAACAGGCAGTAAAATAAACGTAAGGGAAGAAATTTAAATTTCCCTTTATGGTGCTCCTTGGAGAGCAGACCGTTTAAAATTTTACTCTAGCCTCACACGCTTATTGGTATTAAGGAATCACTTAGGCACTGGGTTAATTAAAATTCCTCCCCGTTTTAGCTAATGGTCTGAGGCCCTGCGGCCAGTGGCCGGTCCCGGGACTCCCGAGAGCCTCGCTCCTGACGGACCCCACGGGGCGGGGAGGGGCCTCCCCGAGCGGTGCTGCGAAAGCCTCCGTCTGTGGACGCCCCGGGCCGCTCTGTTCCTTGGTGCAGAATCCCAGAAGAGCGATCGCTCCACCGAAGAACGTAGACACGCGTTTGTCATTCAAACCTTGTGAAGTGGTGGAGCTGCCACGTCTGGTGCGCTTGTCTGCTGGGGTGCAGATGGTTACCCAAACGCCAGAACCCACCCCTCAATCCTGGGCACCCCCCAGTTACCGTCTCGGGGTTTTCACCCCCTTACTTGGACGTTGCAGCGCTGGGTGTCGAAGTACCGACTCCCCAGCCGGCACCCGCGCTGGGTTCCTCCCAGTGGGTGAGGGGCTGGGCTGGTGTCTCTGTGTCTCCATCAGTGGTCCGTGGTCTGACCCGCCTCAGCGTTTGACCATCCTGTTGAGGGACCTTCAGGCTGCGGACTGGCCGGGTGAGGCCAGGGTCGCCTTTCCTTCCGGCTCGGCCCCAGCAGGGGGAGAATTGAGCAGCGTGGACCTGGCCTTCCTGAGACGTGGTTTCTTGGTGAAAACTGCGGGTGGGCCCTGGGAGTCACGGGTGTGCGGGTGTCTGGGGGGCAGGGGCAGGGGCAGGTGGGAGGAGGCCTGACACAGCCAGTTCCTCATGGGAGACCCAGTTTCCACCTGTGGGAGAGTCACCGGGAGGCTGAGGGCCGGGAGGCCAGGTCCGGGATACTGGGGCCTGTCTTGGCCAGCTCAGCTGCGGTAACAAGCACCTCAGGTGGGGCGGCTCAGACAGCAGGAGTCCTCGCAGCTCGGGAGGCCGGGCGCCCGGGGCCGGGGCCAGCGCCTGGTGAGGCCCTGTGCCGCGGGCCGCAGAGGCCGCCTCCCGGCAGTGTCCCCCAGGGGCCGAGGGGGCTCCTTGGGGTCTCTTCACTTGTTATCGGGATGCTGATCTCATGACCTCATCTCACCGCAGCCGCCTCCCAAAGGCCCCGCCTCCAAGTGCCGTCACCCTGGGGGTCTGTGTCCCCACTTGTGGATTTGGGGACACGGCCCCGCCCTAGCAGTCTCCAGTCTGCAGGCGCTGGGAGGGTGCAGAGGGTCCAGGCGGTGTGTTTCCAAGGAGCAGGGACCGGGTGGATGGGCCTCAGAGAGCACGAGGTGACCTGGTGACCAGGACAGGCGCCCGGGGGGCTGCGCTCTGTATGATGCTGGAATGAAGACGTGAATGTGAGGACGTGGGCTGGTGGTGTAGACATCCGGGATTGGGGGCTTGTCTGCCTCTGGTCCTGCGGCCCCTTGCGCTGGCAGGGTCTGCATCGTGTCCACAGACGGGGCGGCTGAACCAGCACGAGCCTAGAGACTCCCGTGTGGGCAGGGCTGGCTCCTTCTGAGGCAGAGGAGGGTCGGTCCCCGGCCCCTCCTGGGCTTGGAACGGGTCTTCACACTCACACGTGTGCTTCTGCACGTGTCTGGACCTGAATCCCCCCACCTTTTTATGAAACCATCAGTCATTTTGGACCAGGGGCCACCCTGTGACCTGATTCCCTGTGACCTAAAACGTCTACAACGACCCTGTCTCCAAATAGGGCCTGATCTGAGGTGCGGGGTCAGCACTTCAACAGGTGGACTTGGGGGGACACAGTTCGGCCCTGAACGGGACCCCCAGAGGTTCAACCACAGGGTCCCCACAGGTTCATGTCCCGGGAGGCCTGCAGGCTTCGTGGCAGGTGTCCTCTCTGAGTCAGGAAGCAGAAACTGCCTGCACATTTGTGGTTGGCGGCGCGTGACTGAGCACAGGGGCCCCGCTGACCTGGGTGTGGTCTGAGATCCATGTGCGGGGCCCCGAGCCCAGCACCCCCCACAGGGTCCATCGTGCAGCCCAGGGGACACGGTCTGGCTGTGACGTCCTCACCTGCAGCCACTCCCCCATCCTGGAACCTTCCAGGCAGGAGGCTCCGGTCACTGGGCAGAGTCCCATGCTCAGACAGCCTTGAAGAGACCCCGATGCTTCTCCCATGAGGCCTTGCACGTGCAGGAGGGAAGCTCCACGCCCCGTTGCCTGTTCCCGGCGTGTGGCTCGCTTGCCGGGCGTGGCGTGACCGGGCCCTGGGCCCCGGGCCCCAGCCCCCGGCCGAGGTGTCTGGGACGGGGCCTGCCTGGTGTGCTCGCCTCAGTGGCTTGGCTTCTGCACACCTTGCAGAGGCTGCTTTTCCTTGACATTATGATCCAAGCAGATTGTTGAATCCACTTTGCGAATGCCGTTTCTGAAGACTGCCGAGTGTGCCCTCCTGCGGGTGCACATTAATAAGAGAGACAGAACTAGCCCACGAGCCGAATCCAGCCCATCAGTGGGTTTTGCTGGTTTTTTAAATCTTGGGAAAATACACGTAACGCGAACCTTACCGTTTTAACCGTTTCTAAGCGCACAGCTCCGCAGCTAGCGCACGCTCACGGTGCCGTGCAGCCACCCCCCGCCGTCTGCAGAGCCTTCTCATCTTCCCAGACTCAGGCTCTGTCCCCGTGAAACACACTGCCCGCCCGCCAGCCGCGGGCCCCACCCTCCCGCTTTGCCTTGGTAGGACTTTGAATCCTCCGGGTCCTCACAGGGGTGGGGTCGCACACTGCGTCCTTTGGGGCTGACTTACTTCGCTCGGCACGATGTCCTCATGGCTCTTCTGCGTGGCGCCTGTGTCAGAATTTCCCCGCTTTTGAAGGAGCGCGGACATAACACGTTCCCCGCACCCGATCACCACTGGCGGGCCCGGGGCGGCGTCCACGCTTGGCCCTCGTGAGTGAGGCTGCTGTGAACGTGGCTGTGCAAGTATCTCTCCTGGCCCCGCTCTCGGCTCTTTTGGGAACACACTGGCATGTGAAATTGCTGGCTCGCATGACAATTCTACTTGTAGTTTTTGAGGGCCCGCCGGAGCGGCGCCGTCTTACATGCCCCGGCAGCACACGGGGGCCGTGTCCTCACGTCCTCGCCGACGCTGGTGGTGTTTGGTCTCATTCTGCGGGGTGTGCGGTGGTGCCTTCGCTGTGTGCTGGCGCGTATCCCTGACAGTCCGTGACGCTGAGATGTCTTCTCCTGTCTGTCGGCCAGCAGTCCACCCTCTCTGGAGAAATGTCAGTTCAAACCTTTGCCTGTTTGGGAACTGGGTTGTTTGTGTGTTGCTGGGTTGTCCCGGTCGGTCGTTAGTGACAGCCCCCAGGCCACGCGACTCGAGCTCAGCCCTCTCTGGACACTGCGGCAGGCAGGGGCACTGGACGGCCTTGTCCCCCCGGGGGGAGGACCCACAGGCGTCTGTGATGTTGGCATGAAGAGGGGATGACTGTTTCCTTCTCTTTTACTTTCTTTTGATGTTTTCCAAACCTTTAATCAGACTTCTTTTTATATTATAATTCATTAAAGAGGAAAAAGACTCGTATGGAGGAGGAACTGTTGTATCAGAAACTACTTGTCAGCTTGTGAGAGTTACTCCGTCCTCAGGAGGAAGTGGGTTAATCCGTCCTCACTGCCAGCAGTGTGACCACTGGGCGAGCAGGACTCACTGCTTCCCCCAGACTCTCGTGCTCCCGCAGGACGTGGCCAGGGTGACAGGGCAGCCTCGTAGGGCAGCCTGGCCCATGGGGAGACCAGCTCAGCCTGGGAGAAGGGGCGGCAGCCGGGATCCCGCCTCAGGGGTGCCCGGCTGGGAGCAGAGCACAGGCGCTGGCGCTCTGAGTGGCCGCTTCCTGGCCCAGCTCCCGTCCTTCCTGGGAGCATCTGCTGGTGAATGAAAACCACCTTCGTGTTCTTAGCTCTGGGTCTTTGATGAAACAGCGCGGCCCAGTGGACTTGGAGGCTGAGGGTTTGTCTGGGACGTGAGCCTTGCGTGGGTGTTCCTGGACGTGAGCAAAACAAGCATGAATTATTCATGAGTTGTAGCTGATCTGTCTTTGTACAAAGAGAGCTTTTAAATTTAATCATTTTTAGGTTTTCGAGGTGAGCAGGGCAGGGAGGGCCACGGGGAGGAGGGCGGGCGGGGCTGAGCGCCCAGGCCCCTGAGCTCAGGAGGCAGAGACACCGGGCCGGGCGGCGGCTCTGAGGGCCCGTCCCGGCCAAGACGTTAAAACTGGGCTCCAAGATCTTAAACCTAACGGACTTCACGCTCATTTGCCTCCCACACGTGTGGGAAGCACCGGCCACACTCAGTTCCAAGTGTGAGAACCAGCTGCAGCCCTGCTGTTCCAGAGGCCCGGCCCCAGGTGCGCGGGAGGGCTGCGTGGCAGGTCATTTGTGACAGAAGCATAAGGGAAGTTGCAGGGCCCGCCAGGGGTCTCCCGCCTGCGAGGGGCTGCTGCTGGAGCCCCGACCCCTGGCCAGTGGGGAGGAG
The DNA here is from genome assembly GCF_036321535.1 of Camelus dromedarius. Taxonomy (NCBI): domain Eukaryota; kingdom Metazoa; phylum Chordata; class Mammalia; order Artiodactyla; family Camelidae; genus Camelus; species Camelus dromedarius. The sequence goes on along the minus strand of NC_087449.1, from coordinate 70,096,645 downwards.
TGGGCGGCCCTTGGCCGAGCTCATGGTGGCTGCTCCCTCCTGGGTGTGGACACAATGCAGACGGGTGTGGGTGGGCGTGGATGCTGCAGAGACAGATGTGGACAGCGTGAGCGAGTGTGGACAGGTGTGGAAGCCGTGTGGACTAGGGGAGACAGGTGTAGACAGTGGGGTGCTATGCAGACGGGTGTGGGTGGTGCAAACAACTTGATCACTGCTGCCTCCTGACCTCCCCTCAGACACTCCTGTAGACCTGGCCTCGCTCTGGGGTATGGAGCTCAGTGCCCTCCTCGGTCCTCTGGTGCCCACGGGCAGGTCTGACTGCCTCGGGGTAGGACCCCACCCGCTCCGCGTGGGGCTTCCAGGTGCAGCCCTGGCAGAAGTGAGTCGGTGGTGACTTTCAACGCTGCCTGTCGTGGGACCCCGTGGCCTGGGCAGCGACCCCAGCCCCTGGCTCTCTGGGAGGACCGTGCGGTCTGGGTGTTTGATGTGAGGGGGTTGAGGGGCCGCCTCTAGCCGGTTTCCCTGGAAGTGGCCCAGTGTCGTGGGACAGCTCCTGACCCTGGGGTCCTAACCCCTCTGTCTTCAGAAGAGAGTCCTGTCCAGGGGGGCTGTCAGTGTTGGGCACCCAGAACCCACACCTCTGAGGGCCCCAGGGCTCTGGTCCTTGCCAGGCTTCCAGGCATGTGGGCAGTGAAAACGGTGCTGGGAGGCCCTGGGGACCCCCAGCGTCTCACAGAGCCGCCTGCAGCAGCCGCCCCCATTCTGGAGACCTGCGTGTGCTCAGAGCTGCAGCAGGCACAACTGGACATGGTGGGAGGGTGCCTGCCCCAGGTAATCCCGGGTGGGGACAGTTCGAGGGCACTCAGTGTCTGGGCCGGGTGCCGAGGTCCATGTGCTCATCAACCAGGGTGGCTTGGAGGGCCACATCTCCTACCGGACACCCCTTTGTCCCCATTCCCTTGGGTGGCCTCCCAGTTTGTCACATCGGTGCAGCCACCTTCCATGGGACACTCTGTCGCACACAGGATGTTGGAGTTCTCCTTTGCTGTCACCGCCCCACCCCAGGCTGTCTTTGGAGAGAGCTGGGAGAAACCTGGCTCTAGTCCAAGCTGCGTGGCCCGGGGCCCGGGGCCCAGCCTTTGACGTCGCTGGGCAGCATCCTCGCTCACCGCCAGGTACCCGTGCGCCCCGAGGGGGCTCGGGGCAGCAGGCTGACTCCCAGCTTCAGCCGGCTCGCTGTGTGCAGGGCAGGGGGCTTTAGAGCCCAGACAAGGAGCAGTGGACCCCCCAGGGGAGGAGCCTGTTCCTCCCCGTGGAGCAGGGAGGGGCCAACCTGGGTCTGTGGGCGACGCCCTCCTGCTGTTCCCAGTCCTGCTCTCCTCCAGGGAGAGAGCAGCTTCCTCCTCCTCCGTTTTGCCCAAGGTCCTGAGCTCTGCCCTGACGGGCCCTTCCTCCACCCAGCTCCTGGGCCCGCCTTCACCCTTCAGTGTGGAAGGGGTGTGGCACCCTGACCAGCCTTGGCCCCTGGCCCTGGGGTGGACTGGGACCCTCCCGGGCACCCCGGGGCTGCTGCCTAGGGGGAGGCTGACAGGTGGGTCCCGGGGAGGTCCAGGCTGCCCCCACCCTCTCAGGAGCTGGTGGCCTTGGAGGGCGAACCTACCTGCAGGGGCTCCAGCTCTCATTCATCCTGGGAGGGGCTGAGGCTCCTGCCTCTCGGGTTTGTGGGGACTCTCGACCGCCTGCGTGTGAAAGGCTATGTCACCTTGTGCTCCAAGGAGCCCCAGGTTCTCTGGGCTTCCCTCGGGGACTTAGGGGAAGCCTGGAACAAACTGAGGTGGGGGTGGGATGTGGGAGGCGTGGCGGGTGCCTGCGCCACCCGCCCCCGGAGGTGGCCCCCAAGGAAGGGGCCTGAGGGCCCCGCAGCTTCTCGCTGGAGCGCAGCCCTGTGGGCCTCATCTTCAGACCGTTCTTGTTTCTCGTGAAGGGAGCGCCCCGGGAGGCAGGAGCTTGAGGCCTGGTCGGCTTGCTGGGTGGGCGCAGGGGCCGCAGCCCGCGTTCAGCTGCAGAACCCCCGCGCGTGCGCCCTTGATGCTTCTGGTTGGCCTCCCGCCGAGTCAGGGCTTGGTCTCCACCGTCTGTGCGGAGCCGGAGCCTGAGCCGGGGTGGAACCCGCAGCTGTGCCCGCGTATCCACAGGCCACGTGGTTGCGTTCATCACCCGAGTAATCAGGCTCCTGCTGCTTTGAACCTCGTGCCACTCTGCCTCTGTGTGACCCACCCGTTGTGCCTCCGGCCTCCCCTGGGACGTCTGCTCCTGGAGCCACGCGGCTCCACGCGCCCCGGAAGCTCCTCCACCCTCTCATCACAGGGCGGGCGGTGACACCTCCACCCCAGGAGCCAGGGCGCTAAGTCGTGGAATTGTAGCGCACGTAGCCTGCGACAGAGCTGCTGTGTCGCTATGATGGGCCTCAGCGTGGCCTCCTGGTTTCCTTCCTGGGTCCTGCCACCCCCCCCCTCCCTCCCCGAGTATGGACATGGGCCCTGGATGCCAGGGCCGGGCCGATGCGGGGAGAGCCTGTGACCTGGGGGACACACTCCCAGTCTCGCCTTGTTAGGGAGCAGACATGCAGAGACAGACGGATAATTCAAAGTTCCAAGTTGTACCTGATGTAAGCGGCGCCAAGACAGGACCACCACGTGGGGAGGGCGTGGCCCATGCCGGGGCCCAGGGGGCCTGCAGAGGGCGTCCCCTCGGGGGAGGCTCAGAGGACATGGGGGCCTGGCCGTGGAAGGAGCGGGCGGAGGGAGGGGTCCCTCTGGTGGGGGTGCATCGTGTGCAGAGGCCCTGGGGGTGGGCACTGTGGCCGGTCAGAGGACCCACCTGGAGAGGCGAAGGGGAGGTGAGGGGCCGCGAACGCGTCTCTGGTCATCCGTTAGTTGTCGTGCATGTTGTGAGCCTGCGAGGCGTTCGTTCCCAGAACTGAACCCTGGGTCTGACCCATTTGCTGTTCCGATTAAGTTGAACGCCAGTTGTCCACGTCCAGCTGAAGCGGATTACTTGCCAAGGAGCAGAAAAACCTTGAAACGCATTTTCAGAGTGACGAACGTGACACAGGGATGTTTTATGTGGGAAGAGACAGCTCAGGACCTGCACCTGGAAGCAGCGAGCTGCAGCCAGCCCCTGTCATGGAGCAGTGTCCCCAGGGTCTTCCCCGCCGGCGATCCCGACCAGGGGCCACGGAGGCGCCGAGCGCAGCCCCGGGCTGGGCGTCCGCTCCCACGGCAGTCCTCCCCTTGGTTAATTTCATTTTGCAGCGGTAGAGGCCGTTTTGCTATAATTACTTCAAAATCTGCCATATGGAAAACACGTCTGTCAGAGGGGCTGCCTGCAGTTTCCAAGGGGCCCACGGAGCCAGCAGCTCTCGTGCTGGTGCATCTCGCTCGTCACCCCCTCACCCCGTTCGCCCAGGTCACCAGCTGTCAGTCAGGACCTCCCCTCCGTCCCCAGCCCGGCGCCCGAGCCGCGCTTTCCCGGCCGGTCGTCTCCCTGGTCTCCGAGGCCTGGGGTCTACACCCAGGGCTCTGCCCACAGGTCTGAATGCCACGTCCGTCCCCTCTGTGGACGACCTTGTCCGACGCTGCCGGGAGGCTCAGGGGGTCTCTGTCACGTTTGGTGATTCTCCCAGCATTTCAGACTTCATCATGCCGCATCGTGCGAGCAGTGATCTAGGATGTTACTGCTGTAATTCTTCGAGGCCGACACGCACCACGCCCGTCTAGGATGGTGGGCTTAATAACTCTGTGTTCGGACTGCTCCACCAACCAGCCCTTCCCCATCTCCCTCCCTTCCTCGGGCCTGCCTCTTCCCAGACACAACAAGGTTGAAATTGGGCCAGTTAATATCCCTACAGCCGCCGCTAGGTGGTCAGGTGGAAGGAAGAGTCACATGTCTCTCGCCTTAAATCAAAAGCTAGAGGTGGTCTGAAAGTCGAGGCAGGCTGAAGGCTGCGCCGAGCTGTGACTGCGAAGGAAAAGTTCTTGAAGGAAATTGAAAGTACTGCTCTGGTGAACCCTCAAACGATGAGGAAGCAAAACAGCATTACTGCTGATACGGAGGAAAACTTCATGGTCTGCCAGAGGGTGAAACGAGCCACAACCTTCCCTGAAGCCAAAACCTCGTGCAGAGCAAGACCCTGGCCCCTTCGGTTCTGAGGAGCTGAGAGGGTCGAGGAAGCTGCAGAAGGAGAGCCTGCAGCCGGCGGAGGCTGGTTCATGAGGTCGAGAGAGAGAAGCCGTCATCACAGTGTCGCAGTGTGGGTGGGGCAGCAGGTGCTGACGTGGGAGCCGCAGCTGGTTCCCCAGGAGATCCCGCTCGGGTCGTGCGTGAGGGTGGCCCCACTGAACAGCGGTTTTTCAGTGTCGACGAAACAGCCTTACGTTGGAGGAAGATGCCCTCTCGGACTCTCACGGCTGGAGAGGAGTCAACGCCTGGCTTCACAGCGTCGCGGGACAGGCTGGCTCTCTGTTAGGGGCTCGAGCAGCTGGCGACTTGGAGCGGAAGCCGGTGATCACTGACCGTCTGAAAACCCCGGGCCCTTCTGGATGACGCTAGGTTTCCTCCACCTGAGCTCCGCACGTGGACAGCAAGGCCTGGACGGCCGCGCCTGTTTGCCACGTGGCTTACTGAGCATCTTAGCCCACTGTCGAGACCACCTGCTCCAAAAAGAAAAAAGATCCCTTTTGAAATATTCCTGCCCGTCCACAAGGCACCCGGCCCCCAGAGCTCTCGGTGACAGACAGGGTTTCACGTTGTTCCCGTGCCTCCTGGCACAGCATCCCTTCTGCGGCCCAGGGATCAGGGAGTTTCAGGCCTTATTGTTCAAGAAATGCATTTCGTGAGGCTGCAGCTGCCATGGACACTCCTCTGATGGCCTGGGCAAGGTCGTCGGTGAGTCCTTTCCGGAAGGTTTTCCACTCTAGGTGCCACAAGGAGCAGGCATGATTCACGGGGAAAGCTCAGAGCATCCACAGCCCCAGAAGTTTGGAGGAAGTCGATTCCAGCCGTCATGGATGACTTTGAGGGACTCAAGGCTTTGGAGGAGGAAGTCGCTGCAGACGTGGTGGGGACGGCAAGGGGACGAGATTGAGACTTGGAGCCTGGAGGTGGGTCTGAGTCGCTGCAGCCTAGGTAGGACTTGCGGGGGGAGGAGGTGCTTCTGGATGAGCAAGGGAAGCGGTTTCTCGAGGTGGAGGCCACGCCTGGGGAAGGTGCTGTGAAAGGTGTTGGAATCACAGCAAAGATGCAGAATGTTCCATAGACTTAGTTGATAAAATAGCGGCAGGTTTGAGAGGATTGACTCCGATTTTGAAGGAAGTTCTGCTGTGACTACAGTGCAATCAAACAGCATCGCCTGCTTGAGCAGTGACTCAGGAAAGGGAGAGCCAGTGTTCGTGATGGGCATCGCTGTGGTCTTGGCGTGAAGAAACCGCCCCAGCCTGCAGCCACCAGCGCAGGGCCCGCGTCGGGGAAGGCCCTGCGGCGGCAAGACGGGCCGGCCTGCTGCCGGCCGCGCTTCCCGCCAGCGAGGCGTGCACTCGGGCTCCGGACACCAAGCTGCAGCGCAGGGGGTGGACTGCAGGCGAGTGTGCACGTGCCTTTCATGGGCCCTGGGAATCCAGACGTGTGTGTGACTCACTTCATGGCAACATTTGCTTTATACTTGCTAGAACCAAACCCACAGTGTCCCCGAGATGTGCCTTATTGGTGGGTAATCTTCGCAACACTCCTAGGCGGTGGGGGTGGGGGCGTGGCGAGAGGCTGCCCCGTGATGCTGGCTGCCTCCCGGAGGCCCGGGGCTCCCGGCACTTCCCCGACTTCCTTGGGTCTGACTTTCTAAAGAGTAAGACACTGAGGAAATAGTTACTTTTTTGGTAAAAAGACATGAAAAGATTCTCCGTCCTAGAGGGCTCTGACAGCAGCACATAAACCCTGCGTCAGAATTTAGCTGTGAGACCTCGGGGCTTCCTCCCCACCTCCAGCAAATTCTTAAAACCTCTTGAAAGCCTTCGTCTCAAGGAGATGCAGGCCCCTTTTGTGTGTTTAATTACTAGAGCTCTGTTGACTCTCAAACATGATCTGAGAAATCTGAAAAAAACGCACCAGATGAGTCCAGTAACCAGAGGGAGGCCAGTGGGCGCCCCCCCCCCAGGGTGGCCCTGGGTCCCCTTCTCTCCTTTGCCCTGGCCGTGAGGCCGTGGGGACCACTAGGGGGGCGGGGGGGCCTGAGGCTCGTTTCCTATTTCCTTGTTCTCCCTTCAGCTTGTGTGTTTCATTCATTTGTTCGTTCCTCATTCGTTCATTCCTTCTAGCTCAGCTGTTGAGACCACGAGTCAGATGACCTCGGTCGAGCGTGGCCTGTGTCACCAGTGGCTGCAGGACCCAGGACAGGGCTCCCTGACCCTGGGAGTGGCGGCCTTGCCGGGCCGGTGTGAGGCCCAGCGCCTGGCGCCGCCCGCTCCGTGCTCTGCGCGGTCCTCCCCTAGCAGGGCTCACAGCTGCCCTATTGCTTGTCCCCCCCAACCCCGCGCCCCGAGCAGCCCTGGCAGGCAGCTGTGCGCAGACGCAGGCCCCAGCGGGCCCCGGGACCTCTGCGTGAGCCCATGTTTCCCTACCCACTGTGTCCCCCCCGTGTCTGCTGCTCTGTTACCTGGAGTTCAAGGCTCCGGCGGGCTTTGGAAATACCGAACAGACCTGGAGTCCTCACCATGCTGCTGTTTCACGAGCCCCGCTGGCCGGCCTGGGAAGTGGAGATGTCAGAGCCTGCCTCCCAGTGGATCCTCAGTCTGGACCAGCATCTGATACCCGGCGGAGGCAGAGGGGACAGAGCAGACACGTGGCGGACGCGTCCCAGGTAGTAAGGGACACGGAGCCGATTCTTAATAGATACGCAGTAGACACAGAGTAGACACAGCATTGACACAGGCAGAGACGCGCGTGTCCCAGACACGTCGCAGCACGCAGCAGGGTCAGCGCTTGCCGACGGGACTCAGGGAAGTCCCGCACAGGGTTCACGTCCCACCCGTGGGACCCTCTTCATGAGGGAAGACTGTGGACGGGGGTTTGGAACACCAGTCCAGCTTTCTCCTGCTCCTCCCCTTTTCCTCTTGACCTCGCACAGCCGAGCCGCCTGGGGGTGCAGGGGCGTCCTTCTGGGTGGGGCCCCCAGGTCAGGAGGGCGACGGGCCAGGGGGTGGGTGGTCCCCAAGTGGGTCCTCCCCACTCACTCCCCCTGCTCTGCCCCAGGATTTGTTTGAATTTATGTTCTTTTCCTTAAGGTCTGAAGTGGGCTTTTGTTTGCTTCTAGGTTCCTAGAAACTGCTGTGTTTTTTTCCTCTTTATTACAGCTTTGCAGAGAAGACATCTAAAAACGCAGCCCCCTCCCCGCAAAGGGTCGGGAAACAAAGGCGCGGCCGAGCCGGCCCAGCCCCACTGCTGCTTTTACTGGTTTCCTCTAAGGAGGCCTCTCTGTCTGGGGGGGCAACACTTCTCTCAAAGGAAGGGGGGTGCGTGCTGCTGGCTGATGGAGAGGGGATGCCCGCAGGCCTGCCCCACCCCTCCCCCGTGCGCTGTGAACCCACCGCCCCAGCCCTCACGGCGACTGACGCCACCCTGACGAGTCTTTAACATCACGACAACTGAAGGAGTCGTTTTCTCAGGGAAGCCTTCCCCTCTGTGGGAACCCACTGCTCCCTTGGGGCCCTCAGACGAGGAGGTGTTGGTGCTTAAAAGTCAGCGCTGTTTGTCCATCGAGACCGCGGTGAGGACAGATATGGGTACAGCTCCTGCCCTCGAGGAACGCATTGTCTAGGAGGAGGGTAAATTAGGGGCTGTGTGGACAAGGACCAGGGGTGACACTGCCTGCTCCCGGCCAGGGGTGCCCAGTGCCTCCCGGTGTCTGCGCTCCTGGCATCTCCCCCACCTCATAATCTGGGCTGTTCCTTGTTCACGTCGTGAGTCTCTTGGGGGAGAGCAGGGTGGGCTCGCGAGCTGGTCCCAGAGGACTCAGGGAGGCAGCCTGAGTTTTAGTGGTGAGGCTGGGGTGAAGCCGGTGAGCTGGGCCGGGTGTCAGGGTGTGAACCTCCCTTGGCACCAAAGGTGGTGGCATCTGGGCTTTCTCATCAGCTCCCCAAGATATGGGGGAAAGGAGGGGCTTGAATGCGGTCAGCAGCCCAACAGCAGAACTGGGGTCACGTGGGTACGTTCTCTGTGGCTGAAACCTGGGCTCCGGGCCCCGTAGAGCCGTGAGGCTGGGCACGGCAGCCTGGGGATGCTGGGCACTTACGCGGAGCAGCAGGAGAAGATGGTGGACTTAACGATCACGGACTGCCTGCTCCTCAGGGCCTCCTGTGTGCATGGCCCCGTGGTGACTGTGTCTGGTTGAAGGGCCAGGATGGTACCACCTGTCCGCATGGAGTTTGTGCTTCAGAGGGGAGAGGGTGCAGACAGGTGAGCCTGCGGGCGCATCGAGCCATGTAAGTGGAGAGGAGGGGGAGGGAGGGGACTGTCCCGGCGGGGAGGGGATGAGGCACACCTGGGCCTGCTGTGGACGGAGCTCAAGACGCTGAGGGTCCCGGTGAGGCTGGAGACGCGGCGGAGGAGAGGGAAGCTGGGGCCTGTCCTGCAGCTGTTGTGAGGTAGGAGCCATGTGGTGTGAGTATGGACGGAGGTCCTTCTGTGCTGGACGGGCTGGGGTGGGGTCAGCAGGCCTGGGGAGCCCACTGCTGCCCACTTGGCCAGACAGTGGCAGCAGAGGGTCAGGGAAAAGGGGCAGGAGTCCAGTGCTGGGAAAAGATTGGCAGGACCTGGGAGGACCAGGAAAGGGAGAACTGGACGGTGGATCTCTCGTGGACAGGCGGGCGTGGGCAGGTGCGCAGGCACCATCTTCCGAGTAGGGGAGTAGCCTTCGGGGTTAGAGGTGTTCACGCTCCACCCGCAGCCCCCGTTCATGGTGAGCCGCGTCCAGTTACTTCCTCAGTCGAGGATGGCCAGCCTCGCCCAGACTGAGCTCTGGTTTATTCCCGTTAATCGGCAGCAGCCTCAGTGTGTGTGCCGACCTCATGGCACCATTTCGGCGAGGACGCTGAAGACCCCGCGTTCGTGGGAAGGTGCCGTCCCAGTGCCAGTCTCCTGTACACCGAGGGCTTTCCTGCCACGTGGCTTCAGAGGTGCACGTGCACTTGGGTGTCGTGGTCACGCTGCCCCTTCTCACTGGCCCAGCGCTGTTTACACTCAGAAAGGAGGCGGCTCTCTGTGCCTGCGGATGACCGGGAGCTGGTTTGTCCCTGGTTTGTCCCTGGCTGCGGAGAAGGGCCTGCAGGCTGCGTGCAGACACGGAGGGAAAGGAGCTGGGCCGGGGGGAGGCGGTCCTGAGCCGGCCCGGGGCTCACTGTTAACAGAACGGGGCTCTTCCCTGCCGGTCTGCGAGTGGACGGAGTGCGGCGGTTGGTTGTTCTGGTGGATGTCGGTCTCGCTAAATGCACGTCCAAGCTAAATGGATTTAGGGCAAGGTGGTCACATGGCTGACGGCCGCCAGGAGGAGCTGGCCGGCTGCTGTGAGGCATTGAGGCGGGGACGGGAGTCCTTCATGCTGGGTGGACAGCACTGTCCACGTGGCCTGGGGTGAGTCTGCAGCCGAGGGCCCTCCCTGGTCCCCAGCAAGGTCCCAGGACAGCAGCAGGATGAGAGAAGGGAGACCCCACGTCCATCATCTCTCTCTCTGTGTCTGTCTCTCTGAGGCCTCACTCTAGTTCCTCATTGGTCTCTTCCTGGCTTGTCCGTGGGGGTCACTGCTTCCTCATCCCCCGCGCGTGTGCGACTGTGGGGAGACAGGCCGACAGCCCCAGCTGACTGAGCGGCCCCCCCGAGCGCGGCTCACGAAGACAGAGCCCGCTCCCCCTAGGGCTGGCAGCGCGGGGAGTGGGGCTCCAGCTCGGGGTGGAGTGAAAACCAGACTGTAGAAATGAGTGTCTTGGGTTTTTTAAGAAACTTTTTGTTACGAAAAATTCTGAGCATTTACAGAAGCACAAAGAATTGACGGCGAAGCCTCACCGAGGCCCATCCCCTCTTCTGACCGGCCTCCGCCCCTCTGTCCCCGCCCCAAACCCCAGACATCACACGGTCCATAAACGCCTCGGCAGAGACCTCTGAAAGACAAGCATCCTGAGACAGCTGTGTTACCAAACACAGCACATTTACTGTCATTTTTAGTGCCTCCAAATAGGTAGTGTGCGTTTCAGTTTCCTCCACTGCCTCGTTTTTTTAAGGTTTGCTTTTTAATCAGTTAAAATAAGGCCTTGTTGTTGGAGATTACAGGAGCAGCGGTCACATCCGTGTGGCTAACGCAGCGGCAGACCGGCCAGCTGCAGCCGAGTTAATGGCTCTGTTACAGGCGCACCTCCTCTTACTGTGTTTTGCTTTTTGCAATTCACAGATACTGTATTTTTTACAAATTGAAGGTTTGTGGCCACCCTGCGTTGTCAGGTGGTGGTTAGCACTTTTAGCAATAAAGTATTTTTTAATTAAGGTGAGTGCATAGGTTTTTCCGACATAAAGCTGCTGCCTACTTCAGACGGCAGCAGAGTGTAAACGTCACTTCACACGCACTGGGAAGCCAGAAATTCAGGGCCCTGTTGTGGCACTTGCTGCACCGTGTGGTCTGGAACAGCTTGCCACGTCGCCACGGCGGCTGCATTCATCACGTGTGTGACCAGTCAGGGTGCAGGATGTTCCAGCCTGGGCTGCCCTTCTGGTCCCCCTACTGTGACCCCATCGCTGACCCCTGCTGGCCGCTGGCCGGTTTCCAGCTCTGTCCACCTCCACGCTGTGGCATCTTGAGAATGTCCTGCAGGTGGAGCTATGCATCGTGCGGCTGTCGGGACCAGCCCGTTGCCCTCTGCTCATCCACGCACCTGAGCAGAGCGGGCTGCCTGCCCTGCCCTTGGTGCCCGGGGTGGGGTCTGCCTGCTTGCTGGCTGAGCGATGTCAGGGGGTGGGCTGTATCCCCCCGCACCCCTGTAACGTGTCCTGAGGGTGCTCCAGAGTCGAGCTCCTCACTGTGTGCATTTGCCCCTGGGCCGGGTCCTGTCAGAGCACCTGCTGCACGGCTGGCACTGTGACAGTGACAGTGTGAACAGAGGGTCTGATCCTCGTCCTGGGAGGCAGCAGGAGAGGTGCCTTTGACAACCATGGACGACCATGGGGGTGTCCAGAGATTAGAGGTGCCCTGCGTGACCCTGGGGCCGGGATGAGGGGGCACCCGTGGGCGTCTGTCATCCCATCTTTGACCACCTGCCTCTCTCTCACAAGGACCTTGTGGTGACATTGGGCCACCCGGATAATCCTGGATAATCCCGCCCCCGGGTCCGTAACTTCCTCTCCCCGGCGAAGTCCCCTTTCCATGTAAGGCAGCACACCCATAGGCTCCGGGGACAAGGGCGGGGGCACGTCTGGGGGCGGCCGTCAGCTGACCACAGGTGCTTCCAGGCACGCTGGTGTTGGGGGCTTCGGGCCCCGCCGGAGGGTTCCCGGGGTGAGAACGAGAGCCAGACGGGGCCCTGGGGTGGGGGGAGCCTGGAGCCACCTCCAGCTCTCGGAGCCCCTTGGCCTGGCCTTGGGTGGCCTCGGCTGGCTCACCTGTAAGTGGGTGCGCGCTAGCCGCCTTTCCTCCTCCCTGGGTTGCCCTGCTGGTCGTATGCAGCAGCAGACACTGAAGCGTGCCCAGTTGTAACCCGCGGGCTCACCCTCATCAGGACGCCTGCGGAGGGGCCCGGACGGGGGGAGCGCCGACCATGGCGGCGACTCTGGGCGGGGCTGATACCGGCTCACACTCAGCGCCGCGTCCGGGGGCCACCGGCTCCTTGTGCCCTTGGTCCCTTGCCCACCCTCAAACCATCTCCCTGCACATGGCCTGGCCTGGCTGCTGGGAGTGCAGCCCTGCAGGGTGGGGTGTAAGGAGAGGGACCTGGCGGGGTGGGGGCAGTGCTGGTGGCTCAGGAGCTCAGACGTGGCCACCTGGGTCCCCCCGGGTGCCGTACCTGCCATCCCAGCACGGTTTGTCGGGCTCCGGTGGGGGCCCTCTTGCTGGTGGCAGACGGCCTCCTTCCTGCTGTGTCCCTTGCTCTGGCCCCTTCCTCCTCCTATTAGGACACTAATCCCATCATAGGGGCCCCTCCCTCCAGACCTCACCTAGCCCTGATATCATCACGCTGGGGTCAGGGCTCCAACACAGGAATTCGGGGGGACACAGGCATTCAGTCTGTAACCGTGGGTGAGGTGGGGGAGGAAAGATTGGGAAGGTATTTGGAGACCACCTGGGGGGCCAAGAGGGGACCACACATCGGCCAAGGAGCCGGGGTGGGGACGAGAGCCAGGGAAGGGGGACAGGTGAGACGGGCGGCCAGGTGGGGCCTGGGAGGGTGACAGGGGTGGGGTGCACCCTGGAGGGGGCACATGCCACTAGGCGTCTGGGGGAGAAGCTGGACTCGGGCCAGGGAGGCAGTGAGGAGGGGCTGGGGACTTGGGGAAGATGAGGTGTGACGGGCGCTGGGTCAAGGCTGGGAGGAGCCAAGGGGAAGGAAAGGCGAGGGAGAGGCCGCACAGCCTGTGGGTCCACTGGAATTAGGGCGACCCCCAGCCTCTTGATCTGGTTTCGGATCTGCCTCCCAGGGCTGCTCATCTGGGAGAACCGCCCTCCTCACCCCTCGCTGCTGTCACTACACTGCCACCGGCCTGGGTACCGGGGACACTGACTCTGCAGCCCCGCCCCCCAAGCTCACCACTGGAGCCCAGCCCTGCCTGGGACAAGCCCGCCTTTGCAGACCCTCTCTGAGCTCCCGCTTCAGGTGGTCCAGATCCTTTTCCCAGACCTTGTTTCTTAGGATTTGTTCCTCACACTCAGGATTTACACAAATTTGGCACATGTGTGGGTCCAGCCTCCTGTCCAACCATCTGCCCGTCGAGGTCCCCAGATCTCTACCCAAGTGGAAAAGATCCGTGTGGGGCGAGGGACAGGATGGTTTCCTTTCAGAAGAGCCGGGAGCAGCCCCCAGACACGCACCACTCCGTCAGTGCCGGGGCGGACCTCTCACTTCCCGTCGTCTCTGCCGTTGGGTGCGTCCTGTGTGTCCCAGGTTAGTTGGCAACATTTTTTTCTTTCCTGGTGGCGCCTAAAATAATGGTGTTTCTCACAGCTGTTGGCCTTTTAGATTCGAGAAGGAGCGTCGCGGAGGTGGGCCGTCATCAGGGCAGAGGGGAGGGCTGGGTGCGGTCGTGGACCCGTCCTCAGAGGTGGGCAGTTCTGAGGAGTGGGGGTCTGTGATGTAGACAAGGACGGGGACAGTCAAGGTCGTTGATGTTGTAGAGAGACGGGGACCCGCCCCCCAAATCTTTGAGGTCGGGAGGATGGTGTTGAAGTGTGGAGGGCGGCCCACTGACCACCTGCGGCCCCGCGAGCAGGGCCACCAGTCTAGGGCTTGGTTGCCATGTCGTGTAAGTGGCTCGTACGTGGTGTCCAGCGGGGCACCGGGACGAGGGCCGTACGCCCAGGTGGCAGGGTGCGTGTCCATTCAGCTTCATTTGATTCTGACAAACATTTCTGTAAGGTAGTTGCACCGGTTTTACACTTCGCACTGTGTTCTGACACGAGTTGTGTGCGTTTTTTCCCTGCAAGCAACCGGGCCTGGCACCAGCTGGGTGTCCTGCGGCTGAGCTCAGTTCTGATGCCGTCTGCCCGGGGTCAGCGCCAACCCCACGGGTCAAGGACTGGGTCCCGCAGAACAGCCGCCGCTTCAGCCTCCAGTCCCAGGCCCCAGGTCCCCACGTGTGCTTCTGACCAGCCAGTGGGCATTGGGTTCCCAGGACCCTGCTCGGGTTTGGTCGTTTGCTAGAGCAGCACGTGAAGCTCGGGCAGACACCTGCCGTAGGCTTCCTGGCTTAGTGAGAACAGCACTGGGGAGCAGCCAGGTGGGCCAGGTGCACAGGGCGAGATCTGGGAGCACCCCAGCACCTCCCCGTGTTCCCGACCCAGAAGCCTCCAAACCCTGCCGTGTAGGAGTTCTGACGGACGTCTCATGGAGTGATTGATGGAATCATTGACCACTGCTGATGAACTCAACCTGCGGTCCGTCTTGCCTCCCCCGGTGTCAGGTGTGGGGCTGAATGATCCAGTCCTCTAATCCTGCCTTGGACGCCCGGCCGCCAGCCTGAAGCCAGTCCCCTCGGCATTCAGCGGACACTGCGAGGCTTCCGGGAGCCACGTGCCAGGAGCACGGCTGTGACGGCCCATCCCTCGCAGGTCCTCCGGGGGGGGGGGGGGCGTGCCTCTCCCACATCCTTCCTGGCCCCTGGGTTGTCAGAGCTTTTTGATAGCAGAGCAGACGCCAGTGGCATCGGATGGGGGCCCTGATTCACGCTTCTCTTTACCCTGAGGTTAAGCGTCTTCTCATTTTCTTGGCCTTTAAGGTCTCGGTGGAATAAGCAGTTTTCCCACCAGCTTGCTCCAGTGGTCCCCAGTGTGTCTATTTTTATTTTTTTTTTTAGTGCAGTCAGTTTTTTTTTAATTGAAGTTTAGTCCATTTACACTGTTGTGTCAATTTCGGCGTACAGTGCAGTGGTTCAGTCATACACTGAACATGCATACAATCCTTTCCATTTTCTTTTTCACTGTAGGTGACTACGAGATACTGAATACAGTTCCCTGTGCTCTACAGAAGAAACTTGTTTTGCAGTTGGACTTTATTAACACATTAAGACCCACTCTACGTCTTCTGCTCTGTTTCAAAGTCTGGTTGTTTAGAGACAATCACAGCGTTTGCGCGCCTGCCGTGTTGGTTTGCAGGAGCTCTGTGTGTGTGGATGCGGCACTGCCAGCGCCCTCCCTCACCCAGAGGCTTGCCTGTCTCTTGACGGATGGAAAATGAAGCCTTGCTCTATGATCAGTGCCTTTTGTATCCTGTTGAAGAAGTTTCCCCTCGACCTCTGGCCCCGAACACGCCCTCTCCCGCCAAGTCACAAGCTGCCCTCAGTCCTGCAGCTCCTGGGAGTGACATGGTGGGGGGTGAGACCCGGGTCGAGGTCACCTGCCCCGTCTCACCACGTTTCAGTGACAGCTTTGTCGTAAGTGGTCTGTGGGGGGCCCCTCCCTGGGCTTCTGGCCCACTGGCCTTTGGCACCAATTTCACACTGTTTTAACTTAGCTTTATAGGAACTTTAATATCATGTGTGTAGGTCCCCCAGCTTTGTTTTTCTTCAGGATTATCTTGGCTGTTTTTTGCTTTTTCCATTTCTAAACACGTTTTACAGTTGGTTATAAATTTCCCAAAACTCAGTGAGATTTTTTTTTTTATTGGGCTTGCAATTGAGTTCATAGATCAACATAGGGAAACTGGCGGCTTTACAGTATCGGGGCTTCTAATTCGTGAACGTGCGTTTAGTGTGTCTGTAAATTCTTTCTGTCAAGTGAGCAGCCCTGTGTGTAGCAGCCCTGCACGGGCCTCGTTCGAGCACCTCACTGGCACTTACGTTTTTATGCTGCTTTAAGTGGCATTACTTTATGGTCGTATTTTCTATTTATTTGTTTATAGAGATGTGTGGAGAGATGCAGTGAATTGCTCATGCTGAACTCTGGTCCTGCGGCCTCGGTAAACTCACGTATTAACCCCAGTGCTCTGTGTGCACGTTCTGCTGGGTTTCCTGTACACACCACCGATTCGCCAGTGAGTGGCTTTTACTGTCACTTTTCCAAACCTTCACCTGTCGCCTTGTAGCGCTGGCACTGCTCATCTTCCTGAACCATCGTGGGGCAGAGGCGGTGACGTGGCCCCCTCTGGTTCTCGATCTCAGTAGAAGGTTTTCACAGTTTCATCGTCAAACTTAGGAGGTTCTGTTTTACTCCTGTATGAGGGTTTTATCCTGCACGATGCAGAATTATATCAGTCGCTTTTCTCCCCTCACCTCTTAACACACGTTGTTATCCCGTCGGGGAGGCGAACTGTGCTGATTGGCTCTGCGTGCAGCACGGGCCCCGGATTCCCTTAGGGCACGTACTTGGTCGCAGTGTGTTTTCCTGTCTGTATTTTGCTGGATGCAATTTGCTGGTATTTGTTTGGTATTTTTGCAGCTATGTTTATGAGCGAGATTGACTGTAATGTTCTTTTTTTGTAATTTTTCAGAGTTAAACATGGGGGTATACGTTGGCCTTATAAAATTAATTGAGCTTTTTTAAGTTCTTTTGGGAAGGTTTACATAAGATTGATACCGTTTCTGCGTTAATTATCTGGAAGACGTCCCCAGTAAAGCCCTGTGAGCTTAGAGTTTCCTTTATGGGAATGTGTCAGGTCCAAGGGCTAATTTTTAAGACACAAATCCAGCTGCTCAGACTGTGTATCTCTTTCGTCACCTTCAGTAAGTTGTGATGTTAAGGCTGCTTCAAGGTCTAAATCACACTTACTGACATAGTTCACACTTCTATTCCCTTTTAAAAGAACTTTAACATCTATAGGTACCAAGCTCTTGGGGATTTACCGCTCTCCTTGTAATTTTGTTCTCCTTCGCGTATTTCGTGCTGTGTTGAGTGCCACAGATTTAGGACCACTGTCCTCCTTTTGAACCAGCACTTTGTCATCGTGAAACGCTGCTCTTCGAGATAAAAAGCGTTTTTAACGTTGAAGTCTCCTCTGCTGGTACTCACGTGGCTGCCTACGTGCAGGGTGAGGGGAGCTGAGTGTTCGTGTGTGTGTTTTTTCCATCCTTTTACTTTCAATTTTTCTGTATCGTATTTTGGAAATGGCTCTTATAAACAAGAAGGTAGTTGTTTTTCACCTGGTCTGACAATCCCTGTCTTTTAACTAAAGTATTTAATTTGTTTACATTTAATGTCATACTGACAAGTTGCAGCTACATCTGTCTTCTTGCTGTTTACTTTATAATCGGCCACACCGTTCTTTCTTCTGGCCCGCCTTCTTTTCTTGCCTTCTTTTGGTTTAATCAGGTGTTATTTTTCCATCCCTCCCCCCAACTTTTATTAACTTTGTTAAGTAGTATGTGACTTTTTCACACTCTGGCTGCCTTAGAAATCACGGCACATTCTTGGAACGACCTTGAGTCACTGCTTTCGCTGTTTTCCAGGTGAGGCAGGGAGCTTAGACCCCTTCAGCTGTGTGACCCCCTTGTCGGTTTTTTGCTGTTGGCACGTGTGTGGTTTCTGTTCGCGTTTCACGTCCCACGGTCACCGTGGTCGCTTTGCTCTGCACAGGCGTTCGTTCGGACGCACTCGCAATGCCGGGGG
The DNA here is from genome assembly GCF_036321535.1 of Camelus dromedarius. Classification (NCBI taxonomy): domain Eukaryota; kingdom Metazoa; phylum Chordata; class Mammalia; order Artiodactyla; family Camelidae; genus Camelus; species Camelus dromedarius. Next base: position 70,079,304 of record NC_087449.1, on the reverse strand, counting down.
CGCTTCCCTCCGGGACCACCTCCCTCCCCAAAAGGCTCCCTGCGGCAGTTCCCGGGCGCAGACTTGCTGGCAAGTGGCCGGTTTGTTTCTGTGCAGGCGTCTTCCTCTTGCCTTCATTTTTGAGGACATTCGTCCGGGTGGGGTCTCGGTGGGCAGTGACCTCTCTGCACCCCTGGCACGTCCTCTCTGGCCCCCGCCCTGTCCTTCCCCCAGAGGTGATGCGTCTCTTTCTCCTCGGCTGCCTTGAAAATGGCCTCTGTCCTTCTATTTCAGCAGCCTTGCAGAAGAGGAGGACATGCTGAATTTATCCCGACTGAGGTTCATAGAGCTTTCTGGATCTGGGCACAATGTCTTCTGTCTCTTTTCTAAAATACAGCAGTGTCCTCGCAGGTGCTGCCCTGCCCCCTCCCCCTGCCCTGGCTTTTCCCCTCGTCTGGGTGCCCCCTGCCGTCTGGGTACCCCCTGCTGTCTGGGTGCCCCCTGCCGTCTGGGTGCCCCCTGCTGTCTGGGTGCCCCCTGCCGTCTGGGTACCCCCTGCTGTCTGGGTACCCCCTGCCATCTGGGTACCCCCTGCTGTCTGGGTACCCTCCTTCTCGTCTAGGTGCCCCCCTGACGTCTGGCTGCCCCCCTCCTCATCTGGGTGCCCCCCTGCCGTCTGGGTGCCGCCTGCCATCTGGGTGCCCCCTGCCGTCTTCGGTGCTTCTCTCCGTCCTGGCCCCTCTGGGCTTCTCTACAGCCGCCTCTTACTTTGTCTCACCTGCTCCTAAGTCTGTCTCCTGAATTGTTAATATCAGTGACTAGTTTCACTTTTAGGATTTCCAAAGTCCTAGGATTTTTAGAATTTGATTCCTTGCTTTTCATAGGTCCAGCTCCCTGGTGAGACCTGACCTGACTTTCTAAGTATAATTTGATACCTGAGCCTCCCGTGAGTCCGTTTCTATTGGCTGTTTAGTCAAATGCTTCTACTTCTTGGCCTGCCTGGTATTTACTTTTTCCTTTTTTGCTGAACATCAGACACTGTGTTTGAAAAGCGGCAGGAGCTCTGAATGGTGTTATTTTCCTCGTGAGAGGATTTGATTTTAGCCTGGCAGCCGGAATGTGGACACGTCACCTGGATTCACTGGAGGCTTACAGTTTTCAGTCTCCTTTCGTGTCTTTCTGTATCACAGCTGGAAAGGTATGGGGGTCACCGGCACCCCGATCTCCAGCTTTTGTCTCCTCAGCCCCATGAATCAGCCAGAAATCCCTGCCTGGCTTTTTTTTTTTTTTTTTAGCATCTGCTTTCTTCTTGGTCCCTTGGCCTTTTGCCCTGAACTTCTGCAGCGTAGGACTCAGCAGACGCCTCAAAGGGAACCCGGGTTTTAGGTGCATCTCTCCACAGCCCCCTCTCCTCTGGATCTTGAGAGAGCCTTGCAGGCGGGTGACGCTGCCTCTCCAGGTGAGGCTGGAGGCCAGAGCGTCAAACCGAGGAGATTCTTCCTGCGCCTTCAAGATCTGACGGACTCGCCGTGCGGGGCTGGTGCTTGCTGGGGCCTGTCGCTTCTTCCTCCTTCCCAATTCTCCTTTCCGAGCTGAGTGGCCGTCCCTTGCCTGTCCCCATGTTGCATTTTGGAAGCATACAGCTTGGTTTCACAGGTCCAAGCTGCACAGATTTTCCTCAGGACGAACTACACCTCGAGTCCCATCCCTGCCTGGTTTAGGTGATGTTTAGATGAGACCTGGGGCTTCAGAGCTGCTGCTGGGGTTAATATTTGGGGGCTGTTGGATCGGGTGACTGTTTTGCATGCGAGAAGGGCATGGATTTGGGGGGACCAGGAACAGACTGCTAGGGACTGAATTTCTCTGTCCAATTCCTGACCCCTGACATATTTGGAGATGAGGCCTATGGGTCTGACAGTGGGGTCCCCACAATGGGGTTTGTGTCCCGTAAGAGGGGACATCAGCTCTCTCTGCCGTATGGGTGCCAGCGAGAAGCCGTCTCTGAGCCGGGAGGAGGCCGTCACCAGAGCCCGGGCCTCCTGGGCCCTGGTCACGGGCCTCCAGCCTGTGAGGAGGTGTATTCCTGTGTCGGAGCCCGTCTGTGGGGTCTGTTGCAGCGTCCCAAGTGGACAGAGGCAGCTTGTCCTGTCTGGGCTGTTTCCGTCACCCTGAACTCCGGTCAGGCACCCATGGGCGCCGGGCCTTGCCGTGTGCTCGGCCCCCCGACCCCGCGTCCTCTCATGTTCTGACCACTGGACGTCCGCGACGCCAGGCCTGGTTCTCGTTGTTGGCTGTCCTCGGGGTGGAGGGCTGCGTCCTCACCGCCTCCCCATTCCGCGGGCAGGGTACACGCCTTCCTGGCCCGGGTGCTTCCTCCAGCAGCGCCCCGTGCAGCCCCCTGTGCCCCGGGCTCCGAGCCGCAGGCATGGCGGGTCTGTGACAGCGCGGTGGTGGGGGGGGGGGGCGAGCGCGGCGGGGGGAACAGCCCCAGGACTTGTGCTTTTTATAAAAAGTGCCCCTATGAAGGAAGACCTCTGCCTAGAGATGAGCTGGGTCCACGTGAACTTTTCAGGTTCCTTGGACATCGGCACACGTTTTCCTGTAGCGTCTTTGTGACATATATCTTTGTGACAATATCGGGCAGCTGTTTCATCAGAACTCAACTCGTGTCACAGCAAATTTGTATCTTTGTGATAAAAATCATTAGAAAGTCAGGCTGTGGTGTGTGCCCCTCCCTCTCAATACACCTCTTAGGGCTGGGTCTCTTAACGGTCACGCACGGTGTCTGGTGACAGAGGGGCGGCCCCGGAGAGCCTGGAAGGCCTGCGCCCCGGGAACCTAGAGGCTGCGACCCTGGTCCTGCGCCCCGGACTCCGCTGAGGTCTGTTCTTAGACCGCACGTCTGGTCTGGGACAGCAGCCTGCAGTGACGGAGACCGGCCCTCGGGTCTGGACCACGCAGTCGCCCCTAGCCCGTGCTCGTGCTCGTGCTCGCGGGGCCCTGGGCTGCACTTGGAGGATGCCATGCGGTCCTGCCCCCAGGAAGCAGAGACCTTTCTTTACGTAAGCATTTCTCTTTTTAAAAGTCAGAAACCTGGTCCTCAGATTGGTCCTTTGCATGAGCCTGTCCCCCTTGCACCTGCATCTTTGTGAGTTAACCTGCTTGCTTGGGGTCTCAGCACAGTGTCTGGACTCAGCCTCCTCCGTCCGCAGCCTCTTCTGTCCGCCTCTCCCAGCCTCTCCTAAGGGAGATAGGAAGCCTTCCTGCCACAAGAGCACGCCTCGTTCCTCCCCTCCCGTGTGTCTCCCTCACGTCCCCCCCACGTGGCCACTCTCCTGTCCACAGAGCTTACCGTCCCCGACCTTCACAGGGCATGACTCAGGTGTCCATCTGGGTCCCCAGGAAGGGAGTCCAGCGGGTAAAAGCCCTTGAGCGTCGCTGAGCCCAGGGAACGCATGTCTGTCCCGCCGCTCTGCACGCGGGCCGTCGTGTTGGGGGTCCCTCATGCCTCTTCTCCCTGCCACCCGTGAGGCCCAGGGAGATGGAAGCTGGGTGCTGGTCCTGGCCCACCCCCTCCGCGGGAGGCTCCGCTGTGTGCCCGGCGGTGTGGCCTCGGCTCAGCCTGGACCCGCTCACCCATTGCTTCTGGGGCTGTGGCACTGGCAGGTGCTCCACAGACCACTGTGGCCACAGCTGACGGGCAGCCCCCCACGTGACACCCCCACAGCACGTGTCCAGAGGCGGTGGCTTGGGGTGGGTCCCACAGAGCCCGGCCCTGGTCACTCCATCTTCCCATGACCATCCTTAAGAGTGTGGACTCTGCTGGCCCCGCCTCGTCCACACAGCCAGCCACGGCTGGATCCTGTGTCCCTGCCCCCATGGCAGTCTGACTGGGTCGTTCCGGTCACGTGACCACCCTGGAGCAATGACATCACTGGGGTTGCCCTTCTGGGATTGCTCTGGACGCTGATGAGGTCAGCTCCCCCCAGCAGTGCAGGCCACGTGAGGAAGGCAGGGAGCCACCCGGGAAGTGGCCTGTCCCATCTCCTCCCGGCAAGGAAACCGGGACTTAGAGTGACAAGTGACTCAGGCCCCGCAGACGAGGAGATCTGGGCCGCCCGGCTTGGACTGCAGGCCCCATGTTGCTTCCCTGGGCTCTGCCCTTCCGGGCCTCCGAGTCCCCTGGTCACCACATTTATCCTGCTGTTGTCTGCTCCAAGGGCAGGGCCCTCTGTCCATCTCCCCTCGTGTCCCGGGAGCCCACGAGGTACTGGCTGGTGTCCCCGATGCGGGAGTGGGTCCCCCAAGGACGGAGTCGGCAGGACGTGACCTCACCCTGGCCAGCGGGGGACCTGCCGCTACCCTCCCAGATTCTCACCCAGCTCCTGTGTGTTGTGGCTGCAATTCCTGTGAGAGGAGTGGCCCCTGCAGCCTAGGGACAGGGGAGCCAGGCCTGCTGACAGGACCAGATTGCCACCGTCCCCTTGCAGCCAGCCTCCTGCTGTGGTGGCTCCGAGGCCTCCCAAGCTCTGCGTCTGCAGTGCGTCAGCCTTCACCTGCCTCTCGGGGCAGCAGTTTTAAGTCACATCTTCAACCTGGAAGTAGTGGGGACAAGGGGCAGGAAGCCGCATGGGAAAGGGCCTCGGGTGGGGCTGCCCGGCGTCGAGGCCCACAGAGGGCCGCCCACCCGGCCCAGCTGCAACCTGCTCGGCACTGTCCCCACCATCAGAATGACCCACGGAGCTGGAGGAGGACGTGGGTTCTGGTTGAGACGGCTCTGAGGACAGTGCCGGGCCGTCCTGAGACACGGTGACCACCCAGGGTGCCCGCAGTGGGCGGCCGGACCCACGATCGGGTGACTCCAGTCCCGAGAGAGAGGCAGGCGAGCTGTGAGCTCCACGGGCCTTGACTGTGTCCACACTCTCCGTCGACCCTCAGGGCCCCAGCCAGGGGTCCCCTGGACTTCGCAGCAGCACCAGATGCGTTCCCCGAGCCACGCCGGCGTCCCACCCAAAACCTCAGATCCCATTTTCAGACGGCCACATACAGCTTGTAGTGGGAGCCTTCTGGTGGAGCTGTGGCTGGTGAGGGCGCCGTGGAGTGAGAACCTGACGTGGGCCCTGCCCCCTGGGTGTGGACTCCCATGGACGGTGGCCCCGTGGACACCACTCCCCTGGGACGAGCTGGGTCTGGGGGCAGCAGATCCCGCTCTGCCCGAGGACCCCCCCCACCTCCTCCTACGGCCCAAGGGCCCCTCACCAGCTCCCTGGCCTCGTCTCGGGCTGGGTCACTGACCTGGAACCACTGCGAAGGCGCCTGGCTGGCCCTTGCGCCCCGTCGTGGTCCCAAGGCACTGGCCGCGGGTCACCCCGGGCGGTGGGGCTGTGTCCAGCAAGCGCCTGAGAGGCCCAGCTCTGCCCCGCCCACCTGCTGACCCGGCGCGCCGCACGCCCGCCCACCAGCCTGGGGGATGCTGGTTTGTTCCGCAGCCTGTTGCTCTAAGCGCCTTCTTAAAATGTGTTTTCCTCGCCTCGTCAGAGCTCTCAAGACACTCGATTGCCATAGAAACTGGGCTGGTTGAGGTCCCTGCAGCTGCCCTAATTATAGAAGCCCAGAGACGAGCAGAGAGCTTCTCTGAGGGCGTTGAATTGAGTTTGCAGGAATGTATGCAGGGCCCCGAGGATCGACTGCCGCCAGCGCTGCGTCCCAAGCTCGGGCACCGGGAAGTGACCGGGTGGGCTCTGGGTGTCCAGTGGGCTCCAGCTCCGAGCTTGGCCTTGACCGGGCGACGGCCCAGCAGGAAGCCAGGGAACCAGCGTGAGGGACCAGCCGAGCCACCCCTGGGGCCCGAGGCTGCTCCGGAGGGCCGTGCGGCCCACCTGCGGGTCTCTGGGGCGGTGGAAGCACGGTGCCCGCAGCAGGGCTGGGGGCCAGCCCGGCCTTCCCCAGGGTACCCGCCCTCGGAAGTGCTGCACACACACGTTCTCCAAAGACACGTGTGCTTCTCTCCTTCCCACCGTGTGGGAGGGAGTCAGGCGCTCACTCTGGAAACGCAGGCAGGTTACACGGGAGGGGAGCTCTCTTGCCCACCTTTGCAGCTTTCTGTTCATTTGAAATTACTTCAAAACAGAAAGCGTGTATTTCTTTACAAGTGAGGGCTACCCTGCGGTCTCTGGTGGTTCCTTGTGAGTCACCTGGGCACTGCTTTCTGGGGGTGGTGGGTGGAAGTACCACCTGAGACCCTGTGTAAGTCTGGGCCCTCCAGAGGCGCAGAACCAACAGGGCGTGTGTGTACACACAGGAGGCTTGTCGTACGGGACTGGCCCACGCAGCTACGGAGGCTGCGAGTCCAGAACCTGCAGGGCAGCCGGCAGGCTGGGTGCCGGGAGAGCTGCCGCTACGTTTCAGGTCCCATGTCCGTCCACTGCAGGACTCCGGCTTGCTTGGCCTTCACCTGATCGGACGAGGCTCACTGCACTAGGGAGGGCAGCCTGCCTCCCTCAGACTCCAGATTCAAACGTGGGCCCCACGCAGAAACACCTGCGCAGAAACATCGGGAATAACATCCGTCAAAGCTGGCTCCACGGCCCAGCCCAGCTGACACACGAGACCACCCACCACATCCCGCCCCTCGCCGAGCCCATCCCCCGAAACCATGCTCAGTCTCCAGCTAGAGACAACAGCAAGGCCACACTTCTGCCTAATGTGGCACGGCGTCCTGCGTGCTGGAAACGCGCTCCCCTGTCCCCTGGGCGGGTCGTCCAGAGGGGGCCCTGGCAGGACATAGCCTCCTCCAGTCTGCCCTCCACTGACCTCCCCCCTCCTCTCCCTTCACTTTCACATCTGCCCCTCTCCTGTCACCTGTTGTGCTGTCTGTCCCCTGGCTCTTTTTAAGACTAAGGATCTGAAGTTAGTTTAACCACATCGCTGTGGACACCTCTGGTCCCTCCCCCTGCGTCTCTGAGGCGCTGAGAGCGCGTGGTTTAATGCAGCGCCAGAGGCGCCTGGGAACATGCAGCTCATGTGCTGTGACGCCCACAGCGGGGCGGCCGCGGCGCCCTTACCGGCCGACCCGGGGACGGAGCTTAACGTCCCCCTGCCCCCGCACTGGGCCCAGCGCCCGTGGCCTTTCACTGGCTGGAACGCTTTCATTGCACGACCGCGTATCCTGAACAAATACATTGTCGGGTTTGCGTGTTTTTCAGTCTCACGAGGGCATCCTGTCGCAGGGCCCATTTCACGTGCGTCAGTATGGCATCTGACAGTGTGTGATTGGATTCAGTTTTGGAAGGTGCGCCTGCGCTGCTGAGTGTGGCTGACGTCGGGTGTGCGCCGGACCAGCCTTCCTGGGCGGCCGCGCGTGCAGTTTGCTATTTGTCCTCTTGCCGATGGACCTGGGCATCTGCTAGCGTCCTTCAGCGTCCCTGCGCGCACGTGCGACTGCCTGGGCGCTGACGGAGCAGCGTGGCTGCTGGGTCGCGGGGCAGCGGGCACTCTTCTCCATGAGCGTGTCTGGTGCCGAGCAGACCCCCCCAAGCACAGGCCATGTTGGGCGCGCTGGTCCTCGAGGGTCTTTGGGGTGGGGGCTCTCCTGTCTCTTGCTGTGTGCTTATTGCTTTCTCCTTGTTGATTTGTGCCGCTACTCCCGCGTCCTGAATGGCTCACCCCGCCTCCTGCGTATGCGCTGGCAGTGCAGACGGGTGGTGGTCTTCTGCTCTTGGGGAGGCCCCTGGATGGACACACGTCCTCACCTGACTGTTCTCGGATGTGTCCCCTCCCTCCAGTTGGCCAGTGCCTTTTGTGTTTTCAGAATTTTTCTCTCCCTTGGATTGTTAAGATCGTCTATATTTCCTTCTGAATTTGTCATTTTCCTGGTTAAGCCCGTGTCTTCGAGGGCACAGCTTGCGTGGGTGGGCAGGCGTCCTGGTCTCCTCGCCACAAGGGCCTCACCCGGGCCCAGGCACAGGCACTGGTTTCTCAGGGGTCTGGAGTTTAGAATCAGGTCTGGGTGCTTGAAGGCGGGTTCCTGGTGAGGACCTTCCTCCACCCCCCTGGGTCCTCATGTGGTGGGGAGAGCTCTGGGGTCTAGAAGGACTGTCCTTCCAGCATGGGGGCCCCACCCTGTGGCCAGTAACCCTCGTTGCCTCCTTAGGGGCCCCACTGCCACATGCAGCCCCACGGGGGGCTGGGGCTCCGGCATGTGAACTTGGGGGACACACATACTTGGTCATTGACAGCGAGGGTCCGGGTTTTTCTCGCTGGGGATACAGGGGCCTCACCCACCGTCCGTCATGCGGGTCCTCTGTCCTGTCCCCTTGGTGAGCTCTCCAGCCTGCTGTGGGCTCCCTGATACCCCTTGGCCTCTGCTAGGGCGTCTTTGAGTTTCCTATTTCCAGTGGCTTTCATCGCATCTGAAGGCTACACAGTGGGGTGCAGTTTTAGACCTTCACGTGGCTCGTGCACTGAGCACAAGGAGCAGCCAGAACCTGGTGCCTCCCCCTCCTTCTGCGGGTTGTGAACGCCTCTCATGGGGTGGTCAGTCCTGGGGACATGAGCAGAGGCCTCCCGTGGGCCAGACTTCCCCCAAGTCAAGCCAGACGGGCCGGGAGGACCAGGTGTGGGCGTCCACATGCTGCCATCAGCAGGGCATCCTTAGAGCCGAGGGTCAGGTGGGCTGTGGGAGTTGGCCCGAGTCCCACGGTGGGACCTCCGGGCGAGGGTGGAGCGGCCTCCAGCCCGGCCTCCGGTGCATCTGAGGGGCCGCCGGTGGCACCTGGGGCAGCTGGGGGCTCCTGCTTCCAGGGGCACCCGGGCTGCTTGGTTTCTCACTTACTCTCCCATTTAAAGGGAGAGAAGCCACTTTGCAATCACTGTGACCCGATTCTGGCAGGTTCCAGGCGGGGCTGGTAATTGCTTGTTTTAAAAACATTCCGTTAGAGTTTCCACATTAGTATTTTCCTGGCACTTCCATGGCTCCCATGAAAGTCGCCTTTACTGCAGGACTTTGTCAAAGCACAAAGCTTCCCCTTGTATCCTGAATATTTTGTTTTCACGTACTTTGGTTTCCAAGCGTCTTGAAGGAGCAAAGCTAGAACCACTGGGGGGAAGGATGCGGGTCACACGCTTGATCCCGGCGTGTGTAATTGGCGGCCCCCTTCCGTGAAGTCTGAGTCGCTGAACGCGTGGTGGGAAAGCAGAGTTTTGGGGGAACTTGCGATTGAACCGAACTGTCCGTTGGTTTTACTTTACTTCCCTCCGGTGTCTGGGGCAGGGGTGGGTGGTGCTGGCCGAGCGCTGCGTTTCAGGCCGACCGTGGACACGGCAGCCAGGGTCCCTCCGCCGACGTAAATGTCGCGGGAGCTCTCGGCCCATCTGAGCCACGTACCTGTGTGGAAAGGGGGCCCAGTTTTCATGCCCGGAGGGAAAGAGGGTGGAAAAGGAAACACCTGGGAGGGCGCACAGGGCCCGAGTGGCTTTACAGCCTGACCCCGGGTGGGCAGCGTCCCTGCGGGTGGTCCCGGCTGCCATCGGGGCTGCCCCCACCTCCGTCCTCCCTGCCCGGGTCCCCTTCTCCAGCAGCCGCAGTGGTGACTAGAGAACCAGGTGAGGGGAAGCAGAGGGGACAGTCCCCGGGGGACACTGTCATTTCAGCTCCACCGGCCACTTGGATGGGGCATCCTGTCCCCCGGGCACCCCGCGTTGGGGAGCTGGGCTCGCGGGCCACCCTGCTGTTTCTTTACACCTTTCTCGTGTTCTGTCCAGAATCCATCTACCGCCGGGGAGCCAGAAGATGGAGGAAGCTGTACCGCGCCAACGGCCACCTCTTCCAAGCCAAGCGCTTTAACAGGGTGAGTGCGGCCCCCCCACCCATGGCCGTCCGCAAGCCGCGTGCTGCTTTCCCGGGAAGAGCTTTCTGCCCCGAGCGCTGGGCTCTGCTGGGCACTCCGAGCCGGTGTCACAAAAGCTCTGCTGTGAGCCTTTTACATGCTTCCCAAGCCCGTGAGGGTGCCAGTCGGCCTTTTCTCAGACAGCGGCTGCGTGATGAAAGCACCCTGTGTGTCCCTGTTACGTAACCCTCATCAGGGCCCCGGGGCTCTGAGGTCCCGCCCGCTCGCATTCAGAAGACTGCTGATCTGACACGGAACCAGGGTTCACGTGTTTCCCGTTGGTTGCAGGGGTCTCCCATGAACCCAGAACCCCTGGACAGCGCCCTGGTCCCTGGCCCAGGTGGGCCCTGCCCGGCCTGTGCCACAGGGCACCTTGCTGAGTGTCCTCGTTTCTCCTCGTGAAGCTTTCACGTTCTGTAGAGGCGATGTGCTTCACGTGGCTCTGTCATCGTTCCGTTTCTCGTGGGAGAGGAGGTGCCCACAGATGCCCCAGTGGCCCAGGACCAGGCGTCCTGGGGCTGCCAGAGCGAAGCACCACAGACTGGGTGCTTCAGACAGAAACTCATTCTGTCTCAGCTCTGGAGTCTGAAGTCCAAGCCGTGCGCCTGCCAGGCCGCGCTCCCTCCCCTGCCCCTCCCCAGAGGGGCTCTGTCCTGGGGCTGCTGGCAGTTCTGGGCGCTCCTTGGCTGGTCGCGGCAGCTCTCCAGCCCTTGCCGCCTCCTCGCCGTCTGCCTCTACCCTTCCCAGGACACCAGTCATGATGGGGACCCACCCGAACCCAGGACGACCTCATTTCAACTTGACTAACTGCACTGATGAGATGCTTTTTCCAGACGAGGCCTGGGTGGTCATGAATCTGGGGGGATACCATGCGTCCAGCACAGCAACCGAGCGCCGCTCCCTGGGGCCTCACCTGTGCTGAGTGCTCTGCCGCCCTGTCCTCGTCCCCAGAGCCCACCCTCCCCTACTTCCTGTCGTGGCTCCAGTGTCCATCCCGGCAGCCCATCCTCTGGGCCCCTCATGGCCCGTGTGCACGTCTCTCCACTGGGCGTGGCGCTCCACCCTGCAGGCTGTGTCCCCAGACCCGCACCTCGTAGGTGCACGCTACACACTGGTTTATCATTCATCATAGTTAGTGATCGGAGCAGAGAGGCTGTGGGAGACTGGGGGCGCTGTCCTGGGGACCAGGAAGGTAGGAGCCCATCCATGGGGGGCAAGAAGAGCCTCGGGAACTGAGGCGGATGATGGGAGAATGCGGGGTCCTCAGGACATCAGATGCCATGGGGAGGTCGGACGTCGCTGAGTGCGAACAGAGGACAGAGGAGTGATGGACCCTTGTCAAATTTCTGGGCCAGCCGACCGGGTATGGACTTGAGTGTTTGCTATGAGCCATCCAGATGGACAGGATGAAACCTGAAGAATGGAGGCTTCCCAGCCCCCACGACACAGGGCACCCACTGCCCACCCTCCTACATTTGTTTAAAAAACAGACAACTGACCAGCTTGTGGGCAGGTGACTTCTCTTCCTGTGCATCTGGGCACCGGTTCAGTTGTGGCCAGAGGAGGGTCTCAGGCAGATGGGATGGGCCACCCTTCAGGACATCAGAGAAATGCTCATTTCCCTCATGACTGGCTGACTGGTCCAAGGTGAAGCCCACCCACCCAGCGAGGCAGGCAGAGCCAGGTAGCACAGAGGGGTCCGGCCCCTCCCGCCCTGTGGGTTTCGAGGGGAACCCCCGTTTGTCTGATTGCAGGGTGCAGGCACTCGTCCTGCGTCTCCCACCGTCCCCGCCCCAAAATCAGTGGGCAAAGGCTTTCCCTCCCCCTGGAGGAGTGGGGACTGGGTGGGGGTTCCCATCTTGCCCCCTCCCCACCCCATTACAGATGCCCAGCTCTCCCCAGAGCACCAGCGAGCAGGTTTTCACAGACGCCGGGAGGCCGAGAAGGGAGCCCACCGAGACCCCCAGCTCCTAGACTGTTAGGCCCTTTGTAGACGGGGAGGCGGGTGTGTCACTGGGCTGACGTCCCACCTGGTTGTCGTTGGGTTTAAGTCTGGAGGCCACACCTTCCCACCATTTCTCTTGGGTTAATTATGGGGCTGCCAGGCACTCTTGTGTGTCCTTGAAAGTGGCGTCCCGAGAGCCGCTCGCCTGTTCCGGCGGGAGTCGGCAGGACTTACAGGGAGAAGCCCACTTCTCACTTCTCACGTTCTCTGCCGGTGACCCAAGGTCGGAAAGGGAGCGTGGCCGGTCTCACTGGCCCAAGGCTCCCTGCCTAGGGCTGTATCTGCCCTTGACAGCGCTTTCCTCCTGAGTGATGAGAGAAGACTCAGCTGGTGACCGGAAGGGAGAGAGCCAGAGAGTGTCTCAGGAGCTGAGGGCGGCGCCCACCCCAGGAAGGGAGACCCTGAGGTCCTGAGCCCCGGGCGGCACGGAGTGGGGACAGTTGACCGGGAGCCCCAGCCCGTGGGTCAGAACTGATGTTCAGAGACCGTGTGGGCGCGAGCGCTTCCTGTAAAGGAGCAGAGGGCTCTCCCTGTGAGTCCAAGGAGACAGTCGGTCAGTTCAAGGTCCTTTGTTCACATCAAAGTAAGTCACAGGTGGATGGATGTGCAATGCATCATAAAAGCCCAGAAGCAGCACAGGCCTCTAAGGGAAGCCTGCGCAGGGTGGACTGGAGGGAAGTGGGTCTTTAGACTCGGCTGCACACACATCTCGGGCTTCTGTAGTTTCCACACAAAGTCAGCACAAAAAATACACGGGAAAGATGTTTGTAGCCAAACCTATAATGAGAGATCAGATGACATGTGTGTTTAGTAGTAAAGAGCTCCGGCGTTTTGGTGAACCCCGGGAGTCTGAGGTTGGACAAGGATGCGGATGGTTAATTAAAGCGAGAAGGGTAATTTTCACGAATGCAGGCGCTCTGACCCTCACTGGTCATCGGAGAAACGAGAGACACCAAGAGGCATTAGAGCTCCGTCTGCCGTGTGCATGGCGGCAGGGTCCCCGCGCTCCTGGGGGTGCAGACCCGGACCCAGACTTTCGGGAACGCTCTGGGGGGAATGCTCAGTGGGTCGGTCGCCCCCGCCCTGCAGTCCTGCGGTTTGCACTCAGGAAGCGGTGCCCCGTTACTTTCCCCGGCGGGGCGGTGTCTGGACTTTGCTCTGTGACCCTGGCCCCACGCGCAGGGTGTGGCCCTCAGCACTTTATGCTCCACACCCACCTCCGGGGCTGCTGCTGCTGCGGGGCCGGCAGAGGACTTTGGCCTTTTCTGTGAGCAGACGGAGGCAGAAGATCCTGGGTCCCTCGGGAAGGGACTTGGGGAGCCAGGGGGTGGCTGTGCCGGTCAAGGATTCCCCTGGCTTTTCCATCTGAGCAACGAGAACAGGAGTTACAGGCCTTTCCTGGGAAGGGCCCGAGAGTAACTATTTTAGGTTTTGTGGGCCATCAGGCCTGTCACAGCTACTCAGCCGGGCCCCCGGCAGGAGGTGAACAGTGAGCGCAGCTGTGTTCCAATAAAACTTTGTTGATGAGAGCAGGTGGCAGCCCTACCTGCCCGGGCTGTAGTTTGTCCGCCCCCAGGCTAGGAGGGTGGAGGTGCCACTTGCCACGTGACCAAGGCCAGGAGAGGGGCAGGCCTGGGGCCTAGGATGAGACCCCTCCCCACGCCACAGCGGCATGAAACGGGGCTCAGGGAGGGAGGAGGAGGGTGGCTGCCTCCCCAGCAACAGCAAGATGGCTCCTAACACCTCATGCGGGGCGGGGGACCGCTCTTCCTGAGAGTCTGAAGCCTCCTGCTGGACCTCACACCGCTGCCCCCCTAGTCCACACAGCCCAGCAGCGCCCCCAGGAGGCTGGCAGAGGCACAGGTCTCGTCAGCCCAGCCTCAGAGAATTCCCACAGATAAATGAGCAGAAATCTGAGTTCACAGTCCAAGATCACAAATCACTGCGGGAACCCGTGTCCCAGGCAAGCACCTGCAGAGACCCAGCCTGAACGCTCGCCCTGCCTGCACATAAAGTCAGGGTTCATTACAGTTAGAAAATTGAACTCGATAATGAAAAATATGAGCAAGGACCCGCTTTGGCAGCATGTAAGAGAGACTTGAAAATGTCTTCACCCCATTAATCTGTTAATTCATGTGAACTTCTGAGAATAGAAGCTTGGCTTTTAAGTTGTGTTTTATTTTTTAGAGGCACATTTCCTGAAATACTGATAATTCAAATGTAGGTTTGAAATAAAGACCTTTTGGCAACACGGTGGCAGGACCCCTCAATGCAACAGGTCCTGACTCCTGGCAAACTCACACTGCTCTCAGTGACTGTTGTCCCAGCCTGGCCCCTGGTAAGGGTGGGCTCTGTAGGAAAAGGGACCTTTGTTAATTTGGAAAGTAACCAGGTGGCTGTGAAGTTGCCCCCAGGTGTGATCCAAGCATTGCTCACCAAGTTGTTAAATGGTGGCGCAGAGAAAGCTAAACACGTCTAGCACGTCACATAAGGGAGAGTGAATTTTTCTTAATGGACTTGTGAGTGGTGACTGGTGTTGGACGGGGCTGGAGAAGCAGAACAGGATGAAAACCAGTCTTCCAAGGTGCAGCCTTTCTCTGAGATCTGAGTTTGCTCATTTAGCAGCTGCCTCCTGGGCGGAGCTGCCAGCGCTGGTGCTACACAGGGCTGGCCCGAGACAGGGGTCTGGGGAGGCAGGGCCCCTTGTGTGGCCCTCGCTGCTGTCCCAGAGCGTGCCCCATGGCCCATGTTTGCCCATGTTTGGGAGGATGGTTCAGGCTATGTGGCGGACATGGAATACACTGCTTTTTTCCTGTTACTGAAGTTGATAGTGTAGGGTGTGTGTGTGTGTGGACTTGTCTCAGCTAACATTCACTGGCACCCCTGTGTGCTGGGCACTGTCCCAGGTGCTGGCCGTGCGGCCATGACCAAGGTGTGCGAGCTGTGTGTGGGGAGGGGGCTCCCTCGGGCCCTGGCGCCCAGCTCGGCTCCTTCCTGGGGAGAAGTCGGGAGTGAGCAGGCCGTCTGCGGGGCTCGCGGCCCCTGGGCCCGTGCCTCGTGTGGGTGCGGTGAGCTTTCAGACAGCAAGTGCAGTGCGTCCTCTCTGGCTTCAGGAGTGACTCGAGACTCTCAAAAGAAGGAAGTATGTTAAAATGGCGAAAGAAGGTTAAAACGTGTAAACGAGTCGTGACTGGAAAAAACTGAACAGGAAACCTGTGACACGCAAACACCTCGCAACTGGGAGCTGTGGCTCCGAGTGCCGGCGTGTGACCAGACTTCAGACACGCTCATCTCCGTGCATTTTGTGATATTCCAAAATCATGAAAAGTCACCAAACAAGCTGATAATTACCACGAATTTCAGATGTCTAGAGCCTAGAAGACCAAAGATTGACCATTTAAAATCTTTCAAGATGCAGGGAAAACCCCCAGTTAATTGCACAGCGCCCCAGGGTGCCAGGACGCCAGGGGGAGTTCTTCCCGTGGTCGGCGTAGGTGGGGTGTCTGGACGAGGGTCGGGCAGTGGCTTTCCCCACACCCTCCTCAGCCTGGGTCACTGCCGGTGGACAGGGCCCCTCGGCTATTCCCCTCCAAGGCCCTGCAAGCAGGAGGGGCTGCCCGTGGAGGGGGGTCCTCACCCCGCTTCTCCCTCAGAGGAGCAGAGCCCCCTCCGTGGGGCCCTTGGCTCTGTGAACCTTGGGCTGGACCCAAGTAGGAGCTGCTGAGGTGGGCGGGGCCAGGGCTGGGATGTGACGAGGGGACAGGACTGTCCCTTCCCCGATGCGGGTCATCTTTTGAGATCCATGACGGTGCTGTGTCCCCTCCGTGTGGCCGGGGCTGCAGGGACACCCCGGCCCCGGCGTGACAGCTGCCATTCCCGTCCCGTGCAGAGAGCGTACTGCGGCCAGTGCAGCGAAAGGATATGGGGGCTCGCGAGGCAGGGCTACAGGTGCATCAGCTGCAGACTGCTGGTCCATAAGCGCTGCCACGCGCTCGTCCCGCTGCCCTGCAGAAGGCATATGGTGAGTGCAGCGGGGCGGGTGGGGTGGGGCGGGGCGGGGCCGTCCACACCAGCCTGGGGCTGCGGTCCCCCTCTGTCCTGTGGGGACCTGACACCGTCCTTGCCACCCACCAGACCAGGGGACGGGGACGGACCCCTCTCCCCCAGCCCTGTGAGCCCCCAGTGCTCTCGGGGGGCCTCCAGTGCCCTCTGCCATTCTGGGCTGAAGGTGGGCAAACTAGCTCTGTACCCCGGGCAGGAGGCAGTTCTCGGGAGCTGCGGGGGCAAGAGCCATGCTGCTCTGGTGTCAGAGGACCCGGCCCTCTGTGCTGTGTGCCCCACGATCGTGGACCGGGGCGTCCAGGCCTCCCCACGCCCTGGCCGGCTGGTCACGCCCGCTGGACCTGGAGAGAGAGAAGGGGCTGAAAGTCAGCCGGTCCTGGGCACAGTGGGGTGAGGAAGGCGGCCCTGGGGCTGGTGTGCTGTCACCTCCTCCAGGACAGGGAGAGGGCCCCAGTCTGGTCTCCCCCCGACACCACCGGGGCATAGGGTCCCCACCCAGCCTGCGGGGTGACCTGGCTCACATCCTTCTAAAGGTTCTTTTCACCGTGGCTGCCAGAACCCACACAGGCACACGCACCCTTCCACCCCCTGGATCCACGTTAGTCTAAGAGGTGGGACCAGCCCCAAAGATGCAGGCCGTCGGAGGCTGAGGGACGTGGTCCTTGCTGCTCGGTGTCCACTAGGGACCTGCCTCGTTGTGCGGTCAGCTGTGGAGCCCAGAGCTGAGCTGGGCTGGGGCCTGTGCCTGACTGCGCAGGATGGGGGGCTGGGGGGTTGCTAAATATTATGTAAAAGCACCCGTTTTATACAACCCCTGTGGGCGAGGCCACAGCCTCGGGCTGGGTTGGGATCTGGTGATGTCCGTGTTCCTCTGTCCTCGCTCAGCGCAGTGACGTAGCAGTTGTCACGACGTATGCTACAGTGTGTGTCACAGGCGCCCGGAAAAGTCACGCTGTGTCTCCAGAAGAGACACCGTGACGCCGCCCGGTCACTCTGTATCGCCCGTCTCCCCGCAGGATTCTGTCATGCCCTCCCAGGAGCCTGCAGTGGACAAGAACGACGGCGTGGACCTTCCTTCCGAGGAGACCGATGGAAGTAGGGCCGCCTGCCTGCCCGTCCTCCCCGGGAAGCCCTTCCTCCAAGCGCCAGGGTCTGGAGCTTGGCTGCGTGCTGGGGGCGGGGGCCGGGGCCGGGCTCGTCCCGGGCACCCACCTCCCAGCGCGCTGCCTGGGGTCCTGGGCTGGGGGCTTTCCCCCTGTGCCTGCTCTGGGGGTTCTGGAGGACACTAGTGCTGCGGCCACCGCGGCCGCCCCGCCCACACGCTGGATGCCATCTGTGTGCACACGGCATGCTGTGGTGTAGTTCTTGGGTTTTAGTGGGGTTTTTGTCCTTTTTGGAGGGTGGGGGAGACTTTTTTAATGCTAAGAAGCATTCCGAGGGTGATTTTGACGCCAGGTGGACCGACGGCCCAGCTCTGAGCTACAGTTACGCACTGTTAACGAGTGTGTGGGGGCCCTCGCCCGCCCCTCGGAAATGTGAATCCCGTCCCCTGGGACAAAATGAGACCCCAGAATATAGTCCACTCAGCCCGCACCTCACGTAAAGGAGACTCTTAGCCTGCAACTGTCCACCCACTCACCCGCCAGCCGCCCACCCGTCCCCCGTGCACTATGAGAGTAGACTAGAAGGCCGGGGTCTCGTGACTGTCGCTTCTGGGAGAATCACCAGGGGAGCTTGTCACACATGCAGGTCCCCAAGCCCCAGAAGTTCAGAGTCAGACGTGGCCGCCCCGAGCAGTGCCTGAGGGGGAAGGGCCGGGGGTCCCCGTGCCGCGGGCCGTGCTCCCGACGCCTGCAACACCATTTCCCTTCTCTCTTCTCTAGTTGCTTATATTTCTTCAACCCGGAAACATGACAGCATTAAAGATGCTTCTGAGGTGAGTATAGAAACGGGCTCGTTGGTGCCTCCAGAGCCCTTTGTGGCCCATAGCTCATTTCTGGGGCAGTTGTGGAAATTTAAATGTGAGCTCGCCGTCTGGGAACTGTCGTCCATCTTACACAAGGGTGTGGTCTGTGGACGTCCGAGGCAGATGGGTCAGAGGTTTGGCACAGAGGCGCTCTCTGAGCAGGTAAATGAACAGAGAGCAGGCGAACGTGATCAAACGTGACCTGCTGTGGAGTCTCAGAGCCGAGGGTGTGGTGCTCAACCCTGACAGCGATGCAGAACTGGGGGTGCGGGGTCGTGGCTGAGTCTGTGTGAGCCCTGGTCTCAGCCTGGGTCAGGGGACCTCTCTGACCTGAGGATCCTCTTCTGTCAGGTTCTGGTGATGATTGCACCTTTTGTGAGGGTAAACTGAGAGCATCTGTCTAAACACTCGGTGCCGTGCCCAGCACGCAGGATGCTCTCCACAGCACTGACCGTTCGTGTGGTTGTCTCCACACCAGTCCAGGTGGCTCAGGCCATCACGGGGGCCACAAGGGGCACAGGCGACCTCCACAGAGGGAACCCCGTGCTCTTGTGCTTTGAGACAAGACTGGATGGGATCACTTGTCATCTTGGTCCTCCCGCATGGCTGGCCTTACTACAGGGGTCCACGCGCAGGGATGGCCCTTGATTGGCTCTGCCCTTGATCCCGGGTGGGTGGGCCCAGGGCCGGAGCAGGCTGCCGGGTGCTCACCCCCCCCGAGAGGGCTGAGTTCTTCCTCTTGCATCCAGCCTCCAGATTCTCACGTTTTCTCCAGTCGCTGTATGTCCCCTGTGACGGTGGTCCCATCCTGTGGCAGAGACATTGGTGCTCACATGCACCTCTCACTTGGGGCACAGTCCTCTGGCTGTGGGGGAGGGGTGTCCAGCATGGCAGAGTCTGTCGAGGGGTGAGAGGGGGCGCCCAGCCCGAGACTGGCTCCAGAGGCAGCCTGCTGTCTCCATGGCTGGGTCCGGCCGGGGTACCTCCTTCATGAACCCCCAGGGGCTGCTGTCCCAAAGGCTCTCTGGGGCCTGGGGCCTGGCACCGTCCTCTGCTGTGGGTGTGGTCTCCCCAGCTCCCACCCCACCCAGACAGCAGAGGGTGCAGGGCTGGCTCCGGAGCAGCAATTTGTATCAAATTTCATGGCAAGAAATTCTTCCTTTATTTCCAAGTGCTTTCAGCTCCCCTAAGCAACTCTCCAGTGCTCAGCCGACACTGAGCAGGTGTCCGACAACTTAACCCAGTTCTGACACAAGCTACCGGGGATCGCACCAGATCCCACAGGTTATGGGCTCGGTCCCACAAGCCTGCCCCTCCTCACACTCTCTCTAGATGCCAGTCTCAAGTCCAGGTTGTCACCTGGGCTTCTGACCTACCGCCTGTAGATTGGAGGTTCCCGTAGCTTCACCTAATTGGTTACAGCAGCTCCCAGGATTCAGAGAAACAGTTTACTTCCCAGATCACTGGTTTATTATAAAAGCATGTAACTCAGGGCCGGCCAGCTGAGAGAGAAGCCCAGGGCGCGGTGTGGGGAACAGCTGGGAGCTTCCTCGCTCCCTCCGGGTGAGCACGCTGTCCCCGGGCCCCGCGCCTTCCGACCAGTCCTTTTGGGCCTTTTGTGGAGGTTTCCTTACACTGGCATGATGACTGGATCATCGGCCACTGGTGACAGGTTCACCCCCAGCCCCTCTCCCTCCCTGGAGGTCGGGGTGGGACTGAAGGTTCCAACCGTCTAATCATGGGGTCATTCCCCTGGCAGCCATCTCCATCAGGATGTGCCCTAGCGGCTTCCCCGAAGTTGCCTCATTAACATAACAGAAGACACCATGCTGGCTGTGCCCCCGGAACGGGGTCCTAGAATGAATGTGTATTTCATGCTATAAATCACAAGGTCCCGGGTGGGCTGGGGTGAGACACTGTGCCCCTGGGGAAGAGCAGGTCACAGCTGCTGTTCTCAGCCACCATCCCCAAAGCCTCAGGGAGCAATAACACCCGGGGAAGGACACGCCTTTCCCACTGTAAAACTCACCCGTCCTGGTGGGGCTGGACCCGGGCTCCCTGCTTGCTCGCAGAGGGTCCTCCTGCGGCTGGTGGCGGCTCTCGGACGTCGTGTGTGCCCTTCAGGAGCCGCACACACAACTTGTTCTGGGGCCTTACTCCTGAGTGGGGTGCGGACGGCAGTCTTTGGGACCTAGAGTGGGCGGATGAGGGTCCCCTGCCCACTTCCTCTTGCCTGTCGCCACCCAGGACCTCAAGCCGGTTATCGACGGCATGGATGGAATCAAAATCTCTCAGGGGCTCGGGCTGCAGGACTTCGACCTGATCCGGGTCATCGGGCGCGGGAGCTACGCCAAGGTGCTGCTGGTGCGGTTGAAGAAGAACGACCAGGTGTACGCCATGAAGGTGGTCAAGAAGGAGTTGGTCCACGACGACGAGGTGAGGCCGCCACGTGGTGCCGCCTTCACTGGGGGGGCAGCGGCACCAGACGCACCGCCGTCTGCGTTGCACAGTGCGCGGCCTCCACGCTGCTCTCTGCCCCTGGGCTGACCCACTCTGCGCCCATGACTCCGAGTAGATGGACTCACCCCTGTGCTCTCGGTCTGCTCCTCGCACTGAGCATCACGGCTTGGGTTTCATCCACGTGGCAGCGAGCATCCATGCGCCCTTCCCCGTTTTTCCTGCCTCGAGAACACTCCGTGTCACGGCACACCCCGTGTGGCTTATCTGTTCATCCACTTTTGGGCACGGGGCTGCTTCCACCTTTTGGCTCGTGTGACTCTGCTGCCGTGAGCGTCCGGCACAAGTGTCCCCAGGTCCTCTGGGTTTTTTCCTAGGAGCAGGACTGTGAGTCACAGGGTGAGTCTGTGTTTAACAGCAGCTGCGCCATTTTACACTCCCCCCAGCAGCGCCCAGGGTCCCGGTTTCGGCGCATTCCTGTCCGTACGTGCTGTTTTCTGGTTTCTGATCATCGCCGTCCTGATGTGCACCGGTGGCACCTCACTGTGGTCGCTTGGCCGTCCCGAGGTGACAGCGCTGTTGGCACCTTTTCACAGGCCTCTTCGCTTCCCACACTTGTGCTTTTTCTTTGACACCTGACTGCAGGCCCACCTCTCAGCAGCAGAAGGATGACTGGGCCAGGCAGCAGTGACGCTGCTACTCTTCAGAGCTGCTGACACGTGAGCCGCAAGAGGCCTCCCGGCCCGCCTTGTGAAGGGCAGAGCTGGGGCTGCACTTGTGAGCTCACTTGCCCTCTCGGCAGGGTGCATTTGTGCAGTGCACAGACTGCCCAACTGGCCCCTCAGCCCTGGGTGCTGAGCACACAAGTGAGTTTGGGTGTCTGTGCCTCACAGCTGGAGAAGCTGAGGCTCTGAGAGGTGCTTGGCCAGTGTCTTCACTGCTGGTAGCAGCCCAGCAAGGGGATTCCAAACCCCTTCCCGACTGGAGAGTCAGTGGATGTGTGAGGGCGGGTTTGCAGAACCCTTAGAGAAGGGACTTTCAGAAGGGAGTTGCTGCTCTGATTCCTTCTTGGCACCTTCACGTGGTCTCCCTCAGGCCGAGAGGCAGAGCTGGGACTTGGAGGTGGTCTCGAAAGGGCGTGCGTCTAGGAGCTGGTGAGCGGGAGCCAACTGTGCGTTTATGGGGGACCCTGTGCCCCGTGGACACCAAGTGGTGGGAGCCCCCACATCCTGACCCCTGGAACCTGTGACTTGAGCATACGTGGAAGTGGGGTCTTGGGGAGATCATCCTGGATCATCTGGGGGGGCCACATGCAGGACAAGTGTCCTTTTAGAGAAAGGCAGAGAAAGACTTGAGACAGAAAGAAGCAGACACCCAGGGAAGTTGCCGTGAAGAGGGAGGCAGAGGGGTGCGCTGAGGAGCTGGAGGTGCTGGCGTGGGAGGAGCAGGGCCCCGAGTGGCCCTGGAGGGCACCCGGCCCGTCCACACCTGCTTAGGCAGAGAGAGCACACGTCTGTGAGGTTTTAAGGCCCACATCTGGGTGCTTTGTTCCGACAGCATCGGGAGCGCAGTGGGAGACCTGGGGGCTTGGTCTCCAATGAAGTTAGGGGTGGGGAAGCAGGGAGGAGTCTTGGTGACCCTCCAGGGCTTCCTTTCTGAGCACCTGGTGACCTGGTGCCTTTGGAGTGCAGATGGCAGGGGCCTGTCCAGAGCTCTGTTGGAGGCCCGCTTTGGACGTGAGATGCCCAAGTTGAGACCCCAAGTGGCCACCTCAGAGCAGGTGGGGCTGAGGGGGTGGTGGAATCCGTCTCAGGGATGGATGGCGCCGTCCCACCTGAGGCATCTCCTCGGAGAGAGGGAGGAGAAGACAGGGCTCCGGCGTGAGCCCTCGCGGGAGGAGCCAGGTGGCCTCTGACCCACCAGCGGGACGCTCGCTGAGGGTCCGCCGATTTCCCCAGCGTCCTTCAGGGGAAGCAGCCTGCTTGGGACACAGCCCATCCCCTCTTACTTTCCCAACCACTAGGGTATGAGGCTTAACCTGGGACGTCTGGGAGCCTCGTCCAGCTCTGCCTCCTGGGGTTGGAATGGCACCAAAGCCATGGAGTCATCATGACTCTAAAGCTGATTTTTCCCCAAGTTTCGGCGGGGCTTGGGAGGGAGGCAGCCCTGTCTTAGGAGCTGGTGCTGGGGAGATGCATATGGGGCCGTGGGAAACCCGCCACACTTTGTATTCTCCTTTTTTTTTTCGATCAAGTTCAACAAGCATCAATACTTTGCCATATTTATTTTTTCTCTCTCCCTCTCAAACCCTATCTTTTTTCCCCATGTTTCCTCCTATCTTAAGTGGAGATGATAATACAGATCTCCCGAGGCTGCTGTGGGCAGGGCGTGGGAGCTGGTGATGGTGGGAGAGATGGTAACAGAGGATGGATAATGAGAGGATGGACAGTGATGCTGGTGAAGGTGGTGGGTGATGGTGGGAAGGTCTTGGAGATGGTGTTGGTGGCGGGGATGCGTGTGATGGTGGTGATGCTGGTGATGATGCTGATGGTGAAGGTGGCGGGTGATAATGGACGAAGTGCTGGAGATGGTGTTGGTGGCGGGGATGCGTGTGATGGTGGGGATGGTGGTGATGATGCTGGTGGTGAAGGTGGCGGGTGATAATGGACAAAGTGCTGGAGATGGTGGTGGGGATGCGTGTGATGGTGGGGATGGTGGTGATGATGCTGGTGGTGAAGGGAATGCTGGTGGTAACGGACGAAGTGCTGGAGATGGTGATGGCTGCAGGGATGCGTGTGATGGTGGGGATGGTGGGGATGATACTGGTGGTGAAGGTGATAGTGGACGAAGTGCTGGAGACGGTGATGGCTGCGGGGGTGCGTTTCTTAGTGGGCGTTTTCTCCTCTCTGCATTATCTTCCCTCGAGCAGAGTTGAAAGGCATTCCTCTCCTGCCTCCCCTCCCCAGGATGCCTGTGAGGCGCTCACCCCGGCTTCTGTTGCAGGACATCGACTGGGTGCAGACGGAGAAGCACGTGTTCGAGCAGGCGTCCAGCAGCCCTTTCCTGGTCGGCCTGCACTCCTGCTTCCAGACCACAAGCCGGTAAGAGAAGGGGCGTTTCTGGGTCCTGCTAGTTTCTGATCCAAACTCTGTGGAAGCTGAGTTGGCGTGAGGCTTCTGTAGGCTTCGCCCTCTTGCAAATCTGGGGGCTTTGGGGGTCATCAGACCAGCTTTGCTGTTCTCACTGGCTGGTGTCAGATGAAGTGCATCCCATGCAACTGAAGCCAAGTGCTGTGATTCTGCTCACAAAGTGTTTAGCAGCAGCATCCCCACTGCTGCAGGCGTGGGGCCGGGGCTGGATGTCCCTGTGCATGGTAGGGGGGGGGTTGTCTGTGCTTGGGGACAATACTGATTAGTGGAATAAATTAATAAATACTAATAGCTTCACTCAAGCTTGTATGCACCAGAATTCTGTTTTAAAAGGTTTGAGGACTACTGGTCTAGGATATTCAATGTATACGCGGTTTGGATTTTTTGGGGCGGGGGGGACCAGATGACTTGAACTCACTCGGTTTGTTTACTTGAAAAATTACTGATTCTGTCCTGGGTCAGGGCCCTCGAGGCCCGCCTCAGGGCTCAGTGACTCGCTCAGAGGGCTCCCAGGACTCAGCACATTGCACTCAAGGCTGAGATTATTGCTGTGAAAGAATGTGAAGTAGAATTTAGAATTTGGCAAAGGGACACGGTGCACGTGGCAAAATCGGGAGGAAACCAGCCGAGCTGTCCGCGCCCCTCCCTGTGGAGTCCCGCGGGACACCTGGAATCCCTCCAGAAGTGGTTGGGAGATGCAGGGGTTTTATCGGGGTGGGTCCTGTAGGCACCCCTGCCTAACATGAGCCGGTGTTCCAGACTCCCAGCGCGCAGCAGGTGCTCGGCGCCAACCACGTTGTTCATGCACAAGCAGTGAGCACGCGAGCCTCGCTCCTCCCTCGGGGACGCTTCCCGTCTGCAGGGAGCCGCTTCCCGGCGAGGTCCAGCTCCGGCCAGCCTTGCAGGAGGCCTTTTTGCGCAGCAGTCGGGGCTCTGCGGTGTTGGCTCATCTGCTTGGTGCTTCGCTGTAAATCAGGGCAGCAGCTCCCCCCACATCCCCCTCACCTCTCTCCTCATCTTCAGTCCCCTGTTCCCACCCGCACTGGCCTTTCCCCCAAACCTGCGCTTGTCCCCTCCCTGGATCTCCCTTCCTCTGCCTCCTAAATGGGTCTCGGATTCCTCCCATTTTCTCCCCCTAAATGCAGCCACAGCCTCCTGGGGGTCCCCAGGCCATCAGGTCCCCGATGTTGGAACTAAACCGGATTTGGGAAGCACAGATCTGAAGTGTCCGCCTCCTGCCTCAGAGCCCCCTGGCTACTTGCCCACTTGCTCCGAGGCCTGTGGACAAGGCCCTGCAACCAGGCTCCAGCCTGGGTCCCTCTATCTGTCTTTGCCGTGTGGCCCAGCGGGCCCTGCCCTGTCCTGCCCTGCCCTGCCCTGTCCAGAGCCCACTGGGAGGGCCCGGCAGTCAGAGGGGCCCCGAGCTGTGCCCAGTGCACTTTCCATGCCTCCCTTTGGCACCGAGCAGTCTCTTGGAATCATGGAACAGGCCCAGGGGAGGGTATCCCCGACCCTACCCGTTCCAAACGGATTCCAAGACAGGTTTGCTTTGTTGGGGGGTTGACTTTTGTAGGAGCTGGCCGGGCGTGAGTGTGCTGGGGTGAGGTGTGTCAAACTCACTTCCTTCTCCACTTTCTCACTCACTCTCTGGAAACCTCCAGGTCACGTTTCCCAGGTGTGTTAAGTTAGGTCTTGAAAAGAAATCACCCAGTAGGCGTGTGCGCGCGACCCCTGTGACGCACCCACGGCTGTAGTGGCTTCGCAGACTGACGCTTAGAAGGCTTGTTTACAACCTTCGACGGCCGCAGTCGGGAGGCCTCCCAGGAGGAATTCGTGTCCGCGTCTGGTTTCTTTGCCTCTTCCTTTCACAGAATCTGTCAGTGACCTCTAGGAGCACCCGAAGCTTGGTCGGTCAGGACACGGTGTCTCCCCAGACTGTTTTTCTGTGCTGCTCCGACCCCGGTGTGTACATACCTGTCTCCCCGCTGGCTGAGAGCTCCCTGAGACGGGGCCGCGCGGGGCCTTTCTGCACCCCAGGTGTGCGGTTGGTGCCTGGAACCTCGTCAGCAGTCACGTTCAAATAATTTCTTTAAGGTGCTGTCGCATCCTTGGTACAAATATAAAGGGAGCAGGTGTCAGAGTTTATGTGACTTGCTAGTTAACGAGGAACTGGTAAGAGGTCAAGGCCAGCTCAGAGGAGAGCTCAAAACCCCGCACACGCTTGGGCGGTCGGGCCGTGGCGACGGGCTGACAGGTGGTGCGGAGCTGCTGGGGGGTCGGGAGGGGTGGGTGTCTGGGGACGGCGTCGTGTGCGTGTCACTCACTGAGTTGGAAAGTGGCTCGGAGACGGCCGGGGACCCCAGAAGCAGGTGCCCTGGAAGGGTGGGAGCTGGCAGAGCCCGGTGCCCCGGAGAGGCTGGTCCTGGTCTCGGTCTTCCCAGTGCCTCTCAGTGTCTCCTGCCAGTGGTACAGGCAGAGCCTCACAGCCAGCAGCTGGGGTCCGAATTCCAGCCCCTCCCGTTGTGACCCACGCGACCTCCCTGTGCCCATCTCTGGCCTGGGGCAGGGCGAGCAGGGGTGCCGCCTCCTGGGCTCCCGGCGGGGATGAGTCAGTTAAGATGTGAGGGTTTACAGCCAGGAAGGCCCAGCCCTGGGGATCTGTTCGTAACAGGAGCTGTGGCCGCGAGGGCCTTTCTCCTTGCTGGTGCCGGGTCTCTGGACCAGTGGACCAGCGCCTGGCGTCCGGGCCCCGGGGCCCCCAAGCCCCTGAGGGCCTGGGGTCAGCACTGCCCTCCGAGGCCCTCCCTGCCATCATTAGTGTTCACCGTGCAGAACCGGAGTCGGGAAATCAGGGAGGCAGCGGCACACCCCAGGTGGGACGTCAGGGCAGCAGCAGGGGACTCAGGGCTCGGATGATGACCCCCGAGGGTGGTGCACGGCCACCTGCCTCGCTCACTCCGGGGCTGGGATACCTGCCAGCGGCCGCCCCTCTCCCTCCGGGCTGCTCCCTGAGCATGTGGCCCCGAGGGCCGGCTGTGGAGCCAGAGGAGCTCCCTGGGTCCTTGAGGCGCCAGCAGACCTGGGGGCACCCATGAAACTCTAGGCCGTGCCTGCGGGCAGCCGCCGGCAAAAACCTGGGGAATAAAACGCAGTTTCTCAGAAGGTTGGCTGCCCGAAGGGGGTCTCTGAACCAGAAGAAAATAAGCATTTCTCTTTTTTCTCCCCAAATCCAGTGGTGCCCATCCAGGTTGGCGTGTTCCCTGTGCACTGTGTAGATGGTCATTTGTATCACTGCGTGTATACAGTGGGCGCAGAGCACCACACGTTTGCAGTACAAGTGGTGCAGTGGGGGCTAACATAAAACAAACATCCATGTCGTGGACAAGCCACGCTTCACATCTGCACAGCCCACCCATCCTTTCCAAACAGGAGCCACAGTCAACTGCAAAGCCACCAGAACAGGGGAAACTGTTCCCATTTAAGCTGTTGCAGGAGGGGAGAGACTGTGGCTGAAGCTTTCTCCCCACGCCCCAACATGAAAGTGTCCTGACCGCAGCACCTCTCAGATCACAGGCGTACAAACTGCCCTTAAAATACCTACAGTTAATGCGCTGTTCCAAAGTGAAACCGTTCTCAGAGTCTTGTTTTACGTTCCTCCGCGCACGTGGACGTGGTCTTCCCTGTGCCTCGTTTGTTTGGTTTATGGTGGAGCTTCCTGGGCTCTGTGCCACTTAGATGCTTAAGTAAATTCTTCTGGGTTCTCCAGGGCTTCTAGATACTCACTGCCACTCTCGCTGAGTGTGTCGGTCGCTGTAAGTTGCACCTGAAGACTTGTCTGCAGCTCCAGGGAGACCTCAGCCTGGGCTGGGGGAAGACACGTGTGCACACGTGTGCGCTGGGCTGGGAGTGCGCTGAAAGCAGGAGCGAGGTCGGCCGGGGAGGGCAGAGCCGCAGCCCAAGAACCTCCCAGAGGGACGGGCGCGGAGACGTGTCCCTGGGGCGGGGGGCTTGGGGAAGGAGGAGAAAGGGTTTGAAGAAGGGAGGGCGTCCGAGGCTCTCCATGCCATTGAGGCTCCGGGGAACCCAGGCTACCGCAGATTCCCTGCGAGGCCGTGTCTCCCAGGGGCATCAGGCCTCAGAGCAGAAGTGAGGACACTGTGTCGCCGATGCCAGGCAGTGTGGCAGGACTGACCAAAGCAGGGAGCTCCCTGGGCGGAAGGGGAGGTCTGGACGTGGAGAACCGCATGCTGAGGTCGGCAGGGGATCGTGTGTCCAGCGGGTAGTTGTGGACGTGGGGGCCAGGGAGCAGGAGCCAGGGAGAGCTCAGGCCACGTGCAGGTGGTGAGGGGCAGCTTGGGGGAGCAGAGCTGGGGCCCAGCTCTGACCCTGGACAGACTGCTTGCTGGGGGATCAGGGAGACGGGCTCGGGGCCCTGGTGATAGAGGGGGTGCTACCTGGACACACGTGGTGCGAGGACGCACCCAGAGGGCCATGTGACCTGGTGGGAACCATCCGCGACCTTGAGATGGCAGGTGCCCCCTCACTTGGGAACGTGAGTCACAGTACTTCCATGAGACAGTGACTTCGTTCCTGTCATAACTCGGACCCAGAATAGGAAGAGCCACAGTGGGTGACGCAGTGGATGACACAGTGGGCGGGCGCGGGCGGAGTCGCGGCAGCCCTGCTCTCCTGCCCACGCCGCGCCTGCGGCAGGGAAGTGGCCAGAATGCAGCCCTGACCCCTGGGCTCCGGAGCGGGTGGCTCAGGCTGGCCCGCCCACACGTGGGGGAAAGGCCCGTGCACTCAAAGCAGTCGAGACTCACCCGGAGCACCCAGGGGGCTCCAGGGGGTTGGTGCGTTTTGAAGGTCTTGTGGGTGGACCGCGCTGTCCAGAAACGCTGTGGGCAGACGTTGGTAGCTCGTCCCAAAGCCCTGGACCACGAAGACCCTCGGGACGCGGCCTCTGTCCGCCCAGCCGGGCGCTGCATCCTCCTGCCGCTGTGACCGCACACGGTCCTCCACGAGGGCCAGTCCTTGTTCCTTCTAAATCTGGAGGGACCTGGCCGCTTCTGGACCAGGGCGAGTCGGGCGGGGCGTGTTCTTGCCGCGTGTGCGCGGGTGGGGCCACGCTCTGTGCAGCCAGTGTCCCTCGACTGTCCCATGAGGACCTGGAGGCCCCACACTCCCGCTGCCCGCCCCAATGCCGTGCCCCATCCGGCTGCCGCCCCCCAGGACAGGGTCTCTCTTGGGCCGGCCGTGGGGGCTCCTGTTGTCGAAGTGACTGTCAGGACCAGACCTGAAGTTGTGCTCTTGCCACCCATTACGGGACGTCAGAAACCACATGAAAGGACGGCTTCTTTTAAAAGATTTGACACAGTTTTAAAATGCAGGGAGGGGGGAGGAGCTGAGCCGGGTGCACACCCAGCCTCCGATGGGGGCGCACTCTGCTGCTTGATTTCCTTTTTGCGCTTTTCTTCTCCGTGTGGACCTTAGGCTCGACCTGTCCAGCTCCAGAAGGGAAAGGAGCTGCCTTTTGGTTGGGATTTGTTAAGTTTACGAATCACCTGAGGAAAACAGACGTCCTGACACTGCAGGCGCGTCCTCCTCAGGCACGTGGTTACCCGTCTCTCCTGCTCCTTCAGATTTCAGAGTTTCCTTCGTGCAGATTTTTCACTTCCTCGCTTAACTTCTGTCCTGCGTGTGTCTCTCTTTTGTCTCTGCTTGGGGGTCTTTCCTTCCGGGGCAGCAGCGTGCTGCCCGTTGCCCCACGGCTCTTCCTCCAGTCACTTTCAGGGGTTTTCTTGGGTTTCCGGATGAGCACTGACACTGTCGCCCCCCAAGCCAATGCCTGCGTTCATTTCTTCCTCTAATGACCTCGGCCGGGACCTGCTGCGTTTGGGGGCTGGGGGTTGTGGGCACACCTGTCCCCTTCCCGACCCCGTGGGAGTGCCTCTGGTGTCCGCACGGTGAGTGCAGCGCCTGCTGCCGCAGGCCACCCTGGTGTCAGGGAAGCCGAACCCAACCACGCTAGCGTTCCAGACAAACTGTCGGCTCGCACCTCGAGGGGCCGGGGGTGTCAGGGGCAGGAGGGAACAGCGGGGAGCCAGGGGGGAGGCGGGCTGTGGCCGTGCCACCTGGGAGCTGGCGTGCCAGGACACGGGGGCCCAAGATGGAGGAGCTCAGCCCTGGGCCTCTGGGTGTTTGGTCACAGCAGCCAGGTCGTCTGAGTCACACAAAGCAACGTCCTCAGAGTCAGTCAGCACCTGATGGCCCTGCTGGGGTTTTGCTCAGAAGAAAGGTTGATGGTAGTACTAACGCTGACCTGTAGAACTGAAAAAAAAAAAGCCCTTAGATAAACAGGACTTTCTGCTTTAAAAAGAAAAGATGTCCTGCCTTGTTCTTGAAGCTCATCCGTGGTGCACATTAAATGAGGTCCCCGGTCAGAGACTTACTGAGACCTAGGAGCCCGGGAGCCCGCGTGGACCAGCCGAGGGTCCCCGCGTCGCCTCACAGAGATGCGGCTCTTAAAATCCCCTTGACAGGTTGTCCCCTGGGCACAAAGGCACTACTGTTGCGTCTGCTTTTCTAGGCTCTTAAATGCCCCTTTGAGCCTTTCCTGCCCCCGGGACGCTGTGTTGGTGTTGTCCCCCAGCATCAGTGTCTCTCCTTTCTCTGGAGTGACGTTCCTTTCTGTCCCTGCGTGGGCGGCCACCACCCCTTTCTGGGTGAACATCTCGGGCAGACGCCTGAAGGGAGCGTGGTTCCTGGTAATTGTGGACAATATCATCCCGGGCTTTGGAGTCACAGAGTTTTGAATAAATGCTTTTTTTTTCACTGTGAGGTCTGAGGCTTATTCCCAGGGGTTGAGGACCTTCATGGCACTTCCTCCAGGATGGCTGCCGGGATTGAACGTGCGCACGTGTCAGAATGTGCCTGGCAGTCAGTGTCCAGCTGTCGTTGGTCCTCACTGTTTGCACCAGGCCTGTGAAGTTCCGTCTCTCGCCTCTGCTGTTGCGTGAAGGCAGCCGCAGGCACGATGTACGAGAGTAAACTCACCCACAGAGAGGCGGGCCCATGGAAGGGTTGGCTCCTGCAGCCTCTCCAAGCAGAGGGGCCGCCCTCCTCAGCTGAGCTGGGTTCCTCCAGGCCAGGAGTCTCTGGCTGTCCCCCAGCACTCAGGCTTCTGTCTCCATCTCTGCTGTTCACATGTTTAGGAGCTTGTTTCTGGTGTAAATGCACAGTGGGACTTGGGAGTGCTTTGCAGCTTGTTCACCTGCTCTGTGTAAAGGGGGCCTCTGCCCTCCATCCGGGGCGTCACCGATGGCTCTCCACGCAGACGGCCTGGCACCCGGAGGGGCTGGAGGGGCCGGGGAGCCTACAGGGTGCCCCCACCACCTCCCTCCCAGCCTGGGGCACCACGGAGCTGACGATGCCCCAGAGGAGCTGTTGACCTAAAATCCGCAAACTGTCCTCAGCAGGGTATTTCTGGAAAGTTGTGTGTGAATTTAATTTTGAAAACGAAACCTTATTAAATGGGAGAAGGATCTTATCAGGAAATTAACCACGTGGTGAACTGTTTGGAGACCTGAAGGGCCCTGTGTGCATCCAGGAGATGTCACCGACCCCATGCCAGCCCCACCCTGACCCCTGCTGCCCCTCCGGCCTCCTCCAGGAGGGGTGCCTGGCATCGCAGACCTCCTGTGGCTGGTCAGTGCTCCTGACCCGCCCTGTCCTCCCTGCTCGGGAAGGGTTCCAGCCACCAGGTCCCACCTGGGGTCCCACCCACTCCTTTCTTCTCCTGGACGCCCGGCCGCCCCACCTGTGTTCTCACCTGGGCACTGCCTCCCCTCCCTGGGGTCCACCCAGACAGCAGCCAGAGTGGTCATCTGACTGCCAGACGTGTCATCCCCCTCACCTGGCTCGTGGGCCTGCCTTTCTGGCTTCTGACTACCGGTCCCCTGGGCCTCCAGGTGGTCTCACAGCCCCCCCCACCCCGCCACCATCCAGGCCTCTGCTCCCTAGGAGGCTTCTGCAGCCCCCTGGCCACACAGCGCCCTCCCCGCCCCCAGGGGGCCTCCAGCCACTAGCTCTGCCTTATTTGTACCTTTTTTTACCCAAAAGTAGGCCTTGCACCATTGGGAGAGCAAATTACTGTGCTGGATGAAATGAACGCCCAAGTGAAAGTTTCTCTTCTGGATTTGACCCTGTCTGGGTCAGAGCTAAGCCATACCCTCCGACCTTGGGGCAGGGTGGGCAGCCCTGGGTTCCTGCCTTTCTGGCCTCTGGGAGGAGTGACCGCCCGCGAGAGAGGACAGGCCCATGGTTCTCCCTGGAGTGGCCGCGTGCGATCCCCGCCCCCTCGGCCCTCTCTGCCACCAGGTTGTTTCTGGTCATCGAGTACGTGAACGGGGGCGACCTCATGTTCCACATGCAGAGGCAGAGGAAGCTTCCTGAGGAGCAC
Source organism: Camelus dromedarius (assembly GCF_036321535.1). NCBI lineage: Eukaryota > Metazoa > Chordata > Mammalia > Artiodactyla > Camelidae > Camelus > Camelus dromedarius. Next base: position 70,047,338 of record NC_087449.1, on the reverse strand, counting down.
GCCAGGTGCGTGGGGGCGGGCCTTCCCTGGGCCCCAGCGGTGAGTCAGAAAGGAGATGGGTCTGGGGAGGTGGCTGGGGATGGGGAGCGGCGCGGCCGTCTCCTACCAGGTGACCCGCCAGAGCCCGGAAGGTCTCAGACCCCCTCGAGAGAGACGGGGGTGTGCGTGCAGGAAGGCGCTGTCCCGCGTTGGTTTTTTCCCTGTTTCCGAAATGGGGAGAAGTTCCGACTATAAACTGACCTGCATGGACATGGGGGGGGGCTGCTCTGCTCCGCCCCGCCCCGCCCCGCAGGGACACTCAGCCAGGGTTTGCTTGGTCGCGGGAGGATGAGAACCACCGTTTGAGCTCTCAGGAAGCTGACCCGTCCTCACCCCTCCGCAGCCTCGGGCCTCGTAGGCAGGCGGGGCGTTCACTTCCACTCCATGGCTCGCTCTTTCCTGTTTTCCATACTTTTCTCTTTTCCTCATTTCCTCACTCGAAGATACTTCCATGCAGTGTTGTGAGTCACCAGAGATCTTTCCAGGGGGATAGGCCGGTAATAAATCAAGAGTAGCCCCCACACACTCATGCTCTTTTTCAATTGTGGTAAAACACAATGTAACATAAAATTTACCACCCTCACCGTTTTTAAGGGCACAGCTCAGGGGCATTGGTCACGTTTCACAGTGCTGTGCAACCAGCCCCACCGCCACCTCCAGAACCTTCTCATCTTCCCAAACTCAAACTCTGTCCCCATGAAACACTCACTCCCAACCCCTCCCCTCAGCCCCTGGCCCCCACCCTCCGACTTTCTGTCTCTGAATCTGACTCCTCCAGGGACCTCCTGTCACTGGATCACACAGTTGGTCCTTTTGTGACGGCTTATTTCACTGAGCACAACGGCCCCAGAGTTCATCCGTGTCGTAGCAGGTGTCAGAGCCTCCTTCCTTTTTGAGGCTGAGTATCATTGCACTGTGTGAACGGACCACACTTTATCGTTCACCTCTTGACGGACACCCGGAGCCACCTCCCTGAGGTAGCTGTTGTGCTGCTGTGCACGTGGGTGTGCAGACGCCCTCAAGTCCACTTTCACTCTTTTGTGTGTGTTCTCAGAGGTGGGATTGCTGGGTCCGATTGGGATTCTATTTTTAATTGTTTGAGGCCCTTCCAGACTGCTTAGCACAGCAGCTGCACCATTTTCCCTTCGCACCAGCAGTGCACACGGGTCCCAGCTTCTCCACATCCTCACCAGACTTGCTATTTTCTGTCTGGGGGGGTTGGGACAGTAGCCGTCCCGGGTGCGTGGGAGGCAGTGTCTCGTGGTTCCCTGACCTCTATGACGCTGAGTCTTTTCCCAGACTTGTTGGTCCACATGCCTGTCAGTGAGGGGACACAGGATGTCTGGGCAGGGGCGGTGGGCTCAGCGGCCCCGGGGCACATCCTTCTGTGCGGGGCTCCCGTCCAGGTTCCTTGTCGGGCTCTCTCTGCTCATGACGGGTGCCACCCCCTCCCCAGGTTCTACGCCGCGGAGATCTGCATTGCGCTCAACTTCTTACACGAGAGAGGGATTATCTACCGGGACCTGAAGCTGGACAACGTCCTGCTCGACGCTGACGGCCACATCAAGCTGACGGACTATGGCATGTGCAAGGTGAGGCCCACACCCCTCCTGGCGGCGCCGGGACGCTGGCTGCTGGCTGCCGGGCCCCAGGAGGCCAGGCCCAGGCGCCTCTGCGTTAGTGTGCCGCTGTGGTTTTCCCACCACAGGGTCGCATCTGGAGGTGCCCTCCCTCCGGTAACTGGCTCTGTCCCCACAGGAAGGCCTGGGCCCCGGAGACACGACGAGCACTTTCTGCGGCACCCCGAATTACATCGCCCCAGAGATCCTGCGGGGGGAGGAGTACGGTGAGCTCGGGGGTGTGGGGGCAGGAGTGGGCTAGGCCGACCCCGAGCCCAGGGCTTTGTGTCCTGGGGGACTCGGCCTGGAGCAGGGGGGTGGGATGGGCATGCCTGGGGCCGGCCCTGCTTGGGGTCCTAACCAGGGGCTCTAGGATCCTGGGCCAGCAGCCAGGGAGAGGCTTTTATTGACCAAGTGACACTAAAACACACGCCCTTACTCCGTTCCCAGCCCCATGTCACCATCTGGCCTCAGTCCCCATCTGTTGTCTTGTGTGTCCACCTCAGTGTCCCCCGGGGAGGTCACTGGACAGGATCCTTCTCATCACGGAGCCCTAGGGGCTTGGGAAGGAGAGGACGAAGCAACGACAGAACCCAGGGTCGGTGCCTGGCGGCTGTGGGTGGAGCCAGGCGGTGACTGTCCACAGAGGTGGGTCAGCCAGCACCACCTGCAGCCCCGCCGACCCTGGAGCACGTCTGCCTTTCTTTCTCCAGGAGGGAGACGAGTGAGATTAGAATGTGCGTGTGTGTGCACGTGCGTGCGCACGCATGTGCACGTGTGCACACCCCACGCAGTTTTGGGTTCTCTTGTTTTCAGTTGATGCATGTCACAAATATGCCAACAGATATTTCCAGACGTTTCCTTTGCCATTATCCCCGTGAACCAGAGCAGAGTCTAGAACCTGCCAGGGGCGGGGATCCTGTGTGTGATGAAGGACAGGTCCAGGCACTCTTGGGGCAGCTGGTCTACCGGGGGCTTTGCCGTGAAACAGCCCTGCTGCTAGCTAAGAGACAGGCGTCCCCGGGACAGCAGACACGGCAGGGCCAGGCTGCCTGGGGGACAGCCACCCACAGCTCTGGTCCAAGAAACGGAAACTGTGGCTCCTGCCGCCCGGTGACCGGCAGGACAACAGGAGACGCCCGTCCTGCGGCCGCTGCACGTGGCCCGTGCCCGGCGTGATGGCCTGCACTCCCCTCCAGGGTTCAGCGTGGACTGGTGGGCCCTGGGTGTCCTGATGTTCGAGATGATGGCCGGCCGCTCCCCCTTCGACATCATCACTGACAACCCCGACATGAACACTGAGGACTACCTTTTCCAAGGTGCGTGGGCCGCTCAGGACTGCCGCCCTTGGGCTGCGTGTCCGGTTCCTCCCACGCCCTGTGGGTTCTCCCCCTGCAGAGGAGCAGGAGGAAGGGCCCCCAGGCTGGTCCCCGCGGCTACCACAGACTGGCGGGGGCTGCCTGTTCTCACGACCAGGTTGTGGAAGTGGAAACAGCCATGGGGTGGGGGGCGCTGCTTTTTCACACGAGCAGGAGAGAGAATCTGTCCTGATGTAGCCCAACTCCCTGCCGACCCGCACCGGGTGTGCACCCCAGAGTCCTGGGCAGGGGGCTGTGCTTAGCCAGGGCACCGCCCCCTTCCAGCCACCATTGCGGCTCCTTGCCATCTAGGCCCCTGAGCCAGAATTGACCACCCTGGGAGACTGAGCCCCAGGACCCCAGCTGTCCCCACAATGCCTCTGGTGCCCACAGACACAGGGGTGCAGGGCGAGCAGAGCCTCTCTTGGTTCAAACGTGAGCATGAGCACACGTGACCGTGTGCATGGGGGCCCTCTGAGGGCTGCAGGCCCTGCGGGGTGAAGGAAGGGGGCTCCAGGGCACCAGGAATGCCTCAACCCTCCTGCCTGGTGGGGGGATTCCAAGAGCCCTGCGGGTGGCCGGCCCCTTGGCTGCTGGGCAGAGGGACCGGTGGGGAGGGGGCGGGGCGCACAGAGGAGAAACGGGCTCCCACCGCCACCCGCAATCATTGCAGTCATCCTGGAGAAGCCCATCCGGATTCCCCGCTTCCTCTCGGTCAAGGCATCCCACGTCTTGAAAGGATTTCTAAACAAGGTACGTTCTCAGCCACCGTGGCAGCCGTGCCGTCCGGGGCTGCCGGCCTGGAGCCCTTTCTCACAGTGCGTCGGGCCCAGGCTCCACCCCCTAGTCATCTCCTGTATCAGCTCCTGGACATCTTGGGGGTGGGCGTGAATGTTTACTCACCCCAGACAAAACATAATGACGAGAAATTACTCCAGAGAGGAATTTAGCAGAGCAGCTCAGCATCTGTCCAGGTCCCTTGTCGGGCTCTCTCCGCTCAGGACGGGTGCCACCCCCTCCCCAGGTTCTGCGCTGCGGAGATCTGCATTTCTATGATGAGTGATGGTTTAAGGCCTTAAAGTGACCGGGAGGGCAGGCCAGTTCCCTGTCCGGCACCGGCTGTGAAGCAGGGGCTGCTTTGCTCTGTGCTGACTTGTCCTTATTTGAACTCTGACCCCCAGGACCCGAAGGAGAGGCTCGGCTGCCGGCCACAGACTGGATTTTCCGACATCAAGTCTCACGCCTTCTTCCGCAGCATAGACTGGGACCTGGTAAAGCACCCCAGGATCTGCTCCCCGGGGTGGGCGGGCCTGGGGCAGGATGGACAGACAGAAATGAGGGTGTGGGAGCGATGGGGGAACTCATGTTGGATGGACAACAGGGAGGGTGGGGGGCTGTGACAAGCCCCTGGGCTGGCACTTCCAGAAGATCCTGGGGGGAAGCCCTGCCTGGACATCCACGCCGGCTCCGGGGGCCTGGGGGTCGTGCTTGATCCCAGCTGGTTCTGTGCAGAGTCAGTGCCCAGACAAGGGTGTGTGCTTTGGTTTCGTGGTTAGTTTCCCAGCACCCGCCTTTCTGTATCCCAGAAACTGCTCAGGTCACGGCCGGAGAGCTCAGAGCTGGAGCCCCTAAGACCTTAGTGCTAAGGCTCCTGGTGTTAAACGAAAACAGAACCTAATTTGTTTCCAAACATAGAAACAGTTGCAGAGTTACTGACATATAACCCTTAAAATACGTTTTTTGAGGAAAAAAAGATCAGATAGCTAATGAAGTAAATGCTGGACTTCAGCTGGAACTAGATCAGAAGCTCTGGGCCCTGGGGCGCTCCCTCCCCCAGCCCTTCCTTCTGCAGCGCCATGGGCACAGCGGCTCCTGTCCACTCCCTCCCGCCACTGTCCCTTTGCAGTCATGGGACTTTTGGGTGTGCTTCTGTGGGGCCCTGGAAGCGGGGGGAGGCAGCCAGGCCCCAATGCCCCTCACTTCTAGGACCCCAGTGGGGGGTGAGGCAAGGGGTCAGAACATGCACCTGCCCCCACCCACACGCCCATCCAGGGCCCAGCTGGGTTGTTTCAGAACAGAACCAGACGTCTTCTTGCTTGGAGTTATTAGATGCGAATACTCAGAAACGATATTCAGAGCATTGACACTTTGAAAGACACCAGCTTTGGATTTCTTTTCTTGTAATTTTATCGTTCTGCTAGCACAAAGTAGAAGAAATCCAGGTTCTGGTTGGTTTCTAATCGTTATGGGTACAGCTCGGCACACCTGGCCTGGGGGAGGGTGCTGACGCCGGGCTGTCCGCGGGCTGGGGCCCACACGGGCCCCATACAGGCCACCACCGCGGCCCAGCTCTTGACCAGTGGAGTCTGCGGCAGAGCCCACGGCCCCAGTAGGTGGACCTTCTGCAAAGTGCGGCCCCAGTGCTGCTCCGCAGGCGTTCACCCCGCCAAGCTGGAAAGGACCTTCGCGGGAACCTCACCCGCAGCTGCAGGGCTCCGGCCAGATCTTGGGCCTCGGAGAGAGCCGGCAGTGGGTGTGGTGCCACGTCTCCTGAGGCGGCACCTGGTCACTTCTGGCCCTGCCTGTTCGCAGGTGTGGCCTGGTGCTGGCCTTGCCCCCATCTCATCACTAAACGTTTCCCTGTGAACAGAAGGCAGTGGTCGATGGGCTGTGTACGGACCGACGGCTTATTCCTTACGAAGTGTTTACACTGAAGTCATGCCGGGGAACATGGGTGGTTCCCGGGCGGACAAGAGGGGATGTGGGGACAGAGGAGGGGAAGAGGCATTCTGACAAAATGGGGCTGGGGTCCCTCTGCCCTCAGAGGTCCCGCCGGTGATGGCAGGCTCAGCCCAGGCCTTGGTGGTGGCTTTACCTCCCTATGCCCGCCACCACCGACCCCACTATTTCATCATGAGGCCCCGGGGTCGCCCCAGACTCTGGGGTGCACCTTTGTTCTGCCTTCTCCCAGACCCGGGGCAACTGGACTGAGCACTGGAGGTGTCAGACTGGTGACCGCGCTTCTCAGTTCGAGGGCCAGTCAGCAGCAGCGTTTGTACGGTGCTTGGCTCTTTGCTGGAGTGTTCCGCGTTCCCTCGGAGAGCACAGAGAACTGATAGGGTTGACTTCACAGGCGGCTCCAGGCAGACACCCCCATGGGGTCCTCCTCCGTCTCTACAGAGTCCACGTGGGTCCGTTCTCAGGTGGTTGTGGTACCCAAAACACTGGCACATAAATCACTTGAGGCCACGCTCCCCTCCACGCGCCTGGGCTCTGGCACTCAGGAACTGCCCCACCTGCCTCCAGGCCAGGCTGCAGGGGGCTGGCTGCTGCCTGGGGCTCCTGCCTGGGGACCAGCCTCAGGTCTGACCTTTGTGCCCAGACTGCAAGGCCCGGTCAGGGCTCACTGCCACCTGCCAGCTCCTCCAGCCCCCGCATCTGCAGTTTACTCACCACCCTTCCAGCTCTTCGGGGATTTTAGGAAGAAGTCTCCATGTTTTGTTCAGATTTCTCTAGTTTTCTGCAGGACGGTTGGATGACCATTGCCTCTGGCGGCGTTGCCTCAAATCAGAACAAAAGAAAACAGAAACATACCCGTCGCACCCTCCCCCCCAGCTCTGGGAAGGTGGCAGAACCTGGTGCCTGCTTCTGTCTGGTGCATGTGCACTGCCACCGTCAGAAACAGGGACAGAATGGGGACAGCACCCATCCTGCGCTGTGGGGCCAGGGAGGGCCAGGGCCACGTCCAGCTTCAGCTGTGTGGCAGCTCCCCCAGCTCTGCTCCCAGGCACCCCTCAGGCCCCTCTTTGTTTCCATTTTAAACAGTTTTAAATTTTTATATATTTTTTAACAGCTTTGTGGAGACCTGATTTACAGCCCCATACACTTCACCCATTTAAAGTCTACAATTCAGTGCATTTTAACATTCACAGAATTGTGCACTCATCACCACAGTCAACTGTAGAACATTCTCACCCCCCAAGAGGAGACCCTAGACCCGTCAGCAGTCACTCCCCACCCCCTCCCCCAGCCCCTGGCGGCGACTCAGCTGCTTTTTGTCTCTGGGTTTGCCTGCTCTGGGCGTTTCCTACAACACATGCCTTTTGATTGGCCTCTTTCCCTTAGCGTGATACTTACGAGGCTCACCATGTGTCCAGACCACATCCCTTTTCTCGGCTGAGTAATATTCCATTTTGTGTCCCCACCACTCTGCCTGGCCCTCTTCTGTCGGTGGCCCTCTTCCGTGGGCTGTTGTGAGCAGGGACACGTGTGTGTGGGTCTCCGTGTGGACGCTGCTTCCTGTGCTCTTGGGCAGGTGCCTGGGAGTGGAGCTGTGGGTCAGGTGGTGACTCCGCTTGACCTTTTGAGGGGCTGCCTGGAGCCCCTGGTCCTCCATCTGCAGGGGATGCAGCTGCAGGACCGTCACATGTTGGGCGTTCTGCTCTCACCAGAATGTTCACATCAGACATGGTGGCCTCCTCCAGGTGATGCTGGCCCAGCTCCTGGATGTTTCCACTTGGCCGGCTCTGTGTCCAAACTGGACACCCAGTGTGCTGGGTCACACTGGGATTCTGTGGTCCCTCCCACCTGCAGTGGCTCTGACCCACCCATCCCTCTGGGACTCGACTTCCAGGGTCTGGGCCTTCTCCCACCCTCACTGCTGCCACCTGGGTCCATGACACCCACATCCTGGCCGGTCCCCTGCTTCCTGCCTAGCCCCTGCCAGCAGCGGCTTCCTTCACTGGCGTTTCAGAGCCCCTCGATGCCCCCGCTGCACAAGGGCCATGCCTGCCTCCTGCCTCAGGGCCTTTGCACAGCGGTGCCCCTCCCCAGCCTCAGGTGTTCCATCCCTCACCTCCTTCAGGCCATCACTTCAGGACCCCCCCCACCCCCACAGCAAGCTCCTCCCCTGCCCTCTCCCCATATCCGCTTTCCTGTCACCCTGAGCGGGGCTCAGCAGTGGCTTGCACCGGACGTCACTGCAGGGCACCATTGTTCTCGTTCACTGCTTTGACTGAGTGAAGAGGAGGTGACATTAGTGTCTGGGACACCTGAGCGGGGTGTGAGGCAGCCTCAGCCTTCGGAACAGGGACCAGGCTTGGGAGTGGGGTGGGCTGGGAGGGACGCAGGCCAGCACCCAGCTGCACCTGCCTCCTGGTCTGTCCTGACTCTTGCTGTTTAGATCTTCTTAAAGCAGCCTGAGATCTAAGGTAGGGAGAGTTTAAGAAATGCCCATTTTTTTTTACTTTGTATTAGAATGTGTTTCACATAGACAAAAGAATATGGATAATTACACATAACAGAAATTCAGGATGGAAGGGAACGCCTCGTGTCCCCGTAACAGTGCCTGGGACGTAGCCCATCCCCACCAGCTCCCGGGGCCCTGTGATCACAGGGTGCACATGCATGCATGTGTGTGCACACATGCATAAACACTGCTAGCCCCACTCTGCCTGCAGGACACCATTCCTCTGCTCTGCACTCCCCTCCTGTCGTCCTCTGGGTGGCAGAGACAGGCTGTGGCCACCTGGCCATGGACACTGCTGGGGGCCCGGTGGCTGTGCTGGTGTCACAGGGGAAGGATTCGTCCTTTTCTGCAACATCCTCATTTCCTGCACCAGCTTCACTGGCAGAACCTGTGTGTGCATTCCAAACCTTATGGAATGTCTGTGAACATTCCAGGCTACGTCTGTTTCCGTTGGAACTGTTGTCCGGATTGCTCTGGACACACACAGTGCAAAGTCGTGGTGTGAGCGGAGGTGGGCTGGGGTCCTCGTAGTTTCCACTTGGCTGCTGCTCTCCGACCTGGTGGGGCCTGGCATGGGAAGACGTGGAGGACACACCAAGGCAGGTGTTTTCAGGTTGAGTGCTCAGACCTCCCAAGGGAAAGGCCTGGGTCATCTGTCCTGTGAATTAAGCTGCTCTGAGTCCTGAGAGCTCAGGTCCGGCCTGGGAGGCATGGCTCCTGCGTTTCCTCTGCTCCCAGCCTCACGTGGCTACTGTGGGCAGGAACAGACTCGGCATGAGGGCCCCCTGGGGCAGGGACCATGCCTCTCACCCATGGCTCAGTCTCAGTTCTTAGGAGCACACCTGGCCCAGCACAGGTGCACAGCACACCCGGTGAGAGGGAGAGGGGAATGTAACTGAATATGCTGGCCCGGCAGGGCATGGCGCTGAGTCGCGTCTTACCCGGGCTGTCAAGTCTGCCTTCCTGGGCAGAGCCTGTCTCAGCCTTGTGAACAGTGAGTTGGAAGCCAGAGTCTGGGTCCTGAGAAGCCCCATTTCCTGCCTGACCAGTAGTTCACTGCTGTGTATCCCTCCGGAATTAGAGATGTAGTCAGAAATGGCTGCTCTTCGGGAGGAGGGGGTCCCAGCAGGACAGGGACGCATCCAGCGCCAGCGTGGGTGGGAGTCCACCTGCCCAGACCCAGCTCCTTTATGATCAGGGTTCCAAGATTAACAAAGGATAAAACTCCCCAAACCAGCTTCATTTGGTGTAAGTGGCCGGCTGCTGGGGGTGCAGACCTGCGGTGGGGGCCGGGTTCCTGCGCAGGCGGTCAGCCTTCGCGCTGCGTCCCAGGTACTGGGCCCACGGGCTTGCACTGCCGGCACTCTTCAGGACTTTTCTGCCTTCGGAAAAGATTTCTCCTAGAATAAAGCAATCGGCATTCAAACATGAGGGTGTTTAAACGCCGTCTCTTCCTGTTCGACTCTGGTTGAGTATGTGCAGAATCTAAGCCCGGCGCTAGAGCCGGAGCGCGCACTGGTCTGACCACCGTGTTGTTCTCCCCAGCTGGGGAAGAAGCAGGCGCTCCCGCCCTTCCAGCCACAGATCACCGACGACTACGGTCTGGACAACTTCGACACGCAGTTCACCAGCGAGCCGGTGCAGCTGACTCCCGACGACGAGTAAGGCTGCTGGAGTGGGGCGTGCGGGGCTGCGGGGAGCCTCGCGTGGCCATGGGGGCAGGGGCGGGGCATCCTGAGCCGCGGGGGCGGGGTCTCACATGGCGCCCACCCTGCTCTCTCCGGCCCCTGCAGGGATGTGATCAAGAGGATCGACCAGTCGGAGTTCGAAGGGTTTGAGTACATCAACCCGCTGCTGCTGTCCACCGAGGAGTCCGTGTGAGGCGTCCGTGTTCTCCGTCGTGGACACGTCCGTGAATGGCCCCTGACTCTGTCCTTAACCACAGCGTATGCATGCCAGGCTGGGCACGAGGCCCGGGCGCGGCCAGGAGGACTCGCCCCCGGGCCCGGACCACGGAGGGGCTGCGGGGCGGAGCAGCCCCTCGTCCGGATCGCGCGCCGCCTCGTGCTGGAGGAATTCGCTTCTCGTGCCTGCGCCGCGGAGGACCCGCGGTGACGTGTGTGAGGGAGAAACTGTCCCCCGATTTCGAAGGTGCACACTTCCCACAGAAACAGAACTGACCTGCTCCACCGGGAGAGCTAGCCTGTAATGTCGTGAGGAATAAAGTGTCCCGATGCTGTCGAAGCTTCCCTCTCATGCCTTTTTTCCGCGCGTGGCGCCTGCCCACGTCGCAGGCACGGAGGAGGCGCGGTTGGTGTGCGGGCGGGATGGGAGCTTAGGTGCCTGCAGCAGGGATCCACTGCAGTGAAGAACTTTTAACAAATTTGGAACATTTTCTAAGCCCCGGTAAGTTCCGGTTGTTAACGTTTAACAGAACTTTCCTACAGAGCGTGTAAGTAGCCACGTGGCCTAAGGCCCCAGTCACACCTTCACCAGATGGCCCGCTGGTCCCCACCAGGGCAGTAGACCCCAGTGAGGAAAAGTGGATCGTAGAGGTTCTGCAGCGTGGAGCTCACCAAAGCACCCAGAGACCAAAAGAAAAAAGAAACAAATTGAAAACTCAGTCTGTACAAAATGTATTTCTGGAAGCATGAAGCAGTGCTTCCGTGATGTCTTGTTACCGATCGGAATTTTGGAAAACATTTTTATCCGTCAGGCTGACACTCAGAACTAGACGTTTCAAGGAGACGTGTGTATGACGGGCCCCAGCCTTAAAGCTCAGCAGTAAGTGCAGGACGCTCTCAGCCATCCTGCATTTTCCTGACACGGCTCCCCTCCCCTCCTGCTTCCGGTGTTCTCCGCAGGGGCACTTGTCACTTGGTCACCCTCCTTAGGTGAAAAGCCAAACCGAGGGTTTTCCAGGAAGAGTTTTTAAGGGTTTTTTTAAGTCCCCAACATGTCAGGTGAGGCAAGTCCCCGAGAGCACTGGCGGGGCTCTTGTCCGCCATTGGGACCAAGTCCCAGGGACAAGTACTTGACATCCTCCGTGCGCACATGGCCTGCATCACCATGCAGCCCCTGGGCCTCGTTCTGCAAATGCAGCCCACCCCTCCCCACGCTCAGGCTGCAGCTCCTTGGGGTGCAGCACCAGGTCGGTGTCCCCAAGACCCCAGGTCCCTCGCACCCTGAGCCACCCTGGGTTGCAGAGCAGCGTCTATGGGACGTGGAGACTTGTTTCCAGCATACGTCCAACCCCCCGTTGTACCAGGAAGACCTGCCTCCAGAGACAAAACCTGGGGACACAGAGCAGTCTGTGAGCCGACTTGTGGGTCTCATGGGTGTTGGCCCAGCAGGGACGCCAGTCACAGAGCTGGGCCTGAGGGCTATGCAGTCACTCGTGACCAGGGAGCACTGGGACCTGCTGGTGTCACCTGGGGAGGGAGACCCCAGTGTGCCCATGGAGTGGTGACAAGTGGCCTCAGAGCCCCCTGCTCCCCAGAGGGGTCACTTGCTGCGTTGGTGACATCTTTGCTCCAACAGTACAGGGGCTCTGAATTTGCTCAAACTTCAGCATTTATTCCAATGTTGCCATGTTGCCAAATAGCTTCCCGGTTACCAGTGTGGTTGCTCGTGTACAAAACATGTGCGTAACCTGTGCTCATGGTCAAGGGAGATCTCACAGTCAATTGTTTCATAACGTAAAGGTGAAGGGTGTACCGAGGTGGGGTTTGGAAACAAATCCTAACATTTTTGAACAGCTGCAGTCACAACAAGGTGTGTGTCCTTTCGGAACAGTCTTTGGAAACGGGTGACGCCACGACTGTAAAGCGGCAGACGCGTCCTGGTGGTTTTGTACGATGAGTGAGTGGCCGGCAGCTCTCCCTCTGCGGGTTAGTGTCCCCAACGGCCACGCCCGCTCCTGTCTTGCACGCTCATTAAAGACTTTAACGACAATGCTGACTGTTACTCTTTTCATTAAAAGTGTCTCCAGGAAGCCAAGGCTGTTGAAGCCATTTTTATAAAAACATTTTATGAGCAGTTTTAGGTTCACAGCAAAAGTGATGGGTGGGTACAGAGAGGTCTCGTATCCCTGCCCCCCCCCCCCCCCGCAGCCTCCCCACCATCAACATCCTCTCTCCACACAGGGTGCATTTGTTACAGCCGATGAATCAGGAGAGGGCAGAGCTCAGTGGTGGAGTGTGTGCTTAGCATGCAGGAGGTCCTGGCTTCAGTCCCCAGTCCCTCCATTAAAAATAAATAAACTTAATTTTCCACCAAAAAAGAATTTCTTTAAAAAGCTATTAAAAAACAACAACTGCTGAACCGGCGCTGAGTGTGGGTCTGGACCCACGTTTGATGTGTGTCTCACGCATCCACCGCTGTGGTCCATCCGGAGTACTTCCACTGCCCTCAAAATCCTGTGCTCTGCCTGTTTAACCCTCCCTCCCCACTGACCTCTGGCAACCGCCAATCTCTGTATCGTCTCCACAGTTCTGCCTTTTCTCGGGTGTCCTATGGCTGGAATCGCACAGTCCGTAGCCTTTCAGACGGGCGTCTTTCACTGAGCGGCACAGTGAGCACCATGTCCGCACTCGGGCCAACTCAGGCACAAATACCCATACTGCCCGTGAGGCTGTCCCCGCTAACCTGCCCGGGCGGGTCCTCTGCCAGGCGGCCCTGTCCGTTTCCTGACCTTGGCCATCATTCTGCTCAGCGACAGCCACAGAGGAAAAAGGACCCAGTGCTTCAGTCTGTACACATGGAGATACGAGCACTGCACACTGACACGTTTTAATGTGTAGCTTCTTAGCACGGGGAGCAGAGGACGTGGTCTGGCAGGTGGAGGGGAAGCCGCGGGGCCAGGAAGGGCTCACCACACCACGTCGTCCGTGCTGTCCGCCAGGCACTGAGCCAGATGGCTGTCGATGTCCAACGGGGCCAGCCTGCAAGGAAGAGAGGGTCGCTCACAGAGAAGAAGCTGGCCACGCGGAAGGGCACCTGGTTGGAGCACCTGTCTCACACTTTCATGCCCTTCCTGGGTGTGCCAGCCACACCAAAGGCCGGCCAGAGAGAAACGAGGGGAGGGGCCAGGAGGAGGGGCCCCACCAAGCAGAAAGCCTTTCCAAATCCTGTTCCCTAGCCTCCAGGTCTGCAGGGTGCCCAGAGGGCTTGTCAGATACACACGCCCAGGCTCACCCGAGCCTGGCGGGGGACACCCTGTGTCTGGTTGAGCCCCTAGGGCTTCCGGGACCCTCCCAGCATGAGGACCTCGCAGCTCGCAGGGCCTGAAAGCCCGCCTGCGGTACAGGCATCGACAGACAGGCCGGCCGGACCGCAGTGCTGGGGGCCGGCCAGGGCCCCTCCAGGTAGAGGGCGGAGTCCCTCCTAACGCCCAAGCCCGCCCTGGTAGGAGCTGTCTCGTCAGCAGACAACTCCATCAGGTGTGTCTGCAGCATGTGACTGGGTGTCCCTTCCCTTCTACACAAACCACCCTGCTTGGCAACTGGAAAAGAGAAGGCGGGAAGGCGGGTGTCCCAGGACAGCAGGCACTGCAAGGCAGCAGAACAGAGTGGACAAAGGGGTGTGCACCTCAGGTCGGGGAATTTGTTCTTTACTCAGAGGGACTCGGCTCCTCTGAGGACAGGATTCAGTCAACGTGGGCTGCCAACCACGGTCCTGGGGGCCCCGAGGCCTGCGGGTCAGCCCCCTCAGTGTCTGGTGGGGGTGGGGAGAGGTCTGACGCATGTCACAGAGCAGGTGCCTTCCATCCCTGACCTCATCTGACCCCATGGAGGAGGGAAGGTCAGGAATGACTGACAGTCTCCCCTGTGCTAGAGGCTGTGACTCCCAGCAGAACTGGGGGAGCTGAGCGAGCGCCTTCACCCAGACTCAAGCCCAGACCCAAGGGACCTGTGTCCACCTGCCACCTGGGCTCCACCTGGAGCCGGCCTCCCCTCAGCACCCAGGCCTCCTGCTGTTGGCCAGCATTGGTCCAGGCCCCTTCTCATGCCCCGGACAGGCCCAGCAGCCCCAGTGAGGACCCTCTCCACTCTGAGACTGTCCCCCATGACCCCCGCCCCCAGACCTGGCACGTGCAGGGAGTGCCCGGACCCTCGGGTTCTGCTCCACTCCAGCAGCCCAAGGCCACTCACTCCTGTGGCTCATCCACACCAGAGTGGCCAGGGACCCTGCACTGCACAGAGCAGAGCCACCTCGCCAAGTCTCACGCCAACCACTCTCCCAACCAGGCTCTTCCAGCAGCCAGGCTGAGAGGCTGCCTAGGGGCCTAGCCAGAGTCCTGGCCAAACACCGGGATCCACACGTGGCGTTCACACGTGGTCATCACATCCACTCTGTGTTCTTCCAGGATCCTCCGAGGCTGCAGGGCCCTCCGCAGAGGCGGCTGGCCGGCCAGCCTGTGCCCCTCTCTCCACCTGCAGAGACCTCCCGCCGTGGCCTCTCCTCTGCCGCCTCCAGGGCTGTCCTAGTCAACCAGCCAGAGTTCAGCAGCCAGGATGGAGAGCCGCTTCCCTGGAGCCACCGCGTCCAGGCACCAAGTCTGGAATGACGTCCTTCCACAGCCACCCCAGGACTGAGGCGCCGGCCGTTCACCCAACCTAACCCCCCGCACCGCTGCTCGCCGGAGCCGGAGCCGCACCGGTGTGGGTGCCTTCCGCTGCCCCTGCAGCACTCACGGATGCCGGCCCGCGCCGCCCTGGGGCCCCGGGGGCCCCTTGGCCCATCCTGGAACCCGCCCCTGCATGTGCTTCCTCCGAGGCTGCCAGACATCCTAAGACCCGGACCAGGTCACCTTGTCCAGGGATCTCCAGGCAGTGTCCCTCGGGTGGGAGGTACCCTCCGGGATTCCTTCAGACCCCCACCCAAAAGAGCTGTCGCCGGGTCTCTCACGCACTGTGCTTCCGCCTCAGCTGGCGTCACCGCAGCCTTGCCTCCCACCCGTGCGCGCACCCAGGTGTGCAGGCCGGCATGGCTGTGGGAGACGGGGCTCAGCCCGCGACCCTCCTGAACCTTCTGAACATGAGCCAGTATCCAGGGGCTTAAGGGGCCTTGGAGCTGGAGAGACCCCCGCCTGGGCGTCGACACAGACACGGGGACATGGCTCACACTTGGGTTTCCACGTCTTCACATCACTTGGCCTGGGGGAGCCAATCTCCCAACTGCCTCTGTGACTCCCGGGCAGCAGAAAGCAGTATCTGAGAGTGCAGCGAGGGGACAGCATTCACACGGGGCCATCGAGTCCACTTTGTGGCTGCCCTCACATTGGAGGACAAGTGGTTCTGAGTGACCCGCAGACACCGAGACTTTGAGAAAGAAGAGAGCTCACCCCACTGCTCCGCCAGAGGCGTCCAGGCTGCTGGCGCCTCCTGCTGACCAGCGCCACCGCTCCCGCTGCTCCGATGGCATCTGTCTCTGGTCAAATAATTCCTGAGCATCACTGAAAGCAAGTGTTTTTCTAGAGACAATCACGAGACAACACAACAGTCGCATGTCTGTGTCCAGCCCTAACCTGGACCCTCCCAGGGCCCAGACTCCCTGCCCTAGGGTCCTGAGGGGTGTGAGCCCCTGCATCCTGCACGGGGACTTCTGTTGTCTCCAGGTTATCCTGCAGCCTTGAGGGAGTGTAGCCTCTCCTTTTTAATCACAGGAAGGCCATGCTGGAAGCATTCCAGGCACGCAGAGACCCAGCCCCAATGGCACTTCCCCCTACTCTGAAAAGCCAAGGCACTCTGCCAATCCTCAATCTAACTGCTGAAACAGCTCAGAACCGGAACTTTCCGACATCCCTCTGGTGTCTCTGGGAATCCTTTCTTGGTAGGAAAGTAAGCGATCCAAGGACAAAAGGCTCCCCCTGGAACAGGAGGAGGGGCCAGGGCGCCCCGACGGCATCAGGAACCCAAGGGCTCTGCCAAGAAAGCTGCCCTCCCTCCAGGGCTTCCAAAGGTATTTCTGTTCCTTGATGTCTTTTGGCAGGTGTGATCCAAGGGGACTTCGTGTTTTAAAAAGTGTTCACTGAGTCCTCAGGAAGGGCAGGGGAGTCAGTACCTGCAGCCACAACCATCCTGAGGCATCAGTGCAGGCAGGAGGCGTGCTGGGCGAGACGCTGAGTCTGGCGATGGTTTGCAGATTCTCCAGAGCTACTCAGAGCACCGGGCACCTCAGCGCGGCTGCGGCACCCCCTGTCCCGCCCAGCCCGACCTGTGCCAGCTGGGGGCTTTGCCCGGGCACAGGCGCCCTGAGAACAGCCACCACCTCGCCCTCTCCGCCCCTTCCCCTCCCGTGAGCCATCTGGGAGCGGTGTGGAGAGGCGGTGCCCACCCCACGTCAGGTTCCAATGAAATAAATGTCACTGCCTGGAGGAGCCTGGATGTTTGACTTCAATTGGGGTTTCTTCTCTCCTGTGCCGCGGTTTTGTGCCACATGTTTTGATAACTGGTTGGACGGCTTCTAGCTCTAGAAGCCACTCCCTTCACCCTCCGGGGCTGTTTTGTTTCTGGAAGACGAGGGGCAGCGCTCGTAACAACACATGTCTCCAGGCCACTGGATGTCCAATGCAGAACGGGTCTGACTACCGAAACCTGCCATCCACTCCCTTTGCCCGACCAAGCTTCTTCCACCCTGACCCCCATGACCCCCCCACACCTACGTCCTCGGCTGTGTGACACGTGGCCCAAAGCTGGGCAGCTGGGACTTCTCAGCAAAATTGAATTCCATCATCCTTACTTAGAAAGGGTATAATGTATACATTTGATTTTTTAAAAGAAAAAAAACATTTCTAGACAGAGACAATTTTCACTTTTAAAACCAGCAATCTACCCCTGGGAAGGTGCTCAGTGACCTACAGCCCACCTGAACCTGGAGGTGGTCTCAGCCCCGGGAAGTCAGTCACCGCCAGGTTCCCGGATGTCAGGGTGGACCCCGGTAGAGCCTCCCTACCCTCCTGCTGTAGAGTCTGAGGGGTGGAGGTCAGGAGACCCCAGACCTGTCAGCCAGCAGGTCGACCCCCAGATCCGCAGCACTGCGTCCTCTGGCTGATCCTCACGCAGTCACTGCCCTTTGCCAACGTTCTAAGCACAAAATGTTACTTTAAAATGCCAAAATCGAGCTCAAGCTCCCTAGCCTTCTAAACCTGGCTGTGGTTTCCAAACGGCAAGGGCCACCAGGTAAAAGCAGAGAGGAGGGAAGGCCCACTCACCCGGGAGAGAAGTCGGCTTGGCACATGGGGCAGCTCCGCAGGGTCGGCGTCCCCTCCAAGGACGGCTGCTCCTCGGCGCTGGGGGTCCCGCGGGGCTCACGCACGGGGTGGTGTTGGGGGGACACCGGGCAGGAGCGGACCCGGCCCCTGCCTCGCTCCGGGACGGGCGGGAAGGGCGTCCAGGAGAAGGTCTTGGTTCCCACCGTGAAGCTCTCCGGGGGCGCCTGCTCGGGGCTGCGCATGGGCTCCTGCAAGACCGAGTCGTCGGATCGCGCCGGCCACGCCCGCCCCCGCCCCTCCCCAACCCGAGACCCGAGGCTGCGCGCTGGGTCACCGCACACCTGGCGGGGGAACGCGGGGAGCGGCGGCAGCTCGCCGTGCACGTTCAGATCTGCGCTCGCCACGCGGAACAGCTCATCCCACAGCCGCGCACACTCGCCGCCGTCCGGGTGGGATCCAGGGGCGGCGCTCGGGGGCCTGGGACGGCAGGGGGCGAGAACTCAGCCCCAGAGGCCCGGAAGAGCGGGGAGGGGGGTTGGCGGCGGCAGGGGGAGGAGCGGGGATAGACTCAGCGGGAGGGGAGGGACCCTGGCAAGTTCCGGGAAGCACGTGGGGGCGTGACACCAGCTACTGCTCGGCCGGGGGACACTAGGGCCCCACCCGGCCGCTCCCCGCGCCCGCGCCGCCCTCAGCCCCCGGCCTCACCCGACCCCCGACGGCGGTCTCCTGCGGCTCAGGCTCAGCCGCGGTCTCCGCGCCGACTCCATCCGCCCGGAGCCCACGCGGCGGGCGGAAGTGAGCGGCCCACGCTCCGGACCCCGCCCCCGGCGCAGACCCCGCCCCGGGCACAAGCCCCGCCCCTGCCCGTTCCCAGCTCTTGCCCCGCCCGGACCGGCCCCGGCCCCGGCCCCCCTCCTCAACCCCCCACAGCCCTACGTGCGCTGTGGACCCCAACTCCCCGCCACCCCGACGCAGACCGCCCCCGACCTGGGAGCTGGACCCGAGCCTGGGGGACCCCGCGACCTGCTCCTCAGGCCGTGAGGTGACCTCCCCTCTGAGACACTATCAGCCTTTGGGGAGCTGGAGGCCGGGGTTCCTCCCTGCACCACGGAGGTGGGACTGAGGTGGGGGAGGCTGCCTTGCCCTGAGGAGCCATTTTCCACCTGAGCGGGGATCCCCCCTCACCCTTCAGGCCGGGGTCCCCAGAGGCCTCCGAGGAGGAGGAGCTGGGCAGGAAGACAGCTAGGGGGTCCTGGCGTCTCCCCACCCGCCGGCGTCCAGACGTGTCCCTGCTCTGCCACCTTCCCCCGCATGGACGGCTGTGAGCCTGGGTTTCTAGCTCTTTTGTTCCCAGGATGTCGCCATCTCCTTACACAAAAGGGAGATTAGCTTCCTTAATTAAGAAATAAAGAAATGAGAAGACCAAGTCCAGGGCCCCGGATCCTGGGCCAGGGGTGGCGGCCTGGGAGGAACTTCCCTGATACCCTCGGCGCTTCCCCCTGATGACCATACAATCTACCACTTGGTGGCAGCAGACGCCCAGGGACCCTCAGCCACTCCTGCCAGCGCAGAGCTGGCTCCTTGTGCGCCTCCCCCCTCCCCCCGCCCCGAGGCGGGGCTGGGCTGCGCTGGCCGGCGCGCAGGGGGCTGCGAGCTGGGCCGTTCCTCTCCAGGCCACAGACAGATGCCGCCCGGGACGCTCGGACCCTTCGGCTCTCCCCAGCCCCGCAGCTCTGGGGCTTTTCTCTGCACCGCCCTCTGTGGGTTAGGGTTAGCTGCTCCAGCCTCCTCCCCTCCCCACCACTTCATGGCACAGTCCTGCCTCCCCCCAGCTCGGGTCCTGGGCAGCCCCTGTGGCACACTCCAGCCTGCGCACCCCAGTCCCCGAGGAGAGACCACGCAAGTGACCATTCATCCTCTGTGCGTGGCCACTCCGACCTCCAGGGCGGGGCGAACTCATTCCCCCAAATGTCCCTAAGTGGCTTCCTGCGGCAGGGACTGTTCTAGATGCTGAGGGCCCCCCAGGGGTCCTCACCCCTGGAGGCTGCCAGCTGCTGGGAGACAGTGCACGTGTGGGCAGCGGGAGCTGCAGAAGTGGGTGGTCTCGGGGTCCTGGAGTGGGTGACGGGCAGCTGGGCTGGCTCCCAGGTGAGAGAAGCCCAGGAGGGGGGGCTCCAGGCCTGGCACATGGCAGGTGCCGACTGACTGAGGATGCGACTCCCAAATAGCTTGTGACTACAGTTCCCAGACACAGTCCTGCTGGCCTTTTCTGGAAGGGTCACCACACTTCTGAGAGCCAGCTGTGGGGACTTCCAGGAGAAATGGCCAGGCCTCCCCGAGGAAGGCCAGCATGTGCCCAGCTCTGTGAAGACCCCGGAAGCAGAGCACCAGGGTCTTATCGTCGCAGCCCCTTTCTCTACAGACCTCACCCCAAGGCAGGAGCAGGGAGGGTCTCAGGTGGACGCAGAACCATGGCGTGTCCTGAGGGCAGACACCCGGAGTGGGTGCGGGCCCTGGGGGCTGTCAGGGCCTGGCTGAGTCTCACTCCAGCTTAGGGCACAGGAGGTGGGGGGCACCCAGTCTCCTTTGGCCTTAGCCACCCCTGTGGGCTTCACTTACCCTTGACTTCTAACAGGGGAGAGCCCCATGTAAAATCTGTCTCCTGGGGATGTCTCCTCTCTGGTTTCATCCAGCTGCTGCTAGGGATTAACTCCCTCCATGACCACCGGGACCGACAGCCTGGGACACTGCCACCAAGAGCAGAGCTGGGTGACCCCTGTGCCAAGCACACGGCAGGTGCCGACACCCTGCCCGCACCCCCTCAGCTGCCGTTTCCGACAGCTGCCCACCCGCCGGCCCAGCCTGCACAGGGACCTGGAGGTGGAAGGGGAGCACTGTGCACCCCGAGAGACCCACCTTGTCCCAGCATTATCAGCAAGACACAGTGGCAGTGGTGGGGCTGGAGGAAATTTAAAAGTTGAACTTAACTCAAAGACTCACATTTCCCCAAGCCCTCGGAAGCAGCGACAGGCAGTGGGGCTTTACTGGAAAATAATTTCTGATGGAGACTGACACTGGTACTGCAGAAACAGGTTTTCTACAAGCCAAAATGCATGTTTACAAAGAATCCTTCAGCGTTTTGGAGAAGGCACCCCTCCAGTGAAGCGGAAAGTGCCCGGTGGGCGGGGGTGTCGCGGCCCCACCCTGCAGCACAGGACTGGCCCAGCTGGGAGGCCCTTCCCCCTGTGCTTTCTCTGGCTTTGGCCACCGAAAGTGATACGTTTGTGGGTGATGACCAGATGCCCCCTCCCCTCCAAGGCGCCCATCCCAGAATCAGGGTGACATCTGCAGCCAGCTGCTCGGGGGCCTGCACCTCCCAGTGCCTTCCAGCACCACGGAAGGTCCTCAGAGCCGTGGTGTGAGCTTGTCGCCTCTCCCCAGAGCCAGCCTGCCGCCCCCCCCGCCCCCTGCAGAGCCAGCCTGCCCGCTGACGGGTGCTGCTGCTGGTTTGCTGCCTCTCCTCCGAGGCGGCCCTGCAAGGCAAACCCTGTCAGCTGGACCCCAGCCTGGAGCCTGCTGGCCTGGGCCAAGCCCGCTTGGATTCCCCAGACCCTCCTTTGATTTCTCAGGGGCGGGTTTTCCCTTCGGGGCACCCAGCAAGTGGGGTCAAGACGTCTCGGGCCTGAGGCCACCCAGCACAACCAGCCCCGGAGAGCAGCACAGCCTCCAATCTCCAGGTGAGGCCGGCCCCAACTCCAAGTGCCCGGCCAGTGCCTACTCACTGGCCGGCCAGCCTCGAGGCCTGGGCTGCCTGCTCCTCGGAGCCCGGACTCCTGGTTGTGCTGGCCACACCTGCTAGCCTGCGTGTGCTGAGCAGGCAAGCCTTCCTGGAGCTGGGCGGTGACATTCGTGGGTGTGCAGAGTGCCAGGCAGACAGGCTGGATTGAAACAGTTGCCTGGGAACCATGGCAGGATCCCTTGGGCAGCAGAGCGGGCGCGGAGCCCCCTCACTGGTGTGGGGACAAGGACACCCTCGGCCTCATCGAGGCGCCTCCTCCCAGCTGCAGAGGGGCGGGCGTCGATGTCCGGGACCAGCCGGCACAACCTTCAGCCTTCACTGTAAGAGTGTGAAAACCACAGGATAGCCGAGGGTGGCAAAGGAGGGGCAGTGGCCACTGCAAAGTCCCAATGCTGGCCCCCACCTCCCCCAGGCCCCGACTCCCTCCTCTGCTGCTGCCTCTCCCGCAGCCACATAGGCCCTCCCTCTGTCCTGATGCCCCAACTTCTGCGATGCCCAGGCTCTGCTCTGGCGTCCTCTCCACCGAGAAGCCTTCCTGGCCCTCCCCTCACCCTGTCGCCCTGCTGGGTTTTCCTACCCCTCCGGTGGGAAGTGTAGGGCTGGGGTGCTGCACTCTGCCCCAGGGTGTCCCCAGAGCCTGAGGGGCTGCCTGGCCCAGAAGGGACAGTCAGCCAATCCCGAAGATGAGCTGGGAGGGACCGTCTCAGGCTTTCCTCCTGCAGGGCATGTAAGTCAAGCAGAGACCAAGCTTTGGGGGTAGTGGGTGGCTGAAAAGAGTTCCCTGAATCTATGTCCACTGGAAACGGGGAATGTGACCGTATTTGGAAGTAGGGTCTTTGAGGCTGGAATCAAGTTAAGACGAGGCCACCACAGTGGGTTAGGTGGGCCCTAAATCCCATGTGACTGGAGTCCTTGAAAGAGGAGGGATGTTTGGACACAGAGAGAAGCTCCCTGACTGTGAAGGCAGAGGCTGGAGGCCATGAGCCCGGAGACACCTGGAGCCACCGGAAGCCGGAAGAAGCAGGAAGGATCCGTCCTGCTGGAAGGAGTGCAGCCCTTCCACACCTTGAGTGTGGACTTCTGGCCCCCAAACTGTGAGGTGTAGACCCTGTCGTTTGAAGCCCCCAGCTTGGTCATTTGTGCCGTGGCCACAGGACATTGACGTGGAACTCGGACATCTCCTCGCCGTCCGCACCACGTGCAGCTTGAAGCCCCCGGGCACCATTTGGTTGGAGGCAGCCAGGCATCCTGAGGCTACTCTCCTGGCCTGGGCCCTGTCACCATCCCTCAGAGCCATGGCCTCAAGGAAAGCTAGCTCTACTCCGAGCCCACATATGTCCTGGGAAGAACCCAGGATGGACGACACTGGGCCGGGGTCCCCTCCCTGAGAACCTCTTCTGGTGGAGAGGGTGGCCGCTAGGTTCGGCCCGGCCTGGCCTGGCTTCCCACTTCCGTGGCTTCTCGCCTCCTTATGGCAGATCCGCAGGCTGGAGCCCCAACTTCCTGAGATGCTGGCAGGTCCCCGGCCTTCTGAGCCCCAGCTGTGTCACCCCCAGTTCCGTGTGAGCCATTTCTGACCTTGTGTCAAGGGCTCCGATGTGGAAAGCTCCGATCCCCCTCCCTGGGGGCCTCCCTGGGCAGGGGCCGTCTTCAGGCTGGCCCAAGTGTGCCCGGCGTGGCTCAGGGGGCAGGCACCCCCATCGGAGCTGCAGGCCTCAGCTGTGCCCTCCGTCTGCCCCCCTCCCCCCTCCTCCTTCTCTCCTCCCTCCCCCTTCTCCTCCTTCCTTTCCCTCCCCCTTCAGCCCCCACCTGTCTTCACAAGGGCACAAATGTGGATGGAGAGGCTAGGTCAGGGGTCAGCAGATGGTTATTCGACCTCCCTGGCAATAACTGGTGGGGGTCTGTGGGGCAGGGGTGGTGGGCACAGGCAGAAAGCTGCCTCCTCTCTCCCACCCCCACCCCAGGGACCACGCACCTGGGGTTATTCTACCTGCCTCTGAGTCTTACGGGGACCTGGGCCTTGACTGACCAGAGGTCTCAGAGCAGCCAGGGGTCACGAGGTCATCAGCCAGAGGCCTGGTGAGGGATGCCAGCCCTCGGCAGAGGGCCTGTGTCTTTGCTTTCCAGTTGCCATGTTTTGGCAGCAGCTGGTCAGGGCATAACTGTCTGTTGTCTGGCCCAGAGGGGCAGGAGGGGCCTTGGCCAGCTCTCTGACCTGACTCCGTGGCCTCACCATCCAGGAGGCAGGCGCAGCAGGGACCCCCCCGCCCACCCACTCCGGCTACCCTTGACGAGCTGCTCCTGCGCTGCTGGCCACACAGCCCCCAAGGCCAGAGGGCAGCCCAGGGCCCTGCGTGGCCCGCGGAGGCCTGCCGGGGGCTGTCTGGCCAGCGGGGGCAGCGGCCCGAGGCCCTGTGGAGTCACTTCTCTGAACTGGCCCTACTGCTGCCTGCAGCCCAAGGCGGGGCCAGGGTGCAGCTGGAATCAGGACTGATGGTGGGTAGGTGTCCAAACAGGCAGTAGCCCAAGGCCAAGCCCCCTTGGGCCACTGAGACCAGCCTGCTCGCCCCTCCTGCTGCCTCTTGCACCGCTGTGCCTCCACTCCCTCGGGCTGGGATGCTGGCAGGAGGCAGGAGGGCCCTGGCTGGGCAGCAGCCCAGGGGGAGAGCACCCCAGAGTCTCTGAGGCAACTTCAGGCCCTTCTGGCTACTTGGAAGGAGCGGGCTGAGGAAGAGGAGGGTGCAGGGAGTTAGAAAAGCCCGTGGGGGCGAGGGAGGTGGGGAGCAGGGCGTGGAGGGAAGGGGACTGGGGGTCAGGGATTCGTGACTCATGCGGGAGATGTTCTTGGAAGGACAGCCCACTATGGGGAATGGACACATCCGCGAGCTGCTGCTGCCCAACTTGCAGGACAGTGGCACCCCTGCCCCATGAGCCCCCCGCACGGCAGCTGGAGAGGGGCTGGCTACCAGCTGGTCCCGCACCCAGCCCTGCCACGGAGGTGCCCTGTCTCCACCCCACCTAGAGACAGGCCTGCCAGCCCCTTGTTATCAGCCACATGACAGACTCAAACCCAGGTCTCCTGTGCTGCTGCCCTGGCTGGTGGCTTTGCTGACCGAGTGGCACCGAGTGTCCTGAGAGGGGGAGTGGGGTCCGGGGGTGAGGGGTGCTGGGCTTGGCCTGCAGGGAAGGACGGACAGCACATCTGGCCTGGGAGACTCAGGCCAGGCCTGGCTAGACCGTGAGGCCAACAGCTCTCAGCCTGGGTGCCCTTGCGCCCCCACAGGGTGCTCCTGAGCTGTGGAGGGGCCCCCAGACTCTGCTCCCACACCCAGCCACACCAGCTGTCCACAGGCTGCTGACTTGTGGCTGGTGACTGTGGCGGTGACCCCCTGGTGTCCCCTCGCTCCAGCTGCAGCCTATGACTGTGGAAGACGCTGAAGAGAATTGTGCTTGTTAAGACAGCCCTGAAGCTCCCAGGCCAGCGCCTCCTGTGAGGGAGCCGTCCCTGCCGGGATGGCCAGCTCCCCCAGGGAGCAGCTTCTCTTCCCCCCGGGGGGCAAGCACATCTGGCTGGGGGGGGCAGAACACTGCTGAGAGCTTGGAGCTGCCCAGCACTTCAGGCCAGGCCCTGCGGCCACTGGGACCCTGTGGGGACAAAGAAGGACACCGGACACCTGTCACAGCCCTGGTGGCCTTCTCTGAGGGCCTCAGCCCCAGGGGCCTGCTGACCACACAGCGTGACGGCTGCCCTCATCCCCGCTGCCCCAGGCTTCCAGGAGCCGCGGGCCTGCAGCATGGGGTCCCATGAACACGGCCCCTCCCGCGCTCTCACCTCTGGTGCTGCCGTTGGTCTGCGGTCAGGTGGCCCCGACTCGCCCTCCTCCGACCTGCCCTCACGCGCCCCGCCTCTGTCCAGCTGCCTGCCCCTCCTCTCGGGTCATTCAGAATGTGCAGGAGCTGCCTGTGACGAGGTCACAGGAGGCAGCGAAGTTCATTGCAATAACATGTTCCATCTTAGCCCAACATCTCTGAAATATTACATCTCAGCGTGGAATTGTGTACAAATGTCGGCACGTTTCCACACGTTCCTCTCCACACTGGGCCTCTGCACGCAGAAGCCAGCTCTGGTCAGCTGTGATGCGGAGCTGGGGGCCGGCCTGGCTGTGAGTGGCCAGGGGCTGGGGAAGGGCCTGGAAGCAGGGTCCCCACTGGCCCCCATGGTCTCACTCCAGACTCCTTCTGCTGCATCAAGGCTGCAGGCTTCAAGGGGGCTCTCATGATGGTCCCCAAATACCACATCAGTATGAGGGGGCCACTGTAGAGGCAGCAGGAATCCCCTGGAGGCCAGCTGCCGCCCACCCTGGGGACACCCTCCTGCCGGGCAGACGAGTTCGTAGCCATGGGAGGATGCTGGCGGGAAGGGCCGAGACCACCATGGCCGCAGTCCACTGGGGATGTGATAACAAAATCTCACAGGTGGTGGCGAACAGACAGTGGAAGTTTATTCCTCCTGGTTCTGGAGGTGGGACATCTGCGATCAGGGTGCCGGAGCGGCTGGGTTCGGGTTCGGGTTCGGGCCCCGGCAGGTTCTGTTTTCACGCGGTAGGAGGTGTGGCAAGAGCTCTGTGCGTCCCTTCGTGAGGGCCTGGATCCCACCTGTAAAGGCGCACCCTCAGGCCCCAGTCACCTCCCAAAAGCCCCACTCCCCAGTGGGGGCTAGAGCTCAGCAGATGGATCTGGGGGCCGTGAGCGTTCGGGCCACAGCCTCTGCGTGGCTCCCGGGCGCTCTGCGGCCGACGCTCCCAGAACTTTCACCCCAGGTGCCATCTGGGGTGGGGGCGGAGCAGAGCACTCGCCCGCCGGCAGCCCCTGCAGATTTTCTCCCAGACCCCACTCTCCGGCCTGGCTGTGGAACGTCGGTTACAGCTGACTTGCCTCCAGAGAAGCAAAGCACCAAGAAGGAGTCAGCCATGGGAGACCCCCATCCTGGAGCTCCGGGTCCCCCCACAGCCCCGCATGTGGCAATTAAACACACATTCTGGAGGGACTGTCTTTACTCTGCCCGGGCTGTCCAGAAGCTCTGGCAGAGACGTGGCAGTCCAGGCTGGGAGTCGGGTTCTCAAGAGGATATTCAAAGTGGAAGTCTCACCCAGGGAAAGAACAGTTGCAGAGGGGAGCAAGGGTGCCAGAGTGGGAAGGGGCGGGCTCTGCACATCTTCCACCAGATGATGTGACTCGGTGAGGGGCCCGGCCCCTGGGCAAGGCCACCCTCCGCCAGGAGCCAGGGTGCCCACCCGGGCAGCTTTGGTGGCCCTTCCTTGAGGGCGGGTGAGACAGGGCCCCCACTAGGGGTAGATGTTTCTTCCCAAGAGCAAATCAGGACAAACTACAAGGTTGGAGAGGTGTGTTTTTCCCTGGGAAAATGCACGCTTGTGGAAAATCAACTGTTTGACATCTTAGATTTGCTACATTCCAGAAGGGAGGTGCAGCCTTTTGCCTGGCACGATGGGGCGGGGCCCCAGGCTGGAGGCTGCTGGCGGAGATGGGTCCTTGTAGATGCGAGAGGGCCCCACGAAGCATGGGGACCCAGTGACCCGTCCCCAACTCAGGGTGGAGCTGAGGATCTCTCTCCGTGGTCCTCTGGAGTGGGGCCCTCGCAGGGTCCCCTCAACCATCTCAGGTGTTGACACCTGGAGCTGGGAGAGGCTGGGCGACAGCAGGAGAGCCCAGTGTCCTGAGCCCCCCAGAGCAGCCGCCCAGCAGGGCCGTCCTTCCCACAGAGGGGGAAGGTGCGCTGGCCGGGGCCCTGCTCAGCTGGGCACTGGGTGGTCAATCCTGCGGGCACAGACCTCCGGGAGGGGGGCCTGGCCTGGCTGCAGTTCTGCCCTCTGTGCCCCCTGGCAGGAACTCAGCCCTGCTCCTGCCCTGAGGGTTTTTCCATCCTTGTGTTGAAGCCTCAGAGCTGCAGGCGGGCCCTTCTGTTCACAACCACGTGTTCTCTGTGTGTGTGCATGTGTGTGTGTGCATGTCTTGTGTTCTCTGACCCAGAGCTGAATCCCAAGGCTCCTCCCGACCTGGGTGTGTCCTGCAGGGGACACTGAGGCTGGAGGGGCTCAGCCACATGCCCAGCGTGCAGGGCAGTCCTTCCAGCCTCCTGGGATGCAGGCCTTTTAGGCCCCCCTCCCGCCTTCCTTTCTCCTTCTCAACTTTGCCCTCCCCCCCTCCTTTCTGGCAAGCAGATTGCAATCCAAACTTGTTGTTAACTTCTCCCCTGCAGTTGTCCGCCAGCCCATCCAAGTTAAATATTACTCACGGAGATGAAGGCCCACTGGCCTGGAGATGGACCGGTCTGGGGAAGGTGCTGGGCAGAGGCCAATGCCAGGCCCACGGCCACGGGGACCCTCCCTGTGGCGTCTGTGGGTGCTGGGGGTGGGGTGGGGTTGCAGGAAGGGATCCCGCAGGCCTCTGCCCCACCCTTTGAAGTTGCCTGTGTACTGAACCTTCATGCTGCGGCCAGAACAGTGGGTAGTGGGTCCCTGGGTGGAGTGGCGGGGGGAATCGTCTGGGGCAGAAGAGGGGCTTGGGCCCGGCTGGGCAAGGACCCTCCCCTCGGCTGGTGGCTTCTGCCCTGTGCCAGGCTGGGAGCAGGATGGGGAACAAAATGTTCAGAAAAATAGCCTGTCTGTTTCGAATCGATTCCTCTTATCTCGCCCTCAGTTTTCCCAGCAGCGAAGTGGAAGCACAGGGCTGCTATCCACTGAACTTCCCTTCCTCCTCCGGGGGAGCGCCCACCCACTCACCCAGCACCCGCCCCACCCCCGCCCATCAGTGAGGGGCTGTGGCTCTGGGGATTCCCTGGCTCAGAGCAGCACCCCCCAAGCCCCCACCCCCGGGGGCAGCAAAGCTGGGAGCAGACAACAGGCCTTCCTCTTTTCATCACCTGTCACCCCACTCTGCATGGACCCTGCAGGGACCTGAATGCGCCCTGGCCTCAGGGACTTTGCACCTACTGTGCTGGGCCCAGAAGGCTCACCTCTTACTCAAGTAGTGCCCACCTCTACTTGGTACCCGACCCACCTCACTTTGGTCGATCCTTCCTAAGACTACGTACTCCCATCTAACATAGAACATGTGGAAATTTAATTTTTTGTTGTCTCCCATGGATCTGTAAGCACTTGAGAACAGGAAGTCTTTCCTGCTGGTCTGCACACTTGTCTCAGGTAGGCCTTCAATACTCTTGATGGGAGAAGTCAACTCCACACTCACGCCTGGCCGGGGGTCCCCCCCAGACGCACTCACTGCCCCTCACTGCCAGAGCCCCCTAGCCCCTACCTGGATCCCAGCCCGGGCAGGACACGTCTGGCTGACCAGAGCTCAGACCAGGGCCACCTTTGGGGCCCCAAGGGTCCAGAGGAAGAGGCGGGGCCGGGGCTATCCCAGAAGCCTGAGCTGTTACATAGAAGCACCAAGGAGGAGGGCAGAGGACAGAGGCACACAGAGCCTAGCACAGCTGCCCCCTGACCGGTTCCAGGGCCACAGCCCGTTCATCCCCAGACTAGAAGCCCACCTCCTGCCCTCGCTGTCCCATGGCCCCTAGACCCCGCGCCTTTGTCCAGGCAGAGCTTCTTGGGTTAGGGACCCTGTGGACACCCCGCTGCTAGAGCCACTCGGCTTCAGGAAGCAGGGCCGGCCCCCAGCACCCACACCCTGGCTTCGTTTGGTCGGTCAGACCTGCCGTGGGCTCTCTCGTGAGGCCTCCTCCCGGCCTGAGCTCGAGGCCGCAGCCAAGGACAGGGAGCCTCCTGGGGGCGGGGCCAGTTGAAAGGCCCACCTGTACCCCCCTCCCAGCCGAGTTCTCTGCAAACCTTTTTTGTGAATGTGTCTGTGTGGGGCTCTGGAGATAAGGCCGCCCACCTGCGTGCCTCCTGCCCAGACCTGTGAGTGTACCTGCCTGTGTCAGACAGGCGAGTTGGGACTTTGTACCTGAAATCCAGCAGGAGGGCAGGAACGTGGGCCTTGAAACCGCCTTCCTTCAGTGTCATTTCTGGGGGCAATGAAGTCGGCTAATGAGGTATCTGCTGCACATTTTCTTGCCCTCTGTGTTGCTGGCGGGACAGAGTGTGGCCCTGACCCTTGGCCTGGCCCCCACAGTGCCCCCACGGCCCTGCCTGCTCCCCTCCCCCTAGACCCCAGACCCAGCGTCTGCTTTCTGGCTGAGGCTGTGAGGGTGGGGCTGGAGTTTGTTTTGTTGTGGGCTCCGTGAGGTGATGGGGAGTGCAGGGCCTGCTTAAGGGATGGGACCCCAGCATCCCACCAGGCCAGGTAGCCAGTGCAGGGCCAGGAGCTGGGTGGGCTGGGTCCTTTGCGCAAGGAAAAACTTCTGACCATGATGGGGATGCAGGGAACACAGGGCTCTGCAAACTGCACTCTCCTGTCCTAGGAGGCATTGCCAAGACTTCTCATTGCCAAGACGTTTCAGCAAATGTCTACGTCTACAACAAAGCAAGTACCCAGAAGTAGGGCTCTTCTCCCACCCTATCCTGGTCAGAGGTGGACATCGAGCTCTGAGTGTCTACGTCATTGGTCTGGGCTGAGGGCAGACCTCAGGCTGGACATTGCAGGCAGTGCTGCGTAAAGTGAAGCCCGGACAGAGACATGCCTGGTGACCAGCGGCAGGAGACCTAGGCCCAGGTGGAGGGGCTGTGGCCTCCCCAGTGCAGCTGCCTGACCAGGACCAAGGTGTGGAGCCTGAGGCCTGGGGACCACACAGGAGGGCAGCAGCCCCTGGCCAGGGGGTGTGACAGCCTCACAGAGGGGACTGGAAGCCCATGGGCCGCAGGCACTTAACGGTTTCTGATGCAGGGACCACAGGGGCTTCCTAGGCCAGACAGACTGCTGGCCCAGCAGCCAGCAAGGCCCGGCGCCAGCCTGCCCTGCCTCCCCAGCCACTGGGGCCCGGCAGCTCCCACAGGACGGCCAGCCTGGCAGGAATCCCGGAGCAGGAGGGACCAGACTGCTCCTGGGCCTGGGGCCTCTGCCTCGGGGCTGCAGCACAGTCACCCGGAAGGGCCCGGGGAAGGCCAGACGCTGCCCGCTGAAGGCCTCGACCGATGGCAGTCGGGGGCAGGGACGGCGGGCCATGGCCCACAGGCCCCGGGGCTTGACTGGGGCCTGCGGAGCCTGGGAAGGCACCCAGGGCCGCCGCATAGCCCCTGGCCCGGCAGCGCAGCGGCGGCTGGAGGCCTGGGCGGCAGGAAAGGGAAAGGTGACGTCATTGCCGCCTGGAATCTGCTGTTTGGAGGCGTCGCCATGGAGACCGGAAGGCTCAGGGTGGGTAAAAATAGCAAACCCAAGAGGGTGTAAGTTCCAAGAACGAGTCTCTGAAAAGAAAGGAAAACATCGTTTCTCAAGGCAGACAGAGGCCCGGGGCTGGGAGTCCAGCAGGAGGGGCCGAGGAGTTTCCGGCTCTGCCGGCACCCGCTGGCCCCTGGTCCCCAGCGTCCCTGCTGCTGGGAGCTTTGTCCCCAAGCAGGGCGTGGCGAGTGACAGGCTCCCGGCAGGAGCGTCTGGGAGTCCTTCCTTTGGGCGGGGCGGGAGCAGCCGCTGCTCCGGGCCACTTTTCCTCCCCTTTTTCTTCTGCAGCTGAGGAAGTGGGAGCCCGGAGCCCAGGCCAAGAGCAGCTTCGACGGCAGACGGCTCGGAGCCCAAGGCTTCGCCGCCTGGGCCCAGAGGC
This sequence comes from Camelus dromedarius, assembly GCF_036321535.1. NCBI lineage: Eukaryota > Metazoa > Chordata > Mammalia > Artiodactyla > Camelidae > Camelus > Camelus dromedarius. The sequence continues at coordinate 70,016,328 of NC_087449.1, read as the reverse complement.
ACGGGGAAGGGGCTTCTCGGGGGAGAAGCTCGCGGCGGGCCTGGCGGCTACCCCTCCACCCTGGGAGTTGCCTTCCAGGCCAGGAAGGCACCTGTCTTGGTCCTCCCCAGGCCAGACTGGGCTGAGCCCCTGAAGTGCCCAGCACATGCTGTCTGGACGCCTCCTCAGCTGAGTCCTCTGGGGGCCCGCTGTGTCCTCACGGGCTGCCTTCTATTCCAGGCCACAGAAAGGGGGCAGCGCTAGGAGGCTGGGGGCCCTTCTCCCCTGACTGTGAGGATGGACCCTCTGCAGCCTCAGGGGGCTCCCTGGGCCAGTGCCCACCTCTGGGAAACAGCGCCGTCCTGCTGGGGGCTCCTGCGGCACCTCACCGAGGAACACCTATCCGAACCAAAGTGAAATCTGGTCGCCACTCCTTCCCAGAACACAGGTCCCTGCTGAAATGTGGTTGGACTCGGGACCAAGGGCACCAGGTGGGGGTGCCCATGGGGGCGACTCTCAGGCCCGAGTGAGAGGCAAGCCCATCCCCATCCCACTGGGGACAGCGACAGGGGACAGCGACAGCTACAGCAACTCACAGTACCCCAGGGAAATCCCTTCCTTCCTCCCTTCCTGCCTGAGGCTGGGAGTGGGGCTGGGTCTCTGCCCTCAGTGCCCCAGGGAATCTGGAATGAGCTGGTGTCTCTTCTCTTCCACCTTTGTTCTGCAGGGTAAGGGGAAGCCCCTCTCTCCACACAGGGTGGGTGGGGCCCGGGGATCACAAGGGCCTTGCCTCTCATGCCCTGGGCTTGTGGTGGCTGATGGCTGGAGAAGGAGAAGGGGAAACGGAGCCCCTGTGGGGGGAGCTCATTGCCCCCAAGAAATAGCTCAGACGCCTTATGTAAGGAGTGAGCTCACCGCAGAGCCTGCCAGGAATGACGACAGGAGGGCGGGAGGGGGCCGGCTCGGGGAACCGATTTACGAGGAGAGAGGGGCCCAGGGCCTGTGCAAGGAGGGGGCTGTCGGCTGGCCCTGGGCTACAGGGCCGCGGGTACCGGCCTGGGGCTGGAGGGGCCTGAGCGCTTGGTGTGGCCCAGCAGCCTACAGACCGAGATTCACGCTGCTTCCCCCACTGCCAGGCGCTGGCAGGCGTGTGGTCAGAGCAAGGGCCCTCTTAAGGCACCCGAGACCCTCAGGGACCAGCTTGGAGAGACTTAGAGGGTTGGACACCAGCTGCCCTCTGTCCTCTTGCTCCCCCCCCCCCCCACGACAGGATGCTCAGCCCCAGCGGATGCTGCTCTGAGGGTGGCCTCCCCTTTCTTTCTCCTGCCGGGGTCCTGATTCCCCGCCCTGGCGTGCCCCCTCCTTTCTGGGTGTGGAGCATTCCCCCACCTCATGTGCAACAGGCCCAAGCTCCGGAGCCAGCCCGGCCACACTCAGGCCCAGAGAGGGTAAGGGGCTCAGGGAGTGCGCAGCGCCCTCAGCCAGGAAGAGCCGACTCCCGGAGCACCCGGCTGGGGGCGGCTGACCCCACCAGTGGCTGGGCCGGGAGATGTGCCTCACCTCCTCTGACCGCCATCATCCATTCGCCAAGAGTTAGTGAGAGTCTGCTCGCCACTTGCTGCCTCGGGTCCCTGACAGGGAAGGGACACGGGACGCTCAAAAGGAGGTGACCCCAGGACCTGAGGTTGGGGCACAGAGGGGCCAGGACAGGGCTGGGAGCCCAGGGTGGGGCAGACCTCATCCCAGCAAGTGTGGCTGGCACAGATGGAGAGAAGGAGGCAGCTGGGGGGCTGTGGGCCCAAGAGAGGGGAGGAGGGCAAATATGGGGGCAAGGGACAGACATGGCAGAGGTGAGGGGCCAGGAGGGGGACCCTCACTGGATCTCAGGCTTCCCCTGACTGCTGGGAGGTAAAGTGAGTGTGTCTGGAAGGCAGGGCCTGCACAGAGGGGCTCCTTGTTGTGGGTCTGCCACTCAGGGCACCCCTGGCCCCTGTCCACACCCTGCCATGGGCGTCTGGGCCTCACCTGGGCTCCCACCCCCTTGCTACACGGTGCCCTGGGCAGGTCCTGGGCCACCCAAGCTTGGTGGCCCTGCTATGACACAGGATGGTGACACCATGACCCTCAGTGCCTCATGTGTATATGAGCGTGTCACAAAAGCCTTGGCACCCAGGGAGATTGTTTTGACCACTGGGCCCTTTGGTCGTTACTGGCAGCAGGCAGTTTGGGCCCCTGGAGGGCCATCTCTGGAGGGTGCTGTTGGAAAACTGCCTTTCTGCCCTCGTCGTGCCCCGTGCCCAGCTGGTGGCACTCAGCAATGATTGCTGGACAAAGGGACCGCAGAGGGTCCTTGAAAGATGCTGCCAACGCCAAGGCCCCGGCCGGGGCCCAGCTCCCCCTCTGCGGCAGCTCAGCACTCCTGCGCCTCCTGCTTCATGCACAGGACCTGGGCCCAGGCCTTGGGTCCTGGCCGGCCCAGGGCTGCAGGGCACAGGCAGAAGGCGGCCACCCTGTGATCGGCGGGGTGTGGCTGGAGCCTGGGTGGCGGTGGCTGGAACAGGATGCTTCAGGGAGTTGGGTCCTGCGGGCAGGGGCGGGTCCGCAGGGCAGGACGCCCACACGGGCTCTCTCTGCTCCTCCATGAGCACCCTCCAGGCTGAGGATGTGTCCGCAGAGCCAGGCCAGGAAGTGAGCCCCTGGGCTCGGAGCCCCGGGCGGGCCAAGGCCTGTGCGCCCCTCCCTCATTCCTGCTCATTCCTCTGAGGCCTGTGCTGGCTGAGTGGGGCGGGCAGGGGTTCCCCCAGGGCACGGGGTTCCAGAGCCAGTGGCCTGAGGCCACACTGCTCCCACCCTGGGTGTGAGACTAGACACAGGGCTGAGCCATGCTCTGGCTCCCACGACTGCCCTGCCCTGCCCTGCCCAGGCCCCCGGAGGCTGGGCGGACTCCATGTTGCCCCATCAGCTTCACCTGGCAGCTGAGGCCAGTCCTTCTGGTGGGGGGGCGGCTGGTGGTGCCTCGGGGCTGTGGGGTGGACATTTGAGCAGCTGAGTGGCTCTGCTTGGCGCGGGAAAGGCGCCCACTCTTCCCTCTCCTCCACCTCCAAGAGGACAAGGGCAACGCCTGGGTAGGGGAGGGGGGGTGGGGAGGGGGCAGGCCTGTGGGGGCGCTGCCTGCACGGGAGATGGGCAGGTCCTGGGGCGCGGCGGCACACTGGGCTCACCTCACTGCCAGTGGTGGCTCTCACACACCTGGGCCAGGCACTCTGCTCAGCCCCCTGAACACCACCTCGCGGACCCCCGTGGGGCAGGTCTCAGCTGAGAGCTGGACGCGGGGACCCTGTGTGACCCTGTCCCCACCCCGGCCCCTGACTACCCCAGGGGAGGCCACCTGGGATGAGTAGCCCTTGTGTGGGCCACAAGGCTGACCCCGCCAAAGGTTCCACGAGAGAAGGGGAGTCCCTCCCAGACAGAATGGTCCAGGAAGAACAACGGGGAAGTTCAATAAACCTGGAAGCGGCTTTTCCGGAAAGGCAGAGAAAGCAGGTCAGCACAAAGAAGGAATTAAAAACACCTGCAGTTCCCTCACTTTTTTGTCTCTGGTGTAGAATCTGAAGATGACCAAGGACCACGCTGGCTGCACCCAGGTATTGTGACTGACAGTGTTTCCATCGTCATCCAATTTAAAACTTTTTGATTCCCATTATGAGTCCTTCCTTAATCAATGGCTTTTTCAAAATATGTTTTTTAATGTCCCAAACTGTGGCATTTTTTGGTGGCAAAGTGAGTTTGCTTTTTTGGTTGTTACTTTCGTTCAGAGTTACTTAGTTCAGAGTTTTGATCTTTTGGTTTAAGTCTGGCCAAAGAAAGGCAGATACACAGATGAAAGGAACAAAAGGAGCCCAAAGGTCTGGACTCTCCCGACCTGTCCGGAGTGGTCACTGAGCCGCCCTGCCCGACCTCGGGGCATCGGCCTCTCTCAAGTCTTCCAGCTGTTTCTTGTCTGACTTTTCTCCATTTTTCCACATTGTGTGTTCTTGCTGCTGTTCCCTTCATTTACGAGTTTTAGACATTGTGAGATGTCCCTGGAGGAGCTCTGACCAGCACTCTCTGCCCGCCCGCTGCTCACTCTTCGATCTTCCCGAATGAGCTCAGCTGTTGTGTATACTATTATGACTACGTAGATACTGTGCACTGCTAAGCCAACTGGGGAGCCCCGCTTAGGTTTTCCCTTTGTTTTTCCTGAAGTTAACAGTTGCCTTGCTTTCTGTTTTGCCTACTGGGTTGTCTCTGTGCCTACAGCAAAGACCTACATCACCCACCAGCCTCTCCACACAGTTTTCGATCGTTGAGTGTGTCCTATATTCTGTCGGTTCCTGGTTTTTCTGGCACCCTCTACCCTCTTGCCCTGGTCTGGGCTGGTTGCTCTCTGGGCTCCACCTCCAGGCTGGTAGGCAGAATCTCTATGTCCCCTTTGTGGACCTCTATTCCCGGTCCTCAGTGGGTGTGAGGCCAGCTGCAAGCTCACGCAGGCCACTCAGTCGCGATCCTGCTCACCACTGTGACTTGCCTTCCTTCCTTGTTCCCGGCTCCACAGAGCTTCCTGCCTTCCGCGTTTTCAAACATTTAAAGGGCAGACCTGTGTTCTCTGACCTGCTTTCGTGTTGGACCAGGAAGGGGGGCCAGTTCCTCTGCCATCTGGGCTGGAGCTGCAGCCAATGCTCTCAGGGTCCTGCTCGTGCCCCCAGGCCTCACCCCCACCTTGCCCAACGGTAGGACTTTCAGCAGCCCTGCCCCACTGGGCAGCTTAGGTGCACCTGGGCCGAACTGAGAATGCATGCCTCCTCCCCATGACACTTAAAATAAATTCTGTGTGTTCTAACAACCTCAAGCTTACAGAGAAGCTGCGAGAACAGTGCAGGAACCCCCGTCGCGCCCCACGAAGCGCTTGAGGTCCCCGCTGACATGGCGCTCTGCCGCAGCCCTGGCACCATGTCCTGGGCAGGGTCGCTATCGTCTGGTCCTCAGGCCACATCTGGGGCTTTCTGGTTGTTCCACTGACATCACAGTGAGATCCAGCGAGGGTCCCCAGGTTTCACAGAGCTGACGTCTTGTTCTTCTCCATCGGTCTGGAATATTCCTCAGCCTTTTCCTCACTGTCACCTCTGAAGGTTCCGGGCCCATCCTTCTGTACAAAGTCCCTCTGTATGGGTGTCTGAGGTTTCGTCGTGGTCAGATGCAGGTCATGCCTTTTTGGCAGGAGAGCCACAGCAGCCTGTCCCACCATGCCAGGCAGTGCAGGGTTGCGGTGCATCCAGTGCCTGACGGTTTCCACTTTGATCGCTTGATTATGGTGGTGCCTGGCGGTGCCTCACCTGGGAACTCACCCTTCCCTTTGCAATTGACAGGAGCCTTGTGGGGAAGAACTTTAAAACTATACATTTCCATAGAAAAGCAAAACAAACAAACAAAAATATGCAAATAGCTCTTTTATCAGACTTTCAGCTTATGAATATGCTTATTTTAATAAATACTTGAATATGCAGATACGGTTTTCTGATTCCACAGTTATAATCCGCGATCACCGTTATGCTCTCAGATGTGGCAGTGATCTCCCCTCTGAGCTGCCCAAAAGTCCTTTCGACATGTTCCTGTTTCGCTTTGAGCTCTCCATACTGCCTGACACTGTGGTAAGATGTTCCAGACTAGTCCTGTCCTCTCTCTGTCCAAGCCCTTTCCCTTCCACGGAGGATGGAATTTAGAAGCCAAGACTCAGGTTCTCGGGGTGCTTGCGGCTGCTGGGTTGTCACTCTTTCAGGGCCTCTCCCTGGGCAGAGTTAGGGATTACCTGGATGTCTGTACAAACACACTTTTACATTTATAGTTTGTCTACTTGTTTATAAACATTGGAATTCTTGGGTTCACGCAGGGATTGCTGACTCCAGTCCAATGTCACATGTTTGTTTATCTCTTCCCATATTTTTAATTCCCATCTCTAACAGTGACAACCCTGACTCTTATCATGAGGAATGTGTTTCTTTATTTGGCCAATCCCATATATAATCAATCTCCCCGTTCCAGCAGATGTCCCCTCCCCACCTTGGGCTCTGATCTTGCTCAGGGCTGCCCCCCACCCCCTGAGATGACTCTGCACCCCAAGATCCAGCTCCAAGAGCCCGGGTGACAAGCTTGTAACGCACTTGGTGTCCTGCCTTCCCTCCCTCCCTTCCTCCATCCCTAACCTGTGTGTCCTAGAAACACCTCTCAAATAAACGATCTGCACTCAGAACTTTGCCTTGGGGTCTGCTTTTGGTGGAACCCAAACTAAGACAAAAGTCTTTTCTAAATTTTTACCAAGCTCACGTTACCTGAGTAACTTCTGTTTAGAATTTAAGGTTTTAGAACAGTATCTTAGCATGTTCCTGACAATGCAGCTGCGCTTGTCTGAGACCAGGTGTTTCCTTCCCATGGGGCAGGGCACAGGTGGCAGGTGGAAGTCAGGCAGGGCAGAGCCATTCCCCCCAGAAGCTGTCTCTCGGGGGTCTCTGTCGGGGCCTGCTTTTCTGAGCCTTCCGCCCATTTCCCCAGCCGGGCCTCTGAGCTGGCCCCGAGGCCAGGGGCGCCCCATCACTGCCAGCGCCCTCGTCTCTGGCCTGTAGCGCTGCTGGCTCCAAAGCCAGCCCCCAGCCCCTGGAGGCCTGCGCAGCACCTGAGCAACCGCGTCCCCTACAGGCAGGTTTGTCAATCCGTCGCCTCCTCAGCTGGAGGAGATGGAGGCCACATGGGGCAGAACTTGGTCTCCATCCTCCTGGTCCCAAGGCCTGGCTCGTGCACATGGGGGTATAATCTCCACAAGCGTGTGCGCATGCAGGGGTGAGCGCGCGCACCACCAGCTGCCCACACCTGTCAGTCAGCATGGCAAGGGCTGGAGAGTGAGCCGGGCGGGCCTGGCGCCTGCTGCTCGCTGGTTCCTGTCCCTGTCCCCTGACATGGCAGTGCCTGTGGCCTGGACCCCCCACCTGCCAGTGTGGTGCATGGCCTGTGGCAGGGGACAGTGGGAGAAGCAGGCCACTGGCCAGGGCAGCTGCTGGGATGGGTTGGAGGCAGGAAGGCCAGCATGTGGGAGCTCCCCCAAGCTGGGCTTGTGGAGAAAACAGGGCCTGCCTGACTCACTCCAGGCACAGCTGCCCTGGCCCTTGGTGGGTAGGGTGGGCTTGGCTGCTCCAGAAGCTCCATTATCTTTTGGGGAAGATGACCTCAAAGCCCATGGAGGCAGAGACATTTTAGAGACCAGAGCAGTCCCTCCTTACTTCTCTGGGCCCTTCACCCTTCACCTATCCCCTGCCCCCTCCTGCACACCCACCTCGGCTTCCTTCTGGGCTCTGAAGCTGTGGGAGTGTTGGCTCCTCCACCTGGGCCCTTCCCGAGACACCTTCCTGGAGCCCTGCAAAGCCAGAGGGCAGAGGGAGGAAGCACAGGGAGCCGGGCCCTGCCCGTCTGGGGGGCCTCGGGCTCAGAGCCCTCCTGGGAGCGCCCGCTTGGCCAGAGGAGCTGGAGAAGTTGTGTGCTCGGCCGGGAGCCCCTCCAGACCGGCCCTCTGGAGCTCCAACCGCCTTCTCTCACGTATAGGCTGTCTGCATGGGACTCAAGTCCACGTGGAAGGAATCAACTCTCTCAGGTGCCACAGACATGCTTTTGGTCCAAATGTGGACCATGAACACAGCCTCTGAAAGCAAAGAAGTCCTTTTTCTTGTTTTTTAAATATCCCTTTCCTAGTTTTCTCATGTTTGCCTAGAAAAGCCTTGTGCTGGGGGCACTGGATTGACGAGTGGAAGGGACAGCCCCCCAGGGCACAGGCGAGGGCAGGCGAGGGTTTCCTCACAGAAAGGCCTGGTGTTTGAAGGCGGAGCACTAACCCTGAACCTCAAGGCGCCCAGGCACCTGCCTGTGTCTGCCATACAGGTGTGGGGTCACCTGGCCATCCTCAGTGCCCCTCCAGACGCCTGCCCGTGCCTGAGGGGCAGTTGAGGCCTGCAGACACAGCCGGGTGGCTCCCGGGGCAGACACGGCCCCTGAGGAGTGCTGCTTTGGGGCCACCTCCAGCCCCCACTGGGGAGGCAGCAGCAGGTGATGAGCTGGAGGTCACAAGGGCTGAAGTGAGTGTGGCCCTCCGGCCCCTGCCCACCACTGTGGGCACCCCCCACGACTCCCCCCATGTTCAGGCCAGCTTGGATGCCTTTGTCCTGTAGAGGAAAAGGGATCACTGCCCAGCTCGACTGGACTGTCCTTCTGCCTCGGGCTGAGTGCAGCCAGAATTGTCCTCCTCACCTCGAGTCCCCAGCCCCCAGGCCTCTGCTGGATGCTGCCTCCTCGGGGGGCCACCCAGCAGAGTCTGTCCAACTCCAGGCCCCAGGCTTGTCCCACCCAGCACTTTCTGGTTGGTCTCTCCCCAACGATACAGCCAGTGTATGGAAGGACGCACAGTGAGTTCTCACTCTGGCCATGCCCTGGGTGTCCCGCAGATGTGTGAACGGCTCTCTGGACAAGGAGGCTGCACGGGAAGGGTCACGCCAGTCTGCGGGAGGAACGGAGCCCGGTCCCTGAGGACTCACCACGGGCCTGCCCCTGGCGGCTACCTGGCCGGACAGCACGGGCCACAGCGCCGAGGATGCAAGCCCTGCCCGTGGAGACGCAGCTCTGCACGGGGCTGGTGGGAGGTGACGTCGCTGGCCGTGCGGAGGGACCAGGATGCAGGGTCACAGGGGGGTCGCTCTTGGACCAGTCATCCCTTGGAGGGGTGCTGTGCGGTGCCTGCATCGCGTGGGGGCTGTCGGAACACGCTGCATGGTGTCTGTCTCCTGCGTGGGGTCTCCGGGGCGTCACAATTCTAATGTGTGTAGGGACCCACGTTGTGTTGTTGGTGTTCCTGTCCTACGTGGGAGTTGGATCATACTGCGTGGCGTCCCGGTCGCGTGCGGGGGCCCCCGGGGTGTGTCGCGTGGCGTTCCCGTCGTGTGCGTGGGGACCCCGGAGGCCGGGAGGTGTGCGGTGGAGGGTGCGCAGCCCCGTCCGGTCTGCCCCTCAGCTGGTTTGCGGTTGTGGTGGGGTCTGCGTGTGGGTTTCTGGGCTCCGGCGGTGACGGGGCCGCGCGCCGTCGCAGCCGCGCAGGAAGCGGCCTCCGCCGGATGGGGGTCCGGGGCGCCGCCGCCACCCCCGCGGAGCCGCCTTCCGGCGGGCGGGGCTAAACGGAGCCGAATGGGTCTGAATCCCCGGCGGGCGGGGACGAGCGGAGCCGAGCAGGCCCGAGTCCTGGGCGGGCCGGCCCGAGAGGAGCCGAGCAGAGCCGAGTCCCAGACGGGCGGGGCCGAGCGGAGCCGAGGGGGCCCGAGCCCGGGGCGGTCGGGCCCGAGCACGGCCGAGTGGGTCTGAGTGCCCAGCGCGGGCGGGGGGAGCGCGCGTTCCTGGAAGAGCCGGCCGGGGGGCGGGCGCATTCCTGGCCGGCGCTCGGCTGAGGCGGACGCGCGGCCCCAGACGACGCACGGGGCGGGGCGGTTGCGCGGAGCGGGGCGGGGCGGGGCGGGGCGCGGGGCGGGGCGGCGGCGTGAGCTCAGCGGCCGGCGCTCAGTCCGAGCTGGAGCGAGCCGCCGGGAGGATGTGCGCCGAGCCTCGCGCCGCCGCCGCCGCCGCCGCCGCCGGGGTCTGAGGCCGCCGCCACAGGCGCTCCGCCGCCCCGGAAGCCGCGCGCGCGGGCGGGCGGGCGGGTGGGCAGGCCGCGGAGCGGGGCGCGGGCGGCGGGGTGGGCGCGGGCCGGGCCGGGAGGCCGGCGGCGGGCGCGACGCGGCCGGCCAGCGCCGCCGGGACGAGCCGGGCGGGCGCCGCGCGGTGGGAGGAGCGGGGCGGCGGCGGCGGCGGCGCGCCGCGCGAGGACGGCCCGGCGGGCCCCGCGCCCGCGCCCCCGCTCCTCCCGGGCCCCTCGGCCTCGGCCGCCGCGGCGATTCGCGCCTCCCGGCGCCGGCACCTGCCCGCGCGCCCCCCGCGAGCCCCGGGCCCGCGAGCGTTGGCGTTGGCGTTGGCGGCGCGCGCTGGGGCATGCCCCGCGCCTAGGGCCCGGGGGGCGCGCGGGGGGCGCGCGGGGGGCCCGGGCGGCGGCGGCGGCGGGCGCGGCGCGGGGCGCGTGGATGTGGCGCCGGGCCCGGGCGCCGGCGGGCTCCAGCGGCGGGACCCCTTCGCCCCGCCCGCCTTCCCTTTCGCGCCCACGGGCGAGGCCGAGGCCGCGGCCGTAATCGGCCGGGAGCCGACGGCGGGGGGCGGCCGGGGCCGAGGCCGGGGCCGCCGCCGGGGCGCGCGGGGCGGCGGCGGGGGCCGCGGGGGCCCCGGCGCGCGGGAGCGGGAGCGGCCTGGGGAGCCGGAGCGCACTATGGAGGCGGCGGCGGGCGGTCGCGGCGGCTTTCAGCCGCACCCGGGGCTGCAGAAGACGCTGGAGCAGTTCCACCTGAGCTCTATGAGCTCGCTGGGCGGCCCGGCCGCCTTCTCGGCGCGCTGGGCGCAGGAGGCCTACAAGAAGGAGAGCGCCAAGGAGGCGGGCGCGGCCGCGGTGCCGGCGCCGGTGCCCGCGGCCGCCGAGCCGCCGCCGGTGCTGCACCTGCCTGCCATCCAGCCGCCGCCGCCCGTGTTGCCCGGGCCTTTTTTCATGCCGTCCGACCGCTCCACGGAGCGCTGCGAGACCGTGCTGGAGGGCGAGACCATCTCGTGCTTCGTGGTGGGCGGCGAGAAGCGCCTGTGTCTGCCGCAGATCCTCAACTCGGTGCTGCGCGACTTCTCGCTGCAGCAGATCAACTCGGTGTGCGACGAGCTGCACATCTACTGCTCGCGCTGCACGGCCGACCAGCTGGAGATCCTCAAAGTCATGGGCATCCTGCCCTTCTCGGCGCCCTCGTGCGGGCTCATCACCAAGACGGACGCCGAGCGCCTGTGCAACGCGCTGCTGTACGGCGGCGCCTACCCGCCGCCCTGCAAGAAGGAGCTGGCCGCCAGCCTGGCGCTGGGCCTGGAGCTCAGCGAGCGCAGCGTGCGCGTGTACCACGAGTGCTTTGGGAAGTGCAAGGGGCTGCTGGTGCCCGAGCTCTACAGCAGCCCGAGCGCCGCCTGCATCCAGTGCCTCGACTGCCGCCTCATGTACCCGCCGCACAAGTTCGTGGTGCACTCGCACAAGGCCCTGGAGAATCGGACCTGCCACTGGGGCTTCGACTCGGCCAACTGGCGGGCCTACATCCTGCTGAGCCAGGACTACACAGGCAAGGAGGAGCAGGCGCGCCTCGGCCGGTGCCTGGACGACGTCAAGGAGAAGTTTGACTACGGCAACAAGTACAAGCGGCGGGTGCCGCGGGTGAGTGTACCGCGGGTGAGTGTCCCGCCGCCCACCGGGCCTGGGGCGTGGGAGGGGCGGGGCCCTCCTGGGCCAGGGGTTGTCTTCTGTTCTTCTGCCTCCCCCACGTGTCTCAGAGTTTTGTTTCGCTCTAAGGAAATTCAGGGTAGCGCCAGTGTCCCCACAGACAGCCCGGGAGGAAGGGCCTCCCGGCTGATCTCTGGGACCAGGTTTGCCTGGTTGGGGGTCCTCGGGGGGCCTGGAGCAGGCCTGGTGGATGAAGCCTTCCCAAGGCCCACAGCCGTTGTCCAGATGGGCTGGGAAGGGCAGGCTTCGGACCTCGGACTCTTCCGCCCTAAGTCCCGGGAAGTTTGATCTGGGCGGGCCTTCCTGGGGCCTCAAGCCCAGGCCTTCCTCGGGGCCCAAGGAGGTGTCCAGACTGGGTGGGGGAGGATTCGGCCCTCACCCTAAGGCTCCCAGGCTCACACACGGGTGTCTGCGTTTCCCAGCAGGCAGAACTTGGCCAGGCAGGCCCTGTTTGTGCCTTGAAGTCTTGGGAGACAGACTCAAAACTGAAGCCAGGTGTCCAGGCCGTGGTGGCAGGGGGCCGAGACTCAGTGACTCCAGCTCTGTGCGTCTGCCTTGGCCTGCCAGGGAGTGAGTCCCAGAGTACCCGTGTGGGGGCGAGGGCCACTTGGCACTGGGCTCGGGGACTGGTCATCGGGCACCTGGGGCCCTGGGTGTCAGAGGAGCTGCTGGCCTGTGATTTGTTTTGGATGTGCACGTTTCCTATCGCCTCTCTGAGACACTGAAGGGTACGGCAGGGAGGCCGCTGGCTGAGGCTCTGTTGTTTGCCAAGAGGAGGTTCTGTGTGATCCAGCCTGGCAGCTTCCAGGCACTAGACGCCGGAACCATTCACTGGGGGCCTCACCAACTTTGCATGGCATCCCCCCCCATCCCTTAGTATTTGTAACTTTTCTTTTAAATATCCAGGCTTATTAAATTGCACACACAGAATGCTGCATCGGCTCAGCTATTCTTGGGAGGCCTAATTAATTCAGCTATTGCATCAAACTTTTTTTTTCCAAATCTGTGAATAGATGCTCCCGCCCGGTTTTCTCTGGGCGCCCCTCCAGCAGAGTGTCAGAGTCTCAGGGAGCGGAGTAGGGGAGGGGAAGTGAGGGCCTGTTGCCTGCGCTCAGAGGGGGCCACCGCGTACATTTGTGGATCTGGTGGTGCTTCTGCCCTTGGCTAGACCAGCGCCCAGGTGGCAGCTGTCTGCAGACTCTGGGGCTGGGATGGGGTGGGAGAGATGGTCTGAGTGGGCAGTGTCAGTGGGGAGGATGCTGACGGCAGACCCAGCAGGCCGGCCGGACCCTCATTTCAGACTGGGGGTTGGCTGTGTGTGGCTTGATGGCTGCTCCCTGTCAACGGGAGGCTTTTCTTTTGGGAGTGCCTGCACCCTTGCTGGTTAGCATGGCCCAAGGGGAGCCCTGTGTGCAGGATTGTGGTAGGTAAAGCTGTGGCAAGTCACTTACATCCAGAGTGGACAGCAGAGGGTCTGCCTGGTGGGGTGCATCCGTCTGTGTCTCTCTCTGAATCTGGATCGTGTGTGTCCGCGGTCTCCCTGTCTTCCTGGGGTTGGCTTTTTGTCTCAGCTGCACACCTGGGCCTAGGCTCTTTTGTGGCAGCCCTTGCTGTTCTGAACACGGGTGTTCACAGGCTCAAGGAAGGCCTGGTCTGGAGCTTGTGGGCTGAGGCACTGCCCAGGGAGAAGGCAAGGATGGTCTCCTGAGCCACAGTCCCAGAGAAGAGGCCGGAGCGTACTTTCACCCTGGTGATGTCAGCAGGTGGTCAGCACTCCTTCAGTGCTCTCCCCGGTGCTGCTCAGGAATCATTTCTTGGTTAGAGAAACCTCCCCCGTGATGGTGAAGATGTGATCGTTGTAAGAGGCTGGAGTCTCCAGGCCTAACTGTCAGCCCTGCCCTGTCCTCACAGTGGTGGCCTGGGCTGGTGGGCCTGCTGCTGGCCTCTGCCGTCCGCCAGTCGCTCAGAGCTCCTGGGTGCTGTCTTGCCGGCTCCTCCCCCTCGGGGGGCACTCTGCCCACCATCCTCGCCCGGTTATCCTCTTCTCGGGGCTCTGCCACTGCCTTGGTTCATGCGTTTGGGAATTCTGTGGCGCACGGTCCCTTTCAGGTCTCCCCGGCACAGCTGTACGCTGGTCTGGTTACAGGCTGGAGGCACCCTGTGAGGAGGGGGATCTCAATTTCAGGGTGGCTGCCAGACCCTACTTGTGGACGAAGCTGCCAGGGAAGACCCCTCTCCAGCACCCTGCTTATCTGTTCTATCCTCCCACTGCAGTTTGACAGATTATTCTTGGGATGTGTTTTGACTTAATTATTTGTTTTATAGTTTATTTTAATACTTTTCATTTGCTGAGGATGAGGACAGAGGAAACAAAAGATGTGCTGGGGCGGCCCTTTGTGGGGATGCGCCTCCCCTGGGTCTTGCTCGGTGACGTGAAGTGAGCCGAAGGGCGCTCGGGGTGTTGGGTGCCAAGGTGGCGCCCTGGTACCCCTACAGCACTTCTCTGCCGTCGGCACGGGCGGGGTTGGTGGCTGGCTCGGGACTTCATTGCTGTCCTGGTGCCTGCTTGCTCTTGCGCGCCCTGCTGTGCCTGCGGCCCGACCACAGAGGGCTGGCGGTTCTGTGGTTGTCCCAGCGTGGAACTGTGTTTGCAGCGGGGCTCCAGCTTTGAGCCTGGAAACGCTGTGCAGACGGCGAGTTCAGGTGTGCAGGCTGGGGCCCCTCCTCAGTGATCCCCACCCTGATGTCACAGGGGCCCAAGGAAGTGCTCTTGGCTGTCCCATGGCTGTCGGGGCCATGGCGCCCTGGCTGCTTTCCTTGGGGGTCTTGCAGTGGCCGGTCTGGCTCTGGAGCCCTGCATCCTCACTCTGTCCCTTGTGGGCCACGTGCCCTCGAGCGAGTTGCTTGACCTGTTTGTGCCTTAGTTTCCACAAGTGTGAAGTGGGCACCACAGGAATTAGCGGCCGTGGACGGCGTTTGTTTGTGGGGTGTTAGCGGTTGAGTGTCACGGGCAGGGCGAGGACTTGTTTTCCGCTGGGATCGTGTGGTGAGAGACAGGAACCTTGGAGCCTTCCCCACGCCCACGGTCGGCTCTGTCCCTTCCTTCGGAGCTTGTCTGACGGCGTCGGGACTGAACAGGACTGATGTTTAACGGGATAGATCGTGCTGTCGGCGCGGCTGCTGGCCGGGACGTGGCTTTCCTGTGGGGGGGGGGGCGCTGCCTCCTGGGGTGGCCGGCACAGGGTTGGCCCTGTGCGGTGGGGTGATGGGCTCCTTGGAACGGCTGCTCCTGAGCGGCCTGATCCTCGGACTGGAGAACCAGGATCGTGTCCGTTTATTGTATGTCTGTCCTCAGGACACCAGGTTCTCGGAGGAGTTGTCTTCGTGGAACTGCCCGGTCTGCACGGCGGGGGCGTGGGCTGGTGGCGGGCAGCGGGCAGCGGGCAGCGCGGGCGTCCGCTGTGGGATCCGTGTATGTTCTAGTGTTGAAAGCGGTGTTTTCTCTGAGAGGAGACCTTGCCAGGCCATCCAAATGGAGGAGCGCCGAGTCCTGCGGGCCCTCTTGGGGAGTGGGGGATCCTGGTCCAGGGACTTTCCCTAAGGGGGGTGCGAGTCGTACTTCTGAGCTGAAGTGACCACGAGAAGGAACGGCATCAGGACCGTCCGTAAGGCTGGGACAGACTCTGACCAGCGTGCTTCTCCGACACCCGCTCTTTGTCCGGGCGCTGTGCTCACCTGGGTACTGGCAGATCTGGGCACAGATGGAGAGGTTGCGCTGTCCCTTGGTGCACTTGCTTTGCTCTAGGTTTTCATGGGTCCCATGGTGATTTCCTGGCTTCAGGTGCTTGGGTGAGAAGCTGGGGTGCCAACCTGGGTGACGCTCTGAGGCGGGGCTCCTAGATGGACCCCACCCCCATGTCCTGAAGGATGGGGTCTGTGAGTCCATCTGGTCGCCAGGGTGAAGGCTGCAGAGTGAAGGTGGGGGATCTTCTCAAACGAGGAGGCAGTTTGAGCGAGGCCTCTGGTTTCTAACCCGTGGTTGGTGTGTGCGAGGGAGGGAGGGCGTGGGGGGCCGGGCACCCTCCTTCTGTGCAGTGAGCAGAGCCCTTGCCATGGTCTCCAAGACTGGGCCATCAGCTCATCTGTCCATGTGCCATCTTCAGCTGTCCTGCTGGTTTCCAGGACTCCTTCTTGGAGCTGGGCAGGGGCCCTTGCCTTCGGGGTTTCCCTGGGGCCGGTGTCTTGCCTTGGGGCAGCAGGTCATTGAGTGGCTCTCGTCCCTGTCCCTGCTGCCCCTCCGTGGCCCCTCAGTCCGTGCAGGGTTTTGAGGGTAAGGCCATCGACTCCCCACCTTCCTCGCAGTCTATCTGTGTGCGACTCCCTATGACTGAACCCCGCCCCGCACCCTGGCCCTTGGGCGGTGGGAGGGTCCGGGGGAGGCGGTGCTTCCGGACCCTGTACCCTGGCTGTCTGGCGGGAGGTGGCCGCAGCCGGCGGCCGGACTTTCTGTGGCCCAGAGACTGTTACACAAGCAGCAATAATGTGTCTCTTTCTAAGGATTGCGAAAGTTGGGGAGGATTTCTTCACTGGAAGAATTATGCAAGTTTCAACTGAAATGTTTTTAAAAAGTTTCTTTGTTGTGAGTCAAAATACAGAGGCCGAATTATTTCCTTCAGATCCGAGAAGGCTAGAGGAGAAATGGGGCTCCTTTCTCCCGAGGGCCCTTCCTCCTGCCCCGCTGGTCGCCGGGGACACTGTGGGCGCACCGGGTGGGGGGCCGTGAGATCACGGAGAGCTTCTCTGCACACGTGGTGGAGATGCGCCCGGCAGGTTGGAGTCGCAGAGAAGGAACAGGAAGCCGTTTCCTGGGAGTGGGGGCCCCCTGTGGTGGGTGGCTCCTCCCTGCCGGGGCCATGAGTAGTCTGAAGTGGGTTTCAGGTGGTGTGGGTTAGAGCTGCAGACGGTGTCTGTGAGAGCAGTGTGGGGCAGGTGGGGGGCTCGGGGCTGTGTGGCCGCCGTTTGGCCCGCCCAGCATGGCCCAGGTCCCCCCAGACCTTCCTGACCTCGGAGGCCAGGCCCCCAGAGCGACCAGGTGCAGTTTGTGCAGGTGAACTCAGGAAGCACGTAGTGTGCCCCAGGGTGGGCGAGGGAGCAAACTACAGCCTTTATGCAGCTTTTCTGTGACTAGAGGTTGGGGTTGTAGAAGCTCTCTGCTTTTAGAGCTCTGAGGGCACCCTGGAAACAGCCAAGGTGCCGTCTGGGTATTTGGCATTCGTGTCTTTTCTGATATTACTTTTTGTGTATATATATTTATTTGTGCGTGTATGTATTTATTGAAGTACAGTCAGTTGTGTCAACTTCTGATGTACAGCATGGTGCTTCAGTCATACGTGAACATACGTACTCGTTTTCATGTTCTTTTTTACCGTAAATTACTGCGAGAGAATGAGTAGAGCTTCCAGTGTTAATACAGCATGAACTTGTTTATCCGTTTTGTACGTATTAGTATCTCCAGATCTTGAACTCCCAATTTATCCCTTCCTGATTTTGCTTTTTGACTTAGAAAGATTCAGAGAATGCTCCAACTTCTTGATTTTGCAGCTACAGATAATAGTTCAGGAAGTCTCGGCGTGACTCCGTGGGCCGCCCAGCCCACAGCGGTCTGGGTTCTCCGGGGAGCCCTGGCTGCGGCTGGCCCTGGGGGTTGTGTGTTTGTGGTTGTGTTATTGGCTTCGTAGGGGTGGGGGAGTTCGGTCACGGCCGGGTCCCCAGTTCCGGGCCCAGAGTAAATACTTGCTGAATGACTCACGGAAGCCTGAAATCACTAGGTGTCAGGGTTTATTGGCAGCTCTGCTCTTGATGGCTAGAGGAGACGGCGCCTTTCTTGGAGAGGAGCGGCCCTTCGGGTGTTGGGCATCCTCGTCCTCTCTCAGATCTGCGAGGGCCGCTGCCTGGGGGGTGATGCGAGGGTGCCCCCTACTCTGGCTCTACCTGGATGGGCCTGGCCCTGCATCTACCCACACTTGGCCTCTGCTGGGATGTTGGCTGGCTACTTTGAAAGAAGCGTCTCTGGTTGGAAATGGGCTTCCTGCTGCTATGCTGTTGGTTGCAGAGAAAACATCGCAGGTGGGTGGCCCTAGGTGGGGGTGGGGAGGGAAGTAAGGCTGGTGGGCTTGAGGGCAGTTGGAGCCCAGGTGGTATGAGGGCCCAGGATGCCAGTGCGGCTCTGGTGTGGCCCTCCCCCTCCTTACCCGGCCCCAGAGCCCACGTGTGAGGTGCCAACTGGGGTGCTGACTTAGCTGTGCGCCCCAACTCCAGGTCTGATCACACCAGAAGCCTGTTAGGACTGCAGGTGGGGGAAGTGGATATGTTTTGGGGTCACTCACCAGGTATCAGGGTCCTGTGTGCCCATGCTAGCGTCCCTCTGCCTGAGGAGCTGTCGGCTCTGGCATCCCAGGAGCCAGCTGGTTGTGACTTGGTGTCTGGGGGCCTTCCTGGAATCTGGGCCTGGAGGCACTGTCTCCGCTGCACCCCACCATTCCCAGCTGGCAGGGGCATCCCCCATGCCTCTCCTGGGACACGTAGCTTGTTGGGGAGGAAGTGTGTTCTGGGAGCTGGGGGGTCTGTCCTGCTTTGTGGGCAGGAGACCATTCCCTAGCCCCCCATGCCCGCGGCCATCACAGCCACACCCGACACTAACGACCAGGAGGGCCCTGAGCCTCAGGGAGGCTGGTGGCCCACCTGGCTCTGAGGCTGGTGGATTCTGGACCACCTGCGGAACCAAGTGTCCAGGGCCGAGGCCCCGCTTCCCCCGGGAGCAGTGCCTGCTCCTTGTGCACAGCACACGTCCGCTTGCTGTCACCTCAGTGTTCCTGCGTGACCCCAGCCCCATGGCTGTGGTTTGTGACTCAGGCCTGGCTGGTGGGTGAGGCATCCGTGTGGCAAGTGGCAGTGACAGGCCGGCCGGCACCAGCCGTGGCCTCCCCGCCATGTGCGCTGCCTCAGACCCGACCCCCTGGCTGTCCACGCACAGAGCTGGGGTTGGCTGGGGCGGCGCTGCTGCGTGTGGTCCTGGTGGTCCTCCTGCTGCTGGTGGTGTGGGCTGTGGTTCTCTTACGGCCCCCATGGACATGTTTATGTCCCCAGCATTGTCCTCTCTGTCAGCTTGCTGCTGCACTGCAGCCCCCCTTGCCTGTGTGGCGCAGGGAAGACGCCAGCCACGTGGGCTGGCTTGACGCGGACTCTGCGCTGAAAGTGGCACAGGAGCCGCTCAGCCTGAGGCGTCCGCGGCCCTCCTGCTTGCTTGGGCCCTGGGTGACGGTGGTGCCTGCCCCCACCCCCAGTCCTGAGGGTGGCGCCCGCGGCATCGCGGTTCCAGCCGTAGGGTCCTGCCTTCTGCTCCCCCTCCCTGCGTGGAGGGAGGCACGTGCGTCAGGCTGGACTCCTGCTTGTTTGTGTAAGGCCAGTGTGGTTGTCTGATTCTGGCCTGTCGCCACCTGGGGGGCGAGCGTGTGTTGACGGCAGGGCTGGTGCTAGCTGCGCCCGTGGAGGAACCGGGGCAGTGGGGCCGGCGGGGCTACCCACCGAGGAGGTCGAGGCAGAGGTGCTGGGCAGCCGGCAGGTGTCCAGCGGGGTCTCTGTTGGGCTGGGTGGCTGAGTGTGGCGGACGAGGTCCCCTCCCCAAGGCTGGTGGCCCTCCCGAGGAGGGGACCCCGTGCCTGGTGTGAAGTCCCCAGGGTCTCAGCCTCAGCCTGCCCTGCCCTGCTCTCCTGGATGCGGGTGGCGGCAGGGATGGGGGGCGTTGGCTCCGCCTCACCTGCCTCCCACTTCCGGCGTTAGAACCACGTTGCCCAAACCATTAAAAAAAATTACACTCCCAAGTTGAATGATATGCAAATGTAGTCAATTAAGCGAGGGGATTTTAATTAGCAGTTTAAGTTCATGTGTGAACTGCCTAGCCTTAATTACTTGACAGTTTTGTTGTAAATTTGCTAAGTTTTTTTTTGCAGAACTATCAAAACTGTGATTTTTTTTTAACATCCTGTGTGTAATAAGTGTCGCCCGGCTTGCCTGACCCTCGTCGGTTTTGTCTCCGTTTATAAAGCTCTTCAAGCTGTGAAAGCAAGGTAAGCCTGTGGGTTGGCTCCGTGTGGCTCTGGGAGTCAGGCCGTGTTCTGTGTGTCCCAGGGCTGGCGGGCGGTGGTCTTGGGGGTCTGGTGGGAGGACACGGAGAACCCTCCGCCCAGCTGGGTCCGGCCACCTGCAGTGGAGCTGGGCTGGACGGTGTACATGGGTTTTGGGAGGGGTGGAAGGAAGCCTCCCTCGGAGCAGAGTGGGCTCCCCGACGGGTGTGGCTGGCCTGGCACCCAGTCTCTGCGGGACAGTCCTAGGTGGGAGCCAGAGGTTGGGGCACGTTGCTCTTTCTGTTAGATTCGTGTTGGAATCTCCTCCCGTCTGGGAAGAATTTGCTTTAATTTTCCTGTCGCTGCTATTGTGGTGGCCTCGTGTCCCTGGGGGTCTTCTGTGGGGGTCATTGCCCCTCTCAGATTTAATCACCTGACTGAGCTGGGTGCCTCTCACATAGTAAGGTTTTAAATTTTCTCTCTTAAGTGTTTAAATTTGAATTGTGATTCTTGTGATTCTTTTTATGGGTCTGTTCTGTCCTCAGGAGTCCCTGTGACAGGGTCCCGTGTCTTGGTTCACCCTGTGACCCTTGGTGGCTAAGGACTGGGGCCAGGGCTCAGCAGGGCAGTCCCACAATGTGGGCTGCTGTCTTCGGGGCCCCAGCCTTCTGGGACCTGGGCTGGGGTGGCCCCTGGGCTGGTGAGTGGCCTGGAGAGGTGAGGAGGGGGCTCAGCAGAGCATTGTAGAGCTTGGTGGTCGCCCTGCCCCCCTGGGCCTCTGCCTTTGCTGCTTGCACAGGGAGGGGTGTGCGGCTGTGGGGCAGGGCCAGGCCAGGTTCCCTCTTGTCACCGCCCAGGAGTGCGAGTGGCATAAGTTCCTCTGCTCCACCAAAAGGACCCGTGAACAGCACATTTCTTTCGGTGTCATGGTTACGTGTCTGTGGACCTAGAAAGGTGCAGTTCCCCGATGGGGAGTTTCACGAGTGCCCTGGAACAGAGAGGTTGCTTGACGCAGCCCACATGCCCAG
Source organism: Camelus dromedarius (assembly GCF_036321535.1). Lineage (NCBI taxonomy): Eukaryota > Metazoa > Chordata > Mammalia > Artiodactyla > Camelidae > Camelus > Camelus dromedarius. Next base: position 69,995,749 of record NC_087449.1, on the reverse strand, counting down.
TTCCGCCGTTACCAGCGCCATACTCCCTTGTGCTCTCTAACCTCTCCTTTCTCTTTTAGTGAGGGCGCCGTAACTTTTTTAAAGCAAATCCCAGGCATCATCTTATTTTATATCGAAGTGTTTCAGTATCTGACAGATACGGAACTGTGAGAGCCAGGGCCACCGTACCCACCCTGCTGTTCTGCTGATGCTTTGCAGGAGCCCGGGCCACTGTGGTGTGTGGTTGAAGGGCCTGCCTTGCACATGTGCCTCTGTGTGCATGCGTACAGCCACAGAGCATTTTCGAGTCATCCGTGGTGTTGAGGTTCTGGAACTTACTTAATGGCCCGGGCCTGGGCTGCATTTCTGCCACGACAGGAGATGCTGCAGAGAGACCTCAGTGCGGCAGCGTGTGGTCCATGGGAGGTCCCGTCCACCGCAGCCACCTGCCTCCTGCCACCTGGTTACCAGTGCCTCTGCCCATCAGGGATGCCGTCCCGAACGTGCCCCTGTGCCCGGACCTGTGTCCAGCGTGATCAGCGGTGCTCACCTGCCACCCTCACCTGGCCCCTGGGTGCCCGGTCTGCTGGCCCGGGTGCTGTGTGCGTGCGTTGGGCTGTGCCGTCCATGTGTCAGTGGGCGCTGGGCCGCTGGGGGTGCCCTCCAGCAGGAGTGGGGGGGTGTTCCGTAGGTGTGTGCACGTGTGTTGGGAGCACAGGCCGGGCCAGGTCGCGCCACTCTGAGCTGTTCTCTGAAGTGGTTGCACTGGCTGACTGTCCCCTGCAGGGAGGGCAGGGCCTGTGTCTCCAGGTGGCTCAGCTCAGTGTCACTGCGTTTCTCGTCCGAGATCTGGTGGGTCAGAGGGACACTCCGTGGCCTGTTTGAGATGCCTTTTTTTGTTGTTTCATTTAATCATTCAGACGCGCAGTATGTGTCCGTGTGTTTCCTTTTCGTCTGCAGTCACGTGGGGCGGCTGTTTCTTCCTAAATCTGTGTATGTTTCTGGTCATTTCCTCAGTAGACTGACGGCCAGATGTAGGCCCCTTTTTAAGGGTCTTTGTTTTTCTGTTTCCAGCGTTTTCTCTCACCACGTGCCAGGTACCTGCCCATTTCCCTGCCTCCCCACAACCTTCACTGCCGTTCAGAATACCCTTGTCAATTTGAAAGGGGAAAATCTTATTGTTTAATTTTTTTCTAGTGGGGTTGGCCGTTTTGTTACTTTTAATATTTTTTTCCTGTAATTTGCTTATTTTTTTTGTGTGGTGAAATATGCATATCAGAAAATTTCTTAACCATCTTTAAGGGCACAGCTCAGGGGCATTCAGCACATTCACAGTTGTGCAGCCATCACCACCATTGTTGCCAGAGCCTTCTCTTCCCAAACTGAAGCTCTGTCCCTACTCAACACTCACTCCTCACCCCCCCAGCCCCAGGCCCCCACCCTCCTACTTGTTTGTAGAATTTTGACTCCTCCAGGGACCTCACAGAAGTGGGATCACACAGTGTCCTTTTGTGATGGCTTATTTCACTGAGCACAGTGTCCTCAAGGTTCATCCACGTGGTAGCCGTTCAGAATCTCCTTCCTTTTTAGGGCTGAATAATACTCCATTGTGTGATGAGGCCACGTTTTGTTTATCCACCTTCTGTAGGTGGACACTTGGATTGAATCTGTGTTTTAGCTCCTGTGACTTATGCTACTATAACCGTGGGCGCACAGAGCTCTCTTCCAGGCCCTGCTTCCAGTTCTGCTGGGTGCAAACACTCGAGCAGAGTTGGGGGCTCATGTGGTCATTCTGTGGTCAGTTTCTTGAGGAGCCTCCACACCGTCATCCACGGCAGCTGCGCCCCAGCTCCCAGCCCCTGCGTCCCCGCCAGCGCTTGCTGTTCTGGTTTTCGATAGTGGCCACCCCGACGGGTGCACAGTGGAGTCTCACTGCGCTGCGGGTTTGCTTCCCTGGTGGTCAGTGGTGCTGAGCACCTCGTGTGCATAAGGGTCCTGTGTGTCGTCTTCGGGGAGGGTCTGTTCAAGTCCTTGTTTCCTTTTGAATTGTGCCGGCTGTTTGGTTTTGTTCAGCTGTGGGAGTTCTGCTTGTTCCCCGTGCGCATCACGTTGTGGTGGGTGACTGATGCTTTGTCTGCTGTGTTCGCTGTGGTTTAATCATCCCTGTGTGACACTGGGACGTCAGAGGCCAGAGTGGCACAGGGCGGGGGTCCTTACCAACGGCGGGGTGCAGCAGGCAGGCCTGGGTGTGGGCCAGGTCGTTTCCTCTGGGGTGCCTGCTGTGTGCCTCGCAGGTGGCGGCCGGGGCCAGGGCAGAGCCTGCAGAGGGCCGGGGCTGGGAGCGCGGAGCGGCCTGCGCCTCCGGAGGCCTGTGGGAGAGCTGTGGGTACACGGGTGCCTGTGCCCTGGATGTGGGGCTCTGGACAGACGGCTGGCCTCAGCCAAGGGGCGGGGCGGGCTCTAGGCTCTGAGGGTGGTCTGGTGAGCCTGGCCCGAGCTTCCTTCTCTCTCAGGTCTGTGTCCTGCCAGTTCCTGGAGAAAGTTCTTTTAGCAAGAAATGGGGGACTCACTGAAAGGATGCTGCTCACCACACCTGTGTCCCTTTCCTCTTAATCTTGTCACCAAGTGTAGATGGCGTGGGGACCCAGAGCAAAGGGACACCCCCTCCCCCAGCAGTGTGGGGACAGCTTGGGGCAGGGCAGCCCGGTGGCCGGGTGCTGACTTCTCCGAGGGTAGAAGAGGGGCCCAGAGGTGCCGGCGGGACGAGGGAGACACCGTGCTTGGGAGCGGGTGTGGTGGCCCTGCAGTCCATCCGGCTTGGCTTGGGGAGCCTGCGCCCAGGGCCGCTGGCTGCTTGACCCCCTCCCCCCACCTCTGAGCACTGTTCCCACGCGGCTGGCCCTGTCCGCACAGCTTGTGCCCCTCTTGTGGGCTGTTCGGTCCAGGCCGTCTCCCAGCCATGATTTCACATTGCGTCTGCTGGTTTCAGGAGGCCGTGGAGCCCAGTGGCCCAGGAGATACTGGTCCTCCAGGCGGGCCACACACAGTTGAGCTCTGGCACCTCGCGGGGAGGCTAGCATGTGTAAGTGACCATGGGCGTGAGGCTCGAGGAGGGGGCTACACGCCTTCCCTGGAGCCCCTGGCGGCCTTGAGGTCATGGTGTGACCCTTGGGGCCTGGATGGTCGCCTTGGCAAGGATGGGCTGCATCCACGCTGCCCCTGTCCTGGGCCCTGGGCTGCACTGACTGAGCTGCTGTCTTTGCTGTTGGCCTCCTGTGTCGGGAGCAGGCTGGACCCTGGGTGGATCCCAGGCCAGGGTGACGCCCTGCTCTTTTGTCCTGCTTTGTCTCCTGTTGAATGTGGGTGAGAGTCTGGGGTGTGAGGGTGGCTCCTTGGGGTAGCTCTCAAAAGGGCAGTCCTTGAGTTTAGTTTTGCAAATACTGCTGGGTGCCCACCCGGTGGGTGGAGATGACCCCCTGGTTGGAGTCAGAAGGCAGGCCTGGCAGTGGGAACCTGGGCAGGGCCTCCTGTGACCACCGGCCGCAGTGAGGGTGGCTCCTGGTGTTTGGGGTAGAAAAGGAGGGTTGGAAATCCCTGCCTCCACAAATGAATCAAAAATCTCTGTGGTTGGGTCTGATTTTAACCTCTGTTTTCTTTCCCCCATCTTCTCTGTGCAAATAGCAGGGAGTATGACTCTTCGGTTCTTCTGGTTAGGTTGACGTTTCTGGAAGTTCAGTGAGGCAGCGTAACCATGTGACTAGGGGCATGGATTCCTAAACCTGATCCCTGGGCCTAGATCCTGGCTCGGCTGCCTCTTTGGATCTAAGGCCGTGGCACTTCTGGAGCCTTGTCCTGTCTGTAAAACGGGGAGATGAGGGTGCCTCAGCCCTGTGGCCGTGCCGTCAGCTGTCCCACTCTCTCTTTCCGAGGCCAGAAGTCTGACAGGAGGCAGCGGGCTGACAAGCCGTCCAGGAGTCCATCCGGGCCAGTCGGATGGTTGCCAGCAGGTGCAGGACGACGGCACACGTGTATGCGCCAGGCGACGAAGCCTCCCTGTGCCATGGTGGGCTCATCAGTGGACTGGGGCCCATGCCACCTGTTGTCAGTGTGCCCCCCGCCGGCCTCCCCGTGGATTTCCCAGAGCTCAGCTGCCTTCTGTGAGGAGCTGTCCGAGGTGGGGCGTGTCGGTGCATTTGACCTGGGCCTCTGCGTGTGGTCCTGCTGGGATGCTGGGAGCCACCACTGTCCTGGGGGCCCTAGGGGTGCCGGCTGAGGCTCTGGGCTCCGGGCTCTGTGTTTAGGCCTGCCCTGCCAGTAGGTCGTGCCTGGTGATGGGCGTGGCGAGTCCCTTCTCTGCCAAGTTCAGCTTTCAGACGACCCCATGGTGGAAGGGAAGACCGGCATTCTGTTTCAGAGCTAGGTTGGTGGATAACCCTTCAAGCAATGATTTAGGTAAATGAGCCCACACCCTCACCGCAGTCTCCTTCTGAATGGGGCGAAACTGACCCCAGGGTGGCTCTTGCTGGGGAAGTGAGGTTGTCAGAGAGTGCAAACAAGCCAGTGCTTGGAGAGCCCTGCCCCGAAGTTCCTGGGCGCTGGCGGGCAGCAAGCTCTGGAGGGAAGGGCCAGCGGGGCAGGATCGCGGAGCTGACTTCGCAGGTCAAGAGCCTTGGCAGGACAGGGGTCGGGGTCCCGGCCCTGCAGTCCTGGCTACCCCAGGTGGGGCTCTCTGTCCGCCTGCTTCTGTTGGTCCAGGTCCTCGGGGGCTGTGTTTCTGGTGGCAGAGAGCTGAACTGGAATTTGAGACCTGTTGTCACTACCAGCGTTTGTTACTGTTCAGGAGATTTGGAATTTTCAGTTGGCTGTCAAGCTGCTGTTAAATTTCTGATGCTTTTGGGTCCGTGTTTCAGAAAAACCACTCAATGTGCCTTACGTACTGAGGGAGGCCGTCGTCCTGCACATGCGAGCATCCCCGAGTGCTGGTGTCGGCTCTTGGCACGTGTTCCCACATGTCCCCGTGTCCCCAGGTTGCAAGGTGGCCCTGTGCCCTGGCTGCTGCAGCATCTGTCGACCTGGTGCCTCTTTGTGGTTTAGGACTTTTTACTCTGAGAAGTCTTCAGACCTGCAGGGGAGTTTGGAGAGCAGGGCTCACCAGGCTCGCTGCCACTGCTTCCTGCCACACTGGCATGAGTGTCCATCCCTGTGGCCCTTGGTGTGTGGCTGTGGTCCAGCGGCTGCCCAGGGCCCAGTCCTCCTCCTGTCGCCCTTCTGTCCTCCTTCAGTGGTTTGCTTCCTCCCAGGACCTGCCTGTAGTCAGGCTGTCTGTTCCTGGGCCCCTGGTCCTCTGGGATCCTGCCTGGCTCTGGTCCGCGTGACCATATTTGTTTGGAGGGCGGGGCTGTCCTGTGGACTCCCCCTCCAGCCTGTGCCTGGCATGTCTTCTGGTGGGACAGAGGTGGCATTTGGGGCTGGAGCCCTGTGCAGGCAGCTTGGATGGTCACCTCTCCCGGGGACAGCATCCTGAATCATGCTCGTGGGTGGGATCCGCCTTGCCCTCCATGGTTAAAAAGTAATCTGTGGGGAGACTTTAGACCCCGTCAGCGTCCCGGCCCCTTGAACGTCCTCCTGGTGGGTTCATCCTCCCTCTGGGCTTGGTCAGTCTGCCCACCTCTCTCGCCTCCGGGAGCGCTGCTCCCCCCCCATCCTGCTGGGCAGTGTCACCAAACTCAGCTCAGCCCCTTGCAGTGTTGCGGTTGTTCTGATCGCTGTCTTGATGCCGCAGTTGTCCCTGTTTTGGCTGCGCACTGGGACCCGGTTCCTCCGGGTGTCTTTTCTGTGAGCCCCTCGCCGCCCCCACACCCCGTGGCACGCACGGCCCGTCCACTCCTGACCGCTCGCTGTCGGGGAGCTGCTTACCGGGTGCTCGGGGCCAACTGAGCGCAGCCCCTTGCGGTGGACGTGTCCGCCCCCGAGCTGGAGCCCCTGGGGAGCGGGAGCCAATCTCAGCACTGGGTTGGGTCATGACGGGGCCACCCTTGGTGGCTGCTGAAGACAGAGTGTCTCTCTGCACGTGCTTGTCACTTGACTTCGAGGTGGGATGGAGAGGATTGAAAACTGTCCTTTTTTGTTTCATTTCAAAAATAAACCTTTATTCTACCTCAGATTTCTGAAAACCATGTGAGGTATAAAAGGGTGATTCGTTTTTAGCTGCTCTGAGAAAGGTGAGTGTTTTGAGAGCAGTAGGTGCTATTGTAGGGTGGGGGCCCGGTCGTCTGAACGCCCTCTGGGCCTTGCAGGGTGGTCCCGGGGCAGCCAGGAAGGCTGCCCCCACTTCCAGGCCTCCTGGAAGTGGGATGCAGGGTCCCTGAGGGTTCCCTGCTTTGCACCTGCTTAGGGCTTTTATCTGTTTGAGCTGCTGACCACAGAGTGATGCCAGAACTTTCATCAGAGGCCAGGCAGCCCAGCGATTTGTACCCGAAGAGAAGACAGAGTGTGAAGACATGCACAGCCCCGTGGGTCCCCACCTGTCTGTACGGTCCCTGGGCGGGTTCCTTGGTCAAGGCCAGGGTCTGGCAGTGTCTCCAGAAGAGCCTCCCAGTGAGTCCAGCTTGTCAGTAGGAGGCTGTGAATGTGGAGCCTGAGGAAGAAAACAAGGGTTGCCTAATCGAGCATTTCACGGCCCGGTTTGGCTCCAGCTGCTCCAGCTGCTCCGTGGGTGCCAGGCACGTAATGCCCAGCCTCCCCTGTCCGAGCCTGCAGCGTGGGGGCGCGGGCCGGGAGCCCCCGGGCCCGGGGGCCACATCCTCCCTGGGAGCGGCTCCCAATCAGTGTCCGTCCTCCTGTCTGTCACGTGCCCTTGGGTGGTGTGTCCCGGGGGCCAGCCTTCCACGAGGGGGAAGGACGTGAGCGCAGGTCTGTCCTCAGACAGGCACTTGGAGGGAACGGTGTGCGAGGTTCTCTCAAAGTCTTCTGCACACACGCCTCGTCCCCAAGGCTGCAGCCTCCACCAGGGGCTTCGCCTTTGTTCCCGGGGCCGTGTTCGCAATGTGCGTGCATTTGTTAATAAACTAGCCACGTGCTCCACAGCCCAGTGGTCCGAGGAGGAGGAGGCGGTGGCGGCGGTGGCGGCGGTACTGGGGTGCTTTCAGGTGGGTGCTGTGTGCGCCCCGGCCCGCCCACCCGCCGAAGCCCACCCGGGGGTGTTGCAGGTGAGTGGGCAGAACAAGCTATGGCCATGTGCTGCCCCTTCCCCGCCCACCTGGTGTCAGGGTCTGTGTGGTGCGTGTAGAGCCCAGAGATCATCACTTGGATGCTGGGGGATGTGGCCCAGGGAGCGCTGCCCCTGTGGGAGGAGCCTCATGGTGGCCAGGCGGTAGTGCAGGGGGTAGGGGGCAGACACCTGCTGGCAGAGGCCTGGGCCAGGCTTGGTGTTGGTGGTCCATGGACGCCACTGATGGAGTGCCCAGTGCTGGAGAGGAAGGGGCTCAGTTCTCCACGCTGCACCCCTGCTGTGTTGGTTACTCCAAGGGCTTCCTCTGACCGAGGGGCCATCTCAGGCCCACGCATCCCCACTGCTCTGCCATCTTAGTGGTGTGCCCTTGCCCCGGCCACGGAGGGGCACTGCACTCACTGGTGCTGTCCTTTGCTGCCCGCTCTGCAGTCGGAGGAGGGCCAGAGGGGCCAAGAGCAAAGACAGCCTGACCGTCTCTGGGCCTTGGGGGACCTGGACTGTGGCAGCGGGGGCAGCCTTCGGGGCTGCAGTCCTGTAGTGTTGAGCGCCTCTGTGGGGCTGAGCCGTGGTGAGCGTGCTGCGTGCTCTCTGTCCCAGATTCTCACCGGTAAGTGGCTCTTGGGCTTGGGGGTGGCTGTTTCTCCCAGGCTTCCTGACACACATGGGAGCTGCCTGTTTGTCTCTAGATGTTGATTCTGGAGAGTCTGGAAGTTCCGCCATGTACATTGGGCCATAGTTTAGCTGGATGCACCTGCCTGGAGTGCTGGCTGGGCGGGCCTGTGTCCCCGTCTGCAGCGCACTGGCCCTGCCCCCCCCCTCAGATGAGACACCGTCGGGCTATTAGCCCAGAGAGGAGTTGTTACCCGCGGTGGTGCTGATGGAGGCACTGGCCCCACCCGCCTGGAGCGCACCGCCCCCCAGGTCCGTCTCGTCACCTCCCTGTCCCTGGAGTAGCCCTCCGTGAAGCGGCCTCGTCCCAGGAGCTGCCGGGCTGAACACTTGGGGCCCTGTGAGGTCTTTGGCTGCTTTCCCTTTTGATTTACTTGCTGCTCCGCCTGGACACGTCGAAATGTGCCCCCTGGCTGCCAGACTGTCCTCCGTGCACTCCTGGTTGCCACCGCTGCCTCGGGATGGGCGACGCAGACCCGGGGACATTCTGGGCGGGCACAGGTGCCTTTCAGCCCCACGCTGCCCAGCCAGGCCTGCTGTGTCATGAGACAGCAGTTGTGGGCCTGCACCCCGGGCACGCTGATGCCACCCCCCATCTGATGGGGCTGGAGGCTTTGACGCCTGTTCTCGCTCTGACGCAGTGTCCTCTTGGCATTTTACGCTTGCCTGAGGTCTGTGGCTAAAGGGCGACTGGCATCCCGGCCTGTCTTCCCGCTCGGCTTTGGGCGGGGGTTCCCTGCTGGTTGCCTGTCTTTCTCTGGACCCCGTGCTTCCCATTACCTGTGCCTGCCACCCCTCCAGGCCTGCTCACCGCCTTGCATCTCAGGTTTGGGTAAATCGCCCTTTGTGCTGATTATGACGGCCCTCCTGTTGGGCGTGTTCACCCTGAGCCGGCGTATGTGTCCCGATCTCGCTTCCTGTCCATCCTGGGTCCTGGGTCAGTCGTGGTTTTCTGCCCCGCTGCGTGTTGCTGTCCCCTCCTGGGGGGCCCGGTGTGCTGGCCTTGGCACTTGGCCCGCCTTGCCTTCTGAGCCCAGCGTCTGGAAGGTGGCCACAGCAGGCCTGGCGCGTCCTGTCTGCCCCGTGCTGGGCACCTGTGTGCCCTGGTTCCTGGAGGCCCTGCTCTAGGTGTGGGCACTTGGTGGTGCTTCCTGGCCATCGGTTCATCGCTGTCTTGGCCTCTGGCTGGATGTTGGCCTTTGACAGCCATGTTCTGCTCTCTCTCCATCTCTTGGTGTCACTTTCTGAAGATTTCCTCCACTTTATCATCTGACATTTGCTTTTTAAACTGTCGACTTCAGCTTTTTGTGATTTCATGTTTAATTTCGAAGACATCTTGTTTTTTTCTTTTTTTGCAAAACGGCATTTAATGTCAGTCAACAGCTCAGCTCCACAACCAGTTGTTTTTTCTTCTGCAGACGTGCAGACCTGTTCTTGTCTCGTGGATGTGGTGTCTTGTCTCCCATCCCCAGGGATACTAACAGTGGTTTCCTTGGAAATCCTGTCTCTTTCTGGACCTGGGCTTCGCCAGGCTGGCTCTCCCCATGGTGATGATTCCTGACGTGCTGGGTGGTGGTGGTGCAGCGGGCTCCCGGGGTCCACTGCGTGGCTCCTCTCCGGGGCTCACACACTGTGCTCCCAGGAGGCTTCCTCTCTGCCCCCGGGGCGGCTGGCATCTCCCCGGGGCTGTCTCTGCAGTGGCTGCCCAGCGTCCTCCCCGCCCCTCACCCTCCCTGGTTGCTCAGGGTTAGCGTGGTTCTTCCTTCATGGAGAGCAGGGCTCTGGCAGGGTTTTGAGGAGATGGGGTTGAAGCGTTTTTGTTCCTCCATCTTGAAACTGGCTCTCTTTCTTCGTCATGCATTTTAACTATTAGCTCTTTTTGATGTGTTTCTCTGGATTTGCAAAAGGTTTTGACATTTCAGGCACTCAGGAAGGAAGGGCATAAAGAGTGCTTCAAAAGGAAAATGTGGTATTGCCAGTTATTTGTGACTCTAACCAGAAGTCACCCTCAGATACCCAGAGTTTATTTTCTCCAAGTGTCTTGTTTCATGCCGGGCGTGCGTGCGTGTGCGTGTCCACACAGGACTCAGTGTCCTCGAAGGCCTTGCACGCAGTGCCTGTGGCTGAGTACAGGCCTGATTGATATTTGGGGGGATGACTCAGACCCCTTAGTCTAAGATTTAATCATCCCCGAAGATGACTGAGTTTCAGATTCTGTTGAGAGGAGTGCAGAGTCAAGAAAGAAGGTGAACCAAGATGATTCTGTGATTGTTTTTTTTTTAATGAGTTGAAAACTCTTTGTCGAGAGCGAGAAGAGCCAGCAAGAGCCATTAGTGACAGGTTTGTCGGGAGTCTCGTTTCCTTTCTCTCTGTTTTGAAAGCTTCCCCGTGAGCCCTCGGAGGCGGCGGGCTTGCTTCATCAAAGGCCCGTCGCCTCCTGGGGGCGTGGGCTTGCAGCTTCCTGCTGCGGGCTGGCTGCCGCCTGCTCGCGCCTGGTTCTGGACCACGCCACCGTTCTTGCTGGCGTTCTCGGCTCTGAAACTGGAGGCTGAGGACTCCTAAATGCCCGGCTTGTGGGTCCCACCCCTGGCGTTTCAGATTCTGGGGTCTGAGGTGGGTCCTGGGAATTTGCATTCTAGGGAGTTCCCGGGTGATGCCCACCGCCCCCTCCAACCCTCCAGAACCACTGGGCTGCGCCCCCACCCCCGCCCTCGGGGACTTTATTTTTGGGGGTGGCTGGTGGCCACTCCCCTCTGCGTTCACTGGGCCTGTGGTGGTGAGGACTCTCCGAAAAGCCACAGGAACAGTTGGGCCTTTAAAGGGAGGCTTGCAGGCTCCTGCCCTGGAGAAGGAAGTGACTCCCAGGCACCTCGGCGGTGTTCTGGGACATCTTTTTGGGGTGGAAGAGGGCATGTTTGGGATCAACTGCAGTGGCTGGTTTCCGTTTGCTGTCGCCCTGTGGAGACTGTTTAAAGCCAGAGGACAAACAGATCCTGGACTGTGAAGGCTGCGGTTGGGGTCATTGCCGTATAGTCATTTTAAAGACAGCCTTTTAAAGGCATGATGAACGTAACAGCTGCGCACGCTTAGAACATACAGTGTGAGAACGTGGCCGAGTTCGTGGCTGCAGTCGAGACGGGGAAACTGTCCCTCCCCCACAAAGGGTCCCTGTGCCTGCAGCGGCCCCTCCCCGCTGCCCCTCTGCACCCGGACCCCGCGGCCGCCAGCCAGCCTCTTTCAGCGTGGACGGGTTTGCCTTCTCTAGAGCTTTCTGTAAATGAGGTTTTGGGGGGGTTTTTGGTCTGGCTTCTTCCATGCGGCGTACTCACTGTGAGACTCTTCTGTGTTGCTGTGTCAGTAGCTGGGGCTTTTGTTTTCACTCTGGGTTGCGGCCTGTTGTGTGGATTTGCCCCAGTGTTTATCACACACCTGTTGAGACGGCCCGGGTCACTTCCAGGTCTTGGCTGTCAGCCATAAAGCTGCGGCGAGCACTCATTGGCAGGTTTTGCAGGGACACGGTTTCACTCCTGTGCGTAGGTGCCTGGGTGTGGACCGGCTGCGTCGTGCTTCCCCGCGTGCGTCTGGCTGCTCAGAAACATTACACCGTCCCAGGTGCCCGCACCGCGCCCCCGGCGGTGCGTGCGGCTGCCCCGCCCTCAGCAGCGCGCAGTGTGGTCGTTCCCTGGAGTCTCGGCCGTCCTGACTGGTGTGGGGCTGCGGCGTGGCCCTCACCAGCGCCTCCTGCATACGGGGGCTGCTGGGCATCTTTCCCTGTGGTTACTCGCCGTCTGTGTCTCCCGTGGAGAAGTGTGCTCGGGTGTCTGCCTGTCGTGTAAGTGGAGTCGTCTTGCTGGTGCGTTGAGGCTTCTGTATGTCTCTGGATGTGAGTTCCTCTTCACAGTTAGGCTCTGCAGAAGCTTCTCCGAGTCTGTCACTTTCCTATCTTCACTGTGCCGTTTGAAGAGCTTCCGGCGTTGTAGCTGAGAAACCTTCCCTAACCCAGGGCCACAGAGGTTCTCTCTCTTCTGTTTTCCTCTAGCAGTTTTACAGCTTTGAAGTTTCCGTTTGGGTCCTTGATCTGTCTTGAGTTGATTTTGGGGTATGCTGCAGGGTCTGCATCCGGGTTCGTGTTTTTGCACCGGGACGTCCAGTTCCAGTTCCGCTTGTTGTGAAGACTGTGCGTTCTTCACTGCATTACCTTCGCCTTCTTGTCAAAAGCCAGTTGTCTGTGCTCCGTCGTGTTCAGTTGGTCTAATCACCTGTGTCAGTGCTGTGCTGGTTTTGACTGTTAGAGCTTTGTGGCTCCTGAAGCCAGGTAGTGCTAGCTCTCCAGCTCTGTTCCTTCTTGGAGCTGGCACAGCTGCTCTAGGTCATCTGCATTTCCATAGGAATTTTAGAATCAGTGTCAATTTCTGTGAAAAAAATCTTGTTGCAATTTTGGTTGGGATCGAATTGGATTGACAGATCAATTTGGGAAGAACAGATATTTTAACAGTGCTGGGTTCTGCACCCACGGCTAAGGTGTACTGCTCTGTTTACTCACATTGTTTCCTATTCTTCTCAGCCATGTTTCATAGTTCCATAGTCTTCAGTCTGTGAGGCTGTTTGTCAGGTTTATTCGTTAATCTCCAAGTTTTCCTCTCCATTTTCTTTCTGGTGTTACTGTCAGGAGCGTTGTTTCCTGAGTTTCAGTTGCGGACTGTGAGTCGCTGGCAGAATTGACTTTTGTAGGTAGACATGGCACCTGCAGCCCTGCGGCCCACTCTGGTCTCTCTTCTGTAGGTTCCATCAGTTTAAAGTTGGGGAAGTAGGGCCGTTTCACTCCTTCCGTGCTGATCTGGACGCCTTTTCTGCGCCTTGCCTGGGGGCTGGCTGGAACTTCAGCGTAGTGCGGGCTGTGGCCTCAGTCCCGACCTCGGGGCGAGCACGCGCCGTCAGGTGCCTTGTTTGGGGTTTCATAGGTGCTCTTTCTTAGACTGAAGAAGACTCTCCCGTTCTGTCCGAGTTTGGTTTGATCAGGAATGGGTGCTGGATTTTGTCAAATGCTTCTTCTGCATTTATTGAGATTATTAATTCGGTGAGTATCCTTTTTAGTTTACTAATGTGGTGAGTTACATTGCCTGATACTGAACGTAAACTTCCCCTGGTCACAGTGTCTCATCCTTTTAGAATGTTGTTGAGTTTGGATAAAATTTTTAGTAATCTTTGTATTTAACATTCATGCAGGATATATTGGTCTGCAGTTTTTTGGTCTTGTTTTGGTTTTTTTGGTTTGTGTAATATCTTTGTCTAGTTTTGGTATCAGAGTGTTGTTGGAGTTATAGAATTATTTGGGAAATATTTCCTCCTTAAAAATGGAAAGAATTACGATTCCTTTAGAAAACATTTGGTACCACTTACCATGGAGGCCTGTCTGGGTCTGGAGGTGTTTTTGGGGAAAGGTTTTAACTACCCAAGGGCTTTTCAGGTCATCGGTTCTCGGCTGAGGTGGCTCTCTGCAAGCAGTCTCCCAGCACGCCTGCGCCGTCCAGCCCACTGTCAGCAGCTGTGCACAGCGCCCTCTTACTTCCCCTTAGTAGCTGTGCAGTCAGTGGCAGAGCTGCCTCTCACCTTCCTGACGCCCATCACCTTCCTTTTCTCTTTTCCCGGCCCGTCTGGCTGGAGGGTCACCAGTCTTGTTGATCTCAGAGAACCAGTTTGGGTTTCATTGATCTTCCTCTTATTTTTCTGTTCTCTGTTTCATTGACTATGTTTTGGTCTTTGTATTTTCCTTTCTTTGACTCACTTTGGGCTACATTTGTCCTTTCCTAATTGCATAAGTTGGATGCTGAGTCGTTTATTTGAGACCTTTCTTTTTTCCTGGTACAAACGTCGTTTTTCTCCTGAGTCCTGTTTTAGCGGTATTGCACATACTGTGATGTGTTGTTTAAATTTTCATTCAGTTCAAAACGCTTTCTCATTACCTGTTGATTTCCTCTTTGATACACGGGTTATTTAGAAGTGTGTTAAGTTTCCAAATATTTGGGCGTTTTGCAGAGGTCCCTTTGTGGTGGTTGGATTGCACCTTGGTAGCTCACGTGACCGTGCAGGAGCTGCGCTGGCCTCCAGCCCAGGGAACAGTCTATCTCAGAACTTCTCTGTGCGCCCGGGAAGAGCCTGCGGGCGGGGGCTCTGGAAGTTGCGGGTCAGAGCCGGTGCGCCGGCACTGTTCAGTCGCTGGCGGGAGAGAGTTGAAGCCTTAGGCTGCAATTGTGGACCTGTCTCTGCAGTCGCATCGGTTGCTGCTTCGTAGGCACTGCAGCTTTGTCATTAGGGGCATCAGTGTCTATGGGTGTTTTTCAGTTACTTAACCCTTTTGTCAGGTGTGAAGCTGGCTTCCTCTCTGGGTGATGTTCTTGGTTCTGACGTCCACTTTGATGCTCTTACGGCTGCTTACTTGCTTTTTGCTGTTGTGGGTAGGCATCTCTTTTTCCATCCCTTTAACCATCTTTACAGTTAAAGTGGGTTTCTTGTAGGCTGTAAATGGCTCTCTTACCCAGACTCACCAGCTCCGCCTTTGAGTGGGGGGTGCTCACACTGTTAAGACTTAATGCAATTACCGTGAGGCTACTGATCACCTTGTTTTCTGTTTGTTTTATCTGTTTGCTTCCTTTTTAAGGGATTTCTGCTGTGTTTTGAATGAATAAAATGATGGTTTGTGATTCCATCACATCTCCCTGTTGGCTCATCTGCTGTGGTCGTTTTTGTCACTTCACTGATTTGCAGAGGGTTTTTGTACACGCCCTTACCCTCATCCCCTCTGACCTGTGCCGTCCACCCCTGGCGATGGCACAGCACCCCGCCCAAGTGCAGTGACAGAAGCCCCCGCAGCGCCTCCCCGCCTTCCCTTCCTGGCTTCTTGCTGCCGGACAGCGCTGTTACACACGTCATAAGCCCTGTGGTTCATTGTTACCGCTTGTGATTAAACAGTGGCTTCTTAAAGGTATTTAAACGATGAGGAAGAACTTGATGTGTTTTCCTGTGTAGTAGTCATTCCCAGTGCTGTCCACTCTTCTGTGTGGGTCCAGACTTCCTTCTGGTTTTTTTGTTCTTCGGTTAGCATTCCTTGTTAGCGTGGGTCTGCTGGCGATGAGTTTTTCTGTGTCTGAGACGTATTTATTTCCCCTTCGTTTTTGAAAGATACTTGCAGTGGGTATAGAGTTCCAGGTTGACAGTGCTTTCCCTTTGACACTTTGAACCCCTGCTGTCATCCTCTGCTCCTCTTCTTGTGGTGTCTTTGATACTTTGAGTGTCTTGATTTTGATGCACTTTGCTGTAGCTCCCTTTCAATTGCATGTGTTTGGGGTTTACTGAGCTTTTCGGGTGCATCATTTTTGTGAGGTTTGGAAACTTTTTGGCCTCTATTTCTGAAGACTTTTTCTGCTCCCCGCCCTCCTTTGGAAACCCACGTTAGGCCCCAGCTCAGAGATGCTCTGCTCACCCCTTTGGATTCTCTGTGTTGCACTGGGAACAGTCAGGTACCACGTCTCCGGCTCCCTGCAGCTCCAGTGTCATCTGACTCCCTGGACAGGCTTCACCTGGGGCCTCACAGATCTTCTCTGTCTCTGTTTAACGTTCTGAACGCGTGGAGTGTAGGGTCAGTAGCAGTTTTAGTGTCCTTTCTGAATTCCTCTGTCTCTATCAGTTCTGGTCAGTTTCAATGGGTGCGTGAATCTCCGCAGTGTGGTTCCTATTCTCCTGCGTCCTTGTCTGCAGACGGTTTGAAGTTTCCCTGTATTGAGGCTGAATGTCTGTGTTCCTGCACATCTTCTCAGAGGCTTTGTCCTGGAGTGTGTGGTTATTTATGTGGAGACAGTTTGATCCTCACAGGTCTTGCTTTTATGATTTTTTTTCAGTTGGGTCCAGAGGAATGCTCCTTTTCGGGCTAATTATTCCTTGGGCTATGGCAAAGCCTTCCTGAGTAGTGAGCACTCCATGGATTCAGAGGTTTTCCAGCCTGTCTGTTTGGAACAGGGGCTGCTCCCGGTGCCATGTGAGCCCTGGGCTCTGCTCCCTCTGACCCTCTTGGTGGTGTCCTCCCACATGTGCTGACCTGCACTCTGCACACCACGTCCTGTGAACTCCGGCTGCATTGTCTCCTCAACTCAGGGGTCCCCGGCCCCCCTGCATCCCCCTGCCCCTGCGCCGCTGCCTGGAAACAAGGCTGTGAGCGGGGGCAGCCGGGCTCTCAGCATGATTGTCTCCAAGTTGTGGGCATCGCGTCCCTGGTCGCCTGGATCTCGTCTGGGCTTTGGCTCCTCCAGGCAGGGGCTTGTTGGTCCCCTGGGCTGCAGGTGGGCCCTCTCTCCACAGTGTGGTTGTTGCCCTGTCCAAAATTGACTTCCAACTTCCCTAGTTAGGCTCTCTTTTCATAAATAACATTAGAAAAGTGAGATCAAAAATAAAAATTGGGGAGGGTATAGCTCAGTGGTAGGGCATGTGTTTAGCATGCACGAGGTCCTGGGTTCCGTCCCTAGAACTTCCGTTAAAAAATAAACAAACCTAATCCCCTCTCCCCGCCAAAAAGCAGAAGAAAACAACAACAACAGATAAATAAGAGTCAGTGTCTTCCCGCTGGACGCAGACCTCTGCAGCCTGGGGGCCTTCCCTGCACAGGAGTCGCTTCGGGTGTGTGAGCTGCTCCAGTCTCTGTCTGAATTCCACACACAGCAGAAATAACTTTGAAGGACAGGTCCTGGGGGCAGTCTCCACTTTAGGAAGGAAGATGAGGAAATCAGACTAGAGGTAGAAGGTTTTAAAGACTCACTGAATTGTGCTGACGGGCACGTCCATTGTGAGCAGGTATGTTTTCCTTTTTGCAATAATTTTGGTTGCATTAAATTCATCTTTGTTAACATCTTCATTACTGCCTTTTCAATTTTAGTCGGAATTGATTACGAACAAAGTGCCGTGATTTTGACTATTCAGACCAGCAGCTGCGTGGAGCCAGCGCCTAGCCAGTGCAGTGACAGGCTTGGTGTCCACGAGCTGCTCGTGGCACCTGCGAGGACGGACCATACTCAGAGCTGGGACTTGGCTCTGGGGGAGGGTGTCACCCCGTGCCCTCAGATTTCAGCTTGAGCAGAGGTGGAGTGCATCTCTTGGTTTTTGGAGGTTTCCAGGCGGTGCCGTCCCTTTCAGAGCGAGGGAGCGGCACGCTCGTGATGCTGTTGCAGATGGAGAGAGCACAGACGTTGGCCTGTGTTCCTCTGTGCACAGCCTCACGCGAGGACCACATCCAGAGCCCTCTAGGTCTGGAGGCACGGGCGGCAGCAGTGGGGTTGGCCAGGTGAGGGGCTGTGCCCCATTCTCCTAAGATGCCTTGGGGGAGGGGCCGGGGACCAGGCAGGTCAACACTGTCCTCGCTCGTCCAGGAGGCACTGGGCTGTGGCCAAAGCAGCAGGAAGGGCTCGTTCTGAGGAGGGGGCGCATGCCGCAGGCCCCCCGTCCTGAGCCTGCTCCAGGGACACAGGGGACCTGGGCGTCCAGATCCAAGTGCTGCCCCTGTGAGCAGGCGCCCCCCAAGCACTTGCTGTGTTAGGAGGCTGCAGGCCGGCCTGAGCAGCCTATGCGGGCCTGGGCCTGGGCTCTGGTCAGGGACGTGGTGGCTACTGTGCTGGTCTGGGCGCCAGGGGAGGCCCTGCTGCTGCCCCCCTAGTGGAAGTTGCTCACCCCTGGAAACACCCACCCCAGGTGTGCCTGGCCCCTTCTGGGCGGCCTCCCGGCTGCGTGTGCGCCCCCCACTCCGCTCCTCCGTCCAGGCTCTGCACAGGCCCAGCTGGCGTGTTGGGTGAGGGGCTTCTGTTGGGGGCTAGGATGGGCCGGCCACGGCTGCACCTGAGTCGGGGTGGAGCGCAGCACCTGGGGTGGGGAGCGCTGGCTGCCAGGCCGATTGCTTCCTAAGTTGAAAAGGGCCCTCAGGGGCTCATGGCCACCCGGGCAGTGGTGTCCAGGGGCGCAGGGCCTCGTCCAGCTCCCCACAGTGCCGCGCTGACCGCAGGGAGCCCCGAGGCAGGAGGCTGTGCATGCTGGCCGTGACGAGGAAGGCAGGTGGGGCTGGCGAAGACCACTGCCTGGTGCCGTGGGCCCTGAGTCGTTCATCAAGACCATCCTGAGTCGTACTTGATTTGGTTTGTGGGGGCGGGGCGAGTCCCCCGGCCTGGATTTACAGCAAGGCCCTCTCCCCAGGCGTGTGTGGCGTTCTCCCTCACTAGCTGGGGGAGGGCTGCAGAGCAGGGCCCCAGTGGCCCTTAGTGGGGAGCAGGTCGGAGCTGCTCTCTGAAAGCTGAGGAGGGCCTGGCCAGGCCCCAGGATGCTCGTGCTGGCGTCCCGCTGCCCTTCGTGACGGTGGCTGCCCAGCTCTGCTCAGGCGTCCTGGCCGCACAGGCCCCCAGTGTGGCCGGGCAGTTGGGGATCCGGAAGCGCATGCGCCTGGCTCCCTGGGCCGTTCGGGACCTGCTGTGATGTCCGTCGTGTGTGTCTGGGCAGCGTCCAGCAAGCCCTGAGGAGGCCACAGAGCCAGGGGCTGGGCGGGGGCTTGTGTCCCAGTCGCTCTTGCTTCAGCTCTGGGAGGGAGGGTGTGGTTCAGGCTCGCACTCCCTGTGCCCCAAGTGAACCGGTTAGGATGACGATGGCTTCCCAGAGACACGAGTGTTGACTCAGAAGCTGGGCTGCGCAGCAGGTGCTCCGGCGGCTGCAGAGCCTCAGGAGGGCACCGCGGCTGCGGCTGGGCCGCGCCCCCGGCTGGTGTCTTGGCGTCGCGAGGTGGCTCGGGCTTGCCCCTGTGGATGGATGAGGCTCCGGCAACGTCTGGTCTTGGCTTGTAACAACGTGGGCTCTCCCCCACGGAGAACAGGCTCATGCCGCTGCTGAGGACCTGCCGGGGTGGCGGTGGCCAGCCTGGCCTCCTCCTGCCTCTCTTGTCGTGATGTGTGCACGGGGCTGCAGGGGCAGCCCCATGGAGGGTGTACTGGATGGGTGTTCTCGGTCTCTGCACAGACCCCTGATGTCCCCACACGCCCCTCCCTTGGTGACCACGCCCTGGCAGACGTGGTCTCACTGTGGACGTGCCGTCGGGTGGACGCCAGTGGCACCTACTGCCGCCCTGTGCAAGGGGCCCTCCTGCCCCGGCCGCCCTGCCCACCCTGCCCTTTCTCCCTCATCCCAGCTCACGTGAGTGGGTCTGGGAGTCGCTTGTCCACCACCCAGGCCGGGGGCTGGATGCAGCCCTGGTGACCTTCGCTGGCCCCTCCCAGGTGTGGGGGCGTGGCCACAGGTCCCCGCTCTGTCCCCGTTTGTGAGAGGTCAGGCGGTCACAGTGGGTGATGAGGCCAGCAGGCCCTGGGCCGCCATCTGGCGATTGTAAAACGGGCAATACACATTTTTGGAGGGGGGATGGTGGGGGAGCGAACTGCAGACGGTGTCAGGGCCCAGGGGCCGCCCTCCTCGGCGCCTGCGGGCAGACACCTCTGTGCCCTCCTCTCCCGGTGTCTGTGCCGAGGGTGAAAAGTTCAGGCTGGTCTCTGGAGGGAACTGGGGGTGAGGCGGGGCAGCAGCCTGCTTCCTGTCCTCGGCCATGGGTCCTGGGGGTGGTGTTCTTTGCAGGACTCAGCTTGACCATCCGTCCGCGGGGCTGGGCCTCAGGGCAGACAGACACGGTCCCACGAGCTGGCCAGGCCTGTCAGACGACTGGGGCCTGCGGTCACAGTCTGCGGTGCACTCTGTCCACTGTGGGTGTCTGGAATGGGGCCCCCTGGGACATGACCTCACCTGCGGTCAGGCCAGCCCTCAGCTGCCACTGTTCCTCCATGCCTGCCTTCCCTGCGGTGCCAGGTGGAGGGCACCTGCCCCCAAGAGGTGTGCTGTGGGTGAAGACTCTGCACGGGGCGGAGTCGGGGTGTGCGCAGCCCCTGCCCAGCGGCCTAGCAGGCGGCCTGGCGCTCATGCCTTTGGAGCCGTCCTTCCGGGGGGCCTGCTGGGTGAAGGGCCAGGTCGGGGCCTTGGAGCCACGGGACCCTGAGCACAGAGGCAGAGGCCCTAGTACTCGTCGGCTGTCCTGCACTGACTTGGACTCCTTTGTGCCGAGCTGCTCCTGCCTGCCGGACCCTTTGTCCCTTCGAACCCACCAGCGCCCAGACCCTGCTCCGCCCCCATGGGTCCTCCAGGGCTGAGATGAAGCCCTGGTCCCTGGGGGTTCCTGGGTGGCTACCCGGCCCACAGGGACTTGGGGGACCCGGGGTGCCCCTCCTCCTGTCTGGGTCGGAGATGCTGATGACCTTTGTGCAGATGGCAGATGTGGGGGGACGGCCACCCATCCAAGTTCACAGAAACTGGCTTCTTGAAAAGGGGACCCGGCCCCCAAAGCGAGGGGCTGGGATGAAGATGTGCTCTCCCGTTTGCTTGTTTCTTTTCCCAGGGACATGGCCCTCGGGGCAGGTGCAGGGCTGAGCCCTCCCTGGCCCTGCAGGCCCGGGCCCTGCAGAGAGGCCGGGTCGAAAGGTCACTGCCCTGATTTTTATGCCGAGTCGTGTGTTCTCACGACCCTTCGCCCTCTGCACAGACGGTCCAGGCTGGGGCTTGACATGGCCTTTCAGGGATGAAAAACACACTGAAAGATCTGAATTGCAAGCCACTGAGGTGAAATGTTTCAGTAGCTGAAAAACGGTGTTAAACTGAGAAAAAACACACATGTATGTCTGGGCTTAGGACAAAGAGACACCAGAGCAGTGGGGACGGCACCACCTGCTGAAGCCACGGGAAAGGTGGCTCTGGGGGCCGCGTTCGGTTGTGCAGGGACGCGGGCTTCTGTGGGCCCAGGCACGGGAAGGCCTTTGGGACTTTTCTTAAAAAAAAAAAAAAAATCAGAGTGGGCAAGTCCGTGTTTTCACATGGTGACTGATCGCCTGGAAAACTGAAATGCCGCCCTGTGCCCTTGGCGTTCTCCTCGACATGCCTGCGTGTTTAGTGGAGACCGAGCTTCCCCGCCGCCACGCCAGCGCTTCATCTCCTCTAAAGAGCCCCGTTTCTCTCCCCGCCCCTGCTCCTGCCCGCGCCGGCCTGGCGTCTCTGGACCCTGGAGCAGGGGAGGTGTTTGTGCTCCCAGGACCATGGTTCAGCCACGCCATGACCTCTGACAGTGCTTGCAGCGAGCCCACATGACCCGAGGTGCTCTGGCCTACCGCCTCCATTCGATGTGCCCCTTCCCAGGGGCGGATCAGGTGGCCGGAGCCCAGGGTCTCAGATCGGGAACTGCCTTGTGGTGCTGGGAGTCGGGCACGGGCTGCCTGGTGTCGCGTCGCCCCAGGCTCTCCCTCCGCAGGGGAGCGCCCTGGCCCTTCCTCCCAGGCCGCTGGGGGCCCCTCGCCCGCTGGCCCCTCACTGAAAGCCCAGCAGCCCTGTGGCGGCTCCCTGAGCTTGGAGGGGCCCCCACGCTTTGATCCGCGAGGACTGCCTTCCATCCCGCTGCTCATACTGCACTCGGGTGCGCTGGGGACGTGAGGCCGGGAGTCTGTGTCTCCGCGGGGGTGGACATCACTTCTGGTGGGTCTGCACGCACCCCGGGCTGGGGGCAGCTGGCCGAGCCGGCTGAAGTCTTGACCCCGGTGGTTTTCTGTTTGGCCCACCTGGGCTGTCGTCTTGGGCAAGATGCTGTGGGATGGAGCTTCGAATTTAGGGACAAAGGATGTGGCAAGAAGTGGCCAGGGGCGAGGAGGCTGGGCTGGGATCTGGTCAGGGAAGCAGTCTGTGCTGGTTTGTGCCTGTGCTGACCTCCTGACCCTGCCCTTCAGGCTTGGTGTCCCCATGGCTGTGCCTGCTCTGGTTCTGCACCAGGACTCCCAGCAGGTCCCTCGACCCTGGGACAGCGGCCGCCTCATCCGCCACGTGCTACCCTGCATGCAAAGGCAGGTCGGGTGTCGGGGAGGTGTGTGCAGTAGGCTGCTTGCCTGCCCCTCAAAAGAGAGTGTCGGGTGGACCTTGAGCTCGGCCTGAGGACTGGCTCTGGGTGGGCCCCTGGGTGACCCCAGGGGGCCCTTGTCTCTGGAAGGGGTCGTCACGGCATCCAGCCGTGTGCAGCCTGGTGGCCCACAGTGTGTGAGGCAGGCTGGGCTCCAAGGTGGGGGTGGCCTGGGTGGGGCACAGAGCTGCAGGACCAGGAGGGGCAGGGTGGGCGGCCTGGACAGGCTGAGTGGGCACAGCTCCCCGCTGCCCCTAGCCTGGCAAGGGGCAGCCTCTTGCTTCCGCTGCTCTGCCCAGCTCCCAGCTCTGTCCTCCATTTTCTGTGTTTGCTGTGAGCAAGGCTGGAAGTGCTCCTGTATTTGGGGAAACCTCCCCCAGACGTTGGTTCTGGTCCCTTCTGTGGGTTCCAGGGCGTCTCAGCAGCAGAGCCTGTGTGTGCTTTGCCCGTGATCAGGCAGACGGGGCCTCCTCTCACGTGGTGTCCAAGGTTCTGGGTCCATGCTGTGGCCGTATGTCCCCACAGCAGGGGGCCTGGCAACACCCGGCCATGTGCATCCCTGTGACGTGTTTCCTGATGGGGGATTCAGGTCAGGGCCTGCATGGTGTGAGGGCCAGCGAGATGAACATTACCATCAGCCCCATGCTGGTCACTGATCAGTCAGTGGGCCTGGAAGGGACTGCGGGAGGAAGGCTAGAAGTGTGGACACCCCCTGCCCCGCATCCACCTGTCATTACGCCCTCTGGTCAGCCCGTGGCCATGTTTGTGGCCTCCTTGCTGTTCGGAGCACAGTTCCGTGGCCCCACCTGGGGCAGGAGCAGCTGTGTAGGGGAATCCAGGGGCTGCTTCAGCTGGACAGGCTCGCCTTGGGGCCCCCCATGGGAGAGGTGATGGGGGAGTGGAGGAGGGGCTCCAGTGTTTGGGTGTCCAGCCCTGCCTAGTTCACATTGCAGCAGGAAGGATGCTCGTTTGGCCTTGGGTAGCGGGCTCTGACCACGTCCCCACCCATGAGTTGTGTTTCCAGAGGTCCAGAGCCCCAGCTGGGTTCCCCTGAGGAGGAGCCCCCGCACCTCGGCGCAACAGGGCAGGCGGCTGGGGTGGGTTTGCCTGCTGCCCTGCCCTCTGTCTCAGCCCCCCGGAGTCCTGGGGCAGGAGGCGGCTCTGGGGGTTTGGGTTTCTCCAGGAACATTCTGCATCTTTAAATATTTGCTGGAAGCTGAGGAGGGGCCTTGGGGAGGGGCCTGGCCCAGCAGACAGCAGAGCAGCTCACCCAGGGAGAGCCCCTCCTCGCACCTCCTCCCAACACCTGTGACGCCTGTACAGGGACCCCTGCAGGCCCCCGTGGCTGGGCCGGAAGTGGGATTGGGCCCTGAGGGGAGGCCTGTCCGGCCTGCAGGACGCTTGGGTTGTCCTCTGCCTTTTGCGCTCGGGGTGGAGGGGCCTTCATCTTGGCTGCAGGACCTGCTGTCTGCTTTGGTGCAGATCAGGCCTTCGCTGGCTGTGCCCACAGCCCGGGCACATGGTGCAGGTTCCTGGAGGGTGGTGGTCCTCCCCTCTGGGGGCGGTAGGGCAGGCCCCCCCCGCCCGCCCCAGGTGTACCAGGACCCCTTCTCCGCTCTCTCCAGTCACCTGCTACAATCAGATCGTTTTCTTGGTGCTCAGCGTTTGTCTCCAAAAGGGGCTAGGGCCAGAGAGTTAAAAGAGGAGCTGCCTGGGCGGCTGGAGCCCCAGAGGGAGATCAGAGTGCCTGCCCTCACCCACAGCCCCAGGGTCCTCCAGGCCCACCCCACAGGGGTCAGCGGATGGTGAGAAGTGTGGAGAGCATGGTATGCCCCTACTTGGTTGGCGAGCTCTGCCCAAGGGGGTGCTTGGCTCGTCTGTGAGTGCTGCTGGCTCTCCACGGAAAAGGTGTGACCTCTCCCGTAGCTCCAGTCCTGACACTTTCAGGATCCCTGGCCTTTGAGGCATTTCTCTTTTGTTCCAAAATTTGAGGGATTCTTGGGTCCCTGTATCTGCGTGTGCATTTGGAGTGGGCGTCGTGTTTGTGTCTCTTGGCCTCTGGCTGCTCGCCCTGCGAGGATGGGGTGGGGGTGGGGGTGTTTATGCCCCCAGACTTACCACCAAGCGCCACACTGCAGGGAAGGGTCTCAGGCTGACTGTGGAGAATACTGCTTTGATTAAAAAGAGAGACTGTTTTTTAAAATGTATTTTTATTGAAGTACAGTCAGTTTACAGTGTTGTGTCAGTTTCTGGTGCACAGCACAGTGCTTCCGTCACATGGGAACATACATACATTCGTTCTCATTCCTCACCATAGGTTACTGCAAGATACTGAACATGGTTCCCTGTGTTGTACAGTATGAGCTTGTTTATCTATTTTACATATATTAGTATCTGAAGATCTCGAGCTCCCAATTTATCCCTTCCCCTCTTCCTCCAGTGGTAACCGTAAGTTTGTTTATGTCTGTGAGTCTGTTCCTGTTTTGTAAATAAGTTCTTTTGCCTTTTTTTCTTTTTGGATTCCAGTTATAAGTGGTATCGTGTGATATTTTTCGTTCTTTTTCTGGCTTACTTCACTTAGAATGACACTCTCCAGGTACATCCATGTTGCTGCAAGTGGCATTATTTTATTTTGTTAATGGCTGAATAGTATTCCATTGTGTAAGTAGACCACAACTTCTTTATTCAGCCATCTGTCCATGGACATTTAGGCTGTTTCCATGTCTTGGCTGTTGTAAATAGTGCTGCTGTGGACACTGGGGTGCAGGTGTCTTTCTCAATTAAAGTTCCCTCTGATATATGCCCAGGAGGGGAATTGCTGGATCAAATGGTAAGTCTATTTTTAGTTCTTTAAGAGATCTCCGTACTGTTTTCCATAATGGCTGCACCAGACTGCATTCCCACCAACAGTGAAGGAGGAATCCCTTTTCTCCACAGCCTCTCCAGCATCTGTCATGTGTGGACTTGTGAATGACGGCCATTCTGACTGGTGTAAGGTGATACCTCACTGTAGTTTTGACTTGCATTTCTCTGATAATTAGCGATATTGAGCATTTTTTTATGTGCTTGTTGGTCATTTGTACGTTTTCATTGGAGGACTGCTTGTTTAGCTCTTCTGCCCATTTTTGGATTGCGTTGTTTGTTTTTCTTCTTAGTAAGTTATAGGAGCTGTTTATATATTCTGGAGATCAAGCCTTTGTCAGTCTCATCTTTTGCAAATATCTTTTCCCATTCTGTAGGTTGCCTAAGAAAGACTATTTTAAACTTTCTAAGCTTAGAATTTTGGTGCATGTCCGTCCTTGGAAGACATCCCCTGCTTTGAGGTTGCTCCCAGCCAGGGTGGGGTTTGGCAGCCTGTGCAGATAACGAGCACACTGGCCCTTCCATTTGCTGGTGAGTGCAGCCTGGAGCTCCTGTCCTGTCCTATCTCTGTATCACTCTTGCTTCGTGCCTCTTGGCCCAAGGTGACTGCTCAGGCAAAGCCTTCTCACCCACTCACCAAAGAGGCTGGCACCCTGCTTTCAGCCTTAGGACAGGATGCAGTTCTTTGGCCTCAGCTCTTTACAAGGCATCTTCTAAGCTGAGCAGGGTGTGCAGGCTCAGGCCTGGCCCAGCCTTGCCTTCTCTGTCCTTGCCGCAGGGCCTGCAGTCCAGCAGCTGAGATGGGCCCTGGGGCCAGACCAGCAATGTGCAGATTCCTAAACCTGATTTGAAGACCACTCCCAGGGAGAAGTCCCTGCGTGGTCACTCAAGTTCCTCTCTTTGCACCGCCCTCCTCGGGGTAGCGGGCCTGTCCTTCCTGTTGTGAAGACAGAGGCCTCAGCGTGGCCCTGGCAAGGTGAGGAGGGACAGAGCTGCCCTAGGGCTGAACAGCAGGGGCTGTGCATGGTCATGCTGCCCAGAGGTCCAGGCTGTCAGCCACCGGTGTGGTGTTTTGATTTTTCATAGGTGCCCACTGGGGTCCCACGCAGACCTGCTGCCTGTGCCTACTGCCAGGGGGTGGGCAGGAGCCCTGCTGAGACCCAGGGCATCTGCGAGATCAGCCTTGGCCTTGGGGGTGGGCCCCGAGATTTGAGTCCGGCTTCCTTGTTACAGCCGGATGCCCTAACACCCCCCCAGGGAAAGAGACCATCCTGGCCTCCCTAGGGCTCAGGCGCCCGCTGGATGGCCAGCACTGGCTGGACTCCAGAGAGCGGCCTGGGAATGCTGTGTTCCCATCACCCGGAGCTGCGGACCTTGGAGCAGGAGATGGTCACCACGTGGCAGCCATCGCCTTAACCCCCAGGAAGCTCGGACTGGGGAAGGCCAGAACCCAGGGAAAACCCTGGTGTCCCCAAGACACCCGGGTCGTATGACAGCTGTAGCTGGGCGGCATGGGACAGATGGATGCGTCCACAGATACCCCTTCAGGCTTTGCTGCACCCCCAGAGCTGCGTGGCCGTGTGGACCCCAAGGTCCAAGGAGTGACACCACCCAGGTTCTCATGACTTGGCCCCAGGGGCATTGCTACGCCAGCTGGGTCCCTCCTTGCTCGAGCTTGTAAGTCAATTTCCCGACTGAGTTCCGAGCCAGGTAGAAATCTTGTCCCCCGCTGACTTCAGAGGAAGATTGGGATCTTGTGTCCTCGGGAGGAGAGGGCATTTTTACAGCCCTAGGGAGGAGCTGCCACCCCACCTCCTGGAGCTCCGGTCACTCTTGGCCCTGCACACACTGCAGGTGTTTCTGGAGTGATTGTCATAGGCCTGGTATCTTGGTGGCCCCAGGGTTCATCAGTGAGCAGAGTGGGGCTACCCTGGGCCTCCCAGCCGAGCTAGGGCAGCTGAGGTGCTGGGTAGGGCCAGTGGGGCACAGTTGGGGCTTAGTGGCCAATGACTGGAGAGTTGCTTTCGTGTCTGGGAGGAGGGCCTCCCGTAGCCGCCGTCCTGAAACCCTGTGGGGTGTGGGAGCTTCGCTGGTCCAGGTCTCCTCCGAGCCTCTGGGCATCCCTGACCCCAGTGGCCTGCAGCCCCTTCCTGCTGGGTCTTTATGGGCATTGGCCTGGCAGACACCCCCAGAGGGAGGGGACCAGGACAAGAACCCCTTTGAGCCCTGTAGGCTTTTTGGGCACCGTGTCCTCCATCCCCCATTTCCCAGCCCTGGCGCCTGGGGCGCCCGGCCCCAGGCCCCATCCTCGGTTTTTGCTGCTCCTCTCTGGGCCTGCCAAGAATGTCGGGAAATTAGGGGGAGGGGGATGCAGGAAATGCCTCCTTCCCTCCGAGGACAGCTCCAGCTGGAAGTGCAGGGCTGGGGAGGGGCGCGGGCGGCGGAAAGTCGTCCCCCCGCCAAGGCAAACCCGCACCTCCCAGCGCTGCAGACAGAAGGGCTCTTTTTCCCTCATTCTGGCCCCTCGTGGACACCCCGCGAGCGGGGAAGTTGAGGCTGGAGTCGGCGGTCTCCTCTGAGGGAAGTGAGTTGTTTGTCTTCTAGCTGCTTAAAGTGGGGTCTCTTAAAAAGCAGGTGAAGTGGGGGCACTCCTCCCCAGCCATCTGTGTTCATCGCTGTTCAGGAGACACGTTTGGTGGTCGGGGTGATCCCTCTTCCACCCGTGACACGCTCCTGCGTGGGCTGACTGCGGCCCCTTTCACTGTCGCAGTCACTGTCGCCAAGGGAGGGGCTGAGCATCCTCGCTGTCCCTGCGGGAGCCTGGCCCGTGGTGACCGCCCGGGGGACTCACTGCAGCCCGTGCTCCCTGGCGTCGCGCCCACAGAGCCGCCTCCACGTCCAGGAGGCTGTGCTCCCCGGTCTCGCATGTGCACGTTTTTAAAAGGTGAGCCCACTGGAGGAGACAGCTGAGAGGACGACTGCAGTGCGGGTGTTAGAAATACAACAGTGGACGCCAGCCTTCCTAATTTGATTACTTGAGGAGTAAGTGAGGGTCAGAGATGAAGTGGGGTGGGGGTCTCTGCTGTGACCCAGGCCACCGTGAGCAGAGCAGGTCCACGCCTGGTGTGAGAGGCCCTGCCCTCCACCCCCCTGCAGGGAGGTGGTCCTTGCCTTCATGCAGCGGGAGGAGGGGCCCAGTGGGGTGGGTGGTAGTGAGGGGACGACACCGGGCTGGTGGCACCGGCCAGGGCTGGGGTGGAGTGGGGTCAGGTCCCGGGTTGGGGGCTGTCCTGGGGTGCTTTGCTAGGGGTAGCAGTAGGGTCTCAGGGCAGCTAGGGGAGGGTCACATCGTTATCCTGGGGGGGAGTGTGCTCGGGGTCAGCGACCCTGTGACACTGAGCTCTGCCGCCTGTGGCTCTGAGATGCCGGAACCTCTATCGCTTGGTCTCCAAGATGGAAGAGTGGGTGTGTGGGTCTACGTCGGGGCCCTGCTCAGGCCCGTAGCACACGTTCTGGGTCCTCTCAGGGTCCCCCTGGGCCCAGCCTGGCCCCACAGCCACTTCCCTGGGGCTGGCCAGGGCCCACGTCCCCTCCCCACCCCACTGAGCAGTGATGAGTGTCGGGCAGGAGGGGCCCGGTCCCCCTGGAGACCCTCATCCAGGCGTGAAGTGATGTGGTGCCGTCTGTGTGGTGTGGTGTTCTGTCCCTTTACGAGGACTCACCCTGGGGGCCCTGCCTTTCTGCATGCTGGTCGGAGATGTCGAAGGGTCAGGGCTGGGGACAGGCTGGTGGATTCTGGGCTCCGGTTCTGGGTCTCCACAGTCATACCTTCGGGGACCCGTGAACCGTCTTCCAGCCTGGGCTCTGGGGATACGCCAGGGGCACGCCAGCGATGACTTTGCTGGTCCCTCGGCGGCCTCATTGCCACAGCCGGAAGTGGAAGCGGCTATCACGCGAGCTCTGAGCTGCCCCGCGGCTGGGCAGCGCCCCGTCCCTGTCCCGGGCTGGCCAAGCCGCTGAGTGTTGTGTCGGTTTCTATGGAGAGAAAACAGCCCACGTCTGCCAGGAGGGGGAGGGGGGGTGGCGCAGGCGCCGAGGAAGCAAAACAGACCTGGCCGCGTGGGCGGGGCCGCCCAGCTGCTTCCTGGCTGGGAGGCGGTGGCCGTGCGTGGTCCCTCAGCTGCCCGCTGGGCCTTGTCTCCGCAGAGGCAGTGGCTGAGCCGCCTGCACCGCCTTTCCTCCACGTGGGCTCCTGGGCCCGGGGGGCTGCCTCTGGCAGCTGCGGAGGTGGGGGCAGCCACCTGGGGCCCGCCCCTGCGGGGGGAGCGCAGCTGGGCTGAGAGGGTCTGGCTGGGGCTGCCGCGTGACAGCAGCTCAGGGTCGTCCCCCTGCTCGTTCTGGACACTGGTCCTCCTTTCTCCCTGGGCAGTTTGCAGGTGTGGGTATGACGGCCACTGTGAAGGCAACCGCCGAGGCTGCGTCCCCATCTCCCCCTCGCTCCATGCACCAGTTCCACTGCTTGGGCCCCGCCGAGAGCCCTTCCGGTGAACCCAGCGTCTCCTGCCACCCGATGCCCTGAGGAAGCTCCCTGGTGTGAGCCCCCTTCCTTCTGCCCCAGGAGACCAGCGTCTGGAGAAGGGGGCAGCGACATTCGGGGTCAGCGCTCCCCCTGCAGTCCTGTGGCTCCGTCAGTGGCCCTGTGGGGAGGGGAGTTCAGGGACCCCCAGCTAGGTCCTGGGTGCTTAGAGGTAAGAAGTGACCTCCACCGTGACTTGAGTTGGGAGCACAGAGGTGTGCTTTACCACTCCGTGCCTGGACCTGCTCAGGCACTCTCGGGCGCCGGCGGGGTCTGCGTGGTGTGCTGAGCTCTGCTCAGGGGCGGCCTGAAGCGTTTGCGATGAGGTGTGACCCAGCCGCCGTCTTTCCAGGGACGCCCCCCCCCCCCCCCATGCCAGCTCTTCGCTGCGCTTGGACTCTTCCTTTGGAGGGATTTTTCTTGAGAGATTAGAAAGCGGTCTCCAAGCCCCCTCGTCCGGTGTGAGCTGCGGTTCTGCCGCGAGGCCCCGGGCTGGGTGGCCCCGGGTCCGGGTCCGAGGACCGAGTGAGCGGAGGAGGCCCCCCCGCCCCGAAGCAGGAGGAAGAGCCCAAGCCCCTGAGGTGCCTGCCCGTGGTCTCTCTGAGGTCCCTCAGCGCACGGGGGCGGGGGCTGTCGGCACTTAACGCCATTTCAGGTGAAGAGAAATTAAACGTGTAAATTACTGTCCTGGGTCTGCTTGTCCTTCTCTGTGCAGTGCCAGTTTTCAGTGCAGATGTGAGCATGTTGAGCGTGGTGCTGGGTCACTGACTGCATGGCTCTCTCCTGTGCCCGCGCGTGCACGTGTGCTCTGTTGCCACCCGGACGGTGGAGACGCAGCCGCAAGCTGACTTGGCCCTCTCCCCAACACCCGCCGCCTTCTGCATGAGGACTGGAGCCTGGCACCTGTCTCTCCCCTCCAGGTCTCTGTCTCCAGCTCCTTCTGGGCTATGTGGGGTGGGGGACGCATGGCCCTTTCCCTGTCAGAGGGAAGCCCTGGCCTTGGGGTCTCACTTCACCCTGGCTCCGGGCACGCCCGCCCCGATGCACTCTACATGCATAGTAACACTGGATGGAAGGTGGGGTTGTCAGAATCCCGGATGACCGCAGTGAAGATGAAGGCCAGTGAACGATGCATGCCTGAAGCCAGCCCTGCGCATCTCACCTTCAGGGTGAGAGGTAAAGGAGCAGAGGCCCAGTGCATGAGTGCCCAGACTGCCTCTCCGCCCTCCCCTGCCCCGGGGTCTGATGTCCTGGGTTAGGGGCCTTGCCGTACCGTGCGGGTGCCGCTCAGAGGGCCTGGAGGACGTTCCCTGACCTGAGCGGACACCGGCTGCAGGCCCTCTTCCAAGTAGATACCATTGGGGGTATTTTTATTTAGATTTTAAAGACAGAGAAAGCATTGGCCTTGGACAGGAAAAATCCTTACATGGAGAGAGATGGAAATCTCTTGACGTGGCAGTTTGGCCTCCGAGAACCTGGTCCCGGGCACCGCCACCCCCCGACCCTGGAGTGGTGGCAAGCTCTGGGCCCGCCTCACAGTGGGTGCTGGGAGCGTCTGCTCCCCACGGACGTGACATGTTAGGAGGTAGAGCCTGGAGCCAGGCAGCGGGGGGACCCTCCGTGAGATGGGTGTGTGGGCTGTGGGCCCCATCCTCTGAGGGCCTCCCAGGGGAGCGGGGGGGCTGGGGCCAGGTGGGGTGCGGGCTTGTTTCAGAAGGGGCAGGGACACCCCCACTCCTGGTCCTGCCTGGTGACTTGCCTGCACAGTCAGCGTTGAAATTTGGGTTGGGGGGGTGGGTGCACTGCCATTTCCCGCGGGCCTCAGATGCGCAGAGCCGGAGGCGCCATCACTCCCCCGGGGGCTCTGCTGCCCTCGAGCAGGGCCCGCACACCTGCTTCTCTGGAGGGTGTGTGTCTGTGCGCTGGGAAGCTGACCGTGGGAGGCGCATGAGCCCAGCTCTGAGGTTTGCAGGGCCGGCCCGCTGGGGCCGTGGCAGTGCCCTCGGGACTGATGGCTGCTGGGATCCGGGCCTTTCTTCCCGGCCTGGAGTGCTCGGTGCTTGGAGCTCCCCCGCAAAACCAGCCCGCCCGCCCCGTGTGTCTGTTTCATGCCCACACAGAGGCGCCACGTTGTGCCGGGCTGGCAGCACCTCTGTCACCTTCCCAAGGACCCTGGCCATCAGGTTCCCGGCCCCTCCCCGCTGCCCGCCCTCCGCGGACCAGGGTGGTTACCCGTGGTTCACCACAGGGCGCAGCCGTGAGGGAGGCTGGGAAGCGGGGATTGCACGGAACGGGTAGCAGGCTTGCTTCGCCCAGAGACCCGGCGGGCTCGGGCTCGCCGGCTCCCCAGGCCCAGCTGCTCCTCCCGCGGGGCCGGGGGATGGGTGAGATGGCGCCAGTCAGTGTCCTGTGGGGTGGGATGCCGGCAGCCCCCACTGCCCTCCGTGCAATCTGGGGCCACTCACCTGGGCCCCCAGGTGCTCCACTGTCCACCTGCTGGTCTCTTCTACAGAGAGTAACATCTTCTCCTCCACACCTAGTGTTCTGTGGACCAAGAAGGCTGTTTGCTGGAACGAGGTGGGAGGCCGCTGGGTCCCAGAGGTCTCTGCGGCCTCCACCTCTAGCGCCCTGAGACCCAGCCCTCGGCCGCGTCTGGGGCAGGGCTCTGGTCTGATGTATGCTGGGCGGGGTCTCTTCGGCTGGTACCTGTCCCACGGCCACGCGGGAGCTGCCCCAGCAGCCTGCCTGCGTCTGGGGCTGAAAGGCTTCTCTCCCTGCTCTGGCCTGTGAAAGGCCTCCTCTCAGCTGTGCCCCCGCTGATCCCCAAGGCCCCCCTTGTCCGGTCTTCCCTGAGCTGTTCACCCAGTGCAGGTGACAGATTACACACGAGTGTGTGTTGTTACACGTGCACACGCTCCACGCTTGCATGCTCCGTGCCCGCGTGTGAGTACATATATGCACACCCACATATGCCCCTGGTCTCAGCCTGACAGGTGTCCCGTGAGTCAGGGATGAGGTCTTTGTCAGGGTCGGGTTGCAGGGCGGTGGGGGTGTGCTGTGGATTTAGACAGCTGAGGGCAGCCTGGGGCCCCACCTAGGAGGCGTGCAGCTCGGAGGAGGGGGCAGGTTAGGGCAGGTGACCGTGTGGGGCCTGCAGGGCCGCGGGTGTGGTGAGGAGAGCAGGGGACTGGGGGCTCGCCCCTGCTGCCCCGATGGGGGAAGGGCAGGTGGGGGTGGTCAGGAGAGGGGAGCCGAGACCACTGTGTGGGCGCACCACGGCACCTGGTGTTTTGTGTGTCTGGTGTGTCTGTGGCTGTGTGAGGTGAGCAGAAACTCAGGGCCGCTGCTCCGAGTGCTGGGGGGAGAGGCCCGGCCCAGCGCAGCCAGCATGGCTGCACAGCTGCTGGCGTCCCCTGGACTGTCCCCTGTGGAACGCTGGGCCTGCCCTCCCCCAGTGCCAGCTGCTCCCGCGGGGACGCGTCTGCAGGCCACGCCCACGTGTCCTGGTG
This sequence comes from Camelus dromedarius, assembly GCF_036321535.1. Classification (NCBI taxonomy): domain Eukaryota; kingdom Metazoa; phylum Chordata; class Mammalia; order Artiodactyla; family Camelidae; genus Camelus; species Camelus dromedarius. Next base: position 69,962,930 of record NC_087449.1, on the reverse strand, counting down.
GCTCCTGGGGCAGAGGCTTGTTGGAGGTGGGGGGCTGATCCTCCTGAGCGGCCTTCACAGGTGAGGGTGAGGGCCGTGGGCCGGTGGTGTGGGGCCCCCCTACGCGCCGCCGCAGGGAACACTCTCCACATGAAGGCGGCTCTGAGTCAGCCTTCCAGGAAGGATGGCCGCAGCGTCCTGTGCTGCCGCGCTTCCTCGTTCTGGATGGAGTGGTGTGTGTCCCTGCCACCTCTGCTGAGCCCCGGCCACATGCCCGTGGGCACCTCTCCTGGCCAGTCAGGGTGCTGGGAAAAGCCCCGTTTGCTCCCCACCCCTCAAGAAATAAGAACATTGTTGAAGAATTGAAATAAGCCCCAGAACAAAGCCCATGGATTTGCAAAACAGCTTAATTGTTCTTGGGGTTCTGGTTCTTTTTTTTTTTTTTTTTTTTTTTTTAAGAATATTTTTAACGGTTACTTTCCAGTGACTGCAAAGGAAAAGAAAGATTCTGTTCCACCCTGCCTGGTCCATCGGGGGACTTCCCACTCATTTCCTAATTGTAACAGGTTTTGCAGGGGTGTGGGGCTACGGGTGTAGGAGGCCTTGGTGGCCATAGGCCTGGTGGCAGGTCCATGGCACAGTGGGGACTAGGCGCACCAGAGCCACAGGGTCACGCCTGACATCCCTTCTTGGAAACTGCTTCCCAGACGCCCTACCCCCATGGGGTGAGCCCCCTCTCCCCTCTTTCCTGAAGTCCCTGCAGGAGGGATGGCCGCCCACCGCTTCCTTCCCCAGCATCTCTCTCCACATGCGTGGGTTTCTTTGTGTTTTGAGAGACATGGGCTGGTGGGCTTGGGAACTTGGTGGCACACCTGACCCCGGGAGCTTCCTTCTGGCAACTGGAGCCCGGAGGGTCTGTCCTGTGTGGTGTCCCGACTCCTTGGGGAGGAAACGTGCCAAGTGGCACCGAGCATCCTGCAAGGGTTGTTTCCTTAGAAAAGTCTTAACTCACTCTTATCGACAGTGTGGAAGTAACAGAAATGACCTACTTAAATTAAAAAAAAATCAAAGCGAATCTTCAAAATTGCTATTTTTGCTTCATTTTGGGGTTTGGGGTAGTCTTGCAGATTTAACCTGCTTCCTCTGTTCCACAATAAACAGAAAATAGGTTAACTCAAGCATAACATGCGGCGTGAACCATCACGCAGACAATAGTAATGGCGCTTACAGAAGCAGCCCTGCAGCGCCCAGACCGGGGCCCCAGGAGCGGCCCGCAGCGCAGGCCCTGGGCCGGCTCAGGCGCCGGGTGCTGAGCCCGGGCCTCAGGGTCGGCCTGGGGGGCGGCGGGGGCTCTCGCGGGCCCTGCCACAGAGCACAGGTTAGGGGCTGTGGCCCCGGAGGCCCTGCCCTCACTGGGGGAGGGGCTGCCTTTCTCTGCAGGCCTTGGGGTGGGGGGGCCCGCAGCATCTGACCAGTGAGCTCTGGGCCCGGCAGGGCTGGCCCAGCATGTGGCCCTGGGCCCACCTCCAGGAACTGGGGTGACCCCCGCATCCCACCCCCCAGGGTGCTGCTCTGGCCCACTCAGCACCCAGCTTGCCCCGTGGCAGGAGATTCTGGCGAAGTGGGCATTTCTGAGTGGGGTGACGTGCCCGGGAGCTGGCAGGGTCCGCGCCACTGGCCCGTCCACACGCATGGGTTCCTTCTGCGTTTGCTCCTCTTGTGCTGGACCTGTTTTGGGGTTCCTACCCTAAGGGCCACCCACCCCTCGTGTGTAGGGTCTGTGGGCGTCTGCGTGGTGGCTCCCACCCACCTGTCCATCTCTGGGGTCCATGCCGGTCTGCGGTTACCCGTTATCGGGGGCCCTCCCTGCTTCCTGACGGGGTGAGGACGTGTGCTCGCCCTGGCCCTGGCCGCACGGGCCCACGGGGGCGCAGTGGGCCTCCCTGGGCCGGCGGGACTGTCTTGTGCCGGGGTTTTCACTCTGCCCCTCCTCTGGGCCTGCGGCCGGGGCATCTCCTCCTGAGCTCGGCCCCACGTGAGGGGCTGCTGGGCCGTCCCTGGGGTCAAGAGTGTGCGGAGGAAGCTGCTGCGCCCGCTCCCAGGTCGTGGCCTGGCAGCTTCTTGGGGTTGGCTGTTGTGACAGCCCCCCTGGGTAGGGTGCTGTCCCTCAGGAACTTACCATCTCTTTATTTGTGGTTCAGGCTCTTTTTCTGCTGACCTGCTAAATGACAGAAGAGTTACAAAACGAACAACCCGGTGTCATGGGGAGACCCCCCAGCCCCCCTGGCCTGGCTGCTGGCTTCCCCGTGCCCTTCCTGGAGCCCCCGCCTCGAGCCCGCTGGGCTGTGGTCATTACACTCATCTGTCCTTGCTCTGGGGACGAAACCCCCCTGGTCCCTGCCCCTGGGGGCTTGGAAATCTCAGTAACGCTTCCAAGTGTGTTGTGTTACCTCACCTGGAATCCGGGGGTAATGTAATCGCTTATTCCTGCCTCAGCTCTGAGTGTGCAGCGAATTTCTAACCGGGGAATATCCCTTAGGAGTGCAATTCCGTGCTAAAATCTGTCCGTTGAAAAAAGACGTATTTTTATTGTAGCCTGTAAATTAGAAATAGATGGCACTGCGTCAGGAGTCCTGAACGGGGTTTTCAGAGGACACCTGTAACTTAGAAAAATGCTCCGTTGACACTCAGACACGTTTTTGCCGATTTGTAGGCTCGTGAGAATGTCTCTTACCGCTTTTCCGAGGCCCTGCTGGCTCTGAGGCTTCTGTCCGAGGGGCGCAGCTGTGTTCTCAGGGGTGTGAGGTCCTTGAGTGGTTCACGAGATGGTGGTGCCACCACAGATGACGCCAGAGTCGATTCTCCAGAATACGCTGCCCCCGGGCGTCCAGCCTGGGAGGTGGCCATGTCATCTAGGGGTATGTGGGTCCTCAAGTGCCAAGGGTCAGGGGGTGGGTACGGTGGGTACCTGCAGGTGGATGCCATCCGATGACCTGAGAGCACCCCCTGTCCGCTGCTGTGTGAACTGCTGTCTGAGCGGTGTCATCTGCCCCAACGTGTGAATTGGCACCAGGTTTGAGAGCTGGGGGTCGGGCTCCCATGGGGGCCAGGCTGGGCCTCTGGGATCATGAGGACACCCCTCTGGCCTGAACCCCTGCGTGTGAGCTGCCCCAGCCTCCCCTGCAGGACCCTGGCTAGGGCCACATTGTCGTCCGGTAGGTACCCTGGCTGCCTGTCCCACCCAGGCCTGATGCAGGGGCCTGTCCCCCACCTAGCACATAGTGGCCTCCGGGTCATGCTTGTGCCCCCTCCCTGAGGGCTGCCCACCCTCTGCAGAGTCCTTACCACGGTCCCCTCACAGCCAAGACGCCCACGCCAGGCCCCGAGGGACCCCTGGCTGTGAGGACTGCACCTCCCATGACCTCTGCCACGCATCTGGTGTTTCTCGTGGCTGCTCCCATGGCTGCCTGGAGCTGCTCCTCGGGGCTTCGTCCTTTGCTGGGAGGAACGTGTGTCGGAACCATTGACCTCAGTGCTTTGGTTTTTCAACCAACAATTCATTTCCTTTTTTTAATAGGCACCATAACAACTTTATTGAGATGTAATCACACACCATGGAGTTCACCCCTTCAGAGAGTATATACAGCTCAGTGGTTTTTACTGTGCACAACTGTCACCATTAACCTCATGTTAGAACATTGCCAGCACCCCCACGCCCAGCGCCCACTGATCACTGTCTGTCTATGGATTTGCTTGTTCTGGATGCTTCACGTCAGTGGAACCCCAAGCGGCGGCCTGCGTCTGGCTCCATCCCCCGAGTGCCATGTGTTCAAGGTGCCACCGTGTCGGAGTGTCAGCACCTCACTCCTTGTCCAGGCCAAGTGATGCTCCAGTGTGTGGATGGCCCGGATCCCATTTTCCGTATACGTTCACCTGCTGATGGACACGTGGGTCGTTTCCACGTTGTGGCCATTACGTTAGTGCTGCTGTGGCGCCGTGCCCTCACCAGTGGCGCAGCAGGCCCCAGGCTCTCCACGTCCCCAGCAGCACTCCGTGTCCCGCTTGACACAGCTGCAGCCATCGCATGGGGCAGAGGGGCTCCTCGCCGTGCTCTGTGAACCGTGCTCTTCGCTGAGGTGGTTGTGGACTCAGCGCGCGGGTGTGAGGGGTCTCGGGTGCTCCCGGCTCCTCGGCCTGGGTTCCTGCAGTTGTGACAGCTTGGAAAGTTACAGGGCAAGGCCTGGGGGTCCCCTTCTCAGTCCCTTCCAGTGTTTACGGACGCCTGGGGTTGCTAGATCACGTGGTAGCTCTGCGTTTGACTTCTTGAGGAAGCGTCAGGCTGCTTCCCTGGCAGTTGCCCCCGTTACCTTCCCACCAGTGGCACGACAGCTCCCAGTTCCCCTCCGTCCTCACCAGCACTTGTTTGCTGGTTTCTGCTCGTAGCCACCGTGGGGTGTAGTCGGATGTGACGTGCGTTTCCCCGGCGGTCAGTGACGGGGACGTCGTCTTGTGCCTGTTGGCCGTGGGTGTGTCTTCGGAGAAGTGCCTGTTCAAATCCTTTGCCTTGTTGGTGGTTTTTTTGTCAGCTTGGCAGCTCTTTATCTGGATACAGGTCCCTTATCAGACATGATTTGCAACTTTTTTCTTCCATTCTGTGGGCTGTTTTTTCACTTTCTTGGTGGCGTCCTTTGAAGCACAGAAGTTTTGATTTTGACGAACCCCCCTTTCCTGTTTCATCTTTTGTTTCTTGTGCTCTGGTGTCGTCCAGGCGTTGGTGGGGCGGGGGCTCGGGCCGCGGGACCATTCCTAGTGCCTTCACCACCCGAACCTTAACCGCCGTGGGCAGCCCGGTTTTCTCCGAGATGGTCGGCGTGAGGGAGCAGCTGGTCGTAGGGAGCTGCGCTGACAGCCTTCCCCTTCGGGAGATGTGACGGGGCGTCCCCAGGTCGCGGCGCAGGCGGGACATGTGGGAGCCAGAGCTGAGTTTTGCCTTGTGTTCTCCACCACACGTAAATGAAGCTCACGTAGCCGTGGCGGTGCTGCTCCAACAGCAGCCCCTGCAGCCGCGCGTCGGACTGAGCTCGGCCACCTCGCTCGCGGCCCTCGGGGGCCTGGCCGGGGCCACTATCTCCTGTTTAAGAACTGGGCGTATGGGTGCTCCTGCCGCTTCCACCGTGCTGGCCTCCAGGGGCGCGCTGTCATTTATGGCTTCCTGGAGGAGGTTGGTGCTGCGACCTGGCCCGAGATCTTACTCCCAGGCTGTGCCTCCTGGGCAAGACACAGCGGCTGTCCCTCTCCCCCGTCCACCCCGCACTTCCCAGAAACCTTCCCTGAAATTAGAAGCTCCTTGGGTGTTGGGTGAGCACAGCCGGCCTGTGCCCTTGGTACACAGCTGTCCCTGTCGCCTGACCGTGCACGCGCCGGCAGAGTGGTGCAGGCGCCGTGTGGGTGAGCAGCTGCCTCCAGCTCAGATCTGAGACTGGCTGCTCTCCCCAGCCGGCAGCGCGGCTCTCCGTGTGCCCTTGGGAGGCTTCCCTCCTCGTTAGCTGCGACCTGGTGACAGAAGGTGTGGGAGGGGGTGATGGAGAAGATACAGGAGGGGTTGCGGAAGAGGGTAAGGGAGGGGTGCAGGCAGGTGTGTGACGCAGCAGAGCACGTGCATCGGGAGGGCAAACGCAGCTCTGTGTGAGCGTCACACGGGGGCCCCTGCTCACCCGGAGGGTGTGTGCTCATACCCGTGAGACTGGGACGCGGCCCCTGGGCTGATCTGTGGAGCCTTTGCCTTCTCGGTGGTGTGTGTCCAGAAGTGAAGCTGCTTCCCGGGAGAGGCTGACCACCTTCCAGGAGCTGACGGAGGGGGCACCTGTGCTGCTCACCCGGCCCCGTGCAGATGTCGGGCCTGACGCCAGGTTGATGGTGTCCTTCTAACCAGTTGTCACCAACCATAATTTAAGAGGAAATGCATTTCTCCAGGTCCCTCGGTTGCTGGAGGAGGAGGTGGCGGGGCCGTGGCTGCAGAGGTGTCACCCGACCTGGGGTGGAGACCTTACCGATGGGCAGAGGCGGGACACTTGCAGGTGCTGGGTCCTGCATTTCCCACGCTCTGTCCTTTGACCCCTTTGCTGTGCCTCGTTACCGCTGAGGGTCTCAGGTGATGTGCAGACCTTTGGAGATGGGCTCACGCTAATTCTGGTCACTGTGTAGACGGCTCACTGAACGGGGGCCCTCTGCTTGCTGATGAGCGAGAAGTAAGAAGCGTCGCCCCACGTGGCCCTGGGCGTGTGCCGAGGCCCCCGGCCCACCGTCTCCACCGCCCAGCTGCAGCCACCTCGGTGTCCAGGTCTTGTCCTGGGACCCCGTGTGCCATGTCCCTGCAGAGCCCTGCCCGCCGGCGCTGTGGGCCTCTGTCGGGGTGCTCACGTGTCTGGGGCCCGTTCAGGGACCAGACCACCACTTCTAGCTTATTTGGAGGGTGTTAACCCAGCGCCCTCCCAGCGGTGCTCCAGAAGTGTCCGCGTGGAATTAGGGATACTGTGCCTCTGAGGTGCAGCCCTCGCTCCGTGGTCCAGCCCCATGGGGCACTTGCTCTCTGCACGGTCCCTGGGTGGTCCCTTGGACAAAGGAGCTGCTTGCTCTCTTGGACGGGAGGAAAGGTTGACCGCAGTGTTCTGGCCAGCTCTCGGTTGCACCTCCCCCCTCTGTTGCCGAACCAGGCTGCCTGCCGGGAGCTGCCCCCCGGTGGGCACTGCAGGATGCGGGACCTCTGACCCCTCGGTAAGTGTGGCGTCTTGATCAGGGTGTCTTAGTCTCTCTGCAGACCTGGACCCCAGTCCTGTGCCCAGAGGTCTGAGCAGGGTTGGTCAGCACCGAGTTGGAGGGTGCTCAGCTTCAGTTGGGAATTGGGAGTGGACGGCCCAGTCAGCTGAGCGCACTGACCCCGGTGCCTGGTGGCACCCTCCATGGGCCTCTTGCTGGAGTAGATCTGGCCATGGGGTGCAGACCGGACTCAGCCTGCCGGACATCAGCCTTCTGTCCCTTTCGGGTCCCTCAGGCCCCCAGTGAGCTGAGGGTAGGGACGGGTGAGGAGTCCGCTGTTCGTCCCATCTGTGACTTCAGATTTCTTTTCCTGGCCCCTGGGGAACTGGCTGGGATTCAATCCGAGGCCTTCTGCATGTTGGGCAGAATAGGGTCTTCAGAGAGACTTCCTGACTGTCTTCTCTGCCTGGCGCCTGGAGGCCTGTGACTCCTGGTACGTCGCTTCACTCACCTCCTCCTGCCTTCGGCCCGGTGTCTGTAGCTTCCTCATGGTGACCCGGGCTAACCGGGGACCTGGGGGACCCAGCCTGCACTCCAGGCCCCGTTTTCCTCCCATCTCAGACCAGAGTCTGGGAGCTGGGCGGTTTAGGGCACCTGCTGTGCACACGCTGCCGGAGGCGGGTTACTCACCGAGCACGGCGCCCGTGCCTGGTCCCCGGGGGGGCAGAACTCCCATCCCAGTCCTGTCCTGCCCGCAGGGCCTGGCCCTGCAGCACAGAGTGTCCTTCTCTCCGTGGGGACAGCTCTCATACCTGATGGTGCTGGGCAGGGTCCAGAGCTCCAGGGACACTGGCGCTGCTCGTGTGGCCTCTCCCTGGGTGGCTGCTCCCCCCTGGTCCCCCAGCCACATCGCCTGGTGCAGACCGGAGGATCTGGGGGTGATGGCTGACGTCAGCCCCGCAGAGCAAGAAAACAAAATCAGAGCAGCCCTGTCCGGTGCTGGTGAGGGTGCTGCTCCTCTCTGGCGGATCATGTGTGCGCACAACCTTGTAGTTGTGAGCGGGGCTGTGCCCCACCCCTGGCGACCCCACCTGTGAGGCCGTGCTCGGGCTGAAGCTGACGTCTGCCCTGAACAGGCGTCCCCCTCCAGGCACAGTGGAGACACGCAGGTGGCCGTGCACAGGGCAGAGTGGACCCCACCTGGGCAGACCGAGGCCGCTGCTGCTTTTTCCCTGAGCACCTGCGGCCCTAGTTGGGACGGGCAGGGTCCTGACACCTCGCTTTCAGAGCCCGTAGCCTGAGGTCCCCGCCTCCCACCAGGGCCCATGGGTAAGACTGTGGACCTGGGAGGGGAAGGTGACCTTCCCCTCTGACTCAGAGCCACCACTTTCTCCCACCTGGCAGCCCCTCCCACGGGGCCCCAGCCTTGGGGTGTCACCGTTGGCGCTGGGTCTGTGTTGAGGCCTGCTTCTGGGGAGGCCAGCAGCGCCTCCCTTTTCTGACCCCGTGCCCTCGGGCTGCTTCCACCCCTGCAGACTCCCTTCCTGTTCCGTCCAGGGCGGTGCTGGGCAGCTCCGTGCCCGGCCAGCCAGGGGGAGCCGCCCTCTGCACTGCCAGGGTCACCCCAGAACCGGCAGCTGGGGGGTGTCAGTACCCGTGGAGCAGCTGGAGCTCTGCACGTGAAGAAATCGCGCTGTGCGCTCAGGCCTCAGCCCAGCGCCACCAGCCGGCATCCGGGGCGTGCTCTCCCCTTTCTCTTCTCCCCACGCGTGTTTTCTCTGTTTTAACATATCCAGGGTGGGGCGTGAGGAATGGTCGGAGGCTGCAGGGCAGGCCCTGGGGGTGTTCCCCTAGGCCCTCACTCCTGTGGGCCCTAGATGCCCAGGTCAGGGGCCAGCGTCCAAGCTGCCAGAACCTGGGGCTCTCAGTGCAGCACTGGGGGTTGGGGGACTCAAATCCAAGGAAAGCTTCATCCTTGACCCAAAACCTTCCTCCTCCCTACCCTACCCTACCCCACCTCTGGGCCTTAGCACAGGGTGCAGGTGCCCGTGGTCCGTCCAGGGCAGAGGGGAGCCCCCACTTTGCTTGCGGGGCCAGCCTGCAGTGCCTTGGGACTCAGGCAGTAAGTAGGGCCTTTGTGAGCCTGGGGCCTGGGGCTGTTGCCAGAAGCCGCCCTGGCTCCTAGTGGCCCCCCATCTGCCTGCTGTCCTCCGTGCTGGTCTTGGGGGATGGCCACCTCCTGACCTCCCCACCCACAGCTAGTGCCTGTGATCTGGCTGACATGCTGGCCTGGGTCGACGTGGCTGTCGTGGGGGTGAAGTCACCCCCAGGTTGTTCTCCCGGATCTTTGCAGGTTGCACAGGCCCCTGGGTGACACGCACAGACCCCGTGTGAGGTGTGCTCTGTGGGCAGACGCATGTGTCCTCACCTCGGTGTCAGACACGTGTGGCTCTGCGTGTCCCTGGGTAGGGGCACTCTGTGGGTGGGGGTCTCCTGGGGCCAACCCACGGCTCGGCACTGTGCTGGCGGCTTCTGGCGCCGCTGCCTGGGCGTGTCCCGGGCCCGCAGACTGGCAGCGAGGCGCACAGCGGGGTCAGGAGGTGGGCCTCACCTCCTTGCAGAGTGGGACGCACGGCTGTCACCGCGCGCAGCCTGTCCCTGGCCGCCTGCGGCCGCTGGGACTGGTCCAGGCGTGAAGCAGCTCCTACCTCCCCGGGCTGCAGGTGAGGGAGAGGCGGCGGGCCCGTCCCCCACGCGCCCCTGTGCTGCCTCCTCACTGTCACAGCCGTCCCTGGGCTTCATGGGAGGCACGGGGATTTCTCCTCTTACGGGCGTCTGAGCGGTTGGCACCTGAGTGGCCTCTGCCAGCCACATCCTGGGGTTGACAGTGGGCTCGCGTGGGGCCGGAGGTGGGGGTGAACAGGAGGCCAGGGGCTCGAGGCTGCGTGGGGGTGGCCTGGTCTCTGCGGCCCAAGTCGTCTGTCCCACACATCCCCTCGGCGTCTCTGGGGTTTCTCAGAATCTGCTCAGCTGCTGCGGCTTCTCTGTCCGTGAGAACTCGGCTCAGACAGGAAGCCCCACCCCGGCAGGCGTCCCGGCCCCGCCCGGCCCAGCCCCACACGCACTCACCGTGGGAGGCGGGCAGACTTGGACTCGCTTCCCCTAAAAAGCAACAGCAGGTGGGCTTTTCTTTCCTGAGTGATTGTTTGCGGGTCTGAGCAGACCACCCACGGCCGCCTACGGGTTCAGCTCCGAACCGTCTTCCCGGGGCAAGGTGGGCAGGCTGCCCCTGGGCAGCGATGGAGGCTGGTGCGTCCTTGCATCTGCCGCCCGGTCCCATAGGTGCAAGGTCACTGTTTGTCTTCCCTGTTTCTTGGGGCAGAATTAGGGAGCCAGGCTGTGTGGGGTCAGGGGAGGCGTCGTGCTGGCTCCTTGGCTCTGTGAGTCTGGGTGGAACCTTAAACCTCTTTGAGTTTTGTGGTGATGTCCTGGTGAGCTGGCACCTGGCTGACCACCCCCCACCCCCCGGGAAGCACATGCCCCAAGGGCCAGTTCAGGAAGTGTTCCCTGATGCGGAGGGAGCGCCACATCCGCTACCCGCTCCGAGGTCAGGCCTGGGGACTGACCGGGTGTCGTCCTCTTGGCCCCTTGCCGTCGGTGAGTGCTGGTGTGTGGCCCGTGCTGTGGCCTCTCGGGCGCACCCACGGCCTCGTAGTGTCTGCTCAGCCCCGAGCCCGTGGCGGGGAACATCGGTTTTTCAGACACTGTTCTGTTTTCTCAGGCAGGGACTCTGTCCTCGGGACTCTGGCGCCGGCAGGTTGGAGGGAATCTGACACCAGCCTGGGGTCTGCTCGGACCGCGGCGTCCAGCAGACCCAGAGCTGGGGGCCGGGCAGCAGCGTTGACAGGGAGACTTGGGAAGGCCGAGGGGCTTCCTCTCCGGCCGAGTGCGCTTGTTTCATCTGGGGAGTGTTTCTTTGGGGCGGGTGGGGCAGGGACTGCTCCACTGCCGCGTGTTCAGCCGCCCCAGGCCCACAGGGAGTCTTTGATATTAGTTCCAGTTGGTGAAATCCAGAAACTCTGGAGGTGCTGTGTGATGCTCCCCGAAAGCTCTGGGCGGCCCCAGGGGGGCCCTACACTCAGCCAGTGAGCCTGCCTGCTGGGCTGCCCCTCCCACACGCGAGGGTGGAGGCAAGGGTCCCTTCTGAACCAAAGGGCCCTCAGCTCCTGCTGGCTGCCTGGCACCAGTCCCCGTGGCGTGTGCAGGGCTGCAGTGGGACCAGTCCCACCGTGAGCGGCACCAGAGCAGCTCCAGCTATCCCCGCTTGCGGCAGGGCCTCCGTGTCACTTACAGAACACACCTCGTACAGGATTGAGTTTGGGGGCCGGAGACCCTGCCCTAGGCCTGGAGGTGCCACCCAGCCTGCCAACAGAACTGTCCTGTCCTCACAGGTCACCTCTGAACCCCCGGCCTCCATAAGGAAAGCAGATGACACCCCCTCCCAGCACCCCACGTCCTCTGAGAAGGACAAGCCGTCTGGCTGGCTGCGGACTCTGGCCGGCTCCTCCAGCAAGGTTCTGCGCGGCCAGCGGGCAGGGCGGGCAGGCAGGTGGGCAGCCCTCAGCCTCTGACCGCACATCTCTGCCTCCATGTCTCCCAACAGAGCCTGGGCTGCGTCCACCCCCGCCAGCGCCTCTCCGCCTTCCGACCCTGGTCCCCTGCAGTCTCTGCGAGTGACAAAGAGCTCTCCCCGCACCTCCCGGCCCTGATTCGAGACAGGTGAGTACCAGGCCCCAGGATGAGAGCCAACGGGCGAGGCAGGTTCCTGCTTTGATCATCCCTGAGCCTGTATGTGCTCGGCATGGCCTGGAGGCTACCTGTCAGGTCCTGGCTCTCTGGTCAGGGCAGCTGGTCCTTTTTACGGCATCAGGAGAGTGCATTAGAATTGCATGTGATTGGAATCTAGAGCCTCCTCTACACTGGGTGCCGGTTCCGGCTTCTCTGGGCCCCCGTCTGGAGTGTCCTCCTCCCTCACACGTCTGCAGGAGCAGGTCCCGAGACAAAGGGTGCATGCTGGCCGTCAGAAGGGGGTGCAGGGGCGGGGGGGACACCAAGGCATCAACGCCCGCCGTCCTCTGCAGCTTTTACTCCTACAAGAGCTTTGAGACGGGTGTGGCCCCCAACGTGGCCCTGGCACCACCGGCCCAGCACAAGGAGGTAAGCAGCCCGCCACGTGCCTGCGTTGTCTCCCGGGCCCCCGGGCCTCTTGCCACCTGCGTCCAGCCTCGGAAACGGAAGCTGACCATGGACACCCCCGGAGCCCCAGGGACGCCAGCCCCCGTGGCCGCCCCGGAGGATGACAAGGACTCGGAGGCTGAAGTGGAAGTGGAGAGCAGGGAGGAGTGTGAGTGTCAGATGCTCCTCTGCTCCCCTCCCCGTTGGGAGGGTCCTGTCCTCGAGGGAGGGTCCTGGTCCCGGCCCGGCCCTTCCTCGGGCGGCGCTGTGTGCAGAGACCGCTCTGGTAACCTGGTGTCTTTTCTGTCTGTCTCCGTAGTCACCTCCTCCCTGTCCTCGCTCTCTTCTCCGTCCTTTACCTCATCCAGCTCTGCCAAGGACCTGAGCTCCCCGGGCGTGCACGCCCCACCCGCGGCCCCCGCCGCCCCCGATGCCACGGCCCCTGCTGACGCCCCAAGCAGCGGGCTGGAGGCAGAGCTGGAGCATCTGCGGCAGGCCCTGGAGGGCGGCCTGGACACCAAGGAAGCCAAAGAGAAGTTCCTGCATGAGGTGGTGAAGATGCGGGTGAAGCAGGAGGAGAAGCTGAGCGCCGCGCTGCAGGCCAAGCGCAGCCTCCACCAGGTGAGGCCCAGGGGCCGTGTCGCGGCAGGGAGCGCGCAGGCGGCTCTGCGGGCACCGCCTCCTGGGCCCCGCTGTGCCCCGTGCCCCGGGAGCAGGGTGACTCCACAGTCGACTGCTTGCTTTTGAAGAGGGGGCTGGAGACCGAGGTTGGGACCGCCTGCGTCCTCCGCTTCCCCTGCTGCCTTTCTCTGCTGTCGGAGCTCTCAGCGCCTCGGGGAGGGCGGGGCCCCTGCACGGTGGCTTTGCGGCCTGGCCCACCAGGTCTCAGCTGCATTCACACTTCCACCAGCGTCTGGCAGCTCTGGGACAGCTTCACATGTGGGCTCTGAGCACAGCCCAGCCCCAGTCACCCCGGGTGCCACCGTCCTCCCGAATGGGTTTCAGGCACTCGCTCAGAGCCTCCACCCCATTTCCCTGCTTCTGGTTGAAGGTGCGACTTTCCCTCACACACACGTTTGTAAGCATGTTTGCAGGGGCAAGTCTCCAAGAAGGGCTCGGAGGCCGAGGAGGGCGGCTGTCCCCGTCAGGTTGCGTGGGGCCCCCAGGGCCCTCAGATAGCATGATGCCTGCGTGAACCCTTCCCCTGGGGCCAGGCACAGTGGGGCGCAGAGGGGACACTTCCAAGCGCAGCCACCTCCTCGTCAGACCCCGGGCCCGAGTAGGTGCCGGCAAGCACACCAGGGCCCTCAGGAGGGGAGGGGACACTCTGTTGGGACCCCATGGGGCTGGGGGCCTCAGCCCGGTGTCCCGCCGCCCCCAGGAGCTGGAGTTCCTGCGTGTGGCCAAGAAGGAGAAGCTGCGGGAGGCCACGGAGGCGAAGCGCAGCCTGAGGAAGGAGATCGAGCGCCTGCGGGCAGAGAACGAGAAGAAGATGAAGGAGGCCAGCGAGGCGCGGGTCCGGCTGAAGCGGGAGCTGGAGCAGGCGCGGCAGGCGCGGGTGTGCGACAAGGGCTGCGAGGCCGGCCGCCTGCGGGCCAAGTACTCGGCCCAGGTATGCGGGGCTGGGCTGTAGGCCTGGGGTAATGGGCAGGCGTGGGCACTGCTGGCGCCTCAGGAACCCTCTCACCTCATTGTTCACCCCACCCCAGCCACAGCAGACTCAGGCGCTGCAGGGCTTCAGACCCGGCCTCTGCGGGAGGTGTCGTGGCCTGAGGCTCTCCAGCCTCCTGCTCTGGGGGAGGGCTGCACCCCCACTTCACGCACTTTTAAATGACTGGCATGTCCTGATTGGCCATCCTGTCCGGCCAGGGTCTGAGAGATGGGGCTGTGGGTGCGACAGCCCCTGCTCTGGCCTCACAGCCGCCTAGGAGCCTAAGCTGGGCAGCAGGTCCCCCAGGACCTCGGGAGGGTGTGCTGAGGCCACTGCGCTCTTGGGCAGTCCGAGCAGGTCGGTGGCAGAGCTGCCCGGGCTGCTGTCCTGGTGCCACCCAGGACACCCCCCAGGCCCTGCTGGGCTTGGCCTGGCTCCCAGAAGGCAGTGGGTGGGCGAGCCTGTGCACGGGGAGGGAGGGCCGGGCCGGGGCGGCGTCCGGGTGGGGTGGGCACTGCTAACGCAGGACGTCCCTTGCAGATCGAGGACCTGCAGGTGAAGCTGCAGCACGCGGAGGCCGATCGCGAGCAGCTGCGGGCCGACCTGCTGCGGGAGCGGGAGGCCCGGGAGCACCTGGAGAAGGTGGTGAAGGGGCTGCAGGAGCAGCTGTGGCCACGGCCCCGCTCCGAGGCTGCTGGTGGCGAGAGCACAGCCGAGCTGGAGCCCTAGCTGGAGCCCGCTGTCTGCTGTGCGGGTGTGGACGCCGCAGGGAGGGGCGGGCAGGCAGGCGGCAAGCCAGCGGCGGGGCCCTGTGTGCCTGGCGGGGCCTGCCCCTCTCTCCAGTCCATATAGCACAACGTCTTACTGTGCCTATAACCAAGCAAGTGTTTGGAACCACATACTTTTGGAATCCACTGCAAAATTTTCTACTGGCCAAGTTCAAGTGAGCAAGCCGGCCCCCAGGTGCAGCTGGAGACGAGGCCAGCTGGTGGCTGCGCCTGGCCCTGCGCTTGCCAGAACATTCTAACATTTACACTTTTGTTATAAGCTATTTAAAACCAATAAGGAGACTTGATGTTCAGAAAATTCAACATGTTTTTTAATGACTAACTTTTAAAAGCCCCACCCACACGTGACACCACCTGAGGACCCGCCAGGGAGCCGGGGTGGCCGCTGCCCTGCCCCTCAAAGCCATCACAGCTCATCTGTGCCCGCAGCTGCGTGAGGACACGAAGGGTTTTTCTCCAGAGTCTATTTTTTCAGCGACAAGGACCCAGGTCTCCTGTGCTGCCACCAGGAAGGGCACGGAGAGAGTCACGCACGCCTGATGAGCTGGAACCCGCCGCCTTACGCCGCCCGCGCCCCGGCCCTGCGCCATCAGCACGTGTGTCTGCAAGCACCGTCCAAGGGGCGCCGTCGTCAAGGGATGCCGGGAGGCAGGTCCATGCTGGCCGGCACACACGCCCTCGACCACGCCACCCTCTCAGTTCCGCAACATCGCTCTTCTGTCTGGGGACTGAGGCTGCAGCATTGGAACAAAACACAGCATTATTTCATTTTTTCTTTTTGTTTGTTCATTCATTTAAGCGTATATTTAGAACTGCACTTTGTCAAAAATCTTCCCTTCTCTTTTTATTCCCCAGTTAACTGAGGTTTTTACTTTCAACATTGCAAACTGATTTCTAGAGCATCCAGATCCTAAGTGCTCGAGTGTTTGGAAACCCCTCTGGTGCTTGGTTGAACACGGGAATCACATGAGGATGAAGATGCAAAAACCGAACTTCGGGGGGTAGTTCTGTGCCTTCCAGCGTCTTGTACAGCAAACCCTGACTCGTCTTTTTACCCCCAAGTATGTCTTCAGTAGCAATTGAATCTGCCACTATTGAAATGAGTTAACTTGCATTTATTCCAAATAACCTCGTTTACTCAACTGTATGCGAATTGTATAAGGTTTCTCATGCCCAAGCTTAAAAAGTGATTCCCAGTAGACGAGGTGGCTGCCCGTCCTAAAGTTGTGGTATTTATTTGTGCAGAAAGATCTTCCCAGAATTCTTTGCTTGCCGCTGATCCAACACCGTGGCAGCCGCGAGCGGAGCCGGGAGGCGGAGGTGGCTGGTGCAGGACGGTGGCTGCGGGAGGTGGTGACACCGTCGCCAAGTCGAGCAGAGACTGGGTGACGGCACCGTCTGTGGGATTTTGCCCTTGGTTTACTGGGTAGGGCCAGGTGCTGCTGGACCCCCTTCTCAAGTGCAATGCAAAAGGGACATCATGTGTATGCAGCGTTCGTTTGGTTCTGTTTTTTGTTGTTTTTTAATTTTTCTGCTTCTGTTTTTCTTTGCAGTTTTACTCAATCTGTATGCATGGACTCTAACCCTCTGCCACACGTGCGTCCACCGACGGGCATTACTACCGTGTCCTATGTAGGGTCAGCTGCGTCCCGCAACACGCAGAATGCTGTGTTTAGCCTTGTTTTTCCAGAGTTGTGTTTTTTCAGTCATTTCTTCAAGGGAAACTAAATGATTTAGCTGGAGCAAAGCTTTAAGTGTGTCAGTGTGCCTCTGTGTGGCTGTGCTCTGTTGCCAAGTCTGCAAATCATGGTGAGACCCAGAGGCCCCCGGGACCCGCTGCCCGAGGCCACGTGGTTTGCCCTGCTTACTCTTTGAGTTTTTAGGCTCCAGAGGGAGGTAATTTTTCTAAGCTGGGGTTGTGGGGTGGAGGGTGGGCACTGGCTCTCCCTCCCCTGGAACTGCCCCCTCCTGGCACCTGCACGCCCCGGCCACCGGGCCCAGGCGCCCGCTGCCCGGCCCCGGCCCCGGTCTGGGGGGGGGGGGCGGGGAGCGGGGGTGCGGGTCCCCAGGCCCCCGCTGGTGCAGCTGCAGTCGGAGCCCTCTTCAGGAAAAGGGAGGAGAGGGGTCTGTCTCGCAGGCTGCCGGCCCTCCCTGTGCGTGACGCCCGTTATCGGAATGGTTGTGTGTTCGGTGTAACCGCCCATTGTTTCCACGCTGAAAGGGTTTTAACGAAGGGAAAGAAACCACAGCAATAACACTCATCCACGGAGCAGCTAACTCAGAACATTCTGCTTTTCCTGCAGAAGCAGCCGGTGTGATAAAGCCCGGCGTGTAAATAGCTTTCCTTTTACACTCGTGTGTCATGCGTGTGTATGGTGGTTCCTTTTCAGGTCTCCCTTCTTACCTGGTAGCTGTCCTGTTTTCCGGGCTGTTTTTAACCTAGGAGGAACACGCCCCGGGGCACCGAGCCCACCGGTTCCGTCCCCCCCCCCAACCCGTCGGGCCCGGGGGGCCATCTTGTTCTCGCTTTAAGTCAGGAGTCACAAACGACACTTTTTTTTCAATTAAGGAAAAACCCACAGCTCCACCTGCGAACCCGCCAGGAGCGCCTGCATCTCGCCCGGTCTCTCCTTCGCTGCTGCTAATGACGTCATGAGGACTTACGCTACTACTCGAGAACTATTTTTATGTAATTAATGTATGCTTTCTTGTTTATAAATGCCTGATTTAAAAAGAAAACAAAGAAAAAGCTTGGCATATTTATCTATTTCTCTGTGTACCCATTAGTCCTTTGGCGCCCCTCCCCCAGAAAAATGTTCAGTACAGGACTGAGCGCATGCTTGGCCACCCGGACCCCTCTCCTGGACTCCTTGTCCGCCTTCCAGTCAGACCATGGGGCCTTCAGTGTCCACCGACCCCAGTGGACATGAGCACAAGCTGGCAGGTCCCCACTGGGCTGTCCTCTGTCCCTGTCAGTCTGGCCAAACCGGCAACTCCTTGTACCGTGGACATTAGCTGGAGGCCCTGCTTGGCCAGATCAGGGGCATGAGACGGGCTGGAAGGGCCTTTCCCGCCTGTCCTCCATGAGGCCTGGAGACCTGCCCTCTCCTCCCGGGGACAGGTGGCCAGCTCCCTGCAGAACCGCCCGTCTTAACTGGGGAGGGGCCGGGGGTGTCCTGAGGGAGAAACAGAGGGGCTCCCCTAGACTGCACACCCCACTGTGCTGGGCCCAGGAGTGCCAGACTGCCCCTTCTCTGGGCTTCCTGCCACCACCCACTTCTGGCCTTCCAACCCAGGCTCTGACCCTTCCCAGGTCATCTGTGAGGCAGATGGGAGCCCAGGTGTACCCGGCCTGTGAGGGACCCTGTGTCCCTGTCTCCCCCCAGCCTTGGAAGGCCCCCTCGAAACTTGAGCCTAGAAGGTCTCCCAACCCCACCACCGCACATAGATCCCCAGGAGCCCCAGGGAGGGGTGCAGGGTGGGCTGTGGTGTGGACAGAGAAGCCTAGGTTCTACCCACACCAGGCTGGGGCAGGGGAGACCGTGGGGCCCAGGAGAAAGAGCCCTGCTCCCCCAGCCTCTGCCTGTCTTTCATGGGGACTCCCCAAGCCCCAGAACCCGGTCCCTCCGCTAGCTGCCCTCCTAGGGTTGGGGGATGGGGCAGAGGAGGGGAGGCAGGCAGTGTGAACTTGAGGCTGGGCCCTAAACTGCAGCCCCGGACCCCCACCGCTTCCTGCCATGCCCCAGGCCCAGATGTGTGACACACACCCCTGGGCGGGTACAGCCAGGGTCCCAACAGCCTCTGCCCCTCAGCACAGGTGTCCCCCAGACAGGCCTGGCTCCTGTCTCTCTCAGGAGTGGCCTCCCACTGAGCTGTAGGGCCCCTTTCCCCAGGCAGGGCTGGACCCTGTGTGAGGTGCGCACCGCCCCCCGGGGAGGGGAGGGGGGAGAACAGGCGGCCAGACTGTCCGTGCTACTGGGCTGCACGGTCCCCTGTCTTCCTGGCCGGGGCCTGGCACCGTCCATCCGAGGGCTGCCCCTCACCAGTCTCCTGGGGTCTCCAGGTTGGACAGCCGTCTACCGCAGCCAGCCGGCGGTCCCAGGGGCACCCCTGTTGGCATGGACGTGGGCTGAGGGCCACTGAGGCCCTGCTCACTCTCAGTGCCAGACACTTGCACCTTCCTCACCTCCGCCGAGCCCACCAGGATGGGCAGTGTGACCAAGGGCGATGTTTGAGACCTGTCCAGACTGGCCGCCCCCCAGGGCATCGTCCCAGCCACACGGGTGCCCTCCGCTGCACAGTCCACTGCCGTGCTCAGAGCTGCCAAAGGCTAGTTCCAGGCCCTGCCTGGCAACAGCCTTCCCTCCCCCTTCCCCGGAGCATCTCCTGCCAGCGGTGCCCAGACCCCTCGGCCCTCCTGGCTCCCACCCTAGCTCACCACTGAAACGGCCCATGTGCCATCTGAGGTCCCCACTGCTAGAGAAATGAAGGGTCCAGGACCCACAGTGGGGAGGGAGGTGCTCCTGAGGGAGGTGGGGGCCGTCTTGGGGCTGGGAGACCCCCGAGGGCCTTCCCTGTGGTGGTCGGCCCTGGTGGAGGCCATGCTGTGCAGCGTGTGCTGCCCCCTGGTCATTGTGGGTGCTTGACCTGCCGGGCCCTTGGAGCTGGGACCTCAGGGCTCAGCCACCCTTCTGCGCTGCTGAGGTCACTTCTGGTTGTAAGCTGACAGCACCCCGGACCAGGGCAGGCAAGATGGGAGTCAGAACTCCCTTCCCAAGGCCAAAGTGAAGCGCCCCAGGAATTCCCGGCAGCCCCAGGCCAGGTGAGGGCAAAGGTTACGGAAGACGGAGGTGGCCTGCCCTCCCCCACACGAGCAGGGCCTCTGTGGGGACCCACGGGGCTGTCCCACAGCCTGGCCTTGTCTACCCAGAGCCCTGGGCCTGAATGAGGCACCCACGCTGGCAGTTCTTGGCCCCCTCCCCTATCGGTGCCGGTTTCCAAGCCCCCCAAGGCCTGGGGATGAAATGAGCCCAGGGCAGGGGGAGGGGGTCACCCCTGGGAACCTACATGGGCCCCCAGCTTCTGTTCCTACCCCGTGACCCCCAACTCTAGCTTTCACTTCTGCTCTGTCACCAGCAGCCTGGGCGCCACCCTGGCCCCCTCGGCTCCCAGCTGTGCCTGCCTGCCTCTGTCTTGGGGTCCCCACCCCTCCTCTTGTCTGTCGGCCCTGAGCCGCAGTCTGGCCCCCTCAGCCCCCGTCCCCCACCCTGTGGTCGACGGGGGCTGACCGCAGGGGCCCTTATCTGGGGAGGCGGATGCCAGGCGCGCCCTCCGTGGAAAGAGGAAGCCGCCTCCCCACTTACAGTAACAGCTGGCACGGCCCATCCTCCCCCTAGAGCCCCCAGCGTGGCCCCAGCTTCCACCCCACCCACACCCGCAGCACCGACCCAGCTGTGGCCAGCGGCCCCCTCCCTGGCCCCGGACCTTGGCCTGCCCTGCTCACTGCCCCCTGACGCCTCGCCCCTCTCCCTCATCCCTGCCCTGCCCCAGGGTCACTCCTTGCTGGCCAGGAAGAGCATGCTGGAGGCTCGAGGAGCAGGTCTAAGACGAGCGCAGTCCACGAGACCCCCAGGTCCTCCCGCCCACGCTGTGCCAGGCCTCCAGGCAGCTGGTGGTCCCATCTGGGCTGGCCAGGGGCCCCAGCTGCACTCTGGGGGACCTAGGTGACCGCCCCTTGAAGGGAGGTGGAATCCCACTGGGAAAAGGGGGCTGGCCTGCCCCTATGGTCCATCCCCCAGGACAGTCTGTGCCCTCAGGAAAGGGTGGGGCTGTCGGCAGGATGTGAAACCAGGGCCTTGGAGGGGATCCCGGCCCCTCCCCACAGAAACCCGCTGTGCTCTGGGGGGCAGTAGACCTGCATCCTCCTGTCTGCCCCACCCACTGATAGGCGTCCCTGGCTGGGGTGGGGACAGGCTTCTGGGACCGGGACACCTGCCCGCCCCAGCCCCCAAGACCGACGACGAGCGCCCTGCACCAGGCCTCACACACACAGGGCCATCTGTGCCCAGGCCTGTGCCAGGGGCTGGGGCCGCTGGGGCTGGGGCTCCCAGCCCCAGAGCAGGTGGCCCCACTGCAGGGGGGGTGGACCGGCAGGTGGAGCCAGCCTGGCCTGGCTGGTCTTTGGTGCATCCTGTGCCAGGCAGGCATCCGGCCGGGCTGGGGTTGGCCTTCCTGCTCTGTGCCCTGCCTGGCAGCCCTCACAGGCAGGAAGCTCGGCCCTAGCTCTCGCCCAGGTCACTCCTGCTGCCACGGAGGCCTGTTCCAGGAACTTCCAGGGACAGGGCACCTTGTGCAGGGAGCCCAAGGTTGCCCTTTCTATAAAGCCCCCATCCGAGCACGTGCCCAGAGATGCCTGAGTCAGCAAAGCCCAGGCAGAGAGGGGAAGGCAGTTTCCGGCGCCCCTGCAGCCCCAGAGACAGACCCAGGTCCCCCCACATCCCCTGCCTCTGCCTCTCACGGTCCCCTCCCCATCCCTGATCCCTGCCCCCCACCCCTCCTTGATCCAGAGATGATGCCAGGCTGGACAGACTCCAGGCAGGGCTCACCTCACAGGCCCTCCTGGGCTCCAAATCCCATTGCTGTGGGGTCCCCAGTCATTGGAAGCCCACCTGGAAGGACGCCCTCCAACGCCAAGCCTCCCTGTGCTGGCCAGCTGGTGACCCTGGCTGGGCCTGATGCACGGCTAAGCCCACCAGGCAGAGGGGCCTGGAGGCCTGGGTCAGATGTCCAGGGCTGTGCCCATGGTGCCCCCCACAGGGCCCCTGACCAGGGTGGCTGGCAGTGGGACCACCAGGTCAGATGCCCCTGGGAGCACAAGATGGCATCAGACCTGGGGCAGTAAAGGAGACACCCCAACCCTACCAGGCAAGCAGGCCGCAGGGCCAAGGGGCTCTGCTGGAGAAGAGGAAGCGGCTGGGTCCCCAGGGACAGGATTCGAGTCCCAGATCCTCAGGGCCCAGGACGGAGGCATCTCTTCTTGGGCAGGTGTCTGCTCAAGGTGCAAGAACACGCCTGGCTGCAGGGATGGGAACTGGCGGAGGGAGAAAGGGACGACATTCCACACCCCAGGGCCCTCCGAGATTGAAGTGACCCCAGTGCTAGGGCTGGAACAGGGTTGGGCATCAGAGCCTGGGCAGCCGGCAGGGTCCATCCTCTTACTCTCCCCGCCCTTCCATCTGTGTACTCCTCCGCTTAGCGCCTGGGGTTCCCGCGGGCACTGGAGGCTGCAGGAACCCGGCAGGGTGGCGCGATCCCATGGATCCGAACCCCAACCCTGCCCTGCCCTTGGCGGGGCCTTGATCTGGGAGACGTGCGGCTCACACCCCAACTTCCTGTTTCTAAGAAAAAATAGTCCCAGAAAAGGCTCTGGTGGTTTGCGGAGGAGGCTCCCTGCCAAAGTCTGGGCTGGAGGGGTGTTGGGCCCAGAGGCTGCAGCCCGTTCCCGGGCAGGTGTCACTGGCCCCTGTCCCTGAGGCCATCTGCCTCTCCCCCACAACTGCTTCCCCAGGCAGGAAGGCAGTGGCCGGCTCGAGCTCCTCCGCCGGCAGCAGTGTGGCCCCCACAGCAGTGCACGGTGGCCTTCCTGCAGGCACCTCTGTCAGGACATGGGCCTCACCCCCACCTTCCTGCAAACCCGTGCTTGGGGTTGGCGATGGGCCGGGTGCTAAGGGTAGAAGACAGCGCTGTAGGGCGCCCGGGCTGTCCCCAGCACAGGTTTAACCCGCACCCGCGAGATCTCGTCTCCGGCCTGACGCCAGGGCCTGCCCCCTGCCTTGGGGTACCCCCTCCGGTCGGCTGCGTGCCAGTCTCCTCCCCCTTCCCCGCCCATCCCTGGGGGAAGGGCGGGGGCGAGGAAGCCTCCGGAGAATTGTAATACTGGTTCCAAACATTCCAAATTCCTGCTCCTTCCGGCCTGGCCGGAAGCCGGGCTGGGGAGGGTGCGCAGTCCCCACGCGTAGCCCCCCAGGCCCGAGGAGGCCGGTGAGCCGTCCGAGTTGGGGGGGCCCCTCGCAGGCCCTTCTGGGGTGAACGTAAGCCCTTTTGCCGCCTGTCTTCCACGCGGCTCCGTGTTCTTGGCTCGGAGTCCAGGATCGCGGGTACGGGGCCCACGCCCTGCGGGTCAGAGGCCGGACACCCCCAAGGCCGAGCAGCACCCCAGGAGGCCCCTCCCAAGGCACACAGGTCTCGGATACCCCGCATACGCGCCGTTGGGGGTACAGAGCGCGAACCCGAGGTGCACCCCAGCACCGGGTGTCCGTGTGGGCCCCGGAGCCCAGTGAGTCAGGCAGAGTGTGTGTCACCGCCGGGGTGAGTCACTGGGAGGGTGTGCGCCCCTCGTGGGCGGTGCCGGGAGCCTGGGGGCCGGGCCGCAGGGGCTGGGGCGGGGGGCGGGGCCTTCGGGGCCCCGCCCCCAGTCGGGGCAGGACAGCTCCCCCCACTTCCTCCCGTGAAGCTGCCTGGTGAGGGCCAGCGAGGCTGGAGAGGGCAGACGGGGGGGGGGGGTTCCTGCGCCCCAGGCCCCTCGGCCGAAGGGGCTTCCCGAGTAGGGCGGGGCGGCGGGAACGCGGGCGGCCGGGATCCGGAAGGACAGCGTGGCTGCCGCGGCCCCGTCCCGCGGCCTCAGTTTCCGATTGCGCGTCTACAGAAACCCCGACGCAACCCGCGGCCTCCGGGGCCCCGCCGCCCAGTTTCACTTCCCCTCCCCCTGCTCGGCGCGGGACGCGGGGCTCCGTCCGCCTCCAATTCCGACGGGGGCGAACCCGGGGGCGCTTCCGGCTGTGGGGCGGGGTCGACAATGGGGTTACGACGGGGCGGCCCGCCCCAATCCGGGCCCCTCCTCTCCACGCCTGCGCCGGGAGCGCGGGTAGCGCCGCGCGGTTTCCCCGCAGCCGCGGGGTCGATCCCCTCCCCTGCGAGGGGCGGGCTCGGGCTCAGGCTTGGGTGGGGACAGAGTGTGGGCCTGGGCACTCCCCGCCCCGCGAGCCGCTCGGGGAAGCGGGGCGGCGCGCGCTCGGGAGGAAGAGGGGAGCGGGCGGCAGGAAGTGCCCCTTCCCCCCGCCCAGTCCTGATCATGGTTCCCCCCGCCCGCCCAGCGCGCGGGGGAGGAGCGGGATGGGGGGAGAGGGATACCCTGGGGGGAGGGGCCTCGGGGGCAATTTGGGCTGGAGCACCCCCCCCCCCAGCTCGGGGCTAGGGTAGGGGGGTCCCCGCGCGCTCCGAGCGTCTCCCTTGCGGGGGGGGCGGGGCGGGCGCTGACGTGGGCACGTGTTCGAGCGCCGCGCGGCCTGGGTAGTGGGGTGGGGGGCGGGGGGGGTGTTGATGCGACCCCCGGCGGCAGAGGCGGGAATTGCAGCTCCGGGCCGAGCGCGGGGAGGGGCGCCCTCCAAGGTCCTCATCTGAGTCCGCCCTGTCTGCGAGGTTCCCACTCAGCTTGCTGGGGTGCCCTTTTTTCGGGGGGGGAGCTTCCTCGCCTTTATACCAGATCCGGAGGAAAACCCGAGCCTTTAAGACCCCCAGTCTTCCCCAGTGGGAAACACGTGCCCACTGGTGGGAACAGCGGCCTTGCGTCTGGATCTCTGACACCCGGCTCCCTGGAGGCCCCTGGGCCTCGTCAATCCTCAGTGCCTCCTGTCCAGGCCAGCAGGCCCAGACTTGACCCTAGTCACTGATGGGGTCGGTGTGTGCACCTTCTCTGGAGGTGGGGGCAGGCCAGTGGCTGTCCTCTCTGAGCTCCACCTCCCTCAGCCCCCAGGGTGGCCCAGGAGCCTGGACCCTGGCTGGGAGGTGGGGTAGGGCCTTGCTGAATGTGACCCCAGAAGGCCCCACGGTGACCTGCCTCCTCCCTTCCTCTCTCCTCTAGACCTGGCCTGCTCTGTGCCCCAAGCCACACTGTCATCAGGACAGTAACCTCCTTAGTCTACACACCCTGTCCTTGGCACTGTCACCACTACCTGCCCCCTCCCCTTTCCACACCCAGGCCCAGCCTGGTCTTGTCTCTGGGCCCTCCCCCTTCCCCCCCCCAACCCCGACTGCCTGAGCAGAGCCTGCTCCCCTCTTCTCCCTCAACGCACAGCAGGCCCCACTTCCTGCTCGTGGTCAATCTCCTTTGTTTCTCAGAGCCTGTGTGGTGCCCCCGGAGTGCTCCTAAACCCAACCGTGGCATCTACTCGAAAGCACCTCTCCATTTCTGCCCAACTTTTGCCCTCTTTCCTAGCTGGGTACTCGAGAGAGAGTTCGATAAGGACTTGCCCGCCGAATGAGAAGCCCCTGGGGGGCCAGGGGTGGGCAGCACGCCCCCTATTCCCCTCCCCAGGCTGGGGCCCCACACGGGGCTCTGGAGCAGCATTAGTGGGGGCGCCTGGTCCTGGCTCCCACCGTTGGTTGTCGGGGGGGTCTGGGAGGGGGTGGCTGACCCCCGCGGGGGGTTACCAGAGGTTTGAGGAGGGTCCTGTTCCAGGGCCGTGCTGGGGTGAGGAGGGCTGGCCTGAGGCTGAGCCCGGCACATCTGGCAGGCCCGGTCGGCCTGCCTAGCCTGCCGATGACAGCCCTATTTATAGTCTCCATCAGAAAATGCCCCTGGCTGTGGCAGTGGGGCGCCCGCTTGTGCCTTGAGACCCGGGGCCTCGTGCCAGGAGGATCGTGGACTGGGGCAGCTGTGGCCCGTGTGGGTTACTGCCTGGCCTGCTCACTCCCCCAGCGGCCACCTCCAGGCTTGCTGAGGGACCGAGGCAATAGTGGGCCCACAGCCGCCACTCCCCACCTGCCTCCCAAGGGCCCCTGTGCCCACCGCCACCCAGTTTTCCATCGGAGAGGTCGTGGGCTGGCCCTGCCCTGAGAGGACAGGGCGGGAGGGGGAGGCCCCAGGCAGCTGTCTGCTGTCGGTTCTGAGAGCTGCCTGTCCTGTGTGTGGCGGTGGTCTTGCTGAAACAGGCCTGGAGGCCCCGCCAGCTCCTCCAGGACAGAGGGCTCCCAGGGCAAGAAGGCCGCTCTGGGCAGGCGGTGAGCTTGCAGGGCCGGCCAGGCCACACAGGAACCAGGCTGGCGGGCTGGGCACCCAGGCGCCCTCCAGGAAGCCCTGCCTGAGGGTGGCAGGGGTTGCTCTGCACAGCTGGCCTCACCACCCGCCTGGCACCAAGACCAGGCGGCCTGCCCAGGCTGCAGAGAAGGGAGGCCTCCCCCGGGAGCATCCCGGGTGACCCGCCGGCCAGCAGGAGCGGAGGCTGGGAGGAGCTGCCTGTGCCAGGCGGGGCTGTGGGAGGCGGGCTCTGTCCTGCCCTGACCGCCAGGCCCCTGCTGGGTGGTCTGAGGGGCTGTGTTTGCCAGGGCCCTGCTGGGAAGTGCGCTGGGCAGGGAGGGCAGGTGCCCCGCCTCTCCAGTCTCTCCGTCTCTCTGTGTCTCTCTGAATCTGTCTCTTGCACACGGACTCCAGTCAGGGAACGGTGTATAGCCAGGGGCTCAGGCGTCTGGTTGTCACTCGGTAAATAGCCATGAAGCGTGTGGACCATCCAGAGCCAATGTCCCCCACTCCCAGAAGTCAGAGGGCAGGAGGCGAGACCACAGGGGCACTGAGGCCCAGGGGAGAAGGGGGCCCTCTCCCTGAGTCTCCTGGAGACTGGGTATCTTCCTGGGGTGTGAGGTGCGTGGGTGGCAGCCTCATGGCACCCCTACCCCAGCCTGTCTGCCTGCCCCACCCCGGAGTGGAGGAGGGGGCTTCGGGGGCCCCCTGGTGCACTGGTGCTGATTCCCTGGGAGCCTCCGAGAGGCCCGCCTCCCTCTCAGGAGAGGGCCCCCCAGGTCTCAGGCTAGAGGCAGGCACAGCGCCCACCGAGCCACCTCACTGAGGCGGCCTGGTGGAGCCTTGCCCTGCCTGGGAGGAGCTGCCTGCTGGCCGGCCGCTGGCCACGCACCCAGAACTTGCGGCGCGTTTTCCACCCCTAGCCCCCAGGGTGGCAATGTGGCTGCTCTGCCCGAGTTCTGGGAGCAGTGACCAGGTCGAGGTCACTCCCTTCCCTGCAGGGAGGACCCACGAACCCAGCGGGTCTCCAGGCGCTCAGAGTTCCAGAGGAGAGTTGTGAGGGCCGCCCCCCAGCCTCGGCCCTCCTGCTGCTCCCACCTCAGGCTCTGGCCCACCCCTTGACAGTGAGGGGCCCTCTGAACCGGTCACCGCACCCGGCCACACTGCCCCAGGGATCGGCCGGACCAGAGATGTGGGCCAGCCCTCCGCATCTCCCTGGGGCTGGCCGTTCGGGCTGATGGGGTGGCAGCCCAGTGCTGTCTTGGACCCAGAAGCCGGGCTGGAGGGATGTGGGAGCTGTGGGGGCCTGGGGGCAGTCCCGGGGGCTGGGCCTGTGGCCACCTTGCTGCTCGGACGCTTCGTGGCCCGGCTGGACACTGCCCCTGGGGACCCCCCCCTCCAGCTCTTCCTCCAGGAGGACCTGGTGGCTGGACCAGCATCGGTGGCCTCTGCTAATCCTTTTTTTTTTTTTAAGAATTCAGGTTTTGTGCGGATTTGCTTGTGGGACACAGTGTGAGGGACAGTGTGAGGACTGGGGGTCCTATTTTAGGGCAGGGGGTAGGCAGAGGACAGTGCACTGCACCCCGGCAGTGGCCCTGCCCCCTGCACTCCCCAGGCTTCTGCAGCCTCTGCTCTCAGACTTTGGAAAGTAGGAGGTTTCGCGGGTCCGGCGTTTGCAGAGACTGGAAAGCCAGCTTTGCTCCAGGTCTGTGGAGGCGCCCGTGGTGGGCAGCCCGACCCCAAGTCCCCCCAGGCCCGTGTCCGGGTAGGGTGGCAGCCCTGAGCTCGGCGCCTTGGGTTCTGGGACTGCAGGCCACGGTGCTGGCTCAGACCTCGGCCCTGGGGGGTGTGGGGGTGGAAGCGGTGATTAGGTTTTTATTTATTTACTTACTTAAATGGAGGCGCTGGGGATTGAACCCAGGACCCTGTGCGTGCTACGCATACGCTCTACCACTGAGCTGCAGTTTGCAGTGTTCCCTTCCTAAATTGAAACGTCATTTTCATTGCTGTTACTTTGACAGAACCATGGTTTCATCTCGAAGGGTAAAGAGAGCTGTGGAGTGAGCACAGGCCCAGTGGCCAGTGACACTGGGATGAAGCTGTCTGAGGGGGTTTTCCAGGGCACATGGCCCTCTGGCTGTGGCCATGCACTGGGGGCCCTGCCCTGGGCTCTGCCCCACATTCACACAACTCACCTGCCACACCCTCTGGGGGGGGCTTTGTCTCCTAGCCCCCTGTCTATCCATCCACTTCGGATAGGACAGAGCCCCTAGAGCCCAGGCACCATGACACGGGAGTCAGTGGTTCCTAACAATGGGCTCCTTCTGGGGACCCACTGCTGGGACACCTGCAGCCCATCCTCTTCCGAAGACACTCAGAGGCGGAAGCCCTGCAGAACCAGGCTGGCAGCCTCTGTGGTCACTTGAGCCTGTGGAACCAGAAGGAAGCTGGCAGGTGCGGCTTGCTCCAGGTGCCCCCACTGCCACCCCACACCTTTGACTCAGAGCTACATCAAGTCCCTCATCATGGAGGTTCTGGAACCCCCTTCCTCTCGCTGGCCTGAAGTCCTTCACGTCCCCACGGTGGTCTGCCGCTGCTGTCAAACCTGGTGCCTTGGATGGCTCACTGCCCACCCACTCCACCCGGTCTGGGAGCCGGGACCCAGCAGAGGTGGAGAACCACCTGGGACCAGGGCTCAGCTCCCCCTCCTCCTGCTGGGGGACCAGCTCCATCCAGGTGCTCCACCTGCCAGCTGTGGACTGTATCGAGGTAGGTGGGTTGTTGAGTCATGCCAAGGAAAAACTGGGTGGGAAAGCCCCTAAGGGAACAGCAGGAAGGGTGAAGTGGTGGGCGGGCCCGGGGGCGCGGCCGGGAGGGCCCGCTGGCCCTGGTTTGGTTTTGATGTAGGCTCCCCTGGCCTTTCAAGTAAGAGTGAGATTACTCCACGTAGGCCTGCCTCCTGCAGACAAAGGAGCTGCTGCTCTGTCCATCCATAGCCACCCCCACCCACACCCCCTCCCCTGTCCACACGCTCGCCTCCTCCTCCACCATCTGCCCGTCCTTCCCTTAATTCATCCTGCCATCCATCGGTCTGCCCACCCTCCGCCAACCTCACTCATCCTTCCCTTCACCCCTCCATCCACCCTTCCTCCACCCACCCATCCATCTCTCCACCCACCCACCCTCCATCCATCCCTTCACCCCTCCATGCACCCACCACCCTCCATCCGTCCCTGCATACACTCCTCCGTCTGTCCATCCGTCCATCTGCCCTTCTGCCCATCTTTCCAGATGCTGGGCTTCCCTGCATCCTGCACATCTCTGCCTCTTTGTCTCCAGTGCCTCACCCCATGCCTGGCACGGAGTGGGTGCTGCACCGACTGGGTGCTCCAGGTTCACCCATACCTTCGGTGGGTACCTACTGAGGGCTTCCCGTGGGCTACATGCAGCACTCTGTTGAGGCTGTGCAGGTGAACAAAACTGAGAAAAGTGCCTGCTGTTTGGGAGAGTACCAACAAGACAAACAAGCAGGAGGCATGGCATGCTAGCTCGTGACACATGAAGCGGGGGCAGGTGAAGCAGGGAGCGGGGAGGAAGTGCGGCCGGGGGTGGGGGCAGGGGGTGAGGCTTTGGAGCACACAGCCAGGGAAGGCCTTGTGAGGCGAGCAGTTCAGGCAGAGCGAAGGGCACGTGCAAAGGCCGTAAGACAGAAGCACGCCAGCTTGGCTGAAGGACCGCAGGGAGCAGGGGAACAGTCAGGGGCGGGGCAGTGAGCTGTGGGTCCAGCTCTGGTGGGGCCTGAGGTCCTGGTGGTGACTCTGGGGTCGTGAGCTGACGTGCCCTCTGTGTGGAGAAGGGGTCTCGGGGGCAGGGTGAGTGCACGGCCTGTGGGACGGGGTCGGGCCAGGGATATGCTGTGAAGACTTATGGGGTCGTCGGTGGGCCACAGGGCAAGAGAGAAGGGAAGGCAGGTGCCGGGGACTTGGGCCTGAGCACCAGAGGACCGTAGTGTGTGGTCAGCGGAGCTGCAGGAGCTGGTCTGGGGCATGATGGGTCTGAAGTACCCTGGGCCCCAGTGGAAGCTGGCCCGTCACCACTATAGCCCAGGCCTTGCAGCTGGTTGTGTGGGTCTGAAGCACGGGAGCGGCGGTCTCCAGGGAGGCGTGGGGGTCGGTGCCGAGGACCAGGAGGCAGGTGGGCTCCCGAGGAGGTAGGGACCAAGTGCAGGCTCCAAGGCCGGGCATCAGGGAGGTGAGGGGGCAGCGGGGGCGTGGGGGGAGCCCCTCGGAGTGGGGGCAGGTGCTCCTGCCGTGAGCACTGAAGTGGGCTGGGGTCCTCGTCAGGGAGGCGGGGGGGGCGGGAAAGGGGTGCTGGACGGAGGATGTGGGGCCAGTAGGGTTTCTGGACAGTAAGCGGCAGCAGCGTCTTGTGGCTGGGGGCCTAACGGAGGTCCCCTTGGGCCCAGAGGCCACCGAGCCGGCGAGGGGCTGAGGGTGCTGGGTGTGCCCGCCCAGTGCTCATTCCTCCGTGATGGAGGGGTGGTGGGCTTCGAGGCGGAGGGGTGAGCCCAGCCCGCCTGGCGTGCGGTGCAGCCCTGGGGGCCAGCAGAGCAGGGATGCGGGGTGCCTGGGGTGTGGTGGGGCTGCACGTAGAGGGGCTGGCACCTGAAGATCCCTCCCCCAGCTCCACCGTGTGGCTGTGTGTCTGGCTGCCCGCAGGCCTCGCCGGCGTGTCCCCTGCTGTTACACCCCCACGCCCCAGGTGCCACGGGTGCATTTTAGAGGAAGCTGTAAAATCCGCGAAGTCGTCCCTGCAGACACGGCAGCCTGTTTCAGGAAAACTGATCACCTGCCTCCTGCCTCCTGACTTCTCATTTGGGAGGGTCCTGACACCCCCAGCCTGCCAGCCGGGCCCCCGAGCCACCCTCCAAGGCTGGGCTGGTGGGGTGGAGGCAGCGCTGGGGCGGCTTCCCCCCCGGGGCTGTGGCCAGGGGACCTGCCGCTCGGCCGGGGGCTCGCTCTGGGGAGGGCGTGATGGCGCAGACCTGCCCACCAAGAAGGGCACTGGCGACCACCAGCAGCTGTGCTGGGAAGAGCCCACACACGTGTCCAGCTGCGCGGGGAGGGGCCACGCCCCGCGGGTCAGATGCGACTCGGAAGCGAGTGTTGAGCACTTTATTAAAGCTGGTGGCGGTAGGTACATCGGGCGGCCCCCTAGCTCGGGGCTGCGAGGTCTCCTCCAGGGACATGGGGCCGCTGGCCTGCGCCCTTCGCTGAGACCCGGAGGTGTTTGAAGGCGGTGGGCAGCGTGCGGCCCAGGAACGGAGGGGCGGTCACGTCCTGGACCATGACGACGTACTCCCCTGCAAGAGACGGGCGCTCGACTCGCTCCCCAGCTGCCCCCGCCTGCCAGGCTTCTGCCCCCCCAGAGCCTCTCTACCCCTCGTCAGCGGCACCCCGAGCCCCACTTCCTGATCTGGGGCTCCTGACTCAGGGCCCCTCCGGGGCTCCGGGCCCTTCTCCTCTGGGACCCTGGGACCTGGTTGCTGTCTTGCTTGGGTGGCTGGCTGTACAACAGAGGTGGATAAATGACTTTGGGGTGAATGAAGCCGCCTCCAACCTCAGGACACAGCTCAGCTCCACAGGGTGAGCTGCGTTCAAGGTCTCCCCTCCTGGCCAGTGGGGCTACGTGGCTGAGGGCAGCCGTCCTTTTGAAACTACTTTCCTATCTTTTTAGGAGAAAAATAATTCACTTTCTCTAGAAGGCTTTTTAAACATAATTAGCCTCTGAAGACACGCTTGTCCAGTTTATTTTGTGGGGAGGGGCTCTTGGGGTGGTGGGGGCTGGGCGATGCAGGAGAGAAGGAAAGCCGTCTGCAAACTGTCTGGAGAGTTTCAAAGTTGGAGAAACCATAAAAAAGAAAATAAGGAATAACAGAAAGCGGGGTTGCCCTGGAAACCGCCCCTCCCCGCCCCGGGCCCGCTGGGCTGGCACCGGAGCTTGGAAAAAGCTCGCCGGGCTGGCCTGGGCTCCCACCAGGAACGCGGCCGCAGCTGAAACAGGGCGCGGGAGTCGGCTCCCACCGTCGGAGAACATTCCAGCACCCGGGGCTGAAGACAGGGGCGGGCCGCTTCCCTCGCTGCCGGCTGCCCTCCGACTCCAGCCAGCCCGGGGGCTGCGGACGCCCTGCGTTCCTGGGGCAGGACGGGAAAGGGCCTCTGGGGCTGGCAGGAATTTGCTCAGCCCTGAGTCAGTTCCTTCGGAAGAAACCACGGTTCTGGGGGGCCTGGGAGGGGGCCCACATTCCACAGCCGGGGCACCGGGCCTCCCTGGCCGGCCTGGAGGAAAACCACGCATGGCAACACCGCAGTGTTTCCAAGCAGCTGGTTTCTAGGTGTTCCCAGGAACACACAGCACCCCAGCCCACGGCCAAGGGCGCCGCTGCAGAGCCGGCGAGCTCTGAGCGGGCAGCGGCCGCAGAGCCGAGCCCCAGCCTCATCTGACCTTGGTCCCGGGGCCCTTCTCCCAGCAGATGGGAAAGGGCCTGGCTGGGGGCCACCTTGCGGCCTCAGAAACCACCAGGGCCTGGCCCCAACCGCCACGTGGGCCTGTTGTGGGCCTGGGGCCCAGTGTCCCTGCCAAGCCTGGTGTGGCCTGGCCCACGTTTCAGAGACTCGGCCATTCACCTGGCTTCGCCCCTTACAGCCTGGAAATCCAGCCGATCCCCAGCTGGCCTCTCCCAGCCAGAGCCCGGGAGGGGGCGGGGGTGTTGCCCCCCCCCCCCGCTGGGGTCCCAGAGTTCTGATGGGGTGACCTTGGTGCCGGCCCTACTGGCCAGTCCGCAGGTGAGTGTGGCTGCTGTTGGGATAGCCAGTGCCAGCCCAGAGCAGGAGGTGGGGCACTGCCTGCAGCCTGGGCCCCCTCCGCCCCAACACAGTGGCCTGCCAGCCTTCCAGTCAGGACCCCAGAGACAAACAGCCAGGAACACGCGCCCTGGCTGAGGGGACACAGAGGCACCCTGCCCGGCACCCGCAGTCCTTTGAGAGGCCAGGCCTTGGTGAGGCCCGGGGCCTGTTGCACACCCTCCACCTGCCAGGGCAGTCTTCGTGCTGCCTCGGGGCACCCGGGCAGCCTGCCCAAAGCCCTGGGGGCTGCCCTCCCAGTTCCCGGCTGCCCTCATCAAGACAGCTGTTGCATTTAGGGCCATGCTCAGAAGACGGCAGCAGGCAGCCCGTCCTCAGAGCTCAACACAAATGATCCATTCGGATCATGGAGCCACAGCGGGAGACACCCCCGGCCATGTCCACCCACTGCCCTCCTACCTGGGAGGGCCACTGCTGCTGGGTCTGCCATGGCCGCCCTGTCAGGCCTGCGGGGAGAAGAGGAGGCCCATGAATGCCCTGCCCAGGATCCCAGGCATCCAGGGGCCCTGAGGACAGCAGAGGCCTCAGGTGGGCCCGCACACGACCGCCCTGCCCCGCTGGGCCCGCCTCTCCTTTGACAGGCAGTGCATACAAGCCCCCTGGCTGCTCCACCTGCACCTGGAGGGAAGGGTCCCCACCGGGCCTGCCCCCTGAACCTCACCATCTACACCCAAACGTGCTCATGGACAGACAGACGACTCCCATCCCACAGCCTCAGAACTTAGATGTCGCTTCAAGAAGTGGGGCTCGGCCCTGCCTGGAGGGCTCACAACGCGGAGCAGACGGACCGCTTGGGAAACAGCGGACGGGGTGCGCGGAGTCTGCTTGAACAAAAGAGCAAGAAGGGACGGGGGCAGCTGGGACTCCGTGGGGTGGGGCGGGGGTGCTGTGTGCCCTTGCGAGGCAGGAAAGAAAATGCAGCCGTGAAGCTGGGAGAGGGCCGAGCTGGGGGCAGGCCCGCCTGTCCTGGGGATAGAGACTCACTTCTGGCCGCAGCTGCATGGCCCCCAGACCCCACCTCCGTGCTTCCATCTGGGCCACGCAGGCCTCTGCCCTGCAGTGAGTGATGGGCCCACCCTGCTACCCACAGGGAGGGCCACCTGTCTGGGTGGACCTGGCTGTGTCCTGGCCGGGTCACCTGCCTGGGCTCTGCCTTGGAGGGAAGTGCGGGTGGCCCCACGCGGCCCTGTGCCCCTAGCTGAGCCCGGGCCCGCATCCCCGGTTTCTGCCTCTGAGCCAGGCCCTTGGCCTCCTCCACTCCCCTGGGGGACAAGGGAGCCGGCACTGTGTGGACGGCCAACCTGAATCCTGGGGCCGCTAGAGGCACAGGGGTCCCAGGTGTACCAGGCTGGGCTTTGCCCTGAATTCTCCTGGAGAGGGACTTGGGGGAAGCCAGGAGCCCCCACCATGCCCTTTGTGGCTAGTGGTTTCCGGTCACCAGGGCCACGGTGAGTGCTGGGGCTCCTGGCACCGGCTCGGTGACCTGTCAGATTCTGACCCCTTGCCAGGCTGAAATACCACAGGCATGGTTTGGGTGATAAAAAATTAAGGACAAAAGATTTTTAAATTACTTCATTTCGAGTGGGGGAAAATGGGCCTTGGCTGGGACCCAGGAGCCACGTTAAAGATTCTGAAGTGTGGGGAAGGAGGGAAGGCAGATAAATAATTCAGCTCTAAGAATAACCAGAACCTGTCAGGCTGCCAGCTTTAAGAGAAATAAACGGGGTTACAAGAGTTCTGAGAGTTTTTACAGAACCCCCAGGGCTTCGAGAAAGCAGAGGCAGAGCCAGCAAGGAGCCGGAGGCGGTGTGGAGTGACCGGGTGGTTCGCGTAGACCCGAGGGGTCAAGGCCCGGCGGGCGGCCTGGAGACCCGCCGCTGAGCGCGCCGCTGTGGCACCGGGCGGGGGTGTGCGGGGAGGTTCTGTCAGGCCCCAGAGACTTCGACTGGGCACCAACTGTGCACACAGCGCTGGGCTGAGCCCCCAGGAGTCAGGAGGGAGCAGAGCTGGGACGCCAACGAATCCACTCTGACTCTAGGTCCGCGAGAAAGGGCGCTGAGGAGACTCGCGACCCGGGCTGGGGAGGGGCCAGGCCTTCCCTTCACCCGTGGTCCGTGTCCTCATCTTATGTTTCTGGTGCCTGAGGCCCGTGAGTGTCTGGGATCTGTGGGTTTATCATTTTCATCAATTTTTTAAACATTTGGCCATTATATTTTCAAATATTTTTTCCGCTCCTCCTCGCCCCACCACCGGGAACCTCCGATGCTGTGTGTGTTTGGCCTCCTGAAGTCTCACGGTTTAATGAGCAAGTTCTGCTTTCTGAGTCCAGTCTTGTGCTTCTCTCTGGGTTTCGCTGCGGATGGCCGTGTCCTCAAGTCCACGCGCCCTCCTCGGCTGTCACCTCTGCCCCGCGCGGTTTCACCTCTGGGCGTTTGACTCGGGGTTTTCATCCCGTCCGCGTCCC
This sequence comes from Camelus dromedarius, assembly GCF_036321535.1. NCBI lineage: Eukaryota > Metazoa > Chordata > Mammalia > Artiodactyla > Camelidae > Camelus > Camelus dromedarius. The sequence continues at coordinate 69,928,060 of NC_087449.1, read as the reverse complement.
TGGGCTCCATGTCCTTGTCTGCGGACCCCTCCTTTGTGCCGTCCGGGCCAGCCTCGGTGGGCTGATTCTTCCCCTGGTTGCGCGTGCTGCCCGCCTTCCTCGTCTGTGCGCCTGGTGGGACGCCGGACGCCGTGGACGTTCCCCTCCGGTGCTGGGGCTTCCGTGCTCTCATCAAGAGCCTCGGTCCCGTTACGTTACTTAAACACAGTTTGAGCCTTTTGGGTCTTGCCTTTAAGGTTTGTTGGGTGGGGTTTCAGGCAGGGTTAATTATACCCCACTGTCAGGTGGGACCCTCGTGAGCACCCTGCCAACGCCATTGAGTCCGGCTGTCGGAGCGGGCACTGTCACAGGCCTGTGTGCGCTCGGGACCGGACTCCCCTGTCCTCTCGGTGGTTCTCTCCCGGCCTCCAGCACGTTCCTCATACCACGCGCTGATCCCTGCTCTGCAGACTCTGTGGCTCTCTCCTCTCTGGTGCTCCGTCCTGCAAACTCTTGCTGCCTGGGCTTCCTGGGACTCCCAGCTCCGTGTCTGCCCTCCGGGGACCCCTGAACCCGCCTGGGTCCTCTGCTGGCGCTGCAGCTGGAAGCTCTGGAGGCGGTGAGCTGGGGTGGTCGGAGGCTCCCCACCACACGACACCTGACGTGCAGACTCTTGAGGCTGTGGTCCAGCTTTTGACTTGTTTCCTATGGAGGCAGGTGGGGCCTTTGCTCTGCATCTTGGCCGAAAGCAGAGGCTTTTGCTATACGTGTAGACCAGGCCGAGGCCTCGTGCGCAGAGCACCACCTCCCTCTCCGTGACCTGCCCCGAGGGTGGGGCTCCTTGGGCTCCTGCCTCCTCGCTCTGCGCCTGCTGCGTGGGGCTGTCCTTCCAGGGACCCCAGTGGCATCTTGACCTGACCATGTGTCCCTGTGAAATGGGGCCTGTAGCGGGGCCCCCCTGAGGCCTGGGCCCCCCTGCTTGCCCCATTGGGACACGTGGTCTAGCAGGGCCTCCTGCAAGGGTCCACGTGGTAACCCTGCTGGTAACCCAACGGTCCACCAGCTGTCCCTTCAGCACAAGTGGCCCTGGTGTGTCCTGTGACCCCAGGGCCACACCTTTCCTCTCCGGAGGCCCTGAGAGCATCCAGCCAGAGCTGCTGTGTCACAGGACTGCCCTGGAACGTCACAAAGTCCCCAAGAGCCCGCCCTGGGGACTTTGCTGAAATTGCCACCAGCACATCTGACCCTCAGCAGAACCGTCCCCAAGGCGATGCCCACTGCAGCCTGAGCGGGGCGTGGGGGCCGCAGCCATGCTGTTTGGCATGTGGCTTCTCAGTGCTTTTCCACGTGGCCTGGGTCTGGAGACCAAGTGGGCAGAGCTTAGAAAAGGGCCACATTTGGACAGGACATTTGCTGGGACATCTGAGCAGAGGCAGGCACTGGGGGAGCAGGCGTGGGACCCTGTGGCGAGGGGCACCGTGGGCGGTGAGAGAAAGGGTTCCTGCTCTGGAGCGACTGCTTCCCTAGTGAGACTAGTGTGTCCAGCAGACCATGCGACCCGGGCCTGTCCACCCACAGCCCCAGGGGGCAGGGGCCTGGAGACACGGGCTCCCAGCTCGGTCGGCCCTGGTCCTGACCCTCGTGGCCGTCAGTTTTCTAGTCTCTGAAGTGGACACGGGTACGGCCCGGGGTGTGGATCTCCTGAGACCTGATCTGGGTGTGAGAGGGTGGGGACCCCTTCCCGAGGCCTGGTCAGGGGAGAGCCCTCAGGTGGCCTGGGGCGGGGGTGTGGCCATCTCCCCCGGCCACGTGGGCATCCTGCGTGGCCACCAGCACTAGTGGGAGCGGGGTAGCTGCGGAGTCAAGTACCTGTTAAGACCCGAACTGGGGAAAGCTGTCACCCTGAGGGTCTGTGGCCTGCAGAGAAGCCGACCCAGGCCCCCCTGACCTGCTGCTCACGTGGGGAGGAGCCCTGGGAGCCCACAAGGAAGTTCCAAAATTAACACAGTCATCTGGCTGGAGAATCATGGCAGGCCCTGATGTGGGGCCGACTGGAAACTGCCGTCTCCTCCCTTGGGCCCCCGAGGACCGGGAGCTCCAGGGCCCTGAGCCCTGGAGTGACAGCCGCAGGCACGGCCTGGCCCGCGCCTCCCCCAGGCAGCCCGGCCCTGGTGCCGCGGGCAGCAGCGGGCCGCCAGCCCCAGGCCCTGCTGGTCTCCGGAGGGAGGCGTGAAGGGGCGAGGGCCCTGCTCGGCTGGCCTCGGCCTCCTCGTCCGTCCCGTCCTGTCTGCCGTGAGGGAGCGCACCCCAGCCCTGCGGCAGGCGGGAAGCACCCCCGCTGTGACACCTGCTCTGGTTTGCTGCTCCTGCTCTGACAAGACAGGGCTCACGCCTCCGTCTCCAAGAGTTTCTAAAGAAGTAAAGAACTTTCCCTTTCTCTCGTTTCCCATAACACCCGCCCAGAGGAGCTTCCAGCTGAGGGGACGGGGGGCAGAAGCTGAGCCTACCCTGTGTGGGGTCCCTGCCCTGGCGAGGGTGCCCAGAGGGCCGAGCTCAGGCAGCGGGGGCCCAGCCACCGGCCACATGCGGGCCCGGCTGTCCTGTCTCCTCAGGGCCCTCTGCTGTCCTGGATGCTCTCGCCTGAGATAACCACCCCCCTCCCCGGCTCAGGCTTCGCCAGGACGCTGCCCTGCCTGGAGCCGGGATGCTCTGCAGGAGACCTGCTCCTCGGAGAGTCCCCAGTGCTCTCCCTGGTGACAGGGTCACACGCCAGGAGGCTTTCTCAGCTGAGGGGCTGCACGTGCCAAAGCTGGAGGGCACTGTGGGTGTGGGGTGGGGGTGGGGGTAGGGGCACAGGGCACTGGAGGGGGGGCTGGGAGGCAGAGGGGCCCATGGACTTTACCCTGGTCCTCATGTAGGGATTCTTTGGGCCATTCGAGAATCAGTAGCATTTGCCTACAGCCCCGTGGGCTGAGCCCCGGCTAGGACACAGAGTGGAGGGAGAGGGTCCCAGAATTGGCCCTCAGAGGCAGCTGTGGTGCGGGGTAGGCCGGAGAGGCAGGCAGCCCTGGGCCTTTGCTCCATTGCAGGGGAGCCAGTTGCTGGGGTGAGCCTCCCCCGTGGGGTCTGCCCGCTGTGGCCCGAGCCCATGCTGTGCTCTCTGCTGGCCCTGCTTTGCTGCACAAACCAGGCTCTGGCTCCTCACCTGCCAGGCCTGCCGCTGGGGCCCAGCGCACCTGGTGGGGCTGGTGTCAAAGACAGGACCCCACTGACCCTGCTGACACCCACCCAGAGTGTCTCTGGGTCGGGCGGGACTGGCTGGGGTGGGCCCCCGGGTCCGCGTCCTGCCCCGAGAGCTGTCCTGGACCCTGAAGTGGACAGGGGGCGGCCGGCAGGTGGGGAGCCCGGGATGCAGGCTGGATGCTCGCTGGGGCAGCCTTTCAAAGCGGACAAAAGCCTGTGTCTTAGGTGCATGGAGGTCACCGCGCCTCTGCGAGAGGCAGGCATCAACTATCTGTTCAAGGAAGAGATTAATCAGCTCTGTCGGTCGACCTGATGACTGGTTAACGGCGTATCACCGAGGTCCTAATTAAACCCACTTGCCCCGAGCGAGCAGGCGGGAGGGGCTCTGGCTTGTCTCGGGCGAGGTCGAGGGCCGATCGCCACAGTCACAGGCAGGCCGCCGTCCTGCCACAACGCGTGCATTCAGGGTTTCTGGGGGACTGCACTGAGCCACGTGCCCCCCATCTCTCTGGAAGTCTCGTGTGTGGCGGCGGCGGTGGTGTGTGGGGGACGCTCGCGGCCACATCTGTGACATGGAGCCCGCCTCCTGCAGCTGACACCCTCCATCACTCAGGGTCTGACAGGGCTCTGTGTCATGTTGTGAAATTCCGTAATATGCCAGGAATGTCTCCGCAGGAATGCAGTGAGGCCTGCGGTGAAGACTGCGCTCTCCCGGGGAAGCCGCGCTGTGCGGGGCCGCCCTCCGACCTCCAGGTCCTGGGTCTGCACCGAGGGGCTGCCCCAGCCCCGGGCCGTTCGTCTCCCTGGCTTTGGGGGGACAGGCTCCCCTGACTGCAGTGAGGCGGCAGCTCAGGAATCAGACTTTGATACAGTGAAGAAGCCACAGATGTGGGGAAAACAGGGGCGCCAGGGCCCAGCCATTCCTGGGGAAGAGACGGTCAGCCGGGCCCCACCTCTTCTGCGACCCCCCAGGACCCGCCCCTCCCCTGTGGGCCACACGCGGGGCCCTTCCAGCCCAGCTCTGCGGGTGGGTGCAAACCCTGCCTTGCTCTGCCCACAGGGCAGGGGTCTGTGATGATGGGCCCCAGGACTTAGCTGAACCGGGGCCCCTTCCCCGGGTAGGCATGTGCCCCATCCCCGCAAGAGCCAGAGGTGAGGGTGTGTCTGCTGGAGGGGCCGGGACCTGGGGGCCGCTGGCAGGGCTCTGGGAAGGCTGAGACCCGCAGGCAGAGGGTGCCAGTCTGCCCCAGAGGGACCCCTTCCCTCTATTGAAGTCCCTATTTTAGGGACCTCAAAGGTAATTTTTCTTTGTCAAAGAAGATATTTCAGCATTAAGCCTGAACGTTGTCACAAAAGGCAAGTGGCTCCTCCTGAACACGCCCCCTCTTTAAGGGGAAAAAGACCCCCTCAGCTCCAAAGTCACAGGGTGGTGTGTCGCACTAACCTCTGGGGGATGGAGAGGCACCTTTTCAATCATTCCTGTTGTTGGAGCCCCCGGATGGTCACGGTCGGAGGAGCTAACAAGTGGCCAACGTGCGGTGTCCTGTGGTCACCAGGTGAGGATCCACAGGGGGCTCGGGGGCTGGAGGGCAGGGAGGTGGCTGCTGTGTGCAGGGCTACTCAGGCTGTGGGCACGGCCAAGGCTGCTCTGAGGGGCCCGGTGTGCCCTGGGCCCAGCCCCGCAGCTGGCCACCTGGGCGCCTTCTGCGGGGACAGAAGCTGAGGAGTGCTGGCCTGTCCCGGACTTCGCTCAGATCGCCCCGTGGGATGGCAGCCACCTGAATCCAGCTGTTTCCCCATCCTGCCTGGGCCTTGGGGTCCAGCACTGAGAGGCCAAAACCTATATGCGAGCCCAGCGACTCCGTGGTTACTGCCAGGTGTCAGATGTCACTAGGCCACCATGTCCGAAGGCCTCACACTCAGGCTGCTGGGAACGGGGTTTCAGGGGAAACGGAAAGGTTTCCGGCATCACCTGCTGCCAGCCTGGCGACCAGACGTCAGGGCGAGGGCTCGGCTGCACCCTGCCAGGCACGCAGGCCACCGTTCCCGGGTGAGGAAGCCATCCACATACACTCCCATCTTGCTCCGAGGATAACTGTTACACCTTGGGAGCCTCGCCTGCAGCTGTGTCTGCCAGCTGGCCCGAGATTCAGAGCGAGTAGGGACGCTGTCACGGCTGTTTGTAATTAGCTCCTGTCAATACCTGCGTCTTTAGCGAGAAGGACCGGACGTCTGAGATGAGTGAAAACCCCTCTTGGGTGCAGGGCTGCGTTTGCTGGGAGGGAAGAGTGGGCGGGGAGGGCCTGGCCTCGGTGGCCCTGGGGGGTTTCGGCGGGGCCTCGGTGGGGTCTCCGCCAGCCTCAGGCTGTACCAGGAGTGACCGCTGGTCTGTGCCTTCTGGGTGCCACGGGGTGAGACTGCAGGCAGCCCCCTTGCCGGCCCCGCCCAGCCTTTGCCTGTTGGCCACCTCCCTCTGGCCACCCCTCCCTCCAGGGAGCTCACTGTAGACCTGGGAGGCAGATGGATGTAGAATTACAGATGGAGACTGGGGCTCGGCCTAGCCTCGATGGACTATGGACGGAGCGGCCCTGCGGTCTCTGCGTTTGCCGAGGCAGCCTGGGGGCGGGGGAGCCAGCGGAAGACCCGACTGGCTCTGCACGCACCTAAGCGTCCAGGTCAAGCCCTGCAGGCCTGTCCCCCGCTGCAGAACCAGGGGCCCCAGTGACGGCGGACGGAGCACCCGGAAACCCAGCTGTCTGTGCGACGGTGCCATGGTGGCCCTTGGAAGGGGAAGGAGCTCAGAGCCCGCGAAGACCCACTGGCCACAGGGCGCCTCGTCCTTGTGCCCGTGCCCCACCCACTGGGTCCGTCATTCACAAACCAGAGTCCCAGCCCATGACCTGGCTGCCAGGTGGGGCCTCGCAGGGTGTCGGGGGAGCTGTCCCTGGGCCCCATTCACCCGGGGGCCAGTTCTGTGCAAACACCCTGCCCCCCCAGGGGGTGCGGACCCAGCGGGAACCATCTACCTGGCTTCTCGCAGATTCTTAATGCAAACCTGACGCAGCCTCTGAAGGCCCAGGTGCTTCCCATCTGGCGGAGGCGGCCTGGTTGCTGGGAGGGGCAGTTTTTTGAGGAATCCAGAAAGTGGGCTTTCTGGGTCAGGAGCCAGGTTTGGACACTGGCACAGGGTGCTGGTGTCCAGACAAGTGTAAGGAGGTGGCAGGGTGGTGGTGGGGGTCATCAGGGTGGCCACACCCCACGTTCCTGGCCAGAGGCCCCGGGGCTCTTTCCCTGGGTGGGGGCAGAGGACCACACCCACACGCAGAGGGGCAAGGGGACTCGGGCAGAGCTGGGGCCCTGGAAGAAGTACGAGGCCAGTGCCCCGAGGGCAGTGCTGGACGGCAGGGACGGTGCAGGGTCTGAGGGTGGTTAAGGACCCGGGGCCCAGGAGGTGGGCTCGGGGAAGGCCACGTGGCCAGGCCAGGGCTTCCATGTCTATGCGTGGACGTGTGTTTAATCAGGGCAGCTCCAGGCCCCATGGGGGCCTCTCCATCCGGGGCCCTGCCCCTCCCCAAGTGGGCCCCCGGGTCAGTGGAGGGGGGATGGCCGTGAGCTGCGGGAGAGTTCACGGTTAAAAATATCTCCCGCGTTTCTATATTCGGACAAGGAGCTCCGCTTCACTGAGATGGGCTCCCTGGGGAGAACGGGCCGGGCCTCCCCAGGCTGGGCCTTCCCCAGGCCGGGCCCGTGGCCTCCGCCCGGGACTCCCAGCTTGCAGGGAACACAGATGTGGCACGGGGCAGTCGCACAGCGTACACAGGCCTCCCTGGGCTGGTACCCCCAGCGGAGGACTAGAAACCCCTCAGCGGAGCTGGCAGGCTGGGCCCTGTCTCGTTGGAGGAATCGGACAGCCAGAGCCTTCTTTTTGCTGAAATCAAGACACTTCAGCATCGACCTCAGCTGCCAAGTCACCACAGCCCCAGGATCTGGCGCGGGGCCTGCGCACGCTTACGTGCATTACCCTTGGGGTGCTTTGGCTCTTGCCTCTCACGCGCGTCCCCGAGACCCACACGCTGGGCAGACGTGGGAACCCTGCGCTGTGCCGGACCTTGCCTGTTTCTCTTTTCTTTTTTTCAGTCTGTGCTCCTCCACTCACCGTGCAAAGCGAGCTTCCTATTTAGTTCACAAACCGCGACTCAACACGACGACACCTTCCACTGGAAGCGGCTCGTCCCGGGTCCGCCTTGAGAGTGGGGAGCCCTGCCAGCCCGCCCCACCCCCGATGGCGCCCCCGGGGCCGCTGCAGCCGCTCAAGCCGGGTGCGGGCCCTCTTCCCGCGTGCCCCGCGCTTCTTGTTTTCCTAGGGCTCTGATGCTGGGTCTGGCCCGCAGGCCTCTGCTTCTCTGTGGGCTAGTCCCCCCTGTGCCCCGAGAGGCGCCCACAGCACGCTGACCTCAGCTCCTGTGGACCTAGGAGCCTCACGCCTGGGTCGGAGGCTGGGCCTCGGTGGCAGGTGGGTGTCTTGGAAGGCCTGGCCCCTCCCTGGCCCCCGAGGCTCCTCCCTGCCACCAGAGGGGCCGTGCTTTCCCGTCCCATCCGCCCAGGGACTGGGTGCCCTCGGGGGGAGCAGTGATTTTGCTCAGGGTCTGTGGCCGAGTTGCCAGCACCTCCTGCCTCCAGCCCAGCCCTGCTCTGCCGCACCTCACAGTTCTACCTGCAAAGGAGACCCCAGGTGGCGGGGGCACCGGCGGCTCCGGGAGGGGTGAGGTCATGCTCATGGCGCCAAGGTGCTTGGGGTCTGGGTGGGAGGTGAGGGTCAGTCCTGCCTGAGCCCCGGGGCTGCGTGGCTTGAAGGTGCTCCCAGGAAAGCTTCCCCCAAATCCAGCCTTCCTCCGCAGGGTCGAGGCTGGAGGAGTGTGGCGTCCCCTGGCCTCCCTGTAGGACCACACAGCCCTGTCCACTGTGTCAGGCAGAGACCCAAACTCAGCTGGGAAGAGCGGAGAGGGATGCTTGGAGACGAAGTGCCAGCCACAGTGCCCGCCCTCCTGCCCGAGGGGCCTGGTGCCCGCCCGGTGGGTCCTCCCAGCCCCTGTCCACACACCCAGTGTCCTGCAGGCCCCAAGAGCGTTGAACGAGGCCCCTGTGGCCACTCTGCTCCACGCCTGTTGGGCCTGGCTGAGCGAGTCTCCATGGGATAGCATGGGACACAGGTGGGGCTCCGCTCGGCGGCCCCCTCCCATCAAGGCCCTCGGTGCAGGGACATCCTCAACCCGGCCACCACTCCCTGCTCCCCAGGCCACGGAAGCATGCGGACTCCGGGGCAGGCTGAAGCCTTGCCCTCCACGTCCGTGCCTTTCCACGTGGGGAGAAACCGGCCAGGTGGGTGGGGAAGGCCCCCCTGAATGTGCACACCTGGGAGGCCCCACCTGTGGCGCAGCTGATGGGGCGGCCAGACCAAGCCCCCAGGTGCCCTGAGTGGGTCGACCTCTCTTACCTGCTGCCTTCTGGCGAGTCCTGCGCTGTGGGCGTCATGTTCCTGGGGCCCAGCCCTCCGGGCCGGCTGCTTGCCTTTTAGGAGGGGTGGGCGAGGGGCGGGGAGAAATTAGAGGCTCCCCAAGGTGCCCCCCTCCCGGCACCCCCCATGCACTGGCCTCAGTGTCGGGCAGTGCAGCTGAGCCCTGTCGGGGGTCTCCCGCCCCTACCTCGTGGAGGCTGTCCAGGAACAGGATGGGGTGGTGCTCAGGCGGAGGGGCGCCGAGGCAGACGTCTGAGAACTGGGCATAGCCTCGCTCCACACGCTGACAGTCCTTGGGACAGGGGGTCTCGTGTCTCCTGGCTGAGGGGTGAGCGGCTTTCAGAAAAGGGAAGAAAGGAAGGCCCTCTAAGTGTCACGAAGCAAAGGCCAGGAAGCAGCTTTCACGTGGCCTCTCAAGTGAGACTTGCATGGACGGCCACGTGGGCCCCGGGGGGGCTGGGGTCCTGGCCCTGCTGCCCAGAGTGCTGGCCACAAGGCCACCTCCAGGGGAGAGGCCAGGCAGGGGCAAGGCCGGGCCTGGTGTAGACAGCAGCTCTGTAGCCAGTGTCCTTTGGGGTCCACTGCCCCTTGACCCCTTTGTCTGGGGTCCACCATCAGGCCTGGCAGGCGATGCCCTGGGGCAGGGGGGTCTCCTGAGGGCTGAGGCCCTGGGTGTCTTGGCCAGGCCTGGACAGGCCCCAGGAGAGAGGCCTTGAGCTCAGCCAGGCAGAGCCCAGCGCCCTCTCTAAGCAGTGTGACCGGAGGACTTTCCCATGGCCCGGGTGATGTCAGGCCACATCCGTGCGAGCACAGATCTCAGGAGAGCCTGCAGCCGTCAGTAGGCCTCACAAGGCAAGACCCTGACAGTCTCCAGCGCCACAGAATGTCAGAGGAGTGGGCTCAGCCTTCTGCCTCTGCAGCGGGCACCCCCACCGGGACCCCTGCCCATCCTGGCCTCCCTGTCTCAAGGTGTGAGGATGACAGGAGCGTTCCTTCCTGCAGGCATGTCCCCAGGCTCCTTCCGCTACCCCCAGGCAGCCTCAGCTGCCCTCCTTCATCTCTTATGCACAGGAGGCGGCAGCTGAGCCGGGGCGGGGCTGGGTCGTGGCGCTGGTGCAGGACCACCCAGACCGACGCAAACATGTGCCCCTCAGGCCCGCTCTCCTATGGAGGCTGGACATCCAGGCTCTCCTGACCAGCCTGTGTCCCCAGGGTCCCTGCCTAGCCCACATACACCAGTAGGGCACACACGTTAGCAAAAGCTGGCTTCGGGGAGGTGGCTGGACACTCCTGCCGGCAAAGTCCCCCTTGGAGGGTAGGGGCTCGGGGTGAGTGGAGGGGGGTCTGTCATTCGTGCTCTGGATGGGGCCCTGGGGCCTCAGCCACTAACAGCCCTTCCCCAGGGCCCACCTTCTGCAGGGAGAGGCGGCGATGGGCCCCAGAAGTATTTCCAAATTGCAGGTGGGGAATTATTTCTCTCGGAGGTGTCTTAATCTCATCATTATGACACATTATACAGAGGAAAGTCTTTCTGTCCGCAAGGACGTTCTCCAGCTAACGTCCTCCTGCCCATTAGCTTCTGCTGCCCTCCCACTATTTACGTCCTGGGCAACAGCGGGGAACCGCGCTGCTGACGGCACAATTTCCATTTTTTCATGCACCGCCGGTTTCCACGCGGGTTCCAGAGGAGCTAGCTTGGCCTGCCTCTTTTATCGACACCGCTGGACAATAAAGACCCCCGTGCTGTGTCCTAACAGCCCTCTGACAAGGTGACCACGCTGGCCCGGACCCCAGCCGGAGCTAGAACTTGCTAAGGCCTCTGGTTCCTGCTGGAGCAGCAGCTCCAGACCTGGGATCAAAAAACGCCCTTTGGGGGCTGGGAACCGGGTGGGGACATGGAAACGCATCTGGCGTGCAGATCAGCGCACATCCAAGCCATGTCCGCCGGGCTCAGGGCGGGGCTGTTGAAGCAGCCAGTCCTCCTGACCGTCATGGGTGCCGAGCACTCAGGGGAGGCTCTCAGGGAAACTCGTGGCGCCTCCTTGGAGCACAGGTGTGAGTGAGGGGGACCAAGGCTCAGACGGTGCAGTGGGAGCCTCGGGCGCTCCCGGGAGCATATGCAGCGCTGAAATCAAACTGATGGAGTTGGCGGGGAGAGGACTTAGGGAACCCGATGGTGGCTCAGGTGCGCCTGCAGCTCCCAGCCGGGAGGGCGGACCCTGGGACGCACCATTCCCAGCCCAAGGGCAGAGGCGGCGGCGGCTCCAGGACTCTGTTGCAAGGGAGAGAACCCAGCACAGACTGGCTTAAACCCCAAAGGCAGCTGTGTCTGCAGCCCCAGGCACATTTGGCCCTTGGCCTGGGTCTGGGAGTTGGGGCGCGCATCTGACCCCATGGGACTGCCCTACGTGGAGGGGAGGGGGGTGGGCAACAGGGCAGCCTTTGGAGTCAGGACGACCTGGACACGGGGTTGGAGGTGGGCCTTACTGACCACGGGCGCCCATCTCCACAGACGCGTGCTGCCCACACTGCGCTGGGCTGCTGACCGCCTCCTGCCCTTTCCACCAGCCTCACGTGCTTACTTCTCAGAGGGAACCCCCAAATCTGCCTGGCACCCACCCAGGCCCTTGAGCCAGAAGCGGGGGGAGGGGCAGCCCCATTGGTCCCCGCGCTTCCTCTGGTCTCGGCAGCAGCACCAACTCTGTCTCAAATGCATCCGGATCCACCGTGCCCACCACGTCCCCCGCGGGCCCCAGCACTTCCCCCTACGCCGGCACTGCCTTCTGGGACTCCTGGGTCCTCCCTCGCCCTCAGATCTGTTTCCCAATATCCCCCACGGAGCCAGGCCGCTGCCCCCACTGTCCCCAGAACACAGTCCAGCCTGGCCAGGTCAGCCCCCTCTGGCCACGCACGCTGCCCTGCTCCTTGGTCACGCTCCCTACTGCCTCCTTCGCCTCTTCTGTCTCGGCTGGGTGGTGGCTTCCTGGCTCGTCCAGTTGGACAGCCAGCTTCTATTTGCTCTGCATGTGTGACGTCCAGACAGGCCGGCCCGCCATCCCTGGCCACCCCATCCTCAGGTGGCCTGTGTGTGGACTGCCGGGCGGAACGTTTGTGGGCTGGGCGCCGTCCAGGCCTGGCTGGAGACAGGCTGGGGAGGCAGCACGGCGGCCTGGGGGCGCTTGACGAGGCCGCAAGCCTCGTGGGGATCTGGGGGTTCTGGATCAAGACGTGGCGCTCAGCAGGCCCGGGAGAGGCCTGTCAGGTTTCTGCCTCCCACTGAGAACAGCGGCTCTTTAGTCTGCCATGGGGGCTCCGTCCATTCGTGCTGCATCGCGCAGGGCGCTGGCACGGTCAGTACAGGCTTCTCCGCATTTGTGGAGGTTCCAGGCCCCCCATGACCACGGCCCAGCATCCCCCGCCCCCGACGTCAGGGGCTTGCTTGGGCCCCACCCTGCAGTACACCCACCCTGCTCCGGTGTCAGCGGCCATAGACAACCTCTCTCCCTCTGTCCCCACTGGCCGCCCTCCCTGGCCCCTCTGCTGGACATCCAATGCCTGTCCTGGGCACACCTGGCCCTTTCTCTCCTATCCCGCCCCCTCCTTGGGTGGGCACCTCACTCACCGTGGATGTCAGCACTGTGTTTACCCAGAGGAGCCCCCGCCTCCAGCGCCCTGCAGACACTCCCACACCATGGGGCCCTGGGTCCCCCAGGCCTGTTGCCGCCCCTCCTGCAGCTCAGTCCCCTCTTGGTGAGGAGCATGGGCGATGGTTCTGGTCTCCCGAGCCCTCTCGGTCCCTGTCCTTATGGGCGATGCCATGGTCACCATGTGGGGGTCCAGGCCACTGCCCAGCCTCTCCGCGTAGCTTGGCTCTCTGGTCCGCTCCTCACACGCCATCTAGCACACAGATTCACACTCAGGCGCCGTCCGTGCTGGCTGCAAACTCCTGTTGGCCTCCTCTCGCATCCCTGGCTGCCACCAGCCTCAGCCTCCTGGACGCCGGGCCCTCCAGCCTCTGCTCACGCAGCTGAACTGCGAGGCTGCTGTGGTGCAACGGCCCCTCGTCGGCCCCTGCCTTACCCTGTCCGCCCCGCTGCAGACCTGGTCCCCAGGGGCCCAACCGCACTGGAGGACCCCCGACGTCCGAGAACAGACTCAGCCACAGAGACACCGCTGGGCACTCAGCGAGGCCCCGGCACTGCCACGGCAGAGCCCCCCCCCCCAGGAACGGGGCAGCTGTCCTCCCGCTGGGGCTTCCTCAGGCCGAGTGGCCACTTCCAAGCGCACCGGATCCTGGCAGAGTGCACCAGCTCTGCGTCTGGGCTGCGGGGGCCTGAGGGGGTGCCCCCAAGGGCCAGAAATGTCCCATGTCTCCTCGTGTGCCCAAGGGGACAGTGTTCTCGGGTGATCATCTTGCCTTGGCCTCCGGGGCCCCTGGAGCTGCTCCTGGCCTGTTTCTGGGGTCCCCCAGCCAGAGCGGCCCACCGGGAGGCCCCTGTGAGCAGACGCTTGTCCTCCGCTCCCGCGAGTGACTTCTGAAGCCTTTATGTCGATTTTAATTACAGCAATTACAGCTTTATCAGCAAGATAAAGGTCACTATGCTGCCTCCAGAGAGAGGAGGCCGAGCCGGCCAGGGAGATCGGGCAGCCTGACCTCTCTGGGAGGGAAAAGCCAATTAATTATCTTTTTATAGCCGATTCAATTAGACTCCCTAATCACCTGTGTAGGGCATTGAGGCCAAGGCGGAGAGACCTTGCTGTGAATAAGGCCGGCGCAGGCCCCGCAGCTACCGTAAGTGGCCGCTGTGGGCCCGGGGCCTCGCCGGCTCTAGGCCCAGTTGTTTCCTCCAGTTGCCAGAATCAAAACCCTGAAACGTTATCAGCCCTGAGGTGAGAGCCCGTCCCGTTTGTGGGTGACCAGACACCCGGCAGACGCAATTAGCAAGGAGCTGTTTGGTTAGAAAGATGTGGGGGGACACAGGCACCTGGGCGGTCAGTGAAGCAGAGTGGTCCATGCTGGGAGACGCGTGGGGCCGTGGGCCCCCTGATGGGGTGCAGCATGAGGGCCGTGCGAGGCCAGGTGGGCACCCTCGGGCCCCTTCTTGAGCTGTCCAGGCCACCAGGCCAGGGCTCCGTCTGGGCTGCATGCCAGCCCCTCCCTCCATCTGCCCAGTGGGCAGACATCCTCACGGTGGCCTGGGGTCTACCCTGGAGGGTCTGCAGGCAGGAGAGAGTGTGGGGGCATCTGTACCCTGGCTCCCTCCCCACCAGGCGACACAGGATGGGCCTGCTGTCCCAAGGACCCCTCACCCATCCCAGTCCTGTCCCACTGACAGGAGTCGGGAGTTAAGTCCGGTGCCTGCAGCCCATCTGGTACCAGGAGATGGTCCAGGCCAAGAGGAGGGAGAAAGTCTGCAGCTCCCTGTCGTCTGAGGCAGCATCTGCCTCAGCAAAACCCTGCAGGTGGCTCCTAGCAGGGATGGGAGTAGATGGGCCACTGTCCCCGAGGCATGACAGGACATCTACCCAGGGTCCTGCCTCCTGACCCCACCTGGTGCCCTCCAGACAACGCAACCTAAGATTGGGCCGTGAGCGTCCTTTGCCAGGTTGGGGTTGTTTCTGTACAGAAACACAAAGTCAGGCTCATTTGCCGAGAAAGCAGGAAGCGAGTGCTGATTTTCCCACCCGATGGACACCCAGGTCTCCCTGCCTGGCACCTCATGCCCCGCGGCTCAGCTGCCTCTCACCCTCAGGGGCCCAGTTCCCATCCCCCTTTCATCCAGGCCTCTGAGCAGGCGTCTCCCCCAACCTTAGCCAGACTCAGGGGCCTCTTTCATCTCCTCCTGGCTCTTCTCCACCTCCAAGGGCCCACGTCTGCCTGGGCCTCTCTCCAGCATCCCTGCTGCTCACCACCACCAGCTCCTCCAACCCCAAACACACTCTGCTTGGGCCTCCTTCCGAGCCTCCTTTGGCTGATGCTCTGAGGATTGAAGCCCGCTCCTCCTGTACAGCCCCTCCTGACTCCTATGACCTCAGTCCTTGGATGTCCTTATGACCATGTCTGCCTGCTGCATCGCCCTCACCACCCTCACTGACCCCAGCATACCTGTCATCATCATGACCATCATAGCCATGATCACCACCATCATCGTCATCACCACCACCACTATCACCATCATCACCACCATCACCATCACCACCACCATCACCACCACCACCATCACACCACCACCACAATCACCATCATCACCACCATCACCACCACCATTACCATCACCATCATCACTATCATCACCATCATTACCATCATCACCACCATCACCACCACCACCATTACCATCACCATCATCACCACCATCACCATCATTACCATCATCATCACCACCATCACCACCACCATCACCACTATCACCACCATTACCATCACCATCATCACCATCATTACCATCATCATCACCACCATCACCGCCACCATCATCACCATTGGTATCATCACTATCACCACCACCATCATCACCACCATCACTATTATCACCACCATCACCCTCGGTATCATTATCACCACCACCACCATCATACCATCACCATCATCATCTCCACCATCATCACTGAAGTCACCACCAGAACTGTTCTCACCTCCACAGAATGGTCACTCTGCACTCTCCAGGGGCCGGATCCTTTGCTAAGCTCTTCCCATGCGGTCTACACACACCTGACCCTCACCTCAGCCTAGAGGAGGAGCTGTTGTCTCCCTATTTACAGAGGAGGAAACTGAAAACGGCCAGCTTTAGCCAAGGGGCTGTGCTGCTTTGCAGGCACCAGTGGGGTGGAATCGAGTGTGCCAGATCTTGTCTTAGAAGAGACCACAGGACTGGGTCCGCACATTCCTCAGGCCCCCCTGCAAGAGCACCCCTTCTCCACCTTGGCCCTGTCTGTCTGTCACGCTGCCCACACCTAGGGTGGAGATACAGGCTGAGAATCAGCCCCAGAAACAGAAATTCACCATGCAAGGAGACATAATGTCTGTAACTGCAGGCCCTCTTTCCCGCCCCTGGGTGAGTTTTAGTGTATTTTTTTATTAAGAAATTCTCAAATTCGAGAATTTCCAAAGGTGTGTCTCCTTTCCTTGAACCAGGCCAGCAAGGGAACCCATGGCCCAGCTTGGACGAGGAGGGGTGGGCACGGCGGGCATTTGGAATCTCCGGTCCCTGTGGTGGGCAGTTTGGGTCAGGGACGCCTGGCAGAGCGAGGTTCCCGGGCACGTGGGCCCTGGCAGCCACATCTGGCTGTGCTCAGCAGATCCCAGCTCTGGGGCCCCTATCCTGCCCTTTCCCTCCCTTTTCCGAAGCACAGAGAGTGGATTCATCGTGACGCCATTGCTCCCATTGGCCCACGTCCTTTCCCACCGCGTGTTCCTACAACCCAAGCTTTCTGTCGCTGCCAGGAACCCACCCCAGTCCCGTCTTTTCTAAAAGGAGCGGCAGGGCCCGCACACACCTAAGCTCAGCTAACAACTCCCGCTTTCGGGAAGAGGCGTGCAGATGCATCCTGCCACCTCGAGGCCACGCTGCTTTGTCAGACCTGCCTCCCGGCGCCGAGGAATGCAAAGGGGCCTTTTCTGCTGGCAGACTGCCAAGACTGGGGACAAATTTGGGGTTCTTTCTGTGTCTGTTTCTGACGCCCCCGCCCACTCCCCACCTCCAGAAGGCCCCCTGCCAAGCTATTTGTACACAACCCGGGAGAACGAGGTTGGGCACACTGTGCACAGGTGCCAGGAACCCCGGAGAGGACTCGGCTGCGGCCACCAGCCCCGCAGGGATGAGGCGGACAGCCAGCCACACCCGCGGGCTCGGGAAGGTGCCCACTGACCCACGGTTTCCCATCTGTCCCCCAGCCCTCGGCCAGAGACTGGAAAGCAGCTGCTGGGCCCTGGGTGTCCCCTACCTGTTCACTGCTGTCTTCAGCCCATCCTGGGTGGGAGGAGTCTGGGGAGCTGGAGCCCAGCCCCGGGAGAGGCCAGAGGATGTGGGCACTGACACTGGGGCCCTCCAAGCTCCCGCGGTGACGCGTCCTTTCACTTACTGGGAGGTGCCGTTTCTGAAGCTGCCGCTTTGACGATGTCCGCCCTTGGGCTTCTTGGATGGCCCTGGGTGGAGGCCTCAGGGGCCACGACGTGGCCTGAACTGGGGCAGCCAGCAGCTGCTTTCCAACGTGAGGCCACCTGCAGAGGGCGGCCAGCTGGCAGAGGAGGCCCGGCCTGGATGGCGCATGGGGCCTTGCTGGGGCCACGGCGGAGGCCTGGGGCCTCCAGGAGCAGGGGCTCACGTCTCCGGTGGGATGGAGTCAGCCTTGGGCTGGGGGTTTGTGCTTCTCTTAGCAGAAAACTCGTGTGCCCTCTTCTTCCGGAAAGAATGTGGCTGTCTCTAGGAGACCACCCGGCCAAGAAGCTCGTGGCTGGCGCGTGGGGAGTGGCCGAGGTCACGGCTCTGCCGCTGGCCTCCTCTCCTCGCTCGGGGCAGGGCTGGCAGGAGGCCCTGGAGAAAGGAGGGAACCAAGCCGGCAGGCTGGCTGCCACTGAAAGGCAGCGGTTCCGAGGCTTCAGGAGAAGACCTGCGGGCTCGCCAGCCAGCTGCCCGAGGCTCTTCCCCCCCGCACCTGGGGGCAGGACTGGGGGCTGTGATCACCTCTTCCCCGCGCCTGACCCTGCGTGTGAGCACACACGCACACCCACAGTCCCACATGTGAGTGTGCACACCACTCACGCTCATTCGCATGTAAGGCCCAATACACAGTCTCCCACGCCCTCGTGCACATGCACACACGCGTACAGAGACTCGCCCGGTGTGTGCGCTCACATGCACATAAACACGCCCACAAGTGCAGGCTGTCAGTCCGGGGCCACCCCTCACTGGCCCCGGGAACCTCCTTGTGGTGGTGCCCTGCCAGCCCCTCCTCCACGTCACCCTGGGCCAGGCCTGCACCACTGCCCCCAGAACAACAGCGATCCCCAAGCTGACCCTCCCAGGCACCTTCGGACGATGCTGTGGGTAGACTCAGCCTCCCTGACAGTGACTGTGTCCTGGCCCTCGCCTGGGGACCTGGATAGGTCCGGGTGCCTTCCTAGCCTTCTGCCCTCAAGCCCAGCTGGAGCCATTCCGGAATGACAGGGGCCACACCCTGCACCTCCAGACCCCGGTGACCCGTGAGACGCATCAGCCAGCAGAGGCCTCTCAGCGGTGTAGGAGTCTGACCCCAGTGCTGCATCCTGGGTTGTCCCTGGGACCTGCAGGCAGCAGTGTGGCCCACAGAGGAAGACTGCAGGCTCTGTGATGGGGGGTGATACAGGGAGAGCCCCTGGGATGAGGCCACAGGCAAGCAGGTGCTCAGACCACAGAAGACGGGGAGCCCCACCGATGGTACTCAGGGAGGCGGCAGAGGGGCTGACGTGGGGGTCCCAGGCACCGGGCCAGGCAGGCACTGCGCCATCTGAGGCGGGAAGCTGCCAGCAGCCAGTGGCCGACTTTGCACCTTGGTCCCATCTGAAGGAGCTGGGGAAGCAGATGAAGCCACCATCCCTGACTGGTGGCAGACGGCCTCGATCCTCAGGGTCACAGGGGCGAGAGCCCCCTGAGCCCTTGCAGGTAGGGTGTTCTTGGTATATCTGCAGACTGCCAGGCTCTTGGCCACCTCAGGAGGCTGCCCACCGTGTCCCCCTGTGGACAGGGCTCCGAGGCCATGACCAGGGTGCTGGGAGGAGACCAGGCTGGAGCTGCATTGCTGGGAGGTACATCCAGGGCACCTGCTGTGCAGTGCCCACTAAGGACAGGCCAGACCTCGGCTCCACCCGTCCGCCTCCCTTCTTCTCTCCCCATCCTGTGGTTCCCACCAGACGGCTGCCAAAGATCTGCCATCAGGGGCTGGACAGTGCGGGTGTCTGAGGCCACAAGACACACAGAGAGGCTGGTGCGTCATGGCTCTTATCCAGGCCCCAGACCAGGCATCCAGCCCCGGGGAAGGAGGAGATGGCGGTGGAGGGGGGTGGTTCCCAGCAGGCCCTGGGGGTCAGGCCCCTCACAGCCCTGCTCACCTGCTCCCAGACGTGCAGGGGCAGAGGGCCAGGGGTCCAGGAGAGCCTTGGGGGTGCCTTCCCCGGCTCCCAAGAGCTGTGGTCTTGGGGATCCTGTGGCCCCCTCTCCTCTGATGCTTTGGTTTCAGGCAGACACCCCCCCCACCACCTCTGAGTTCACTCCCATCGTGACCCGCGGCTTTGGCACTGGAAGGAACGCGGTAGGTATTTTTTGACACTCCTCTGGGACTCTCCCTCTAGCTGGTGTGATTCCTGAACAAGGAATTTACAGCACAAATTTTCCTTTAAAAATATGGACCCTTCATGCTATTCTGCCACAATTAAGCACAGACGATAAACATTAATGCCTGTTATCACCCCAAGAGGCGGTGGAATTTCCAGAAGTTCCCTGCTACCCGTTTTGTCACTTTTATTGGCAAGATTGGATTAGCGGCAAAGGGCACCTTGATTTTTAAAATCATCTTACAGTTGTGGGTGATTCTTCATGGATCCCAGCTGATGAATTCTCAGAACCATCGTTCAACAGTGAAAAAGAGGAGACACTCAGATCAATTGGGAACATTTCAGGGGAGGGTTTTGTGCACTAAAAAAAGGCGACCTGAGGTTCCCCTCACTGCTGTGGCTTTTTTGGGTTCCCAAATCCAGTTTACCGGGGATTGTTTGACGCCCCCGGGCTCAGCCAGCCCTCCAGCGGCCCTCCAGCAATTATCCGCACCTGCATTAGGACTCAAGGGGCTTCAATTACTCGGGGGTGCGGGGCCCCCCGCAAGGCAGACACCCCACCGACAGCAGTGAACATAAAAGGTCCTGCTGTCTGAAGCGGTGGTTGGGAATCACAAAAGGGTAAGGGGCTCTGCACGTGGAGTCAGCGTGCTTTGTTACTAGAGTCTGGGCGCTACGATTTCACCAAAACAGGGTTTAGAGTATCTGGCAACAGTCAGTGACATCGCCTTCTTCTCAACAAACAGCGAGTCGTCTACTGGGAAGTTGAAGACACGTAAACGACTGAAGTATTCCTCATCAACAAAATAATACAATACAGAGGTTTGAATTCCGTGTTGCTGCCATTAGGCCTTTGGAGAGAGAAAGCATTTTCTCTCCCCATCTTACTTATCTGCATAATCGGGGGCCAAGTTTTTAGAGGTTTCATTTTCTGAATTGCCCCTAGGATGGGGGAGGAAGGCTGCCGCCCTCTGTCCTGCAGGTTCAGAGCACCTGGCCCCAGGCGCTGAAGGCCTGCCTTGTGGGGTGGGCTGTGGGGACAGGGCTGAGACCCCGAGGCGGGGGTCTTTCTGGGACCCCCTCCTTGCTGCACAGATGCAGGCTTCAGGCACCCGTGGTTCTGAAACAGTGATGAGAGGCCATGGATACTTTCGTCCAGAGAAGCCTGGGGTGCAGGGGCACCGAGCGCCTGCAGCAGGACCAGGCGGCTGCCCTGCCTGCTGGGCTCTTGAGAACAAGTTGAACTGGATAATTGCTTTAAAATATAAGATGTCACCTGCTCTGCTCTGATTTTAGGCCACGGGATGCTTCTGCTCTGAGCCTGCGTCCCTCCCCGTCTCCCTGGGCAGGCCAACTTCCAACATCCAACCTCCAGAAACCCCTAACCACTCCAGGGTTTGAACCTGAGCTCGTGCTCCAGTGGCAGGGGGCCGGGTGGGAGGCCCCAGCAGCTCACCCCGACTTGCAGTAGGTCCTCACCTGCACCTGGGGCCACACACCTGCACGCAGCACCACCTCTGGGGGCAAGGCCACAGGTGGTGCTCCCTGTCAGGGCCCGCTGGACCCGACCCTGTGGCCAGGCCTCCCAGCGCGGCCTTTGTTCACCCAGGGCCTCAGCTCAGGACCCCGAGTGTGAGAGCCCAGAGGGGTCACCCCTGCCTCTGGACTAGGGTGGCTGCCCAGGGCACTGCTTCCTGTTGAGGGAGTGAGCCCTCCTTGACAGTGGCAGGAGGGCAGGGCAGGGCGGGAGCCACAGCTCCTGACCCCCAGCGCTCAGCACCGGCTTGCCCGCCCCTTCTGGTGGGCCGCCCCTCTCTGGGGCCCTCATTAGGTCCCAAAGCTGCGACCCCCCAACCCCTGCACAACCACAGCGTCTCCCGCCCACCCCATCGGTCTAACAGAGCCAGCATCTTCACCACCAGCCCCTTTGCTGTCATTCACTGCCCTCGGTCCTGGCCTGGGTTAGCTGTCCTGGGTGGGGCCTGCTTCCCAAGAGGAGATGCAGGATGCAGGATGGGAGGGTGGGGATGGGGGCATGGACCGGCCTCCCCTTCGGCGGTTCATCCCACGGAGGCAGAGGGGAGGCAGAGGTGGCAGGAGGCCCAGATCCCCACCCGCCGGCTGCGCACCCAGCAGGGCCCCGTGGTGTAGGCTGATGACCAGATTTCTGACTCGGGCTCCCAAACCACTCGGCAAAGGTGGCTGGTTGACGCGAAATACCCAGGCTCCCCTTCTTCTCTGGTAACAGAACCTGGTCATAGCTGGAAATTGTGTTTCTTGTCTCCTTGTGGCCTGGGGTGGTTGCATAACCAATGAGGTGTGAGTGGCAGTGGGCGGAATACCCAGAGAGCTTCTCAGAAGGGAAGGCCCCTCCTTCCTGCTTCTTGCTAGCTGGAATAGGGACGTGATGGCTGGCACTTGTGCAGCCCTCTTGGACCATGAGGTGATGGGCAAAAGATGGCAGAGCAGCAGAATAGGAAACAGAAGCTGGAGTTCCTGGTGATCAGGAGGGAGGTCACCCCTGCCTCTAAACTCACGTCAGGAACAAACAGCGATGGGGCTGAGGCCATGATTGTGTTAGAAGCAGCCAAACCTCACTGCAAGCACATAGTCTGCCTAGGAAGAAGCCAAACTTAGCAGGCGCTCGTGTGAGCTCAGTGCCCCACTGAGTCAGCTGCGGAGAGACAGGTAACCAGGGGGGGTGCCCTGCTGAGCACAGGGTGCTCGAGTGACAGGACAAAAGCTGTCCTGTGTTTGGCTGTGCTGTGCGTGGACGCCTGTGAACCTGGGCTGGAAGGGACCAACATGGAAGCACATTTCATGGGACTTCCTCCTCCAGGGTCACTCTGCTTCAAGAGGGACAGTCAGAGGTTTTCTGGCCCAAATTTATTTCAGGACTTGTACCAAATCGTCTTTCAAGCTAAAACCCTCTGCCCTGCACTCGAGAGACCTGTGGTGAGGAGATCCTGGCTGTGGCCAGAGCCGTAGGGGGATGCCCTCTGACATCCAGGGCCCCCACCCTCCGCGGCTGCGTCCCTCCTCACACAGCCTCGCCCAGGTGAGCGCAGAGGCAGGCGGCGACTCGGGCTGGAACCCGAGACCCCTGGACTCTCTGAAGGCTTGTAAAAGGCTCTCAGATCCTTGGTGAAGGCCTGGCCTAGGGGAGGACAAGCAAGGAAGGGCTGTGGCTGCGGGCGGGGGTGAACGTGAGACGGACGGTCTCAAGGACACACAGGTTCACTCCCAGGAGGAAAGGGTCCTGGTTTGTGATCCTGTGCACGTGGGGCTTGCACTTTGTGCCTTCTCAGACAGTGGATAAGGAAAACTTAAAAGTTAAAGAAGAAGGGAGGGTATAGCTCAAATGGGAGAGTGCGTGCTTGGCACGCACGAGGTCCTGGGTTCAATCCCTGGGACCACCACTGAAAAAAATAAGCAAATAAACCTAACTACCTTCCCTCTGCAAAAATAAATAAATAAATAAAAACAAATAAATGAAGATCTCTGTCCCTGGAGAGCCTGAGAATAAACCATTTTACTTAAAAAAAAAAAAGCCTCACTCACTCCCCGCCCCCGCAGCCCCATGTTCCCCTCCGGCGCCGCTCCACCCCGGGGTCCCAGGTACTGCCGGCCGTACCCCAGGGCCCCTGAAGCCCCGGCCCCCTCCTTCCTGCTGACCAGGAGCTGGGACACGAGGTGACCCCTCCAGGCCCCCACTTTGAACCGTGATTATCTCAGGGTTTCTCTTATTTGGGCTGACCACAATCCTACTCACGGCAGAGCTCGAACATCAGGACAGACGGAGGACAGACGGACACAGCGTGTTTGTGACCCTGAGCCAGCCCAGACCCCTGCCAACATGTCTGAGGGATTGGGGGATGCTCTGAAGGCAGCTGTGTTGGGGAAGACTTTCAGTGGGAATGGTCCTGCGTGAACCTGTTCCCACGAAGGGAATGGTCAGTTTTAGGAGAAGCAAAAGCAGAGCTCACCTCCCTGGCCTCTGGGCAGTGGGCCCTCTCCCTTCTCAGGTGCACTTCCTAGGTCAGACCCCGTGGCTGGGATGGAGGGGGTGCAGCGGGGCACCGGGTCAGGGTCATGGAGGCAGATGCTGTGACGGCCTCGGTTTGTAGAAGAGGAAACATGGTGGAGACTCTGGGTAGGTCCCCAGACACACCTGGTGGGGACCCAGGGCCTCTGACTCAGCGCCAGATGCAGAGTTGAGGGATGGAACTGAGTGGATCTTACAAGAGCAGAAACCTGGTCCCCTGGCTTCTCCAAAGGCAGTTTCTACGGCTCGATACCCACATCCCGCCAAGCCAAGTCCAGCCCGCCAGCCCGCCTTGGCCCACGGGGGACGCACGTTCAGGCCAGGATTCCTGCGAGCCCTCCCCTCCAGAGCGGCCCTGAAATCCCTCTGCGGAAGGCCTGGTGCCCAGGGGGTGCTTTTACGCAGAAATAGGAGCACATTCTTCGACGCAGGTAAACTTGCTGCTATAAACTGAGGTGGAAGCAGAGAGGGGGTCTCAGGCCAGGCCACCAAGGGGCCCTTGCACCGCCAGGTGACCCACTGGCCCTGCCTGACCCGTGAGGGCAGGACCCGGGCCTCGGTCTGAACGCTGCCTTGTCTCAGTGAGACAGGAGCAGAGGAGTCGGGCACAGCAATTAAAAGAAGGACACAGCAACTGAGGATATGACAAAAACTGGGTAGAACCAACCAGGCCCGTAGATGGCTGAAGACTCGACCTCCAGGCGACCTTGAGCCTCACTGTCCGCACACTGCAATGTATCAGCATGGTGAATGGCCCTCCCACAGGTGCCAAGACAGTTCCCAGGTTGACCATTAAAGGCCAAAAAGTGGGTGGTCCCAGTTCCTGGGAATCCCAGCCCCCAAATGGTCGGAATAAGCCTCCAGCTCGTTAGCATATGAAGTTACCGCGCCCATAAAGACTAACAACCCCTGCTCCCCCCCCCCTCCCCGGGCCTCTCGCCTTCCGAGCTGCTTGCACTCCGTCTGAGGAGCATGTGTCTCCCTGAATAAATGTACCTCACTCCACCTGGGCTCACTCTTGAGTTCTTCCCTGCGCGAA
This sequence comes from Camelus dromedarius, assembly GCF_036321535.1. Taxonomy (NCBI): domain Eukaryota; kingdom Metazoa; phylum Chordata; class Mammalia; order Artiodactyla; family Camelidae; genus Camelus; species Camelus dromedarius. Next base: position 69,903,930 of record NC_087449.1, on the reverse strand, counting down.
GCCAAGGACCCTCACTTGGCGGGGCGCCTCCCAGGGACCCGCCCGAGGCCTGAGGCCCAGCCCTCCTTTCGTGCCCCGCTTTCCTGCAACACTAGCCCCGCACAGCCGCCCTGGCTGGCCCGGGCCCTGGACTCGGCAAGTCTGCGCCCCCGACCCCACCCCCGGCCGCACCCAGAGCGGGAGCCCTAACTGTGAGGTCGGGCCCCGCAGACGGCTGAGGAGAGCGTGAGGGCCCGTACGCCAGAGTGTGTGTGGGTCCTGGGCGGGGGCCCGGCCCCAGACACCGGCGCCCCAGGCGGGTCGGGCGCAGCTGCGCTTCCCGCGCCGAGGGCGAGGGGACCCGGCGGACCCCGCAGCCCATGCTGGGCGGGATGCCTTCTACCATTACCGCAACCGCCCCCGCACCGGGAGGGTTGGATCTGTGATGGACTGCAGTGACTAGACTCTGATCCGCTCCAAGTGCCACCACGGCCTCCGGGAATAATCCCAAAAACCCATGGGAAGCCAGGCCCGCGTTCTAGTGAGTGGGTTTTGCTCGCCCGGGCCTGGGGGAGCTGGGCTCTGCCGGCCCTGGCGCCACATCGCCGCCGTGAGAATCGGGGGCCGGAGCACGTGGAGATGCCGTGCGCTCCGGGCAGAGTGGAATCAGCCGGAAATCAGGTGAACACGCGTGACCGTCAGGCCCACAAGGTCCCCACAGACACCCTGGGGGCCCGGAGTCCTGTCCAGGCTGACCACAGGCCTCCCAGGGCAGTGGCCTTGGTGGGGTTGCCATCCTCCAGGGATAGCCCTGAGCAGAAACAGCCCTCAGACCATCGGCCAGGTGGACAAACAGGAGGACTTCACCCTGTGGTCACGGTGACAAGGGGAGGTGAGTGTGGAGAGCGCAGGACAGCGCCGCGGCCGCCCCAGGACCGCTGACCCCCACCCCACGAGGGCCCTGGGTCTGCATGGTGAGCACGGGCAGCAGCCTGGATGCCAGGTCAGCAGCCCTCAGCCTGCCATTTAACCCCCTGCCATGGCGACAGCCCTTTGGAGGCGGGTCCCACTTGTTGTCCGGCCGAGGTCTGCTGGGGCCTGGGCACTGCCTTCCCAGGATGGCCTGTGTCTCCCGGGTCCACTCATCTCAGGGCTCAACTTTGTTTCCTCCTGTCCGGGTTTGGGGCCACTGCTGTCACCCTGCACACTCGAGCTCATGCTGCCCACCGCAGACCCTTGGTTGACAGCACTCACCGGCCCGGCGCATGGGGTCTGCCTCAGGGGGCGGCAAGTTGGCATCGGCACTTCCCAGGGCAGCTCTGGGCTCCAGGCCCCCGGACTGGGGGCTGGACAGAGGGAAGGAGAGACACTGGAACCCGCTGTGGAGGGAAGGACAAGGCTGGGCTCTGCTTGACGCCAAGCTAGGGGTGACACCTGGCTGCAGGGGACAAGGGGGCCCTGGGGCAGGTCCAGGGAGGAGGAAGGGCCAAGGTGGCCACACTGAGACCAGGGAAGTGAGAAGGAAGGGGCGGGGGAGGGACTCTCCCTGCAGCCCCATCCTCCCTGCCTCCCTGTCCCCCTGCCCAGACCCCCTCCCTGCCTCCCTGTCCCCCTGTCTGGCCCCCACTGTCTGAAGGTGCTTCCCCTTCCCCCCACCAGACAGTGTGCGTGTCCCCAGTGCTCACAGGGTCCTGGAGGGTGTGGGAGGGGCTCAGAGTCGAGGAGGGACCCCCCCTGCCCTGCAAGGGGGTCACCCAGGGTCCCCCATACTCACAATGGGGTCTGGATGGGTGTCTCTCTGCCACCTTCGTCCACTTTGAAGAAGCTGACCTCCGAGTATGCTGGGAGCTGCACACGCCTGACACCCGCTGAGACCTTCAAAACCCTGCCGTCCTCGCCTTCAGAAGGAGGGAGGGCGTGTGTGCAAGGGGCGGGGCCTCAGGGCCCGGGTCTCATCCCGTCCTGCTGGGCCACAGAGCCCCGGGAGGAGCCGGGTGCTGGCCCCGGCCGCTACCGCAGTGCCCTGAGCACTCTGCTTGTGTCCCGGTCCGTCTGCTCCTCCCGGCCCTGGCCCTGGGCTGAGCCGTCTACACGCCCTGGGACACCTCCACCCCTTGGCTGGGAGTTCTGACTCAGTCCAGTTCTGGGAGGTCTCTCCAGGACGGACTGTCCTTGCTGGCTGGCCTCAGGGCCTACCTGCTCAGGCTGCGGGGGGCTGCAGTGAGCACCCGCAGCGAGGCTAGCTCTGTGGTGCTGGTCACCCACCTCCCACCGTGACCCGGGGGAGGGCCCAACCTCTGGCCCACATCCGCAAGGCACCGAGCACAGGCCTGGCCATCTGGACTCAGGGGTTCAGAGCCAACACCAAGCATGGACCAGTGCCAGTACGGGCCCTGCCTGTCCAGCCCGGGCTGCTGAGATCTGCTGAGACGCGCAGGGCAAACCCGGGAGTGCGTGGACTTGGAGAGAAGAGGAACCGGGTGGGGCATAAAGACCACCAGTGGGCTGACTGGCCTCGCTTTCTGGTCAAGACAGAGTAACTGGGACCCACTGACCCTCCTACCTGAAGTAACCAAAGAAGCAGACGAAATACAAGATGATGTTTTCAAGACCCTGGACATCAGACCAGGACAGTGGTCCCTGGAAGTCGGGAAACACACGACGTGGACTCCCCAGCCACCCAGGTCACTGCCCTGAGAGACTGCGCAGGACTGGTGTGGGTGGGCAGCTGCGCAGGTCCAGAAAGCTTCTGGGTGAATGAAGAGACAGGCTCACACGGGAGAGGAGCAGACGGGAGGGGGGCCCAGCCGTTTGTGGGAACCCCGGGGGTACAGCAGAGCACAGATCAGCGCAGAGCAGATCAGGCCGGGGGGGTTGTGGAAATCCACCTGAGAGGATGGGCGGGGGGCAGGGCCTGAGGCCCCGCAGGACGGGGTCGGTGCTGGTTCTTGGTGAGGCTGCAAAACTCAGAAGAGCTCTCAGTAATGGGGAGTGACTGGTCTTAGGCTGAGCCCTACTCCAGCACACAAAGAAACCCTAAAGCCAAGACCTGAGAGGATTAAACTGTCTCCAGGTGACTTAACTGCACCCAGAACAAAGCTCCAAAACGTTGATAGGAACAAAGACGCCTCTAGCCCCCAACAAGTTGACATTCACAATGTCCAGCATCCAATCGAAGACTACCAGGCTCGCAGAGAACGCAGGGAAGTGCAGCCGTAACAAGGGGGAGCCGCCGTCAACTGAAACTGACCCAGATGTTAGAATTCGCAGAAAAGGATATTTTTCAAATTAAAAAAAATATATTTATTTATTCTTTTAATTTTTTTGGAGGGAGAGAAGTTATTGGGTCTATTTATTTACTATTATTATTTTTTTTAATAGAGGTGCTGGGGATTGAAGCCAGGACCTGGTGCAAGCTAAGCGTGTGCTCTACCACTGAGCTGTACCCTCCTCCCCTCTAAGTTATTATTGTAGTTGTAGTCCATGTGTTCAAAAGTTAAGTAGAGACATAGAAGATACAAAAAAGAACAACGTTGACTCTACAGATGAAAACTATGAGATGGAAAACATGGATGTGATCAATGGCAGATTAGATATTGCAAAAAAAAAAAAAAGATTCATGAACTTGAAAATGTAGCTACAGAAACTATCCAGAATGAAACCCTGTGAGAAAAAAGGGGGGGAAAAAAAGGGAGGGCGGGAAGGAGAATCCATGAACCTGGGGATTCTCCAGTGGGGCAACCTGGAGCCGTCTGACACGTGGATAATCGGGGTCTCGGGGCGGCAGGCAAAGGCTGTGACAGAAAATTATCAGAAGAAATAGGGCTGAAATATGCCAAGTTTGATGAAAACTATAAACCCAGAGACCCAAGAAGCTCGACGGACCCAAGTGCAAGAAACATGGAGACAGCTACCCCTCGTCGCACCGCAGTCAGATTGCTCAGACCAGCGATGAAGAGAAACCTGAAGAGAAGCCAGAGACGACGGACATCTGCACCGAGACCCGAGGACGCGGGTGGGGCAGGTTTCCCACGGAAAACAGCGCAGACCAGGCGGCGCCAGGAAGCCCGGGAAGAGGAGCCAGGACCCCGTGTGTGGTCGCAGCATCCGTCAGACAGCAGCGCAAAGTCAAGCCGTACGAAAGCTGAAAGGATTCATCGCCAGCAAGCATGTGTGACAGGACGCGTTTAGAGTCACGCCCCTCAGGCAGAAGGGAAATGGTAGCAGCTGGAAGTTTGCACCTGCGGGAAGGAGCGAGCCCAGAGGTGGCAGCTGTGATGGGGAAACACAGGTGAGACTTCCCTTCCTGTTTTCTCACTCTTTAGAAGATACGTGACTGTACAAACAAAAACAATAACGATGCGTTGCAAGCTTTTGAGTTACGTGACTGTAAAATGCACTGAAACAATCGCATGAGGATTCGGGTTGGAGCGGAGCGTACACCGTGAAGCCCGTATGTGTGAAGCCGGATGGTGTCACAGGAGAGCGGGCTGTGCCAGGTGACCGACGCCCGGTGTAAACCTCGAAGGAGCCCCTAAGAGGACGCAGCAAAGAGCTACCATTGATAAACCAGCAGAGGAGAGAAAATGGAATCTAAAAAATACTCAGCGAATCCAAAAAAGATAGGAGTGGAGCATAAAGGGGGAAAAAGCAGCTGGGAAAATAGAGAAGAAACCGGAAAGTGGCAGGTTCGAACCTGCTGTATCAATAATTATGTTAAATGTGAACAGCGCAGACACTTGAGTTAAAAGAGAGATGTTTACATGGGCTAAAAAAGCAAGACCCAACCACATGCAGCCCACAAAAAACCCACTTACACTATAAAGACACAAATAGGTTAAAGATTAAAGGATGGATAAAAATGCTGATACTCCTCAGAGGAAAGCTAGTCATGATCTTACCATCACTGAAAGCAGCTGTCGGAGCAGAGGCTGTTTCCAGAGATAAAGAACGTCACTTCACAGTGATGAGGAGTCAATTAATTAAATGACATGAAAATCCTAAATGTGTACGCCCCTAGTAATTGAGCTTCAAAACACACGAAGCTAAAAGTGGCAGCAATGAAAGCAGAAATAGACAAAAACACAAGAGTAATCAGAGATTTCGATGCACCACAGTTGATAATTCATGGAACAAGCGGATAGAAGACCAGCAAGGATGCAGCAAACCTGCCAGCCACGGCAACACAATCCACCAGGTCTGACACTGGTAGACTGTTCTGCCCGACAAAAGCGGACTTCATGCTCTTCCCGAAATGCACACAGAACGTTACCAAAATAGACTGCATTCAGAGCCATAAAACAAGTCTCAATAAATTTAAAGGAATTCAAAGTATGGGTCTAATAACCACATAGAATTAAATTAGAATCAGTAAGGAAGATCTCTGGAAAACCCTCAGACACCGGCAATGCAATGACACCCTGTGAAATAACGTGCGAGTCCAGAAGGAAATCAGAAGGCAGATCAGAAAGCACTTGGGGCTGAACGAAGATGAGCGCACAGCACGTCGAGCTCTGCGGGCACAGCCAAAGGGGGGCCGACGGGGACGCTGCGAGCGACAAGCTTCGGTGCTAGAAAAGGAAGGTCTCAGATACCCGTAGAGGCTTTCCCCCTGAAGAAACTAAAAAGAGGAGAGCAAATTAAACCCAAACTAAGGAGAAGCAAGGAAATAATAAGAATAAAACAGGAATTAATGAAATAGAAAAGAGACAATACAGAAACCAATTAAACCAAAACTTTGGTTGTTTATCAGTAAAATGGATAACCTCTCGTCAGACTCGTCAGGAAAAAAGAAAGCAGACAGCGATAATCTGCACGAGAAACAAGAGAGGTGGTAGCAGGTCATCGAAGGGGGGAGCCAGGAAACACGGCGAACAGGCTGACGCCAAGGAAGCCGACAGCCTGGTACGCGCCAGCGCAGCGCCCTCAGGAAGAGACGGCTGAGCGGAGCGGTCCCGCGCCCACCAGGGAAATGGAACCGCATTCAAACCCCTTCCCACAAAGAAAACTCCAGGCCCAGATGGGCTTCGTACCGAACCCTACCAGACGTTTAAGAAAGAAAAATACCACTTCAACACAAACGCTTTCAGAAAATTGAAGGGGAGGGAGTTTCTCAGCTTAGATGAGGGCAGCGTCACCCCAGCTCCAAACCCAGACAGAGACGTCATAAGAAGAAAGGAAAGCGATACCCTGACGAAGAGACAGGCAAAAATGCTGAACAAAATTTTAGCAAATGGGATGTCCAGGTAATTCATGGAGGAAAACAGTCTTTTAGCAGATGACACTGGGACTGCTGGGCGTCCACATGTGAAAGCAGCAAGCCGGACCCCCGTCTCACCCCACATGCCAAGACTGACGCCAAACAGACCCCAGACCTAAATGTAAGAGCTAAAAGCGCAAACGCTGAGGAGGAAGCGCGGGGCTAAACCTCCATGCCTGTGGGTGGGAGAGTCTTCCTAGATGCGGCTCCAAAAGGCACCAGTGACGGAAGGAGGCGGCAGATCAACTGGACGCCATCAAAAGTTAAACTTCTGCGTTCAAAAGACACCATTAAGAAACTGCAAGACAGCCCACAAGAGGGGAAAAAAATATTTGCAAGTCAGATATCTGATAAAAGACTTGCATCCAGAATATATAAAGAACTCTCAATGACTCAGTAAGAAGACAAGTTGCCCCAACTTTTTGATGGGCAGAGGATCTGAACAGATGTTTCTCCAGAGAAGATACACAGACGGCCAATCAGGGCACGAAGATGTGCCCCATGTCTTTACGCAAGCCAGGGCCACAGCGAGACACCACCTCACACCCGCAGGATGCCGCCACGAAGGGCGGGGGCGGCAGGCGGTGAGGACGTGGAGCTGGGGCCCGCAGTCTTGCCGGGGGAATGTAAATCGGTGCAAAAAAAGTGGAAGGAAAACACACCCAGACGGCAAAGGAAGAATTAAAATTGTATTTCCTCATAGACACGATCTGTATATAGAAAATCTTAGGTCCTCAGAAAAACTGGCAGGACAGCGTGTTTCACCAGGTCAAGGGATATACGATCAATACATAGAAATCAACTGTGGTCTGGTGGTTCCTGAAACGAAGGTAACAATTCCATACACAATAGCTCAAAGTACAGAATAAATCAATTTCTGAATAAACAAACCATAATTAAACAACCAGTAACAAGTTGTTCATCATTTATTAGCACATCTCACAAAAGAAGTGCGAGACTTGCAGGCTGAAAAGCACAAACCCTGATGAAAGCAAAGACGGACCGAGATGGGGAGGTGTTTCGCCTTCTTGAGTCGAAAGACTCAGGACCGTTAGCGGCAGGTCTCCTGGCTAGAGTCGGTGCACCTCCAACAAGACCCCAGACGGCTTGCTTGCTTTAGTGGCAGAAATTGACAAGCCGACCCTAAAATATTTACATGGGAATACAAGGGTCCCAGAGTGGCCAAAACAGCTCTGCGAAAGAACCAAAACTGGAGAAATCTCCAATTCCAGGCTACAATAATCAAGACGGTGTGGCCACGGTGTCGGAGAGACACGTGGATCAACGGAACAGAACTGAGAGTCCAGCCGGAAACCCTCACCCTCATGGTCAAGTGCCTCTCCACCACGGTGCCCAGGCAATCAGGGGGGCAAACGTAGGAATGGGACACATGGCGCTGGGACAAGTGGAATCCACGCAGAAAAAGATGAATTTAGACCTCTGTCTTATCCTCAAAAATTAACTCAAAACGATCACAGACCTAAACAAAGAGCAAAAGTTGTAGAAGAAAAGAGGAGAAAGTCTCTGTGAACTTGGGCTGAGAACCCTTAGATGCGTCACCCAGACGGTGGCCTGTGAAAGAAGAGATGGACAAGCTGGGCTTTATCAAAAGTGTACAAGTTTGCACTTCAAAAGACAACATTAAGAAGATGAAAAGATAAGCCACAGACTGAAAGAAAGTATTTGCAAAGGTGTATCTGATGAAGGACTTGTATCCAGAATACATAAGAGCTTGTGAAACTAAAAACTAAGACAAACAACCCGATTTAAAAAAACAGCTGGAATGCATGAATAGACATTTCTCAGCAGAAGACACACAAGTGGCCAACAAGCACTCGGAAAGCTGCTCAATGCCAGCAGTTTCAGGGAAATGCGAGTCAAACCCAGACGGAGAGGCCACTGGATGGCCTCAGGGTGCCGAGTCCTTGATGAGGACGAGGAGAAATCCTCGTCCCATGTGGCTAACGGGGTCGTAAAACGGTGCAGCCACTTTGGAAAACAGTTCACCTGTTTCTTTAAAAATTTAAACACACAACTACTATATGATCCAGCAATTCCACTCGTAAGTATAAACCCAAGAGAAACCAAAATGCGTTTACACAAACACCTGCCCGCGAACCTTCACAGCAGCACTGTTCACAGTGGCCAAGAAGTGCCAAGGACCCGAATGTCATCCACAGATGCGGGTGGACAGGGGTGCCGGGCGGAGAGGAGGAGAGGCAACTGGTCCAGAAAGGGGACAGGGACACTGACACGGGAGCGAGGGGCAGAGCGCGACCCCGCGGGCGGAGACTCCATGCACACGCAGAGCAGCACACTCGTGGTGCCCGGCGTGGGGCAGGCTCACGGCTGGAGGCAGGAGCCAGGGCTCTTTTGGCGGGGAGGAAGTGTCCTGACACTGAACTGGCATGGCGATGGTCACCTGGTTCCCCAAACTCACTGACCATCATTGGATCGCTTCACACAGATGGGCTCCAGGGCATATAAACGATACCGCAATGAAGCTGGTAAACTAGAGCAACTGTGACTGAACACGTCTGATACGTGCTTCCCTCGGGGCTCCTGAGTCTGAGCCGCTCCACGTTCGGAACCAAGGGCGAGTGCTCAGCCACGGGCGCCCCACCTGCCCCCCGCCCAGGTGCTCTGTTCTCCGCTCTCCGGTGGGAAGTGCTGTCGGTCCTCTGCGTGGCCGCAGGGCTGATCAGGAGCAGCCCCGACGCGTGGGAATCTGCCCCTCCTCGATCACCCCCCGGAGGACAGCGAGAAGCCCCCCGCTGCCTGGCTACATCCAGGCGCCGCCTCCTTCTGGACTCTTTTTTTTTGCGTGACCTGCACACACATACGCGTGTGCCCACACAGCCCACATGCTCATGTCAGCCCAGGGCTTACACGCCTGCTGCCCTTCGGCTGAGACTCTGGCGACAAGGACGCCCCACAGGGTTACTTCGGCGCAGCCGGGCTGCGAGGCCACCTGTGCGTCTTGCTTGCACTTTCACTGCTTAAGAACCTGACACCTGCCTGCCTGTCTCTTGGGAAAGCTGGGCGTCTTCCTGCAGACACTTACTTACCCTTGGCCACTTCCCCGTCCGCCTGCTGCAGCTGGACCGTCAAAGTGAGAGAAGCTCCCTGGGCCACGTCCAACACCTCTGGACCCAGAATCACCATCCTCGTGGCTTGCGCTGGGAGAGAACGGAGCGCACCTGCCGCGGGGGCGGGGCTGGCCGCCCGCTCGCCCCCCCACCCCCGGGAGAGCCGCGGGGCTGGCCCTCTCAGGTGTTCCGCGGGATCCAGCACAGATAACACGGCTTTCGGGGCGGCCTTGACCCGGCCCTAGGATCAGCTACGATTATTTAAAGCGTTGATGGTTCATGCTGGGAAGATGAGCCAGCTCGTCCTCCCGCCCGCTGCTCAGACTCAGGCCCTGCCTACTGTGTCCGAGTCCCTGACCTGATGTGTCCTGGGTGAGGCGCTGTGGCTGTTCACCCAGGAGCCAGCCTGGGGTATGTGGGGGGCCCCCCGGGTCAGGGCCACCCCCGCTCCACGAGGAACTGCGGGGGCATCCTCGGCATAGCTCCACCTCTCCCCAGGGAGGAGGCCTGCCTGGCCCAGCAGGTGGAGGTGGTTGTTACTGTCGACCTGCTGCCTCTCCCAGCAAAGGGGTCCCGAGGCACGGGGGTGGTGCTCAGACCCGGGCCCCCAGGAGCCCGGCCTGTCAGCCCTGATCCAGCAGCTGCACCCGTGGACCTGGCACCAAGGCTCTGACCAGTGACACATGTCTGGGGCCAGACTGACCCCTGGGGCAGCACCCTCCTCCTGGAGTCTAAGAGAAGGCCCCCTCATGCCCAGGGGGCAACAGAGGGAGTGGAGGTTGCCCCCCAGCAGAGGACCCCCAGGCTAGAGGCCGCCTTTGGTCATGTCAAGGCGCAGAGCGCTCAGGACAGGGGCTGGATGGAGGCTGTGGGGGAGGCCAGACGCCCAGAGCCCGGGAGAGCGAGACCCGAGGCTGGGAGGCCGGCATGAGGCAGGACCCCTCGGGTCCGAGGTCTGACTCGGGCCTCTGCACGTTGCGAGCCCTGTGACACCCTATCAGAGCATGCTGTTTCCCAAAGAGGATTTTAGATTCCACTTCGTTCCAGCCCCTTAGTATCTCCAGTCCACACCTCCTGCGAGACCGCCCAGGCCATCTGGGAGAGGACTCGGCCAGACCCAGACAGGACCCCACAAGAGGACCCAGTCAGGGCACTGGGAAGGGGGGGCACTTACCCATGGGGTGGCCGTTGACCCACATCCCTCGGTAGACGACCCCAGAGCAGTGGGCCAGGCTGCCCAGTCCACTGAAGACGTCGCTGTGCCACTGACCCTGCAGAGAGAACCCCCTGGGCTCAGATGGCTCGGCCCTAGGGGAGGCACAGCCTGGGCGGCCTCCACCCGGCACGGCACAGCATGCGGCCAGCACCGCAGACCCCAGGCTCTAAGGGCCCTGGGGACCAAAGGCTGCTGGGAAACCACGCTTTCCCAAGGGCAATCCCATGTGCTTTGCAAAATGCCCTCCCCTTGGAATTTTGAGAAGTCAGGAAGTTTGGGGACAATGGCATGGATACAAAATGCAAACAAAATACTGCTCCAAAGGGCACACTTTTCAGCATAAAACCCTTTCGGTACAGAGATTCTGCATTTGTGCAGAGCATCGCAGGGAGGCCCAAATCGGTGGGGGGCAGCTTGCGGGGCTGAGGGGCCCTCAGGGCTCCGACATCACCCTTGATAATGAAAAGGCCAATTAAAAACACAGTCTGAACCCACATAGCTGTGCCCCGGGGGAGATGCCGGCTCACTGCACGCCCCAACTCTGCCACCCCATAATAAGCAGGCTTTGTAAACGGTGCACACACAGAAGGCAACAATGAGGTGAAAGCAGGAAGATTGTTTCTGTGGAGAATTTCAAGATCTTAATGGCATGTTATCCGACTGAGAATTACTGCTATTAGGAGAAGAGTTAGCCAAAGGCGTGTTCAAGCTCTATTCATGCTTCTGCAGAAGCTCACTGGGCCCCCTCCCCGCCTGCCCTCCGTGGGAGGGCCACTGGGGCCGGGCTGCATCCGTGCCCTGTGGAAGGGGCACTGCCTGCCGGACGCGGGGAAGAGAGGGCACCCGACTCTGTGGCACAGGCTGGGGTCTGGGGCGGCCCTGGTGGCCGAGGCACCTGGCAGATGGGGCCCATGGGAACAGCCCCTGAAGGCTGCAGACCTAAGGAGCTGAGCTGTCCCCAAACCTGCGGAAAGGAGCTTTCCACGGCTGTCACTGTGACCATGTTAGTAGCGGCTGGGAGAGAGGCCTGGCCACAGCCCACCCTCCAGCCTGGCCACCAGACAGCTGTGCCATCGTGGCGGGGTGCCTGGCAGCGGCGGCAAGACAACAGCTTGAGGCTTCAGGAGGGGCCGGGCAGGGGGTTGTCAGGTGGGCAGAGGCAGGGCTGGCCCTCCAGCCCCCAGCCCCAGAGGGCTGGGTCAGCCTGGAGAGAGCACGTGCCCCCAGAGGCCACACACCGCTGTGTCCCTGGACGCTCGGTGCGCTCCGTGGCTGACGTGGTGGATGGTTGATCATCACCCCTAGTCGTGGCTTCTGCCTGCAGGCGGTGGGCCAGGCTGAAGCGTGGGGAGGCCCAGGTGTCCGGGCAGCCGCCCAGCGGGTGCTACCGTCCCAGGCCAGGCAGTGGGGGTCACGGGCCGACCATCGCCACGGCTAGTACGGCATCCGAGCAGCATCTGGGGTCACAGGGCCAGCTCCCAGGAAGGGTTGCCCTGCATACACGTGCGTGTACGGGGTGGGGTGGGGGTGTGCGTGCGTGCTGTGCGCCCACGGGCAGCAGTGCTCACTGACCTCGATGGGTGGGGTGATGGGGGAGGGGCCGCAGCATGGGGTTCCTGGGCCCAGCTGGGCTGCTGTCCCTGAGCCGAGGTGGGGACAGCCCTGGGAGGGCAGGGGGCTGCCCCTGAGCTGTGCTTTACCGTGGGTGCCTGGCCTTTTCCCGGCTCCAGCACCCCGTCCCGTTACTCTGCCTGTTTGCTGGGCCGTGGGGCATGCTTGCAGGTGGGCAGTTGCTGGGACGCTGCGCTCAGCAGGAGGACAGCCCCTCGTGACACCGTCCCCAGACCTGGGATGTCACCAACGTCAAGCAGATCACAGCCGACCAAACGCAAACCTGTTACGAGCCAAACCCAACTCATTGACCCCACCCCAACCAGCCCTGTGGCTTAGACGTCCGTCCGCACTGGGAGCTGGGGATACAGGGACCACCGGGGCCAGTCCCCGGGCCTGGGCATCAGCAGAGGGTGTAGTGCGATGTGGTCAGGCCCCAAAGGAAGCTGGGGCAGAGGGCCGGTGGCCCCAAAGAAGGGTGGCCTCCTCCAGAGACCAACACCTTCGTGTGGGGCCTCCCCGCCCAGCCTCCTGGGCAAATGTGCCACCTGCCCTCACGACTGCCCCCAGCAGCAGAGCTGAGCCACCCCATCCTGTGAGGTGGATGTCAGGTCCCAGACCTGAGCCACGGGCTGAGGACTCAAGTAGGAGACTCAAGGTAGGGATTCAAGATACTGGAAAGCGGGCTGGAGCTCCATGCAGGCCAGCCCCACCGCGCCCACGCCGGCACCCATGCTGCACACACAACCCGCCTCGGCCTCCCTTTCTGAGTTCTGCATCATGTGACTCCCAATGTTCTCACCAAACAGGGGCAAAGCTCTGTGGTGCTTGGCTGGCAGCTCCCAGCGGCCTCTCCCTTCCCCTCCCAGGTGGCAGTCACATCCAGCAGGTCTGGTCCAGGGATGTGAGCCTCCTGGAGGATCGTAAACACTCACTGGCTCCATCAAGACAACATGGGGCTTGGATCAGCACAGCGGACTCTCCAAGCAGTGCAGTGACCACTGGACCCATTGACTGTGTCGGGGTCGAGTCTCTGCTCGCCCTGCCCGTCCCCTTGGCCTTCCGTGAAGCTAGAGTGCAGCCTTTAGGAGAGGAGGAGGGCGGAGCAGTGGGGTCCACGGGACTGGGGAGCAGGCACAGGTGGGTGGGCCTTGGAAGAGGAAATCGGCCGTAAGTAACTGTGCCCATCAGACCCCAGGCTGTGAGCAGGGCCAGGGCTCCCTGCGCCGCACCGTCCTGCGCTCACAGTCCACGGCACTGCCGGGGTTCTTTCTGACCTGCGACTGGAATCTGAGCCCGCCCCACACAGCTCAGGCTCCGCACAGGCCTTCCTAGGACAGGTACGACACGGGAGCCAGCGAGCAGCGTAGCAAATCCAGCAGTGTGGAATCCTAATTAATGCCATAAATCATGCCTTTGAAAGGTCTGCCCGTTCCCCGTTAGCTGACACGCACCCAAGCATGAGCAAACGTGTGTTAACATGTCTCCCTGAGGAGGCCAGCCCCCTGGGGCGGCGGGGGCCAGGCCAGGAGGGGCCCGGGGCTCTCCGTCCTCCCTGTCCAGGTGAGGCCAGGTGGGGACCCGCGTGTGGCAGGCGCGACGCAGGGAGGAGGTGAGGCTGACAGGGCCATGCAGGCACCTGGGCCTCCCAGAGAGAAAGCAAGAGGAGGGGAACGGGGCCCCTTGTCCGGAGACAGTCCTGCAGGGAGGGATTGAGGCGCACCTGTCACCCCGCGGCCTCACGGCTCCGTCCTTTGCTCGATGAGCAGAGACTTGGGGGCTGGGGTCGGGGGCTCCTTGGTGCCCCACTACCAGTGAGTTGGAACAAACTGTGAGAAATGCGCACTGGCCCTTCTTGACGCGCAGGGCGCCTTCCTGTTGATGTGCTGGTCCCCCCAGGGAAGGCGAGGGAGCGCAAGGGCTCTGCGGCCATGGTGCCTCCCAGGCACACACTGATCATGCCGGTCAGAAGCCTTCCCTCCCCGGCACACCTGTCCCTCCCGGCCCCCAGGCCCCTGGGCACCAGCGCCTGCCCCAACGGCCCCACGGCCTGGAGAAGCCACTTCTCCCGCTTTCACCAGACTCGGCCCAGGGCAGGTGGGTGAGGTCATGCTCGCAGGCCAGCTTGGGGTGCAGCTCCGATCGCCTGCCTGGGCCCTGTGCGTGTCCCGTGGGCCGGGGTCTCTGGTCTTCGGGTTGCCGGCCAGGGCAGCCGTGGGTGCACAGGCCGGCGTGGGGGGCCCTTGCCCACCGGTCTCTGCAGACAACGCCCCTCAGTCCCAGCCAGCAGCAGGGCCCCTAAGGCGTCCCTTTGACCTGCTCGATCCTGGGCATAAGCTCCTCGGAGTTCAAAGTGTGACAAGTCCCACTGATGCAAATGCAAACTGTCTTCACACATTAAGTTCTGACATCCACGGACGCTGCGCCCCACAGGGAACGTGGGGCCCGCCCTGGTTCTGCGACGGCTCGGCGCCCAGACCCCTCCTCCCGGGATGCTTGAACGGTCCTTCTGGGTTCACTGAGCCGCTGGGGTCAGGGCCCCACACTCCTGGACTGTGACCTCCTGGCTGGGGACAGTGGCCCAGGGGCACGAGGCCCGGTGTTTCTGCAGATGCACAGGTGAGGAGAGGGGAGGCCGGGAGCCGCCGGCAGGTGATGACGCACAGAAGGCCGGCCACCTGCTCTGTGTGGCGAGCAGGTGCACGGACCAGCAGGCCTCCCTCCGGGAAAGCCAACACGAGAAGGGCAGCCAAGGCGCAAGGAGGCGCCCCAGGGACAGCGGGAGTGCAGCTGCTGGCGGGACCGCAGAGCAGCCACGCAGGCGGGGCCGTTCTTTGTGCACACCGGGCTGGGTCTCACTGACCAGCATGCCTGCACCCCTCCGCCAGGCGTGTGCTCACCTCCATGGCCCTCAGTCAGTCCCCAGGCTCCACGGAGGAGTGGGCTCCCCGCCACTGGGCATGTGTGTCCCTGTGGCCCACAGAGGTGGGGGCAGCACAGGGGCTCCAAAAAACGCAAGCCAGGAACACTGGGGCTCCCACACCCACCCGGAGGCGTCAGGGGGGCCAAGGTGGGAGGCGCCCTCTGACTGTCTGTAAACCGGCCGCAGCGACCAGCCACCAAGCCTGACCTCCCGGCCCCATGGTGAGAGAGGGGAGCCACTCTGGCTTTGGGATATACCGTTCCTATTTTTTAACAGAAGAAGCTTTACCACATTTTTTTTCAGGAATAAGCTTTTTCTAGAACTAGCTCTCCAAGTTTCACTAAGGCGCTATGCATCGAGGAGCCCGGGGCCCAGGGAGCAGAGGTGGTTTTGCAGACACAGAGTGCGTGTCCTCCGGGACTCTGGCTGCCCTGGTTTCACGTGCTCGAGTGTGAGCTCCGTCTTTTCAGAAATAAAATCACCTTGAGAAATAAAAGCTGACCACTGGTAGGTCTGCGGCCCAGGGCAGCTCTGCGGATCCCGGAGCAATGGGGAGTGAGGAGGGGGAGGGCTGAGGGCACCCTGTGGCCTCGCTCTGGGGCAAATGCTCTGAGGGTGGAAATCAGAGGGCAGAGATCCCTCGTGCCCGAGGCATCTTTGCCACCCACGTGACAGAGTGTTAGGGGCATGTGCTCCCGGACCCGGGCGGTGGTGACGCTGGGCCAGCCCTCGGATGAGCTCCAGAGCAGGGAGTGCGGGGCCACGGGAGGAGGCGCGGTGGCCCGGGGAGGCGGGGCCGCGGGGCTGAGGCCACCGCAGTTGCTCCGTAGCTGAGGGGCTCACGCCCCTTACAAGGGCTCTTTTAAAAAATAGAAAGCATAAGTGTTGGGGGGATGTGGAGAAATCGGAACGCTGGCACACTGTTGGTAGGAACGGAAAATGGAAAACGGTGTGGCGGTTCCTTGAAAAGTTAAAAATAGAGCTACCACGTGACCCAGCAGTTCCGCTGTTCCCAGAACTGAAAGCAGGGCCCGAGAGAGCTGCCCGCCGAGCTCTCAGCAGCGACCCGGATGGTCGCCAAGCGTGGAAACAGACCAGATGCCCGCTGGTGGGCGAGTGGGCGGACATAACATGGCGGGAATGGCCACGCGACGGAGTATTACTCAGCCTTAAAAAGGAAGGGAGCTCTGACACCTGCTTCAACACGAAGACGCCTGAGGACGCTGTGCTCAGGGAAATAAGTCAACCACAGGACAAACCCGCTGTGACTCCCCTCATGCGAGGTCCCTGGAGTCAGACTCACAGATGGGGCAGGCGGTGGGGCAGGCGGTGGGGCCGGGGGCTGGGGGGGTGGGCGGCGGGTGTTTCACATCTGGAAGCTGGTGGGGATGGTCACACAGCAGGAACCAGCTTGATGCCGCTGAGCTGAGAACGGTTAAAGTGGTAAACTTCCTGCTACTTGTATTTTACAGGAAGTTAAAAAGAGAGGGTTCCGCGAAAGCCCAGGAGGCAACTGGAGGGTGGAGGCGAGGGCGGGGGGCGTCCCCAGAGCAGGGGGAGCTGGCGCTGAGGCCTGGCAGCAGACACAGCCGCACAGCTCTGCCCTCCTCACCGAGGCCGTCGGGGACCCCAGAGGCCTGGTGTGCTCACCCCGTGTCCACGCCATCTAGAAGCCGCTCTGCGAAGGTTGCTGCAGGGACACAGGCATTCAGTGCCCGTGTGCCAGCCTAGGGCCCTCAGGTCACCGGCTGGGACGGTGTGTCATCTGAGCATGCGGCCGGAGAGGTGGGGATGTCCCTGACAACAGGAAGGGCAGGCGGGCAGTATTTGAGCCCTGGGAGGCAGAAGCACCAGGAGGACCCTGGCCCCGGGGCCTGGGGCCTGCGGGGAGCAGAGGGCGGCCCCCGACTGACACGAAGCCGCCTCCTCCTCACACCTCCTGCCGTTCCCGTCTGAAATCCAGCCCCTTCGTCCACTTGCAGGGAAGCGTCTCCAGCTCCCAGGCTGGAGACGCCGCTGCAGGGCCGGGCTGCCCCCTGGCGGAGTGCGGCAGGGTGGGCGCTGCGGCAGCCTCCGGTCCCTGCCCGCCCCTGCTGGGCGGAGCCGCCGTCTGCGGGGGAGGCCCCACCGCGCCCAGACTGCTGACGAGGGCACCGCAGCCCCACGGCGAGGCCCTGGAGGTGTCCAGAACATCCTCTGGGGTCAGAGCTCGCGGTGCAGCGGGAGGGTGAAGCTTTTCGGGATTCTCTGGAAGATCGGCCACGCCGGTCTGGTAGTCGCTCCGGGACGAGGGGGAGCCTCCTTGGCTGGGAAATGGGAACAGGCACCTCCTGGGGGATTCAGGAGGGTCAGTGAGTCAGAAGAGCCGAAGGCGGTGCCCAGCATCGGGGACAGTGTATGTTTGAGCTCTGGGCACCAGACACAGGTACCACGTCCACCCGGCCCCGCGAGGTGTTGGCACTGTGGGGGACTCGGCACGCCGGGATCCCTGAGGTCCTCTCCTCGGCAGCTCTGGAGAATTCAGACCAACAGCTGTGGCAACCCAGGGTGAGCCCGGGAGCCTGGTCCCGTGAGGTTGGACCGCAGCAGCCCAGGCAGGTGGCAGCAAAGGGGATGCAGCATCCTGGGAGCCCCCTGAGGAGGAGGCCAGCGGCCAGCTGCCCGGACTGGGGCTGTGGTCCCAGGAGTGGGCCTGGGAGGTGGGGTCACCTAAGCAGAGCTCTGTCTTCTGAGCCGGTGAGGTGAGCCCGCTGGGGGAGCCTGGGCCACCAGAGCAAGAATGCATGCTCCCTGACAGGCCACATCGCCTCACAGGGCCCCCGCCGGGCACCAGTTTACCGCCTCTCAGCCCCAAGTCCACCCTTCCTCGCCCGACTCTGCGCTACAGGAGTTGGACCCTGAAACGTTCTGCTGTGCTGGCTGCTGCCGTGTGGGGCTGTCAACAGCCGGTGCTGCATGGACCCTGCAGGGAAGGGACTCCAGTGTCCACTCCCAAGGCACGGGTTGCATCCCCGGTGGGATTCTCTGTGCACGGAGTCTCCTCTGTCTGTCGGGAGCTGAGTCTCTGGAGGGGCTGGGCTCTCCCAGCTCCCACAGGCTGTTCTGTTCCAATCTTCACTGTTTCACACGAGAAACTTGGCAAAGACATCAACTCAGCTGACTTCGTAATTCTGCAACCCACACAACCAAATTCCGTTTCAGCCCTGAGGCTTTGAGAAACGAGGGATTCTTTCAGGGCTGTGCTGGAGTTGAGCCTTCAGACCGGACCTCATCACTGTCGCCTTCCCGTGAGCGTCCCAGGCGCCCAGCACATGCAGCTCTTGGCTCCTGAGGCCCAGATGCAGCTGGCACGTCGCGGCCGAGCACGGCGGCAGCTCAGTTGCCCGGGAAGCCGCCATGTGCCACGAGTCACCTCTCCCTTGGCGCTCAGCCCAGCAGTCAGGCCTGAGGGCCCTGGCAAGCCGGTCCCCACAGCCCACCCCGAGTCTCCCGGGTCCACTTGCACGCGCGCTCTTCCATATTCTGCCTCTACCCCTCTCAGCAGCCGCCGCCTTTCACTGGCTGACGTTTTCACGTCCAGTTGCTGGTGTCGTTTCTGTTGCCTAGGTGGATTCTGGTCCAGGCACCACTGTCCGTCCGACACCCGGGCCCTGATGCAGGAGCATCCTCTCTTCCGCTGCTGCCCCTGCCTTGACCTCCAGCCCTCCAACCAGTCCGGCGCCTCTACCTCCAAACCAGCCCAGTTTGGATCCACACCCCACGAGGGCTGCCATCACCTCTCTCAATGAACAAGAACCAGAGGGACCTTCCAAACACAGGGATCAGGGCACCAATTCCTTCCACACTTTCCATGATGGTCAGAATCAAACTCCAACCCCTCGTGGCTCCAGCGCTATGTGTGGGATCACCCGGACCTCCCACCTTGTCTTCCCCGGCCCTGCTCCAGCCTCCTCGGAGCCCAGCCTCACCCTTCCACGCAGTCTCCACACGGTCTCATCATGCAGGGCTGGTGTGCTGTCCCCACCAGCTGGGCACAGGAGTGAGTGCTAATGGGACACGCATCTCAGCTCCCGCCCATTGGCTCCTGGCTGGCACATGGGCCGGTGTCCAGGAAGGAGAGGGTGTTGACTCTGGGGCCCGAGGGGGTCTCCCCACAGCCTGCATTCCTTTGCCTCGTCTCACCTAACACCCCATTGACCCAAGAGCAGCAGCTGCCATGGTGACGGGGGGCGGGGGGGTTCCCCCAGGTTGTCTGGGGGCACCTGGGCCCGAGCTCATTTCCCTCAAACATGCACCACCAGGCTGTTCCCATGAGGAGTGGCAGGTGGCAGGGAGTCCCGGGAACCAGGCTGGACGAAGTGTCAGCTGGAGGCCCTGGAGCTCCGGGAAACTCAGTCTTCTCATCAGTAAAGTGGGGACAGTCTGCATCCCTGCCTCGCTGGCCACGAAGAGCAGCCTGAGCTGTGCCCAGGGCCCGGATCAGTTACCTCATAGACGGAGCCGTCAGCGCAGCTCAGAACCCCGTGGCCCTGGCGCCGGTCCTGGACCCAGTCGCCGTCATACTCGTCACCATTCCTGAGGGACACACAGACGGAGGCTGCGCTCAGGCCGGGGAGGGCCAGGTGGCGGCGCTGACGCAGACAGCTCCCCCCGACCGGGGCTCGCTCAGCACGCACCACCGGGACCGAGGCAAAAATAGGCCCGGAACAGATGGCGTGAGCTCTGGCCTTGCCAGGGCCCGGCTGGAGGGGCAGGCTGCCTGGGTGCCCGGCGGGTGCGGTGGCAGGAGGCCTGGTCCTGCAGCGGCCGCGGCCCCCCTCGCCGGGCCCCAGGTGTGAAGGTCTGCAGGATAACGAGGACGGCCTGGGCGGGGTGGGGTGGGGTGGGGGGAACCTGCAGATCCCAAGGGCAGCATTTGCAGGAAAACTGCCTCGGATTTAAATGACGCCCAGCAGCAGGCCCGAAAGCAGAGCGTGTGGGAGCTGCCCAGCTGAGCCTGCCCGCCCCCCTGCCCCTCCAGGTGTTTTACTGGGTGGGTAGGCGGGGGTTCAATTTTTTTTTACAAAATACACACACAACTAATTTTAGTAACTAAGGGAGAAACTACAGAATCAGATCAAAAGACACAGACTTCACAGCTGAGCATTCGAAGGGGAGGCAGACCTGGGCAGCCAACTCACCGGAAGACCATCCACCCTCGGCCGTGCCGCCTGTTGTCATGAAACGACCCGCAGTACACCTGTCCGTCCGCGTCCACCAGACGCCCCTGCCCTGGAAGGGGCGAGGGGTCACCGCATGTCCAGCGGGGAGGGGCGAGTCTGGAAGAGGCTGGGGTCGCCCACAGAGCCAGGCCACACCACCCCGTGGTAGGAGCGGCTCCAGGTCCACCTCTTGGAGGCCCCAAGTGGAGGTTGAAGGGCCCCGCCTCCCCAGCTTCTGAGACTGAGGGCTCTGCCGTCCGGCTGGGGCGGGGCTGCTGTGCAGGAAGACCTGTTGGCAGGTCACGCTGGGAACACATGGTGCTGGGCCTTGAACGAGCTGCTCCAAGGACCGAAAGGCCAGAGGCCGCGCTCATGAGGCCGCGGCTGTGTTCAGTTGGCATTTTCAGGGTCTGGACACCCAGGAGGTGGAGGATATTCCTACTTCTTACCTGAGAGGCCGTGGAAAGACAGAGGCAGCTGCACCTGCCCCAGGGTCTGCTCTGCTCACCTCAGGCAGAGCCTGCCCACCCCCAGACGTGGCCTCCTGACTGAAAGTGAGGACCCTGGGGACCCACAGGCCTGGCCAAGTTGCCACCACCCAGTGAGAGGCCAGAGACCCACCTGGCCAGACTGCTTATCCCCAGGACCCAGCATGATAAAATGGAGACCTGAGTCCCCGGGTTTGGGTGGCTCGTGAGGCCACAGTGGGCAATGACCGTGCCCCAGGCACAGACCTGCGCAGAGGGGCTGCACTCCCCTGACCCCACTCAGGCCCCGAATCAGAATCCCGGGAGGGCTAGCGTCCAGGCCCCCAGTGCGCCTGCCCCGCGGCCAACACCCAGCACCCTCCCGTGGCCCAGACCTTCTCTCGCGCCGCCGGACAGCTCCCCGTCGTAATACCCGCCGGCTTTGTACAGCATGATGCCATGTCCTTGAGGCTCGCCCAAAACAAACTGTCCAGTGTAGGTGCTCCCTGGTGTGGGCAAGGAGGTTAGAGCCAGTTCCTGCTCCTCCCAGCCAGTGTGCAAGGACGATAGGGTGTCCTTTATCTCACTACCCTCCCTGGTTGACAAGGGAAAACATGACTGGTGGGTCTGGTCCCCCATGCTGGGTACCATGTGAGTGCAGACTCCACCGCAGGCAACCCTCTCTGGGGCATCTGTGTGCCCAGGGCTAAGTCCCTCAGGTCCGAGTCTGTGGGTGAGCCTTCTCTCCACTGAGGACTGACCATACTGCCCGAGAGGGTCTGGGGTTCTGCAGACAGGAACCTGGCCAAGCTGAGGGCGGCACCACAGCCACCAGGCCCCAGCTGGCACGAGGCCATTAGACAACTTAGGGAAACCAAGAGATGGAAGGCCTTCGGCATCCAGACGGGAGGTACCAACCTACACTGGGGACTGTTTAGGAGGATGGAGTCGTGGAGCTAACCTGTCAAGGCCCAGTGCCGGCGGCCCTCCCCTGTGATCTCTCCGTCCACAAACTCGCCTTCGTAGTAACCCCCGTCTCGGAATAGCAGCTTCCCCCGACCTGGCGAGAGGGATCATGACGTCACGTGGTGGTGGGCAGTGACTGCTGGGGCCCGCACGCGGCAGGGCCAGGTTCTCAGAGGGAAGAGCAGGCTGGAAGGTCCTGCTGAGGACAGCCGAGGAGCATGACTGAGCGTCCTGTCCCAGCCATCAAAAGCACAGGGACCTTGCCCCCGAGACCTCCTCAGAGGGCCGCCCCACCTCTGTCAGCACAGGGGCAGAAGGAGAGCGAGCCTGTGGATGTGGGGTGACACAGCAGAGTACATTCTAAAGAGGAGGACCACTCTGCCCAGGTCAGGGTCTAAGGCTCAGACATGAGCCTTCACACTCAGCCTGGAGGCAGAGAGTTAGAAATTTCAGAACAGAAGTGAAAAACACTACAATAAAAGTCAAAAGGTTCAAAAAACAGCAAACACTGGCAGTCAATGGATATGAAAATAGCTCAGAGGAAAATACTGAAAGATCAACCCTCCAGCAGAAAACCGGGCGGAGGGCGCTCGGAGCAGAGCCTGAGGCAGACATAAGCCTGCGAGCAGAAGCCCCGGGCGCCAGGCCTGCCTCGGGGGCGGCGCCCAGGGACTTTCACTTGCTCCTTTCTCTCCTCTGTTGCTTAGATTTTCTCCAAAAGGAGGTGGTCTCTATCATCAGGGGAAAGAAGAGCAAAACCAGAAAGGCAAAAACAAACCAACACTCCAGGGAGAACCTCTGGGTTGCAGCTTCCCCGGCTGAGGGGGCCCCTGAGCCTGTGAGAAAGCAGCATACTGGGGTGTCTCCCAGCTGAGCACCAGGGCGGCTAGTCCGGCTCTCCAAGGCTGCAGGAGGTGGCCCTTCTCTGGCACTAGTGACAGCTGAGGGCCCAGTGTGGCTGGCACCTGGTGTGGCCCACCTGCCCCCAGCTCCAGTGGGAAACGGGCTGTCAGCGGTGAGGCTGCAGGAAGAGGCCACAGACGGTCCTCACCGTGTTTCTTTCCTCCTTTCCATTCTCCTTCGTATCGAAAGAAAGAATTTGGGTACACATAGACTCCGTAACCTGAATAGCGAAAGGAGACACACAGGTAAGCACATGACACAGGTGACCTGACTGATGACCGGCAAACACTGAGGTGGGGTGGTCTTGGGGCTTTTCCAGGTGTCTGTGGCCCCACCTCCAGGGAACGACCCCCCCCCACTGCTTCCCAAAGGGGTCACGATGCTCCTGTTTACTGTCCACCCATTCACAGTTTGTTTATGCTGCAAACATGCTCAGCTACTCGGTACAGGGAGGCAGGGGAGGGGTGGGCTAGGACAAGTGAGAGCAGGGTCCTGGGGAGGTGGCAGGGCGGGTTGGCAGGAGGGTGGAGGGGGTGTGGGAGGGAGGGGAGCCTTCCTGGAGAGGGGACATTTGAGCCGAACGGAATTAGCTGGGTGAAGGTGAGGGCACAGAGGGGAGGGGGCAGCCCACCATTTCTCTGCAGGATCTCCCCACGCCCCCTCCCCACCCAGGGCCCTCTGGACAAAATCGCCACTTGCACCCAAGGAAGGCCTTCTTAGTTTCGTTTCTTGCCACTCAGCTGCTGGGCACACCGCCCCCCAACTCCCAACTCCCGCAGTTCCTGTAATGGACAGGACCCCTCTCCCCACCAGCCTCTCTGTTTCAAGGCCAGCTTGGAGGGAGCGGCTCTGGGGAAGCATGGGGTTGCCGGATTCTGGACTCCAGTATCTTCCGTAAACGAGGGCCGGGTTCTACCTGATGATAATGGTGTGGATTGGGATCACTCTGGCCCTATTTCTTTGATTCTGTGAACAGCTCCTATCAAACCTTCTGACACCCAAGGCCGCCTTGGGTTCCTCCGGGCTCGGTCCCGAGGCTCAGGCCGGTTCTGCTGGTCTGGGTCCGCCCACCCCGCGGGCACTGGGACACGCGAAGGCGCGTCCCTCCCAGGGTCGGGGGAGACGAGGGCTCCCGCGGAGGGCCAGCTGCGCTTGGGGAGACGCGCTTGGGGGGCCCTGCTGGGCTTGGGAGCCGCGGGTTCTGGCGCCGGCTCCTGGATTCGGACTTCCCAAAGTGAAGCGGGAGAGCGCAGCGAGCGTCCGTACACTGCCCGCCTCCCTCCCATTTCGACGGAGTCCCAGTAGGGCGCAGTCGGCCGTTACCGTCCCGCGGAGGCCGCCCGGGTTGGTCCCTGCGCGGCGGGCGGTAGCTGGGGCGTCCCTCACTGGAGGACGCCATCTTGCCGCTTGAAGGTTTCCCTTAGCAACCACATAGTCCTCCTCCACTGGCTCATTGGTCTCGAGGGGCGTGGCCTCGGGCTCAGTCTCTGGGCGATAACAATCTCTGGAGTGGAGCTGTCCTGACCCGGAGCCAGAGGACGTGATTGCGCTTGCGCATCACAGAGAATTTCTGCCGCGTACGTCCCTTCCGCCGCCGCTACCGCCTCGCCAACGGCCTGGGCGCCGCACCGGAAGCGGAAATTGTTGGAGCCTCTTGGCCCCGCCCCGGTGGCCATCTTGGAGGCCCGGGAGGCGGCGCCGCGCAGGACGGAGCGGAAGTGCTCGGCAGCCCCTTCCCGGACCCAGCCAAGCGCCGGCGCGGCCGCCACCCGCGTCCTCCTTCCCGCGGCGCTCGGGAGACCGCGCTCGGCCGCAGCGGACCGCGAGGTGCCGGCGGGCGAGGCGGGGCCGGGCGGGGGGCCCGGGGGCCTGGGGACCGAGCGCGGGGCAGGAGGCTGGGCCGGGCCCCCGGGGTCGCCGCGGTGACCGGTCCCCCGCCCTCCGCTATCCGCGGGCGCGTCCTGGGAGGGGTCGGCTTCCCGGCCCGGGGGCCCTGGGTGTCCTCGCTCATCCAGGGCTGGCCTGCGCGATTTGGGGAGGAAGCGTCGCGATGAAGTTGGGTCGCTCGGGGTCGCTTCTTGGTGATTCTGCGGACGAAGATCACTAGCGCTTCGGGCTGACTCGCCCGACGGCGCCCCGCGCACCGGCCCAGAGCTGCCCTCCGGAAGCGTGCCCTGGCGCCTGGGCCTGGGAGTTTCCCGGGGCGCCTGCTTCTCAGTCGAGTTGGTCTTTCACTTCGTGAGGGGTGTGTAAGGCGGCTCCCCGTAGGTGAATCAAGGTCTCCAGATCCTGTGAGTGCAGGTCCAGGGTGGCCAGGGCGGGAGGAGACTGGAAGGTGGTCATGCTCCGGGGAGGGAGGAGCCACCGCCGGGGCCTTGCCGAGGGAGTCGATGAGCTCTGGAAGGGCAGTATCAGCGGAGGGAACAGCATCAGAGGTTGAAAGTGTGTGAAATTACTGTGCTTGTGACCCGCAAGGAAAGAGGGGAGGGGAGATGAAGGAAAAGTGGTGGGAGGCAAACTGATGACCCGTATGCCAGGCTGCTCCTGTGTGTGCGGTTCTCTGAGGAGTGACGACCACTCCAGAAGCAGGTGCAGCGATGGCTGGAGAACTAGGCACCTGGTGAGTTTTGCTACAACTCCGCAAGTGACACTTGTGGTCTCTGCTTGGATTGGTTTGTCTTGGTTTCTACTTGGTCTTCAAGTCACTGAGCCTGAAGCAGTTGAGCCTGGCAGACAGCTTACCGGCTGCTAGCTATGTGACAGGCCTGTGTAGGCGTAGGGCCCAGCAGTGGACCAGACAAGGCTCCCCTCAAGGGGCTTGCATTCTAGTAGGAGGAAACAGAGAAGTAAACTGGGAAGAAGTTAGAAATGCCTGTCACACAAAATAAGACAGGGTGATGCGACCTAAGGGGTCTGTGCCAGCTGGACAGTCACAGAGGGCCTCACTGAAGAGGCGGCCCTTAAACAGCAGAGGAAAGAGGACTGCCGGCAGACCAGCTGGTGCAAAGGGCACCCTGACCCAGGAACAAGTCTGACGTGTTTGAGGGAGGCCCGCCTGCTCCTCGCCTTGGCCTCAGGGCCAGGCCCCGAGCTGATGCTAACACGGTGGACACAGAGGCCTTGGAGAGGGTGCTGAGGTGCTGTGCCCCGCTGCACAGACTGGAGTGGGTGTGCTGAGATAGACTCGGGCCACTGCTAGATGGTGACAGAGCGGGGTTCTGAAGGCGGCCGTTTGACTCCAAAGTTCATACTCCCGATGTTGTCAGTGATAGCGAGTCCATCTCAGGTGTGGGGCCACGCTTTAACGCACGTGCCGTCTGTCAGGTGGTTAGGAATCAGTTAACGTGTGCTTGGAAGGCTTTCCACACGTTCAGGTGAAAGAATGAGACGTTGTGGGCAGCTGTTTCTGCTTAGGGCACGTTCTCTAAAGGAAGAGCCAAGTGTCTTCTCTCTAGCATTGCTCTCAGTGTCTCCTTTTAAGTAAAACCACTTTAATGGGAAGCACTTTGGTCGTGAAGAAGTAAGATAAGGAGAGATTCCTAGGGGACCGTAGGGCTGAGGACACTGCTGATGTCGCTTTCTGTTGGTCAGGCTTTGGCCTGCTGGTTGGGTGGCTGGCCCTCCTAGGTAACAGCTTCTAATTTAGCCCCTTTTAAGATACGGAATTCTCCCCAGTTGAATGTAAAAACAAACTTTCCAAAAAGACAGGACCAGGAGCCACAGGTCACCTGTTCAATTTGGTCGTGACTCCCATGAGAGCAAAGGGCATTTCTGGGTCTCCTCCTTGGCACTCGGCCCCTCTGCCCAGGGCTCCAGGAAGTGGTGGCGTGAAGTCATGGTTTCACTTGGTAACACAAGTGTGGCGTGGCGATGCGTGCGGTGGGACCGCTCAGGTTATTTTAATACCTGAGTTGTGTAGTTGACCCTGAGCTACACGGGTTTGGAGTACGTGGGCTCGCTTACTGTGAATGTTCTTCCTGAAATACGTAGAGTGATCCTGGGATACAGAGGCTGACCGTAAAGTTGTACTTGGATTTTCGACTGCAGGGGCTGGTGCTTCTGGGTTACCTGTTCCACTTGGGGCCAGGACCACGTCGTGAGCCTGCTAGCTTAGTGAGTGCACGCAGCGAGGATGTGCCCGGGAAGTGTGGGCAGGCGTGGTTCAGGCTCCTGCCCTGCCATGAACAGGCCAGTTGATGGGGCAGCTCGGGCATCGTGAACTGCAGCTTTCTGTCCAAACGGGAAGGGCTGCCGTGCCTTTCAGACGAGCAGGCTAAGGCCACACCGCTCAGGGGCTTTGGAAGCAAAGTCAGAGCCAGAGTCCACTTCTGTTCCCCAGCCCTGCCGAGGTGCTGCAGCATGAGCTTGCTTGGCGTCTTCACCGGTTTAGGGATGGCAAGTGACCGGGTCTCCCAGATCCTTCTTGTCCCATGGTCCAGCGGCGCCGTGCAGGGCTGGAGGCGTGAGGTCAGGGTGGGCTCCGGCCACCCACTGGCAGAGCTGCTGGACTTTGAGCGAGTGGCCTAAACTGTTTGAGGCCTGACCCTCCTTCATGAAACGGGGGTGACAGTGCCCTTCGCTTCACCTGGTGACCTGGGTTCTTGGAAGCTAAGTCCTCACAGTGTCACACAGAGTCACACAGTGGCTGGAACGGGCAGGAGCAGATAGGATTACCTCCACACACAGATAAGGAACTGGGACAGGTTGGCTGATTACCTGAGATCACGTGCGACATGGCCTGTTCCTGGAGTGGGACCTGGTCTTGGGAGGAGCAGGAGGTGCCCGGCTGGCTGCCGGCACAGTGGAGAGCAGGCTGGTCGGGGATCGGGTGGCGCTGAGAGGAGGGAGGGGTACCAAGGGGGGCCCCAGGAGCAGCCGGAGGCGGTGCTGGGAGAGGCAGGTGCAGCGGTCCACGCAGTGGGCAAGCCCCAGGGAGGTGGACACGGAGTCGAGTCCACAGGACTTCCTAGTCTGTGAGGGTGGCTCCCAGGGCCACTGGCAGAGGCGGGCATGCACCCAGGGCCGCTGGCGCGCCGCCTGCCCTCCTGGCTCTCTGCCAGAGCGCATTGCCTGCTTGCTTCTTTCCCTGGCCGACTTGCGGTAGACACATGGACGGAAGCAGGGGCCGAGGGTGCAGCATGAGCACTGAGCAGACCCGTGCAGTGGTGCTGGAAGAGGGCGAGGTGAGCAAACCCGTGGGCGCTCTTTGTTTAAAAGTCCGTATTCTATTTCCAGAATGTCCGAAGGTGACAGCGTGGGGGAGTCCGTCCATGGGAAGCCTTCCATGGTGTACAGATTCTTCACGAGACTTGGACAGGTGGGTTTTTTGGGTGGCTGAATCATGTAAACATTTGGCCGTGGGACACTGCCCGGGGCGTGTTTGTTTGCGGTCTCCACGGATAGGTCCCCATGGATAGGGTCGCCTCCCTCGGTCTCATGTTCACTCTCAGAATCACCTCCTCCCACCGCCGGGAGCCTCCCGTGTCTCCTGCAGAGAGCGTGCAGTGAGTGGTTCAGGCCTGGGGGCCCCACGCAGCCTAGCTCACATCCTTGTTTTCTGCGTCTTTGCCCAACAACCTTTAAAACATGGAAGCCGTTCTCAGCTCCTGGGTGGCGCAGACTCGGCAGGTCCTGCTCTGCCCTTGATGTCCCCTCTCCCCGCCACCCACGTCCACGTCGCCTCGGCCCGGGGGTGAGGGAGGGCCCACAGCCCCTCGCCCAGTCTGCGCTCGCGCTCAGCCAGACCAGGCTGCAGCGGCCCGCAGCGCTCCACGCCGTGCGTGGGCTTCTGTCTCAGAGGAGGAAGTCTGACTTGGTGAAGAGTTGCACGTACCGATGTGTTGGTTCAGAACTGAAAGTGTACTGGTTTTTAAAATTAAGAAATAGCACCTGGAAAACCTGATAATTATTGAAGCCAAGTCACGGCATGCGTGGGGCCACATGTTTTCTTTACTTTTATGAGAGGTTGAACTTCACAATTAAAATTTTAGAATTAAAGTCAGACCACACATGTGTACACTAGTTACGTGTACACGGACACAGATGCACACCCGCGCACGGACACGCGTGCGCACATGTGAAACTAAGCTCCACGCTGCTCTGGTCCCGCGGAGCTTGGGCGGCTGGGGTTGGGGGGTGGGCTTGGCCCCGAGGGCAGCGGGCGTTGGCGGAGTCCTGTGTGCAGGTGGCGGCTCTTCGGCTCCCCGTTGCCGTCCTCAGGCCAGTCCTCTCCGGGGCTGAAGTCAGGCCTCCCCGTGGTGACCCCTCTGGCCAGTGCTGTGGCACCACCTGCTGTGAGAGGTGCTCTGGTAATACTTTTGCTTAAGGGATGGAGCTGCCTCAGGAATTATTCCAGATAAAATTTGGATGAGTCGTAGTCACTGCTCTGTGTTGGTGACTTGGAGCCTGAAGCAGAGAGCGCGGGGGGTGCGCTGCGGGAGGCGCGGTGGGCTCTGTGACGCGTGGGAACTCTCCTTCCTCCAGATCTATCAGTCCTGGCTGGACAAGTCCACGCCTCACACGGCCCTGCGGTGGGTGGTGACGCTGGGCCTGAGCTTCGTCTACATGGTTCGAGTTTACCTGTTGCAGGTGAGTGTGGCCGCGGTGGGGGGCCGCCGCGCATCGGGCTGCTGCCTTTGCCCCGTCTCTGCGCTCAGGGTTTGTGTTGCAGGAAGTGCTCTCTGCCGATCACTTTCCGGCTGAGCACCGAACGTAAGGGAAGTGTCGGTGCCCGTCCTTTGCACTGGGATTGTTCACGCTTCGCCTGCGGTTCCTCAGGCTCTGGTGCTGGGGCTCCCAGTGCTGCCTCCGGGTCAGCCTGGGGCCCGGCGAGATGGGCAGCGCCCTCTGGCGTCCCAGTCTGCACAGCAGACCCTGTGGCATCCCCAGCCCGGCCTAGGGACTCTGGGGGCTGGAGACTCGTGGGCCGGCTCGTCACACCTGGGTGCCGGGAGCCGTGCTGGTGCCCGAGGAGGGCCAGCCGGGGCCTCCTCCCTGAGCCCTTGGTGACCACCTGGGTTCCAGGTGGGATCTCTCCGCAGGCCCGGAGAGGAGGTCAGCCAGCGTTGCCTCGTGTCCAGAGGACGGCAGGTTGAGGCCTTGTCCAGAGCTTTCTCTCTCCTGGGGCTGGGAAAGACTTTTTGTCATGGAAAGAGACCCCGCCCCCCTGGTACCCCCAGGATTGAGGAGGTCGTGGGCACCTGGGTAGAGACTTCGTTTACTGGGCGCTGTGCTTGTTGGCGCCGTGGGAAATTCCTGCCTAGACTAAACGTAGAAACCCGTTCTGGGTGCTCTTATCTGTATACGTGTTCTCTGAGGAAGCCTGACCCTGGTTCCCCTTGAAGGCCGGGGACGTGGTCTGTTTGGGTGTCTGCAATTAATGTTAAATTTTCTGTGATTGGTTTCAGATTAAAAAAAAAATTTGGACCGTGGTCCATTCTCTGATGGGAAGAATGACCTAGAAATCTTGATCTGGGGAATTGGGAGGGGGCAGAGGTGCCTCCCACACAGGTTGGGTTCCTGTGTGGCAAACTGAGTTTATAACCGACTGGGCCTCCCTCCAGCCCTGTGAGCTGCAGCTGTGTGAACGTGGAACTGGTAACTTCTCTCAGCTGGTTCTCAGTTGTCTGACCTGGAAACATTTAAAGCAGGAAGATCCCATCCTGTTTGCGGGAAAATTTTTAGGCTCTTAAAACGGATAAGGTGGGAGGAGGGCATAGCTTGGTGGGAGAGCATGTGCGTAGATGCACGGGGTCCTGGTTCCATCCCCAGTGCTTCCGTTAAAAGAAGACTCACTGGCCGTCAGTGGACTAGGTCAGGCCATGCGGCCGGCTCTGTCGGGGCGCTGGCCGCTGGCCGCTGTGTGGGCGGCGGGCGTGCGGGCACGCCCCTTCTTTGTCCCCGTGGAAGGTTTGCCCCCACAGTGCTTCTGACCTTGCCTGGCTTCCCTGACTTCTCGATCCTGGATTTCTTCCGGGCAAAGGTTATTAGCAGTCCTGACAGTGGCGGCGGCGGTGTACGTCGCCCCTGGGAGTCTGGGCCAGCGTGTCTTGAGGATGGTTCAGGCCCTGTCGTGCGGGTCGGCTGTTGGCCTTGGGCAGAGCTTGTGACCTGGCGTGTGCAGCGGTGTCCTCTGTGTCCAGCCATGCCCGTCCTCACGCAGGGGCCCCTGGTGCAGCTCGGGCTGTGGCTTTGAGAAACGCCTCCTTTCCACTGCGTTCCCGGCAGGAGGTGCTGGTGGCTGTAGGTACTGGGTGCGTCTGATGGGTGTTTGGAGGCACTTGCTGTTTGGACCCTGGCTTGTCCACTCTTAAGACACACTGCAGAGTTTGAGAGAAGCTGTCACCTGGGACGTTTGCTGTCCTTCCCTCGCTTGTGACCCCCGTGCTTCAGGTTCTGTCCAGACCAGGGGCCCCTCCAGGGTGGTGTCACTGACTGCGTCTGCTTCTCTTCCAGGGTTGGTACATCGTGACCTACGCCCTGGGGATCTACCATCTCAACCTCTTCATAGCCTTCCTTTCTCCAAAAGTGGACCCTTCCTTGATGGAAGACTCAGGTAGAGACCGTCTGCTCTGCCCTGTTTGGGGAGG
This sequence comes from Camelus dromedarius, assembly GCF_036321535.1. Lineage (NCBI taxonomy): Eukaryota > Metazoa > Chordata > Mammalia > Artiodactyla > Camelidae > Camelus > Camelus dromedarius. The sequence continues at coordinate 69,872,728 of NC_087449.1, read as the reverse complement.
TCTGATTGTATACTTCACAGGATTGCTCCATTTTCTTTAGAAACATTTGAAATCCAAACTTGAGACTGTCCTCTGGGTGTTTAACACGGACCTGGAGCCTCTGTGATTGCGGTACTTTGTGGAAGGGCTCGTTAACCCCCGACCGGTCACGAGGGGCCGGCGCTCCTTCAGCCACCCTGTGGTGACAGGGAGCTGAGGCAGGCGGGGCCCTGTGCCCTGTATCCGAGCCGATGTGGGCCGGGACCCCTCCATCGTGCTCACGCTTACCGGCCAGGCCCCCTTCTCCCAAAACCAGGCTCTGAGGGTGGCTCCCTGTGGCTGACGGGGGCCCTGGCAACTGACCCACGGTCAGGCCCCGTTGACGGTGGCGCTCTCTGGTTTCCCAGGACGATGTGTTGAATGTTCTTGGCTCCCACTGCTCCTGGCCTACCTGGGCCACACCTGCGAGGCCAGCCTGGGGTGGGGCGGGGGCGGGGCACAAACGTGGTGAGTCATCATTCCACACATCCTGCCGCAGGAGAACCTGAGTCGGCTCCCTGCCCGCAGTGCCCTCCCGGGTGTGGCAGGGAGACACTTTACGAGCCTGGACGTTTTCTCCGGACTGTTCAAATTGTGACTAGAGCCTGTGACTTTTCTCTGTACGGTATTTAACGAACACGTTAAAGGAAACAACCCTTTGATCTATGCTGCCATATGGGGGTATTGGAAAATCAGAGGCCCCTCTGTAGACCTCAGTTTCTCCTTGCATGATGCGGGAGGCACCTTCCCGCGGGGGCGGGGCGGGGGTGCCCTCCTGAGCCCAGCCCCCGGGAGCAGGTGCTCGCGGCTCCCACGTCTTCTCTTGTGAGCTGTGGCCGTTGCTCCTTCCTTGTATTTTAACATATTTTCATGTCACACAGTTGATGTGTTCCTGAAAATTGGCGTGTGGTTAATTTTTACACAGTCACTTGAAGTATATATATGTGATCTTCCTAGAAAGAAGTTCTAATACAAATCTTCCAAGCAATAAATTGATTTCTAAGGTGGCTAAACATCCTCACTGTATCTTTGGTTACGTGATGTAAATTTGTATTTTGCGTATCAGGCCTGCTAGTTCAGAAGCTCTAGGGAAACTTAAAAGTGCAGTGTTGGAAATAAAAAGATGGGAGACCTGCGCCACCTCTGATGGACATTCTGCCTTTCAGACGACGGCCCCTCGTTACCGACCAAACAGAGCGAGGAGTTCCGGCCCTTCATCCGGAGGCTCCCGGAGTTCAAGTTCTGGTGAGTGCCTCCCGCAGGTGGTCGGGGACGAGGCGCCTGGTCCCCGGGAACAGAGGCTGTGTCCTGGTGAGCCAGCAGCTTCAACTCCTCAGAGAAGCGAGCTTTGTGTTTCCTTGTTTTGAAGCTCACTCACCCACAGTGCGAGTGCTTGCCCAGCTGGGCGTGGAGGTGGGTCGTGGGGGCCTCTGTCTGAGAGCCCAGTGCCCGGCGGCTTCTTGGATGCCAGTTAACACCAGAGCTCTTTGAAGCCACACAGAAGAGGCTGCTTCTGGGGCGGGGGTCCTGGTTCTCGGTAGATTCCGGCCTCAGGAGGGACAGGCTGCACAGCCAGTCTGGCCTGTGTGCTGCTCCGCCCACGGTGGGCCCTCTGGGGGCTCCTTGGCGCGTCCGCATGCAGTGAGTGGGAGACGCCGAACCCGAGGGCTCCTGGGAGGCCAGGCGCAAAGTGGGCAAGGTCGGGTCCTGCCAGCCCCCCGAGGAGGCGGGCCTCCGTGCTCCAGGAAAGGGAGAGCTGAGGGGATTGTAAACAGGGCCTGAGCGGATAGAGGGAGCCAGGGCGGCCCTGCGGCCTGGCTGCCTGGTTCTCAGGACACTGTGCAGCCTCTGGCGAGTGTGGGGCCCGAGTGAGGCTGGGACGGGTTATTCCGGATGGGGGCCCAGCAGCACTCGGGCCTCCATGCCGTCTCCCAGCCGCCTGTCTGAACAGCCTTGGCGCCCCCACTGGTGTTTTCTGCTTTGTGTAATTTCAGCAGAAAATGTTGAGCTTCCAAGCGAGTAAGAACGGTGTTTGTGGTTCCACGTGGTGCGTTACACATACCACCCACAGTGCCCACCCCGCCTGAGTGGGGGCGCACACCCTCCACGGGGCCCCAGGCAGCTGGTGCCCGGTGTCGGCAGCACCGCTGACTTTGTCTTCTTCCGTTAAGGCATGCGGCGACCAAGGGCATCCTTGTGGCCATGGTCTGCACCTTCTTCGAGGCGTTCAACGTGCCGGTGTTCTGGCCCATCCTGGTCATGTATTTCATCATGCTTTTCTGCATCACGATGAAGAGGCAGATAAAGGTAAAAGCCAAGGTGCCTCTGCACCAGGAGGTGGCAGCTGCTGCCCAGTTACCGGTAGCACTACGAGGAGAGACGCTCAGGCCTGTGAGCCGGGAGGGTTGCGTGCACCCTGCTGTCTGTGTGGGTCCATGACAGGGTGGGGCCCGCTTCCCGCCAGCACCACTGTCTAGGCGTCCAGCGAACAGGTTCTCAGCACAGCTCTCTGGGAGTGGGGCAGGCAAGGCCGTGGGTCTCGCCTGAGGGTCTGGCTTGTGTCCTGGGGGTTAGTCAGGGCCCAGGATCTCCCGGATGATGACGGCATGTTATGTCAACATCACCCTAGTATGGGCCTGGGCAGACGGGACAGCCCGGCTTCGTCCCATCCCCACCTCCACCCACCAGGCAGCAGGGGCCTGGGTGCCTTCTTCCTGCACACAGCGGTCACGGAACCTGCCCCCCTCCCCGGGACTCCCAGCGGTGCCATGGAAGGGTTTTCCGTGTCCCCGGGGCACTGGAGGCTTCTGCTGCAGCCCCGCTTCCATGCCCGGTACATAGAGAAGCCGGGCTGCAGGTTTGGGCGAGGCGGTTCATTGGGCATCTGTGCTGAAATGTCTGTCTGTCCCCAGCACATGATCAAGTACCGGTACATCCCGTTCACGCACGGCAAGAGGACGTACAAGGGGAAGGAGGACGTGGGCAAGGCCTTCGCCAGCTAGACGCCGGCCCTGCTGCGGCCCTGGGCGGTCCCCGGCGCCGTCACCACGCCTTTCTTCACATAAAGTAGTTGATTACAAGGGAGTCATTTTCTTTTTAAAAAGGAGCTTCGATTATTTGTAACTGAAATATCAGGTTCTTGAAGAAACTGGCATTTAAACCGAATCGCATTGATTTATTTTTCAGTGCTGGTCAGGTGAGGACGGAATTTTAGTAACGCGCGGGCTGGGCGGCCGGCCGGGCGGGCTTGGGGACGGTGGGCGGGCACTGTCCGCTGGGAGGAACCAAGATGCGCCCAGCCGCCACCTCCAAGGACGCCCGCCTGCGGCCCCGGCCCCGTGGCCCTAGTGGAGGACCTCCCCCGACTCCCACGTGTGTGAAGGAGCTTCCCGTTTGAAAGGTGGTTTTCAAGTAACTCCGGGTTCTGATGCCAGTTTCCGTCTCATCTCACGGAGATGGCAGGTTGGCCTCCCTCACGGTGACTCAAAACTCTGTTTTTACCTACCATGATTGCTTTTGAGGGCCTGAAACTATAAATATATATTATATTTTAATTGTTTGAGATTATTTTGACACTTTTTTTTGATACATGAAAAGTTGTTTTGTTCTTCATTTAAACCTGTTCTCATGCAGCAGCCCCTTTACAGAAACAACTGGTAAGTGACCAGTTTTGTGGGTTTTAACACATGGCTTCTCACTTCCTGCGGGAGACACGGCCCTGACCTGCATGTCAGCTTTTCTGATGTGGTAAAAACAAACAGACGTAAGCGTTTTACTAAGTGACTTTTAAGTGCCAACTTTTATTAAAGACAGTGTCCCCGCTCTCTTGTACTCTTGAATAAACACTCCAGCTCCCTGCGCCTGGGCAGCCCTGGCGGGAGAGGCACAGCCACCCCAAAGGCAAGCCGTCCCTGCTGCGGGCAGCAGGACAGATGGCCAGCTGGGGCCCGCCCCCCGGCCCAGTGCCGACTGGCACACCGGTGCGTTTCCTGCTGGGTCTCGGGTCTCTGGGCGGTTCCGCTGTCCTGTTCACGCACCAAATGTTGTCCACTGCCCGTGTTTTTTCCTCCAGGTTCCAATACCTGTGGTTGGACTCCTTGCTTTTCAGAGGCCACGTTAAGGCCTTTCGTGCCCGACCCTGAATTTTAACCTTCGTGTGTGAATGGATGCAAACCAGTGCTCGTCACCACACTGCAGCACTTGGTGTTCAAACTAGACTTCCTTCCCCCCGTTTTTTAATACTGTTTTCCTAGTAAATACTCAGACCTACGATGAGCACTTGGTGAGAGTGTAAGGAAGGAGTTTCGGGAACTATGGACCCCAACCCCGGCTAGGCTCCCCCCACTGGAGCCAGAGCAGGGCTGCTGCTCTGGTCACAGCCTGGCCTCTGGGCGCTGACCTCTGTTAGCTGAGGCCTGCCGCGCAATGTTCCCGTGCCGCAGAGTCCGTGAAGTCACAGAGAAGCAGCCGCAGGGTCCTCGGCTGGAAGCTTTGCTGCCCCGCCCCCTGGGCCTGGCGGGGCCTCCCCGCCAGCCTCCACCAAGTCAGCTCATCCTCACGGCGTTCCTAACACACCAGCGCGTCTGGAACCAGTGTTTTGAGGATGCCTATGGCAAAGTCCAGCCTTGGGCACGAGTTACGTAGGTTTTATAACCTGAAAATAAAAAGGTGGCAAAAAGTGGGCTGGACACAGTGGGGATGTGTGTAGGCAGCCGGCCTGCACCCTGCTGCGATGGGCAGCCTCCACTCGGGCTGGCTGGGCCCACCAGGCGCTCCAAGCAGGAGGTGGTCGTGCTGGGAGGCCAGGATGCACGCTTCCATCTTCTAAAATGTGAAGCCAACTTGACGCGCTAGAAGGTGCGTGCCAGACATGTCAGGTGGCGGCGACGGCTTCTTGCTTTCTGCCCCGAGAATGGCCGTGTCTGGGCCGCCCCACTGGCTCCGTGACAGGGATGAGGCTTGTGGGCCATCTGGGCTGCAGGCCTGAGCACAGCCCGGCAAGCAGACTACTGGTTCTCTGCTCCTGGTCGGCGCTGGCCGCGCGGCCATGCCTCACCATGTGGCTGGTGTTGGACCTTCCCGTGTCAGTGGGCGGTCGGGGGGAGGGAAGTTCTGGAGGAGTGCTGTGGGGTGCGGGGAGGGCTGACAGCGCTGAAGGCTCAACCGTGCACGGCCAGGTCCAGTGCTCTCCTGAGCTGCTGCCACAGCGTCTTTCGTGACAGAGTAACAAACGGGGATGTCATGGTTTCTGTGCAAGTGAAGTTGACCTTGAGAATAAGTTCTTCCCCTGCCGTCGGAAAGCCTCCTGGGCTCCTCCACCCTCCGTCGGGTCAGCGGTAGTGCCGCAGGTAGACGAGCTTCTGCGGAAGGAACCTCTCCCTGCAGAGGGGACACTCCGTCTGCGGGGGAGGAGGAGGGTCACAGGCTGGACCAGGACAGCCCCCGGCTCCCCGCCGGCATTCCCAGTAACACATGGGATGTACCCACGTCTCCTCTCTATAGGTGAAGGGAAAAAGTGTTTTCTGAGGCTGCAGACCTGAGGCCTTAACCCTGGGCAGTCAGGCGCAGAGCAGGGACAGTGCCTGGCTGAGATGACCGGCCAGTCCACAAGGTGACTCGGGACGGGTGAGGACACTTGGCCACGGAACGACTGTGGCTGTCCCAAGCTTCCTGGGAGTGCGTGCCTGTGTCGGCGGTCCCATCTCACGACGCCAGCGGTTCTACCCCTCAGGACTGGGTCCCTCTCGCCCCTGGAAGTCAGCCCTTTGCCTGCCAGGCACTCCACGTGGGGCCAGCACTACAGGGAGGCAGCGCTTGTGCCCCTAGGAGACTCCCACAGAGCAACTGGGACCCCGAGCCCCAGAGGCTGAGGAAAGCTCCCGGGCAGCACGTGGACGGAGCGGGGCATTGTACACTAGGTGGGCGCAGCCTGGGCCCTCACGAAGGGGCTGGGTGGAGGTGTGGGGGGGGGCCAGGAAAAGGCCTCCTCCCTAGAGTCAGCGCACAAGAGGGGCACAGGCTCCTCCACTCTGGCCACCTGGCTCGGTGGACCCCACGCCCTGAGCTCTCAACGCTGAGCAGCTGGCTCTCACCCTGAGGGCAGGGGTGGCCGGAGCCTTTCAGGAGCGGGGCCACCCCAGACTCCAGGTGTGGCCCCATGAGCAGTTCAGCAGGGCCTTTAGAGACGCGCCGCCCCTCCAGCCCACACAGGAGCTTTGAGGGGCAGGCTCCGAGTCCTCTGCACCCTGGGTGGTCTGCACGCCTGGGCTCTGGGCCACCCACCTTGGTGTCGCACCACTGCATGATGCATTCCCAGCAGAACAGGTGGCCACAGGGGGTGGCTGTTGAGTGCCTGCGCTCCTCCAAGCACAGGGTGCACAGGGAGTTTCTGGAAACCACTCTCACTTCTACGTGGCTCCTGGTGGGAGAAGGGGCAACAGGACAGAACTGAGCCTCCGAGTCCTTCCCTGAGCCTGACGGCCACAAGGCTGAGCCCCCCCTTGGTGCCGCCCCCACGCACCTGCGCTGAGACAGGCTGCAGTGTGGCTTCCACTCCCGCCGGGCGCGCTGCCTCTGCCGGAAGCCGTAGAGCTGCAGGCCCACGGACAGCGCCAGGTGTAGCAGGGATACGAGCCCCAGCAGCCTGTAGCTGGCGCGAGCCCTCGGGTCCTCTGCAGGCAGGCGGCGGACGCGGAGCTGTCAGGGCCCCGGACAGATGGTCACACGATCAGTTGGCACAAGGCACCAAGCAGCCAGGGGGCCAGGCCTCCCCTGGTGAGTGAAACCAAAGCCTGTCCTTCAGTGCCAGGGGACAGTGAGCCCTGGGCCTCTGGCTGAGTTGGGGGCAGGAACGCCTTGCAAGCTCTAAGCACTGAATGGTGGCCAGGGCGCTGCCAGACAGCTCAGGGCCCTGTTCCCGGTGGGAGCCAAGCACTGAGTGAGGAAGACAGCCACAAAGCTTGGAGTCTGCAGGTGAGGACTTCTGGGAGTTGGGGGGCCGGCCAGGGGCCTGGGCCTCAGAGAGAGAGGCTGGCAGAGAAGGCTGCGGAGGAGAGCAGACCCTGCCCCCAGGCCCGCAACTCCCAGCCACACCCATGAAGGGTAAGTAGCTTGCTTTCTACTTCCGTTTCCATTCTCTCAGCTGGGAATGGAGACAGTTGAGTCAGCCAGACGGGACAGAGCTGGAGCCCAGAGGCAGGGCCCTGGGTGCCCATGTAGGCAGAGCCCTGGGGCAGCCCCCATGCCCTGACTGGGTGGAGCCCCCATGTCTCCAGGCTCCTTTGCGGCAGCAGCAGCTCAGCAAACACTAAACACTGAGCGAGGGCGGTGAGGCTGGGCTGGGCTGAGCAGAGGGAGGTGCAGGTGCCTGGGCGGCGCTACCAAGAGAGGCCTGGAGGGGGTGGGGGTAGAGAGCCTGGAGACCCTCGGGGAGGCAGGGGGCCTGCGGCAAACCCTTCTGGGTGAATCTGGAAGCAAGGGCATCACTGAGACCCAAGAGGGGAGGCAGTGTGCCAGCCGTCCATCGAGGTTGCGGGGGGAGACGGTGGTGGGAGGAGACTAGCAGGGTGCTGCAGGAACAGGTCCCCACGCGGTCACCGCAGGGTCACCACCAGGGTGACATCCCTACACCTGGCCTCCCGCCCTCCATGCAGACAAGCCAGAGCTGAGTAGGTCCAGGTGACCCCTGCGACTTACGTAGGTGATGCCTGTGAATCTCTTGGCCATGTGGTAGAAGGCACCATGGATGTAGAACCAGGCGACGTGGAGCCGCTGGAGGCACCCAAGGCCCTGCCTGAGTAGGGACGCAGCCCGCAGGAGCGCTCGCTGCTGCTGCTCCGTCAGGGCGGTGACGTGCTGGTGCAGCCAGCGCCGTGCCCCCCATGGGCTGCGCACACTGGGTGCCAAGCTGCCCTGCAAGGGCCGCGTGCCATCACTGTCGGCCTGCAGCTCATGCTCCAGGTGGAGCAGGGCCTTGTCCAGCAGGTACGGCAGGACGGTGTGCAGCGCAACCAGGACCCCGCGGCGCAGCCTGGAGGGCACCCGGCTCTGGGACGGGTCCACCTGGATGATGCCCACGTACTCCTCCCCGAGGGTCTGATAGCCTGTGGTGGTGGTGGGGCCCCACGTGAGAGACAGGCAGGGACCTGCCAGCAATTTCCTCCTCTCTACTGGATCCCTACCTTTCCTCTAAAGGATGACACTCCACCAGGGGCCCCGCTGCCCGTGCCCTGTGACACGGCTCGGTGCTGAGACCCCTCTCGGGCTATGGGTTCAGCCAGAGAAACGGTCCCAATGGCATCCTGGGCAAAGTATCCAGGGACACAAAAAGAATGAAGGGGACACAGACAAGACAGGAACTCAGAGCTTTCAGAGGCCCGGCCAGGGCTCAGGGCCTGGGAAGGGGCTCAGGGGCCCCTCCTTCCCTGAGGCTGCATCCAGGCCAGTCTAGGGACACTGGGAAGCACTGCAGAAGACCCTCACTCTGCTGGCAGACCCTCCCCTGTCCTCTGGTCCCCTCAGTCCCAGGGTCCCACCAGGGGCTGCAACCTGCAAGTGTGGTGAGACCAAAGTAGGCGACATCTGACAGCAGCTCAATCTCTTTCCTCCACTCCAGCCACTTCTTTGCACCTGAGCAGAGAAACAGCATTATTCCTGACAGGGTGGCGGTGAGGCTCGTGCAGTGGTAAGAATTAGGAACGACCCTCCCTCGTGCTCCCAAGGCCCAGCCCAGACATCCCTGCACGAGGCGGAGACTCCTCTTCTCTCTCCCCTGGCCGCCCATGCTGTCCACTCTGCTCCATCTCCATCTGCCTCGCCCGGGCCACTGAGAGTGTCCTGAGACCTGCCCACCTGCAGCCACCCCCGCTCCAGGACCCACCAGGGTAACCGTTCTAGAGACCAGAAAGGCCACAGAGACAGTGTAGTCCAGTGACCAGAAGCACGAGACCACCCACCAGCACAAATCCCAGCCCCACACTGCTGGTTGTGACCTCAAGCAAGTTACAAGGTATCTCTGGAGTCCCCATTTCCCTGTGTGTAGGAGGAGAACTACAAGTCCTACTCGCAGGGATGTTCTGAGAAAATGCGTTAACGGCCCAAAGCACGGAGAACAGCGTCTGGCACAGAGTGTAAGTCAGAGTGTCGGCAGAACAATACACAGGCCATTTACTCTGGTCGTTGTCCCTCTCCTGCTCAGAGCCTGCTGACGGCCACTATGCCCCGAATTTCTGGTCGCTCCGAACAGGAGCCCGGCTGTGGTCCGGAATCTGCCCCACGCTCCTGCCTCTCCGCTGGGCTCCACCGCCGCAGCTCCAATGAAGTTCCCTCGTGTCCCCAGAGCCGTGGACTCTTTCACACCTGGTGCATGGCCCCAACCCGCGCCCCCGGCAGCCGGGGGGCAAAGCCCGGAGCGCTGGGCTTCTTCCTGATTCAGCTCAGGCCTCGGCGGGGCGGCCGCGCTGAGCCGGCGGGTCTGGGGCTCGTCCGCCCGCCTCGCGCCCCAGGCCGGCGCCCAGGACCCCCCGCACGGCCCCCGGGGCGGGCCTCACCCGCCAGGCTGTGCAGGGCGCCGCCCGCCGCGCTCCGCAGCCCGCCGCGGTAGTAGTCATCCTTCTGCGCCGCGCGAACCACCTCCGGGGGGCTGGCGGCCGCGGGGACCATGGCGCCGGGGTCCAGGACGGCCGCACCCACGGGAAGACGCCTGATGTCGGAGCCGGGCTTGGCGTGCGGCGCGGACCTCGTGCGTCACGGCGCGCGGGGCGGGGCCGGGGCCGGGGCCGGGAAGGCGGGGCGGGGCCGGGAGGGCGGGCGGGGCCGGGAGGGCGGGCGGGGGCGGGGCCGGGGGCCGGACTGAGTTGGGCCCGCGCTGTCTCGCGCGAGACCGTGTTAAATGGGGTCCGTGCAGAGATCCGTGCGGGCTGACGCGGCCTTGAGGGGCAAGCGCAGAGCGGGAAGGGGAGAGTGAACGCGGGGTGGCGCGGGATGGCGAGCGGCTCCTGGGATAGCCCCCAAGTCCTGAGAGGGACGTCAGAGCCAGAGGAGGTGCCGATCCCCCGTTGCGGGATGCTCGCTCGCCCCCTGCGGCCGGAAGTCAAAAGGGGGCCCCCTTGGTGGGGCGCTGGCACCCCCTGCAGGCCCATGGAAGGTGCTCTGGGGCCCGGGACAGAACGAGGAGTGCAGATTTTGGAACCTGGGTATTTACACTGGTGACCGCTCAGGCCCTACAAGTGCAGACCCCTGACCCCTCCCAGCTTCTCTGCTCAGGGGATGGACAGAGAGAGGTCTGGGAGGCCACACACTGTAGGGGACAGAGCTAGGAGAGCCGGGCGCCCAGGCACAGGCCACAGCTGGACTAGAGCTTTGGGGAAGGTCCCTGAGAGGGTCCTGGGGGAGGGCAGTGGGAGGAGGCATTGGACGTGTCCTGAGGGCTCAGGGCCTGGAGCAGATTATAGCATCTGCATCTGCGCCCCATTGGGTAGGGGGCACCCCCAGACTAACCAGAGGGATCCCAGCCTAGGAGAAGGGCCCTTTCCAGGGGCACTAAGGGAGCCATGAGACTAGGCAAGAGAGAAAGAAGCCAGGTGAGCTGGGGGGGGGGTGGGCAGCCTCTGAGGCCCCACTGACCCTGGTGGGAGGGCCTGGTTGAGACAGGCTGCAGCTCTTGGCCTCACTTCCGCTCTCACAGCTCCGTGACACGGAGCCAGGCCCTGGGGACAGGCTCCGAGTTCCTCGGGGCTCCACCAGCTGTGGGCAGGCCCCTCTTGGAGGGACAGGGCAGGACCTGGGTGGTCCCCCAGCCCCTCCTGCTGCTGAAGCCCCTGTGCCCCTTTGGAGTGCACCCCTGGCTGTGTACCCCGTTTTCTGGATGCAGAGGCCACCCACTGCTTTGGTTTTCGGCCTGGGGTGGACCCTTGGGTGAGGGCAGGTGGAGACAGGCCTTCACCAGCTTCTGGCCAGCTCTCATGTAACAGGCTGAAACGCAGACGCCTTCCTGGCCCGGGAGGTGCCCTGGCCTGTGCCCACCGGCACCAGGTCGGATCTGGAGGCAGGTTTGGCCCCTTCCTTGGGGTCGCCGGCTGGCACCTCCAAGAAGCCACTGTCCCCCACTAGCAGGTCCCAGCTCCTTGTCCAGGATTTCATTTTCCGGCCTTTCTTCTCACCAGCACAGCTTTGCAGCGCAGGGCAAGGCCAGAAACAGTGTTATCAAGTTGTTTTGGGGATGTGGGGCCTGGGGTCCAGCCGGGTTCAGATCCACCCAGTCTCCTGCCCTCTGCGGTGGGGCTGGTTGTTAGCGGTGGTCACTAGTGCCCCAGATCGTGTGCTAAGATGACTCGAGTTTGGGAAGGGGGGTCACATTCCAGAACAGCCGGCAGGTGGCACCATCGGCCCATCCGCTCCACCAGGTTAGCCGTAGAATTTTAGGGGATCAGTGAGTGAGTTTCACCCCAAAGAGAGAATCTGGATCAGAACCAAAGACCGGAGCGCCGGCTTGCTGGGCCTCCGTGTGGAGACGGGGACTCGGCCGAGGTGGGGACAGGGCTGGCTTCCAGAGGGAAGTCCTCGCCTGATGACGAAAGGCAGCTCTCCGTGCCCCTGGGCAACCAGGCAGCCCGGAGCCCTGTGAGAGGCCGCGTTCTTGGGCCTGGGACTCTGGGGTGGGCCAGCGGGCCGGGGGCTCTTGCTGGAGGCCTCACTGCATGGCTTCTGACAGCAGTGGCCCCTGAGGCAGGACGGTGGGCGAAGGGCCAGGTGGTCTTCAGGGAAGGCGGCCCCAGTGGGGCAGAGGTATCTGACCAGAGTCCAGCCCCAGGTGAGGCCCTGACATCCAACACTGTGCCTGCAGTGAGGGCTTGCTCTGTTTTTATTTTAATTTTTTAAACAGGGTATTGAATCCAGGACCTTGTGCGTGTTAAGCATGTGCTCTACCTCTTGCCTGCTGCCCCCTCCCTCCAGTAGCAGCTGAGCCTGAGCCCGCTGTGACCGCAGCTGTAAATCCTCTACCTGGTGGAGCTCTCACTCTGTCCGGCAGAACCCCCGGCCTCAGTTCTCTGGTCTGCGCAATGGGGTTGCCAACGTAACGAGCTGGCATTTATTAAGAACCAGTGCACGAATCCACAGAAGCAGGCTTGGGGGGAGGGATCTGGGTCCGGACGCCGCCTGGCTGGTGCAGATGCCGCCCTGTCAGTGGGAGTGTGGTTCTCAGTCCTGTCCCCACTGAATTCAGTCCTCCAGTTGTCAGATTGTCCCTCCTCCAGGTCACTTGCTCTGGCCCCTCACTGAACCTGGCTAGGTGGAGGGGTGGCTCTGCTGCCCACCTCACTCTCCTGGATTCGCCACTCGTCTCCCACCCTCCCCAGCTCCACCCGGCACCTGGTGGGCAAGCCAGGGGCCAGCTGGTCTGTGTCCCTCGGCCGCGAGGCCTGCTTCACCCGACACAGCCTTCCTGCCTGGGCGGCTGCGGTGCTGTCAAGCCTGGCCCACGTAGGCACTCGGGAACTCCTATCAGGAGAAGGAAGGAAGGAGGAACCGGCCCCGGAGTCTAGCTGAGGTGGTCTCACTCACCCCCCAAATCTCCAGGGCTTGGGGTCCCCCCAGGCTGTCTGGACACTGGGCTGGATGCACCCCTGCCCTGAGACTGGGGGTGGGGTGCTCCCAGGCAGAGCCTTCCCTGGACCCCCTGGATTCCTGGGCCCATCCTAGAAGGAGCGAGTGCTTCTCATTGGCTGAGGGGACAGTGAGGCTGAGATGCCAACCTGGGGGTGGGGGTGGCTAGAGAGAGCTGCGTGTACACCTTGGTGCCTGGCCAGGATCCCTGACTGGACAGGCGCCTTAGGGGTGTGCAGCAGAGGTGGGCACTGCTGCCCTTTGTGGGGGGAACCACCTTGTCCGAGGTGGGGTGGGTTGTGAACTGAGCAGCCATAGTTCTGGCCCCAGGCGTGGGGCTGGCATGGCCCGTTTCTCCCCTTCCCTGTGGTGGGAGCCTGGGCAGGTGGAGGGACTGGGGAAGAGCCTGCGCCCTGACCACTGACCACTGACTGTTGGGGCGCAGCCCTCACTGGGACAAACCCAGAGAACCTGGTGGCGGTGGCTGGGAAGCCCGGGAGCACCCCTCACCCCACCAGGCAGCGGATCTGGGCCCTGGAGGTGTGTGGGGTCGGGGTGCAGTGGGCACAGGGTGGGCTGGGTGAGGGCTGCCAGGGGTGGGAGGTGAGTCACGGCTGTAGGTGGAAGGCACCCCAGAACCGAGCTGGGACTCCCACCGGCCCCTGGGGCAGAGGCCTCCCAGCCGAGGGGTGGGGGACCTCATGCTGCAGGACTCACAGCAGTGCCCTGCCAGGGGCTTGCCAGGTGAGGTTGGGACGGGGCTGCCTGGGGCTTGGGCTGGTCTGGGAAGTGATGTCAGGATTCCAGGGCTCAGGTGGCTGGCCAGGGACTCTGCCTGTGGCCAGGGCCAGTGTGTCCCTGTGTTGGCCTGGGACAGGAAGGCACGATTCCTCGCCATACAGTGTGTCTGGCAGGAGCAGAGCTGGTCTGGGGCTCCGGGGCTCTGGTCCACTGCCAGGGCTTCCAGGGAGCCAGACAGGAACCTGGAGCCTGGGGGGCTGAGGAGGGAAGAGGGTACCATCCAAGTGGTGGAGCTAGGAATCAAAACTCAGAGAGGCTATGTCTGGTCCAAAGCATGTGCAGGCACAGGGTGAGTCTCACGTCTGTTGGGTCCCACATCTGTATCCTAATGCCTTTGCCTGCTGCTGGAGGTAGGGGAGGGGCCCCACGTGAGTGCAGCCATCATCCAAGTCTGAGCTGGTTGGTGACTAAGGCCTGGACACTATTGGCCCAAGGAAGAGGCAGTCTGGGAGGGCTTCCTGGAGGAGGAAGTTTTGTACTGACAGGAGAGGCAGGGCTCCATCCAGACAAGAGGCCATCCCCCAGCCTCCCTTAGGGCTGGAGGTGGAGGGGTACAAGCCAGGGCCTTGCAGGGTGGGGCATCCAGAAAACTGAGGACCCTTGAGCACCAAGGGGGGCCAGAGATGGAGGTCTGAGCAAGGACACTGGCTGGGCAGGGGTGTTGACAGTGACTGGCACAGGTCAGCCACATGCTCCCGTCACTGCAGCTCAAGGAGTGGCATCCATTCCAGCACCAGTGTGTGGATGGGCACAGGGAGGTCAGGCCCTGACCTGGGGGCTCATTGTGGAAGGAGCTGTGGGGATTGTGGCCAGCGTGGGAGGGGCGTGTGCTGGAGGCTCCTTGGAGAGACCCTCCCACAGTGCCACTGTCCCCATCACAGCATCCTCCTGATGGGGACAGGGACAGGGACAGGGACAGGGACTGCCGTCTCTGTGCTGCAGATGTGATCTTGAGTAGGTGCTTCCTTGCCCTGTGCCTCAGTTTCCTCCTGGGCTGTGGCAGCCCCGTGTGTGCAGTGCGCCAGCCTGAGGCTCGCTGTGGCTCCCCTTCAGGGTGGGTCCCTGGGGGCTGAGCGGCTCAGGGTTTGCTGGGAGGAGGGAGCAGCGGTGGTAAAGATCTCAGAGAGCAGTGCAGGGACTTGTAAGCGTTTGGCAGCAAAAGTGCTTTGTTTGTGCACTCAGGTGACGATGATGGGAGCTCCTGGGGGTCTGGGTGGAGCTGAGGGGGTGGCCCTGGCTGGGAGGCACCTCAGGTGAAGGTGGAACTTGGAGTAGGGAGGACTTTGGAAGTCGTCTCCTCTTACTGTCCCTGCTGATCTGGTGCTGCAGGGTGCCCTCCTGTGCCATCTTGGCCCTGGGGACAAAGGCTGGGGGCAATGCCTCCTGGTGGTCAGCACAGCCGTGTCCCTGGGCTGGTCCGCAGGGGTGAGCCGCAGAGGCGAGCGTGTGTGCAGTCCCTCCCGGGACCATCAGACAGGTGGGGGAGCTTCTTCCCCAGCTCCACCGTTGGAAGAGGCACAGGGGGTCGGCAGGCCAGTGGGCTTGTCCTCCTTCACTGGGACCTTGGATTCTGGGAGGGGCCGGGGGACAGGCATTTGCTGCCCAGGTCTGGAGACTGGGGGAGGGTGGGTGGGGTCCGAGCCTCCAGCCCTGTCCCCGATTGGTCTGGAAGCAGGGTGGGCAGTGCTGGCAGCCGCCGAAGGGTGGGCCGGTCATCCTCGGGGTGGGGAGGTGGATGACCATGGCTGCCCATGGCCTCAGGCGGGGCATGTCCTGCCTGGAGTTGGTGGCCCGCTGATATTTTGGTTTGTTACAACTGCTCCTGTGCACGCAGCCTCATCGGGGCCATCCCCTCCCCTGGCCGGGAGCGCCCTCCCCTCAGGCCGGGAGCGCCCTCCCCTCAGCCCCTAGTCACTCCCAGCTCTGCCTGCCCAGGGCCTGTGCCGGCTCCTTGGGGTCACTGGCTCCCAGCCCAGCCCCCACTCTCCCGCTTCACAGTCGGAGGAGGGCCCCCTCTGCTGGCCCCGGCGCCCCTCACCGTGGCAGTCCCCTCCCTGCCCAGGGCCGCCTGTGTGTGACCTCAATGCCCCCTGCCCTTCACTGGTGGCTCTGAAGACCACGCCCCCCTCCTAGCCCCCCGCCCGCTGTGCCGCCGCAGACCCACGCCTCTCAAAGGGGCCGCTCCCCCCAGGTGCCCTCCTCCAGCCTCTCCAACCCGCAGGAAGGACTCTCGTTGGGGTCCCAGCTGCCCCTCAGCCTGTGGTCCTCCGGGAAGGGGTCTGCAACGGCCACCCCAGGGTGGGGCTGGTCCTGGGTGTCTGTCCCCTTTGTCTGCTGTTGAGTTTCCCGCTGAGGTTGAAGACAGAGCAAACGTCCAGGAGAAAACAGAGGGCTGCATGGGCACTGGACTCTCTGCATGCGAGTGACCGACGCGGCTGGAGGCTGGCCGGCCCTGGGGCGCAGCTGTTGGCAGACAGAGGGGGGCCTCTGATTGTTGGTGGCTGATGCCCACCCAGCAGTGAGGTGTGGGTGCCACGGTGGTCCCCCACAGGGGGCATGGGGACAGTGAGGGAGAAACAGAGGAACAGAGGAACAGGGTCAGGTGCCAGCCATGGAGGCGACAGAGCTGAGAAGTGCCTTGTCTCAGCTCCCCTGGGGAACCCTTAGAGGTGGGCTGCGAGTTTTGTCTAAGGATGCTGGACTGGGACCTGGGACTCTAAGCCAGCCCTGGGCCCCAGGGACCAGACAGTTCCTTCCAGCCACAGGGCCTTTACACATGCTGCCCCTTCTGCCTGAAGTGCCCCCTCCCACAGACGGCCCCTGCTCACAGCAGCAGCCTGAGCTCAGCTGGGCCCTCTTACCCACCAAAGACTCAGGGTTCCTTTCGGGGCTGCAGGGGGCTGGTGTCCGACAGAGGTGTTCCAGGCAGGGCCTGTGCTGTCCTTCCTCCGGCCCCTTCCTCTGACCCGTCTAACCCCCTGCACTGTGATGTGGAGGCTGAGCTCACCAGATGTTTCTAGTGCCCACCTCCTGTGGGGAGGCAGAGCATGGAGCTGCCAGCTGGACCCCAGTGACGCTCTGGGGTGGAGTGAGTGGGGCTCAGATCTGCCCGGAGAACGTGGGGTGGAACCCTGTGATTGCGGGCCGGCCCCTGTGAGATGTGCTCCTGGTTCGAGGGTGGAGACAGAGCCCCCACGGGCAGGGGTCCCGGGGCATGAAGACACGGAGGGGCCCCCCGCCAGGCCGGGCTCCTCCTGCCCTGGGTGGGCCCTGCGCCTGCGGTCTCTTGCGGGGAGGGCATTCTCTGCCCCTGCTCTTCAGATCGGGAAACCGAGGCTCAGAGAGAGCTTCTGGGCTACACAGAGACAGGCTTCCAAGCCAGCTCTGACCCGAGACGCCACTTCCACAGCAGTCCCTTCTGCAGGCCTTAGGCACACTCCCCGCCGCTCCTGACTGGCCGGAGCGCGGCGGACTGACTACGCTCACCCCCTCGGGCCCCCCGGGCCGTCATCTGACATTTACCACAGGAGAGCTTAGAGCTGGTCACTTAAGGGACAGGGGTGCATCTCACCAAAAATAACAAGCGACTCATTACATGTTAATATAAGTAACATTTTATGGAAAACACTATTTTTTCCCAGAATGGAAAATTCGGCAAGAAGTGTTCTACATTGTTGCGAGTCTCTGAAACGACTGGGTGGAGAAGGCAGCTGGGCGCGCCTGCCTGCTGGTGCACCCCGTCTGCGTGGTGGCGGGAGGATGACGAGCAAGCCTGCCCTTCGGGCAACCGTGGATATGCTTTGATGCTTCATCAAAACTGGACCAATGAGAGCTTCTTTTTTGGGCGGGGGGTAGTTAAGCTTTTATTTATCTTTGGTGGAGGTACTGGGGATTGAACCCCGTACCCTGTGCATTTTAAGTGCACACTCCAACACTGAGCTATGCCCTCCCCCACCGGTAAGAGCTTCTTAAAGGGCATTGAAAAGTAGAACCAAAGCCACATCGATGGCCGTCAGGGACTCTGCTGCGGCAGCACCTTGGGCCTGGTTTTCACTTGGAAAGGTCTTCACCAGTGCGCGATTTTGGACCCACGTGTTTCGGTCATCCGGAGAACGGTGGTTTGCTGAGCTCAGTGGATTTCTCCAAATGTTGGCACATTTCATTATATCACATTAACATCACCACTGCTCTCATGAGAAAAAGCCTTTCAGTCTTTGGAAGCTGTTGGTACCAAGCCAAACTCAGGTCCGCTGGCCCGCGCGCAGTCAAGCCAGACTCCTGACCCCGGTGCTGGTAAAGTAAAGGGCAGCGTTTACAGTAGGCGCCAAGCAAGGGGTCCCAGCAGCTGCTGCTTAAAAGACCCAAACTCCCCCAAGCCATTCAAGGAAAGGTTTTTAAAGACAGGGCGGGGGGGGGGGGCGTGGTCAGCCGTGGACGTTCTTCTGATTGGCTGGTGGTGAGGTCATCGGAAGTCAACACCATCAGCCTTCTGGTTCCAACCGGTCTGGGGTCTGCGTGGGCAGCACACAGTTAACTTCTTCCCCCTGGTAGGTATTTCAGTGTCTGCAAAACAGCTCAAAGGACCTGGCTCAGAATATTATCTGCAGCCCTAGAGGAGGAACTTGGGGTCCGGGACTTCGTTTAATGGCTAAACTGTTATGTTGTCTTGCTAGACTGTGTTCCTTTCTTTCTGCATTTTCTCACTTCTCCAATAAAACGTACTCTTTGGAACTTGGGGAAGTCCCAGGAGATTAAAGTTCTTCTACAGGCAAGAGGCTGGCGGGGGACGTGGGGTGGGGAAGTCTGTTCCAGGAAGGCCCCGGTGGGTCCTGCTCAGTTACACTGACAAACTCTCATGGTGGATACAAGTTCTCCCAGGTGCTAACGCTCATTAAACTACGACTTTTATCGCTGGCGACAGATCCTGTCACTGCATCATTAAGTGGCGGCCTTGCCTCGTCTGTTTCCGAGAGCACAGCCGGCATGCAAACGCACAGCTGTATGGCAGAGCCACGCTTTGTCTACCAGCTGTTCTTTTGGATGAAAAACAGAGTCCGGGGGCTGCACCTAGGGCCAGGGCAGGGCAGCAGCTTTGCCCCCGGAGCAGAGGGGCTGGGTCCCAGGTCGCACACCTGCCCAAGCCAAGTCATCCCCACTCTCGCCCCAGACCTGCCCCTCAACAGAAGCTCTTCTCTCCTGCCCTGGGGCGGGGGCTCTGCTCCCTGAGGTGACCCCCTGGCCCGGACGTGTGGCCGAATCACCCGGTCACTCCCGCTCAGCCGCCGGGTCAGGGCTGCTGGGTTCACTGCTGCCGCACGCGGCCTGGCCGGCAGCCTCTGTGACTAGGCTCTGCCAGCAGGACCCGCTCCAGGGTGGGGAGCAGGTATGGCTCGGGGCGTAGGGAGCTCCTGGTGGAGCATCCGGCTCCAGACTCCCTGGCACGGGGTTGCCCTGACCTGCTTCTCCATCCTCGGATTCCTCCACCTTGGACCCCACTCCCAGCCTGCAGACTGTGCTCGGGGGTGGCAAGGGCACAGGGATGGGCCGGCTCTGGGTGAGGATGGTGTCAGCGGAGGCTTTGGGCAGTGAGGGGCCAACCCTCTGAGGACATGCCTCAGCAGCCTAGGGGGAGCAAGGGGGCGGTCGGGCAAGGCTGGGGTGGGGACCCGGCTGCCGGGCCATCCTCAGGGGCTCCTGCTAGCTGGGGTGACACCGGGGGAACTGGGCAGTGGGTCTGGAAAAGAGTGGGTATCAGGGGAGAGCTGGCCGGGTTGGTGGGGGCGTCTTGCCCTCTCTGGGCCAGCTTCTCCCTTCTGAGAGTGGGGTGTCTGTGGTGTAGGTGGCCCGCAGGGGGCTGCCCCACCCCGACACCCACGCCTCTGGAGGCTGGCACCTCCACCTCTGCCCGCTCCCCCAGGGGGTCTTCCCACACCAGGGGTGCCAGCAGAGGGTGTGGTGGCGCCATGTCCTGGGCGCTGACGCAGAAGGTAGGAGGCAGGAGGGGGAGGGCAGGGGGCAAGGGTGGGCGAGGTCCGCAGGGGTCCCTCTGGACCTCATGCTGCAAGCCAGCCACTCTGTCGGGCATGGCGAGGGGGCGCCTCAGGTATCCGGATGGACATAGTAGCCAGTCGTCTGGGCTGGGAAGCCGGCCCCCGCGGGACACCTGGACGCTCCCTGCAGGCCCCAGCAGCGGGGGCGGTGGGGCACTACGGAATCCCAACGGCCAGCTGAATGCAGCCACTTCATCCCTGGGGTCTTTGGGGCCTGGGGGAGCTGGCGTTTGGTGGAAGCCGACCTCCTGGTCTGGGTGTGAGCATGGCACCCTGGGCACTCGAGCCTGGGCCGGGCCACCCCTGGCCTATCTGGCTTTGTGTCAAATGTCCCAATTAAATGGGGCTGGCTTCTGAAGGGCAGAGGTCCAGTGGCTCTTGGCCCTGGCCTGGTCTGGCCTGGCTCTGAACGATGTCATCGGGGGTGCTCGCCAGTGGGCAGCGGCCAGTTCCCAGAGTGTGACACTGGCACCTGGGCCAGGCTCTGAGCAGGGGCTGGAGGCCTGAGGCAGGAGGCACCTCCTTGGCCTGGGGGCCTGGGCTCCTGGGGTTGACCAGTGAGGAGGAGCAGGCCTTTCTGGGGATGGCCCCACAGCTCCCCTGACCCTCAGCCCCCTCCCCAGAGGAGCTGTTGTCCCTGGAAGCTTAGCTTGGTTAGCCGTGGGGGCACCATCAGGGCCCGGGCATGGCTTGTGGGGCAGGGCTGGGCGTCGAGGGGCTCACGGGCACCTTTGCCCCCCAGGGACTGAACTTACGGGGACGCCGCGGCCAGGCCCACGCTAACAGCTGACCTCACGGTCCTCTGCAGCCTCGCCTCGGCTTGCAGTGGGAGCTGTTGCCTAATTAGGTTCGGCTGTGCCAGCCCAGCCCAAGCCCCACGCCTGGCCTGCGCTCCGGCAGACGTGTCCGGGCATGGCTCCGGGACTCCCGCTGCAGCAGGAAACCGTGGTGCCTGCTCGGGAACCCAGCTGGAGCCACAGCGGCCTCCCGGGCTGTGTGGCCAGTGGCCTGGGGTGGTCTAGCTGCCTTGAGGAACCACCCACAGGTAAGCCTGGGGACTGGGCAGCTGGTGGGGCACCCTGGAGGGGGGCGGGCCTGTGAAGGGCCGAGCAGGCCCGCCAGGCTTGGGTGGGTGAGGCCTCTGGGCTGAAGGGAGAGCCCCGGGCCCTGGGCGCCCCAGGGCCTCTGGGCTGCCTGGCGCCCCTCCCCGAGGATCTGGGGGCAGGCAGACCAAGTGGAGGGCGGGGGGCACACCAGGGTGGAGGAGGGCAAGCTGCCGAGGGCCCTCCTTCCTGGGGGTCCTGGGGAGCCTGGGAGGCTGGGCTGGAGAAGAGCATGAGGTAGGGCTGCTCAGGGGGGTCCCTGGGGGGGGGGTGCTGCCCTCCCACCCCCAGCTCTTCTCCCTTCCTGGGCAGAGCGCGGCTCTGGGGACGTGGACGGCCTGCGTGTCCTGGCATCAGTCCGAGGACTAGGCCCCGGAAGCTCTGTCCTGGGCACGTCAGAGGTTGCTCCAGAACCCAGCGGCCAAGGCCTATCCCCGCCTCTGTGGTCTCCCCGCAGCCCCCAGGGAGGAGGCTCACAGGAGGGAGGAGGCACAGAGGAAGTCTCTGGAAAGAGCTGGCCTGGGTGGGGGTGGTTGGATGGATGGAGAGGAGGTGGAACGGAAGTCTCCAAGCAGGAGAGGGGCCTGAGCAGAGGCTGGGGTGGGACTGAGACTCTGGGAGGCCATGAAGAGGCCAGGCAGGGCCTGGGCCCACTTGTGGGGCAACGGAAGTTAGGGGCCCAGAGCCCAGCCAGACAGCCAAGGGGCAGATGGCAGCCTGGTAGACCAGCGTGGCCGTGACCCACTGCACAGACTGAGTGGTGGCTGGAAAGGCCTGAGACCCCGGACCTGGGAGTGACAGTGGGAACTGCAGGCTGGAGAAAGGGCTGAGGAGTGCCCTGTGCCTTGGGCTCCCCGTGGGGTCTGTGGGGCCCCCGCGAGGTCCAGGGCTGGCCAGAGTCTCCAGCACCATCGTAACAGAAGGTGCTGGCCGGTTCCTGTAAAAGGATTCTTGTTTTGCCTTTGAACTTTATCAAGCTGAGGAACGAGTCCCAGCACAGAGGAACAACCAGCACTTTGGTGATGGAGCCGTGACGTGGGCACAGCCCTCTGGCTTCACCTGCTCCTCCCCCGAAGCCTCTATGTCCAGGGTGGGATGGTGTTGGTGGCCCTCTACCGCCCTTCGGTCCTTCCTGCCTCCCTGCCCAGCTCCCCCTCCCCCAACAGATGGCTGTTTGTTTCCACGGGGTAGTGAGCTGGGCTGCCATCTCGCACTAACCTGGATGGCTGGGCAGGCCTGACCCACCAGCCCCGCTGCCCCTGCCCTCTCTGGGTGTGACGAGTGGCGGGTCCAGACTCCATCCCAGCAGAGGACCTGGGGGGCCCTGGGGCGGGGGGACCTCAGAGCAGCCTCTTCGTTCTCCTGCAGGTGGCCGGCCCCGCTGGTGAGCCAGGACCGTCCCACCTCTCACCTGCTGCTCCCCCTGCCAGGAGCCCCCGCCCCCTCCACGATGGCTCCCTCGCCCGAGGACCCATGGCCGGGTCTGGAGAGGGGACGGCCTTTCCTGAGCACCAACAGCCTGCCAGTGGGTGAGTGAGGCCCCCGGGCAGGCGGCGATGCAGTTCTGTGTTCAGTCCCCAGCGAGCGTGACACCCTGGTCCCACCTGGGGAAAGGGGACCCAGCGTACTCCTCCAGAGCAGGGGGCATCAACATTGGGGGCATGCACCCCTCCTGGTGCTGGGGGAGCACACACGTCCTAGGAAGACAGCTGGGGGCTGCCAGCTCCCCCTCCAGCTCTGCCCAGCTCCATCAGACCCCTGCGGGCCCTGTGCTGGCCCCGGGTCCTTAGCTGGTCTCTCGGCTGCTGGGTGGTGCTTGGTGCCGCCGGCTCTGGCCCTCCACGTGCCACTTCTCCACCTCCTGTGGCCTGTTGGCAGTGACACTGGTGGCCTCTGGAAGCAAGTCGTGCTGGCTTAGGCGCGCGCTCTCTCTCTCTCTCAGCTTTAAACAAGACGGGGCTACAGTCTCCAGACTGTGAAGTGCACAGGCCAAGTGCGCAGCTGGGCGAGGCCCTGCAGCGTGACCGCACCTCGCCCCGTACTCCAGATCAAGAAGTGGGCCCCCCCGCCCGGCTGTACCCTCCCCACCCCAGGGCTCACCGCTCCCTATAGATGTGTTCCCTGCATGTTGATTTTCAATGTTTGGAATCACAGGGTATGCAGGGGAGCCTGGCCAGGTGTCCGAGCCCCGGCCCGAGGGGAGGGCGGTGCCTGGCAGGGCCCTGCTCCTCCCGTAGGTGCCAACGCCAGCCTCCCATGATGGGTGGTTTGCTCCAGGTCCAGCCAGACGGATGTGCCCCTGTGGAAGACTGACACGCTGAGCTGGACCTGGGCTGTCCGGGACGGGACGGGGTGGGGGTTCTTCCTTCCCACCCGGAGAGCTGGCGCCTTTCTCTCCAGGAGTCCGGCCTGTTGGGCTGAGCTGAGGCAGGTGTGCTGTGCCATCCTGACCTGGAGCCAGTGCTCCGGGATGAGGGGAGCTCAGCCCACTGGGGAGCGGGGGTGGGGGAGCGCCTGAGGGGCAGCTCCCAGGCGCCCAGTGCTCTGTGGGGGCTCAGGTCCAGCGAGGCTGGGGGGGCTGGAGGGGCTCGGGGAGCCGGGGGTCTGGGGGGCTGGAGGGGCAGATGCGTCCCTGCATCTTGGAGATGTTTTCTTCTCATAAGCGTTGCTGGGCCTGGTGCCAGGGTGCAAACAGAAGGGCTTGGGGGTCTCCCGCTGTGTGGGCTTCTGAGGTCCCAACCATCTAAGGGGGGCGACCCCAGGGAGTGCAGATTTCTGGTCTGTGGGCCCCCTGCTGAATGGCAGGGCTGCCTCTGGCGTCGTGGCTGAGGGGACCGGCTTCCTTGTGGCTCCTCTGCAGCTCATGGGACCCTGACTCAGCTCTCCTGGAAAGTGGGGGAGGAGGGCAAAGAGGGAGGGTCCTGGGGTGAGGGTCTGCTCAGCACCCAGCCAGCATGGGGCCTGTGGGCGTGATGACAGGTCGGCATCTCCGTGAGGTGTGCGTGTGCGTGTGCGTGCACGCGAGTTCGTGCTACTGAGTACCTGCTCTTGCTGGGGTCCCCATGCCCCCAGGAGAGAGCTGTGGTGGAGAGCCTGTTTGCATGTGCGTGCACGAGCGGCAGTGCGAATCTGAGTGCCTGCCCGTGAGGGTCTGCGCACGTGCACGCGTGTGTGTAGGCGTTCGTGCCAAGGCCCCCCTGCACCCCCAGAGCCGGCGCTGGCCCTAACTTGCTCCTCCCACCTTTCCCAGATGTGCCCAGGCAGGTCTCTCCTGCCCGAGGGGGATGTCTGCTCAGAGGCGTGCCGTCCCCTGCCTGAGCTCTCAGCCCCCTTTTCAGCGCAGTCTGGAGTGGACACCCAGAGGGAGGGGCGGCTGGGACAGGGGAGGGGAGGGGAGGGGCCTGCAGCTCTGGGGGTGGGGAGGTGACTAGACCTGGGAACGCTAATGTCTAGGGAAGGGGGCTCCACCCTCAGCCTGCTGACCCCTCCCGGGGCTCCCCACTGCTCCCTGTCCCCCTCCGTCCCCCTCCACGCCTGGTTGGCTGAAGCTGACGGCAGGCTAGGCCCTGTGTGGGGCACCGAGCCGAGGGCAGAGGCGACGGGTCCTTCTGGCCCTGGAGGCCCTTCCAGAAGGCTCTGGAGGCGACTCCAGTGAGCAATGAGGTTTCTCAGCCATGAGGGCAGAGGAGGCCCCTGGGCCCAGGCGACAGGCTCAGAGCCTGTGAAGTAGGTCAGTGTGTCCTGGAGACTATCTGGTCTCCTTGCAGTCAGAAGGCTCCTTCTTGGTCTGGCCTGAAGCATGTCTGGGCTCCTGTGAACGCAGGGCCTGTCCTGGCTGGTGTCAGCTCTGTCCCCAGGCCGCAGGCCCAGTGGGTGTGGGCAGCAGTGAGGGCAGAGCGGTGCCTGGGAGGGCTGGGCCTGGGGTCTGCTCGGGAGCCCTGACACTCAGGCTGTGGAGCCAGGCTCAGGCTGCTCATGTGGGGCCTGGTGACTTACCCAGCGCTCACTCTGTGCCACACGCACTGGGACTTGTGGCCACCATGTCCGTGATGGGGCACAAGCCCTGCTCTCCAGCCCAGGCAGTGAGTGTGACTCTCATCTCGGCCTTGGCCCCTCGGCCCCAAGCAGACCACCCGCACTCCAGAGAGAGAAGCCAGCTGAGCCTGGGTAGGTGGACAGGGTGAGGGCCAGGCCAGAGGCCAGGGCCGTGAGACAGCGGTGGAGGACGGCCGTGCCCCCACAGTGTGGTCTTTGGTATCCCTGGTAATGGGTTTCATTTAGAGCTACTGAGGGGGAGGGAGAATGCAAATGAGCTGCCATAAGGTTGTGGGGTGACCGGGAGGGTGCGATCTGGCCCCCACCACCCTGGGGCTTGCGGCACTGGGGTCTGGCACAGGCCCCACGCCCAGGGCCTGAGGCACAGTGGGGGCACTGCTGGGGATGATGAGGGCCCCAGCTGCCCCAGGCTGGGCCCCTCCCTGGTCCTGGCAGCACCCTCACCAGGCTCTGTGAGCTGCTGGCCTGAGGTGCTGCCAGGGTCACCATGCCAGCTAGGCCAGGCCTGGCGGATCAGCAAAGGGGCCAGTCATAGTGCTGGACCCGACAGGCCGAGGGACCAGAGACAGGGAGGTCTCAGCAGGGTGGACGGAGCAGGAGTGGCTGCCTGCCTGGGTCTCCTGGCCGCTGAGGGCCGGCAAGTCCTCCCTGGCGCCCCACTGGGTGGACGAGGTGGCCAGCCAGAATGCCACTTGGCCCGAGGTTGCTGAGCCACAGCTGGCTTTGGAGCCGCGGCCCAGGCTGGCTCAGCGTCCCAGCCAGCCGCCTCCTGTCCCCACAAGTGCCTGGAGCAGGAGGCTCTGGTCCTCGTGCTGCTGGCGGAGGGGACGCGCATCCCAGCCCAGGGGACTCTGGGCGCGAGGCGGGGGAGGGGCCTGGGGTGTAGCGTGAGGCCCAGGGGCTTCGAGTCTTCCCCGGGGCCTCCACACCGGCTGTGTTGGCCTCACTCGCGTTTCTCTCACTCGCGTTTCTCTTCTCCGGACCGTGACAGCAACACTCATCCGAGGAGACGCTTCGGGAAGCACAGAAAAAATCGCCTTCCATGAGCCTTTGTGTGCTGGGTTCTGATTCTGCTCCATTACTGCCTGCCCCGGCCCCTCCCGCCACGCTGCCCTGCGCCCACCAGGACGAGCCCAGCCCTGGGGGCTCAGACCCCCTGCTTCCCTTCTGACCTTTGCCCGTCCTTCTGGAGCTTGACTTTTAGCGGCCGCCGGGCTCTGGTGGACGAGGCCCTGCAGCTGTCAGCACGCCTAGGAAATGTCTGAGGGCTGGCTATTACAAACTAGGCTGCGGGAAGACTCCCGCACACGCGTCTGTCTGTGCCTCCGGCCGGCTCCTGGGAACTGCAGCAGCGGCGTCTGATGTGCGCGGAGCTCTCTGAAGCTCCCGCCGTCAGCCTCCCGGTGGCCAGAGGCGCCTTTCCAGAATCAGCCCCCGCCTGCTGCAGGGTCAGAGGCTTTTCCAGAGGAGGCAAGGTGTGTGGACTCACCTTCAGGGTGTTCCCGCCGGGGGAAAGCGGGCAAGGCTCCCTGGACAATAGCGCCTTCATTCTCTGGGCTCCCCTGGGGGGCCTCTGTGCCTCTGAGCAGGTGAAGCACCAGTGAACACTGTGAGCCCACCCGCTTCCCTCTGGTGCCCACTCATGGTTTGCTGGCTCTTAGCTTAGGCACGGTTCTAACAGGCGGCCCAGGGCCAGCCAGCCAACTCGACTCTCGTCTTCAACAGCGTGGTAAGGGTCTTTTCTCCAGAAAATGCCCCACCAGCGCCAGCAAAGAAGCATCCAGCTGCTGGGTTTCCTAGCCAGGGGGACAGGAGGATGGAGCCTTTCTGGATGTGGCCCCCTCTGGGATCCAGCGGGCCTGTGTCCCTGGTGCCAAGGGTCCTGAGGCTCCTTGTCATCACGGATCCCAGGCAGGCTGTGTGAGTGGAGCTGCGAGTTGTTTTTGTCCTCAGGCGTCCGCACTGTGTCCGGGGCCTCCAAGTACCGGGATGGGAGACGTCTCCCCTGGAGCTTGCTGCTCAGGGAGATTTATTCTGAGAAGTGTGAGGCTCCAGCTCCCTCCCAACCAGCCATGGGCTCTGAGCCTATCAGGCATTAGAACCGTGCTGGGCCCTGGGGCGGAGGCCTGGCTTTGAGGCTGCTGGAGAGGCAGACAGGCCCCAGGCCATCCTGCCCAGACTGCAGGGGAGAGGGCAGCCCACAGCTCAGCCCGGGGAGGAGAGCCAGACAGCTGGACTCCCGTCAGGGAGAAGGGAACGGGCTGCTGTGGTTAGAAGCAAGGGGTGGAACTGCGAGCTGGTACCTTGGTTGTCGGGTGCCAGCAGTCAGGCTGAGGATGCAGCTGGGGCCTGCAGGCTGCTTCCTGCCAGGAGGAAATCTGGTCTTGGGCCTCTACTGAGTGAGGCCAGGGGAGCACGGGGCCCGATGCACTGGGCCTGGGACTCCTCTGAGCCGACTGGTGCTGGAGGCTGGCTCCCCAGCACCCTACCCAGCCACCCAGGCCACAGGAAGCCAGCACCAAGCTTAGCAAAAGGGTGGGTGGATGTGTTTGTGAGGTGAGGGGTGGCAGGTGGGAGGAGGCCCTCTGCAGGGACCGGAAGGGGCCCTGAACCTTAACAGGGGTCCCCTGGTGAAGCTCCCTGCCCTGGGCAGCAGGACCTCCTGGTGTACAGAGCGGGGGTGGGGGCAGCGGTGGTAACAGCCAGCCGTCAGTGGGGCTCAAGTACAAGGTGGCTCTGCTGTGATTTGATGGGGAGGCTGCGTTTCCGTGTCTTTTGCAGTCAGCCCTGTGGGCTGGTACATGGCAGGCATTCTATGCGGGCTCAGGCTCCGTGCCCCAAGCAGGCAAGGGAAGGAGCAGGCAGCCTGGACCTGCCCTGGGACGAAGGGCTTTCTTTCCAGCATCCCGTGATGGATAGACTTGGGCAGCAGCCTGGCGTCACGGCGTCCAGCTCAGGCCCCTGCCTCTCTTAGCCCAGAGACTTGATGTCCACTCTCACCAGGGACCATCCAACTCGCAGTGCCCCGCCCCTACTCCTGGCCAGGTGCACTTTGGACAGCAGGACAAATCTGCCCGAATCTCAAACTCATGGGCACGAAAGTTCTACTTCAGACCCCACCCCAGTTTTCCAGTCTGAGTGGACAGCATCTTTCCTGTGGTCCTGGAGCCTGAGTCCTTGTCCTCAGTGTCTCAGGTCTCCACACTTTTCTCCGCCTCTGTGGCCCTGCTTGTCTGAACCAGCTGGGGGTCCTTGTTGCAGAAAGACGTATTACAGCTCAGTGCGACAGCAACCTGGATCTGGGCAGGAGACCGAGCAGCAAGCACTCCGGGAATTGGAGAACTCGGGTTTATTACAACAGCACGCCCAGCGAAGTTAAGACTCCAAGCTCTGGACCGTGTCTGCAGGGTTACACAAGCTTTTATAGGCTGCCAGTTTACACTTTGCAACATCATATGCAAATACGGTATAACAAAAGTTGACTAATTAGGAGCAAGCTTTGTAAAAATGGGCCAATCAGGAGGGAGAGAAATAACCAATCAGGAGTGAGGGAAATGGGCCAATCAGGAGTGAGAGAGATAACCAATCAGGAGTGAGCTCCATGCAAATGAAGCACTACAAATGGACCAATCAGGAGTTAGCTCAGGGAACCAATAGAATTTTAGGGCTAAATTCCACTTTCCTAGAAGTAAGCTGTTTGAGAAGCAAAGAATGAGATAGAGCTGCTGGGCTAGGGAACCCGGATGGTGCTGGCAGGAGAGCAGTGGCCCTGCCTGGGGGTCCTGTGGGTCTTTTTTATGGGGCTTCCCACCTCATCCTGTGTCCTGCTGGGCAGGGGCCTGCAGCCAGACTTCCTGCCTCCCACAGCCCCCCACCTCCCTCACTCCTTTCCCCTCCCCCACAGTCATCTATCTCAATGTTCTTCTGGGCATGACTCAAGAAAACCTCCTTGCTTTTGTCTCTAAGACCCTCTGTGATCTGGCCCCTGTATCTCTTTCCTACCTCGTCCCCCCAACCCCATCCCTCTGCTCAGCTCCCCCTCCTGCTGTGTCCCCTCCAGGAACCCTCCTAGTCTCAGCTGTGACAGTTTTTGTCAATAGTGTGGCAAGTTGGTGTTTCATGCTGGTCAGTAGGCAGAGGCCACCTCCAGGGCAGGGGTCTTGGGATGGGGGCCCACTGAATTCCTAGCCACTCAACCAGGCACCCTGGGGACTTACAGAGAGTCTCAATGGTTACAGAAATGAAGGAGTGAACAAGTGAATGAATGAATGAACTAACGATGAGCACAGCAGACAGGCTGGCTACCGTGAGAGGGCCACAGCTGGTTTATAGCAGAGGTGGGTGTGGCAGGCTAGGGGCTTGGGTGGGGGTGAGAAGAGGGGGCAGGGCCCAGTGCCCCGTGGTCCAGAGACCCCCTGGTGCGGCCCTGGGCTGAGGGTCATGGGAAGGCCTTGCGGAAGGTCTCTCGCTAGGGATGACCCCTTCGTGCCACCCTCTCTCTCTCGCCCCCTCCCCACATTCCAAGACACGCTCCCCTCCCCCACTTCTCTCCCCGCCTGTTACCCAGGGCCTTCCCTGCTCCCTGCAGGCCAGTGACCCCTAGCCAGGTGAGAAGGCAGTGCTGGGCACTAGGTGTGGGGTGGGAGGATGGGGAGGGGGCGGTGCCTCTTCACCCTGTCCTGCCCCAACCCGGGGCCCAGGGGAGGGCGCCTCCAGCCACCCCTGGCCTGGGGAGGTCAAGGGCCCTGCCCTCCCCTCCCGCGCCCCTCCCACCCCCACAGAACCCTGGGCCCCAGCACCATCGGTCCCTCCTCCCTGGCCCTCTGGCCTCCACATCCACGTCCACGTCCACGTCGACTGTGAGATGCAGCTGCTCTATTTTCTCCCCGGCGGCCTCGGCTAACCCCCTCCCTGCCCACCAGGCTCCCACCCTTCCCCATCCATGGGCACCTCGCAGGCAGGTCCCAGGGCTCCAGAGCCCCCGGGGCAGGGGGCGCTCACGTGTTCGTGAGCATCGACCTTTGCTACCTCACTCGCTGGACGTGGGCTGCGCTGCCCCACCCAGGGCTCCAGGCTGCCTGGGAGAGCTGAGGCTCTGGCCCTGCGGACAGCGGTGTTAGACGCCGCCTTGACCAGGCCCTCCTAGTCCTGAGCCAGCTAAGGAGACCTTCCCTGTCCTGCCAGACCCAGAAGGAACTCCCCATCCCTGCCAATGAAAAGAGGCCCTTTAGGGGCAGGATACCTGGTCTCAGGGGACTTGGAGCAGGTGCCTTCCTCTCTCTGCACCTCAGTTTCCCCCTCAAAGGATAAGTGGTGTCAGGAATCAATGGTTCCTAAGGGCCAGCAGTGCCTGTAAAGACCTCTGGCCCATCAGAGATGGCCTGCCTGGTGTGTCCCCATCCCATCTCTAGTTGGCACCAGCTTGGCACAGCAAAGTGCCCTGGGGTCTTGGGGCAGGTAGGTCAGCCCTGCCCTGGGCTGGGGGCCGGGTCACCCAGACCTCCTCCTGTGCCCACGGAGAAGCCTGGTTACCACCCAGGCGGGCGCTGGCTAGCCTGGCCACTGCTGCCCCGGGCTCCGGGCTCTGTGAGCAGGAGGCAGGAGACGGTGGGGGTGGGGGGTGGGGACTGGGATCTGATCCTGCACGTTGACTTGAGTTCTGATCAAGAACAAGACGTCTTAAGACCAGATGCTGGTGAAAACTGAAACGCATTTTCTATATTTAGCAGGTGAGAATTGCACATTCACCCAATTAAGCTTATTGATCTGGCAAATGTGCACCCGCTCTGCCCACGGTGCTTGCTGCGCCTCTTGCTGCCTCTGTGTGTGTGTGTCTCTGGCCCCCGTGTCCTCACTGGTGACCTCGGGCTGCAGAAGGGTCTCTGAGCTGAGCTCTCGCCGGGGCCACCGGTCATACCCGGAGCCAGACCATGCTGTCCGTAGGGGTGGTCTCAGGGTACACAGGGCAGCGGGTCTGTCTGATGAGCAGACATGCCTGAAGCCACCTGCAGCCCGGCTGGCTGGTGTGTTTGGGAGAGCAGTGTGCACAGGGTGCCCTGCCTGCAGAGACCTCACGATCTTGCTGGGCAGCATAGATCCGAGACGTGGCATAGCCCCTGTGACTTCTCAGGGGAAGTCCTGTCACAGACTTGGAATGGGTGAGTGCTACGGATGAGGCAACCAGGGAAGGCTTCCTGGAGGAGGGGCCTCCCTCCAGGCCTTGGGAACCAAGTGGGAGTGGAGGAAGCCAGTTGGTGGGGCCCCCTGAGTACCAGGCTGAGGGGTCTTATGTCAAGTGGCTGGGGTGGCTCTCAGTGGGGATGACGCTGAGCTGGAGTCCAGGCTGTCGGCCTTGGCTGCTGAAGCTGACCCCGGAGGACCTGGTGGGTGTGACAGTCACGTCTGTCCACACACCGCATACTATGTGCAGCAGACTCTCCTCCACCCAAAGGCAGGCCTTGTCAGAAGGCCTGGAGCCCTGCCTGCCCAGAGCTCCTGTGGCCTCTTTCTGGTGATTCTTGGCGTCTCTGGCTCACAATGGAGATTTCTTTCAAGGTTTCCTATTTGCATTTTAATTTTGGCTTCATGCAGGAGCAAACCTGTCTCTCTGTCTCAGTCTCTGGGTGTGAGTGTCTCTGTGTCTCTCTGTCCCGGGTCTTGGACTCTCAGCCAGGTCCCCTGGGCACAGAGGGCGCATCCCCATGGGCTGCTGGAATCTCACTGTGCCCAGGCAGCCCCGCTCCCAGGACTGGCATCTCTGTCCCCATGAGAAGAGCCACCCTGCCTCCAAGCAGAGCCCCCTTGCTGCCTGGGAAAGGTGTGCAGGTGTGCAGGTGGGAGCCACTGCCCACTTGGGGCACCCAGGAAGTTTCCCTATCTGCCTGCACCCAGCCCAGTTCCTCTCCACCAGGCAGTGATGAGAGGGGTGCTCAGGGGCTGTCACTCAGGAAAGCCTTGGAAGGCTGGGGGTGGGCACAAAATGCAGGAAGGAAGTCCCCAGTCCTGCCTGATGGGCTCCTGCTGTGATGTCTCTGGAGTACCCAGACATGTGACCACAGAACACTGTAGGACTCGGCTGGGTGGGAGTCCCGTCCTGGCCGGGCTTGGCTGCTGCCAGCTCCGGAGGACCTGGTGGGGCTCCTTCACTCTCACCCAGCCTTCCCTCTTGCCCCATTTAGCTGCCCTGCAAATTTCTGGCTGCCTCCATCCTCTGCCCTGTTGTTGCGTATCCACCTTCTCACCCATCTCAGGGTCCTGGGGCATTGCTGTCCAGGGCAGGGCTGGGGAGGAGGGAGAGGCGTGGGCGGCCCCGGCCTGGCCTGGGCACTAGGCCCTGATGTGGGATGTGGGCAGAGAAGTATTCCTGGAGAGGGAGCCAGGGCAGGGTGCAGCCGAGGGAGCCAGGAGGCAGCCTTCCCTGAATGGGGGGCACCAAGCCCGCACCTGGAGCCCCTGTGGTGGTCCTGGGGGAGGGGGCGCTTCTCTAATCACTGCCTCTGCAGCTCTGACAGCCCCTCACAGAAATGTGGGCAGAGTCTGTGCCACCGGCTTGCAGACCATTTGGAATGCCTGATGCCACCCTGAGCGGAGGCTGCCAGAGCCTGCCTAGCCTCAGCTGGGGGACACAGCCTGCCCAAATGCACACCCGGGTGCAGTTTCCAGGGCAGGTGTGCAGGACTGAGCTGGGGTTGAAGCTCAGCCCTGGTCCAGTGACCTGGAAGGCAGAAGCCGTGAGAGGTTAGCTGGCCCCGGCAGGTGCGCTGCCCGGATGCTGTCTCTTGGATCAGCTTTTGCACCGAGCGGGATCTTGAGGCCCGCCTGGGAGTTTATGGCCCAGCCAAGGATTCTGCTGTGTGGTTTGAGGGAAGCCAGGGACCTCTCTGGGCTGCAGCAATCTGGAAAAAACCTTAGAAAACAGCGGGTCTTGTAACTGGGTCTATGGGGAGCTGGGACATGAGCCTGTATCTTGTCTCCTGTTGCCACTAGACCAGGGCCAACCAGTGGGCTCCTGGCCTCTCTGGACACAGGTGCCTGGCTGGACCTGTTCCCTTGACCTGCCTCTCCCTCTCCTCCTCCACTGCAGCAGAAGCCTGTAGGGTAGGGGTAGGGGTAGGGGTGGGG
This sequence comes from Camelus dromedarius, assembly GCF_036321535.1. Lineage (NCBI taxonomy): Eukaryota > Metazoa > Chordata > Mammalia > Artiodactyla > Camelidae > Camelus > Camelus dromedarius. The sequence goes on along the minus strand of NC_087449.1, from coordinate 69,839,976 downwards.
GTGGGGTGACTCCCAGGAAGCCTGATCTGGAGATCCCATCAAGAAGGGTCCCCAGGGTCCAGCACCTGTCTCTGTCACTGCTTTGGTGGCCCTTCAGCACGTGATGCAGTGAGACGGGACGTGTGCTGGGGCTAGTGGCTGCCTGGGGGCATGGGGCCAGTTTGGGGAGGGCAGGCAGTGGTCCAGCTCCCACTGTTTCTCTGGGTCTTCATGCTCTGTCCAGACACGCAGGTCATAGTTTCCAAGACAGCAGTGCTGAGCGCCCTTCCCCCAGCCCGGGCCGGCTGTGCCCTGCTGTGAGCTAGGGGGTGCCTGGCGCACCGCAGAGGAGCCATTCTGGGGCTGGGCTGCACCCCTCCCCCACCAGCTCCAGGCACTTGTGCAGGTTTCTGCACGTGCCACGTTGCATCTTGGGGGAGGGGTGCTTCAACCACCAGGGCGGCGGTGGGAGGGAGTAGGACCGTGCTGTGCCTAAATCTTGTCGCTCTCGGAGCTGAGCCGCCTGGTTCGCAAGTTCCCAGCCTCGGAATGGGAAGCAGTCTCGGCCCTGCCCCCTTCCCGGTCCCGCCGCTGGGGCCAACCGGAGAGGGGGGAGGGGGAAGTGTCTCGAGGGGAGGCTGCGGGCGCATCTTTGGGGGGAAAGTACTTTGGCCCAGCGGGCGCGGGGCCGGGCCGGCTGGCCCCACTGTGCGCCCCGCGCCCCCGCACCGGGCTCTGTGCTCTGCGCCCGCGGCCCCCCGCCCCCTCCCCGCGCGAGGCGGGCAGGGGGTGTGGTGCGGGCTGCACGAGTGACAGCGCTCTCCGCGCGCGGCGCCTCCACGGGGCGCGGTGTCAGCGCGCCGAGCCCGCCGTGCGCACAGCCCGCAGCGGGCGTCCGAGCCGGCCGGGCGATGCCGCCCGAGCCCCAGCCCCAGCCGGAGCCCAGGGCCAGCCGCTGACGCCGACGCCCCTGCCCCGGCCGCCCCCGCCCGCGCCCGCGCCCCCGCCGCCGCCGCCGCCGCCGCCGCCGCCGCCGCCGCCGCGGAGACAATGGACGCGGGAGCCGCCCCGCCGAAGCACAGTAGGTGCCGCGCCGCTCCTGTTGCAGCGCCTGGGGCTCGGTGGACGCGCGGGGGCGCCGCTGCCCTGGGCGGCCCGTCCCAGCCGGCGCGGGGAGGGGGCGCGCGCTGCTCGCCTCGTGCCCGGCGGCCTGGGCCGCCTGATGGGCCGAGCTGCTTCCGAGGTCGGGGTCCCAGAGGGGAGGGGTGTGAGTCTAGGATGGCGCCGGACAGGTGAGGGGTCCTGGGCTCTCTCCGAGGCCGCAGTTGCGGGCTGAGGGACCTGGGGGCCGCCTTCCTGCTAACTTTCCTCCCCTGGTTGAGGACGGATGTCTCGTTGGGGACCCTGAGCTGAGACTGAGGCCAGGCCAGGGCACCCCACCCCCTCGCTGGCGGGCAGTGGTACCGCAGGGACTCACCGTTTAGGTCTGAGGGGAAGTTCTGAGTGGACGTTGCGCAGAAAGGGGAATGGCATATCTGCCTGGGCTGCGGGTGCTGCTTCTGGCTTTGGGCCAGCCTCTCCCAGCGCTGGCAGGCAGAGGTGCGATGGGCGCTGCTGGGGCCAGGAGAGACCTAGCCAGGCTCCGGGGCAGCTCTGCCCAGGCTATCTGCAGGTGCTGGTGGGGAGTGGGGGGAAGCTGTCCTTCCTGGGGCTCTGGGCCTGGGGCAGGCATCCTTTAGGGAATGTGGACACTTCTGGAGCTGGCAAAGATGCGGAGGAAGCAGGAGGTGTCCCCTTCCCTCTTCTCCGCCCCAACCCTGCCCGGTGACCCTTGAGGTGGACAGAGTGACCACTGACTTCCTGCTGAGGCTGGCCTTTCTCCCATGGCCTTCTGCTCCCCTCACCCATGAAAATGTACCTGGTCTGTCCCTCTATGCCTGACCTCTGAGAGGTGACACTCAGCTCCCCTGGCGCCTGGTCCACAGGGCCCGAGTGCTGTCACGGGGAGCCCCATTGTGATGTTCCAGGGTCTTCTGAGCCCAAAGCTCATTAAGAGAGGGGAGTTCAGGCAGGTCAGAGGTCATTGTCACCTATCCCGGTTGGTGGGGACGGGAGCCAGCCTGCTTGCCCCCCCAGACCCTGCGATATCGGAAGAAATGGGCTCTAAAGACCCCCCAGCAGCCCCCAGCCCTGTCATAGTCCCTCTGTGCTTAACCCATAGTCACATTCTCTGTGTGGCTCTACCTGGAGGGGGGGGGGTTCCAGAAAGGGTGGAGAGACAGGTGGAGCGTGTGCTGTTGGCCATGTCTGAAGGGTCCCCACAGCCCCCTTTTCTGGGGCCCAACTGCTTAGTGGCCCTGCCCCAGCCTGCACCCAGGATGTGAGGGGGCTGACCCTTTGTCAGGCCGTATAGTGTGTGTGGTGCGCCTGGGGCTTCCCGGAGGGTGGGTCTAGTGGTCTTGATGTCTTGGACCCGGCCCATCCAGGATGCGCAGTGAAACCGAGGCTGGGGTGGGGTCTGCAGGGGTCATGCCTGTCACCCAGCCACTGGCTGAGCTGATGGGACTGCTACTGGGGAGCAGCTGGCGGCCCTGGGAGGATGTCGGGGAGGCTGGCTGAAGCCCCTCCTGGGGGTGACCAGGCAGGGACCCCTTCACCTGGGGCTTGGGCCACGTCTGTGGGGCCCACAGGTGCCAGGGGAGCTTGTGGGTGGGAGAGACCCCTGCAGACCTGCTAGGAGGTTCCCTGAGGCCCTTGCTAAGGGCCGCTGAGAGCTCGCGTTACGTAATCCCCCGCCCGGCACACACACAGACTGCCAAAGCGGCAGCAGCCGGGTTTGACAATACGAGTTGTAACTGGATTTTAATTTTTAATGTCTGCATAGATGAAGAGCTATGGGCCAGTTTGTATGTATTCTGTTACTCTGCGCCTCATAGAACTACTTCATTAGCAGGTAACCATCCATCCCGCCCTGCCTCCTGCTCCCTGGAAGGGAGCGAGTCTGGTCTGGAGATGGGCGGCCACCTGCCACCTGCTCCAGTGAGGGGTGGGCTGCCGGCGGGCACTCCTGTCACTGCTGGGCCAGCCGTCCCCTCCCTCGTCTTGCATCCACGTCCACCGTAGCCCCCTGGCCTGGTATGCTGGTGGCTGCTGGGAGGGGATGGACTTCAGAGCTCAGACATCCCACTAGCTGAAATTGAGCTTCTCTGCAGCCACGTGCTCTCGGGCCCTTGCAGGCCCAGCCAGGAGTTTTGACCCCAAGGGCCACTGGGCACAAAAGGCCTTAACCTTCTAGGGTTCTGACTGGTCAGGTCAGTCCCTGGGAGGCCTGGCTTCCCAAGGGCTGGGGGCGGGCGTGCCCCGAGACGGCCCCAGGCCCCAGGCAGAAGCAGCACCACATGCAGCTGGCTCCATCCCCCACCTCAGCGTGCGGGGTCCCAGGAGGCAGGACGGCCGTCTCCCCTGCACTGCCCGCCCTCCGGATTATTCTTAGGTCTGTTGTGTAACAGGCCCGCATCCATGGCACGGGGAGGAAGGGCTCCTGGGAGCCGTCTCCCGCAGCAGCCGCGAGCCAGCCGGGAGCAGGGCTTTGGTCCCTTCACCGCCCAGCACAAAGGGACAAAGGAGGCCGCCTGGCCTCCCAGCCCAGCCCGGGGCAGGCAGGCACTGGCTCCCTGGGGCTGATCCAGGCTGGGGCTCCCTAGCCTCCAGCTCCAGCAGGGCCATGTGTGCGCCCGCGCGAGTGTCAGTCTCTCTGTCTTTCCCAGGGGGCGCAGTGGCCTGGGGACACGCCCACCCCGCTCCCAGTAGCCCCTCACGACTCTTCATTCTGCCTTCTCCCCCTCACCCCCACCCCTGCTTCTGTGCTCCCGGCAGCCTCTGGGGTGTTGATTTCGGGGTCTCCACCCCCACGGATCAGAGCCAACTCCCCACAGCTGTTTTCGCAGCTCTTGCTCCGCACCGGACCCGGGTGGGCCAGGGGCTCCAGGAGGCTTGGGCTCGGTGGTGAACACAGTGGGCCTGGGGGGCCCCAGGGTTGGGCCGTCCACTCACAGCCCGGACTTTGTGGGAAAGGCCGGAAGGGTTACCTCACCCGCACCCCCGGGGTCAGGAGCCCCTTTACTGCCACCTCCCTGCCGGGCCGACGAGCCAGGTGTGGACCCTCGGGCTCGTGCCCACGCTCACTCACAGGCCTCCCGGGGACGAGGGTGAGCTGGCGTCGCTGGGGCTCCCACTTCCCATGTGCTCAGATGGGGGCCTTCCCATCAGCTAGGGGACCCAGCAGCGGGCTCAGTGTGGCAAGCGGGGGGACGTGGGCCGGACAGGAGAGGTGTGACGGAGGGGGCCGGGGGGCCGTGACTCAAGGCTTCCTGTTTGACCCACGTGTGACTGAGCTGCTGACCCCAGGAGACAGGGAGGCTGGGAGGTGGGGGGCAGGGAGGGGGACTGCCTCTGAAATGTCCCCTGGCCCTGTCCTGCGTGGAGGGCCCAGTGAGGCCTCTGACCTGGGGAGACCCCCGGTCACCCCACTTCCCCTCTGGGTCCCCTAAGCGGCTGTGGAACCCTGGGCCTGTCAACCAGCTGCCTGCCTTCCCCATCCTCCTCCAGCTGTGGGTTTGACCAAGTCCCCCAAGCAAAGAACAGAGCTCCCTGCCAGCATGGGGAGGCTCCTGGGCCTGAGGCCTCCTGGTCCTTCTCCATGGGGCCTCCTGGGCAGCCAGACCAGGGCAGGGGCGCCCGCCTTGGCAGGAAGGCCTCCTTTGTCCTGAACGCACGTGCCCTGCCTCCTAACTCGGAGACGGCTTGAGTGTCCTGGGGCTTCTGGGACAAATGACCACAGACTAGGGGCTGAAGACTGCAGACAGTGTTCTCTCCTGTTCTGGAGGCTGGAAGTCTGAGCTCAGGGTCTCAGAAGGGCCACACTCCCTCTGAACCCTGCGGGGCTGGGGTCCTTCCTGCCTCGTCCAGCTCCTGGGGCCCCGGCTTCCTCAGCTTGCATCACTTCAGCCTCTGCCTCCTCTTCACAGGGCCTAGTCCCCTGTGTGTCCTGTCCCCCATTGTCACTGGATTCAGGGCCACCTGAATAATCCAGGGTGATCTCATCTCTGGATTCTTAAGTGATGACATCTGCAAAGACCTTCTTCCAGATAAGTTCTGGGACGTAGAGGCATCTTTTGGGGGCCGCAGCTCAGCTCCCGATGGGCTGTGTTGTCTGCCCGCCACACCCACTGGTGGAGGAGACCTGTGGGCCAGAGGCAGGGCCGGAGTCCCTGGGCAGCATGAGCAGAGCCGCCCGGCGGTGGAGCCCCCGCCTTGCTGCCTCCCAGGTCCCCAGCCTCCCAGCCTCTTCCTGGGCCTCCCGGGGGATGTGGAGGCCCAGTGGGTCCTGGAGGCCCAGTGGGTCCTGGACAGGAGTCTCACCCTCCCTTAGTGAATGGCTGCTCCCAGATCCTGCCAGCCACTGGTCACAGTTGGGGGGAAGGCAGACCAGGCCTCCCCAAGGGCCCCTCGTCAAAGTCCTCCCCCTTGCTGGCAGGGGAGGGGTGGGCCATGCTGGGCTGAGTGGCTGGTGGCCTGCAGTCTGGGGGCTCCAGTGCATCTCTGGACCCGGAATGAACCTGGCAGCCCCAGTGCATTGGTCAGCTGCTCCGACCAGGCCCTCCTGGTCCCAGTATGGCCCTGAGCAGCCCTGGAACTGTAGCTGGTATTACCTGGAAGCATGAAAAATGCAGATTCAAGAGAAGTCAGGGCTATTTCTGTAGAAATACGCGTTTTAAACTGAATCTCAGGTGAGGGTGGGTGGAGGGTGGAGTGGCTTGCCAGGGGGCACCCTCTGCTCCAGGCTGGGCCCCCAGGCTGGCGGGGGTGGGAAGGCCGCACCCCAGAGTGGGCAGAAGAGGGTTGGCTCCGCGTTCTGCCACCAGCCTCTGTGTGGCCGGGGGCAGGGGTTCAGCCTCAACGTCTCCACTTGTGAAACGGGCTAATCGTAGTGTGCAGTGCAGTAAATGAGAGTCTGCGGCCTGGCCACCAGTGGGGACACTGCTGCCCTTGCTCCTCCCCTTCTCTTGAGCTCCCCTGGCCCTGTCGCTCTCCTGGACTTGGCTGTTCCCTGGAGAACCGCCAGCCTTCAGCCTCTCTGACTCTGAGTGCCCAGTGCTGAGCGCTGGCTCCTGGATCGGGAGGTTGGGCCAGCGCCTGGACCCTGAGAGCCTTGGGATGTGGGTGGCGAGGGCACTTCTCCGCACCGAGAGCTCAGCCCTGACCAGGGACCCCCCCCAGGGAGCCGACAGCACTTGCCCAGCGGTGTCCAGCACCCCGAGGCTGGTCAGAGGTGGTCGTCCCCTTCCTGTGGCTGAGCTGCCCAGGAGCCCCTCCCACGAGGGGCCTGGCTGGTCATCTGCCGAGTGATGGTAGAAGCCCCCCTCGTCCTGCAGTCTCTCAGGAGACGGTCTTCGCCGCTTCCTTCTTCCTTGGTGGCCTCTCAGCACAGGGTGCGTTCCGGGCCAATGGCCGTACGCCCCCCTTCTCCAAAGGCCTCCCTGAGCAGATGCCCCCTGCAGTCTTCAGGAAGCGGACAAGGAGCGAATTCACAGCCTGGCCCCAGCCAGTGCCTCCCGGCCCGCCCGTTGTGCCCCTGAGCCTTCTGTTTGCTCGGCTTTGCCCTCGGGGGTCCTCGGCCATAGGCCCTGGAGCCACTGCCTCGTCACTTCCTGGGCGTGGGTCCCTGAGCCTCAGCGTCCTCATCTGTCCGCAGGGCCGACGGTGATTGTGGAGCAAATGGGTTATCCTGTAGAGAAGGTGAGGAGCGTGCGGAAGTGGGTGATCGTGCCCCCAAAGCCGGGGCTTCCTTGCTCGCCCTCAGGGGAAGGGGGTTCCCGGTACTACTCAGTCCCCTGGAAGCAGGACCCAGGGTGCAACTTAGAGCAGAGCCCAGGCAGGGACAGTGGCTGGGCTGGTGGTCCAGGAGGGAGCCCAGGTCGGCCTCCACATCGCCGAGGGGCCCTGGGGCCTCTCCGGCGTGCACCTTCCTGCCCCGCCCCCCACCCACCGTCTCTGAATCGAGGACGGGGCGCGGGGCCTGCCTGGCTCCTAACTATGGGGTCTGGAGCCCAGAGCTGTGTGTGTGCTCAGTGGTGCCTCCCCGTTCCCACCCAATTGTTTTGGGAGTGTCTCCAAGGGTTGCAACCTGCAGTGATGGGCCAGAAATTGTCACTGAGAATGTGGCTAATGAAGATGGATCTCGGGGCAGTGCTGGCCGCTAGGAAGCCCAGTTAACTCCTGGCCCCTCGAGCGGTACCTTCCTGGGAACTGACCCCATGGGCCACAGCTAACGGGCCACAGCTAACCACCCACAGAGCCGAGACCCCCACTTTCCTCGCTGAGGGGGTGGTGGGCACCCTGCAGATCTGAGGTGTGGGCGGCCAGGGACCCTCTCCTGGTGCCGGGACCCCCGAGAGCGTCTGCTGCTCTAGGGAGCAGTGTTTTCCTGGTAACTGTGGCTTGGACCCTGCCGGTTGGGGTGCTGAGCCAGCATCCCAGGGGCAGGGGTGGGCGGCCCCATGGGCCCTGGACCAAGTTGTGCTCTGGGCCCCCAGCCCTGCCCCCACCTGCACGGGGGCTGCCGGGAGGCAGTGATCCAGGCAGGAGCTGTGGGGGGGCTGCTGGCACCCGGCACATGGTGAGCAAGTGTCTGTTCACACAGAAAACACATTCAGAGCCCGGGATCTTTGTCATCCTTCAGAAATGCCAACCGGTGAAGTGGAGTTTGTGCTCCCCGCGGGCCTGGGGACGCCAGGCTGGGCGGGGCCTCTTGTCTGGGCAGCAGGCCCATCAGCCCCTCTGGCAGTGCAGGGGAGGGCAGCCTCCTGCCGGGAGGGGTGCCCCCAGGGACCCAGAGTGGGGCTGTCACTCTGTCCCATCCACAGGCACAGCGTCCACCCAGGTTTACAAAATGAAAGGTGAGGCCAAGGAAACGGCCAGGCCTGGGTGCTGGACTGTGGACCGGACCCTACAAGGAGCAAACCAGAGGTTCCCAAAGAAATGCCTGGGCCAGGCTCCCCTGGATGCTTGTTGGCACCCCCTTGCCCACAGGAGAGCAGCCTATGGGAGTGTTTGCTCTCCGCCCAAGGGCAGCTGCTACTGACCTGATGTGAGCCCGGGAGAGGGCCAGCCAGAGGGGGACCAGGGTCTTCAAGGCTGCCGTGGCCCTCCCCTCCTGCCCCGGCCCCTTCTGCCCCAGCCCTCCCCTCCTGCCCTGGCCACAGCGTCACTGGCTTTGGGAGCTGCCACTGCCACCATGAGCAGCGGGAGGCTGGGGCTGGGGCAGGTCCACGCGCCCCTGCAGAGGCAGGGGAGCTTCCTCACAGGCCACTCACTGTCCCTGCCCGCCCGCAGGAGCAGCAGGTGGGCCAGGGGAGACGCCTAGCCTAAGTAACTCCTGGAAGGTGGGGAAGGGCTTGGCCGGGACTCCCCAAGGAGGACCGGCCTCCCTTCCTGGGGCGTTGCCCGTCAGCCTGGGTCTTGGGAGGCCCCCTCAGGCATGTTATTTCCAGTGCTAGTTTCCTGGGCCCTGCATGGCTCCACTGAGAAGATGAGGACATCACAGCCTGGTGGGGTGACTGCCAGGGTCCAGGGCTGGCAGGCAGAGGAACAAGCGAGACCCTTGGCTGTCTGTTAAATAGGACCGCCTGTGCACGCAGTGGGCACTTGCTGGATGCTGGTCCCTCTTTCCTTCATGGAAGGAGCCATGGAGCCCTGGGCAAGCTGATCGTGGTTTAGGGGCAGGGCCACTCCTGGCTGGGGCAGGACCCTCCACCTTTCTGTCCACGTCCCAAGCTGTCCTCCCATAGGAGAGCCGTGCCCAAGTGTCCAAGTCCTGCTGCCTCTCTGGGGTCCTCATGCCTGTGCACACAGCCTCCAGGGGTGCTGCCACCCCACTCCAGTAGACGCTGAAGTGGCCCTATCTGCGTGTGTCCCCCATTTTCCCCCAGCTGAGGTGGGCTGCGGGAGCTCCCAGCGTCCCCAGGACTGTGGCCAACAGTGAGGCAGGGGGTGCTAGGACGGCCCTGCCTGCATTTCTCAAGTGGGCAGAGGGTGGCGAGGGAAGACCCCAGCCCTGGGGTGGGGAGGCCCTGAGAGCCGAGGTTCTGCATCGTCCTCACCCAGCACCATGCCTGAGCCTTGCTGGGGCCGGGCAGACCTGCTCTCCTGGAGGTGGTGGGGAGAGGACTGTGGGCGAGACCCTCCCCGGGCCCGGTGGGCAGGCGCTCCCTGCGGAAGGGGCTCTGGGCTCAGCCCCGCCTGGGGCCGGGCGCCTCTGCTGTGCGGGGCTCCTTGCCGGGCTGCCTGCCGCAGAGGCAGGTCCCGTGACCACAGGAGCCAGTATCTGAGCAGCCGTTTTCCAGGCCAGGCAGCGGCCCACTTCTCTCAGCTGCCGCGAAATTCCAGAGCAGCAGGTGGCCGCCGGCCAGGCCAGCGGGCGGGGCTCAGCGGGCCTGCGGCCCTGCGTTTGCCTTGGGCGGCTTCACGGTGAGGGGGTCAGGCGGGGGCTCTGCTCCCCAAGGGCAAGGCCAGCCCGTACCGTCTTGGCAGAGCTGCATCCCGGGGGTCCAAGCAGAGCTTCCAAATGCAGGTCCTACAGCCCACCCTGGTCACCGTCACCGTGCAGCCCGGCGTGGCTGCCCCTGGGAGAGGGACTGTAGCGCGGGGGTCCAAGGCCCAGGCGTCTCATTCTTCAGGGGCTGGCCCAGCAGTGCCCTGTGTGGGCCTGGCCAGCTCCAGCCTTCCTGGGGATCCTGGGGTCGCGACCCTGGGGTGCAGAGCCCAGCAGGTCCCTTGGAGCTCCCCTCTCACATGAGGCCCCGAGTTTGGGGAGGAGGAGGATTTGGGCACCGGTGGGCTTCTCCAAGCCATTCACGGCCTGGCTTTTGCAGTACCTGGGGCCTGCTGGGCTCTCGGTGTGCAGGAGGCCGGCCTCTGAAGAGGAGCAGCTGTGGGGTTCAGGGAGCCGGCCTGTCCAGGACCGTCTGGCCTGGGAGCTGAGGTCAGTGGGCACTTGGAACTGGGAACCAGCTGCCCTGGGTCTGGAGACGCCAGAGGCCCGGCAGGGGCCTCATTGACCTGCCCTGGCCCAGACTTGTACCCTGGACGCGGAGAGGCCCCGGCTGGAGGACATGGCTACCGCCACCCTCTCAGTGGAGCCGGTGGACTGGCCGCCCGACAGGCCCACCAGTGCCTCCCTCAGGTGTGGCAGCTCCCCGGCTGCTCCCCAGGTTGGTGCGGGGAGCACAGGAGAGCAGCCTGGGGCTGAGGGCCTAGAAGGGCCCGGCTCGGGTCCGGGGGCAGCCCTGCTTTCCTGCAGAGGTGGGCTTGCCCAGGCCTGCCCGCTGGGGGAGCACCTGTTCTGGGAGGTCTTGGGGCCGGGCTGGGAGGGCTGGAGGGTCAGAGCCCCAGGCACTTGCCGCAGACGTGGGTGGGAGGGCACCCTTCTGCCCACACTGCCATCTGGGGCCTCCTGTCAGCCCTGAGGCGGAGGGCAGGGCCCCCTCCCACCGGTGCCCCCACCGTCACCCCCTACCATCCTCGTGGGCGGTGTGTGTTTGTGTGTGCATGTTTAGAGTATTTTTAAAGCGACTCTGCAGCTGTGCAGCTACACGCTTCGGCGGGAGCTTGGCACGTGGCGCATCGTGGGCTATTCTGGGCTTGGTGTTATTGGGGGTTGGTGCCTGCGTCTGTAAGGAGGCCGCATCGGCTCCCGGGGATCATCAGGCTGAGTCGGGGGCACTTGATGTGTCTTCGGAAGTGGGGCCTGGAGCGAGGCGGGTGCTTGGGGACTGTAAGAGTGGAGGGGTGGGCTTCTTTCTGGGGCTGCCCCCTTCTGCCCCACCCATGGGTTCTGATGGTCCTGTCCAGGGAATCCTCTTCTGGCCTCACTGGCCAGGGGATGCTCTGCAGAGACCTGCCGGCTTGAGCTGGACGGCCGAGGAGCTGGGCAAGGGCAGGCACTGGGCAGTGCATGCCCCTGGGAGGCTGTTCCCAGGAGAGCAGGCAGACAGACAGATGGACAGGGACTGATGGAGGCCCTGGGAGAGTACACACCGGTGCGGGAACATCCATCAGCCCACACCCCTTGGGCCTGTAGCTGCAGGTGGGCTCAGCAAAGAGCCAGGACCAGGTTGCACGTCGGACCACATCGCCAACACCTACTGACCTTTGTCCTCCTCCAGCTGCTGCCTGCCCAGGACAGCGGTGGGGTGGGGGGTGCTGCTGGGCCCTCCCTCCTAGGAAGAGCCTGGAAGGGCCCAGCCCCTCTCTGGGACATGACCCCTTTCATCCCCCGTTGCGCCGGGAGGCCCACCCTGGCCCCCCACCGGGCCAGGAGGCAGAGGCCCGTCACACCCCCGCTGGGTGCTCTGCCCCTGTCCCACTGAGTCCCCCCAGTGCAGCTGCAGCCCCCACCCCTGCAGAATCTGGGGGGTAGCACGTTGAGGGGCACGTGGCTCCGTGCTCCGCCCCGACCTCATATTCTCTGCCATGTGCTCTCCTGTCTCCTCAGAAAGACCTCAGTTGCCCTCTTGCACTCAGCTGTGCCTTAAAAAGCCCAGGATGGTGACTCAGCTGTCACCACTGGGCCCTGTTCCTGGTGATGACAAGGTCACCGGTGCCGCCTGGCCTCTTTGAAACCCCCTAGGCTGGGCTGGGGACTCAGGCGGCCCCTGACTGGCAGCCTACCGTGGAGCCCAGACCGCTCCCTGCAGGGCAGGAGGGAAGGCAGAGGTGGGGTGCTGCTCCACACTGGGGACCTGGGCTCGAAGCCCCCGCCACCTGAAGCGCCCTGTCCTGCCCTGGCCTCGGTTCCCTCCTGAGACTGAGGAGCTGGGCCTTCCTCTGACCTTGGATTGTCTGGGTCTGGCCTCTCGGTTCCTTGGGCCCCCACATGTGGCTGCTGTGGCCTCTGGTCCTGCCCTGGTCATCACGCTGGCCAGCACTTGCCCAGGGTGGCCTGGGGTTTGGGGCACACGGGACTCTCTCAGGGTGGGCCAAACCTTGGGTACCACTCTTGGGAGCCAGCCTGGATTGACTGGCTGGTAGCTCCATCCTTGGGGGACAGGCATGCCGTCTGGCCCTGAGTGGCCACTCTGGGCCAGCCTCTCCCTACCTTCCTGGGACTCCCGCCTGCCCTGCCCCTCTGGGGTTGGGGACGTGTCCAGCCACAGGGTGGGGGCTGCAGAGCACCAGGGGTCTGGGTGAGCTGTACACCTCACTGAGCCTGTGGGCCGTGATGCAGGGCCGCTGTCCGTTCTGCCTTCATTTCCAGCCACCAGCACCTTCTCTCTGGGTTGTCTAAACAGATGACACTCAGATGCTCCAGGGGAACCGAGATGGGGCAGGCCCCCCCCTCCCAGGGGTGTGGGGGGACTGAGCCTGTGGGACGGCCTCCGCCCCGAGGGCCACAGAGGAGCTGCAGGTACTCAGTGAGGACTCCCCGGAGGCAGCTTTCCCCGGAGCCTCCGACCAGAGTCTAACCAGCGTTCGCCCCAGGTCAAGGCAGCACCTGCAGGGGTGAATGGGGTGGGGGGCAGTGCCTGGCCCGCCCATGGGGTGCTGGGGGTGCTCCGCACCCTTTGCTTGAACACCCCCTGTGACTCACCAGCCGGATAGGCCAACCCTCTTGCTTCCTTTCTTTTTTTGCCCTTAAGGAAAAATAAACATTTGCACACGTGGCGCTTGACGGGTGCTGGGGCCCACGCGTCCACGGGTGGGGCTGGGGGCAGAGGGTGAGGGGAGGGCGGGCCCAGGGCATGGCGCCTAGGCTTCCCAGCGCCGTGTTGTCCAGGACCTGGCTCGCCTTGGGCTGTAGGTGAGAGTGTGTGTGAGGGGACACATGTGGTGCTCACCACCCCAATCTGTCCTTGGGAGCCCCGAGAGCCAAGGAGAGGTGACAGCTGGGGACCTCAGAGAGGCTAAGTGGGAGGCTCGTGGAAACCAGGTGCCCAGGCTTGTGGGCAATGCTCCCTGCCCCAGGCAGCTGCTCAGGGACCAGCCCACAGGGTCCACATCCCACCAGGCCCTGAAGCCCCTCGGCTATCTTGAGGGTAGGCACCCTGGTCAGGTAGGGTCTCAGGGTCTCTCTCTGGTCTTGAAGGAAAATATATTTTCCAGGTGTCCTGGCCTCGAGCTGTGTGTTCACACCCCCCCTCCCCGAGCTGTGTTCACACCCCCCCTCCCCGAGCTGTGTTCACACCCCCCTCCCCGAGCTGTGTTCACACCCCCCTCCCCGAGCTGTGATCACACCCCCCTCCCTGAGCTGTGTTCGCACCCCCCCTCCCCGAGCTGTGTTCACACCCACTCCCTGAGCTGTGTTCACACCCCCCTCCCCGAGCTGTGATCACACCCCCCCTCCCCGAGCTGTGTTCACACCCCCCTCCCTGAGCTGTGTTCACACCCCCCCTCCCCGAGCTGTGTTCACACCCCCCTCCCTGAGCTGTGTTCACACCCCCCTCCCCGAGCTGTGATCACACCCCCCTCCCTGAGCTGTGTTCGCACCCCCCCTCCCCGAGCTGTGTTCACACCCCCCTCCCCGAGCTGTGTTCACACCCCCCCTCCCCGAGCTGTGTTCACACCCCCCCCCGAGCTGTGTTCACACCCCCCTCCCTGAGCTGTGATCACACCCCCCTCCCTGAGCTGTGTTCGCACCCCCCCTCCCTGAGCTGTGTTCACACCCACTCCCTGCCAGACGCTGCCTCCCACTTGCTGGCTGCCCACGGCACTGCCCAAGTCTCAGAAGGAGCCGTGTCAGGATTAGAACCCACTCTGACACCAGTGACTGCGGGGGGAGGGACAGAGACTCTGAGTTGGACACTGGCCGAGACGTCCTCGGCAGACTTGAGCTCTCAGAAGGTGGTACAGAATTACCCCCCAGAGGCCTGTCTCCACAGGTTGGTCTCGAGGCTGAGTTGAATCCCCTTCATCAGCCTCTTGGGTCCCAGAGTCTCGCTGGCTTTTATATCCTCTGTGCTGACGCAGCCCTTATTCCTCTGGTGCCAAGGAAATCAGATCTGGGGGTGCTGGGGTGTGCGGTAACGGGGGCCGGCCGGCTCCTTGCACTGGGGCCGCCCCTCCCAGTGACCCGGGCAGCACTTGGCCATTTGGCAGGGTCACAGGACACACAGGATGTTCTGGCCCGCTTGCTGACCATGGCCATGACGGGCCCCTCTTGGCAGAGTCAGCCCTGGAGCCCGCCCCGGTCCGCATCGGGGGTGGGGCTCAGGACGCGCTGCCGGGACGGTTTGCGGACCTTGCAGGTGCAGTGGGTTAGTGACGCTCTGTCCTTGCGCCAGGAGCCCACTGGGGCTAAACCATCAGCTGTACCCTCCGTGGCCTCATCCCAGGTGGCCTTGCCTTCCCCCGAACGGGCCCTCATGACAAGGTCTACACTGGTGAGCCCTTTCTGACTTGTGTGTGCAGTTTGGTGTGGAGATGCATATGCTGTCACCCAGGATTTTTAAATGGTTTCCGTTCTACCAATGAGTGCTACGTAAGCAGTTATCTGAATGGAGTGATGGAGTAAATTTAGAAATAATTTGTACACAAAATTGCACCATCGGGAAGACCTGGGGCAGGCAACATTTGGAGGCTGGTTTCAGGCCAGCACCCTGTGACAGGGCCGTTTGTCCTTGGCCCAGGGAGCGGGCGGAGGCTGACGCCCAAGGTGGGGGTCCAGCAGACTGTCTCCCACTCCACTCGCTCTCCTCTGGCTTCTGGGCCAAGAGCTCTTCTTGCCGCGGTGAGCGTGGTCCCGCTGGCAGACTGCTGCTGCCCTGGCCCCTGCCCGCCCTCAGCCCCCTCACTTTCTGCTCTGGGCCCAACCCCATGATCCCAGAGATCCCCGCTTTCCAGTGGAGTGGCCTGTTCTCTCCGGGGCTTTGCAAGTGCTGTGAGGCTCCAGGGGTCCTCAACTTCTGCTCACCCCTGCCCAGGACTCCCCCAGGGAGCTGGGACCATTGGCTGCTACTCTGACTTCCTTAGACTAGATGCTCCCTGACGGTGGGGACTGCTTCTGATCGGCTCATCACTCCCGCTCCAGCCCCAGGCGCAGTGCCTGCCACGCAGCCGGTGCTGAATAATGTTGGCTGTTGGGGTGGGGGGTGGGGAATTGAAGGGGTGCGAGGTGGCAGTGGGACAGGTGGGAGGGAGAAGGGCAGGGAAAGGCAGCCGGGGCGCGCACGTGTGGCTGAGCCTGGCCCTGCTGTGGGCGTGCATGCTGCCCGCGCCCCCTCTGGCCCAGGAGTCTGTCCAGGGCCTGCAGGCTTGGTGGCAACAGGCAGGCGTCTGACCCACGTGCACGCGCTTCTCATTTCAAGGATGTTTGTATTTGTAGTCGGTCTAAGTGGCCAAGTGGCCTGCCATCCCCGGGCCCAGGCGGCACTCGGGGGCCAAGGTGGGCGTGTGGTGCGGTACGGACTGGCAAGACTAAAGGGGTCACCTGGCTCCTGGAGGGCTGGCCCGGCCTGAGGTGGAGCAGGGGGTGGACAGACCCTGCTGGGGGATCGCAGCCGGGGTGGTCCTGGGTGGGCTGGGCTGGTGGCTGTGCGGCTGCGTTTGGCTTGGATCCTGGCCCGCTGTCTTGGTGCCAGGCCGGCCGGGGCTCTGCCTGGCCGCTGCACGCGGGCACAGTATCTAGGTCAGGCTGGTGCCATGAGGCAGGGCTGGGCAGGAAGGGCAGCGCCTGCTCCCGCGGGCTCTGTCCACTGGGGCCTCGGTAGCCTGGGGCTGGGCCCTGACCCAGTGACCTCCGCCAGGCCTCTCTGGCCTGGTCAGGGCTCGGGGCTGTCCTGGGGCCGCGGGGGTGTGTCGTGGCTGCAAGTGCCACGGGCGGGGGTGAGTGTGGTCTGTGGTCTGTCCCAGTGGGGACCCAGCCCATGGGCACCTGGGGGCCTGGGCATGTGGGCCTGGCCTTGACCATTCAGGCAGAGCCTTCTGGAAGCTCCCTCTCACCCCCTGCTGTCTGTGGCCACCTCTCCCGGCCAGCTCGCCATCACCCCGAATCACCCGTTCTCCCAGCCTCCTCCTGCAGGTTCCTCTGCGGCCCCAGGGCTCTGGCCAGATTGTTGGGGCCTCAGCTCCTCTCCTGCCCCAGCAGTCCTTGGGGACACTGTGGGACAAGGGCCTCCCCAGCCAGTGGGATTCCACCTCCCCTGTTGCCCCTTGACTCCAGCCATTCCTTGCTGTTGTGTGGACTTTGTTTGTTCCGTTCGTCTGCCTGGGCATTTAGCGATGCTCTTTTGAAGCTGTCTGTTGGCTCCGCTGGGCTTGGGGGGTACCAGGAAGCAGGGTCCTGCCCTTTTTCGGGACTGGATGGGGACGCTGGGGCTGGCGGGAACATCAGGCCCGGAGCAGCACCCTTCCTACCCAGGGCCTCCGCGCTGGGGTCTCCTGGGCCACTCACCCAGCCCCGCATTTCTGTCCAGTTCTGGGTTTGCTCACATCCGCTTTCTCCCTCTTCCCCCTGGGCTCCTCTGTAGCTGGGCCTGCACCGGCCGCTCCCCGACAGCTACCTTACACTCTACTTGGCCCCACTCCGTCTCTCCCGGGCATCTGTGGTCAGCCTGGCTTCCCTTGGTCTGTCCTCCTTTCCAGCTGGGCTGAGCACTGCTCCATGACCTTGATCTCAAGCCCGAGCCCTGGGTTTAGCTCATCACAGTGGTGACTCCATGCAGGGACCAGAGCCTAGCAGGGCAGGGGACCTTTGCATGGGGGACATGTGCGACCCAGCCTGGAGGAGTGTCCCCTGGCTGGTCCTCCATGCCACTTGCCTCTCCCTCCCCGGCTACTTCCCAAGGCAGGACGTTGCTCAGCCCGTACTGGCATGTTGAATGTGCGTCTCAGGCCGTGGGATGGGTCCAGCCACCCACGAGGACCTCCCGAGCGGCTCGATCTCTTAACAGAAGCTGTAACATTTATAGAACTCTTAAACCAACTAAGAAAGCAATGCTAAATTGGCTTCAGTGTTGAATTATTAATAAAACTTCCCCGGTGCGGCTGCTGGGCGGTGTGTCTCTCCCAGGGGCGGGGCTGTCAGCAGCGTCTCCTCACCCAAGGGGCTGCCTTTCCATCTTTCAACCTGCGCTTGGCTCTTTGGAGAGGTGAGTAAGGCGGGCCGAGCTGGCGGGGTGGGCCGTGGTGCTCACAGCCGCGGCGGCCACAGGGGCCAGTGTGACTGCTGGGGTGACCCGTCTGGAGGGGGAGCTGCAGGGGCTGTGGCCTGGGGCCTGCTCTCGGCTCTGCCTCTGCCTGGCTGTGAATCCCTTGCAAGACCTCTTTGCTCAGTTTTCCTATCGGAAAAGCAGACCTGGTGACATCCGGGGTCCCTCCTAACTCAGGCACTGGGAGGCAGCCTCGGAGAGGCAGAATCGGGGACCCCCAGAGCCCTACGCTGTGCGGCAGGTCCTGCAGCGACGGCGGGCCCTTGCCAGAGCCCCGCCAGTAACTGGGCTGCAGCCGCGAATCAGTTTCTTGCAGCGGGTCATGGGGAAGCGTTTCCTTGGAGATTTATGTAGGACAGAATCCGGAAGCCAAAATCCAAGGTGCCCCGTGGAGGTTTCTGAGGGCGTAAGTCTGCTTCTGCTCCCCCGGTGGGATGGGGATTTCTCACAGCCTCCCGCTCCTGGAGGTGGTCAGACACCCCGGCTGTGGCCACTCAGGCACCGATCAGGGCTTGCGGCCCTGAGGACAGCAAGGCAGTGCGCTTGGGGCTTGGGCCCCGTCCTCTTTGCCTGGTGGCCACCAAGAGGGCATCGCACTTGAACCTTTGGTGCGAATGGCCTGGCCCCAGCTGGGACCCCCACCTAGTGCCCACTGCTCCTCACTGCCCTGCAGACCTACCTCCACGGCCTCAGCTGGAGGCTCCGGGCCAGCCAGGACCTCAGGACAGCTGGGCCTCCCTTGGTTACACGTAGGGACGCTGAGGCCAATGGGCGGTGAGTTCCCAAGGGTCACACGGAGGCACGTGGTTTGTTCATCCTGACACAGGCTGTGCACAGTGGTGCTGCCACTGGGCACACACACGTGCATACATACAGGCCCTCGGGGGTCCCCCTGAGACAGGAGAGGCCCTGGCCTGGTTGTGGCCCAGGTCTTGGTACCCCACCCCAGGACAGGGGCTGCCTAAATGGTTTTTTTTGGAGATCAGAGGTGTAAGCGTTCCCTGCAGGACTGTGGAAAAAGGGGCTGCATCATATCCTTTAAGTAAATCATGAAACTGAGTGAAAGCAGGTTTCAGGGTGTGGCAGGGCGTGGAGGTCGGGGACCCATGTTCTGCCCACTGGGACGCTGGGCAGCCCCGGCCCCTCTTGGGGTCCCTGTCCAGTCTGTAGAGCAGAGCAGGGAAGCCCCTCCAGCTGAGACAGAACTAGAAGGAGACGCTGTGGGGTCTGGGGTGACAGCAGGAGACTTGGGCTGCACCTAGCATGGTGCCAGCATGAGGCGACCCACAGAGCACATGCTGGGCATTGGGGTGGCTCTGGGTGGGGAAGCCCTGCCCCTCGAGGAGGGAAGAGCTTGGCAGGGTCCTGTTGTGGTCCGGTTGTCGGGAACCGGTGGTGAGTGGCTGCCCTCCTGTGCAGAGCCAGGTCCCGGGAACACGTGTGCAGTGACCCACTGTACAGGCAAGGGACTTACAGGCCTGGCCTGGAGCTCAGGGCTTGGGGCCCAAGGTCCAGGTCAGCCCCATGTCTTAGGGCGTAGTGTCCCCTGGCCTCCTCCTGCCAATGCTTGGAAATCGAAGGACAGACCCAGCTGGAGCTCACAGCCAGATCCAGCCTCAGACTGGCCCCTGCTGGACACAGTGGTTTAGACCTGGTCCCAGAGACAGGGGTACGTGGGGTGACAGCTCCGGGCTCAGTCCCCCTCAGCTGTTTTGACCTGCAGGAACACATCCACCACTCCTTCCCTGGGCATCCAAGTCCGGGCTCTGTCCCCCGGGGTGGGGAAGCCCCTCCCTGGTAACCCCAGGACTAAGCGGGGCCCTCTGCCACCCCCCACCCCCCAGGTCAGCTCCGAGGCAGGTTAGTGTAGCTGGGCCTCATCCTGGTGCAGGGCCAGGCCTGCAGGAGGGAGGGAGGCAGCTCAGGCCACAGAAGGACAGTGTGCCCCGTGGGAGGAGCAGGGCCTGGGAGGCTGGAACTGAGGCTTGAGGGCACAGGGCACCCACCCCAGAGAGAGGGGCCCACTCCCCTGTCACCTGACAGTATCTGTTTATCCCAGGCCCTCTTCAAACAAGAAGGGAGTGAAGCTGCAGGGGGCTGGGTGGCCCCTCGTCCGCGTGCAGCCCCACCCACCGCTAGCCAGGCCAAATGCTTGCAAAGGCGCAATTTTGCTTAAATGCCCAGAAAGGAGATTTAGGAGATCAGAATCTTAAGCAAATTAACATGTGCAGCGGGCAGCTTTTAATCACCGCCTTTAATCGCAGGCGAACAGAAACCGTCTTGCTGGGCTGTGAGCGGTGGGTGGGGCTGGCGACACCGTTGGATTATTCATTAGAACCTGAACTTGAGTTTCATCCGGGTTCTCCGCAGGGGAGGGCTGGGGGGCGCTTTCGTGGAACCCTGCGGTCTGAACGCCCTCGCCCCATCCTCACTCTCTGGGGCCTGTCTTGGGTTTTGCCTCTCACCTCCTCTTCTGGGACTTTGGGGCTGCTGGCCCTTTCCCAGAGGGGATTGGACTTACGAAGCCCGGGGTGGGCTGCCGGGCCGCCCCTGCTCGTCTGCTCCCTGGCCCTGGTCATCTCTTGCACGTTTGCACTTCGTGCGTCTGCTTGGACTGGCCCCCGCGCCTGGCCTGGTAGACCCCACCTCAGCCTTCCCAGCTCAGCTGTAGGACCCCTCCCGCCTGCGGTCTCTGCCAGCCCCTCGGACAGGCCAGGACCCTGACTGCGCTGCACATAGTAGGGCCAGTGTGGACACACGAGGGCTGCAGTGTTGGCTCAAGAGGGCAGGTCTCCAGAGCCCAGCTGGTGGCCGCTCTGACCCGGGGCCAGGGCTCCGGGAGCTGCAGCCGAGGGAGGGTGGCTCTCCCTTTAAGGGAGCTGGGCAGCGGGCCCTGGGGCCTTCTCTGAATGGGATCCAGGTGGCAGTGGTGACAGCTGACACGGCTCCCTTTCCCGTCCATACCTGGGGGCCTTGCTGGCAAGAAGCAGTCACGTCTTGGGGAGACAGCAGCTCAGAGAGCTCTGAGGAGCCCTGGGTCCTCCTGTTCAGGCCTGTCGCCTGCCTGCCCATCACCAAACTGGGCTCCCTCATCCCCGTACACCTCCTTGGGCCACCCTCTGGGCTGTGGGTCAGCCCTGCCAGACGGGGCTTCCGGCAGAAGCGGCAGTTTTTAGAACAGCACCCCAGGGACCGAGATCTCTTGTTGATCTGGGAAATGTTGCTTCCCTCAGATTCTGGACACAGCAGGTCAAACCCAAACACAGCCAGAGAGAGGCAGGCTTTGCTGGGGGTCAGGACCAGGTGGGGGCTGCCAGGCACTCTGCCCCCTGCTTGGCTCTGGGCAGGACCCAGCAGTGTGCTGGGGTGGGGGGCTATTCTCCCAGACCCCACAGGCTTCTGCAGGACCCTCACTGAAGGCCATGTGGGAGGCAGGGAGGGAACACAAGAGGGAGTTGGATGCCAAGGGGCTGGGCTGTCACCAGGGGCTCCTGGACACCCACTGTCACCTCCCACCCCTGCCCCAACAGGACAGCCACCTTGGGAGTGCTGAGCCTTCTTGGGGATTGGGTGGTGTCCTGGATCCAGCCCATGTGCTGGGGGGAGGCTTTGTGCAATGCTCAGAGGGACCCTGTGGTTGTGGGGGGACGCCAGTCTTGGGGGACATTTGTCTCCTGGTAGAAAGGCCAACCTGGAGGATGGGAGAGAGGTCAGGGATGGCCGGGGTTGGTGGCCAGAGCCCCTGCTGGAGGAGTGCACAGCACTGCGCCCTCCTATGCCCCTGCCCCTGCACCCCAACCCCACCACCCTTCCCCACCCCTGCCCGGCATGCACCACCCTCACCCTCCGTGGGCCCCAGCCCTGCAGCGGCAGAGGCAGCAGCAGTGGCAGCGAAGGGTTAAGGCAGGCGGGGCTCCCATGGGAGGGGCGGTCCAGGCAGCAGCAGCAGCAGCGGCTCGGCTCAGCAGCGTGTTGATCGGGCATGGGCACCGTGCAAGGGGCACCTGGCTCAGACACGGGGACACGCGGGGCCAGCACGCCGCCCGGGGACCCCTCAGGCTGTGCAGGTAGTGGCGGGGGTGGCGCCCAAGGGCCATGGAAGCTCCTGGGGACCCCGGCGGGCTAAGCCGGGACCAAGGTAAGGGAAACAGTAGGGGCTCGAGGAAGAGGCTGTGACTGCCTCTGCGGGGAGCCCAGGGCCAGGTGCTGAGCTGCCCATCCGTGACCCACTGACCCCACGTGGGCAGTGCTTGACCCCCTCCCCCAGGGGTCTCCAGGACAACCCCGTTCCCATCAACACCTGCATAGCTCCCCCCCACATCACCCCTACCTGTGCTGGCATCTCCTTCAGAAGGGTGGAGACAATCCTGATGGGCGGCGGGAGGAGGTGCCCCGGCAGAGCCGACAGTTCCCTGACCACCAGCCTGCCCCCAGCGGACATCAGCCTCAGTGGGTGGGTCAGATCTGGGGGTGTCCTCACCTGTGGGGCCCTGGGAGCTTGCCTGTCCACCTCATCCCCATCCAGGGCGGTGGAGCTTTTGTCAGCACCATGGACAGGGCAGCATCCACTCTCCCTGAGGGACCTGCCCTTGTTTGCTGAACACTGGCACCGGGGTGTGGACCATTTCTTGCTCAAATCTGTCACGCTATCCTGACCTGGGGGCCTGGGCACTGCCCTGGGTGGGCTCACAGGTCAGCAGGGGCCTGAGCAAAACCAAGGGGCTTGGGTGCGAGAAGGCCCCATTCTGCAGGGATGGAATGGGGCAGAGCGTCTCTGGGGCAGAGCGTCTCTGGGGCAGCCTCTGTCTGCCCCCAGCGCAGCACTTGCTCTGAACCAGGGCTGGGAGGGGAGGCCAGTGGCGTGGCTGCAGCAGGAGGAACTTGGGCCAGACAACAGAAGAACTTCCTGATTAAGGGCTGGGATTCCAAGGACAGTAGAAGCTGCTTCTGGTAATTTGTCTGGGTCCTGGTTGTCCTGGACCTGATTTGTTCTGCTCTCTGACTGACGTGGACACAAGGGAGGGACTGGGGAGCCTTGGAGAGCATGTGTAGGGAACAGGGAAATCATTGCTAGGTGGATGGACTGAGAATGGGTCCCTGCCAGTGTCTCTGATGAGCGGTGTGACCTCAAGCAAGGCACTGGCCCTCTCTGAGCTTCTGGTGGAAGAGAGGGATTGCATGAGTTTGCCGTCATATGGTGGCTGTGAGAAGAGTGTGCCGGGCCCGTGTGTCTGCTCCAGAAATGCCTGTCCCCTCCCGGGCCACCCCTCCCGGCTGAGATGTCCTTTATGACTGGAGGACAGCGTGGCAGGTGTAGACAGGACTGGTGGTGCAGACACTCCTGGCTTGGCTGCGTGCTCAGGCCCCCACGGGGGCACCCACTCCTCGACTGCAGTCCCTAGTACGGGGCAGCGTTCACATGGGTGGGTCGTCCCTGGGCAGAGCCTGGCCCAGCCCGTTCCTGCCAATCTGGCCTGTAGAGAGCCCCGTGGACTCGGCATTCCGGGGCCAGCCCAGCCTCGGCCAGGACCACTGGGTGCAGGATGCCTCAAAGCCCCAAGGTCCGGGGAGTGTCGACACAGCCAGGGTCCACAGCCAGCAAGCGAAGAGTCTGGTCTTGGGAGGGCAGTGGGTGGCAGCAGCAGGAGTAGCTGGGAGCCCACCCTCCACGCCCCATCCTCTGGGCGGGGGGCTCGGCCAGTCTCCAGGGAGGAGGCACGCGGCATGGCCCTCCTGTGCTGGCACGAGCGTGCTGGCGGCCCCTCCCAGGGAGAGAGCAGTCTCAAATGTGCAGCTGAGGACGGAGCAGACAGTGGAGTCTTGGGTCTGGCCTCCATCTGCACAGCTAATGAGCTGATGGTGATGGTTTCGCCGCTTCTGTCACCTCTCTCCTGGAAAGACAGTGGCTGGGCCCCCGCCAGGAAGTGCCCCTGTCCTGGGGCAGGGGGTGGACGGGGGGCTGCGAGGGGCCCTCTCCTGCGCTGTGCCAAGGCCGGCCCCCCGTGCACAGAGAGCTGTCGGTGGGAGGGGCACTGAGGAGGGGGATGAGTAATCCAAAATGCCTGTTTCTTTCTGGGACTTCGCTGCCGGCCCGGCATACGTGGGCTCCCTCCGGCTGGATGGACTTCCTGTGCGGGAAAGGCCAGTGGGCGTGGGCCTCCAGGTGGGGCAGCTGACCCCTCCCCAGGATGGCCTGTTTCCCTGGCTCCTGGGGACCTGTGGAGAGAGAAAGTCACCTGCCTGGGCAGCCCTTGACCAGGGCCCCCTCCCCCACCAGGGCCGTGTGAGTGGAGGACCCCAGAATGGGGCTTTGCGTGCTGGCCAGTCGGCCAAGGGAGGAGTCAGCCCCCAGAGCCCACCTGCTTGAGCAGCACCAGGGGCCTGTGGACCCCCTCAAGCTTGGTGTCCTGGGGCGGTGCCTAGGGGAGGCTCCGTCAGCAGGCAGGTCCTTGGGAGCCGTGAGGAAGCCCCCGCCCTGACCTGGGGTCCCCCCAGGCTGCTCAGATCCAGGGACCCACAGACAGGCCTCTAGGTGACTTAGGGTGGCCCCACCTTCACACTGAGCACGAGCTGGCCCGGCCCAGGCCCCAGTCTCCATCAGCTAAGCCCCTGCTTCCTTCGGAAACTCTCCCTGGTGGTCAGGCCCCTGTGGTAGAGGTGACCTGGGCTGGTTCAGGCAGCTCCTCTGGAGGGGACTCAGTGGTGGGCGTGGGGGGTCGTCACAAAGGGGAGTCAGGGTGAGACCCAGGGAGGGCCCACTGGCCCCACAGGGCAGGTGGCAGGGCTGGGCAGCTGGCCCAGGGCCCAGGTTGGGTGGGAGTGGGGGTCCTGCACGAGGTGTGGGAAACCTCAGGAGGCCCAACTTTCCATAACATCCTTTCTGCGCTGAGGCTCCAGGGCTCCGGGGAGCTGCCTCGAGGTGGCCGGCTGCCCTGGCTGGGAGGAGGGGCCGGGCCAGGGGACTCGGCCTTCTTCTGTTTCTCATCTCCTTGTGGCTCTGTGCCTGCTCTGCCCAGCAGCCGTCCAGCCCCACCAGCTGCTGCCGGGCCTCCCACGCTGGCCTGGGTGGGTGTGGGGTGGAGCCAGGGCCTACGTGCCAGTACCTCAAGGACCCCTCCGTCGGAGCTGCCCTGCCCGCCCTGCAGGAATCTCCGCTGCTCCCAACAGGCAGGCCAGGCTCCAACTGGTGCCTTTTCAGGAAAGCATCCCCACTCTGTGGCACCGCTGTGAGCCTCTCTCCCTCCGCAGTGCTCACCGGTGCTCCCTGGGGCCCGTCCCCAGCACAGGCAAGGCACCTGCCTCCAAAGCGGGGACATCGGCCCTCAGGCACGCCTCCCCAGCCCCCACCCGTGAGTGCACAGACGTGAGCACGG
The DNA here is from genome assembly GCF_036321535.1 of Camelus dromedarius. Classification (NCBI taxonomy): domain Eukaryota; kingdom Metazoa; phylum Chordata; class Mammalia; order Artiodactyla; family Camelidae; genus Camelus; species Camelus dromedarius. The sequence goes on along the minus strand of NC_087449.1, from coordinate 69,815,420 downwards.
GAGCCGGGACGGAGCCCCGGGCACATGTGGACCGGGCATCTTGGAGGGCAGGAGGCCGCGGACAGCAGCTTGCAGAGAACTCCCCACAAGGACTGTAGGGCGTGACTGAGGAGTAGGGGCTGCTAGGGCTGGTGCGAGGAGGCCCCGGGCTCTGCTGGGAGGGCAGAGGAATGTTGACTATTGGGACCCTGCTGTCCTGAGGACCCCAGGCCCCCTGCGGTGCTCAGAAGGCTCTGTAATGGCATGGGGGCTCACTGCACGGGAAGGGGCTTCTCCAGGGGGCCATGCAGGACACTGGACCCCCCTACCTTAGAGAACCTCCTGTCCACCCATGCCCCCTGGGACAGCTGTGGATGGCTGCAACCAGCACAGGTGCTTCTGTCCCATCTCGCTCTGCTGGGTGGTGGACAGGGAGGCCCGGCTGGCCCTGCCTCCAGCTGATCCTGCCAGGGGCTCCTGCCACCAGCTGGGGATGGGCCAGGCAGCTGCCATCCCTGCCCAGAGCAGGAGCGGCCGGGGGCTCCTGAGAGCTGGTGGACGGTGCCGGCCCAGCCAGCTGGCCTGTCGGTGGTGGATGGAGAGTCAGCTCCCACCTTTAGGACACTCAGTCCCTGACTCCCTGAGGTCTGGGGCACAGGCCAGGAGAAGGGGCGGCGCAGAACCTGGTCTGCTGGCCCCCAGGTCCCCCTCTGGCCCTCCTCACTGCGGAGCTGGGCAATACGGGGGGGGCCAGGCCCCCTGCCCACCAAATGCTGATCTCTCCCGCTGCAGGACAAGCTGCCTGCCCCGTGGAGAGGGCTCGCGGGAGGAAAAGGGCACATCCTGGCGAGGGGTGTCTCCCTCCCCGGCTGCTTCCTTGCCCCCACATTGGCCCTCAGCCCTCCCCCAGGCTTGTCTGGGACCCGGCCACACCCTGCTCTGGCTCTGCTGCCCTGCCCTCGGGCCGGCCTGGGCCCCTGTGCCCCACCCGCTCCCTGGCCCCAGGCACAGCCACCCTGGGGTCTTGCCCAGGGGGTGGGCTTGAGGGAGCCAACTCAGACTCCCTGATAAAATAAAAATAGTTGGGGAGGAGGCACCCAGACGTGCGGGGGGGACGAGCAGCTTCCCAGACGTTTAAATAATCTCCACCATATGTGAGTGGGCCTGCTCCTCCCTCCTGGAGGCGCTGCCAGGGCCGGGCCGAGGCCTGGGGGTGCTGGAGCTGGCGCAGGGGCTGGGGCAGGGCGTCTATCCCCCCCCTCCTGTTTGCCGGAGCACAGTCTGAGCGCCCACTGTGTGCCGAGCTGGTCCTGCAGCAGAGAGCCGAGATGCAGAGCAGGGAGGAGGCTGACAGGGGCTGAGGTCCCCATGAGGGGCTGTGGCCAGGACAGAGTTGGGGGACAGGGCCAGAGAGCCTCGGGCCCCAGATGTCCCACTGTTGCTGACCGGTCTAAGTGAAGTGAACCCCGAAGGGCCCGTTTGAAGTTTCTTCGAGAAGGCAAAGAGGTATCAGAGGAGGGAGGGGCTGGAGGCAGACATGCAGGGAGAGGAGAAGGCTGGTTTGTCCCATTTGTCCCATGAAGGGCGAGGGAACAAGGCGTGTGCACCTGCTGGGGAGGGGCCCGCAGCACCTAGAAAGTCCGCGCACGTGTGTGTGTGTGTGTGCGCTCGCACTGGGAAGCCTGTGGGTGTAATTTGTGGGTTTTGTTGGAAGATTAAATTGATTTTCCAGCCTTCCCTGGGGGCGAGGCGGAGATGCTGGCTGCCGCTGTCCCTCGCTGCCTGCTGCGTTAGGACAAGATCGATCTCTACCGTAAAAACAAAATTAAGCTGGTGCTGCCCGGCTTCCGACTGCAAGGGCTCTTCCTCCTAGGAGCAGCGGTCACCCGTGTCCTGTGGCTGCCTGTGTCCTGTGGCCACCATCCTCTGCAGAGCTTGGGGAAGGAAGGAGTGAGGGGGCTGGGGTCACCTGCTGACAGACGGGGAACTGAGGCACGGGGCTAGATGAGGCCAGGCTGTCCAGGTCAGTGGTTCTGCCACGGTGCGGGGGCCGATGCCAGGAGGGTCCCAGGCGCCTCTTCTGTGGGTGTCCCTGTGGGGTCAGAGCACCACGGGCCTCCCTGTGCCCTCTCCCCGCCTCGGGAGGTGGCGCTCCCTGTCTGCTGGGCACCTCTGTACACCAGGCTCCCCGGGGCTGCAGCTGGAGGTGTTGGCGCTGCCTGGACAGCTGAGCCCCGGAGAACTGGCCTGCTGTGGCAGTGCTGGTGACAACCACGCCAGACACTGGCTTCGGGCCGCCTCCAGGGGCTAGCTTGGCGACCTGGCCCTGTGCTCGCTCACCCTCAAGTGTCTGCTGCGGGGGCCGGTCCCAGCAGTGCAGGGGCAGAGCCGGATGGGACGGGACATCCCCACCCAGGAGTGCCCCGGGGGTGACACAGCGTGCAGACGTGTACATGTGGTCCCGTCAAGCGGCAGCGAGGAGCCTTGAGGGAATAATTCAGGGTCACCAGACAGAGGACCAGGAGAGGGCAGTGCTGCAGAGAGGCTTGCAGGTGGTGCCCCTGGTGTGTGCCGGGCGCGCGTGAGGAGGAAGAGGCCTGGGGAGCTGCAGATGGGGGCCTGGGGACCCCCTACTCCTTCCTGACCAGGGCTGCTGGCTCCCTGTCCTGGTCTGGGGGCCCGCGGTGGTTCCAGTGCAGGGCGAGCCTCCTGTCTGGGCCTGTCGGTCAGGGTGGGACTTGTGGGGGCCCAGAGGCCAGAGGCGGCTGCTCCATTTCCACCTGAGCACCCTCACACCCAAGGGCCAGTGCAGTGCACCAGGCGTCTGGGCTCCAGCAGAGAGGCTCCCTACCCGAGGGTATGGACCACAGTTGGGGTCTGGGACCTTCTGAGACAGGGCAGCCTCCCCTGGGCAGTGTGCTGGGACTCCAGCAGTAGGGAGCGCGTTGGGTAGGGGTTGGTTGGCTCTCCTGCCGGCGTAGGGGTCGGGTGAGCCTGGCCCAGGTGTGAAAGGTGTCCCCAGGCCGCATCTGTGACCCCATTATGGGGCAGGGGCGGGGCTAAGCCCTTCTCCTTCCAGGCGTCAGAGGGTCTGCTTTCAGGCAGCCCCAGGGTGAGGGGTTTCTCAGGTCCTGGGACCTGGGCCCCCAGTGTGACTCTGAAGGGGTGGAGGGTGGGGCTGGCTCCTGCGACCACGTGTAGCTGTGGGGGTGCTAGCTGGTATGGCTGGCCTGGTGCCTTTGGGGAGCTGGTGGGGGATGGGAGGCTGGGGTGCGCCCTGCCCCCCACCTCACCATGTTCCCCCCACCTCCCTGCCCTCCCCCCACCTCCCCACGCTCCCCCCCACCTCCCCGCTCTCCCCCACCTCCCCATGCTCCCCCCCACCTCCCCGTGCTCCCCCACCTCCCCACGCTCCCTCCCACCTCCCCTGCCCCCCACCTCCCCTCGCTCTGTGCTTCTGGTGCTGCTGCCCCTGCACCTGCTCCAGGCCCGGGACTGTCAGCAGCTGTCCTGGAAGAGGGGGTGAGAGCTCGGGAGAGCAGGCAGGCAGGGTGCAGTTGCCTCCTGGTCTGAGGGCTGAGCCCTGCAGGCTTGGGGCCTGTCATGGGTTCAAGCCCAGCTTGGCGATTACCTGGGGTGTGGTCTCTGACCCAGTGTGCTCAGCTGCACCAGGGGGTGGCACAGATCACCCCCTACACCAAGTGTCCCCTCCCAGTGTCCCCAGGTCCTGGGGCCGGCTTTGTACAGTGGCTACAGTTCTCTGCCCACTTGTCTCATGGGGAGTCAGAGGGGGCTGTGGGTCACCTGGGTCCCCTGGGCAGTGGAGGGGCCCCACCAGCAGAGCCCTGGGTCAGGCCGGATTAGCTGGAACCTCATCTGCCTGGTCAGCAGAGGATTACAGCCTGGGCATCTTTGGAGCACTCAGGGAGTCTGGGGTACCGGGGCCCGGCCCCCTCAATCTGTGTTCCCTCCCAGAGCCCCTGCCCTGGCAGATGGGGGCACTCAAGGCTCCCTGTCTGATGGCTGAGAGCCCAAGGGTGTGACCTGAGGAGGGGGCTTTGGGGGTGGGAGGTAAGCATACCCCCAGAGTGGAGCCAGCTGTGGGTGGAGGGTGCAGGGGAGAAGAACGGTGTGACCAGCTGGGAGTTGGTTTGGAGGAGCTGCAGGCTTTGGTGCAGGAGGGAATGGCCCAGGGCCGCCTAGAGGATGGGGGCAGTGACCACAGGAGGATCAGCCGCTCAGGAGGGGTGGAGTCACGCCCGGCCCAGGGCACTGAGAGTGTGCGCCATCGGGCCTCAGCCAGGCCTGTCCCTGGACCTGCCTCCTGGCTCTGGGCTGGTCCTGTTGCTCCCCTGGGGTGTCTGGGTCTCCCTCCCTCCAGAACCCCCAAGGCAAGGGGTGCCGGCAGGCCCCATCTTCCTGAGGACACCTGGGACTCCTTCCCCTTTCCCGTTCCAGAGGCGAGAAGCTCCCAAGTAGGACTGCCTCTGCGAGGGGCCGACCAGTGCCTCTTGGGCAGAGGCTCTTAACTGGGTTCTGGCGCTTGGCTTTGAGTCCGTCACAGCGGGCCTGGCCGCTGGGGCCTGGTCCTCGTGGTCAGCCCAGGCGGCCTATCGCTGTCCCCTGAGAGCCTGCTGCCACCTCCCTCCCTGACCTGGGACCTCAGCCAGTGTCCCAGGCTGCCGGCCTCTGGTGCCTCCCGTCCCTGGCTCTGTGGCCTGGGCCCCCGCCCCTCCCCTCTGTGCTGGGGAGGGCAAGGTGACTGCCCCTGTCTCAGCACAGCCCGGGAGCAGTGGGATTCATGGCATGAAGATGAGGGCTTGCAAGCCCAGCACCGCTACGGGCTGCTGGGGACACAGGGACCTGTGCTGTGCCTGCGGTGCTTGGGAGGGGGCTCCGGGGGGCTGGGGGCTCGTGGGCTCAGTGGCAGGAGGACCCTGAGTTTCTGGGGACAAGGTCCCCGTCCTTGCTGCTGCCAGTTGCTGTGGCTGGGGTGGGGTCCTGCCCCTCCGGCCTTGGGTCACTGTATGCCAGGCAGGCCTTCCCTGGGAGCCTGGGATACCCAGCGGCCCCTGGCCCACGGGAGGAGGGTGTTATCACCCTCTCTGTCTCTCCTGCTTGCCCCAGAGCTGCCCACGGGGCAGACGGCTCCTTCTGGGCTCTGCTGCCCTCAGCTGCCCTTGTGTGGGCCTTAGCTGGTGTGGCCTTGACTGGACCTTGTGTCTGGTTTGCTGGAAGCGGGCACATCCACCCTGGGTCCGGTCCTCTTCCTCCAGGCCCGGTCGGTCATGAGGAGGGCAGTGGGCCCAGGCCAGCCCAGCCCCTGGGGGCAGCATTCTGTGATGAACAGCAGAGTCTGGGGGCTGCAGCTACCTGTCCGGGTCCTGGGGCTGGATGAGGGAGGCAGGCATGGCTACCCCCAGGCTTGGGGGACCCGCACACTTCAGCCAGTGCCGGGAGTCACAGCCGAAAGGGGCCCAGCGTGGCCTGGGTCCTCCCTGGGTCAGACAGGCCTGGCCAGGCAGCCCACCCCAACTCGGCTCCAGGTCTCCAGCCCACGGGGAGCGGGGGTGGGAGGGCAGGATACTGCTGCTCTGTCTCAACTCCTGGCCCACAGGGTCTTCAGGAGACCACTCAGAGCTCCCCGTGAGTACTGCAGAGGTGGGGTGAGAGCAGAGGCTTCTTCTGGGGCTTGGGCGGCGATGGTGCAGGGCATCAGTGTGGAGAGGATGGTGGGGAGGCCGCCCCCAATGGGGTCCCATGAGAACCGTCTCTCCAGGCCTCACAGATGTGCTCTTTGGGTCCTCAGGGAGGCCATCCATCTGTCCAGCCTGTCGTTACTCAGCCGGAGTGTGGGGGCTGGTGGCCTGGGGCCTTGGACGACACTGCCACCTGCCCAGTCCCCTCCTGGTCCCCAGCTGGGAGTTCCCTTGGCCTAAATCCTCTGGCCAGCTGGGCTGGATCCAGGCTTGGATTAATGCAGGGGATTGGGCAAAGGATGGGCGGGGCTGGCTGAGGCACTGCGGCTCCCCCGCCTCCAGACCCTGGGTTGCTGCTTCTGCTGGGACCCCCCTGTGGCCCGGCTGCGTGGGCGGGTGGACTGGCCTGGGGGCCGTTTGGGACAGCAGGTGACAGTTGGGCCAATGCCAGAGGGGCCTGGGAGCAGCCCTTCGGGGGCCTCAGAGGGAAGTGAAGGGGAGGAAGAAGCAGAGGAGAGAAGGGGACTGCCCTCCACTGGCTGATCTGCTGCTGAGGTGGGGTGGGGGGTGCTGGCCCTCTCTGGCCTCCGGGAGCACACCCTTGGCCATCATCGAGGCATGTCCGTCCTCTGGCCGTTTATCCCCAGCCGGACCAAGGGAACAGTGGCCTGCCTGGCAGAGGCCTTCCTCTGGGTCAGCGGGAGTGTGGCTGTGTCCCCGCAGTGGCAGCTTGGCCCACTAGGTAAGGGGGCTGGCCTGCCCGGTCATCTGGGACAGGGACTGGCCTGATCCTCCCTGGCCAGAGCCCCACCCAGCCCCAGGGTCACAGGACCAGGTGGGTGGGGGCTGCTCCTGGGGGTGTGCAGGTCCCAGGGGCTTTCACCCGACCCCCACTCAAACCTGTAACCTCCTGACCCCTCAGGTTTCCCTGTGGGGTCATGGGGTCCCAGCAGCATCCCCCGGCCTGCGTCTCTGACCCTGACTCGGCCTGGAGGCAGAACCCCAGCCGGGCAGTGGGGAAGGAGGGGGTGAAGGAGTCGAGGGGAAGGGGGGTGCGGGTGGGGCCCCGGTGGATGTGCTGGGGGCCGTCAGGCAGCTCCAGAGCTTTCTCTGAGGGGGGTTTCTGGTTCTTTGGGGGCAGTGGCACCTTCAGCCCAGGTGGGGTGAGGCCAGCACGTGATGGCCCTTCGAGGCAGGCAGACTGCCCTTGGCTGCTGTGAGACTCCGGCAGGTGACGGGAGGGTGGCATGTCTGTCTTGGGGGGCGGGGGCGGCCCACAGAAGGCCCGTTTCGGGTCTATCCTCCTGCCCCGCCGGGCCTCTGTTCCAGCTGGCAGATGGGGCCTGGTCCAGGTGCCACCTTCCGGAATCTTGTTCCAGGCCTCTGGGGCCTGTCTCTGCCCTGTCTCCTGCCTCACCCCTCCCTCCTGCTGCCTGCGTCCCATGGTGCTGGGTCCTTACCTCCCGAAGTCTCCCGTGGAGCCCAGCCTCCCTGGGTACCACTCCCTGCGCTGCCGCCACCCTCCGCAGTGTCTGCAGTTCAAGGTCAGGGATTGGCTTCCTCCGAGAAGTCCTCACTGACTGATCCCCGAGGCTGGCGCTGCCCGTGGGCGGCGAGCACTGCCTGAGGGTCCCTCACTGGGGGACCTCGTGGGTTTTATTACTGTTCACTACGTGTGCCCTGCGCTTTCTGCGGCAGTTGTGAAGGGTCCGATGGGGCCAGGATGGAAATGTGCCTGGGCCCAGTCCACTGACCCTGGCCTGGACTTCCAGACCCCGCAGCCTCTCCAGCCCCGGGTGCTGCTGTCCTGGTGGGCACCCCCCTCCACTGGGACCTGGGAGCAAGCTGCAGGGAGGCTGGATGCACAGAAGGGTTGGGGGGAAAGGCAGGTGGGCGCATGAAGGGGAAGGGTTTGGGCTTGGAGCACATTTGAGGTGCCGCACCTTCCCAGACCCACGCCTTTGCACGGGGCCATGGCCTCCGGGGTGGACGTGTGTGGGGTCCCCCTATGGCACATGGGAGGAAGGCGGCTATCCTGAGGACGCCACAGGAAGCAGGTGCGGGCTCCCAGGAGCAGCCTATGGCTGGGCCAGCAAGCCAGGCTGGGCGCCGTGGGGGCCGCCTGCCTGCTACCCCCCTGGAGCCCATGCTGTGCCTGGCACGGAGGCCTCGTTAGGCAGCGGCTCCTGAGAGCCGGCTCTGCACCCTGTCCATGTGTCCTCCCGTGTGTCATAGCCTTTGGGCAGGTCATGCTGGTGGAAGGTGGGTGGGACGGGCTCTGAAAGCAGGCAGAGCCAGGGAGGAGCAGGGGCCCGGCTGGCACCTCTCCTGGCCCTCAGGCCCCAGACTGTTGGGAGGGCGGTAGGAGCCCAACTGGGCAGAATCAGCCTGACCCTCTGTGTGGACTCGCCCTCGAGCAGGGTCCCAGATTGACGTGTGACCTGAGCCGGCACCTGGGGGTCTGAGTTTGGTTCCCTGGTGGGGGGTGGGTGGATGGGTGGTCTCTGCACCCCCCTGAGCATGCGGGGTGGGGGCATGAGGCTGCGGTGAGTCAGGGGAGTGGCTGCAGTGCTCACAGGTGCCCCGTCTGTCTGTCCCTGTGCTGGTCTGTCCCTGTGCTGGGGTCCTCGGGCCCGCAGTGGAGCGGTGCATGAGCGCCATGCAGGCGGGGACGCAGATGGTGAAGCTCCGGGGCAGCTCCAAGGGCCTGGTCCGCTTCTATTTCCTGGACGAGCATCGCTCCTGCATCCGCTGGCGGCCCTCCCGCAAGAACGAGAAGGCCAAGAGTGAGTGGGGAGCTCGGGGGCGGGGTGAGGCGGGGGGGCCAGGCCAGCACCAGGGGGCAGGGGTCCCTCCCAGAGCAGCCACTGCGCAGCTGAAGGGGAGTCTCCAGCTGGCTCCGGGCCTGGCACTTGGGCTCAGCTGGCTTCGGAGCTCCAGGGTGACCCTGGACAAAGGGGTGGGGGAGGGCCCTGGCCCTGCTGCCCACCTAGCAGGGCCCTCTGGTGCTTGGTGGAGACTGAGCAGCTCCTGCGCCCTGTGATGGGCTGAGAGGCCGAAGGACCTTCATCATGCTGGGGAGGTGAGACCACTCTTGAACAGAGAGAGGGACCCCGCCAGGCACCCTGCGGGGGGGACCTCGGGGCCCAACGCTGGCCCAGGCCGCCTGGGGTGCGAGCAGCTGGCAGGGTTGTGGAGGCTGCAGGGCACGCCTGGAGGGGCATGGCAGGGGTGTCCTGAGCTGTGAGGATTTGTGCAAGGACCAGGCGGTGGGGCCTGCGGGTCAGGAGGAGACACAGAGCAGTCCTCATAGGTGGGAGAAGGGACCCTACCTCCCTTCCTCTGGCTTTGGCGACTGAAGAGACCCAGGCGTGCCCGGGCAGGGCCTCAGCCCCGTGGTTGCTAGGGGTACTGCCGCCACAGGCCCAGGAGAGAGCCACGCCCTGGAGCACCCTGGGAGGGTGTCTTGGAGGAGGGGCCTGGGGCCGCCCTGGGGCCCCGGGGAGGTGGAGCCGCCGTGTGCTGTGCAGGCAGGAAGGAGGAGCCCCTGTGCCCCGGCCAGAGCGCCTGCTCCATGCTGAGCACTGCTCCTGGCTTGGACATCCTGAGGGAACTTGGCCGACATGAAGCTGGTCTCTGAGTGTGAGGTGGGCGACACCACCTAACGTGGGATAACTTCACATCGTGTTGAGTGATGAGGAAAACAGGATGGCGCATAGAGGGGACGGGTGGGTGGAGGTCATGGAGGCTCCTCTGGGGGTGGGGTGATAGGGCAGAAACCAGCAGGAGGGACTGAGGGAGACAGCTGGGAATTTAGAGCTGATTGGCCCAGGGGTCCCTGAGAGGGAGGAACACGGTGTAGGGGCAGCTGTTTCCTGACTGTCAGCTCCCCCTAATCTGGAGCCCAAAACCCCTGCCTCCCTGCTATGAACACACGGTGCACCCAGGGAGGTGGAGAGGGCAGCTCCAGGAAGGGGGCTTTGCATGGCTGGGGGAGCAGGGGAGGCAGGAGCTCCCAGAGAGGGGGTCGTGGGGGCAGAGGACAGAGGGGGAGGCCACCCCCCACTGCACGGGTGGGGAAGCCCCACTGTCGTTGCACTGGACACAGTAACGCCCAGAATGGTGCCAAGCTTGCCCCAGTGAGGCGTGGGAGACGGGCACGGGGTGTGGGCGGGGGTCCGGGCTGTACTGAGCCCAGGCTGCCTGCCTCCCAGGGAGGATGCTGGCCACGCGTGCCCGCACATCTGCGAGGGGCCCTGCCATGTGCACGAGCGCAGACCCTAGAAGCATCCTTTTGAGCTCATCTACTCGTGGAAATTCAGCTTCTGAACGGAGGCTCTGCGCGCCCCAGGCGCTGTGGCCGCTAATGAAAATCTTGATGGAGCCTGAGCTGGTGCACACAAAAGCTGGACTCTGCGGCACCCTGGCCCCCCACCCACTGGTGCCAGAGTTCATTACTGAGGTGGCCACTGGATCTCGGCCGTGCCGGCCCGTGATTGTCTTCTCGGAACGGATAGACACGCTGGCCGAGCTTGACGGATGGAATTAGCTTGTCTGGGCCGCCTCACTCCGCAGGCCTGGCTGGATGCAGAAGCTGGACCTGGGGGGCTCTCGGGGGGAGGCAGCTCCTCTCCGTCTTACATTCCCGAAGGGCGGGCGAGCAGACCTGATGGTCAGGGTGGAGCGGGGAGAGGCGGCTCACCAGCAGGTTTGCATCTCTTCCTCCTCCTGCCTGGTGGGCCCCTTGAGCCGCCCCTCCCCAGCACCCCAGCCTCCCACGGGAAGGGAGACCCCGGGGGCACCAGCCTTGCTGCCCATGGGCTGAGCGGGGCAGAGGGCGTTTGTGCCGAGCTGCTGCTGTGACAGCGCGGGGCCGCGGCTGGGGGACGCCTGGCCCCGGGGAGGCTGTGACTGTGCCGCCCCCGCCCCGCCCGCAGTCTCCATCGACTCCATCCAGGAGGTGAGCGAGGGGCGGCAGTCGGAGATCTTCCAGCGCCACCCCGACGGCAGCTTCGACCCCAACTGCTGCTTCAGCATCTACCACGGCAGCCACCGGGAGTCGCTGGACCTGGTCTCGCCCAGCAGGGACGAGGCGCGCACCTGGGTCACCGGCCTACGCTACCTCATGGCCGGCATCCGGGACGAGGACAGCCTGGCGCGCCGCCAGCGCACCAGGGACCAATATCCTTGGGTGCAGGGCAGGCCCCAGGACGGGCACCCCCGTCCAGCGCGGGTGGAGCTCCCGGCCCTGGCTGGCCCACGGATCTGGGGGAGGGGCTCTTTCCTGCCCGGGGAGAGGTGGGTGGCGGCCCTGCTGGACCCACTTTGGCCCCTAACTTGGCCCCAAAGTGGCTGAAGCAGACGTTTGACGAGGCCGACAAGAACGGGGACGGCAGTCTGAGCATCGGCGAGGTCCTGCAGCTGCTGCACAAGCTGAATGTGAACCTGCCCCGGCAGAGGGTGAAGCAGATGTTCAAGGTGAGGCTGGTGGGGCTGCCCGGGGCCCAGGCCCAGGGACGCTGCGCAAGCGTGGGCTCCCGGGGCGCAGGTGTGTGCGTCCAGGAGCGGCTGGCCCGGTCCCAGCTGCAGCGAGTGGCGGGGGAGGCAGCTCGGCCAGCCGTCCTGGGCCTCTGGGGGGCGGCGGTCGGATGCCCCAGGTTGCCACCTCTTGCAGCTGTGCAGGCACCACTGTAGCGGCTCCCAGGGCCTCCCCAGGCCAGTGGCCGTCTGGGCAGGCGCGGGGTCAGTGAGGGAAGCCACCCACAGGAGGCTGCACCCCTCTCCAGCCCCTCCTACAGTTGCCCAGCCTTCATGGGGTGCACCGGCCCTGCCCTGTGGGCTGCAGCTCCAGTTACCCATCCCTGGAGCCTCTGGCCCCCAGCTACCCTGGTGTGAGCACCTAGGAAAATGCATCCGTAAGCTGAGCAGCAGCCCTTACTGTCTGTGATCAGCTTGTCTCGTTCTGGAACCCTTGCTGGGACGGGGGTGGGGGATGCGCGATGCTGTGTCAGCGGGTCCCCGTTCATGGGACTGGGCCAGCAGACCCTGCCCTCCGTCCTCGCTTGTCTTGCTGCTGCCTGGAAAGAGTGTTCCGTGAGCATGACCCAGGCCCCACACCCCGACACACACACACGCACACACACATGCACGCGCACACATGCACACACGCACGCTCGCTTGCACACACAGCCAACTGCTCCACCGGGCGTGGCCCCTGGAGGCTCCCTCCTGTGCTCTCACGACGGGCAGGAGGTCATGCTCAGCTGCTCTGAGCCTCGGGTCTGTGTGCGCACGGTGGGCTGTGCGGAGGAGCAGGATGCTCTCAGACTGCTGCAGCAGGACTGGGCTGGGGGCTCGCAGGGCCCCTCCTGGAGGCCCCAGGGGGCAGAGCCTGTCTGGGCAGTGAGGATCAGGCAGACGGCTCAGGCTCACAGAGCAGCCCACCAGTTGCCTGCCTCCCCTGCCTCCAAGGGCAGCTGTGGGGTCAGCAGCCCCTTCCAGGCCCGTGAGGCTGTGCCGGGCAATAGGCTGGCTTAGGACCCGGGGCTCAGATGACCCTCGGAGGCAGGACGAGAGATGAGGGCCCCTCACAGAGAGGGTGTGAGTGCTTGCTGCCTCCTGGGGCCTGAAGGTCCGCTGTGAAGTCCTGGCTTGAACATGCCCCCTTGGGGTGGGTGTAGCTCAGCGGTAGCACGCACGAGGTCCTGGGCTCAATCCCCAGCACTGCCATCTAGAAAAGAGGGGAAAGTGAATAACCCTAGTTACCTCCCTCCTGCCCCCTCCCCAAAAGTGGTGGAAGTGTTAGTGATGGAATCTTGACCGTGCTGATGGTTTCACTGGTGCAGACGTCTATCGAGACGCATCAAGTTGTACATCTGAATTACGTGCAGTTTACTCTGCAGGAATCATGCCACAGTAAAGGTATTAGAAAATACATAGCGTGGAAAAAAAAAAAAGAAAGAAAATGCCCCCGGCCGGGAGCCCTGGGAAGCCCCTGCCCCTCCTGTAAGGAGGCTGGACTTCTTTCTCGTGCGCCGTCTAGGCACGGGGGGCTCCCCCAAAGCCCTCTGACCAGCTCCGGGCCTGGCTGCGTCTGGGCTGCATCCAGGCCACCTGGAGGAGGCCTCTGGGTCCTGCAGGCGGGCCGGCTCAGAGCCGGCCCCCGAGAGACGCGAGCAAGGGCCTGTTGGCCAGGAGCTCCTGACCCCAGACCCCAGGCAGCCGTTGTCCCCGGTGGCCCCAGGTGCCTAGGCCTCCCTGCCCGTGGGCATGGCTGCCCCCTGCAGACGCTCTGGAGCCCAGGGACGCAGGGCAGACCTCCAGCCGGCCGAGTGGCTCTGATAATTAGCATCAGTTTTATTGTCGAGAAATCTCAGTATCGTTCCCCCTGCCTTGAGCTGCCTAATCAAAGGAGAGGTCACTGTGGTGGGCAAATGGGCGTAATTTCGTTAAGTCTAAAACCCCAGTGCGGGGGAGGCGTGGCCCGGCCTGGCCCTGGCCCTCACCCTAGTGGGTGCCCTGGGCCGGCTCTGAGCCCAGCTCAGCGGAGCAGCTCCGGCCGGTGGGTGCTTTCAGCCGTGGCGGTCTCCCTTGTGGGGAGAAGAGCGCAGAGCCTGTGGAGGGTGTTTCTGGGGCTGAGGGGCCAGGTCCGTCCTCTTGGGCTCCTGGGGGCCTCTCATCACAGAGCATTTTGAGTCGCCGCCTCGGACGTGCCGCCCGCAGAGCCCAGTGGGAGGTCGGGGCGGCCTGCGGGCATCTCTGCCCAGCTCCAGCCACGGCCTCTGGGGAGGGCTACCAGCCCGGTTCTGTCCCAAAGAGCCCTTGACCCTCAGTGAGGGCCCTGCCCTGTCCATCCTGCCAGCTCTTGGACACAGGGCTGCCCTCAAACCTGGAATGGACACTGGGGTCCTCGTCTGGCCTCTGCTGGGCCCTGGAGCAGGTGGCTGTGGGCTAGCCCCTCCTACCACCTGACCCTGTCCCAGCCTCAGCACGGGCACCTGGAGAGGGCACTCTGGCCCTGGAGTGAGACGCTGGGGTCCTGCTGGGTGCCCACCTCAGTGCCAGGCCACAATGCGGGGCAAAGATGGCGGCCAGGAGCACCAGCCAGGGCCAGCCTTCTGGGGAGCCTCTCTGGGGTCGGGGACATGGGGCTGGCTGTGGCCTTCCGGCTTCAGATGCAGGTTGCCCTTGGGAGGCTTGGAGGCAGGCAGGTGGGGTCTATGTTAGCAGGTCACTCAGTGGCTTCTTGGTGGGAGAGTCGGAGGGGAGCCCAGTGAAGACGGCACTGCGGGGCTTGGCGAGTACCCATGAACCCACAACATGGGTAGTGACATTGGCAAGGGGCGGGGGCAACGTGACTCAGGGTGGACTGGAGGCCCCCTCGTGGTCGGGGCCCAAGGTGGGACACTTGGGGACCCAGAGGCCTCCCCTTACAGGAAGCGGACACGGACGACCAGCAGGGGGCGCTGGGCTTCGAGGAGTTCTGCGCCTTCTACAAGGCGATGTCCACCCGCCGGGACCTCTACCTGCTCATGCTGGCCCACAGCGGCCACAAGGACCACCTGGATGCCGCCGACCTGCAGCGCTTCCTGGAGGTGGAGCAGAAGGTGCGGGCTCCCCAGCAGGAGCGGTGGTCCTGGGGGACGTGGCCTCACCTCATTTGGGCACTTGCATCCGTCTGTGGTGTGGCTGAGGGCTGGGGGAAGGGTGGGCACCAGCCTGGCGCTCGAGGTCCCCTTACCGGACCTGCCTTGCTGCCCGTTGCGGCCCCGCCAGCCCGTTCCAGGGTGTGTCCCACAGGAGCCACAAGCAGGTGGGGAAGGTGGGTGGCCCAGCCTGACCGTGGCCCCCTGGAGCTTCCAGAGGGGAGCCCATGGTCCTGTTTTAGTGTTGAGCATCTCCTGGGACCAGGGTTCCATGGCCCAGCCTTCCCACCAGGTCCTGCCACGGGGGCCCAGCTCACACCCAGAGCCCTGGGCCCACTCCCCTCAAACGCTTGTCCAGCAGACACACAGAGGGCTCTGGGGGCTGGCAGGGTGTCCTGTCTATTTCCCTCGACTCCGAGCTGCTCCCTGGGCTCTGCCTCTCTTGGCCTGGGCCTGGGCAGTGACCAGGTCCTGCCCATTCCGGTGGACGGAGGCTGGCAGTCTGTGGTGGGGGAGGAGAGGCATGCTCAGACCTCAGACAGCGTGCGGCCCCACCCCCAGGCTGAGAGGGAGTAACTCCTGGGACCCTGACTGACCCACTTTTGGGTGAGAGTGGAATTTGGGGGCAACCTTCAGGCCCCCCGCTGTCTCTGGGACCAGACAGCCTCAGGGGACTGCTCAGGGCCCTCCACCGCTCCTTTCGCCTCCACGGCTGCTCCTGGGCCCCTGGGCAGGGCTGGGGGCTGGGCATTGGGAGCAGCGGCTGGACGCTGCGGGACCCAGGCTGGTCTGGGTGCTGTCTGTCCGGGACCTGCCCTCACCAGGGCCCCACGAGGCCGCACCAAACCCAGGGCATGACTCAGGGGCTGTCTCCCCAGAATGTGCTTTCAAGGTCCCTCAGTCTTCTGGGACTCTGTTCCTGTGGCAGCCCACCTGCCTCCCCCCAGTCGTGCTGGTGGGAGCACTGGGGGCTTGCCCAGGTGGGAGATGCTCAGGGCAACTCGCTCCCAGCCTGGCCACTGGAGTGCGGCTGGGGCCCTCTGTCCCAACAGCTGGTGTGCCCAATGGTGGGGAGAAGGAATGTGGCTTGGTTTGGGACGGGCAGAACTGACCCACCCGTTGCTCCCTGACCTTCGCCCTAAGCTTTGCAGAACTACCCCCACAGTCTGGGGCCAAAGCTGTCCACCAGCTGGGTGGCTGGAGCTCTGACCCCTGGACTCTGGACCTCTGGGGGCCACAGCTGCTCCGAGCTCTGGCCTCATTTGCCCTTCTGCCTCCACTGCCCATACCCACCCCCTCATTCCTGGGGTTGGCCAGGAGGCCCCGTTGGTGGGCCTGCCTCCGGGAGCTGGGGGGTCCCGGCCTGGGCTGCACTCGGGGCCCTGGGAGGTCGCTCAGCCTCTGGCGCGCAGATGGGCACAGCCGCCGCGGCCTTGGCTGCCACACGCAGCCTTCTCGCCAGGGACTTGGGCAGGCAGCAGGGGGCCAGGAGAGCCCCCCGGGCTCTTCCAAGGTGGGAAGTGGGGCCGGGCTCTCCTGCGCCTTCTCCCACCAGGCCTGCTCCCTGCCGGCCCACCCTGGTCCACGGTTCTCAGGACCCCTCACACAGCGGGGTGGGGGGTGGCCCAGCCGAGGAGGCCAAAGACCCCTCCCCTGCCGAGGACCGCAGTAGCGCCAGCTCTTCCAAAGCCATGTGACCCACTGGTAGTCTGCTGGCCCCTGAGTCTCCGGTGACAATGAGGGTGGCCAGTGAGCCCCCAGAGCGGGTAGCACGCTGCAGCGACCAGAGCCTCAGCCTTCTGTGGTCAGCCCCATGCGATACGGTGGTCAGAGAGCAGGCGGAAGGCGGTGGCCGTTCTGGAGCGGGGCGAGGGGCTACCTGGGGCTGGCCCCGGCCAGAGATGGGCCAGCCTGGGCTCAGGCCCCTGCTCTGGCCTAGATGACGGGTGTGACTCTTGAGAGCTGCCGCGACATCATTGAGCAGTTTGAGCCCTGCCCAGAGAACAAGAGGAAGGGGGCAATGGGCATTGATGGTGAGTGGGCGCGCGCTGGGCCAGCCTTCCTGCCGGGCCCGCGGGGCGCTGATGGGCGGCCTGTGTGCCAATCCACGTGGCGTGGGGGCGGGGGTCCTGGGATGAGCCCGGCGGTAGGACCGACATACAGGGGCTGAGCCCTTTTGCGTCCTGCTATGTTCCCTCGGCAGGCTTCACCAACTACACGCGGAGCCCCGCCGGTGACATCTTCAACCCAGAGCATCACCACGTGCACCAGGACATGACGCGGCCACTGAGCCACTACTTCATCACCTCCTCTCACAACACCTACCTCGTGGGCGACCAGCTCATGTCCCAGTCGAGGGTAGACATGTATGCCTGGGTCCTGCAGGCCGGCTGCCGCTGCGTGGAGGGTGAGTGCTGGGGACTCTGGGATCCTGCGCCCCCTGTCAGCCCAGGGGGCTGGACCTGGGCCGTGGGCCGGCATCTCCTGTGGGAGGTGGGGCGGCCCTGAAGAGCCCTCTGGAGTCTCTGGGCAGGGGCTGGGATAGGCTTCTCCTGCCGAAACAAGGGGCTGCCTCCCACTAGAGTCCACAGGCTGGGAGTCTCTGGGGGTTGGCGGTCAGGCCCCTGGAGCTGACCGAGGTCTGCCTGCTGACAGTGGACTGCTGGGATGGGCCTGATGGGGAGCCCATTGTGCACCACGGCTACACCCTGACCTCCAAGATCCTATTCAAAGACGTCATTGAAACCATCAACAAATATGCCTTCGTCAAGAACGAGTGAGTGGTGGGGCCTGGGGGGCGGGCCCAGGGGGTTGTGGGGAGGGGCGCCAGGGGCTCTTCCCACCCCTCCCCCATGTCCTTTGGGGCAAGCAGTGGCTGTAGTGGCCGAGGGGCTGGTTACTGGGTTTCTTGTTGAGGATGAAGGGCAGGGAAAGGTAGGTGATGGGTGCTGGAGTAACAGCATGACAAGCTGGGGCCATACAGAGTGTGTGTCAGCAGCCCCCGTCCACACCCACGTCGGGGCAACCCCTGGGGTCTGATGCCTGCAACATGGTGGCTCTGGCACGAGCTGCCCTTAAGAAGCTATATCCAGACTCAGTTTGCTGTGGCTATAGACCCTGTGGGACAGAACCCAGTTTCATTTCTGGAAATAGAAGATGGGCTTCCCTCACTGTTAGTTACCTCCAAGTCTGCTCAGCGAGGCCAAGAATGAAGAAGGGAGGAGAAGCAAGGCTGAATTAAGAAACAGAAACAGAGAGGCCCCTCTAGGAGGATCCGGCCCAGGCTCTGGGAGTGGGAGAGAGCCTGGCCTCTGGAATTGCTGGTGAGGGGGGGCGTCTCAGGGCAGGGGGCTGGGACACACAGGTCTCCTGTAGCTGTCGAGGAGCCAGGGGCCTGCTGGGGTCTCAGGGTGGGGCTTGTGCCTTACCTGCCAGCACAATCTTTGCAGGCACAGGGTTCCCCCGGACCTCAGTCCCTTGCCTGAGAAATGGGGAGACGAGCACCTTTGCCCCATGCCCTGCCTCTCTGCATCACGGGGCTCGCCCATCTCTTGCTCTAGTTTATGACTTGTAGGTTGGAGTCACTTACCTTTTCTAAAAGGATCACATTGCTTTTTGGCAAAACCCCAAGTAAATGTATACATGGCTGAAAAAATAATTGAAGAAGTTATCATGAAAATCCCCATGCTGCACTGCATTCCTCATCCTGTACCATGCAGGCAGTAGTGATGTTCCCCCCAGATCGTGTGTGCCAGGCTATGGGGGGGCCGATGTTGGGACCCCAGGGCCATGCACAGGACAGTGTCTCCAGTAAATAGGTGAATGGGATTATCTTTCTCACAGTTGATCCATTGTTCCACGTTGCGCCTCATTTTAGTTCACATCATTTTTAAACCATGACTTGCTTGAACGTTTCCTTTTGTTTTTCCCGGAGTTTCTATTGCCTTTGTTTTTCTTATTGGGAGAAGTGCATGTCTTCTTCACCCACCCCTAAGATCTCCCAGCTTCTTTCCCACACACTCAGTTGCTTTTGAAAGCCATGATAGCCCCCTCCCAGAGTGGCTGGCAGCCCCTTCTATCTCGGGCTCCTGGTGAAGATCCCTCCTCATTCAGTGGTGCAGGTGGCCTGGGGTCCTACATCGGTGGGGCCTAGCTTTCCCCTGGCCTCACCCTGCTCCTTCCACCTTGGGGCCAGGTATCCAGTGATCCTGTCCATTGAGAACCACTGCAGTGTCATCCAGCAGAAGAAGATGGCCCAGTATCTGACCGACATCCTTGGGGACAAGCTGGACTTGTCATCAGTGAGCAGTGAGGATGCCACCATGCTACCGTCTCCACAGATGCTCAAGGGCAAGATCTTGGTGAAGGTGAGCCCCTGCCTGCCCCTCCCGGGGCTGAGCCTCTGACCTCTGACTGGGGACCTGGGGTCAGGTCAGGCGCAGGACCTTGCTCCAGCCAGGCTAGGGTTCCACACGACCTGTGGTAGATTTGAGGGATCAGGGCAAGCCCTGCCCCTGGCCTGTCTTCAGTCTCCCACGGTGACCACTCAGTCTGGGGCCCTCCTCCGCACTCCTGGTGTTTCCCTTCCTGCCGTAGGGAGGTGTGGGCTCGCCCTGCCCCGGCCTGAGATCCACAGGGAAGCTTGGCAAAGGCTCCTACCCTTTGCCGCTGCTCCCGCACTTCCTGTAGGGCCCCTCCCACGGCCCACCTCCTCCCCCAGGGCAAGAAGCTGCCCTCCAACATCAGCGAGGATGCTGAGGAGGGCGAGGTGTCTGACGAGGACAGCGCAGATGAGATTGACGATGACTGCAAGCTCCTCGATGGGGATGTGAGTGGGGGCGGGGCCTCCTTGAGGGCAGGGGAGCTGTGGCAAGGCCAGGCGAGGGCCACTGGGCAGATTCTGAGGGTGATTTGCTAGCTGCCAGACTGCTGGGCATGCACTGGGCCTGGGCCTGGGGCCCCTGCCTGCGTCCCCCGCTCTGTCAGGAGCTCCGAGCTGCTGGGCCGGGGCTGGGAACTGCGCTCCGGGCTGTGGAGTCAGCAGCAAAGAGCTGGAGGGGCTCTCTAGTTAGCATCTTCCCTCCTCTGGGCGCTGTAAAGGCATTATTTCTCCCTGAGGGGCCATCGGGTGGGAAAATCGCTGTGCAAGAGCGTTCCCGGCCAGACGGGCTGATTGTTTTAGAAAGCCCTGAGGCAGCAGACCCGTCCTGCTTTGGGTGTGCCTGCCCGGTCTCTGCTGGGCCGCAGGCGAGGTAAACCCCCTCTCTGTGATGCGCACCTCGCACCCACTCTGGCCTGGGCGTACCCTGGGCCCTGCCTGGAGGAGTCCAGGTTTGTCAAGGCCACACTGGGGGCTGTCTCAGACAGTGAGGGCGCCCGGAGGCTCCCCAGGCCAGCCCCTGGCACCGGCCCACCAGGCGGGCTGGGCCCACCCCCATCCATCTCCTCGAGGCACGTAGTGGCTGGTGGGGGGGGGGTTCCCAGATCCTGAGCTCCTAAGCGGCTCTCAGAGCCCAGAGTGGCTGCCGGGCGCCGATGAGTGGTCTGCTGGGCCCTATGGGCAGCACTGTGCAGCCTGGGGAGGCAGGTGTCAGGGTGGACAGGCCTGGGCCCAGGACCTGCTCAGCACTGTCTGTGGTCCTGGGGGCAAACCGCATCCTGAGAGGCAGATGGCATGAGGACCAGCAGCGGGACACAGGTAGGAGTCGGTGGCCAGCGCGGGTGTCAGTCTAGGTGGGGTGGCGCTGGCCCCACTCCCAGCAGGCCCCTGCGGCCCTGCCCGAGACCCCAGGGGCTGTCGCCACTGCTGCCCGCATGGCTGAGCACCGAGGCTGAGGCCTGGCTGGCTGGCTTCTGCAGGGCTCCACCAATCGGAAGCGCGTGGAAAACATTGCCAAGAGGAAACTGGATTCCCTACTGAAGGAGTCGAAGATTCGGGACTGTGAGGACCTGAGCGACTTCACCGTGTCCACATTGCCTCAGCCTGGGAAACTCGGGCACAGGGCAGAAGCCAAAAAGGTGAGACCTCTGAGGCCAGCGGGGTCAGCCCGTGGCTGGGCCGGGCCCTGGGGCAAGTGGCCTGTGCACAGCTGCGCCCACACCCGTACTGGAACCCGTATGGAACCCGCACACACGCACCTGCACAGGTGCACCTGCACACGTGCACCTGCACACACACACCTGCCCACTGCTGCTCTTTCTGCCCCAGGGCCCCCTGAACACCTGGCTGTTCTGACTCTCATCGTGAGGGACCCACAGACGCCACTGTGTCACAAGGCAGGTGGCCGGGCAGGGGCTGGCCGTCTGTGTGGCTGACGATCTGACCTCTGGAGGCCCGCACCCTCCCCCAGCCGTGGGCAGGAGAGGCGGCCACAGGGTCCTGCCCCTCCTTGCAGAAGAGCCTAGAGCACGGCTTGGGGCCAGAGGCCAGGCCCCACCCACCCGGGAGCCGGGGCAGTCCTGGGCCGCTGTCCTGATGCTCCTGCACGGAGTCCCCCAGGGAAGCTCCGGGAAGGACCCCCATGGAGAGAGTGCTGTGGGGCTGTCATGGCAGGTGCGAAGCGTGGGGGGCCTTGGGCTGTGTCAGTGACACTGAGCGGTTGGGGTGCAGCTGGAGGGGGCTCAGCAAACACTGAAGGGCGGTCAGGTTAGCTGAGTGGCTGCAGGGGTGGTGGTGGGTGCTGGTTGGTCCTGCAGACCCCATTTTGCAGGTGAGCAGCGCTGGGGAGTGTTGCCCTGTTCTTGGGGGGCCCGGTTGTACCTCTAGTGCGACCCCGCCATTGTCCAAGTTCTGGGGGGCCTGGGAAGGTGGCTTCTCCCTGGCTGGGTGATTGGGGTGCTGGGTGCCTCCAGGACAGTATTTTTGGATGTGGGTGTTTGTGTCCCACCCATGGGGGCACAAGGGGTAGCTGGCACCCCCGGAAATGTGAGGGTGGCTCTCTGTGTGGTGGGTCCCGCTGGCCCCGTGCCGACAGGCGGTCGGTTATTTTCAGTTCTGAGCTGGCTAGGCAGGTGAACGCAGGGTGCCTGTGGCCCTGGCGGGCGGGCGGGCAGCGTGTGCGGCGTGGTGCGGCCGGCCGGGGGTGCGACGTGAGGTCTCTGCTTTCCCCCGGCTCGGGGCATGGGCACCCAGGAGGGCAGTCTGGACCCAGGACCTCGTGTCTGTGTGGCCTCCTGTGTGCGGGACAACAGGCGCTCAGGGAAGCCACCAGGTGTGGGAGCTGACTGGGCAGCAGGGAACCCCACCCCATCCCTGACCCCCACAGCATCACCAGCCACCCCTCCACCCTGCTGGGACAGGGGCAGAGGGGCAAGGGGGCTGGAGCCACGGGGTTCTCTGAGGGGAGCATCTGGGCAGCAGGTTTGTGGACACATCCCGAGGCCATGGCCCCCTGTCCCTGGGCCCTAGTGAGGGTCCCTGTGGGAGGGGGCAGGAGGCCCGGGGTGCAGCTGGAGTGGCTATCTGGAGGCAAAGAAGCGATGGACGGGCAAAGGATGGATGCCCGTCCGCAGTGCCACGCACAACTCCAGGGGACTTCGGTGCTGTCCCAGGAAAAGCCCGCTCCTCTTTGGGGGACCCAGCCCCCAAGTGTGGTCAGGACTAGACCGTCTCAGTCAGAACGCGCCTGCCGGGCCCGGCCCCGCAGGCTGCCCTCTGTCTGAGGCGCAGACACTCCTCGGGGAGCAGAGGTGCCCTGGGCGCTGTGTCCTGGGTGGGAGGGCCCTGCTGCCACACCCCCCGAGGGAGGGCGAGGTGGGGCCCGCCTCCCCTGCCAGCTCGTGCGGGGGTGACAGCGGATTCCAGCCATGGGCCCAGCACTTCCTCAGGATGGTGGTGGTGCCCAGACTGATGGGTGCTCATGTGCATTGTGACCGCGATGCTTCGGGCGATGGTTAAAGGGCTGAGAAGCATGTCCACCTCTTCCGGTGCCAAACACACCGTGAACAGGGCCGCCAGCACCTCTGCCAGCAGCGGCGTTCCCCTCTAGGCATGAGGAGGGAAGCCGGGGGCCCCGGGAGAGAGATAGCTCTAAAAGCAGGTGGAAACACATGCATGCGGTCCTGGGTTCAAGACCCAGTGCCTCCATTAAGAAAGAGTAATCATAGAAGGAGAAAAATAAAAGGAGAGAAAAAGAAGCAGGTGGGACCGGACAGTCCTGAGCACGTCGGTTCCGGCACCTGTGCCTCGGGCTCCGGACCAGCGCCTGTCTCTGCAGCCCCAAGCTCGAGGGGCACGGCGGGGCAGCCCGGGTCCGAGGTAGGAGCCAGAGAGGCGCCCATCCTGACCCCGCAGAGGGCAAAGGATGGGGGTGAGCAGCGTGGGCTGAGCTGCTCCCCAGAGCAGGAGTGGACAGGGGTCCGTGGAGTGGTGGGAGCTCGGAGTTGGCAGATGCTGCCAGGCAGTGTCTCGAGCCAGGTCCTCCCTTTCCCAGCGTGTGAGCCGAGGAGATGTCCAGGTAATGGGCCCTGTGGCTGCCCCGCTCTCTGCCCTCGGGACAGATGCTGACCGCCTCTGCTGGGCACAGGGCTGGGGGGAGGCGGGGCTGGCATCCCCAGCCCAAGCTCCAGGCTCTTCTGCCAGGCGACTCGAACCCAAACCTGAGGGGCTCTGCTCCTCTGCTGGGTGGGAGGCCGGCCAGGAGGGGCTGTGGTCAGGGGTGTGCAGGAGCGTCCACGGGGGCAAGTGCAGAAGCTCGCAGAGGTGCGGGTGGAGTGTGTGTGCAGATGCGTGTGCCCCTGGCTAATGGAGAACTTTGGCCGCAGGTGCCCGGCTCCCGGGAGCCTGAGGGAAGCCAGCTCCTGCCCTGGTGGGCACATCATGAGCAAAGTTGGGAGAGTTTGGGGGGCATCTGGGGAAGGTGGAGGGGTGGCTAGTGGCGGTGGCAGTGGCCTCGGGGACCCTGGCACAGGCTCCCAGCTGCTCCAGGGGTGTGACGAGCTTCAGGATGGACGAGGGGTTTGTGCCTTGGCCCCAGAGGGGGACAGGCTGTGGTGTTGCCAGGCCCGGGGGCCCCTCGGGCAGGGGCAGGGGCGTCAGGAGGGGAGCCCCTGATGCGCGAGTTCTCTAAACGGCAGCGAGGAAGGCTCAGCCCTGAGACTTCAGGAGATCTGCCGCAGCCCTGAGTGTGGACAGCAAGCGGCCGCCACTCTGTGGGGAGCAGAGCCAAGTTACTTGTCTAATTAGGTGAAGAAGCAGGCCAGGACTCCGGGGCTGCAGGGCCCTTGTGTGAGGGTTATATAAGCAGGCAAGCTGAGGAATGTTCCAGATGCACAGACAACATTCATTATGCAGTCACCATGCACGGGAAAAATAGTCAGAACTGGGAACTTAATGAGTTTAAAACAACACATCGCGGGGAGCTGATGCGGGCACGTGAGCGAGCGTTTCCACTGGTCCTCGCCTTGGCTCTCAGGCCCCTGCTCCCGGCAGCTGCCTGTGCGCACCCAGGGTGGGCTGGAGACGGTGCCACCAGGGCCTGGGGCAGCAGCCAGCCCAGGGCCCGGCTCCCCCTTCCTCCCGCTCTTGGTTCTCCCTCTTCCAGGAAGGCTGCCTGGAGCTGCTGGGAGGAGCTGCCTGGTCTGAGGCTGGGCTCACCCCGTCCCTCTGTCTCCTCTCCTCCCAGGCCGAGGAGGACGTGGAGTCCGGGGACGATGCTGGAACCAGCAGGCGGAACAGCCGGCTTCTCATGGGCAGCTTCTCCAAGCGCAAGGTCTGGGGGCCTCTGGGTGGGGCCCTGCCAGAGTGCAGCATGCTTCTTGCCCCCGTGTGCACCAGCTGCCCCTGTGCCAGCCAGAGGTGGGGGTTTTCCTCCAGCCTCGAGGGCCCCTGGGATTCCTGGCTGCATCTCCTGACTGCAGGTGCTAGGTTTGGAGTCCTGGTCAGGGCTGGAAGGAGTAAGTGGCCTCACACTGGCCAGTGCCCAGAGCTCAGGTCACCCAGTGCCCAGGCCAAGCAGGGCAAGGCAGAGGACGGGGCAGGCAGGCCTGCAAGGTGGGCGCCCGGACCCACGGACGGCAGGCCCACCTCCAGCACCCTCCCGGGCTCTGCCGATGGCCCGGCCGAGCCTGGAGCTCCACAGATCCTGACTCTGCCCTCGTTCTGCACAGAAAAAGAGCAGCAAGCTAAAGAAGGCAGCCAGCGTGGAGGAGGGGGACGAGGACTTGGACCCCCAAGGCAGCCAGAGCCGAGGGTCAGCGCCCTGCCCCCACCCCGGCCCCTGGAGGAAACAGCAGTGGGGGAGGTGCTGTCCTGGCAACAGCAGGAGTCAGCCGCGCAGGCTCAGGGACCGCACAGCGGGGAGGGGGCGTGGGGGCCCGGGGCATGGACCCTGGAGCGCAGGGGCTGGACTGGCCAGTGGGTCCTGTGCTCGTTTCGTAGCCCGTCACGGTCAGCGCCCTTTGGTGGGCTCAGCACCTGCCCCTCCCCACCGTGTCAGCTCTCAGCGTGACCACTGCGTGTCCCGACACCTGGAACACGGGGGCGCAGTGGACGCCTGATGGACATTCAGCATGAATCAGGGCCCGGCCTGCCTGACCCCGTCCCCGCCCTCCCCGCAGGGCTGCCCGGCAGAAGAAGACCATGAAGCTGTCCCGGGCCCTCTCGGACCTGGTGAAGTACACCAAGTCCGTGGGCACCCCTGACGTGGAGACGGAGGGTGAGGGGCCAGCAGGGCACGGGGCCGGCCGGGGGGGGGGGGGCGGGGCCCAACGCGCTGCCCCTGACGCCGCCCGTCGGCACCCGCAGTGGCGTCCAGCTGGCAGGTGTCGTCCTTCAGCGAGACCAGGGCCCAGCAGATCCTGCAGCAGAAACCGGCGCGGTACCTGCGCTTCAACCAGCACCAGCTGTCCCGCATCTACCCCTCCTCCTACCGCGTGGACTCCAGCAACTACAACCCGCAGCCCTTCTGGAACGCCGGCTGCCAGATGGGTGCGTGCCGGCGTGGAGCCAAGGCTGCTGGGCATGGTTCCCCCGCCTGGGCACCCAGCCCTTAGGACCCCAGGGCGAGGGAGCGGTGACGCCTGAGCTGGGGGGGCAGGGTCCTGCCAGGATGCCCCGGCACACATAGGCGGATGAGGGCTCGTGGGCAGTGCGCAGGCTGACCTGGCCGCCCCACCTCCCTCCCCGCAGTCGCCCTGAACTACCAGTCGGAGGGGCGGATGCTGCAGCTGAACCGGGCCAAGTTCAGTGCCAACGGCAGCTGTGGCTACGTGCTCAAGCCCCAGTGCATGTGCCAGGGTGAAGACACAGGCCGGGATGCGGGGCGGCTGCATGAAGACTGCAGGGGGCACAGGGAGGGCCCCCCACTCTGCTGGGAATCTGGAGTCCCTGGCCACCCCTGCCCTGCCCGCTTCAGTGTTCCCTCTGATGTGCTGAAGACCACTTGTGGATTTCTTCCCATTCTACCCCTAGCCCGCCCACACCCCTCTTCTGTCTGCACTCACCTCTTCCAACTGTGAACGTGAACAGCCCCTGCCCCCCACCCCCCGCCCTGCCCTTGGGCACCAGCTTCTCACCCACCGGGCTCCAGAGTACTCGGCTCCCCGCCCACAGGCAGCGTGGCCTCACACATGTGCTGAGACCCGTGCCTCACTGGTGGGAGGGGACGACCTGGGCCCACGTCATAGGGTGGTCGCAGAGGTGACCGGTGCACAGCCACCCGGCACCCCCCACGTTGCAACGCTGCCTCCCTCTTCCTCCTGGGCCCGGGCCCCCGTCCAGTGGACGGGGTAGAGGCAGGGGAGGGATCTCCACCCTGGAGAGTCAGTGGGGGGCTCACCCCTCCCTGCTCAGCCTCACACCCTGGCCCTCTAGGTGTCTTCAACCCCAACTCTGAGGACCCCCTGCCAGGGCAGCTCAAAAAGCAGCTGGTGCTTCGCATCATCAGTGGGCAGCAGCTCCCCAAGCCACGGGACTCCATGCTGGGGGACCGAGGGGAGGTAGGGGGGCCTGGGCGCACACGGGGAGGGGGCTGGGGAAACCGCCCGGCCCTGGTGCTACCCTCGCTCTCTGTGGCAGATCATCGACCCCTTTGTGGAGGTGGAGGTCATCGGGCTCCCCGTGGACTGCAGCAAGGAGCAGACCCGCGTGGTGGACGACAATGGTGAGGGTCCTGGCCCAGGTGGGCTGCAGGGGGCTGTGGGCACCCAGGTGCCAGCCTGTGCCCCCAGCCCCATCATAGCTCCTTTGCTGGTGCTGCTAGTCAGCTGGGAAGGGAAGGGCGAGGGCCCCCTCCTGTGACCTAGGTAACCAGCCAGCCTGCCCCTCGCCCCGACTGGGAGCCCAGTGATGGCTGCCCGGCCTTTAGGTGTTGCTTCTCTCTGCCGGGTGGCCAGCCCAGGAGGAGGCTCTGGGAGAGGGCATGGGCTCAGCTGGCCTCCAGGCTGGAGCTGTGGTGGGGACAGGCCCATCTGTGAGGTGGCACTGGGGCAAGAGGTGACACTTCCTCCTGGTGATCTCCAGGATTCAACCCCATGTGGGAAGAGACCCTGGTGTTCACGGTGCACATGCCCGAGATAGCGCTGGTGCGCTTCCTTGTCTGGGACCACGACCCCATTGGGCGTGACTTCATCGGCCAAAGGACGCTGGCTTTCAGCAGCATGATGCCAGGTGGGCAGGGGGCCACCGCGGGAGCGGATGGGGAGGGCAGAGCCCTGGGTCAGCATCCCCTGCAGGCCAGCAGAGGGCTCCAGCACAGGGCAGGGCTCAACCTCCTCCAGCGAGTTGACTCCTGCCACGGGTGGGCGTGGGGACACGGAGGGAGCAGAGGAGGAGGGTGCAAGGCCACAGCACTCCATAGACAGGGTGGGGGAGGGGAGCCCCAGCTGCGGAGTCCCCCAGTCTCCAGGAAGAGGAAGAGATCCCTGCAGGCCAGAGCAGTACCGGCAGGCTTCCTGGAGGAGGCAGAGGCCCCAGGACTGGACTCACAGGTTGTATTCAGGGCCTTAGGACCTTTAAGTAGAGTGTGGGGGACATGGGCAGGTAGGTGCTGGGGTGAGCTGTGACCCAGACTATTTCAGGCTATCGGCATGTGTACCTGGAGGGGATGGAAGAGGCCTCCATCTTTGTTCACGTGGCCGTCAGTGACATCAGTGGTAAGGTGAGTGCCACCTGCAGGGCCAATTGCTGCCCAGAAGAGGCGCACCAGCGCCAGCCCCAGCCCCAGCCCCACCCGATCCATGCCCCCAGGGCCATGAGGTCTAGCGGTCACCTCGCTGGGACTGTGTCTCCACCTGCGAAATGAGTGGCTGGGCCCCTGGCACGCCTCTGCCAGCCCTGACCTCCATGTCCTGGGGCCACTGTGGCCATCAGGAGATGGACACCACAGCCCTTCCTGGGCACCCCCTGCCCACCTTCCATCTCTCCTGGGCCTTCCCCTTCTACTTCTCAGGGTCCCCAGGTTCTCCATCCCTCCTTGAAGGCGTCTGGCTTTGCCCCAGATCCCCACCAGTCCCTAGTTTACCCAGGATGGGGGTCTCGCTCCAACTTCCCCAGTCTGCAGAGCCCATGGGTCCTGGGTTCTGTGCTCAGGGCCTAGCAGGGCCATACACGGTGGTCTGTCAGGCACACGTTGGGGTCCTTGCAGGTCCAGCACTAACCGTCTCTCTCCTGCCTCGCTTCTCGGCCCCGAGGCTGGCCGGACGTGGGCCCCCAGGCCTCCCAGCTCCGCCGTGCATCTGTCGTCCGTCCTGTCTGTCCTGTCTCCGTCTCTGCAGCTCCGTGCCCGCTGTCGGTGTCTCACGGCCTCACTCTGTCTCTTTGGTCTTGCAGTGGGCTTCTCTATGTCCAAAGTCTACTTTTAGAAGCACAGCCCTGTTAGGAGCTCGAAGGTACCCCAGCGCCGGGGTGCGCGGCCTGCCGTCCCCACTGCATGCTCAGGCCGCCCCCTTAGCATCTGTGACTCCTGGTAGCACCTTGGAGACTGTCAGCTTATGTGACATGGGTTGGGACGTGATTCTGGGTCCCCTGGGCCATCCTCAGGCACAGAGCAGCATTTACGAGGCAGGTCCAGGACTTCAGCCAGGCATCCTGCGTGTCCTGCCCAAGGTCTGGCCCGTCTCCTCCGGCCCCTTGGTCTTTCCAACTCCCGTACCTCCTCCCTGCCCTGTCCTTCCCTATGTCGGGGCCCCTAGCTGCCGGCATCCCGTTCCCTCTCCCCTCCCTTCTCTCTGTGCACCCCACCTGTGTGCCCCTCTGACTCTGTCTGTGCCAAGGGGTGAGGGGGAGGTCCCAGGGACCAGGAGCTCCGAGCTTGAATTCTGGACCTTCTTGTAAATGACTTTCCAGCCAACTTTTACCAAATTGCTCTGGATTTGGGATCTTGAATCGCGCAGCTGATTCAAGTGCTGGCCACTGCCGCCTCTGCCCAGAGGCGCCTCTGCGTCCCTGGGGGGCCATGGCTGTTTTCAGGGTCTCTGCATGTGAGGCCCCTGCCGGCCTCTCTGGGGTTGACCCAGGCCGGTCATGGGGGCCCCTGGCTACCCTCTTCGGGCAGGCAGGCCGCAGGGAGAGGCCTTGTGCGGACCTCCTGGGCCTGGCTGTCCGGGAAGGCCCTGGGCCAGCAGTGGTTTGGGGGCACCAAGCCAGTGGGGGCCCTGCTCTTGAGGCCCCCTGACCAGAGAGCAGGGTGAGGCTGGGAAAAACTGCCTGACAGGAATCCAGAAGGGCTTCCTGGAAGAGGCAGCCTCTCCAGGGGAACGGGCCGGGCAGGAGCATGGGCGAGCCGACCGCGGTCTGCACCTGGCTGTGCTTGCTTCCTCGGCCGCGGTGCCTGAGGCCGGGTGAACCTGACCGGTGCTTGCTCTGTCCGGTCCTCGGCCGTCCTTCTCTCCACACCAGTGCCACCCTGGGGGCCTGGGCCAGCCTGCTCTGCCAGAGCTGGCCGCTGAGGGCTAGGGTCGAGGTCCCTGCTTGGGCCTGCCCCATCCAGCCCTCCCTGGCACACCTGCTCCGAGACCTGCAGCCCTCCCGCCAGCGCCCGCTGGCTCCCTGCCAGTGTGGGCAGACGCGGTCCTCTGTGCTGAGGCCGCAGCAGCCGCTGTCCCTGGTAGAGCTGCCATGGGGACCCTCTCCCTTCTGCACAGCCCTGAGTGGCCCCAGCCTGACGCAGCCGCCGGTGCCCTCAGCAAGCTGGCCCCTCGGGCTGCAGCAGGCCCAACCCAGGCCGCTCCCTGCTGGAGCTTGGCTGGACTGGGCTGGGTGGTCCCCGGCCCCGCTGCCCGGCCGTCTGCTATGTGTCTCCTTCTCTTGCAGGTCAAGCAGGCTCTGGGCCTAAAAGGCCTGTTCCTCCGAGGCCCAAAGCCCGGCTCCCTGGACAGTCATGCTGCTGGGCGGCCCCCGCCCCGGCCCTCCGTTAGCCAGAGGCTCCTGCGGCGCACAGCCAGCGCCCCAACCAAGAGTCAGAAGCCAGGCCGCAGGGCCTTCCCAGAGCTGGTCCTGGGCATGCGGGACGTGGGCTCCGAGGGGGAGGCCGGCGACACGGCACCCTCCAGCCCCGGCCCTGCTCCCGAGGCCCCGGCCCGGGAGGAGCCCGGCCGCCGCAGCCCCCGAGGTAAGGCGCCGGCGGAGAGGAGCCCGGTGCAGGGGCGGCCCCCACGTGCGCCCGAGGGCCCTGGGCCTGCGGGGATGGCCGCCACCTGCATGAAATGTGTGGTGGGCTCCTGCGCTGGTGAGGATGCCGAGGGCCTGCGGAGGGGGCAGCTGCCCAGCCCGGGGCCTGAGGGCGGGCAGGTGGCTATCAGCCAGCAGCCCCGTGCCGCCTGGGCGGACTTGCTGGGGGCCCCCTGTGCCGCCCCTGGGAGAAGCAAAGGTGCCCCCAAAGGCCCCGGGGCCCAGCAGCGGGGCCTGGGCAGCAGCGACTCCGTGTCCTCGGACTCCAGCAGCCCGGGCAGTCCCGAGGGAGCCCCCCGCAGGCCTGAGGGCGCCCGCAGGCAGGCGGGGGCCCTGCAGAGGGAGATGAATGCCCTGTTCGTTCAAAGGCTGGAGGAGATTAGGAGTAAATCCCCCGTGTTCCCCACCGGTAAGCCCAGACGCTCCTCTGCAGCGCCCCGTGCTGGCCCCACCGCCCTTGCATGGCCTGGGCCAGGAGTCCCCGCTGCGCTTTGTGTCCCGACCCTCGCCTCCATGTGCTCTCTGTGCCTTCGTTCCCTTTGCTCCACTGGCTGGTCCCGTGGGCCCCTCATCTGACCTCCAGAGGGGGTGGGGAAGTGAGAGCAGGTCTGGCCGCAGGCGTACTCACCCTGGAGCTTCCCGCTCGGCTTGGGGACTGCGCAGTCTGAGGGCCAGGCTGTGCTTGCTGAGGCCCACAGCCCAGAGCTGGGCTTCTGGACAAGGGCCCCGGTACCTGGGCCGAGCCTCCTTCCCCGGCCTGACCGCTAGGACCTGGGGGCAGCTTCCAGGCCCTCCTCCCGCCTCCTCCAGGGCCAAGCCGCAGGTGTCCCAGCTCCCGGCCAGCACCACAGTCCTCTGGGAAGTCTGGTGTGGGTTCTTGGACAGGGCTCAGAGCCCCAGTGGGGCCTCAGCTCGCAAAGTGCCGAGGGGAGCAGATCGCATGTGCACTTGGCCCTGCGGACTCAGGCCTGCAGGCCCGGAGCAGCTCTGTTCTGGAAGCCCCACCCCCTCCCAGCTGGGTGTGACAGAGAACTTGGGGGCCCCCAGCACAGGGAGCGGATCCAGCCTGGGGAGGGCAGGCTGGAAGCTGAGCCCCCTCCCACTCCCTCCCTGCACCCGCCCAGCCTTGCCTCTGCCTGTCCCCTGGCCAGCCCCACCCCCACGCTGACCACGCTGTTCTCCTTTCTGTCCCCACGCTGCCTCCCTAGTTAGGAACTGAGCGCAGCCGAGTGCCAGGTAACAGGGCCCGGCCCCACCGTGTGTCCTGAGCTGCCCCAGCCCCCTTGTCGGCCGGCCCGGTAGACCCTGCCTGTGGGCACAGGGCCCATCTCCCTCCTGCAACCCCAGCAGCTGTGGAGCTGGAGGGCAGGGCGGGGGAAAGCTGTGTGGACATAGAGGGTCCTGATGGCTGGGGGGTCCTGTGGGCATAGGAGCCACAGGGATGCCCCCGACACACTCCTCTCTCTCCCCTACAGACACCTGCCCCTTCTCCGTGCAGAGGTCGGTCTCCTCCCTGTGCAGCCTGGAAACCATTGCCGAGGAGCCAGCCCTGAGTCCCGGCCCACCACCGCTGGTGGCTGCCGCCCCTAGCCACTCCTCTGGAGGGCCTCAGTGCTCCGCAGGTCCCAGCACCAACTCGGCGAGCCCTCCAGGGCTGGCTCTGGAAACTTCTGGGCCCCTCCAGCTCAGGACCTGGGGCCACAGGAACCCCGAGCCAGCCCCTGAAAGCAGGCAGTGGGCGTGCAGCGGCGGGGGCACTGGTAGGGCAGGCCAGGGGTTCCCCAGCAGCCAGACAGACAGCAGGGGCCACCCCCGGACCCATCTGCCCAGAAGGGCCAAGAGCGAGGCGCAGGTGCCCTCGGAGTCCCCGGGTGGGCGGTGGCCCCTGGCCGGGCCCTGTCCCGCCGTGTACTCAGATGCCACAGGCAATGACCGGCTGTGGCAGCGGCTGGAGCCAGGCAGCCACCGTGGCAGCGTGTCTTCATCCTCTAGCGTGTCATCCAGTGACACGGTCATTGATCTCTCTCTGCCGGGCCTGGGCCCAGGCCGTGAGAGCCTCACAGGGGCCCCGGCAGGACGTCTCCCCCTGCGGACCTGCTCAGCCTCAGCCGCCCACTTGGACCTGCCCACTGTGACCAAGAGCAAATCCAACCCCAACCTGCGGGCTGCGGGCCAGCTGCCTGTGGTGCCTGGAGAGCTACAGCCCCGCCCCCTAGCTCCTAGGCTGCCCTGGGGCCGCCTCCCCTTGGTGGGCCTCTGGGACTGCACTGTGGCTGCCAAGTCCAAGAGCCTCGGGGACCTGACCGCCGATGACTTTGCCCCCCGTGTGGAGAGCCTGGGCTGCAGCCTGGGCCTGGCCAGGGAGAGGCCAGCAGGGCCGGGTGCACGGCCGGACACCCTGACAGAGCAGCTACGCTGGCTCACAGGGTTCCAGCAGGCCGGTGACATCACGTCACCCACCAGCCTGGGTCCAGCTGGGGAGGGGGTGGCAGGAGGCCAAGGCTTCCTGCGACGCTCCTCTTCCCGCAGCCAGAGCCGCGTCCGTGCCATTGCCAGCCGGGCCCGCCAGGCCCAGGAGCGGCAGCAGCGGCTGCAGGGCCCGAGGGGACCCCCGGAGGAGGAGCGGGGCACCCCTGAGGGTGCCTGCTCCGTGGGCCAAGAGGGCTGCGGGGACGTGCTGACCCCCACCAAGGGTGCTGCTGACCGGCCATCAGGTGCTGCCGTCCCCAGCCTCCTGCTCAGACTCTGAGCAGACCCGGGGAACTTGTGCGCCCTCCCTGCAGCCCGGCGCCTGGGCAGGCCGCTGTTTGCTCAGGACACAGCTGCTTGCTCCCAAAGCCACCGCCTGTCCTGGTGTGGCTGTGCCCCTGGGCCCCCAGCCTCGCCTCCTGAGGAGGAAGGGAGCCCGCCCTGGGCTTTAAGATCTGTGTATACAGAGAGAGATATTTAACTTTTAGAGACAAAACTTCTACAACACAAAAATGGTGCCGTGTTCTTCTCCACTTCCACCTGGTTTTAGCTGCGTGGGCGTGTGCCGGCGCGCGTCTGCTGGCCCTGCCACGCGAGGCCCCTGGGGATGCTTGTCATGTGCCCAGGGTGATCCAGAACGTTGCCTGTGCCCCCACCCGGACTGCAGCTTGTTCTGCACAAACCCTGCTCTGTACGGGATGTTTCAGACTCTTCGTAAACTCCAATAAACACGTTGACACTTGCTCCGCGGGCGCTACTGGCCCACTCCCTCCGTGGCCGTGTACCCAGTGTTCCTGGGCCACAGCCTGTGCCGCGCCCAGAGGACCACTGACCTCTGCCCACAGAGGGCTTAGCTGGACTGGCACCCCGGAGCTGGAGCCATGAGCCCCAGCATACACCCTTGTTCCTTCCCTCCCTCCCAGTCCCACTTTTTGGGGACAGACCATGGCCCTGGGCAGGGACTCCAGGCCAGAGGACCACCAGCTGTGGGGCTGACCCCCCCTGAAGTCTCACTGCACACGGTTCCTGGACTGTCCCTCCCTAGAGAAACTGGGGGCTTGGCTGGGCCATAAGGGGGGGCTTGGCTGCTACCCCTGGGCATCCGGCCTCTACAGGAGCCACCTGATGCGTCAGGACAGCCCAAGCACCTCTGCAAGGGACTGCGCTCTGGGTGCCACTGGCAGGGAGCTCGGGGCATCCCCCCCCATGGCTCAGCTCGGGGAGGCCTCGGGCCTCTGCACCAGGATAAGCCCTGTCTTCGGATCGCCATGTCTGAAAGGCTGGGTTGGTGGGTATGGGTGCTGAGTTGGGGGGCTCTCCCTGCTGTGTCCCTCATAGGCCCCAGGGACCTGTGCTGACCGCCTGCCCAAATTCACAAAGGGGCCTGGGGGGGGGGCTCTGCCGGGGACCCACCCCACCCCTTGGAACGTAGGAAGCCCCCCTCCTTCCTCCACTGGGGGGCACTCAGCCTGGGGGAGCTATGGCCCCGTCCTGACAGGGAGCACCGAGGCGGGGTGTTTGGGCCCCTGCAACCTCAGGTGCTCTGAAGGGGTGGACTGCCTGCCAGTGGCGGGGCCGGGGCAGGGAGGGACTCAGCCGAGGGGTCTGAGCCCAGGAGGAGGGTGAGGGCTGGCTGCCATGGCTCAGAAGAAATGCGGGGACGGGAAACCTCGCCCAGCCCTGGGTGGGCGCCATCTCCTGGTGCCCAGTTACCGTCCGGCGGCTGCCCTCAGCTCCCAAGAGGCCCAGAGCCTTCCTGCCGCAGCTGGGAAAGGGGTAGGGGGACACAGGAGGGGGACCAGGGGGCAGGGGAGGTTTCAGGAGCCTGTGCTCAGAGCCCTGGTGCCCTGCTCACAGTGTGGCCGCCGCAGGCTCCCAGCCTCTCTGCCCAGGACCCCCAGGGAGGGGTGCTGAAGCCCCCTCCTGAGGGCCGGGGCCCGACAGGTGAGAGCACCCACCGAACGTCACAACACAGGCTGAGCTGGACTCTGGCCGGGACTCTGGAGCTCCCCTGGGTGTCAGGGCTGGGCGGCCTGTGCACCGAGAGCCCCAGACCAGCCAGGCCAGTGCTGATCCACCACCAGGGACAGAGGACAGAGAAGAGCCTTGGCTGAGGGGGGGCCAGGCCAGGCCTCACGAAGGTGGCCGCAGGGAGCTGAGCCGTGTTGGGGTGCGGGCTGATGGCAGCACAAGGCCACACTGTGCTGGGGTCAGAGTCAGGGCATGCTCACAGAGAAGGGGCCGCAGGGACTACCTGCCAGACAAGTCCGGCCCGGCCTGGCACATGGCCGCGCCCCCGGCTCCCCCTGGCGGCCGCCCACAGGAGGACCAGGCCTCTGCCAACGAGCAGGTGCTTTGGGGCTGGTCTGGGAGCCACTTGCAGGCAGGACTTGGGGTGCAGCACAGGGGTCCCCCGGGGGCTGGCGGGGTGCAGGACCTGTCACACACTCTCCGAGGTTCAGTGCAGGCCCCAGACTGCTGAGCACAGGCTCCTAGAAGGGGGCCCAGCAGGACAGCAGGTGCAGGGCGGGTCTGGGTGACAAGGACGGTAGAAAGACCAGTGGGGAAAGAGGGCCGGATCAGGCCCCCGCAGGCCACAGGCCTGCTAGCCTCCCCTTATGCAGCCTGCCCCCGCGTTCCTGGGCTCTCCAGAGGTGAGGAGGGCCTGGGCGCTGGGCTGTGGGGTCTCCTCAGTGCTCAGGGTTGGTCCCCAAGGCCTGGGGGCCACAACAGCAGGTCCCCTGCGTAGCTTTGTTCCTGAGACGGATGGCGCACAGCTCACCCCAAGGCCAGCTCTCCTGTAGTGATGGGCGTCTGGGGCTCAGGCCCACACCCTGAGGGGCACACCCAGCTTGGGGGGAGCCCTGCCCTCTCCCCGCACCCCCAGGCCGGGCCCGGTGAGCTCCCCCACCCGCTTGTCATGGCTGTGGTGACCAAACCCCTGTGGTCTGACGCGCTCTGAGCAGGAGAGGGTACCAGCCACCAAGCCCGAGAGCCCTCAAGGGCCCTCCGAGTGAGCCGAGTCAGGAGTGCTGCTCAGAGCCTTGTTCTGTCCTCCTGTGTGCGGCGGGGCCCGGGAGGGTGGGGGACGCAGCAGGAGCCTCCCCAGACAGACGCATTGGGGCCGGAGCCCGAGGGAGCAGGGGCAAGGGGGTGGGACAGATGACGGAGGCCACGTGATGGGGCAGCAGTCACGGCCCACAGGCAAGGTGGGCCTAAGAGTTCCAGAGGCAACTGAAGGGAGGGAACCCCCTCTCAGGTTCCCGGACAGGGGTGGGCAGGGCCTGCCTGCAAGCGCCCAGACTGAGCAAGGCTTCCCGGGCGCGCTGCCTGCTCTCACACCGAACAGCAAAGGCAGAGACAGCTCTGTTCTCACTCTGGAAACTCTATTTGGTGCGTGCCCGAGCCTCCCGTGTCCTCCGTCAGAGGCATATATGTATATATTTATATTTTTATATATATATATATAAAAGACTATTTAACAGTTAAATATATTCCAATACGAACGTCTCACGGGACAAGAGTCGTGTCTCCCCACCACGAACACGGCAGCGTTAAAGGAACACGGAGCCCGAGCCACGAGCGCCCAGCCCACGCCCGGGCGCGCCCAGCTCTGAGTCACGGAAGCACGATATAAATACTCCGATCCGAACGCGGACGCCCTGTCCAGTCGCGATCTGTCCCTGACAAGTGACGAGCAGAGCGGTCTGGCGTGGCAGGTGCCTCACTCGGCCGGGACCTCGTACTTGAAGATGACGCTGAAGAGCCGGCCGCCCAGCCGCTCGGCCAGCCACGAGTTCTTGAGGACCGCCAGCTTGAGGCTCTCGCAGCGCAGGGCCGCGTGGTAGTTGGTGTGGACGGCGCGGCCCATGCCCTCGATGACCACCAGGTCGGCGCCGCGCTCCCGCACCAGCACGGCCAGCCCCTTGTCCAGGCGGCTTCAGGGAGAAGGGGGCAGTGAGGCCGGGGTGGGCAGCACCCAGCAAGGGGACCCCGACCCTCGGCCCCTGCACCCCACACGCCCTAAGCCCAGCCTGCACGGGGGCTGTCCCCCCGCGGCCCGGCTCCCGTCACTACAAGGCGCCTGTTCTGGAAACTGGGCCTCGACGCTCCCCTATTCTGAGTTTCAAGACACCTCACTCCTTTTCAGAGGTCTTTATCATTCTTCTCCACTTGTTATATTAATAAGGGCCCTGGAGGGGGGGATTAAGTCAGCACTGGAGAACCTCCCACAAAACAGACTCAAAGGCTAGGGTCCCAGAGTCCAGACATGCCGTCCTGCACTGGGCTGGCTCCCAGGGCTTCACTTCCCAGAACCCCCAGGGCAGAAAACACTAAAGCGACGAACTAATCACCTAAGGCCAGACTCAAGGGGAAGAGCCCCCGCCACCTACATACAGGGACAGGGGTGCCTGCTCCCTCCTCCTGGCTCCCTGAGCCTGCCTGCCCAGGTCCCTGAGGAAGGGCTGCCCAGACACCATCACAGGGCTGCTGCTGGCACTGCTGACTTCTGCCCCCCCACCATGGTGCACAGGGGACCAGGGAGGACCTGGGGGGACTGGGGAGGACCAGGGCGGAGGGGCCACGGGTACCTGAGGTCCAGGCATGGGGAGCTGGATCCTGTCTGCACCAGCAACAGCCTCTCTTCTCTGAGCGCCGAGCTGCCGAGCACAAGGGGCCAGGCAGAGTGAGCCGGCGCCCCCGGGGAACTGCCCCTACACACCCCCCTCCCCGTGCCAGGGCCACCGACCCCGGCCAGCTTACCGCACGACGGCGTCCATGGCCGCGACGCGCTCCGCCACAAGGAGGGCCTCGCTGTGGGTCACGTCGTTCAGGGCGGGACCTGAGTTGCACGCCAGGATGACCTGTGGCAGGACGCCCGGGCGCTTTAGGGACCTCTGCCGCCGGCACCCAGCCGGCCTGGGCTCGCCCACCCACCTGCCCGCCCGGGGCTGCCAGCAGAAGGGTGCGGCCACACGCAGCCCGGGGGCTCCGAGAGGGCCAGCTCTTGGGGCAGGACGAAGACGGCCTCCAACACTGGGGGCAGGCTGACCTGAGCCCCGAGGTGTGACCAGCTGGGCCTCTCCTCCTCCCGCCACCTCCCCGGCACCTACCTGCGCTCACGGAGGAGCCCGGGCCGCCGCCCAGGGCCCACGGCGACACCAACCCCACCGAGCGCAGGAGCAAGGGTCCTGCCACGCAGCCCTCCACACTCACCTCCGTCCCTCTAGAGAGAAGCTCCCTGACAAAGGGGAAGACTCCCAAAATGACGTCTACTCCACTGTTATCTGCGAAAATTAAGGCACATTTGTGAGGGGGCCCCTGTAAGACAAAACCAGGACGTTCAGTTGGGAACAGGCGCGTCCAAGCGTTCCAGACACCTCCACACTCCACCCTCCCCACGGCCCGCCGGGTCCTGCGGGCGCTGGGTGCACTGGGGGTGGGGCCAGCCCCTGCTTCTTCCAGAACTGCTGGCCCAAAGGACCTCTGAACTGAAGCCAGCTGACCTAAGCACCGGCCCCACAGGACTCAAGACTCGGGGCAGGGAGTGGTCAACTTGCACTCGCAGCTCGGGGCTGCGCGGGTGAGACGCGGGGGCCCTTGGTGCCCTGTGTGGGCCTGGACGGACGCCCTGGTCCCCACCCCCGGCAGCTCCATGCCGGCCCCCGCACTGTCTCCTGTGAACCCTGTCTGGGGCCCTGCCTCCCAGCCTCGAGGCAGTCCTGGCCCCGGGACAGAGGCGGGGACAACTCTGTGTACCTTCAGTCTCTGAAGCCACCTGCTGTAGGAGTCCACAAGCCAGGGCCGCTCTGCGGGACACAGGGTACGCGGTCAGGCCTGCCTTCCCAGCAGCCGTCACCCTCACCCCACCACTGGCTTTTCCAGGGAGCCAGTCCTCACCTCCCCCAACTCGCTGGGGATGCGCG
This sequence comes from Camelus dromedarius, assembly GCF_036321535.1. Taxonomy (NCBI): domain Eukaryota; kingdom Metazoa; phylum Chordata; class Mammalia; order Artiodactyla; family Camelidae; genus Camelus; species Camelus dromedarius. The sequence goes on along the minus strand of NC_087449.1, from coordinate 69,777,094 downwards.
CAGCCCCCTCGCTACTTCCTCCCCGCCAGCCGAGTCCCAGCCTGAGAGGGCTCCCGCGGCCTACCTTGCAGCTTCTTCTTTGCCTCCTCGAACCCGAACTGGGGGTCCGATTCCAGAACTCTGCACAGAAGAGGAGAGAACCAAGTCACCAGAAGCCCAGGCCTCAGCCCCCCGCGTGCCAGCATGCCACCCTAGGGCAGCAGTGACCGGGGGGGGGGGGGGCGGAGGCCAGGGGCTCCTCTAGGGATCCGTGCCCGAGGGCATCGTGGGGGGACGCAGCAAGACCCCCACACAAGAGCACTGCTTCAGTGAGACTAAGGTGGACTCCGGGACAGGACACGTGGGGAGCCCAGAAGGCGCGTGCCCCACGGGCAGGGGACCCGCTGAACTCTCCACTTAACCACAACTCTGTGCAGTAACCGTGAACGTGGGTTCTGCCAATGAAAACACCCACACCTGCAGCCTTCCACACACCTGCTCTCCTGCCAGGGAAGGGAGGCTGGGTCCCAGGGCCTGTCCCGAGTAACAGGTGCCCAGCAAGCCCTGAGCTGCATTGAGTCCCCCCGAGACCCCTGGTGCCCCCACTGCTACCTCCTCTCGGGCCAAGCTGGAACAAGGCAGGGTAGGGATGAGGCCCAGGGGCTGTGAGGACAGTAGGCACCTACTCAGAGACAGCTTTGGCTCCCCAGTCGAAGACGTTGCCTGCCAGCAGCCCCTTCACCAGGGCCAGCTGCCTCTCCTCCCAGCCCAGCGCGTCCAGCGAGTGGACCACCCTCTGGAAACACTTCAGCGCCACGCCGTTGTCTTTCTGCTTCACCTGTGGGGAGATGTGGGTGAAGTCGTGGTCTGGGCAGCCCGGCCCTCAGCACAGAGAGGGGAGGAGGGGCACCTGGCCGGGGACACTGCAGAGGACACCCCCAACCGTGAGCCTGCTCTAAGGGGACAGAACACTTGACGTGACATCACTGCGAGAGTTTAAAGAAACCAAGGCTGCATCAGGTGAAAACTGCCCGACTCGGAACAGCACGGGCTGAGAGCGAGAGGTGGGCGATGCTGATGGCCACACAGATGTAAACCGTACGCAAGAGGGCTGAGGCTCAGGAGGGCGCCGGCCAGGGTGTGACGGAGCTGTGGCCAAGGGCAGGGTGGAGGGCCAGGGCAGAGGGCGCAGACCCGCACGGGTGCCTGCTGCCCTGGCTGTGAAACCCTCAGCACCCAGACCGCCGTCCTCACTCCTGCACGAGGGGACCGGGGGGGGGGGATGGGAGGGAGGGATGGGTGTGCTGTGCCGCTCCTGGATCCCGCCCGCTGCTCTGGGGCACGTGGCCTCCTGGTCAGAGCCCAAGGAGACACCTCCATGCCACCCGCCAGGCCACCCCTCAGGCCCTGAGTGGCCTGTCACACCCTCGAGACCAGGACTAACTTCCTCAGGTACCAACTGAGTTTCCAAGCTGACCTCAGGAGGCCAGGAAGACGGGAGGGGGGCCTCAGCGCTGAACGCCCACCACCCTAACTGGCTGCTGACCAGAGCCCCCCCGACACGTCTCTGCTGAGGGAGTTGCTGCGGTGCCCGTGCCCACAGCTGCTCAGCAGACGCTGCCGGCAGAGGGGCCGCACAGCGCTCTCGGGAGATGGCCCCTCTGCAGGGGAGACCCGGATGTGGCCTGCCACTAGCACTGGGGGTCAGGGCTGCTACCAAAGCTGCTTGTTGGTCAGGACAGGGCCGACGCCCCCGCTCCCCGCATCCCCCGCAAGCACACAGCCACCCACGAGAAGAGGGCACTCACTTTGGAGTAGGGATCCGGGAAGTTAAACTCGTTCAAACAATGCTCCCTGGTGTCCAGGAGGCTGCGCACGGTCAGGGTCCCGTAAGCGCTGGGGACAGAGTCAGGTGAGGGAGGCCAAGCGGGCTGGATGGCCGAATATACTGACCATCACACCCCCTGTCCCCAGAGGCACCCTTGCGGGGTCCAGGCACCGACAGGAGCAGCCAGGCAGCCTGCAGAGCAACGGTGCCGAGTGGGCGCACTCGAGCCTCCCCGCAGATGCGGGCAAAGCGGATGGGCGCAGAGCCCCCAGAGAACTGGAGAAACAGCCCCAAGGGCGCCGCAGCCCTGGGGGTGAGCGTCCGGCCCCTGGGGGGGGGTGAGCGTCCGGCCCCTGGGGGGGGCCGGCACTGCCGCAGCGGACACTCACAAGGGCTGGTGCCGCAGCGTCTGCAGCTTGTTCCAGTACTTCTGGCGGAACTTCTCGGCCCTCTCAGCTGCGTCCACGGAGCCAGGCTGGCTCGCCACGGCGCGCTTCACAACCTGCCAAGGACGAGATGGTCACTGGGGCTCAGAGCAGCCCCCGCCTGCGGACAGCAGGCATCACTGACAGCTACCCACTGGGGGCCTCCCTGGCCTGGCGGAAACGAGGTCACCGCTGGCCCCAATCCGAAGCTCAGATCCACACCCTCTGATCCCAGCCCCACGGCCCCCTTGCCACCGGCTCCTGCCCTGCAGAGGGGCAGGCGGTTCTGGAGCGCCCTCAGAGTTCGCAGGGATTGGGCAGGGCGACCCCCCTCACCCTGGGGACAGACCCCACGGGCCTCTCCGAGGGGCTTCATGGAGGGGTAGGTGTTCCCACAGGGCTCCAGTGGCCTTGAGACATGACCCACTGGAGCCTGGAGGGGCTACCGCCATCGCCACCCCCAGGCAAGTCGTTTGCTTTCTGAAGAAACACAGCAGACTGCAAAGCTGCCTGGCGAGCTCACGAGGACGCGCTCACTAACACCACCTCCCAACAGACCGCTCTAGGGTCGCAGTTTCACCTGCGAACTACGACTCAACCTCCAACACATGGGTGGAAGGGCTCCTGGAAAAGCCCCCTCCTCCTTCCTCGTGCCTCTCACTGCCCCTGGGGAACCTGAGATGGTGAGACGGGGCCAGGACCTCAAATGCCCACAGCCAGTCTCCCCAGACGTCAGGGCCTCCTCGGGGGCATCCGGCCCCGCCTGAGCTCTCACCCCGTCCAGGGCCTCCTCAAAGCAGGTGAGCCAGTACTTGCGGGCCAGGGCGTCATCCGTGAGGTCGACCGTGTCGGGCACGTAGGAAGGCGGGTCCAGGAGGAGCGGCAGGCTGACCAGCGGCCTCTCCAGCCGGTCCATCTCCAGCAAGTCAAACTGGGAGAACGAGAAGCAGGTGGGCACATCAGCTGTGTTCTTCCTGAAAGACCAAAACATCCTCCTACAAGTTTTAGCAGCAGCTTCTCTGCACGAAGGGCAGAGATCGAGTACAATCTGCCTGCAGGTAAACGGACCGCCCCGTTCTTCCCCATCTCTGGATCCCATCACCCTGTCATGTCCTCTCTCAGCAGCAGAGCCCCCTCCACTTTTCTGCTCACACCTGCCTCTTCCCCGCTACCCCGAGGTGCAGAGCCCTGGGCTCTCGGAGCTCCCAGGTGGCCTCTCCAGCCACCGCCGCACCCTCGTGCCCCTCCCTCTGCACTCATGACCCCACTCACACCGGACGCCTTCCTGGTCCTCGCTTCTGCTCAGAGCCCCCGCGGCTGCCGTCCTCACTCCCTGCCTGGCAGGCCCTCATCCTGTGGCTCTGGCCCAGGGCTGTTCCCTGGGCCAGGCCATGGAGACCTGACTGGACACACGGCCCCTTCCTCTGCAGCACGTGTGCTGCTCACACCCCCACAACCAGAACCACCGCCCAGCCGTGCTCTGCGACGGCCGAAACACTCTGCAGGCACGAGCATCTCTTGAACGAATGGTCCTGTGGGCCTGGCCCTGAACTCGGACGAGAACTGTTCAGGCAGCCGTTCTGAGGCCACAACAAGCGAGTGAGCTCAGGGCTGACCCGCCAGGCCTCGCCCCTGCCCTCCATGGAGCCGCACAGCTGGGAGCTGGCCCTGCTCTGCCAGGAGGGCTTCTGATGGGCCAACTCGCGGGGATGGAGAGGCAGGCGTGCTCTGAGCCAGGGGCGGTCTGGACAAACTGATCCACCACGAGGGGGAACCCGGCTTTTAGGACACAGGGAAAGAGCTGGTGTGTCTCCACAGGAAAGGTGGAGGTCAAAGAAAGGTGGCGTGGCTGCCTCCCGCCTCGCTGGTCTGCAAGGTCTCCCTGCCTCCCCAACAGAGTTCAGATCTGAGCTCAGCCTCGTCTTGGCTGTGAACAACACAGAAACAGGCCTGGTCCGCTGCCCCGGGTCTCCCCACCGCAGTAATGCGGGGATCCCACACCCACTGGAGGGCCACGCGAGAGCCCAGCCTGACAGGCGCGCAAAGCCCCCAAGCTGTCGTGGAGGGCGACCATGTGGCACTTCAGTGCTGGTTTAAGGGTTTCTTGCCCACTCATCCGATTAAGTTCAGTCTGTGGGGCAGGGATCCGAGCTGCCCTTTGATGGATCAGAAACGGGGCTGGGAAGATGTCAGACCTTTCTCTGCACACCAGCCACAGCTCTGACCAGGCCTGGCCTTGCCCCGCCACCGCCCACGGCACCCGCCCTCAGGAGGGCCCAGCTACAGCCGCACGGCTGGGCGCGAAGGACGCGGTGCAGTGCAGGGGCCTTGCTACGCGAATGGGGGATGCCACAGAGGGGGGCTCTCCTGGGAGTGAGATCAGATGGGACATGTTCCTGCCACGTTTACACTGACTTACGAGAGAACCTGTGTCTACAGCTGAAAAGCACCTTTTCCTCAACACAGCCGCTCAGCGAGGGGAGGTGTAGCTCAAGTGGCAGAGCGCATGCTTAGCAAGCACGAGGTTCTGGGTTCATCCTCAGTACCTCTTCTAAATAAACAAACAAACCTAATTACCTCCTTCTCCCCCATCAAAAATAATAAAATAAATTAAAAAACAACAAAACAAAAACAACAGCCCTCTGGCTAGTCCTGAAGGTGGCATCTGACCTGTGTGCCCAGACCAGCACCTGAGCGCACACCCCTCGCCCTCCAGCACAGCGCGCGGGTTCTGAGAACGTTTGGGATACAAGGTTAACGAGCCGGCAACAGCCCACACAACAGCACCCCACGCCTCCGTGGGCCATGGCAGTACCACCCTGTCTGGCTGACACTGGCCCCAGCTGAGAGACCCTCTAGACACTGGCTCAGCAGGCCCAGGAGGCCCCACAACAGGCCTCACCCAAGCAGGGGGCACTGAGGAACAGGCGGGACCCTTCCACGGAGAGCAGACTTTGCATGCTCACTGCCACCTTGAAACCACCACGCAGAGGACGCAGTCTAAAAGACGGGGCCTGGGCTAGTTCCTATGACCCAGGGTTTTAACCCGACTCTGCTGAGAACGGCCCCAGAGCCCTGAGTAAAGACCCTTGTCCTCCTCAGTTTAACTCTATATTCTCTCTGCAGACACAGGGGGTGGCCCGCATGGCTTCCAGGGCTCCGGCTGAACACAATGTCTTACTGCTGCCCCAGAGCCTCTGGTTCAAGACTGGTCTGCAATGGAAAGTGCGGGGACACTCCTGGTGACCACTAAGGAGACATGTGCAGTGAGCAGCCCCCGAGGGGCCCAGCACCGCCCTGTCCTATACTCACCGTGCCGCTCCTGGCCCGCTGCGTCGGGCAGAGCTCGGGCGACGAGCTCATGAGCCCGGAGCTGCCAGCGTAGTTCTCTCCCCAGCTGTACTGGTTCGGGTCTGTGGGACAAGAGACCGGGTCAACCTAGGGTCAAGCGGCTGGGCAAACCTCGGGATGGCCTGACCACATCTGGGAGAGGACCAGCCGCCGACGGTCTCCCTGATGCTGGGTGAGCCGGGGTTTTGTTCTGTTGTATTATTTCCCAATGGCAATGAGGCCTTGTAAAATGATCACTTAGACCTTTCAAAGCTTCTTAAAGATCTCCCTGAGTTACTTCCATAAGAAATTGCATTTAAGGACATGAAGGTCAGCCTGAGCTGTTTTGATCGGTGCCGACCCGCAAGCAGCCGGCCTGACTCCTGCTGGGGTAGAATCGGGCCTGCAATTCCTACATGTGTTCTCCAAAAAGGACAGACCGGATGTGCATCTGCAGAGACAGCCAAGCTGATGGTGATGAGGACCTGGGCACGGGAGGGCCGAGGCCGTCCCCTGCATGGAGCCCTGTCACTCTCAAACACCCTGTGGTTGATTACATGGCAAGTTTCCACAGGCCCTTCAGCAGAATCACAAGCAGAGCTCCTGCCGCTGCCAGGGCAGGGCCCTCCCTTGATCATCACGTAGCACGCGCACCCACTCCAGCAGCTCCCTCACCCTCCCCACCTCCCCTAGCCGCATGCCCAAGGCAGCCCAGACCCCAAGCACGGGCCACGCCCCCATGGCCACGCTCTACTCACTGTCTTGTTCAGCTCCTTTGAGAAATGCTCCGATGGCTCCCAGGTAGCCTTCGTGCCTCAAGAACAGCGCCTGGACCTCACCCTGCCGTGGAAAAACCCCACCTAAAGGGCCTCACCTTGCACACGGCTAAGGCCCTGGCTGCAAATCCACCTACGTGGGCAGGCCTCCCCGGACACGGCGAGGCTGCCCACAACGCACTTGTCCGTGCAACTACATGCAAACACAGATGTAAAAGCCTGCCGTTTGGAGAGCGAACAATACCTTCCAGGAAGTTAACGCCCACCCAATTCACCCTGCCTGCTAGGCGCTGTGCACCCTCCTGCAGCGCACCCCCCGCAGCGCTCCTTCCTGCAGTGCTCCCAAGGCCTGAAAGCTCACCTGGAGCTCTTGGGCAGTGACACAGTCCCCAGACCTCACCAGGTGACATGCCCAAACAGCACGGCCACGACACCCAGAGCTAGCGGGCAGGGATGGGCAGGACAGGGCAGCTGGGCAGGGGCGCTGGCTTCTCGGCACCTGCCTCCCTCCCCTCCTGCGGTGGGCAGGCGGCGCCAGGCAGAGCAGGAGGAAGCAGCATCCCGCTACCTTGGAGAAGAAGTTAATGCTATAGGTGATGGTGCGCATGGTGACGGGGTGGCCCCGGATGAAGAAGCCGCCGAAGTACACCCTGTCCAGGCAGTGCAGCCGCGCGTACAGGCAGGCCAGCTGCCCGATGTCGTTGCTGATCATGTGCAGCAGGCTCTTGGCCATGTCCTCCTTGGAGAACTCTGGGAGGGGATGGAAGCAGAGCGGCTGGGCAGCGGCCCAGGCAGACACATGGGCACCCCGGCGAGCGCAGTGGGCAACAGAGGGCAGGTACCTTTGTCAGCGGTGGCTGACTTCCCAAAGCTGCTCGCGATGAGGTTGCCACTCAGCCCCAGGGTCTGGTGGGCGCCCCCGTAGATGTCCTGCACCAGCATGTCCACGTTTGTGTGCTGGCCTTTGGAGGCCAGGTGCAGCAGCTCATCGAACTTCTGTGGGGACAGGGCCGACAGAAGCATATGGGGCACTGGGAGCTGGTGGAATCCCCACGGCCCCGGAGACCTAGCCCCTGAAAAGAAGCAAGCGGTGGGCTGGGTGTGGAAGCCCTGCTGGCTGTGGGACCGAAGGTGGGGAGAGACAGGCAGGCCCTGGAGACCACCCAACCCAGGCGATGCTCTGGCCTCCTGGATGTCCGTCCTCCCAAGACTCAGGGAACAGGATGAGGCCCAGGAAGGAGCCACTTTCACAGCACACCCAGCCAACCACAAGCCTCAAACCCAACAGCCACCAATCCTCTCCTGAGGGACCGGGAACCAGAACATTCTGTGGAGCCAGGAACATCCTCCCACAGCTGCCAAAATACCTTAGTTTTGGTGAGCAGAGCCCCGAGCCCCCAGAAGGTGCCGCCTCCAATGGAGCTGCCACCGATCCACTCGAACCTGTCCTCGGTCTCTACCTGGGAGCAGACCGGGCAGGTGTGTTAGCGGGTAGGGACCCCCCACCCCCACCCAGCAGGTCCCGGGATGTGCTGGCTCAGCGCATCCCTAGACGTGGGTGATGACGCTCCTGATGGTCAAATCTGGGTGGGCTCGGCAGGTGCTAATGCTGGACGGAGGGCCTGTCCCACTGATGGCTCGTGAACGCGGGAGCCAGGCCTGAGGTTGCCCACGTCCCTGGACCCGGCACGGCTCTGACACAACCAGCGCCTGACAAAATACTGCCGAAGTGCCGCCCTTGTCCAGGAGCCAGGCCTCACCTTCACGATGGAGACCCCGGAACCGATGTTGACAAGTAGGTATGGGAAGATGTTGGGGTGGTTGGTCTGAAACCGGAACTCGGGGTCAGCGTCCTTCTGGTACACGAAGGCCTCATGCGGGATGTTCTTCAGCACAAAGTTGCAGCCCTTTATCAGGCAGGTCATCACGTCCTCCTTGTCAACCCTGCGAGGGAGGAGCCCGGCCACTGAACCCGGCGCAGGCCACGGCACGATCTTTTGCTGCAGCGCAGCACCAGGCGGAGCTGTCCAGGGACCCACCTGGAGACGGTGCTGCCTGCCTGGCTGGACTCAGTTTCTGACCCTGACAGACACACACAGGGCAGCTCACGAATCACCACCCCTCACGTGGAGAATCTCTGGGGTGGGCCAGCTGAACGCACCCGAGGAACCGGCACTTGGCCGTGGCACAAAGGGCCCCTGCTGCCGCACCCACGGCAGGGCCACGGAGCCAGGAACCTCTGCCAGGTGCACGGGGAGCATCGCCATGGGAAGGGGACAGGCCGTGTCCGGGCTCCACCTCCTTCCTTTCAGCACTCGCCTCTCCCCAGGGCCCGTCCACTGTCCGCAGCCCCCAGAACCCCGCTGCAGCCGGTCCAGAGCCTGGCCTCAGGCTCATGGCCCCCACCAGCCGCCCACGGCCTCACTGTGGTCGTGGGGCCTCAGAACTCCCCAGAGCAGGCTGAAGGGGGCGGTGTAGGAGCAGGGTCGCTGTGGCCATGACTTCAGAGGCCAGCCCTGCAACCTGTGTCTCCACTTACTTCAGCTGCAGCTTCTCTTCGATGAGGTCTTTGAACTTGTACGCCCCACCCCCCGTCGCCTGGATGACCTTGGTCTCGGTGTTGACGAGGTGGTCTTTGATGAAGTCCAGGCAGGCTTCTATGTAGGTGTTCTCGAACTTGACAAAGTGCAGCCGGGCGGTAACCTCCTCCTGGACAGAGATCTCGTAGGGCGGCTCATGGTCCTGCTCTGTGTCCTGGGGAGGAAGTTGGGGGACCCATGTGTGCTGGCCTGGGGAGGGGACGGCACTGAGACGCAGCCCCCAAGCACCTGCCCAGCAGCACCAGTGATTTCTGTCTGCCCCTAAGTATGGGGACTCTTTATGGCAATGCAGGTGGGAGACAGGGAGGGTGGGAGACGGGGAGGGTGGTAGACAGAGAGGGTGGGGCCCCAGGGCTGAGGCAGGAGCACGAGCAGGTGGGGGCGCTCCTGTCGGGTCTGGTATGGAAGGAGAACTGAGCCAGGAGGCAGGGAGGAGTATCAGCACTACAAACTTCCCGGACCTGCACCAGGCCCGGGACCACAGGGCTCACCCCAGAGCCCCTGCCCTGGCCCCCCAGGAGGCTCACTTTGCCTGAGTGGTCGAAGGACCTGACTTTGGCGACTTTGTGCTGCACGGTGGAGTAGTAGGCCAACTTGGTCAGTGACCCGCCTATGGGGAGACACAAATGAACAGATTCAGAAGCGGGCCAGAGGGGACCTGCAAGTGCTCGCCTCCGTGGGACCTGGGTCCCGCCCACAGGGCCGTGGTGCTGCTTGCGCTTGAAGCCCTGCGGGGGGCCAGACAGAGGAAGGGACTGAACAGTGAGACCCACACTCTGCTTTCTCTGAGAGTCTGTTTCTCCTCAGTCCCAGGTGGAAAAGGAGGCTGTCCGATTCTCCACTCCCCGGCTTGGGGAGGCAGCCCGAGGCCCAGAGTCACCAGGGAGGCCCCGCAGACGGAAGGACAGATGCCCCTGTAGTGTCACCAGATACCAAATACCAGAAGGCAGAGTAGGACTTTATTTGCCTGAAACACATTTCAGGACAAGTTAAAAAGACCCCAGAGCAGTCCTCTCCAAGGAAGAGCTCTGGTGAGCCCCTCTTTCGGGTCAGGATGTGCTTCTGTGGCTCCAGGTAACCCACAGCTGGGAAGGCCCTCGAGTGGCAGGGCAGGGAGAAGCAGAAGGCTTAGCGCTGCAGTGGCCTTGGAACAAACGGCCCTTCCCAGGAAGCTCGACAAATCACGGCGGAAAACCCTGGGTATGAGGAGGAGGCTCAGGTTACCAGCAACCGCTGCTGTGTGACAAGATACTAGGGGAACATGCGAGAAACGCTCAAGTCAGAGAACATTTGGAAACACTGAGGTGTCTGAGGGCCAGGGCTCTTCCAGGTTAACAGGAATCAAACCTCCGTCCCCGAGATCAGTCACACTTGTCCTGTCAGAGATGCCTGCCTGGCAGCGGACAGGCCTCTGGGGATGTTCTGCAGCCCACTCCATCGGGCCGCAGAGGGGCCCATGACGTCACGGGCTTGTGCTCAGCCCTGGACCACGAGCTCAAGATGCAGGACTGGTCTTAAGCCTCCTTCTCCCCCCTCCCCGCCCCCGGTCCTGGCCTGGTCCAGAGCGCCTTTCGCTGAAGCGCTCGTTGCCCGACTTACCTCTGTGAATGAATAGTTTCCTAAAAAGACAGGTGACACAAAGGGATGAAGATACATCTTAAGAAGCTCATCAAAAGTTCCCATAAACAAAGTCCTGGGTCACAGAAATCCAATTCCAGAGGATGTGTTCTTTAAGTCAGCTATAAATCACAACCGAAGCACAAAGCACTGGGGTTTATGGGGGGCCGTGGGCGGTGAGCTAGTTTCTCTGCACCGCATATCACATATCCCAAGTGGGGCACTGCCCAGCGCTGCCCAGACGCCTCTCCCTATGTCCACCAGGAAGTAACAGACGGAGGTCTGGGGTGCAGGTGGAGCAGGGTGGTCAGCTGGGACCGGAATGAACTCAGAGAACAGACAGCAGGAGTCTGCAGGGGCAGGAGAGCTCTTCTGTTCTCAGGATCCCTTGGAATTAGAGCAAATGCCAGCCGGGCCCCAGCCCCTGCACGTCACACCAGACCAGGGCAGTGACCAGGCGAACAGGCACAGCCCCATCCTCTCTGGTGGACACCACAGGCTCTCCTGTCCTGCCCACGCTCCACCCCAGGACCAAAAGCATCCCTGACTGACAGGAGGAACCTGGGCCAAGACCCTCCAGGTCATCCAGACCCACGGGGGCCTGGCACGGGGCTGTCCTTCCAAGCTGGACACCAGTGGGGAAACGACCCCTCAGCGCACATCACCGCCCTGTGGCCCCTTCGGCTTCACCTGAGGGATCCTCCCCTCCGCCCAGGAGAAACCTGGAGTCAAGTCAGCTTCAAGTCTCTTGAGACACAAAACATCCCCAAGGCTTCAGAGGAGGGAACTCCCCTAGCAGACGTGAGTGCCCCATCCGAGAGGGAGAACAGCTTAGCTGAGCTCTCCTGGATTGAGAGGCTTGGGGAGGGAAGAGGAAACTGGGGAGCCTGCTTTTAAACCACTCTGCTGACAAGCTTTGCGGATTCCTGGGTTGAGGACTCCTGCCCTAAGCTGTGACTTCCCACCAGCTGCACCAACAAAAGTGTAACGAACATGTCCTTTGAAGAACGGGAGACAAGAGGACCCAGGCCCAGGGTGAAGTTTCAGAGGAGGTAAATATCGAGGCTGAAAATATCCCTTTGGGTGCCCGTCTGCCAAGGAACCCGGACAAGGCTTGGCCCGGAGGACAGGCAGGCCCTCCTTCCTGCACAGCTGCAAGCCGGCCTCTGGGGACCACTCAGAACACGGAGCTGAGTAAGCCCTGTGGCCGCAGGTTTTCTGCACACTTCAGACTGGTTGGAGCAGCACCCCCAAGGGTTAGGGAGGCAGAGCACACACCTGTCGACTGCGTCACATCGGGGTGTCGGCAGAGCTGGGGATGGGGGGCAGGGGCTGACTTGAGCCCCCAACCTGGGCCTCCACGCTCACCATCTCCGGCCCGACGCCCAGCCAGGGGCCACTCCAGCAGGCTCCCTCACGGAGGGACGAGCTGGACGCTTCCAGAGCTGCCCATGCCCACCCTCTGCCTGGCTCTGCCGGGCCTCCAGGCCAGTCCCCTCGGAGCACCCGCCCTCTGAGCCGTTTGCACGTGTTCCCTCTCCACTCCCCACTTCCCTGGAGACCACCCTCTCCCAAGCCCTTGACTCGAGTGACCCCAAGAACAGGGGAGCGGGGCGGCCCAACCCCTCTGGGGATTCCTGCGTGTGCTGAGCGGCCACGACGGGGTGCGAGGCCGTCTCGCCGGTGAGCTGCCCTCGGGAAGCCCGCCGCCCCGGCCCGCGGGCAAAGCGGCAGCGACCGACGGCTGACCGCTGACCAGCCGGGTCCCCGCGCCTCAGCGTCCACATCTGAGGAAGGGAGGGAGGCGTCAGCGGCTTGGGGTGGGACACTGGGGGCTTTCGACCTGAGGTCCGCGCCCAGGTCGTCCAAACTCCCTGCCCCAGACATCGGGCCCCGGATCTCCCGCGGGCGGGACGAGGCCCAGCGCAGCGGCTCTCCTGAGGCAGGATGCCTGAGCGGCCGCCGGGCCGCCTCTCCTGCGGGACTACGAGGCCCGGCATACCACGCTCTGGCCGCGCGGCGCCTGCCGGGAGCTGTAGTCCGGCCGCCGCAGCGAGCCTACACGTCGGCGGCCCGCGGACTACAGAGCCCGATACGCTGTGCGTGCCGGCGGCCGCGGACTACAAGGCCCGACAGGCTGTGCGGGTCGGCGGCCCGCGCCCCGCCCTTCGTCCTTGCCACCGCCCCGGCCTGCCGCCCCGCTGCCCTCGCCCGCGCCCTCTCCCTCTCCCGCCGCCCCGCTCTCCGCGCCCGCCCGCGGCGACCTATGTCTATGGCGAAGCGCTTGGCGTTCTCCAGGTTGCGGAAGATCTCGTCGGGGGGCAGCGTGATGCTCTTGTCCAGGCTGTCCCCGCTGCTCCCGCTGCCGCTCGCTCCACACTCCGCCATTTTGAATGTGCCCGGCTAGCCTCATCAACCATGGAGATATATGCGCATATATTTGACTGCTAAACGCCTCCCGTGCATATATTATGCTAATAAGCTCTCGGCGCGGCCCCGCCCCTCCGTGGCGGGAGGGCCGACTCGGTAGGGCCCGGGCACCGGTCTCAGAGGCCCTACAGGGAGGCAGCTCAACACAAAACATCTGGGCTGTCGTCGTCTCTGTTCTTTCACTGAGCTGGCCCGATGATGCTGACCTTAGATGATCTGAGCTAGTGCAGAGCGGGCACCTGGGGCTTTGCAGACCACCAGAGAACTGCTCCTTCAGTGAATGTGGCTGTAAGCCTGGCACCTGCGCGGGAGGGTCCAGCCTGGTTCTCCAGGAGCGCAGGACTGTCGGTGCTAAAAGTCCCATGCAAACAGGGGCAGTCGGGGACCCCGCCCTCTAGGAGTCCAACCCCCGCCAGAGGTAGGAGATTCCCCTGCAGCTGGGGACGATGTGTACTTTGATGGTGAGATCCTCAGAAAGTGCAGTGGAAAGCAGGGGAGCCTGCCTGGAGGAGGCCACTTTCTGGCAAAACAAGGAGTCTATGGGAATTTGCGGGGAAAGAGCTGAGAAAGCTCCTGAATGGTGTTGGGGAGTGATTTCCAGGATAAGTCGCTAGAAAACCCTGGAAGGTGTGGAGACTCTTAAGGGATGTGTACCCATCAGAGGCACTTGGCACTTTGAGAAAGAGCTCAGTGCTGGAGGCTGACAGAGGGCCCCTAAGGTGGCCTTGGCATCTGCCTCCTAGGTGACCCTGGGCCAGTTACTTTGAGTCTCTGGATCTCAGCTTCCATCTGAGCATGCCACTAGCTGCCTGGCAGGGCCCCTGGGGGCACAGGCCTGTGAGCAGCACAAATTCAGAGCTCTAGGGGTGATTCAGGGGAGGAGAAGGTGCTTCAGCACACCAGGCAAGGCTCGGGATGGGGGAGGCGGCCTTGCAGGTCAGCCTGGCCAGAGGGACACCCGTGAGGGCAGGACCTGCCTGCCACACAAGCAGTAAATGTGTGGGATGGGGGAGGGGCTTCCCTGTCCCTTGCTCACCATTCTCAGGGCTCAGCAGGGACCCCAAAGGCCCCTAGCAGCACCGTGCTGGCCTGGAAGGGGTGCTGTGGACAGAGTGATGGGAGGCCGAGGGAAGAGAGGTGCCGAGCGGGAAGGGGGGAGGGCCAGCCGGCGTGCATCCAGTTTCCTGCAGACTCAACCAACACCCAGTGGCCTGTCTAAAAATAGATACCCTTTCTGAGGCATGGGCCTGGCCTTGACAGGTTCATCGCCAGCGCTGCCTGTTTCAGCCGTGGTGAGTGGTCAACCTGCAGGGCAGGGCAGCCACTTGTGGGCCAGCCAAGAAGGTGCCCCAGGAGCTTGTCCAAGGACAGGGGCTCTGGCTGTGTGGGGAGGGCCCTGGTGGGGCAAACATCTGTGTTTGACCCAGTTAAAACTATTTTGCTGCAGCGAGAGTTCCACTGCAGGCTATGGCTTTCAGGTCTCTCTCAGTTGGACAGTGCTGGAAGGTCCTGTAGCATCATTTACCCCTCTCCCCACTGCAGGAGCTAGCCAGAGGTTTAGGGCGGTAACCCAGGTCTCTCATCCCCTCCTACTGCACTGGGGAAGCTAATGTGTCCACAAGGCCCTCTCCTCTTCCAGCCTGCCTCTCCCCTGCTTCTCTGCCTCTCACTCCAATCTCCACACTTCGTCCTTCCCCCCTGCCTCCTGACTTGACCCTTCACTTCTCATTTCTAGCTTCTCTCTTTCTTCCCTCCCTCTGTCCCTGAGCCGGTGCCTGGCTATTCTTCCTGTGTCTAGAGGGTCCCTGGTAAGGACACCTGTGTCCTTGATACCACGATAGTGCCCACTCCCCTTCATCCCTGCAGCCCCGCCTGCCTGATGCCAAGGACATGAGTGAGGCACAAGAGACGGACTATGGAGGGGCTGAATAGTCAGATTTTATTAGAAGCCTGCAGAGCAGTCCCGTGGCTCCCACGTGACGGAGAGTTCACATTCTGAGTACCAATTCGTGCCCGTGTGCACCCACCCACACAGAAATCCTTTCTGTGGGGGGTGGAGACCCCCACCCTCCCCACACAGCCCACTATGAGACCCCACCAGACAACCAGGCACGTGCAAGGGCTCTCTGCCTCAGCTCTGCCTGGCCCTTCCTCACCCATCCAGGCTGACACTTTCTTTCCTATGAGGATACACCTTGAGTTTCGCCTTCACAAAAGGC
Source organism: Camelus dromedarius (assembly GCF_036321535.1). Classification (NCBI taxonomy): domain Eukaryota; kingdom Metazoa; phylum Chordata; class Mammalia; order Artiodactyla; family Camelidae; genus Camelus; species Camelus dromedarius. The sequence goes on along the minus strand of NC_087449.1, from coordinate 69,761,890 downwards.
AAATGTGCCCACGGCACGGCCTGCGCCAGGCCCGCTGGCCGGGCAGCACCGGACCTGAAGAAAGCCCTCTACGCGTGGGGTGCCGGCTGGCTGAGCCCCGCCGCCTACAAATATCATAGAACCCGGCAGTGGGGACTTCCTAGAAGTCACTTGCTGAAATGCAAACACAGAGCAACCCCATGGGGTCAGACATTTGGCAGAAGATGGGCCTTGATTGTTCTAAACAAGGACGCTGCGCGCACATTCTCTGAGAATGTTCCTCCTGCTGGCCCGCCAGCTTGGAGAGAGAGCCTTCCGGAGAAGGGGCCCGTCCAAGCCGGGGGGGGGGGGGGGACAGACTACGGGAAGGCCCTTCCCCAGGCCAGGGGATCGCGCTGGCCCTCTGGTCCTTCCGGCAGGCAGCCTGTCCGCAGCTCCCGCGGGTCACCAAGGCCGCCAGAGGCCGCAGGCGGGCTGGCGCACAGCAGCGGCGGCCGCCTTGGCGGGGGCGGGCGCGGGCGCGGGGCCCGGCGCCTTGGGCTCCTTGGCTGGCGCGGCCGGCGCGGCCGCGGGTCGCTGGAAGTGGTAGAGGAGTTTCATCTGCGTGTCGCTGGCCGCGTGCAGCGTCAGGAACTGCACGGCCTCCTGCAGGCACCACGAGTAGCCCTCGCTGTAGTCCTGGTGCAGGCTCTTCGGGCCGGCGGCGGCGGCGAAGGCTGCGGGGAGCGGAGGGGAGGCGGTGAGCGGGGCCGGGGCGCGGGGCGCGCGGCGGGGCCGGGGCCGGGGCCGGGGCCGCCCGAGCCGGGCTCACCTTTGCTGTGTTTCAGGTAGCTGACGGCCATCTCCAGGATGTCGGCCTTCTCCAGCTTGGAGTTGGGCTGGTGGCGCGCGAACTCCTGCTCCAGCAGCAACTTCAGCTGCTCGATGCTGCTGTTGATGCGGTCGCGGCGCATCTTCTCCACCACCGGCTTCCGCAGCTGCGGGAGGAGGGGCGTCAGCGCGGCCGCGTCGGCGCGGGGTCGCGGGGGCCGCGGGGCCGCAGCGCGCCGGGCAGGCTGCGCGCGCACTTACTCGGTTTTTCTCTTTGGGGCTCAGCAGCTCCACGGCCACGGTGCTGGGGGCCATGCCTGGCGCGGGCGAGGCGAGTCGGCGCGGAAGGAGGGAGCGGAGCGGGCGCGTCCCGGGCTGGTGCCGACCCCGGCCCCTATATAGGCGCGGGCGGCGGGCTGGCGCCTGGGGCCCGGGCGCCGCGGCCGTTCCCACACTCGGCGGCCAATGACGGCGCGAGCCGCACAAAGGCGCCGGCCCATTAGCGCACGCTAAATTGCCTGTGAATTGGCGCGGGCACAATGGGCGCTCCCCGAGGAGCAGGTGGGCCGCGCGGCACAATGTCCGGGCTGTGGGAACGCGCTCGCCCTCATTAGCATCCCGGGGCCTGATGCTGGGAGCCCCGCGCCTCAATATGCTGCCTTTTCCCAGGCCGCGGGGACGCGGGTGGGGGCAGGAAGGAGCGGCGCCCCTCCCCTCCCCTTTTCTCTCCCTTCTCCCCCCTCCCCAGCGACTCCCCGCTGCTGGCTGGCAGAGGCCACGAGCGAGCAGATAAGGGGAAAGCTTTAGAATGCACAAGAGCAGCAGCTTCCAGGGGGCCACGCACCCTCCCTGTTGGACCTGCGGCTCCCCTCCTCTCTGGGGCGGAGGGGGAGGGGACAGGGGAGGCCACACTTCACCTGAGCAGGCATAGCCAGCTCCCTCTGCACAAGTGGAAGAGGGGCCCAGGCTCTTAGGCTCAGACCTGCTGGCATATGTATTAAGTCCCCAAGCTGTCACCTGGGACACGTGGCTTCAGAGCTAGAAAATGGACTGCCTGCTGTGCCTCCCTGGCTGGGCTTTGGGCAGTTTTAGGGAGCCAGGGTGCCTGAAATGCCCAGCATGGAGCCTGGCACCTAGGCAGTCCCCCCAGGAGCCACTGCACCCCACCCCCCAGGAGCAGTTTATCAGACTGTAGCATCTGGGGATCTCTGAACCTTCCAGGGCCCCACCCCACCCCGATCTGGGTGGGAGTCCAACCATGGCCGTCTATGGAGCATGCAAGAGCGTGTGGCTTCGGACGTGCTGGATACAGGTGTGTGGTCACTGCTCCTGCATGACTGGGGGGAAGCCTCGGCTGCATGCTGCCCTCTGCACAGCCCTGTGGGCACTTACAGGGTTTCCTGTCCTAGGGCAGTTTGCTGGTGGTGAAGGGAGTACCATGGGGGCAGACATGAGGCTCCTGCCAGGAGCCCATACAAATACAGTACCAGCTCAGACAACCCCCTAGGGACCCACTGGAAGAACTGATGGTCCTGGTACCTAGACAGCCCAGCTGAGGCCAGTGGATGCTTGGGGGCCATGAGCGCCACCCTGGGTCCCTAGGGGAGGGCCTGCTGGGAGCCCCCCACCGCCACCTGGAACACTTTCCTTTGATTCTCTGCAGCCAGGAATCCAGTTCTGCCAGGACAGAGGTGGGGGGGGGTGGAGATGGGGCAAATTCTAGGAGCAGGGCGGAACACAGCCAGATTCATGGGGCAGGCAGGGCTTCAGCCAGGGGACCCAGCAGCTGGCATCAGGGTTCTTTAACCAGAGGTAAAATCCAGGAGTGCAGTTCCCCGGCCGACAGCCACATCTGAGCATGGCTGGGAATTGAAGGGCCTTAACAAGAGGCTTGGCAGTGACTCATGGTGATAAGCGGCCTGTTTGGTGGGCCTGCTCAAGAAGTCTGAAGCACAGGGAACCTTGGGTCACCCAGAGAGGGGTCCGTCGGGAAGCAGGAGGAAGGTGCCAGGGCAAGCGTGGCTTGGAGCCAGTGCAAGGCAGCCCCCGAACCAGCCGGCCACCCGCTGGGGTGGGTGAGGCCTGGGGGGGCTCCTGAGGTGGAACTTTCAGGTGACTCTGGAAGGGGATGGAAGGCAGCCCCTGTTCACCCTTTGGTACCTGCTCTCCCCCCAAGCATCTCTCTTGAAGGGGACACAGGCCCCAGGCTGGCTGTGGGACGCAAGTGACACTGAGGTCTTGAGTAGGCTCCCCCTGAGCCTGGGATTCTCTCTGAGCAGATGGGACCCCACGACAGATATCTAGCCCTCATTTGGTGCAAAAGAGCAGAGGGCACCTGGGCAAACTGGGGAGGGGCCTGCCCCACCCTCTGCTCTACAGCCCCAGGTGTTGACAGTGGCTGGCAGGTCCCACAGGTAGCAAGGGGGACCCAGTGATGCTCAGTGGAGCCATTTTTGCAGCCAGAGTGGGGCTGGTGCTGGGCAGCCAGCACATTTTGGTGGGTCCCTTGCCTGCGTGTGGGTGGGCTCTGGAGGGGAGGGCAGGATGACTTAGGTGCTGGTTTCCCTGTCGCCCACACCCTGCCAGCTCCGCACCTGCACTAAGGAGGTGCTCTGGCCGAGGCAGAGGGAAGGCAGGACAAGGGGCAGGCCCCACTGGCAGGAAACGAACCTGAGCCCGCGTGTGCCTGCCCGTCTGGCGCTGGCAGTGGCGGTGGGGGGGGGGGGGCAGGTGTCTGCCCAGAACCAAGGGCAGCAGGCAGACCAGGCCCGTCCCCCTGCCCCCAGCTGCGGAGGGGGCAGTTGGCTGGGGCGTGTGTCCTGCCCTGGCCGCTTCCCCCAAGCCAGCTCTCAGCCCAAGTAAGACACGTGCCAGGAGACGTGGTCCAGCCCCCACCCCACCCCAGCTGCCCGCGTGCCCACCCGCGGCGGGATGGCGTGGAGGTGAGGGTTGGGGGGAGGGGGCCGGGGGGGCTGCTCCTCCCCACTTCTTCCCCGTCCCCTTTGGCGGGGAGCAGCTTTGATCCAATTTTGAGTTGTGGGAAATATGAAATGAATGCTGTTAAGTCCCAGCCTGGCCGGATGAAAGGCGCGTTCCCTCCCCAAGTGCGGGCCAGATGGCAGCGCGGCCTCCAAGGCACACGCCTGGCCTTTGTGGGCCGTTTAACACTGTGAATGGGGCCAAAGTGTGGGAAAGTCGCTGGGCTCCCGGCTCACACGTCCGAGGTGAGTGGCCCAGCAGCCTGGGGGGGCTGCGGAGGAGGGAGGGGAGGGGAGAGCTGCAGGCTGCTCCTGGCTGGCAAGCTTTGCGCAGAAGGATCCTAGAATGTAGAGGGGGGTCAGATCCTCCGCCTTGTCTGTCCCCAGAAGCTGGGGAGGGCGTCTTTCCTCCAGCTGAGGCTATAAGGAGGAGGGAGCATCTGTCCTACCCCTGTCCTGAAGAGCTTGGTAAGTCTGAGAGGCAGAAGGTTCCGGTGGGGTGTCTGGAGGTGGTGATGCCCCCCCGCCAGAAATACCCTTTGAAGCGAGGTGCCTTCCTGTGGACATGGGAGCAAAACCACTCATGGGTACAGGGATGCTAGAATTCAGGAACCTGGGATCATAACCCACACCCCTGACTCCACCCTTCCCAGACTGGCTGCAAAGCAAAGGGCACCTTGGTCAGGATGGGGGTGTCCAGGGACATTTGCTCCCAGTGTCAGATGAAGACTTCTGGTTGGGAATGACGCCGTGGAAGCGTGTGGTGGTTCCTCAGCATCAGAGTTACTGTGCGATCCAGCAACAACACCTGTGCTAAGAACCCAACAGAATTGAAAGCAGGGTCAGAAGACACCCTTGTTCACTCACGTTCACAGCAGCATGGCTGGCAATCACCCAGAGGGGGAAACAGCCCAAGGGTCCATCAACAGATGAGTGGATGAGCAAAGCGTGTTATATCCATTGGATGGAATATGATTCAGCCTTAAAAAGGGAGGAGGTTCTGACACCTGCTACATGAGTGGCCCTCGGGAACCACCCACTGAGCACAGTAAGCCAGTCGCAGAAGGACCAGTCCTTCCCCGTCCCACCTCTGTGAGGTTCCCGGAGGAGTCAGAGTCACTGAGACAGGAAGCAGGAGGGTGGGGGCCGGGGGCTGGGGAGGGGCGGGGAGTGAGTGTTTCGTGGGGACAGAGTTTGAGTTTGGGAAGGTGAGAAGGTTCTGGAGGTGACAGTGGGGGTGGTTGCACAAAACAGGTGAATGTGCTTAACGCTGCTGAGCTGTGCCCTTGAAAATGGTTGAGGTGGTAACTTTTATGTTATGTGTTTTTACCATGATTTTAAAAAATAAAAAAAAAGAGGACTCCTTGGAGAACAGTCACACACTTCCTCCCACCAGCACTCCCCCGTCCAGCCCCAGGCCACCCTGCTCCAGACCTCCCAGTGCCCTGCAGGCAGGACTGGGCTGGAGGGACACTGCCTTACCCACCCTGCCTCCACCCCTACCCAGACAAGAGAGTCCCCAGAGCAGGCTGTGCCATCCCCGAGGTCTCATGGAGTACCAGGCTGTCCCCTGCCTGGGCGTTTCTGGTCCCAAGAGGGTTTTTTTCTTGGAGTGTGGGGAGTGGGCAGGCTGGGGAGGGTCAGGTGCGAGGCTGGCCTTCTAGTGGCCAGGTGGGACCCCTGGAGGCACCAGAGGGGTGGCATCTAGGCTGCCGAGTCTGGCTGGGGGTTGGGAGGGGGTTAGGGTCTCTCCTTGGGGGTCCAGGCACGAGTCGGATGGAGGGGAGGTAAGAGTCTCAGTTTTCGAGCACCCACTACGCACCAGGCAGGGAACACGGAGTCCTCCTCGGAACTGTCCTGCAGGGAGTGCCCCTGCCCCACTTCACAGGCAGGAGTCAGAGGGTCGCAGGGGTCCTACGTCCTCAGGGTCAGCTGGCACGGGGATGATGATAAGCTGACGTTTCTGAGGATGAGGATGACACACTGGGCAGGGCACAGGGCTCTGGTCTGTTCACCAGTGTAGGCAGGGTAGACCTGAGGACAGTAGCATTTCCCCAAGAGCCCACTGGCACAGAGAGGTTGCTGAGGCCACACGCTGAGGGAGAGGGCGGGAGCTGGGACTTGAACCTGCGGAGGCGGGGGTGGGGTGGGGGGGAAGGAGTGTGCAGGGCCCAGGCTGGGGGCCCTGGGCGCTGATGGGAGTGGAGCCTGCCCGGAGACTGGACCCAGGAGGGGTGATGCGAACTCCGGGTGTTGGGGGCCGGCCGCATCGATCGTCGGGCCGGAGCCGAGCTCCAGATGGCGGGTGGCCAGGACAGTGGACAAAGGGCAGCCACAGCTCCCAGGCGGCCTGTGAGGCATGTGGCCTGCCTTTGTCCCTGCGAAGGCAGAGAGCCCAGGGTGTGGGAACCTCCGGCCCCCGGAGGAAGTGGGGAGCACCGTGGTGGGGGCCCTGGAGGAAGGGTGCTCTGGGGGGCAGCAGGGAGGAAACCCTGGCCCTCGCCCTCCACTCCCAGGCCCCTCCACCTTAGCTCCCGAACCCAGACCAAAGAACTGGATACAGAGGGGTTCTTTCCTCCCCCGCCCCCCACTGTAGGACACTTCCCTTCCCTGGGGCAGCAGACACCTGGGGACATCTGGGCTGAGAGGGGACTGAAGTCTGGCCCCTGCCCTGGGGGGTTGAGGTGGCTGGAGGAAGGCTGAAGTTGGGGCTGGGGAGACCCTTACACGGAGGAGGTAGCTTTGGGGATACAGTTTGGTCCACGGTGGAGGTACACTGAGAACAGGCCAACTCATGGCCAGAACGCCCACCTGACATGGCAGGGAGGTGGAGGGACACCTCCCCACTGCCAACAGTTCTGGGGCAAAAATTCGATTCATTTTTCTTGTGTCTGTATTCTCCAGGTTTTCTTGAAGGAGCACCTCCTACTTGTGTAATTTCTCAAAGGGAATCTATCCGTTTTGGCTCCTGCAGGGGCCTGGGGAGCACGTGGGCATTTTGGGGAAGGCTGAGACGCTGCTGCTTTTCAGAAGAACTGCATTTAGGGGGTGAGGGGAAAGGCAGGGGCGCTAAGGGAGGGCTTCCTGGAGAAGGCGATGCTTGAGGAAGTCCTTGAAGGGAGACTGGGGGTGTCTCAGGTGAGGAATTCTGGGACGCTTTATCCAGGCAAAGAGAATGGTGGGATATGGACTTGGGGGTGAGCTGAAGCAGGGACCGGAAGTCTCCAATTCTGGTTGGAAGAGGCTCCCCTGCGTATGTGCCAGTATGTGTGCCCGGGTGTGAGATCTGGGCTCTGGAGATGAAGGGCCTGGCACTGTGCCCCAGACCCTCAGCCTGGCACTGTGCCCCAGACCCTCTTTTCTTGGCGGGTCAGTGTGTGGACACATCTTAGGCACCCTTTCCAGCCCTGCCCCACTGCCCTGCCCTGCTGCCCGGCCGTTAGTGACCCCGGCTGGAGGAGCCCCTGGGCTGGGGCCATGCCACCCCTCCTGGAACAAGTGGGCCCCAGGCCCCAGGGGGAGTGTGGGGACCCCCTCCGCTGACCTCCTGCACCATCTGGGGTCAGCGCCCTGCCCAGTGCAACACCATGGCTCTTCTGGGCCTCCAGCCATGTTCAGAGGCAGGAGAGATTATCCCCATTTCATAGGGAAAACCCAGGAAAGCTGAGGTGACAAGAGTGCAGCAACTTGCTAACAGGACGGTGCCGCTGCCGGCCACCTCCTTCCCTGGGAGGGGGCCTTGGCCCAGGGCCACCTGGCTGGTCAGTCAACAGCAGAACCAAGAAGGGGACTGGGGGCTCAGGATGGCCGGGGAGGGGCCTTTCCCCCAGCATGGCCCTCAGTGCTCAGCCCCAGTCCCTCCTCCCCAGGGTCATGCTAGACCCGGGAGACGGACTTGGGGTGCCTGGAATCTGGTGACTGGGGGGGGGGGGGGTGTTACACAGAGCAGGGAGCCCAGGCCCTGAGGAAAGGCGGGCAGGGGCTGGTGGCAATAGTGGGGTCGGATGACTTCTCCTGCCCCCTCAGCCTGGGGCCCTCATAACGGGGCCGCCTCTGCCCAGGGCAGCTGGGGTTCCACAGATGGCTCCTCAGCTGAGTCTGGGTGCTGCTGGCAGGGGTTCCTGGGCGCAGACTCCCTTTTGCCACAGGACGGAACGCTGGCTACAGTAGGTGACTTGGGAGGAGGCCTGCGCTCCTGTCTCCACACCCCCAACATTGAGTGATCGCCTCTGTCGGGGGCTGGGCATCTTGTCACCCCAGGCAGACACCAGTCAGTCCCAGAGGCCAGGCTGCCCGTCGCGCACACTGCCTAGAGGAAAGCTGGCCTTCCATGAGCACCTAGCGCCACCGAGCCCCGAAGGAGGGGCCTCGGCGCCCTGGGGCTTAAGGGCAATTGTTATCAGGTCCATTGCACAAACATGGAAACTGAGGCTTCCAAAGGGGAAGGGACTGGGCCCGAGGCTGCACAGTGAGCCAGCCGGCGGGGGCCTGCAGCTCCTCCTGCCCACAGGGCAGAGGAGGTGCAGGCTGGAGGGACAGGGCCGGGGCGGACAGCCTTGTCTTCTGCGCTCGCTTGCCTCCTTTCCACCCACCCATGAGCCCCGGCCTCTGTTTCTCCTCCTGTGCCCTGAGGCCCAGATCCCCCCGCCCAGGTCCGGCCCTGGGGTCAGACTCCCAGCTGCTGTCTTGCAGAGGCTCCCCAAGGTCCGAGTTCTCCAGGCTGGGCGCCCTCCCTGGAGACCTCACTTCCCCATCCAAAAGGGGTGATTGCTGAGGGTGTCGCTGGGGGCACAAGCAGCTCCGCTGATGGCACTTGGCCCTGTGTGCTGAGCAGGCCGAGGCGGCCTCCAGCAATGAGCCTCTCTGCAGCCGCTGCTGGTTTCCGGGGTCTGCACCGCGCCCACCCGTGTAGGTATGGACCGTCCTCCTGGAAGGAGGCCTCCCTCGGGCCTTTCGGCAGTGCGCCGGGAACTGGGTCCTGGGGGAGCAGGGACTGCAGGGATGGGTGCAGGGTGTGGAGTCCAGGCTGAGTCTGTGCTCTGCCCTTGGCTTTCTGGGCCTCAGTTTACCTGGATAAGATTGGGCTTTCCCTGCCAAGACCACCTGATGGAGGGACTGGCTCCACGTTGCTAGAGGTGACTGAGGGCGGCGAAGGAGGGGCTGGGGTGTGGTCACTAGGCCCCACCACCTAGAAGGAGCCCCCACTGCTGGGGGTCACTGCCAGGGGCCGTCTGTGATTCTCACCTGAAATTCGACCAGTGCACTGAGTCAGGGCCACCGAGTCAGGGGACAGGGCCCTCCATGCCACCCTCCACTGGCTATGCACCAACCTCACCCTCTGCAGTGGGGAGCCAGCGGGAGCTCTGAGCAGAGAAGAGAGGCTCAGGAAGGGCCGTGTGCGGTGCCCAGGAGGCAGACCTGGGCTGGGCTGCGGCGGCAGATGTCTGTTTCCTGGGCCTGCCGGGCTGGGGCCTGGCCACTGGGGTCAGGTCACAAACATGGAACTCAGTCAGACTCTGTGATTCTAGGGTGCTTGGACCCTTCCCCTTAAGGTGTTCTCAGCTGGCCCTCAGCTTCCCCCAGCCTCCCTTCCCTCGTCTGGTCAAGGCCAGACTCTACCCTGGGACCTGACTGGGGTTGGGGCAAGGTGTGGGTAGATATGAGGGACTCCTGTCCTCCATGGAGCGACGGGGAGTCAGCCAGAAACTGCAGGCCTGCCAATCCCCCCTCGGACTTGGGGAGCCCAGCTTTTGTGGAACGGGCCAGGCCCGACGTTCCAAAAAGGGCCTAGCTGCGGACTCCGAGCTGCCTGGGCAGAGGCCCCAGGCCCCGCCGGCCCCAGGTGCGAAGCGAGGCCAGGGCGGCGGCGGCCGGGATGCGCGGAGGTGGGCGGTGGGAAAGCGCGGGGTCCGCGCGTCTCACGGGCGCCTCCGGATTAGGGGCCGCACGCCCACGTGGCCGCGCCCCGCCCCCGCCCCTCGAGGCCGGGGCAGGGCCGGGTCGCTGTCCCCAGCTGGTTAAAAACCCCGCGGTGTCAGAGAGCAGCTCGTTCCCAACCTCTGAAAGGCAGACGAGCCCTTTATTGCTCTATTATAACGCGGAGCCAGATGGTCTTTTGGGAGTTGCCCCCCCCCCGCCCCCCGCGGCCGCCCTCATTCATTCGGAGGCAGACCCCGGCACTAATGCCGCGGGGCGCAGGCACGCTTCCGTGGCCGCCGCCGCCGCAGTGTGGGAACCGCCGGGCCGCGCGGACCCGCAGCCCGCGCCCGCCGGGGAGGGGCGCGCCGGGGCTGGGGCGGCGGCCTCCGGCAGACCCTCCCGGGGGGGGGGGGTCTCTGCACGGTGACCCAGGGCAAGGCACTAACCCTATCCGCGCCTCGGTCTCCTTATCTGTAAAGCGGGCAGATGCCAGTGCCCGCCTCCTACGCTTTGGGGAATCAACGCGTGAACGTAAAGCGCTTAGAAACAGGGTGGGCGCCGCGCCCTCCGCCGTTTCTGCGCCTTCCGACAGGGACGTTGTTCCATTTTTAAATCCTTGAAAACACATCTGAAGAAGAAAAATATTTTGAGACACGTAAAGAGGAGATGAAATTCAAATTTCAGCATCCATAAATAAAATTGTTTTGGAACGCAGCCAGGCCATTCCCTCACTCCAAGGAAGGCTGCTTTCCTGATGCAAGGCGGGGTGGAGTAGGTGGGACACAGTCACCTCAAGCCCTAACACACTTACTAAGGGGGCACCTTTCGGAGGACGTTCGCCCCACCTGCCCTGTAGAGCAGAAACCTCCAACCGCGGAAGCTCTACACCGTCCCTGTGTTACCTGCTGTCCTTCCCACCCCCGGGGCGGCCCCGCCCATCCTTCTAGCTTCCAGGGGGCTGGTGTGGGAGCTCCGCTCAGGAGTGGCCTCCTTGTCGGGGCTGGGCACCTTCGTGCCCAGTGTCCAGGTAAGCAAACTGAGGCTCAGTTGGTACCTCAGGCCAAGCAACTAGTTGGTGGCTTAGGCCAACTGGACGCTGGGTCAGGGCAGATGGGGCACCAGGGTGTGTTCCTGGATCCGTTCCTACTTTGTTACTCAGCCCCCAGGCCCCAAGCTGTGCTTCCTCCTGGCCTGGCGGGGCCCTTCCCCCTGAGTCACCCCCATCAGGTGGGCCCGTGCCCCGGAGCAAGTGTGCAGCTGTGCGCGTGGGCAAGATCGATTCTGTCCTAGCTGCTCCCTCTGGCTCAGGTCACCGTCCTGCCACCTGCCCCTACTTGCTCACTGGGAGCCCCTTCCTCCGCAGCGCTCCAGCTCCCGGCCTGCTGGAGATGCAGCAGCTCGCCCTGGACCTCATTTTCGCCATCTGATTGTCAGGGGGTTGGCCTGGCTGATCTTTAAGGAGCTCCCCTGCCACCTGGTCAGGTCACTGGGGCTTGTGAAACAAGCATGGGGGTGGGGGGCACCCTGCTCTCTTAAGGGGTAGGAAATATAGGAGAGCAGCAGCTCAGAGGAAGAGGGCTTTGCGGGGATGGCAAAAGAGGACAAAGGGCCCCGTGGGGGGACTGCCCACTGGTGGGTCAGTTACAAGGGGTGGGGGCGGCCGGGTGCAGCTCTGGGGTGCTGAGTTTGGAAGTCCTTTCTCTTTGCTTCACTGGACTGACACAGAGCCCACTCCTCACCTAGGACGGCAGAGAGGAGAGGGGAAGCCCTGCTCTGTAGGAACCATCCCAGCCGGGACCCTCTGCTCCCTGAAATTATGGGGACCTGAGGGGTCACAGATGTGAGGTTCAGGCTCCAGGCTCCTCATGGTCATTTCTCTCTGATCCTGGGACTCTCCAGCTCCTCTCCAACCCCCTAGAGGACCCTTGCCCTGACTCCAAGCAACAGACTTCATCAACATCCTCTTTGGGTACCTGCTGGGGCTCCCACCTCCTGCAGACCCCTTATTATAACTGGTAGTGAGAGCCAGGTGTCAGGGGCTCAGGGTTTCCAGCCCATTCTGGGGACCCCTCTGTGAGACTCACCACGGCCAGTGAGCTTCCCTGAGCCCCAACCCCACCCGTGGCCCAGGGCACACCTGATGCTCCCCACAGCCACTGGGCTGGGGGGTCTCCTTGGACCCACTCCGTGGGGCAGGGGACCTGACACCCTGGCTCACAGGTGAAGGCAAGGCAGGCCAGAGCAGCCCTGGGACCCCGGCTGGCCACAGGGTTAGGGCAGGAGGCAAGAAGGAGCTTGCTCAGCCCTAGTCAGACAGTACTCACCCGCTTTTAGTGGTTGCTGTGTGCCAGGCTGAGTGCCCAGAGCCTGGCCGTGGGATGGGACTCGGGGAGGTGGCAGGTAGACAGGCGAGGGTACTGGGTAGAGGAGAGGGCTCTGAAATTTGGCCCTTCCTACTCTGGTTGCCCCCCAAGTCTGGCAGTGACCTCACCTTCAGTCTCCTGCCCCTATCCTCCAGGACTCAGAGGGCGCCTAGTCTCAACCAGGGGGTCCAGCAGGCGACCACCTGGGCTTGCCCAACAGGCTCTGGACCCCAAGGGGAAGCCGTCACCTCCCCTGGAGCCCTCTCTCCGCAGGGAGTGACGACAGCCCCAGTCAGCCCCCCAGGGGTCCGGCTCTCTCGTGCTGGGTGGCGGGGTGGGAACCTCTGAGGTCTCGGGGCCCTGCGGACCCCGTCTGTCCGATGCCACTTGAGAAGGCCCGGGAGTGTGGGGCACAGAGGGTGTGCGCTACCATGGCTCCTGGCTCCCCGGATTCTTTCCAGGCAGCGGCCGCACAGCCCTGCCCGCCCCACCATCCGGCGGGAATTTGGGCGGGAGGCCCCGCTCCGGGTGGCTTCCCACACCCCGCCCCCCCGCCGAGGACATTCATCGAGCACAAAAGGCGCGTGCCCGGCGACAAACTCATTCACAAGTGCCGCCTGGCTTTGTGTGCGGAGTTGCCGGCCCAGAGGCCATCTGGGGAGCAGTCGTCCCAGCGGGGCGGGGCCCCGGGCTGCCTTTGAAAGCTGGGAAAGCCGCAGCAGCCCCGAGCGAGGAGCTGAGGGCCACACATCTGGCCTGGCATTGCCTTCCTGTCCCCCAGCCCCTGGGTGTCCCGTGCCACCCTGGCCTGGAACAGCCAGGCATGATGAGGGGGGCAAGGGGCCTGCCTCCCGCCCCCACCCTTTCAGATTGCTGCTACCCCTTGGGTGCGCCTGCGGGGCCCTTCTGGAGGCAGCATGGCCTGGGGACAGGGCTCAGGATTCAGATCCAGACACTGACACTTAGTAGCTAGGCTCTCTGGACCTCAGTTTCTTCATCTGTAAAATGGGGCTACTAACAGCTCCCCACAGGCATGGGCTGAGGAGGAAGGGAGTGAGTAAAGGCAGAGTATGCAGGCGGCCTCACAGCCTTTGCCTCCACCCACCCCACTGCCTCCCAGTTCCTGGGTGGGCAGTCCCTGCCCACGTCTGGGCTGCCTGGAAGCCGGCTGATGCAACAGGAGAAGGCCGGGCATTGGGGCCAAAGGCGCCCGGGATGGTGCGACTTCAGCAGGAAGCTCAGCCCAGGTCTGTCCGCCGTTCAGTGGAGTAGGAGCGGTCCTGCCTCCTTCTTGGGATTCCGGGCAATGCCAGGGAGAAGGTGCACACCCCACTCAGCCTGCATGCAGAAGGTGCTAAATAAGTATGCCCGCCTTCCCCATCCAGGCCCCCTGAGCACCCTCGAGTCTGGCCTCAGCCCCGGGCCTGCCTTGAGTGAACCTAGCTGTGGGCCTGGCCTCGTGAGCAGGGTTGGGTAGGGGGCTGTCAGCCCCAAGCATCCCCTTGTGCTGACCAATCGCCCAAAGGGCCAGGGGCCCGGACAGTCAGAAGGGAGAGCCCCGCGGGGCAAGGTGGAGGAGGGCTCTGGAAACCCTAGACTGCTGGGGGCAGGGAGCAGGGTGTCAGGGTTTCCACTCAGGGGACCCTTCCTGGCCAAGGGACTTGTGGGGCCAGGGCTTGGCAGACAGGACCGCTGTGGCGGTGCCCTGCCCCCACCCCTGCTGGGAGGGATGTCCTTGAGAGGGTGTCCTGCAGGCCCCGAGATAATCCCTGCCTTTGAGAGGCTGTGAGAGGCTGGCCCGGGGACTTTCCCACAGCCCCACATAAAGGCCGGGCCGCCAGCTGCTCTCCCACAAAAGGCTTCCAGCCTTTCAGGGCCTGGAGACGGGCGGGGTGAGCAGAGGCACGGCCACAGCCTACCTGGCCACCCCCAAGCACCGCCCGCGGCCACAGGGGCAGCGCCTGCCCGCTGACCGCTGAGGGCCCTGGAGGTCCCCAGGGCTGGGCGCTTGGGAGAGTCTCGCACAGCCACCCAGCCCGGCCACCCGCCCCTCCCCGCCACTTGCCCAGGGCTGGCACAGCTCCTGGGCCTCCCGTCTCCCGGCACACGGCACACGCCCGCCAGCCCCTCCCCTGCAGCCCTGGCCTTGCCTCACTTCTCAGCCCCCAAGCCCGCCCGGGCCGCTCCTACCTCCCACTTACATCTACCTCTCACCGCCCCCACCCCAGCCCAGTCTGCCGCACGGTGTACAGACCGCAGGACCGGGACATGGGGAGGGCGGAGGGCTGGGCAAAGCCTCCTTCCCGGGGACCTCAGCTTCCTCATCTGAGATGTGGGACAGCACTGCCACTTTCCTGGGCCAGTCGAAGAGCTCCCTAAGGTTAGCTGTCTAAAAATACTAGGTCCTGGAGAAGCGGGAGGCCGGCAGGACCCCTGCCCCCAGGAATCAACTGCCCAGAACGCATCTGATGATGACCTTGTAATACGGGGACCAGCCTGGGGGAGGGAGGGGAAAGTCAGGGGAGCTTCCTGGAGGAGATGGCAGCTGGGGTCTGGCTTCTCAAAAGCAGGGGGGAGGGTGGGAACGCTCAGAGGCAAAGGCTCTGGCTGACCCCTCTGCGCAGCCCTGCTGGTCAGGACCCTGCTCTGATTCAGCTTGTGTCTCCACGCTGCCCTCACGTCTTGGATGGCCCCTGCAGACACTTTTGTCACCCACTGAGAATGGCCAGGCCCAGCAGGTCCCCTGGCTGGGAGAGCTCTTGGTCATGTGTGAGGAGCTGGGGACGTTCATAGGCGGGACCAAGTGTGTCACCGGTGGACAGGCCGGTGGTGATCAGAGTGGCCGGTGGGGACACCTGTCTGGAGGACAGGAAGGTGGTATCAGGGAAGGAGCTGCCCTGGATTCTGACCCCCCAGGGAGGACACCACCCCTGGCCCTGCATTCTGGGCAGGTGGCTGGACCATGTGGCGGCGGGGGTGGGTGGGTGCATATGGTGCAGGGGGCTGCTCTGTGGCAGTTTGAGGGCTGGACTCCCCCACAACCCCGCCCACAACCCCCGCTGAGGGCGGAGGCAAGTCGTTACCCGAGCCCACAGCCTCTGCCATCAGGAGATTTGTCCAGCTCTGGCTGCCGACTGGCTGCTGGATCAGGGAGGCACACTTGCCCTGCACCCCACTGCCGCCTCCTTCACTCTCATGGCATAAAGGCACTGTCACCGCCGCCTTCCTGCCACCCTCCTACACCAGGTGCTCCAGCCCCTCGTGCCCGGCAGCAGGTGTGGCCCCCTGAGTAGCCCCAAAGTGAACCTCGATCAGGGTCTGTGAGACAGAGGTGCAGGTGCGGTCTGGCAGGGTCCAGCGGACGCCCCGCCACCGCTCCCCTCTCCCTCCTGTTTGAGAAGTTTGCGCGGTGCCAACCCAGCTCCAAGCTGGGGAAGGGAGTTCGGGGAGATGGAGGTGGGGCCATCTTGGGTGAGCACGGCGCCGGCCTGGGGGGGGGGGGGGTCGGGGGCCCTATGGCCCGTGCTACCCCCCCAGCTCCCCTGGCGCCGCCTCACCATCCCAGCTCTCTCCTCACAGCCCCTCTCCCCGCAGCCCCTCTCCCCCGCCCCCACTGCGAGTGCCAGGTATGGCTTCAGGGAAGGTGTGGTGCCTGGGAGAAGCCTTCCCGACCTCTCCCTTCACCAAGTGAGGATGGAGACCCAGGCAGAACTGAAGCTTGCAGAACTCCCCACCCTGCCCCCACCACCCCAGGTCAGCGTGCTCGCGCAGCCCCCTCCCACAAGGGTCCAGCTGAGGGCCCCGGTGGGGAGTTTGCCAGGCCCCTTGGTCCTAAAGGAGAGGGCCTGGGCTGGCCAGCCACTCCCCTTGAAGAAGGGAAAGTGGTTTCCCCTCCTTTTCCTGAACAGGTGGGGCCGTCAGTGTGGGCCATGCCAGGTCTTCACTTTGAAGGAGGGGTCCTGGGACAAGAACTTTGTATGTTACAAAGGCCGTAAGTGGCCGAGATTGTCTGTGGTGGGGGTTGGGTGGGGCAGCGCCTCTGCGGGGCTGGTGTGTCGGGAGGGCACCTTGCAGCTGGACCTCTGCTTCTCCCGGGCTGGGATGGATGGATGCTTTATGTTAGAGCCAGAGCCGGGTGGGGGCGGGGTGCTGTGCTTCTGAAGGGCGTGGCCGCCTGCTGGACACCGGTGGGGGTGTGGTACAGGGGAGCTCTCCGTGGGATTGGTCATGGTCAGTGTCGGACGTGCGGGGCACATACGGTGTCTGCCTCAGGAATGGACTATGTGGGGCTTGAATAAAGGTGCTGGTCTGCAGACTTCCCCTGGGTCTCTGCCTGGCCCCCAGCGGAGCACCACCCCTGAGATTCAGGGTCCCTGCCCAGTGCATGGGAGGGATCTGGGCCTCCTTGGGTGGGGCACCATGCCAGGGTATCGTGGGCTGGACCCCTGCCCTGGATACCTCTTCCCTGGAACCGTGGTCAGTGCTCCCAGAGGGTCCCCTGGCCCCCAGTGACAAGGAAGACCCTCAGGACTCTCTGAGCCAGGGATAGCTAATTCCCGCCAAGGCCCTCCTGGGAGGGGTCTCCCGTTTATGTGTGCCCCCCAGGGGCCAGGCAGTGTGCTAGATGCCCAAGTCATGGGTTCGGAGGCGGAAACGCCATTGTCCCCAGTTCACAGAAAAGCAGAATGGGACCCTGATGACTCAGGCACCCTGCCAAGGACACACCAGGAGTTGGGGGTGGGCTGGAGCCCCTCAGCAGTGAGGCTGGCCTCCTCTGCCCCCACCGTGCCTGCCCAGCCTGGCTGCCCAGCAGAGCAAGGAGTGGGGCTCCCCAGCGTAGCTCTTCCTGGTCCCCCAAGTCTTGCCCCCCCATTTATTCCCTAAGATAAGAGTCATCTCCTCCCAGGTTGGCTGCAGGACTGAGAAGTCACTTGGTCCTGGGCACAGTCAGGGTCCCACACTGAACCGGGGTGTGGGGTGGGAGGGGGAGCAGCGGCCTGCATTTGCCTGAGGCGGGGTATGGTCACAATCCCAAAGGGAGTGTGGCCCCAAACCCCACCCACCACCCACCGGCTCCCAGACGCTGAGGTGGAGGCCGAAGACCACCCAGGAGGGACCAGGACCCAGGGCTGGGGTTTGCTGCCCCCTGGTGTCATGCGGCAGGTCCGCGGGGCAGGAAGCCTGGCCCCGCCACCTGGCAGCTCCTGGGAAGAGAAGCTCCGAGGCCTTCCCCGGGCAGAGGTGGAGGAGGAGGGTCCCTCGGGCGGGCGGGGCACAGTGGGGACTGAAAACCAGGGAACACCTGGGCCTGGGGGGAACTTCAGGCAAGTTCTGGGAAAGAGGGTGGGGAGATGCTGAGAGCCAGACGGGAGCTGTCTTCTGGGGAAGCACCGCCCCATGGAGGAGGGCTAGGGCCCGGCCTCACCAGGACGGGACGCGAGAGGGCCGGGCAGTGACTACAGCAGCCTGCGGCCACCTTGTTAATGTGGCTGCTGCTTCTGTGCCTGGGGCAGCTCCAGCTCCTGGGGTCATGAGCCGCCCCCCCCTTCACACTCAGCATTCTAGTCACCCCATTTACCGGGATGTCACTCCTCTGTGGGAGGGAACAGCCCCAACAGCCATCCCTCAGCTCCATCCCCTGGTATGCAGCAGGTGCTTAATAAATGTGGGCTAACCTGAGCATGGCTTCGGAGGCCTGAGGAGCCTGGACTCAGGGTAAGGCCCCGCTGGCTCAGGGCCCTCCCGGCTTCCCCATGGCGGGGGGCAGGTAGAGGCCCTCAGCCATGCAGTGACCACCGGGTGCCTGGGCAGATGATGCCCCCTCGTCTTCTGGCCAGGCCGATCTCAGGGCCTTTGCCGAGGGGCGGGGCTGGGGCTGTGGACATGGCCCTCTGCTTCCGGGTCGCATGGGCTGTTGGTCAGCATGGCTGGCTGGCAAATCCAGGGAGCTGATCTGTCACCTGCAGTCTTGAGAGGGTCTCCCTGACAAGATAGCATCTTTGGGGACAATTGAGAGCTCGTGCCGAGGGCCTTCGGTGGGACATGGGAGTGCAGACGTGGGGACGGCTACCGAGTGAGGGCAGCAGCCCGCAACCGGCCCAGGTGTCCCTGCCTCTTTAGCTGGCGATGAGCGTCAGGTGTCCCTTTCCATTTGGGAGGCAGGGTGGGGACTCAGGCCTGCCCCATGAATGCTGCTCGCGGGGGCCAGAGTACATGAGTGAGTGGGTGGGGCCTCCCATCACACCGACACCCCCTTCGCTGTCCCAGGTCTTCTTTGTGACAACACATCCCGTGGCCAGGTGGGTGATGATGATTCAGGGGCAAAACATGATTACGGCTCACACTGAAAGAAAAGAAAAGAAACACACGACATTGCAAATCAACTATACTTCCATAAAAAAATGGACACAAAAGAAGGAGCTACGGCTATCCCATACATCCGTCCGCAGAGAGCCCTCTTCCCGCCCTCCACAGGGCTCTCGTCCTTCAGCGCCCCACTGGGCACCTGCCGCCCAGAAGCGTGCTTTCACCACGTGAAGCCGCTCCGGCTCGTGGACGCAGCTTCCTCACTAGACCACGAGCCCCAGGGGGGTGAGGACCCGGCTGCTTTGCTTCCAGCCCCACGCCCAGCCCAGGGCTCACACGGAGCAGGGGGCGCTGCGGCCAGCCTGCAGGCCGGGGAGAGGAGGGGGAGCCTCCTCCCACCCCCAGGACGGGGCTCAGGCGCCGTGGTTCTCATAGTCTGTCTCCAGCTTCAGTACCCTGCAAACCTCCCTCCTGAGAGGAAAGGAGAAATGTGATCGGACTTCCAGAAAGTCCGCCGGGAGACGTCTTGACAGGGTGGCCGGGTGCTGCGTGCCACGGTGGGACAGGCAGCCCCCTGGAAGGCACAGACGGGGCTGCGGGGGACCCCGAGAGGACAGCAGGCTGGTGGAGGCTGGGTTGGGGGAGACTCGGCCTCCTCTTAGGGTCTGGGATCCTGACCAGGCACAGCCTCAGTTTCTCTGTCTGCGCTGGGGGAGGCGTGCGCAGGGCGCCTCTAAAGCTGCTGCCTGGCTCCCCCCGGGCCTCAGGGAGTAGGCACCTGCAGGAGCAACCTGGGGGGTCTCTGAGCACGGTCAGAAGTGGGGAGAGGGGCCCCTGGGTCCCCATGGCCAAGTCACAAGGGGTAGTGGAAGGAGATTGGGGCTCTGCCTTCACCTCCCAGGTAAGATTGGGTGCAGGAGCCCCACAGAGTCTCAGACAGGCACGGGGCTCCCTAAGGGCTCTCCCCAGTCTTGCCCTACTGTCTGATCCTGGGGGCCTGGGGCCAAGGGAGGAGAGGGAACACCCAGCAGGTGACAGCCAGTGACAGGGACACGTGGTGGGTGAGGAAGAGCCCCACCCCAGCCTCCTCCTCCTGTCTCACTTCCTCACAGGTGAATCCTGCGCCCAGAACGGGGCCAGCCTGAAAAGTCGGTGCTGAGGAATGAATGAGTGAATGAATGAGTGCGTGATGAGTGAGCGAGTCAGTGAGTGACGGTGGCTAACAGTGAGCTCTGGAAGCCTGTCTTTTCCTACGTGCGCAGTAGACGCCCAGCACTGACAGTCAGAGTCTGCATCAAGGAGGCAGGGCAGACAATGAACACACAAGACAACAGGGTCACAGGGCAAGAGGAGGGAGCAGGGGAGTGGCTGTAAGTTCAGCAGTCGGGGAGAGCCTTCTGGCAGAGGCCATGTTTTAATAGCAGCTGGGCAGACAGCACGCTGGGTACGTGGCCCCTCGCCCCCTTTGAGGCCGGACACTCAAACCCAAGACCTTGAGACTTGATGTTGGGGTGTGGTGGTGGGGCGCATGGGGAGGTCCAAAAGCGCGCCTCCCCATTCAGGCTGAGACTCACAGATGGGTAATTCCGAGCCCTTGCTGGGCCTCAGTTTCCCCACCTGCCATGGGCGGGTGGATGGAACGATCTCTGAGGCTGTCTCCGATGGGGGGTGGGGAGGTTGAGAGTCAGAGGCTGGGGGTGGGTCCCAGGGCCCTCACCAGGTGTTGGGAGGTGGTCTAGCCCTCGGGAACCCTCCGGCCCACCCCCATCTTGAGAAGCATCCCGGGAGCTGGGAGGGCGGGAGGGCATGGAGTGGAACAGGGGAGGGCCCAGCAGCCCAGACCGTGCCCTAGGCCCCTGCTGTGTGCTCCGAGGCTCCTGTGTACTAGCGGGGTTTCCAGAGCATTCTAGAGCACCCCTCAGCTCATCAGGGCTGAGCAGAGGGTGCAGGGGTACCCCCTTCCTTGGGAACCCCCAGTGGCCTGCAGGCAGCGGGGAGTGGGTGCACGTGTAGATAGCAGGCCAGGAGCCTGTGCTGCTAATCATCTCCCCGGGGCTCCCAAGCTGCCCTGCCTGAGACCCCTGGCGTCTGTGGGGCTGCGCTGGTTGTCCTGGAGGGTAGGGGCCAAGGGTTAACTCTGCCTCTGAGCACAGGGACAGTGGTCAGTCCCCATGCCGATCACCAAACCTGCATCCCTGTCCTGTTCCTTCCCCAGTGTCCCCACTTTCCTCCCCAGGGTCCCCTGGGGATGGAAGTAGGTGGTGACCATGAGGACACTGTTCGACCAGCATAACTCCTGCCTGATGACATCCAGGCAAACCCTGCTGATCGCACGTGCCTGCAGCCTGGGGACTGTGAGCCTTCGGGTGGGTCCCTGTCCTCCTGGTGTCCTGCTCCAGCGTCTTGAGAGGTGGTGCTGTTCCGTCCTCCTCCGGCCCAGGTGCCCAAGAGGGTGGGTATGGTGGCCACCCCCCCCCCCCAAGCCGGCCCCTGTCCACCGGCTCTGAGGACAGCAGTGGAGCTGAGAGGCCCG
Source organism: Camelus dromedarius (assembly GCF_036321535.1). NCBI lineage: Eukaryota > Metazoa > Chordata > Mammalia > Artiodactyla > Camelidae > Camelus > Camelus dromedarius. Next base: position 69,741,002 of record NC_087449.1, on the reverse strand, counting down.
GGCAGGGAGGGCCCCAGACTGGGCTTTGGGTCCAAGTGCAGCTTGCTCCTGGGAGCCTCTGGGCAAGGCCTGTCCCTTTCTGAGCCCCTGGTTCCCCTTCAGTGAGATGGAGCCTGAATGTTACCCAGCCCCATCCCTTTCCAGGAACAGGTGGGCTGTGGGCACAGTGGGAAGCCCCCTGGGTGATCCAAGATGGCAAAGTACCCCCTCCCTTGCCCCCACAGGGGACTCAGGGTGCCCCCTAGCGTCCCGTGGTCAGGGAGGAGCCCCCTCTGCAGAGCTGTGCTCGGGAGTACGCAGGGGGCAACAACCAGACCTGCACCAGGCAGAGGGGCAGACCCGCCTGGGGCACACCGATGGGGGCCGGCCTTCCGTGCAGGGCTGGCCACCTGCTCCTGCAGAGGATGAGACCCGTAAGCAGAAGCCGAGCTGGGCGCCTTGTTTGCGCAGTGCTGTAGGGAGGCAGCGGGTGGGTTCTCTGGGTGGGGCAGAGCACAGTGGGGAGAACATGGACTTTGGGGGGGCCGCCCACTTCTCTAGGAGCTGAAATGATCCTGCCGTTGAACAGAAGAGGGACCAGGAGGGTGGGCTCAGCCCCAAAGCTGGGCTGGCTCGGTCGGGCAGGAGGGTCAGGGCCGCCTCCTGACTTCCCACGGCCCGCGCTCTCTGCCTGGTCAACTCCTGCCTCCCGCAGAGCCTGCCCCGCACCCCCAGCCTGACTCTGGTCTCCCCAGCCTCGCCCCTGTGCGCAGCCCTGCACCCCAGCTGGGGGCCCAGGAGCCGCTCACTTGGGACTGGAGAGCAAACACCTGCCACAGATGACCCTACTTCACTGGCTTTCCATGGCAGCTTCTCTTCACCGCGGGGGGGCCGCAGTCAGGGTATGAAGGGTCCTGAGGAGGGACACGGAGCCTCTGCCAGGCGGCGGGCCACCACCCTGGTGCCTGTGCCCAAGGCTGACGCTCTGAGCCTGGCAAGATCCCCCAGCCTCTCTGTCTGTCCCACCATCCCCCAGTGTCCCCACTCCTGCCCCCTGGGTGTGCCCCAGCCATGTCCTCTTCCTCATCCCTGGGCCATGTCCCTGTCCTGATCTCACAAGGGCCTTTGGCCCCCAGTATTGGGATTGTCTGGGCCGACCTGGGCCCTGACACCCAGTCCCCCTGGCCTCAGGGACTGGGGGGGACACAAGCAGGAAAGCCAGGCCCACCACCAGCAGAAACTCTCCTCTGCGGGCCCCTCCCCCACAGCCCCACTCAGGGGCCTCAGGTGGGCCCCACTGCAGGTGAGGGCGCTTCCCGGCCTGGCTACTCTCAGGAAGCCTGAGCTGGGACGTGCCCTTGGGTGGGGGCCCTGCGGCAGGTGGCTGATCTCCACCCGCAGCCGGCAGCCCTGTCCTGGTCGATAAGCCCAGACGTTTGTGAGGTCGGGTGGAGACCCCGGGCGGTGGGAGGGTCGAGGGAGATACTCCTTGCCAGTGTGGCTCCCCTGCCAGTCCAGGCTGTGACTCCTCAGGGAGGCCCCCTGACTGCCAGGCAGCATCAGCCCTGGAACCAGGGCCACCAGCATGCTCCCCGCTCCCAGCACCAGGCCCAGAGCAGCCTGTCTCCCTGCTGGGAGTGGAGCCCCAGGACCTCCCCTGCTGGGAATCTGCTGGCTTCCCAGGGCCCGGCAGGCCCCACACAAGCCAGCAGGGCGGCTGGCAGGCTGTCCAGCCCAGAGGCCTCAGGGTTCCCCAGGGTGGGGTTCCCAAGCATCCTGAGGAGGGCGGTCATATTTAGTCAGTCCCAGAGCCTGTCCCAGCTATTTCACAGAGAGTGAGACTGAGGTCCTGGGGCAGCCCAGGGGCTCCTTTCCAACTCCCCCAGCTCCCCTGTGCCCTCTTCCTTGAGAGCTGCACTTCCTCCTCTTGGGGTTCCCCACTGCGCCCTGGCCATGATGCTGTGCAAAGAGGAGGGGCACACATTGGGGTCTGAGTGCTGCCAAGTGCAGCCCCAGAGGGAGCCCCACGAGCCAGCAGTGTGGACTGAGGGCAGACCCCCGACCCCTTCCCAGTCCAGGAGTCCCTCTGATCACAGGGCCCACTACCAAGGGGCATGAAGCCCCTGGCAGGGGGCACAGATGCGGGGGCGGGTGCTCAAGCCCTGCAGGGGACCCCCTGCAGCTTCCACTCTTCCCAGGGACTGGCACAGCCACACTGCACGGATACCTGGGTACCGGCTTGCCCATTTATGGCCAGAGACTGGGGCTCAGAACCAGGCCTAGTGTCCCAGGAGGGCCCCGCATTCTCTCGGCCTGAACTGGCTTTCCCCCAGTGGGCTCACTGGTGGGAGGCGGCATGAGGGGCACGACGGGAGGGGTGGGGAAGCGTTCAGGTGCCTTTCAGTCCCTGCGGGTGGTGTTGTGCCCGCTGGGGATGTCCAGGTGGCAGTGATGGGTGGGCTCCCTCTGGCCCTCCCAGCCCTGAGTGCCACGGACCCGTGGGCGGCAGGGCACCGGATGAAGCAGCCCCGTGGAGAGCTGGCGGACGCTGTGTGCTCCCTCTGCCCCTGGGACCCTGACCACCCACCTCAGTGGCCTGCATGAGTGTCTTACCCGTGACCCGATAAGAGATCTGACCCCGACCCTGAAGCTGTCACAGCACACCCACATCTCCAGGACCACATGCTGCCCCCGGCCCCGCCCCAGCCCATCTCCCAGAGGTGCTCCCTGCCAGAGAGCCCTTCAAAGGACCCCTCGGCCTCTATCCATACCTGTCTGACCCCCGATGGGGGCTGAAGCCCCTCCCTCCATCACCCTGTCACCTGGGCCCTGAGCTCCAGGACACATTTGTGTCACTTGGGCACCCAAACCCAGGACAATCCCTGATGGAGAAGAGGGTCTGGCAATGTGTCCCCCAGCCTGCGGTCTCCAGGGGCTGGGCCTTGTCCACCCACAGGGCCCCCACACCGCACCCCAAGGGCTCCTCTTCGCGGGCTCAGCACTCGGACCCTTGGCCTTCTTCATACCTGGGGCGGGTGGTCTGGGGAGGGGGGGGCTCAGGAGGAAGGGAAGACAAAGGGGGAGGCTGGAATGCTTTGGGTTCAGGGGTGGGGTTTAGGGGCTCAGAGCCTCGAGATCCACACAGATCTCCCACCTGCCGCAGAAAGCACCCCTCTGATCAGGCTGAGGTCTAGGGGCCCAGGCCCACACTGCCCCATGCCCCCGCCAGCTGAGGGAGGGGGTCTCACTGTTCTGTCTCTGCCATCTGACTGGCCTGGTTGGCATGATGGAACCCTGTCTGAGGGGCGAGTCCTCAGGGGTAAATGGCCTGGGACTGGGACCTGCCTCCGGGGCCCACCAGAGAGCTGACTAAGGTTCTCACTTCTTGTCTGGGCCCAGCTGGGGGAAAGTCTCAGCTTCCCCATGAGGCTGTGCCCCCCTTGTGAAGGAGGCCCCTCTGCTATCCTCTCGCTGGACAGCCGTTCCCACTGCGCTGCTGCTGATACAAACATCCTTAAGGCTTTCGGGACGAATGCCCTCTGTGTGCAGCATCCCTGGGCACCATGAGTGGTGGCTGAGCTGGGGGTGCACCTGGCAGATTCCCTGGTAGGGGCAGAGCTGGGCCCAGACACACACACCTGGGCTGCAAAGCCAGGCTGAGATCCTGTCCTTCAGCCCCTGCCCGGACCCTAGAGACACTCTTGGGGTCCACCTCCTGTGTATTTGAGGGATAGAGTGTAGAGGGTCCCTGGGTTGTGACTCCTTGAGACCTGAGTCCTGACAGGACCATATGCTATTGCTCACCAGGTGGACTTCTGGTTTCCATGCACCGTCAATATATTATGCCAAGTCCCAGGATAAGGACAGGGGTGATAACCACAACAAGATAAACACTGCAGCAGAAATGTGGTGTCTGTGCTGCTGGTCCCAGGGTTTGCTTCCATCTCAAAAGGGCTGCTGCACCTTGGAGAGAGGAGAGGTGGGGTGAGCAGCAGCAACGCACAGCACCCGGACACCTGACGCTCAGCAGACCCAGGAGGTGGGCACCACGGCCTCTGGGGGCTGCTCTCCTGGGTTCTGGAACTGCGGCATCTTCCCCCTTGTTTCTTCCTCCCTGCTGGGCAGGGGGCCCTGCCACTGTTAATCTCCGTGTGGCCTCCCCTTACTCTATTCGCTCTGCCTGTTTTCAATAACCAGGAAGTGAAATCCTTCTTTTTCTGACATAAGTCGATTTTGGGTCCTGGACCTTCAGCCACTCCTGCTGCCCTCATCCTCCCAGGCCCAGGGCAGGCTAAGGAGGCAGCAGCACCCCTCTTGGGCCCCAGTTTTCCCCCTCTCTACTGGGGGTCCTGTGGAATACAGCGGCATGAAGAGGGGGCCTCCCCCCTCCCCAAACCCGAGGCGGGCCACTGCATGGTCCAGGCCCTGGGGCTGTCTGCAGGCCTGGGGAGTGAGGCCGGGCGACAGGAGCCCCCCCGGGTGGGCATGGACGCCCAGGTGGGCAAACCCCACTGCCCTGGTTGTCTCGGCTGCACCTCTCTGCCTCTGGCCCTCATCGGCAAAATTGGGTGATACTGAAAGGTGTCACAGGGCTGTCGCGAGTAAAAAACAAGACGAATTCGCAAGGCACCTCGTCAACTGCTGTTATTTCTTTCGGGTCCATTTTATCCAAAGTTTGGGGGTTAAAAGCAGATATTTAGCTGGCATGAAATAGTATTTTATGATTAAAGCCAACAATGACACGTAATTGAGAAAACGCTGCATTCTCATGGGTTTTTAAGATGAAGCAAGATCATAGGGAAAGGCCAAGCCCTCGGACTCCTCTGCCAGCTGGGACCCCTCCACCGGGCCCCCACCCGACCTCCCATCCACGACAGAACTCTCACTCCGCTCGCCTTAACCTTGTCCTGCAAACCGCGCACCACGTCGCCCCCGCGCCTCCTTCGGACTGGAGCTCCGGCTTCCGCGTTCCCCGGGGACGCACGGATCGGGGAATGTGGGGACCCCGGGGGGACCTCGGCCGCCCCGCCCCTCATTACTCCTCAAACCAGGACGGAGCCCGCCCCCGGCCCAGCGTGGCACTGCGCAGGCGCACCGCGTTTCTGCGGCTGAGCCACCAAGCTCCGCCCACTACCAGCGCGGTGACTCCATTGGCTGATAGGCTCCTGCATATACAAAATGGGTGACTGGGAGCCTATTCTGTAAACGGGCGGCTGCCGTAGGCGGGGCTGGGGCCGGGGCCTGGGCCAGGGCGGAGGGGCGGGGCGGGCGGCGACCAGGGGCGTGTCTGGAGGGCGGAGCCGGGCCGCGCGCTGTCCCCTGGAGGGGCGGGGTCTGGGGACGTGTCCGGGGCGGAGCCGGGTGGCGCTCAGGGAGGGACGCTGAACCAGGTGGAGCTCCGGACGCGAGGCTGACCCGGCTGGCGGGGAGAGGGGCTGTGGCAGGGATCCTGGGCGGCCGCCGCCATGAGCACGGTGGACCTTGCCCGCGTGGGCGCATGTGTCCTGAAGCACGCGGTGACCGGGGAGGTGAGGCCAAACGGGCTCCGGGCGGTGGGCGCGCCCGGCACCTGGCAGCTGCATCCGTGGCCGGCGCCGGGGCACGGGGCGGTCGGGGGCGCCGGCTGGGCGTGCGCGGCGCTGGCCGCTGGGGCGGGGCGGGGCTGGAGGTGTAGACGAGCGCTCAGGTCTCGGTCTGCCGCCGCCCCTCACCCGCCCCGGCACAGGCCGTGGAGCTGCGGAGCCTGTGGCAGGAGCAGGCGTGCGTGGTGGCCGGCTTGCGGCGCTTCGGCTGCATGGTGTGTCGCTGGATCGCTCGGGACCTCAGCAGCCTCAAGGGGCTCCTGGAGCAGCACGGCGTGCGCCTGGTGGGCGTGGGGCCCGAGGCCCTGGGCCTGCAGGAATTCCTGGACGGTGGCTACTTCGCTGGAGGTGCCCGCGCCCCCACCCGCCTCCCTCTGCAGCAACCCCTTCTCCAACCGCCCAATCGCCCTGAGACCCTCCTCAGACTCAGGGCTTTCACTGCCTCCTCCTCTCCCAGCCCTGGCCCTTCTGTCTCCAGGAGTGTTCCTTCCCCTCACCTCTCGCGCTTCCTTCAGCTGCGGCCCCTACTCGCTCCCCCAGCCATGATGCTCTTCCCGCTGTGGGGGAACAGTGTGGCCGGGCTCTGGGGTGACTCTGGCCTCGAATCAGGACCAGAAGTCTTTACTGGGTCAGTAGCATGCTCCCCACTGCCCCAGGAGCCAAATCCTGAACTTCCCCAGATGCTTCTCCCCAACCCCAGGAGTAGCAGCTGCCTCCCACCCCCCCCACCCCTCCTCCCTGCACCCATGATGTGTCCTCGCAGAGCCCTGAGCCCAGTGGCAGAGTTTAGATGAGTCCTGCCCCTCCCTTTCCACCTGTCACCCTCTGGGCCTCTTCCCTCCCAGCCATGGGGACACTCAGCTCTGCTCTGCCCCTCCTGGCCCTGGATGGGTGACTGAGCTGGGCACCAAGGGTGGACAGAGGGCCGGATGCAGGAGGGGGAGCCAGGGTGGCAGGTGGGCCTGGGGCACACACCTGTCACCTCTGCTTTCCAGAGCTCTACCTGGATGAGAGCAAGCAGTTTTACAAGGAGCTGGGCTTCAAGCGGTGAGCTGGGGGCTCTGGGTTCACTGCTCCCGTATTCTTCTTCTCCCTGCCCCCTTCCCTGGCCAGGTGGGCTCTGCGGCACCCACTGCTCCAGCCAGCCCTGCCAGGCTCTCTCTTGGGTGCCGGGTGTCTGTAATGGGCTGTAGGTTAGGCTTCTCAACCAGGGCCTCCTGGCAACTGGCTGCAGAGGGGGCTTGGATCCAAGTGCCCTAGTCAGGGGCCATTCCAATCACCTTGGGTGCCGGTGCCACAGGCTGGCTGGCTCATCTGATTGGCAGCGCCAGCTGAGCCAGCTCTCCGGGCTCACTCAGTCCACACTCCCCCAACCTCTCCAGGGCCCCAGGCCCGCCAGCCCCCAGGCTGGGTGCCCCATGGCTCTGGCAGCTGCTTCTGGCTGGGCCAGTTGCTAGCCTGGCTGCCCTGTGCCTCCTGAGCCCCTGGCGAGATGGGGTGGGGCCTGCTTGTGGAAACTGGTGTGTACATCTTGTGGAGACTGGGGGCAGACCCTGGCAGGGTGGGGCGAGGTGCTGGGCCTCAGTCTTTGCTGAAGACACAGAGCCTAGACAAGCCAGCGTATCTTGGCAGGTACAACAGCCTGAGCATCCTGCCGGCCGCCCTGGGGAAGCCCGTTCGTGACGTGGCCGCCAAGGTTTGTGACGGCCAAGGTCCTGTGGGATTTGGGTGTCAGGGCTTGTCTGGGGCTGATGTGGGCCTGCTCCCCTCCCTCCAGGCCAAGGCTGTTGGCATCCAGGGGAATCTGTCTGGGGATCTGCTGCAGAGCGGAGGGCTGCTGGTGGTTGCCAAAGGTGAGAGGCATCAGAGGCCAACACCTGTCCAAGGGTAGGGGGTGGCAGGGCCACATACTCAGGTGGGAAGGTCTTGCTGAACTTGACCCTGCCCTGCCCCTCCCTTCCTCCCCCTGGCTTGTCAGTCTGGTCAGATTTGCCCTTTTGTGGTGTGGTTCAGCTTTGAGTGTCCTCTTAGCTGGGCAGGGTGTGGCCAGAACAGCTCATTCATCTCGGTAACCAGGTGGGGTGGTGGCCACACAGAGCCCCCCTGACTCACCCCCCTCCCACTGCTGCAGGTGGTGACAAAGTCCTGCTACACTTTGTCCAGAAGTCCCCAGGTGACTACGCCCCCCAGGAGACCATCTTGCAGGCCCTGGGCATCTCTGCAGAGGCCTGCACCAGCGAGCCACCCCGGGTGAGCCCCAGCCTGGGGAGGTCCCTGCTTGCTAAGAATGCCCCTCTCCCCAGCCCCTCCTGGGTCGAATGTGTGATGTGGCCAGACGCTGACCTTCATCTTGCAGGCTTCTGTCCACTCAGTGCTCACTGTAGCCCCAGGATGTCACTGTCACCTCACTTTGCATTGATAGGTCAGGGACAGGGTGGACGAGTGGGCAGGCACAGCAGGGCCCTCTTCAGAGGATGGTGGGCTGCTCAGGGGCTGCAGGTCAGAGGAGCAGCCTGTCCTGTCAGCCTTGGGAGGACAGGGGTGTCCAAGGTGACCGCAGCCGGCCGTAACTGCTGGCTGACCTCCTGTGCCCCGAATGGAAGGAAGTGTCCAGCACACTCCTTCCTCTCCTTGGCCATGGACCCCTGGACAGTGGGACCAGCTGCTCGTGGCCCTGGGGGGTGTGGCTGGCCTGATGGGGCTTCTGCTGCCTCCCCAGTGCGACGAAGAAGCGTGCTCGAGGTGAGGGCCCAGGCCTCCGGAGATCTGGGCGGCGCCTCCTGCCCTGGGCGCACTGCAGCTGGATACGAAGAGACTTCCTGGGATCTCTGGGCTGGGGCTGAACTCTGCCTGGACTGCAGCAGCAGTGAGCATTAAAAGGCGGTTGCTGGGCAGTGATTCTTCTTTGCCTCTGAACCCTGCGTCCTCGGCAGCCCCCGTCTTGATCGCTGTTGGTTTCATCCGGGCCGGCGGGGAGGCCGTGTGTCCTGGGTGTGACCTTCCCCGCTAGGGGAACCGCTCTCCCTGGCGAGTTGGGGGTTGTTGACATGCCCCCGCAGCCTTCCTGGAGACTGCACACCTTTGGCACATGCGGGTCAGGGGGCTGAGAACAGGCCCAGGGTGTGGGAGACCAGGGCAGGGATGGGCTCTGTCTGACGGTGAGGAAACTGCCCAGGCCCCAGGTGGGAGCCCTGCCTGAGGGGCCGAGGTCAGAACTCCCGTCTGGTGGGAGCTAACTGGCTTTCCAGGGAGGGGATGGTTTCTGTTCCACGCACTGGGGTCTGGTGGATGGTCAGGGACTTTCAGGGAAAGGGCTGCTCTGCGGGAAGGACCTTCACTCATGTGAGAATCATCATTTGTGCCCTCCTGGGCGTGGTTGGCCTGGGGGCGAGTCTTGGACTAGCTGGAACGTCCAGCTCCCCCAGTGCGGATGCCACATATGATGGGGCAACAGGCAGAACTCCTGTCCCGCTCCCCTCAGGGGCCCTCTCGTCTGAGTGAGTCCGCATGGCCTTCTCAGCACCTCCCCTGTGTCCCCTGGCCCAGGCCTGGATGGCCACAGTGGCCTTCCAGCTGACCTCTCTGCTCTCCCCTTCCCCCAACAGACAGTCTCTGTGGTTATTTAAAAACTCAGGGCAGGTGACAGGGTTGCAGCAGGTTAAGCTCACTGGCTCCCAGTTACACAAAACCCCAAATCCAGATTCTGGGCTGCGTCTCGGGTCCCCTGTGCCCACCTCCTGGACCTCCGCTCCTTCCTGAATCAGTAGCTCCTCCCCCTTAAACGTGGTCCCCCAGGGCGGGCATCCGGGGGCATCCTGCTCAGTGCTGTGTCCCCAGCACAAAGACCCTGGGGAGACTGTCAGGAATGCCCACCGCCTCCTGGTCGAAGCAGTCAGCAAGCGGCAGAGCCTGGTGCAGCCCAGGAGAACTGGGCACTTTCTGGGGTCCTGTCACCCTGACTGCCCTTCCTGGGCACTGCCACACAAACACAGCAGCCAACGGCTTCTTTAAAGCATTTACTTAGCTCAAATCTGAAGCTTGTGGACAACTGAGGAGGACGCGCTTTGGAGAGCGAGCGGAAGACTGATAACCGTGTCTACGGGGCTGCGGTGGGCGGCGGAGGGGGCGCTGGGCTGGGTTGCGCTTATCCTGATGGTCACCCCCGATGGTCCAGGGCGGCGGCTGCACTCCAGGCCGGGCGCGGAGGCAGGGAGTGGTGCGGGTCGGCCACTGGGCGCGGGGCACACGCCGGGTCCCCACCAGCTGCACTGTCTCCGCGAGGACCAGTCGCCTCCTGGTGGCGGGTGGGCGTGGGCTGCACAGTGTGGCTCGGCCTTGGCTACCAGATGCGGCATCGCACCTTCGGGTGCATGGGGGTGCCCGGGGCACAGTGGAACGCATCCGCGAATGCGGCCAGGTTTTGCAGTGAGCCCAGCACCCTGCGGGTGGACGGAGGGGCCTAAGAGGGTGCCAGAGCAGGCGCTGGGCGCGGGGAACCGAGGGCCACTTGCCTGTACTTCAGGGGGCTGTGGACGTCAGTCTTGATGGACTGGACGGCGAACTCTGGCCGGTAGGACCCGCACCACACCTGGGGGGGGGGTCACGAGAGGCATGGCTGCGGGACGCGGTGGGTGGGGCGGGCCTGGGGGGATGGGAGGAGGGGTAAGGGGGGACCTGAGGGGATACTGGAGGGGGCTGCCCCGGCCTGAGGGCCAGGAGGTGGGGCGCCCAGCGGGCTGTGGCAGGGATGGAGTGTGGTCCAGCGCCTCCTGCCAGGCCCCAGCTGCGCTCTCCTGGGTGGGGAGAGGGAAGCCAGCTGATCCTTCCCCCCCTCTGCAGCTACATCTTCCCCAGCTCCAGCGCCCCTGCCATCCTTTTGCCCGAGGAAGCCTTCCTGGCCCGGGAATTCTGGTTCTGCCTAGCTTGCCTGCCCACGGTATCCCCGGAGGCACCCCGCAGCCAGGGCTCTCCGAGGATCTGAGCTGGGAGCCAGTTCCTGGCTGGTGTGGGGGCAGGTGGGACGGGGGCTCGGGCTCCTGCCTGGGCATAGCTGACGAAGAACAGCTGGGTGTAAGTCAGCTCCAGTCCTGGCAGCTGCCGATCCTTGCCGCCCTCTGCCATCCACTTCAGGTAAGCCTGCGGGCACCAAGTGGGGGCTGGGCCCAGGCCTGCCCTCCCTCCTGGGGGCAGCACCAGCCTGGCCAGGGCTCCGGAGTCCTTGGATCGGGGCAGAATGGAGGTCTGGCTCCCGGGCCTACCCTGGTGGGGGTCCTGCCTCTGCTGTGCAGGGCCCTCTGGGTACCCCCAGAGACGAGGGCTCCCCGTCTTGATGACTCAGTGGCCATCCGAGCACGACACCGGCGGGGCTCTGTGGGGACTCACCGCCTAGGCGTCCTGCCATATGGCACCCACCCAGAATGGTCTCCAGACGCCCAGTGCCCGAGGCTGTAGGTGCAGGGGTGCTGCTGAGGCTGACGGGTAACCTGGGCCCAGTTGCTTCCTTCCTAGCCTCCTTGAGGGGCCCCCGCACGGACCCACCTTGTAGGCCTGCCGCAGCCCTCCGTTGTCGGCGATGTTCTCCCCGAGCGTGCTGAAGCCGTTCACCTGCTCGCAGGAGACAGGATGGCGGGGCAGCCTGGGCGCCCCTCCCCCGCCCTCTCCCTGGGCCAGGGCTGCGGCGCGGGGTGCGGGCGGTGGGGGCTCACGTTTTGATCTTCAGCCACGTCCCAGGAGTAGTTCCCGTACTGGTGGACCATGCACTCCGACCGCTGCTGGAAGTGCTGCGCGGAGAAGTTGCTCCACCAGTCCAGCATGTTGCCGTCCTTGTCGAAGTTCCGGCCTGGGGCGTGGGGGCAGGGGGGCTGCCCTCGGGGCCTCTCCCAAATGCCCTCCCGGGAACCCCAGTGTCCAGGGCTCATGTTTGTGGGAGAGAACGGGCCTCTGAGGGGCTGCTCAGGCTTGGGGAGGAAAGGCAGCAGTGGTGTCTGTGCCACCCCGAGATCAGGGCCTGGGGGCTCGGGTTCCAGGATCCTGCAGGCACTGTGCACTCTTGACCCTTGCTGGGATGTCCAAACTCTGTAAACCCCAGGTGAGGGGGGCACAGGGACCCTGGGGAGGGTCCTCCAGCACGTGCCCTCTGAGGGTCCCTGTGGTTTAGCCCCGTGGGAAAGCCAGCCTCCCTGGGGTGCAGCCGGAGGCCCCTGGATCCAGGCAGGGGCCCCGCCCTGCAGCGGGAGGGGTGCATTTGTGACTTTGAGGTGCAGCTCTGACCCCCAGGCAGCCCCTACCGTTGTCGTCAAAGCCGTGGATGATCTCGTGCCCGATCACCATCCCAATGCCCCCGAAGTTCAAGGCCTGTGGCTGCTCCTTGCTGAAGAAAGGGGGCTGGAGGATGCCGGCGGGAAACACTGCTCCGGCGGGGTTGGGGAGGGCAGAATAAACTGTGAGAGCGCACATCTGTGCCCCAGCTCAGGGTGGGCACCTCTAGGAGTCCTGTCTTCAACCCCACAGCCCAGGGGGGAGAGGTTACAGCACACACCCCCATTTTACAGAGGAGAAGACCGAGGCTCAGAAGCCAGAAAGGCAGGGCTAGTATGTGGCTGACCCAGGACTCTGGATCCTTGTACCATCCTATGCTGCCTCCAGTCTCCTCTGGCACTGGAGGGATGGGGGCAGGTGGGGAACGTACCAATCTGGTTTCGGTTTGGGGAGTAGAAGGCGTTAACCACGGCAGCTCCGATGATCCAGCTGTGAGCAACAAGAGGGTCACCTACAGCCCCAGTCTCTGGGGGCCCTCCCCTCAGGGCCCCCTACTCCGCTGACCAGAACCCACCCCGTGGGCCCAGCCATAGCAGCCACGCCACGGGCCCAGCGCCGCCAACAGCCAGGGCAGGTCTGGGCCAATCCAGAGATCTGGCACGTCCCTGGGGCCCCATCAGCAGAAGGTGGGCAGGGGGCTTTGAGTCAGACCCACTGCCGTCCCCAGCTGTCCTGGCCCATCGGTGCCCACATGCTGGCGCCACTCACACGTTCTGGTCCACCTTTTCCCGAAGCTTCTTAAGGCTTCGCTGGGCGCCAGCCTTGAGGTTCTGCAGACCATTCTCGAAGTACAGGTCCTCCGAGAAGTTCAGCTACAGGAGAGGGGTGGTCACTTACGGGCATGTGTGTGGGGTCCTTCAGGGGCCTGGGGCAGGGCATGGTCAAGGGCAGCTGGGCACTGGCCTTGGGACCCACCAGGCAGGCCCACACGCAGCCCACAGGCTCTGGGTGCAGGGGGACTGGGGCCAGCCCAGGCTCTGCACATTTACGTGCGTGGGGGAGACCCCAGTCCCTCCTGGCCTCAGTTTCCCCGTCGGTAACAAAAGGTAATGCTAGGACCCCAGCAGGTGGCTAGGTGGCTGAGTTAGTGATGGAAAACTACCCCTCAGGTAGTTGAGGGCCCATGGTCCATGGGGGCTGGTTCGGGGCAGGCTGGGTGGGGGCGAGGGGACGGGGCTCTTGGGGGCACCCCGGCTGGGGATGGGGCACACTTTGGAATACTCCTCATCCAGGTGTCTGTTCTTCTCCTCCAGGATGTAGTCGGGGTACCCAATCTGCTCCCGGATGCTCATGGCCTGGGGAGGAGGTGGGGGGCCGGTCCGTGCCTGCCACACAGAGAGCATCCTGGCTGTGCCCTCCCCGCCCCTGCCATGTGGGTAAGGGGCTAAGGGACTGAGCACTCCGTGCAGGCTGTGGGGACATTAATGGGGACAGAATGTGGAAGGGTGCAACCAGAGACTGAGCTTCTGTGCCCGCCAGCCAGCCACGGGTCTGGGGAGGAGGCCAGGCAGAGCTGCTCAGCTCTGTTTGTCACCCTGGCCCCGAGGGGCTCCTGTTCCCTGTGTCCGTGGCCACCCCCGAGTGCTGGGGGTCTCCTGGGCCTCGCTTTGGTCTCGCCTCTGCCCACAGTCCCTTCCTGAGCGAGCCGCCCAGGCTCACTGTCCTCGTGTCTGAAGTGGGTGTGGAGACCCTCACCCCAGCCCCTCGCGCTGGGGCTGCCCTCTCCTGGCAGGAGGCCCTGGCCGGGGGACTCCAGCCCCCGCCCACCTTCTCCTTGGCTTTCTTCTTGGATGACTCGTCCATCCAGCTCAGCTCGTCCAGGGTCTCCAGGAACACTGCCCGCATCTTGCTGATGAGCTCTCTGACCTGGGGGAGTGCACGGCCCTGCTGCCTGGAAGGCCAGCACTGGGGTCTGCAGGGGGCGGGCCTAAAGCCTCGTGTGGGCCGCCCCGAATGTGCTGGGGGTTGGGGGTGGGCTACGGCCCCCGGGACAGGGTCCCCGCTGCTGCACTGTGTCCGAGGTGGGCCTCGGGCCCGCCAGCCCCTGCACGCACACCCTGTACAGTTTCTGCCCTTCCCAGGCCTGCAGGGGTGGGGGCTGCTGGCTGGCAGGGGGCCCGGGCTGCGGGGCAGGCGAGGCTTCCCTGCGCCACTGAGCACGTGCGTGCTGCTAGAGCCAGCTCCCCTCGCCGGGAGCCCAGGGTCACCGTGCTGGGGTGGAGCTGTGACCCGCCCCCCGCCCCCACTGCCTCGGCCAAGGCACCCACGGCGCGCTTGCCGTCCTCGGGGAAGGCCTCCCGCACGTAGAGTGAGCCCACGGCGCTCTCCATGTTGCTGTTGACGTAGTTGACGCACTCCCGCCAGCGCACCTCCTCCACCGTCGTGCCGTACAGCGCCTGGCCGCCGTTCATGTCACCATGTCACCGCCATCGACCTCCCCGTCCTTGGCCTCAGGTGCCCAGCGGCCAGTGCAACACGGGCGAGCTCGGAGGCTCCCTTTGAACACTGGGCCCAGGTGTGCGAGGGCCGGGTGTGCAGTTTGGAGGGGACGGCTCCCCACCCAGGCCACCCTAGGGTCAGGGGAGGGTGGGGGCACTGCTCCACCCTGAGTTCTTCCTTGTCCCGTCCCTGCCACTCAGGCCTGGCTGGACTCTGCTCTCAAGGACTCCAGTCCCAGCCCCGAGCACAGGCTGGCATTGACCTTGGGGGCCTTGTCTAGCTCAGCCGATAGCCAGCAGCTCCCTGGGCCCCGGTTTTCCCATCTCCAAGGTCTGATGAGGATGTCTGCCAACCTGTCCCCAGGGACACAGGCCACAGGATGGAAACATGTCCCCCGTCAGATTTCTGGCCCCAAATCTCGGCCAGCCTGGAACTCTGCCCGGCATCTGACCATAGGTTCTTGGGCTGCAGGGTTTCCTGCCCCCTAAGAAGTCAGTGTGACTCCTTCTCTGTCCTCTGAGCTCTGGGACTCAGCTCCCCTCCTGAGTCTTGGCCAGTAGAGTCTCCAGCCCAACAGGAAGGCAGGGGGCCTGACTTGCCCCCAACCTGTCCTGCCGCCATCTCCCTGGTCAGCGTTGGACCTCTGCCCACCCCACGTCTCTGGTGAAGAATGTCAGAGTCCCCTCTGACTCCGCAGGTCCTCATCCCCTCATCCACACTTCAGCTGTCTGCTGTCAGCACCTCCATCTACTGCTGACGGCGCGGTCCAACCCCCACCCCCACCCGGATGGTGGCACCGCCTCCACTCTGCCCGTGCCCCCCAGCAGCAGAATGGCCACGCTGCAGGACATCAGGCTTTGGCTCCCACTCTTAACGCCTCGGTGGCTTTTGCTGCACGTGGGATCCCATGCTGCCCTGGCCCACGATTGCCCCGCGCACCTCCCGCCTTGGCCTCCCTTCCTCCCCCCTGTGTGGCTCCGTGTCCCCGCCCCAGGACCTCCGCACGAGCTGTTTCTGCTCCCTGGGAACCTGCCCTCAGTCTCTTCATGCCTGGGTCATTCTTGCCTCAAGGTCTCCCTGGTCACTCTCACCGAGAGGCTCTCCCTGCTCGCATCTCTTCCTTGCCCCCCGTCCTACTTGTTGGTTTTGGGAGAGTAGGTCTCCAGTTTGCTGACTGCGTGTTGTTCAACTGCCCCATGAGGGCAGGTGCCTGGTCAGCCTCAATCACGGCCCTGGCCCCAGTGTGGACCTCGGCGCTTGGCCCACAGCAGGTGCTCAGTGTCAGAAATGAGCAAATGACAAGCCAGGCTCGGCACAGGGGCGAGAGCCACGCACGTGGGGTGTCTCTCACCTTGCGGTAGTTGGCACGTGCGTCCTTGAATCGCTGGCTCAGGCTGCTGATGCGGTCCAGCACCAGGCGCCAGACCAGGTAGTTCTGCATGGTCCTGGGGCAGGAGGCAGAGGGCGGGGGTGGAATGGCTGGGTCGTGTCTGCCCAGGAGAGGATATGGCTCATGGGCCCTTGGGCAGCAGGTTCCACATCCAGTAGGGGTTCACGGTGGTGCAGAAAACTTCCAAGACAACCCCTGGATACACCCTGCCTGCCCCTGGCCGCCTCAGGAGGGGCTCACAGCTCTCATGTTGGGTTCCATTGACCACTATCGTTTTATCCCATCGTGTCCCTCAGGCCTCAGAGTGAATGCTCTCTGGGGTCCTCTCCTGAGAGGAGCAGCTGCTGGGAGTGGGGAGGGGGGAGCAGGGGGAGATGCGAGGCCTCTCGGGCTCCTCCTCGGCCTCACCTGGCTGAGTAGATGTCAATGATGTCTTCCAGGTTCTGGAGGTAGGGGGCGCCATAGACCACCACCTCTTCATTGGGCAGCAGCTCGATGTTGACATGGGATAGCACAGACTGAATGAAGAGGGTCCAGTTAAATCCCTGGGGAAGGAGGGAGTGGGGAGAGAGAGACATAGTTCTTGGGCATCCAAGAAACCCAGCCCTCACCAAAGAACATTCAAGAACTAAGAGGAGGGGGAGGGTATAGCTGAGTGGCAAGAGTACATGCCTAGCAAGCATGAGGTCCTAGGTTCAGTCCCCAGTACCTCCACTGAATAAATAAATAAAAATCTAATTACCTCCCCCTCGCCAAAAAAAAAGTATACAGTGCTATACATCAATTGTATTTCACTAAACCTGGAAGGAAAAAAAAAAAAGCAACAGAGAAGGTGCAGGTAATCAAAATCAGGAAAAAGGCGGACGTCACTGCCGAGCCTACAAACCATGAACAGAGATTGTGGCAATCTATCTGAGAGCTCGAGCACAGCGGAAGACTCCCGGGAGAAGCACAACTTAGCAAAATGAAAGAAGAAATAGAAAATACAGTTTTATATGTAATAACCTGGATATTTAATTTAAAATATTCCCACACAGAAATTTCCAGACTCATCTGGCTTCTCCGGTGGATGCCATCTGACATTTAATAAAGACACACTGTCAAAAAAAAGAAAAACCAAAACACCACTAACTGGCTGTATTCTGGGCTATCGTCCTCATTAATACCCCGAATAAAACATGATTCTTAAAGAAATACTGTCACTCTTACTCACTTTCCAGAGAAAGGAAAAAGAGAAAACTCAGCCTGAGTCGTGAGGCCAAGAATAACCTTAATACAAAATAAAGACATTGCAGAAAAAGGAAATAATAGGCCAGTCTCATTTACTGTAATTGGAACAAAAAAATCTAAGCAAAATAGTAGCAATTGGGATTCACCCACACCTGCATGAAACAGACAATGCAGCGCAGCCAAACTCGAATACAAGTGTGGCGCAGCATCTGAAGATCAAATCAATACAATTCACCATGGTAACTGAATAAAGAAGGAAAATCACGTGGTAATCTCAACAGACGCAGAAAAGGAATTTTAAGAATCGACTACTCGTGATAAAGATGCTCAGTGAATTAGAAACAGAAGATACGCTGCACGATCTAATAAAAGGATCTGAACAACCGCAGCAGTGACAACAAACAGAAACCAGTCCAGCAGACAGAATCACAGGGCGAAACGCTGCAGGCTTCTCCTCTGAGCTGGGGAAGGAAACAAGGCATCTTCTGTCACGACGCCAGCTCTAGGCTCAAAGCCCTAGCCAGTTCAATAAGACAAGAAAAAATAAGTCAATCAGGATTGAAAGGGAAGAAATAAAACTTATTTTTCACGAAGGACAGGATTCTGTGTATGTAAAACATGAAAGGACAAACTCTTAGAACCAAGATGTGCATCGAGTAAAACTGCTGGATACAAAGTATTTCCGGATGCTAGCAACGCAACGGTAAGAGCAATGACCAAATGACACCACTTACAATAATACTAAAAAACCAAACACCTAGGAGCAAACCTCACGAAAGATGTGTACGGCCTTGAAATTGAGAAGTATAAAACATATTGAGAGAAATCAGAGAAAACGTGAATATCTAGAAGTAAACGTCCAGAAGGGTCACGGATCAGGAGACTCAGCCTTGCGAAGGCGCTGCTCTGCCCCAGATGGATGCTCAGGCTCCAGGCCGTCCCCAGCAGAATCCCAGCAGGACTGCCTGTGGAATTGCCTAGCTGACTCTGAGTCTCCTAAGGAAATGCAAAAGGCCAAAAACAATCATTTTGATCTTGGAGAACAAAGCTGGTAGACTTGTTCTATTGGATGTCAAACCGTGTCACAGAACGGCAGCAGCGGAGACAGTAGGGGCCGGCGCGTGGACAGACAGGGAGGCGGAGAGAGGTCAGAAGTCCAGGTGCACACGCCCGGTGCACACACACAGACACAAACAGGCACGCAGTTTTTAACAAAAGCAGCACACAGCACAATGGCTAATGAGGGAGACTTTTCAGTAAATGGTGCTGGACGGTCTGGACAGCCACAAGGAAGAGCTGAAACAATCCGTCCTTCTCACTGCGTGCAGAAGCACCACCTCCAGGCGGACTGTTCACCTGACCGGCCTTGGCAGGCAGAGATTTCTAAAGCGGAACACAAAAAACACAAGCCAGAACGAAACTCTTGCCCCATCTTTGTTCCGTTGATAAATTGGACCATTTAAAAAAAAAAAAGGACTATTTTAAAACCTCCTTTAGAAAAGAAGCAGTACAGGCTAAAACAGCAAGCTGCTGAGCGGAGAGGGGGGTCTGCTCCGCAGAAGCTGACCAAGGGGTCCCACCCAGCACATACAAAGAGCTCAGCGTCAGCGAGAAGAAGGCAGAGATCCCAGGAAACAATGGGCAACAGACTGGAGCAGACACTTCACAAAAGGGGGCCGCCGCTGGCCAGTCAACACGAAGCAGAGGTCAACTCCGCTGGCCACAGGGAAAGTCAGACGCAGCCCCGATGGAGATCCCACAGCACACCCCAGATGGGCTGAGATGGATGGGACGGACCCCGCTGAGCACTGGGGAGTGTGAGTCTGTGCAGGGACGCTGGTGTGACCCGTGAACGCTGGACACGCGCCTGTCCTATGACCTGACAGGGATGTGCGCGTGCACGTGCCACAAGACGTGCCCGAGAATGAGCGTAGCAACACTGCTCAGAAAAGTCCAGAGCTGGGACTGACCGGAGGCCCGGCAAGAGTAGACCAGGGGCTCAAACTGCCGTGTGTTCTTAGGATCGGCGTGAGTGACGAGCGAGAGGGGACATGCGACGGGAGGATGGTGAGATGCGGTCTCACCCGCAAAACGGAGAGCGAGAGAAGCCGGGTGCACACTCGTAGGGGGAGCATTCAGCTGGTGGTCGCTTTGCGGGGAGGTGGGGGGACATGCGGTGGGGCATCAGTAACGGCTTGAGTCCTAAGCTGAGCCATGGCTGTGCGGATGTGCGCGTGTGGCAACTCTAAGCATGGTAAACGCGTTATAATCCAGACACCCCAAGCCCTGGGTCCCTGGACGCTCCCACACGCCTGCTCCAGGGCCGTCTCCACGCACCTTCCGGCTGTTTGAGGCGCCTTCTTTCCCTTTCCATATTCAGTCCGCAAGGCCTGTGGGTTCTCCCTTCCAAACAGATCTGGAAGCCACCCCTCTCAGCACTCGGCTGCCATGTGTCCCAGGCTGCCACCCTGTCCAGCCTGGGCTGTGCTGCACCCTCTGGACCCCTCTGCCTGCCTCTGGCCCTCAGTCCCTTTAGACTGTTTCCTCGGCAGCCAGATCCCATTCAGTATGAGTCAAGTCCTGTTCCAACAAAGCCAGTGCCTTCATGACGGCCCTGGAGGCCCAACGCAGTCCACCCCTCCCTCCCCGGCCTCCTCCAGTCGCCCTGCAGCCCCTGCCTCAGCACCTTAGCACTTGCTGTTCCTCCCTCAAGACCATGCCTGGCCCTCGTCCAGGTCTTCTCGGACTCAGCCTCCGGGCTGCCCTCGACTCCCCCCTGCCTGCCCTCTGACACGCTCTGCAGGCCACTTCTCTTTTCCCTGACCCGAGCTCCAGGCAGGGTTCGCGTGCTTTGTTCGCTGACGGAGCTGGTGCCAGAGCAGGGCTGGCCCCGCCTCGTGCCTACCTGAGGGGTGGGCCAGCCACTGGGCTGTGTGGGGGAGGGCCATCACAGCAGGCCGCCGCGGGGAGCCGGGAAGGAAGGGCAGGACGCGGGGACCGCAGGGCCTTCTGGGGCCCCAGGTGCCATGAGCCCTGGGCAGGGGCTCCCCTAAATTTTCCCATCTTGTTTCATGGCTCTAGACATTTAGCCTTTCTGGTGGAGGCAGGGCTTTGGGCCCTGCCTCCGGCCTTGCCTTTCTCCCTGTGACGCTGGGCGCTCGCCCATCGGCCCCTCCTCCCTCTGGCTTGAGCCCCCAGTTGCCGCAGTCGGTCCGCGGGGCCCTGAAGCGTGTTCCGGCCCCTCCTTCTGCAGCAGGAGGCCCTCCGACTGCTCGGCTGGGCTGCCCCTCCCCAGCTCCAGCTCCTAAGCAGAAGTCCTGGCTGGAGAGGAGCGGAGGGTCCAAGGGTCTGGTTGTGGGGGGCAGAGCTATGGTGGGGTTCTGAGCGGGCCTTGGGGACAGAAAGCCCTGGGTGAGGGTCTGCCCAATTCAGGCGGGCAAGTCTGCAGCCCTTCCCAGCCTGTTACCTGCTCAGAAAAGGGGGACCTCACAGCAGCCACCTCACAGACCGGGTGGCCCCCATCCCCAGACAGCCAGCTGACCCCAGCTGTCCCGGCGTGGAAACGTCGTGGTTTGGGTGACCAGTTCCATGGCCCCTGCTCGGGTGGGTGTGTCTGGGGCTTACAGGAGAGCAGTAGGGGCGGCGGGTGGCCCAGGCCTTACCTTCAGACCGAACTTGCCCTGGAGCTCCTCCAGGTCCATCTTGCAGTACAGGGTGGTGACATCATGCCGCTCCTCCTGGGGGGCTGTGGCCTGCACCAGGCGGGTGGGTGGTCACATGGGGCGGGGTGGTCAGGTCAGGGGACACTTCCCCCACCCCACCCCGCCCAGGGCCGCAGCCTCACGTTGGCCAGATGCGTCTCCAGCTCCAGCACGTGCTCCATGTCCTCCCGCACCAGGTAGCTGTTCGTAGGAAGATTCAGGTCTGCCCGCAGCATTGTGGCCACCGACACCATGAGCTGCAGGTAGGCTTCCCGGACCTAGGCCAGAGGACGCAGGACACCGTCTGGCGGCCTCGGCCACTTTGCCCCCACGGAGCTCTCTGTGGGGGTGGGGAGGGCACATGACACAGAGCAGCCCTTGGAACACTCGTTGGGTGCAGTTCTGGACGGTCCGTGCCCCCCAGAGCAGGGCCCTCAGTGCTGGGGCTCACACTCCCCAGCAAGGCGGGGTGCTGTGAGCTCCGTGGGGGGACCGTGCCTACTTCCCAGACCTGCACAATGGAACCCCGTGCAGATACTCGGGCCGGGCTGGGCTCCCCTCCCCGTCCCTTCTGTGTGTCACCCTGTCCCTGAGCTCACCCAGGGCCCAAAGACCTATTCTGGTGGGCTGCTTGGCTGTCTATAAAGTGCTGGGGACACAGTGGCTGCTCAGCAAAGGCCCAAGGTCAAGGGTGGGCTGCCTGAGCCAGGCTCACGTCGACCTGGGCACCAGGAACTGGGTCCTGAGGATGCATGCCGTCTCGGACCCGCCTTCTTCACGGCCAGTCTGGGAGGGGCTTTCCTTACTGCAGGCAGGGGCCGTGGAAACCACCTCCGCCGAGTGACTTGGCCTCGGGCTGGGCTGACCCCCCAGGCCAGGCTTGGCTGCAGCTGTCTGGTCTGACCGGCGGCTGCCAGGCTCAAGCCCTTCCAGGCACCCAGGCCCGGCGGCCCTGAGCTGGGCTCCCTGGTCTGCTCTCCTCGTCCCACTGCCTCACTTGTCTTTCCTCTTGGCTGGACCCGTCCTTCACAGCCCAGCTCACAGCCCGCCTCTGCCAGGAGCACCCCCCCCCACGTGGCTTCCTGGCTGTGGGTCACGTCACCTCCTGCCTTTCCAGTTTGCTCCCCATCCTTCCTCCCCGCTGGCCCTGTCCTGTCTGCCTTGCTGCATGTCTGGTTCCCCATTTCTCTCCTCCCAGGTACAGGAGCAGGATGGCTCAGGGAGCAGGCCCAGGGCCCAGGCAGCCTGTGCTGGGATCTTAGTGAGCTGGCAGCGTGGGACCGCAGTCTGGCTCTGGTGAGATGGGATGACATGTGTACCCCTCAGGGCTGCTGGGCTGGGCTTATCCCTGAGCCTGGCTCCAGGTGTTCAGGGACACCCTTATGATGGTGACAAAGGCAGAGGTCCTCATCTGCATTCCTAGCCCTCAGTGCCAGGCTCGATCCGCATGGGTGCCTCCAAAGGCTGGCTTTGAGGGCAAAGGTCAGGTGGACACGCAGGGAGCTGGGCCACAGGTGGGCCCGAAGTGATGGGAGGAGGGCAGTGCCCAGAGCAGAGGAGGCTGGCAGGAAGGCGCCAGGGGGCAGGTCCGGCAGCCCTGACTTACCTTCTGGTTGTTGCCGTCGTTGAAGTAATATTCTCGGGACGGCATGCCCAGGGTGGGCTGGTCTATCTGGAGACACAGAGTGTGGGAACCTGGGCATGGAGCGGGGGGTCCCCACAGCCTGGCCAAGGCGCTCCCAGCCCTGCCCCTGCCCCCTACACCGCCCACCTGGAGTGCATGCTGGTGGTGGGCCCGGGTGCCCTGGGGCTGGGCTGTGGGGGGCTGCGGGGTGGCGGGGGTGGTGTGCGGACCACCCGCATGCCTTGCTGTGCTCCCCACTCCCGGAGGGCCGTGCACGTGCCACCCAGGGTCCTGTTTGGCCTGCTAGCTGTGGCCAGCATTGGCTCTTTGAGGTCAGGTTTCCTGCACCGGGTGCCGAAGGCCTGGACAGACGGTCCCGAGGACCATCCCGGCACCTGGGCTGCCCCTTGGTCGGGACACAGGCCTCAGAAGGCCCGACCTGGACCAGCGGCAGTGCCAGTCCCCTGAACAGCAGAGGTGGACAAGAACCCGGCCCCGGGAGCACACTGAGGGCACACCCGGCCCCTCTGGCCACATCTCCCCACTGCGCTGCGAGAGCGCCCAGCCAGGCACGGGGGGCCCGCCTACCCCGGCCCCCCATGCGGCTCGTACGTAGATGATGTGCTGGCTGGAGTTCTGGTCATCGTTCCAGATGAAGAGGTCGATGAGCACACGCTTGTTGAACTGCGCGTTCATCACGGCCAGCTGCTGCTCCAGCTCCCACTTGGGGCCTGGGGGGTCAGCGCCCTGTGCTGGAGACCCGCCGGGCCCCTCGGGTCCCAGCCCAGTCCTTCGCTGGCTGGTGAAGCCTGGCCTAAGCCCAGAACTCCAGGGCACAGGGGACCCCTGCCAGGCTCATGGCAGCGGGCGCACTGGAGGGCCTCGGGGTCATGCTTCCCCAGATAGTCCACGGGGAGCCCCCCTGTGTGCTGGGGGCTGCTGACCACTTGGTGACCCTGCCCCCTGGTGCAGAGAGCAGAGCATGTGCTGAGAGCTGGGAGCCTGGGTCCCTCTCTAGGGCGCTGGAAGGGATGCCTCTCTGCAGAGCTGGAGAGGACCAGCCCCACGGAGCCCGCCAGCCGCGGGAGCAAACTCCCCGGCACGGGCCTGGAAGGCCTCGGCTCCGAGGAGCCCCAGGCCCAGGGCCACCCATCTGCGCGAGGTGCCCCCTGCCCTGGCCTCACCTATGCTCTCGTTCCACTTGTCCATGGCCACCGGCCAGCCTCCCACCGCCTCTAAGATGTCCAGCAGGGGCTGCGAGTCTCGCTTCTCTATCACACCTGGGAAGGGGGAAGCGGTCCCTCACCAGAGGCCTGGTGGGTGTGACACCCGCCTTCATGCACACCTCGGGGTGCTGCCTGCTCAGCACACAGCCCCGCCCTCCCGTCACACCCTATGGTGCAGGACTTGGAGAGGCCTGGAAAGAGCAGGGACGGGACACAGGCGGGAAAGGGGACAGGGAGTGGATGAAAGCACAAGGGCCACCAGGACAGAGGGTGCGGGAGGCAAGGCAGGCGGGCGGGTGGGTGGTGGGTGAGGAGCCAGCCTGGGGGGCCTGTGGCCAGGAGCAGGCGCAGCTCAGAGCGGCTCAGAGAGGCCTGGGCAATACTCTGAAAGGGGCAGAGTATTGTGTGCTCTGCAGGGGTGAGGGACCAACCCGGCTGGGAAGCCCTCAAGACCACCATCTCCAGCACACACTGGACAGAGGACAAAACATAACTTTCCCCGCGTGATGTTGATCTGGCAGGAAGTCTGGGAGAACTTCAGTCAAGAACCAAGTGAAGGGGGGAAGAAAGGTGGCCCACAGAGGGGCAGAGGTGAAGGAGGGCCTGGCCTGGCCACTTGATCTGGGGAGACTCGATGAGACGGGCCGTGGGCCTGGGTGAGCTCCGAGGCTCACTAGAAGCAGGGTGTCCCATGTGGCCGGTGGGGGAGCAATGAACTTTCTTTTTTTGGTCCTGAGTCGGAAGCAGGGACTGAACTCAGGGAGCCGCCAGTGATGGGTTAAGTCCCGGCCGTCTTGGGCTGATGGTTACAGGAGTTACTGTTCAGCTTCCTGGCTGGTTCCTGTAGGTGACGGATGGGCCTTCTGGCTGCAGACTGTGGCTCAGAGTTGTGTTTCTATACATGGTCTGGCCACCATCTTTTTGTACATTCAGTCTCTCTAGCCAGACCTTCCCGAAAGGTGGGAACACAGGACATCACCTTCACCTGGCAGGTACTGGCCAGACTGGATGAAGTGACCCTCTCCTCCCACGGGGAGAAGTGCGCAAGCCGGGGACCCCACAGAGACACCCCTGAGAACGCTGCAGTCCCTACCGTCGGGTGCCCGGAAAGAAACCTCGCCCTCTGGGAGACCCTCAAGGAAATAGCCTCGAACCCCGGTGCCAAGGAGAGGGAAGCAGTCCCCCCAGAGTAGCCGAAACTGCAGGCTGGGTTTGCAAGTCCTCAAGCAGGTGCTTAAGGGCAGATAGGCTGGAAGTACCCCAAGTGTGTGAATCCTCTTAATAGGAACCAAAGCACTGAGAAGTCCCCAAGCCCCCACAGCACACACATACACACAGACACACACAGACACACACAGACATATGCATACACATGCAAACTTACACACAGACGGACATACACACATAAGACACATACACACAGACACACACAGACATATGCATACACATGCAAACTTACACACAGACGGACATACACACATAAGACACATACACACACACACGTATACACATACACACACATGCAGACATACGTACACATACATACAAAGACACACGTTCCTACATAGACACAGAGACATATACACACACATGCACACATATGCCTACCCACAAACACATACACACAGACATATATACACATCAACAGACCTACACACACACACACACACACGCACACACACTGACGCTGGCAAAGATTCTTGACCAGACGTCAGTCAGGCCGGGCCCATCTTGCTAAACGCAGTTTTAGCAAGAACTCTGTGCGGTCATTTGAACCAGAACTCCCTGCTGCGAGTCTGACCCCTCTGGAGAGCTGATCAGGGTCCTTGGCCCTCTGTCCCCCCAGTGACTTCTGACCACCCGTCTGCCTTCAGCATGAACCCTATTAGCTTCGTTTAACCAGATCTGCACCCCACCCCGTTGCGGATGTCTCCTTTCAGTGATTTTCCGTTGTGCGAGCGCCACCTGCTCTGGGGCCACGCCTCCCCACCTGCCCACACTGCATCTGGAGTGGAGCCACATCCCCTGCCCCTCTTGCAAAACCCCACTGCAGTGGCCCTGCGCCTGTTGAGATGGCCCTGAACAGTCTGCCTCACTGTCTTTCACATGTGTCATGAACAGGCATTTTAACACACGCACGCACACACACGCGTGCACACACACATGCAGACGCATGCACACGTGCACGCACACACGTGCACACACGCACATGCACATTCCCTGGGGCTCCCAGCAGGCCCCCCACTGTCTTCCTCCTGCCTGAATACAGTGCGGCCTGCTGACATCAGGGTGTGAGCTGGTCATGGGCAGCTGGCAGTAAGTCTGTGCCCCAGAGGGAGCCTGGAGCCAGCAGCCAGGTCAGGGCAGCACACAGCCCCCTGGTGTCAGTTTGGAGTGGCGGCCACTCCGCCCTGCTCTGCAGCAGGGCCGTGGGGTCCCGGGGCTGGCGGCAGCCCCCCCCCCCCACTCACTCTCGTTCACGCAGGAGCGGTACAGCGTCTTGGCCTTCTGCACGGCTGGCCGGTCCTCGGAGGCGGGATTCTCCAGCACCCCTGCGGGCGAGGAGAAAGCCGGACACTGGCCTGAAGTGGCTCCTGCGGGGCCCCTGCCCCTGCCACACTGAGTCAGAGGCGGTCCCTCTAGCCCTGCGGGGCCTTTATCCCAGGGGGACCCTCTCCCCTGTGCCCGCTGGACCAGGGTGGGCTCGGCGGGCTGTGCCCCCTCCCCACCGTGGCCAGGCGCACAGTCGTCCCCCCGCCCCGCCCCGAGAGCCGAGCAGGCGCACCGCGCACCGGCCGCCCCCGTGGGCGCGGCTGCTGCCACCTTTGAGGATGATCTCCAGCTCGTCTCGGAGGATGTCGAAGATGCTGTATCGTGAGTTGGTCTCGGGGATCACGTGGCGCCGCAGCCAGCCTCCGCACGCGTACTGGTAGAAGTCGTTGCACGGTTCCTTGGATGGGTCCATGTTCTGGAGGATCCTGGCGGCTGCGTGTCCCGGAGCGGGGAGAGGGGAGACCCCGATGGGCTGCGGGGTGTTCAGTCACAGCCCTGTGCCCCTGGGAGTCAGTCACCCCGGGGAGGTCGTAAGCAGGGATTTCAGTCCCAGGGGGATCACTTAGCCACGCGACCTTGGACCCCTGTGAGCTCGCTGATCCTCCATTTCCACACCCGCAAATCCCAGCCAAGACTGCCCCGCACACAGGAAGGCTCAGCTGCTGGCCCCGCCCCTCGTGCCCCCTCCTGGTCACCGTGTCTGCAGGGTCTGTTTTCTGTTGGAGGGGAAGGCTTTGTCCCCAGGCGTGCAGGGACAGTGGGGCCCCGAGGCTCCCGGCAGAATGCTTTCAGTAGAGGTGGCCGAGATGGACACCCCACCCCAGACCCTCCCTCGCGTCCTGTTCCACTTGGCTGGGAGCTCGCTGGAGCGCACTTCTGAGTTTTTACACTAGCGTTTCTTTGCATCATTTTCCCTGTGTTTTATCTGCCAATAAGGGCACACGGTGCCCAGTTCTAAGGCAAGTTCCTGGGAGAAAGCTTGAGAGTGTGTATGTTTGTGTGACCTTCTTCCTGTAAATGCAGAAAAGGACCTCTGGGGTCCCACGCCAGCTTCGCTGTGGTCACAGGGGCCTCAGCGGGCAGCGGGGAGGCTTCCTGGGGGGCCTGGGCGTGGGGGTGAGAAATGGGAGCAGACCCCTTTCCTCCACCTGCCCTAGAGCCCCTACCTGCACGCACGCCCGGGGTCCGCTCAGCAGCATGGGGGACCCCAGCCCTGGTCGGGGTGTGGAGGGCTGAGAGGGAAGCGGGCCTTACCTGCCATCACGCAGCCAGGGGTGGTGCAGACTTCAGCCGCCTCCTTGCGGGTTTGGATGTCTGCAGGCAAGGAGCAGCATGAGCACGTGGAGAGGTGGGTCAGGGCGCAGGTGGGGTGGGGAGGAACAGGGGTGGGCAGGGTTGAGCCTCAGTGCCACCCCCACCCCCGTGGTCGGTCCAGCCCAGGGCCATGAGGGCATCTGGAGGGCAGCCCGCATGCTCCCCGGGTGGCCTGTGCCTGGGGCCTTGAGTGAAAGCTCATTCTGGCTTGACCTCGGCAGTGACCTGGGAGACCCTTTATACTCTCTCCCTCCACCGACCTCCGCAGCTGCCCAGGCCCCGGAGGGCTGAAGCCAGCCATTCTGCCCTCCTGCCTGTCTGCTCAGCCAGCTCTCACCCTGTCAGGGGTCACCTCCTCCAGGCAGCCTGCCTGTGCTGCCCCGCCTTTGCACGCCCTTACTCTCTCCCAGCCACCCCACCCCCTCGCCAGCTGGTTGTATCAATGTGTACCTGCCGGCCCTCAGGAGCAGCGCCCAAGATCCAGGAGCAGCGTGACTCCTACTGGCTCCCAGGTGCCCAGGAGGCAGCCTGCGTCCAGCATCCCTGCCTCTGTCCTCTCTTCCCATGGACTCTGTGGCCCCACCCTCCTGCTGCACACCCCGGGCCTGACTGCCAGCTCCCCGGCCCTCCACTGGTGGCCCGGCCCATGGGGGTGCAGTTCCCTAGCCCGCCGCTCAGGCATGTTGGTAGGGAAGGCAGGGCTACCTCTGGATGCTCGTTTTATAATGGTCTTCTTTTCCTTTGAGAAGCAAAGCCGGCTAGTAAAGAGTGGCAGCTGCTTCCCTGGGGAGAAACACAGCACTCAGCTCTCCGACTCCAGCCACCTGTTCCTGGGGCGGCACTGGCATTCTCCTGCAGTGGGGAGTCCGGGGTGCTCCGGGGGGGTCCCTGCATGGGGCTGTCACCTAGTGAGGGCTGGGCACCAGGGAGTCAGGACATGGGTAGCCCAGTAGAGCTCAAATCTGAGCAGAGGGGGAGGAGGGCTGTGGGGAGGAGGGGGCTGTGGGGAGGATGGGCGCCAGGAGGAGGGCTGTGGGGAGGAGGGGGCTGTGGGAAGGATGGGCGCCAGGAGGAGGGGGCGTGGGGAGGAGGGGAGCGGGGAGGAGGGGCCTGGAGGTGGGGCCTGGGGTAGGGGTGGGGAGGAGGGGGTGTGGTGTAAGTGGGAGCTCTGTGTTCTCTAGTAATAATTCTGTAAACCTAAAACTGCTTCAAAATTTAGAAAAATGACTTTTGAAACAACCTGAGTAGAGGATCTGAGACCTGCGGAACCATATTAAATGGCTTAACATTTGTGTAGCTGGAGCCCCAGAGGAAGACTGTATGAGTCAGGGCATTCGTTGAAGAGATGATGGCCAGGAATTTCTCAAAACTGACGAAAGACATACACCTACAGATGCAAGAAGTGCCGTCTATTCCAAGCAGCATGAGCACGGAGAAAGCCACACATGTAGCCGCACCACGGGCAGCTCCCCGAGAACCAGAGGGAGAGAAGCAGCCAGCGCAGGGAGAGGACATTACATCAGGGGGGCAGCAGAAAGAGGCATGGCTGGCTTCTCGTCATGAAGGATGGAGGTCGGAAGACGATGGCACAGACCCTCGAAGGAAACAGACCGCCAACTTAGAAAGGATGCGGCGAGAGCGAAGCAGACACCGCAGGTAAAGGCTGCGGGGATGTGTCTTCATTGTGCACTCAGCACAACACGTGCTAAGAAAGGCTTCCCGCAGAAGGAACAGGCGGCCGGTCGGAGGCCAGGTTGGCGGGAAGGAACCACGGGGCCCAGGAAGGGAAACTCAGGGGAAATGGGGTGAGTGAAGTGTGGTGGGGACCCGGCAGTGCCTCCGGTGGATCTGCTCCCTGGCTGGTCAGAGAAAACCAGAACAAACGACCAGCACCGCAGGGGCCACGTCCCCCCGCGTCCTCGGCGGCTGCCAGCCTTCTGGTTGGGGGAGGTTCCGGGGCTAAGTTTACCAGATGCTCCAGCTCAGGACTGGCCGGAGGACACAGTGGGCTCTGGAGGTGACACTTCCAAAACTGAATTAGACGGGGCAGTCGTGTTTTGCTCATCACCCTTTACCTTACGCCGCCTCGCCTAATTGTCACAAGAAGCTCGCGCGTGTCGCCACCTCCATCTCCTGATGAGAGACCTGGCGGGCACGTGGGGCGGTGCGCCCGAGGCCAGTCACCAGCAAGGGGCGAGGTTTGGGCTGCCAGCCCCCGTGTGTAACCTCATCCAAACGCTCCATATTTCTGAGCAAGAGGAAAACCAGACCAACGAGGCCTGCGACACAAAGGCTGCATAGAAGCGACATCATCCCCTGACGCCGAAATGGGGTCAACAGGGCACGAAGCAGACAGGCCACAAGCAGGGGTCTCTCCCCATCAGCTCCCAGCAGCTCTCCCTGTAGCCAAGGGACACCTGGCTACTCTTTGTTCTTTTGACGTTTGCTTGAATAACTTCTGTAATGTGCTAATTATTTGCACGTAGACTGTCTATATTAAAAGGAAAACCAAACTGATGTTCCCTTTGAAAGCCTTGTCCTCCTAGAGGCTAAACTTGATGTGAGCAAGTTGTTTCTTCTTCCTGTCTCTGTCTCTGTCTCTGTCTCTGTCTCTGTCTCTCTCTGTCTCTCTCTGTCTCTGTCTCTGTCTGTCTCTGTCTCTGTCTCTCTCTGTCTCTGTCTCTCTCTGTCTCTGTCTCTGTCTCTCTCTGTCTCTCTCTGTCTCTGTCTCTGTCTCTCTCTGTCTCTCTCTCTGTCTCTCTCTGTCTCTCTCTCTGTCTCTCTCTGTCTCTCTCTGTCTCTCTCTGTCTCTGTCTCTGTCTCTGTCTCTCTCTGTCTCTGTCTCTGTCTCTGTCTCTGTGTCTCTCTCTGACAGAAGTGGGCTATGGGGAACTCTCTTGGGATCCTCTCTGGGGAACGTATGCTCGCAGGCTGGTTGCCACGCTGGTGTGGGCTGCGAGTTTACGTGACCCTGTGGTCAAGGAAACCCCAAGCCGGGAAGTTAATGTTCAGCAGCCCCAGGCCGGCAGCGCCCCAGCGCGCCTGATGGAGGCGCACACACACGTCCCCTGGAGGGAAACCTCAGCCCGAGGGACCTGGGGTTCTCGCAGGTAACGCTGATCTGAACGTAAACTTGGCTGTATGAAAGGAGGCTTCCGTGAGTGAGAAACAGCAAACCGCAGGACTGGAGCCCCAGTCCTTCACATTTTGGGATTATCTGATCCAGAATGTGTGGAAGCTGGCATCACAGGCCGGGAACCTCGATGCCTCTCTGGCTCCGTGCCTTCGCACGTGGCTGTGCAGCTGCTCCCACTGAGGGGCAGAGAGCCTTCCTCCCGCTCCTCACTGTGGGTTTGCCCCTGTGGCTCTGGGAATAGAATGAGGTGGAAATGAAGTACTCCGCTTCTGAGCCTAGGCCCTCCGAGGCCTGTGTGTGTTCTCCTGTCCCCTCGAACTTCTGCAAGGAGAGGGGTGTGCTTGCTGGTCCTCGGAGGAGGGTGAGATTCACGGCACTGGGCCTGACCCTCAGCAGCAGGCCCCGGCCGTCCCAGGTGTGTCGTGACAAATAGCTCTTGTTTTATGCCCCTGAGTGTTGGAGTGGTTTGTCAGGCAGCAACAGCCAGCCAGTGCAGAAATAACCCAAGCGTGTTTGAATTATTGAAAGAAATAAAAATTAAAAACAAAGACAAAGAAGATTTGCAAATGTTAGCTACTGTATATAAAAATAGATTTAAAAAATGGCTTCTGTATGGCACAAGAAATTCAGTATCTCGTAATAACCTTTATGAAAATGAGTGTGAAAATGAATGCATGTATGCATATGCCTGACTGGAACAGGGTGCTGCACACCAGAAACGGACGCATGGTTACTGACGGTACTTCAGTTAGGGAAAAAAGGCCAAGAAAAATGCATCTAGGCACAGCCAACTGCTGTAAACCAAAGATAAAGAGAGCATCTTGAGGGAGGCCCCGAAAGGGAGGCACCTACTGGTGGGGGGGGCGAAGCTGGGAAGTACAGCAGGCTCCTCGTCAGAAGCCACGTGGGCCAGAAGGCAGCAGAGCGACTGAGAGGGAAAAACCTTGTCAACCCAGATTCTATGCCCGGAGCAAGTAGCTTTCAAAATGCAAATGAAATAAAGGCTTTCCCAGACAAATGAAAGCCGAGAGAGTTCTTCCCGGCACACTCGCACCGCAACAGGTGCTCAAGGAAGCTCTTCAGGAAGACCGCGACGCAGGCGGGGATCTGGGTCTACACCAAGAACGAAGCGCACGCAGACGGTGAAAAAAGAACGGTGAGCGAGACGGTGAGGCTCACCCAGACCTAGGGTTCGTGGAGCTCTGGAAAGATAATTACTTCACACTTGTGCGGGCCCCTTCACATAGCACACCTGGTAGCTGCCTACAAACTGCTGGCTCTCAGGCATGGAGAGCATCCCCCGGAGGCGCGGTGAGTCACGCGGGGTCAGGGCCGGTACACACGAAGTTCGAGGCCGTGTCCCAGGTTAGGAACTGTCAGAACGGCATTTCCATCGGAGCTTGGGACCTTTGTAACCACTGGGCAAGATGAAAAGTGGCTGTTTTTAAGAACTGTTTGAAGGGAAGGTCAGAGAGGAATGGAAAAGAACTTTGAAACTGAGAAATGTCATTTGAATGGCCTTGAACCCAGAGTATGTTATCGTGAGTGACATCTGCCAACCGTTAGTACCCTGTGCCCAGGCCGCATGGGATGACATCCCACACTGAACTAAAACACGTTTTATAAGCACGAGATTGATATCTGAGATGGATGAAGATGGGCCTGTGATTAACTAACTTGACAGGAAAAAAACAAACTGAAACAAGTTAGCTCCGAATGATGAGAAAACCGAGCAGCAACAAGGACAGGAAGTACGACCCAGCTATCGCCCGTAGCGCAGCTGTGAGAAGCTCTCCCCCGCAGAACTCCTGTGACGGTGAGCACGGATTTGTCCCAAAGCAACAGCACACCTGCCCGGGCCAGCAGAAGCCTGGGCGCTTCTATCTGCCTCCCAGTCGGGATGTCAGGAACCATTCTGACAGTGAGTCAGCGACACAGTCCAGTATTTTATTATTAAACCTGGCCACAGACAGCACGACAGACATTTTTTAAAGTGTTCCTGATGTATGAAATCACCGAGCCCTCAAGGGAGGTTCTGCCATGTGTGCACTGTTCTGTTCCATTTTACAGATAAGGAAACTGAGGCACAGAGGTAAGCAGAAAGCCTTCCAAGGTCACACAGCTGGGATGTGGGGCTGGGGGGTGGGGATGGCATCACCAGCCAGGCTGTCGGCCTTCGGAGCCTGGTTTTTAACCGCAAACCAAGAATGCCGCCAAGTGATCTAACACTGATGACAAGGAGAGAAGGTCCAAAGATAAGGTTTAGACACACGAGGGGACACTCCAGGCCAGGGGTTGGCAATATTTGTCTGTAAAAGGCCAGATAATAAGTATTTTAGCCTTCGTGAACCACCTACAGACTGATCTATTCGACTTAGCTCTTGGTGCGTGAAACCATCCACAGGCAATACAGACATGAATGGGCACAGCTGTGTTCCAATAAAAAGTTATTTACAGAAACAGGCAGGGGCCAGGTTTGGTCCCTGGGCCGTGGTTTGCTGACCTCTGCACTAGACAGTGAGTGTGGCTGTTTCCGAGGAGCAGAATTCCAGGGTGGGTGGGGATGCGGGCATGGCACCGGATTTCCTGCTTTAAATTTCATAAAGAATTGGTTTTCTGGAAAAGATTTATCTATAACTTCTGGAATAAATATGAAAAGAACAAATCTAAGACAAGCATTAAAAAGACACCGATATAAAACTTCCAAGCCAGTGGAGGGAAAACAGAGTGAAAAAACAATAGATTGACCCAAAAGAAGGCAAGAAAAAAGACAAAAGAGGCATGAGAAGCACGCAAGAACAGAAAGAAACAAGCGTTTCAATGATCACAGTGAACTAAACCCTTCCGGTAAAAGACAGGCCAAAATCTAGCTACACACGCACCTAAAGATGACGAAACAACGTTTGAAAGAAAAAGAATGGAAAAAGTAGACAGCAAATGTTAACTCGTATCAGCAGAACAGAATTTAAATAAAAAAAAACTGAAGGCAAAAGGCACTGTTAAGCTAGAAAGGGTCGCCACGCAGTGACACACAGTGAAGATACGCTGATTCGAAATTTGTGTTCACGTTACAATGTAGACTTAAAATACGCAAATTAATACTTGACATAAAGACAAGGAAAGTTGTTAGTTCAACTATCAGTTTGCCCCAGAGGGCAAGATTTTAGCACATGGGTCTTTGAAAAATGGAAAGAAAAAGAAAATAGAAAAAAGCGAATATATAGAAGATTTGACCGACCTGACGAATAGATCTCTCTCTCTCCCTGTGTCTCTGCTCCCCCCCGGCGGGCGGGGTGTTCCCTGTAAGCGCACACGGATTACTTATAAACCTGGCCCTGTGTGAGCCCTAAAGCCTCAGCAAACAGCAAGGAATCAGGTTCACATAAACCACGGTTTCTGATAACAATGCAGTTAAATTAGAAACCAGTTAAAGAAGGCAATTAAGAAAAATCTCCATGCATCTAGAA
This sequence comes from Camelus dromedarius, assembly GCF_036321535.1. Taxonomy (NCBI): domain Eukaryota; kingdom Metazoa; phylum Chordata; class Mammalia; order Artiodactyla; family Camelidae; genus Camelus; species Camelus dromedarius. The sequence continues at coordinate 69,707,043 of NC_087449.1, read as the reverse complement.
ATTTAAAAAATGATTCCTAAATACATCATGAAGTGATGAAAAAGACCATAGCGGAAACGAGAAAGTGCTTAGAAATGGGTAGCAGCGTGTGAGCCCGTTAATGAGCTGAACCGGGACCTGAGGCCGCGCTGGGCTGCGGGTCCTTTCTGGGGGGCGGGGCAGGAGTCCTGACCGAGCGGCTTGGCGGGCACCCCACTCGTGTTTAGGGGGCCGTGAGGCGGCGGCGGCTGGGCAGGGAAGGCCCCTCCTGTCAGGACGGAGCTGAGGAGCCCTGCGGCGGGGGTGCGGCCAGGGTCTCACCCCGTCCCCTGGAAGCCTCCAAACCAGGTGTTCGCAGCCCAGGGGCCCCCAGTGAGGCTCCCTGGGGTCTGGGCTCTCCAGGGCTCTCCAGGCAGCGAGCGATCGACCCCCCACCCCGTGCCCAGGGCACTGCAGGGTCCGTCTCTGCTGATAGGTGCCCGCAGGGGCCAGAGCCCGCCGCGGCTGGCACGGTCTGCCAGGCACCCGTTCGGGTGGGAGCAGCCCGGGCAGGTCCTGCTGCAGTGCCGGTGGCTCTGGCCAGTGAGGGGACTTTCTGGTAAGAAAGGCAGTGCTGCTCTATTGCTGAGGGCACCTGGTGAGCACCCCTCCTGCCGATCCTCGAGTCCTGAGCTGCGCCCCGCCGCCTGCCCCTCTGCTGGAGGAGCCAACTCAACGCGGGCAGCCGGGTGCGGCTGGGCTCTGACCTGGGCCGCCTGGTGCCCCGGTGCAGGGCCTGCTGACCTGAGAGGGGGATGGTCCTGGCTCCTGCACCTGGGCCTTGGTGGGGACGGGGAAGACTGTGAGAGGGGGTGCTCCCGCAGGGCGTCCAGCACCCCCCAATCTCCCTAGGACCCCAGCCGGGCCCCTCCCACCATTCTGCTCTCAGCAGAGCCTGGGAAGCCACGAGGCCCCAGGACCCAGGTCTTCAGAGGGGTGGGGGAGGACCAGGGGGTCCGCTCCGCAGGCCGGCAGCCAGCCGCGGAGAGGCCGGCGAGGCCGGCTGGCGGGAGCGATGCCGCCGCGGTCCCCAGCGCTGGAGCGTGGGCTCCTGCTGCTGGGCCGGCCGGGAACTGCAGCGCCCCGGGCAGCAGGGCCGCGCTTCCAGCCCGGAGTGGAGGGGGCCTCACGGATGGGGCAGGGGACGGGTCTGCCCCCTCTCAGGAGTCCCCCAGAGGACCGCCGGCTCAGAGCCTGCAGAACTAGCCTTGTGCCAGCCCACGCCTGGGCAGAGCCTTCTGGAAGGGGACCCCGGCCCCCGCAGGTCAGTGCCCCTCCTTCCCAGTCTGCAGCGCAGCCCTGCAGCCTCCGTCCCTGGTGCAGACCCTGCCTGCCGCATTGGACACTGCTGGCTCGCCCGTCCGGGGTGGGCGGGCACGCAGACCTTCCGGAGGTTGGGGAGGGGCCCGCAGCAGTGAGCAGGGTGCTGGGTGGCGGGTCTCGGGGAGGGGGCGCCCCCACTCACCTCTGCTGTTGGCGTAGAGGAGGCCCAGGGTCACCAGGGCGCCTGTCACCAGGAGCAGGAGCAGAAGCAGCCCCCACTCCAGGAAGCCTCGGTGCTTCGGCCCCGACCGGCCAGCGAGCTCCACTGTCCCCACTGGGCTCTCAGGCTTTCCCATCACAAGTCTCTGGATGGGGAAAGCACACTGCTGAGGAACTCCAAGGCCAAGGGCAGGGCAGCGTCCACCCAGGGTGGGGCACCAGGCAGAGGGGATGTGGTGAGGAGCTTTTGAGGCCCTGCCTGAGGCTGGCTGGGAGCAGGCGCTGGGTTGTTTCGGGTGCTCAGCCCTGCTCTCCATCACCAAGTCCACGCCTGGCCCAGTGTGTCGGGGCCTTCCTCGCTCTCCCGAGGCCAGAGTCTGAGTGCTGGGGGCACCTGCTAGGGGGCAGGCCCGGCCTGCTGGCCCTGGTGGAGGTCCCTTCTCCAGCTTGGCCTCTGCAAGGCTGCTCTCTGGCAGGGGGTGGCCTGCAGGGGCTGCTCTGCTCACAGCTTGGGGTGGGCACTCTGGACCCAGGAGGCCCAGGGGCTCTTGTGCCGAGAGGGGTCCTGGAACTGTGACCCTGGGTGCCGGGTCAGGGACACCATCTGGGAGGTGGCTTGGGCCACCTGCCAGCTTTCCTGCCTGGAGCCCAGGAGCTGCCAGGGGCGGGGCGAGAATGACCGGCACCCATGCAGCAGTGACCACGTAGGCCAAGAAGAGACCCGGTTGGGCACCTCCAGCAGTCACCTCGCTGGTGTGCGGGTCTGGCTGTCTCCCACCTTGTCACTACAGAGAGGGCGCCTTTTCCTGCCAGCCAGGTGGTAAGCAACAGTGGGAGACACCTGGGGCTGCTGCTGTGTGCAGAGAAGGTGCACTGCCCAGGCTGGCCGGGACAACAGATGAGGGCTCTGAGGGCCGCACGTGCTGCCCTGTGTGTGTGCGTGCACGTGTGTGTGAGCACGCATGTGCACATGTACACGTTTGTGCACATGCTCCTGGGGATACGCGTACAAGTGTGTAGCGTGCACTCCTCGTTGCTGGCACTCAGAGCCCTGCCCCAGAAAGGTGCGAGAGGGCCCTGGAGAGCGGGCTGTCCCCTCGTGCTTCAGGCTTCCGGTCCGCACACAGGCTCACGCTCCGGATATTGGAGCCTGGTCCTCACTCAGGACAGAGGAAGGCAGACCCAGGCCTGGCTGCGGGCAGGTAAGCACAGCCCAGAGACCCACCAGGACTGGGTGGGATGCTCTCGTGCACCAACACCGAGGGCTCTGCCTGAGTTCTGTCCTGACTCACGGGGTGGCGGGTGGAGGGGTGGGTCTCAACTCTCGGGCATCACCCGCCACAGCTTGAGAGGAGAAGCCAGGCTCTGATCTCAGGAGCCCTTATCTCCTCTCTGCACGCCTACCGTCCTCTTGCCCCATCCCAGATCCCCACTTGTCCCTCACCCCCCCAGGGGCCCCCGTTCAAGGTCACCTCCAGACAGGCCTTCCCTGGGTCTGGCCCCCACCTTGGCCCCAGCCCTGACCTGTTTCACCAGCTCACCTGTGATTCTGCATCTACGGCCCCTATTTCTATTTCTGTGCCCACCTCCCCCTCAGAGACATCGGCGCCCAGGGGCAGGGGCTCCTTCTGCCTGAGCCCCAGGACCCAGACTGGTGCCCACAACCCCGGAGGCATCCATCCTCATCTGTTGAGTGAATGGATGAATGATGAATGATGAATGAGTGAATAGGGCTGGACAGGGCTGGCCTCGCCCAGCACTTGTGGCTCTGGTTTCACCAGCGTCCTCTTTCTTTGATCAGAGCTGGTGAGTCCACTCACTCTGTGAACCCCCTTCACTCTGTCCTGCTGGTGTCTGGGGACTCCATGTGAGAGAAGGCACATTCATGCACTGGGGGCTGAGGACAAAGCCAAGTGCTTGAGGGTGGGAGAAGGGGGCTGTGGTGGCCAGCAGCCGACAGCCTCCCTGGAGATGTGCCTGTGGCCCCTCTGTGCCTTTGTGGCCGGCTGGGCCGACAGGAGTCCTGACGGGCGGGCACTGGGCCGGGGGCTGCCTGCCCAGGTTCTGGGGTAGCTGCCCTGCACACGGCCTGGGAGCCGGGCTGGCGCTCGGAGGGGGTGGCCCCGCGCGCTGCCCGGGAGAGCCGGCCCAGCAGGCAGGCCCCTCGCGTGGCTCACCGTTAGGTCTCTCAGGAATGGCCGCTGCCCCAAGGCAGGTCTCGGAAGGCTGGGTCAGGGTGGCCCAGAGCTCTGGTGAGCCAGGACGGGAGGGCTCCCAGCGTGGGGAGAAGTGAGGCTGGTGTGGCTTCCTGCCTCCTTTGTGATGCAGGCGTGGGTTCCCTGGCGGTGACCCCCTCCTGCTCACAGTCAGCAAGTTCCATCTGGGTTTGGTGTCGGGGGAGGGGGCCCTGCTCCCTGCTGGGAGGTGTCCTTCAGAGGCTGAGGTCCTGCCTCCTGTCTCGTCCTCCCTCCTTCTTGATTTCTTGGTCCAAAGGGGCCGCAAGGCTCCGGGAAAGGAAGGCCAGGCCCTTCTCCTCACCCTGCCCACCTGCCCACCCTGTCTGAAAGGTTGGAACAGAGAACCACCCTGCCCGTGGGATTCTTTCCCCTTCCATCTCCACGGAGGGTGGTGGGTCCTGGGGGCCGTGGCAGGGCGTGAGGGGAGGGGCATCTCTACTCTTCATGATGGGGGGGCTGCCAGAGAGGGCCTCTGCCCAGAGACACCCCCATCCAGCTGGTGTGGGGCTCGGCTGCGGCCCTCTGCCCTAGAAAGTCTTGAGGCTCAGACCCCAACTCCCCTAACGCCCGGGGGGCAGGCAGCCTGGCCGGGGGAGCAGGAGAGGGCTTTTGGGGTACCCCAGAGTGTTCATCAGGCACCTGGGCCTGCTGATGGGGTTGGAGGTGGGGGGCTCTGGGCAGAGCGGAACCCAGACTTCCCTTCCTCAGGCCTGTCGCGGTCACCAGCGTGGTTCTGCTTCGTTTCAGAATCCTGTGAACTGTGCCGTCTCCCAGGCTCCTGGGAGTCTGCAAGGGTGTCTGCATTGGGCCAGGCTACTGAGCCAGGGGTCTGATGGTGAATAGCCCCTCATGGCCACCCCCTCACTGGGAGGCCCTCACTGGGTCCTGCTGGAATATTCCAGTCCACATTCAGGTGGCCCCTTCGATTGGCTCCCTCCCTGGGAGAAAGGCAGCCCTGTGGGGGCTCAGATCCCCCAAACCACCCCTGGACCTCAGGCAATGCCCTCCTTAGCCCCCTGGCTACCCTGGATCCCCCCCGCCCCCGTCCCAAGGCCCAGAAGCCCAGCCAGAGCAAGGAGCTGGCACCTGGCCTGGAAGCTGCCTGGGCTGCTGGCCTGTATGGGGAGGAGGTCAAGGTCAGGGGACTGAGGAGCAGGAACTGCCCTTCCTGAGGACCGGGGGTGCAGTCCAGCCAGAACGGCCCCCGCCCTCGCCCCAGGCTGCTGGATGCAGGGCCTGGTCCCTGCAGCTCAGCTGCGGTTCCCACCCACGCCATCCCATTCCTGGTTCTCCTGGCTGTAGCTGGGCCACTGAGAGCTAGAACTATGAGTGTGCAAGGGGCCCGGGGGCCCAGCCTGGCATCCCAGTGGGCGCTGCGCTGAGCCTGGCAGGTTCTGGGGGAACCCAGGGACGCTTTGCTGGTGCCCTCCTGGAGAAGCTGGGAGAAGGGTCTACAGGCGAAGGAGCTACAGGTCCCCAGCCCTGGGCAAGTCTGCCCACTGCGGGGGCACGTGCAAGGGACGCCCCCCGGGTGGGTTCTAATCCTTTCTCCTACGTGAGCTCACGGGCCAGCACAGGCTCCCTGCCCACCACTCCCCATCTCTCGGGCAGTAGATGTTGGGTGTGAAGGTCTGAGGTCCAGCCTCAGCTCTGGGGTGCAAGGAGGCAGCCCTTCATGGGGGAAGGGGTTGGGCGCCCCCTTCCTTGTCAGTGCTGGGACCAGGGCAGGTCTGGAGGGTGTTAGCCTCTGTACCTGGGGCTGCCCTCAGACCCTGTAGACCCCTGCCCTTTACTGCTGGGTCCATGCCTTCCCTGCCCCATGCCCTCTGGCCGGGCACTCAGGGGCAGGTTCTGTCCTCTGCATGGAGCCTAGCCCCACCTGGCAGGTGTGTCTCTGGGCCTCAGCATGGCAGGAACTAGACCCCTCACCAGTCTGCCTGGCCATGCGTCAGGTGGGCATGGGGGCCCCGCTTGGAGAAGACAGACTGGAAAAGGTTAAATATTTTCAAGGCACCTGGGGAGCTGGGATGAGAGCTGGGCCTCTGGGGGTCCCCCCGCACACCCACCCTGCTAGCTGCTCCTGAAGTCAGGCCCTAGGGAACCTGGACAGGAGGGAAGTGGCCAGGACAGTCTGCCCCTGCCTGAGGTCTCCATCACCGAGCCCCCAGCCCAGCCCCAAGAGCTAGAACATCAGTCGCCTTCCCTTTAAGATTTGTCATGGAATCAGACGAGAGGACGGATGTGCGGTGCCTGGCACAATGATGTGGCTGGGGAGTACCTGGGAGGGGGCGAGGGGCACAGGCAGAGGAGCTGACGGGGGTGGGTGACGGCTGACAGCCCCGGTGGCGAGGCTGGGCATCTGTCTTGGAACTCAGGGCTGCTACTTCAACGACCTCTAGAGTTATTTCACCCCATAACATAATTAACTCCCTGAAACTAGGAATGGGGCATCTGGTCAGGCTCAGATGAAGCTGAGAACCTTGAACCCTCGGGGTCTCTGAGCCCCTCCAGTGTCCGAGGAGATGAGCCCTTTATCATTATAAACCCTGTGAGACCCTCACGTGGATCAGGTGCCTAGAAAGAGGAGCCTCATTCTATTCAGCCTTCACAGGCATGCCCAGCCCCCACAGACCCCGGACCCATCAGCAGGGTCCAATCTCAGCATGCTCGGGTTGTGGGCTGGGGAGCACAAAGCCTGACCCAGGAGGAAACAGCATGTACACCCAAACAATTTCAACATGTAATTATTGACACTGAGAAGCCTGGGACGTCTGTGTGGGGTTGAAGACTAGGGGTGTCAGACCACGGCAGGGGGAAGGAACACCGTGCTGGGCTGGGTTGGCTCTGTCGATACGGGTGCACCTGCCAGAGATCCTGAATGTGCGTGTTAACTCACATCAGCTTGGGGAGTGACTCCAACAGTTCGCCTGGCTGAGTGAGTTCTGCACCAGACCGTGGTCTGCGGTTAACGAGGCTGAGATGTCAGAACCTCCCGATGTCATGTACAGGAAGAGACCCAAAGGCACGGGGAGATAGAGTGTCAGGGTGGATTTATCGCATGTGGCCGAGCCCTCTGCCACAGCCCCCAGGAGGGGTCCCAGGACTGACTTCTTCCTTAGCTCTGCTCCCGTGGTGATTTTGAACCGTCCTTGCATTCCTGTATACGTTGCTCATACCGCCTCTTTTCAATGTGCTGTTGGACTCAGGTTTGTTGGTGTTTCCTTCGGGCTCTCTGAACCGGGAATTTGTAAATGAAGTTGGTTGGCGGCTTTCACTTGGGCGAGATTATGCTTTCTTCCAAAAAGAACTTGGAAGCTTCTCTGCTTTTTCTTGGCTGTGAAGGAGTTTGAAGGAATTAGGATCCGACTGTTCTTTAAAGGCTGGCAGGTCTCCCCTGACACCATCTGGAACTGGAGTTGCTTTGGGGGAAAAGCTCCTTAACAGCTTTCTCTTTCCCTCCGTGGTAATTGTCCTGTGTAATTTTTGTATCTATTCTGGACTCAGTTTAGTTAAATAATATTTTCCTAGGAACCAATACATTTCATCCAGACTCCACATTTACTTGCAGAGTTGAGAAAATTAATGTCTTATGATTCTTTAAATTTCCCCCATGTGATTTGGTTCTTGTCATCTTTAAAAATTTTGGTTCCTTTGTGCTCTTCTGTCTTTCTAGATTAAGTTAGCTATTGGCTCATCTATTCAATTTTTGAAGCATTATATTATGGATTTATTCTTCTGTCTTTCTATTCCTAACTTATTCATTTCTGCTTTTATTGTTACTAATTCCTGCCTTCTGATTTCTTCTATTGTCTTTTTCTAATTTCTCAAATTGAATGTGTACTTCATTTTCACTGGCTAGTAATGTACTCCAGGCTTGAACTTCCCTCTGGACACGGCCGTGACTGTTTCCCAGAGGTGACTGCCTGGACTGTTTTTGTTACTACGATGTTTCCAATATTCTGCAATTGCAGATTTGATATCCTCTAGGACCCAAGAGCTGTTTTACCTGCAAGGAATTTTTAAAATTTAATTCATATCTTTATTGTCTTGAGAGTAGGTAACGCTGTCTATACCATATACGAACATCACGAACATTTTCTTGGTCAATTAAAACGTGATTTTGTGAGAATAAGGTGCAGCCTCCATTCTCGGTAAGAGTCTGATTTGCATTGTTAGCCATGCCATCGTTCTGCTGCCGGGGCTGTCAGAGCCTGCTAGTTCTTGTCCACATGCGTGCCACGGCGGGAGGCCGGGATAACAGACACCCCCACACGTACCCGCAGATGTGGGACCGTCGCCCGGCCCAGGTGGAGGTGGGAGGACTTGGGCAGGACAACTTTGCCCCTGGAGCTGGCAGGATGAGCCCGTCTCTGCAGGTCCCCCAGCCTGCCTTCTGTTGAAGCTGCCTCGAGAGCTGGGAGCTTGGGTGTGGTTCCTAGACTTCACAGCTAAGTTGACTATGAACCTGGGCAAATCTTTGGATCTTTCCGACCTTAGCTTTCAAAACGGGACGAGGCTTTCTTCTGTCCCCAGGGAGGAAAGGAGAGCAGTAACAGACGTGAAGACCGGGGAAAGGCGCGCAGGGCCACTTCAGCGCTTGGCCGTGAGCTTGCTGGCCAGCAGTCAGCTCCATCCTCCCGGCTCCTGCCCAGGGAGGCGGGGGGGTGGGGTGGGGAGAGGCCCGTCGCGAGCAGTCCTGGTGCCAGGCAGCGGCAGGGCAGACGTGAGAGGTGAGGCCAGGCAGCCAGGCTGCAAGGAGACGGCTGCCCTCTGTCCAGGCACATTCAGGCCTGGCTTCTCAGCCTCCAACTCAGCAGTGAGGAGCCGGGAGTGGGGCAGGTCGGGGCTGCTCAGGGAGCGTTGGGGGCGGGGTCTGCAAAGAGCACCAGGTCCTGGAAAGCGGTGGCAGCAGTCGGGCACCCACACGCTCAGTGTGATGGGCTCCAGCCTTGAGTGGACGCAAGAGGCAGGACGTCTTGGATAGAGGACAGCAGGGGGAATGCGTGGGGTGGGGTTGGGGGGAGGGCACCCACAGGGACATCTCCCCCCTGCCTCCGACCTTCCCGGCAGTTCTGAGGCTGGCCCTTTTCGGCTGACCTTGGGCCCTGGACCAGCTCTCACCTCATGGCCTCAGAAAAGCCAACTGACCCACTCAGACCCTTGTGTGTGTGTCCCTGAACTAAGGTCCACACTGGCTCCTGGAGCTCACTGAGCCAATGAACACGCAGCTGGACACGGCGATGGACAGGTGGATGGGGTGATCCAGCGAGGATCACGCATGGGGAAATGCTAGAGACATGGGAACGGCTCAAAGATCCTGAGAGAGGCTGGCCAAGCAGAGGAATCCAGTGGCAGTGCCCCCGTGGAGCCCTCTCCCCACTCTCCTGGCTCCCTTCCCTGGTCCCTCACCATGGAAGACACTGGCTCCTGGCCCAGCTGTGGGCAGCCCCAGACCAGCAGGCCCCAGTTGGTGCCCCTGGGATGAAGGCTCCCACTTAGTGGTGGGTGATGGGGAGGGGCCCGAGGGGGAGGGGGCTGCCCACCCCATGTGGCCACTTCACCTGCAGCCCGGGGTCTGGCACCTCTGTGAAGGGGGGTGAGGACTGGGGTCACTCCCTGCCTGGGCCCCTGGACGGGTCAATTGGGAGGTGGGGAGCGGAGCCGAGGGCAGCAGGTAGAGGGTCTGTGCATGGGCAGAGGAAGAGGGGACAGCCAGGGAGGGGAGCAAGTTGAGTGCTGAGATGGGAGGGTGTGGCGTGGCCAGTCCCCTCTGCTTCGCCCGACGGCTTGTCCAGCAGCTGCGTTCATGAACGAGACAGAACTGTGTTACTTGGACGTGGCTTCCTTGGAATGCATGGTGGACAAGGGCTGGGCTTCTCCGCTCCCTCCGGGGAGAAGGTTTTCCAAGCCAACTGTGGTGGGGGTGGGCAGGTTTAATCCACGCAGCAAACACCTTTACATCAGACCGCACTGCCAAGAAGCCCGGCTGCTCTGCTCATTAGGGGCCCCTCGGAGGTCTCTCTGCTTGGCTGGGGAGGGCGGGGCCACACCACCACCCCCAAGGCCCCGGGCTCCCTGGAGAGCAGCACTCATGAAGGCCTGGGTCTCAGGCCGGCTCGGGAGTTTTGCCCTCGAGGGGACAGACCCTGCAGGAGCCCGGCCTGAAGGTCAGGCCAGAGTCAAGGGTGCTTCACACCTGGGGACGCGCTGACACCGTCTCCCCAGGGCCACGGGGGGCTGGCCTGGGCCCCAGCCAACCTGCAGGCCTCAAGCTAGGGGCAAGGACCTGGGAGCTTTGGGGGCCAGGTTGCCGTGAGACAAGGGCTCTGAGCCTCCCAGGACAGTCACTCCAGGCAAGCAGGATGTCTCCCTTCCGCTCCCCAGGGCTGGTTGGCCAATGCTGACCCATCCCAGGACTGGGAAGGGTGTGAGGGCAGGTGAGCACCTCCCTGATTTGGGGGGCGGTGCACCGCAGGGTCTGGACAAGGAATGGTAATGATGGGGGGGGCCCCATGGCCGGGCCCGGAGAGTGTTGGGTCAATGGAGCCGGCAGCCCGAGGACGCCTCCCTCTGGATTCTCGCCTTCAGCCTCCTCAGGCCGCCATGCTCGGGGTCCACCAGGAGGCCGCCCTCAGCTGCCGTCCAGGCCTCAGTGTAGCGCTGCTCCTCCAGGCAGCGCTGCCCACGGCACAGGAGCACGCGGGCGGTCTGGGCCCGGCCCGGCCGCGCCCACAGGCTGCTCTGGGCTAGTGTGGGCGCCAGCCTGAGGGCCTGGGCGAAGGCCCCCGCAGCCCTGGCCTCGTCTCCCACGCTCAGCAACAGGCGTCCCTGGGAGCATAGGTCCTCTGCCTGCATCTGAAGGTCGCCGTCCCCTGAACCCTCTTGGAGCACATGGTCCAGGTCCTTGAGAGCCCGGCCAAACTCCTGCAGCTCGGCCAGGCAGGTGGCCCGCAGGCGCAGGTGGCAGGCACCGCCACCACCCGCCAGGATGGCCAGTGAGCAGTAGCCGAGCGCTTGGCCGGGCTGCCCTGAGCTCAGGAGGGTGTCAGCTTCCTGGGCTGCGGCCTGCAGGGGGGACGGAGGGAGGGAGTTGAGGTCAGCCCAGAACACTGCACGCCCCTCACTGGTCCTGCACAGCCGGTCGCTGTTAGCTCCCCGTGCAGAAGCTGCCCGCTACCTCTGGAGGGGGCTGGAGGCACGGGGCAGAGGCCCCCACCCCCACAGTCCCACCACCCTGGAAGCTCTCTGGCAGGCAGACCCTGCTCAGAAGGCATCCTCCTCACCTGTCCTACTGCCCCACCTGTGGGCTCAGCTTCTCCCACCTGAGTGGCTGCCTCCCTCCCTCTGCCCCTCCTAGCAAAGTCACCTCCCCAAAGGGCCCCTCTGATGGGTCTGCCACTCAGCCTCCCACCCTGTTCACCCTGCCAAGGTGGCCCTGGCCCTGAGGACAGCAGGAAACACCACCTTTGCCCAGCCTGGTCTTTGAGCCTTCTCTTAGGCCCCAGGTCAGAATGGCAGGGGCTGCTTTGTGCTAGTACGGTTCTCACTTTGCTAACCAATTAGCCGCGCCTGCAGGCCCTGTGGAGCCAGAGTCAAAGCCAGGCTGATCCCCCTGCTCTGCCAGCATGACCCCCGAGGCTTGGCTTCAGTGTCTGCCCCCCCGCCCCGCCCCGCCCCAGGACTAGCAGAGCGGTGCTTCCAGGAGGGCCGCAGTGGATTCACCCTCAGCCTCTGTGGATCCTGCAGGGCAGGGCCAGAGGTCAGCGGGCGCTGTCCACCCCAGCACTTCTCTCTCTGGGGGCTGCTAGACTGAGGCCCTGGCCATGCCTGTGTGGGTGACCCAGCCCTGAAGGCCAAGGCCTCCCCACTGCCCCCCAGGCTCATTTTGCTTTTCTGAGTGTAGCTGAGGCCCATTCTCTAAACCTGCCAAAGTGCCTTACCTTCTCTCCCCAACCGCCGCTGATAAACCCACTTGCCTCGTTGGGCTCCTCCTGCTCTCAAGAACCCACAGCGGCTCCCCGTGGCCTGAATGGGCACATTCCAGACCCGGCCTTTCCCCTGGTCCCCTCCCTTTTCCATGCGGCCAGGTTGTACCAACACCCCCGCCAGGTCCCCAGGACTCGGCAGGGGGAGCGCGTGGTCCTGTCTTCCCACCAGTCCGACTGCGCACCGAGGCGGGCCGATCTGCTGCTTTATGCGGTCCGCTAACCCGGTGTCCGTGCGCAGCATCTTCCCCACCAGCAGTGTGCCGCCCCTTTTCAGGGCCGCGCAGGCGCAGTCCTGCCGGAAAAGGGGCACGACCATTTCCGCTCCACTTCCGGGCTGGCCCGCGTCGCCCGGCAACGGCCCAGCGTCGCGCGAGTTCTCGCGGCAGCGAAACCCGTCTCCAGGTGGCTCCGCGCGGCTCTCTCCTCCCGCCCAGAGACCCCAACCCAACGCCTGCCATGAACTCAGAGGCAGACCCCTGCCCAGCCCCGTCTCGTGAACTCAGAGACCCCATCCTGGCTCCCCTCGCCCAGCTCAGAGTCCCCCCCGCCAACTCCGGGCTCTGAGACCCCAGCCAGGCCCCCTCCTCCGAGATCCCCGGCCCGAGGCCGCTCCTCCGGGTCCAGGTGCTGATGCACTGCGCCTCGGCCCCTCGGCCCTGCGAGGCAGCAGTTCTCCTGCATCACCCCTGGCTCGCTTTCCTCTTTTTGTCCCTAATGCCCGTTTAGCCAACTCCTCTACTGACCCGCTGGTTGAAACCCCTTGTGTGGTCTCTGTTTTCTCGACGCACCCGAGTGCTAGAGCCCCCTAAAACGGAAGCCTCGGGACGTGAAATACTTGCCGAGGCCGCTCAGGGGTCTCAATCTGAGTCACTCTAACTTCAAAGCCTGCTGATTCTCTTAGCCCCCCCAACCTGGTGGTCCCTTCACCGCCCACCACGCCCCACCCCCTCAAAAGAAAAAACCAGCCACTCCAGGGAAATCCACTCTGCAGTTTCCACTCCCCCAGCCCTGCCTGGCTGGCTCCTGCGTCCAGCAAGCGAAGAGCTGAGGTGGTCAGACCAGGATGGAGGACACCCTTCCCTCTGCCCCCGCCCCACCTGCTCCTCCATCGGACTGGCTTTGCTGGAGTTTGGCCCAGAAACCTCTCCCGGACCCCCAGGCCCTCCTGCTGTCCACACCAGCTGTCTTTTGACCGCCTGTTTCTCGAACACTCAGTGCTCTTTCCTGCCTCCAGGCCTCTGCCCTGGCCTGTCTGTCGCCATCACGTCCTCACCTCTAGGGCCACCTCACAACCCCACTGCCTTGTCTTAGGGTATCCCTGACACTGACACTCTCTGAAGTGAATGGCGTCCCCCCCAAGATTCAAGGGCCACAGTGCAGGCAGTGGCTCCACCCAGCACCTGGTAGAGGTGCTCTTACATTCTTGTTAAATAAACAGTGGAGCAAAAAACCAGCCAGTCAAAGAGGCAGCAACTCCAGTGTGACGTCCCTTCACGGCCCCTCTCAGCTCACCAGCTGCAGGAGCCCACCCTGACCACCCGCGCACTCACAGGGAGGGACCTGCCTCTCCTGGCCTGACCTGGGGGCCAGTGTGGGCTTCTGGAGAAGGCCAGGTGTTCCTGGCTGGCTCAATTTGGCCCTGAGGAGGGGGTACCCTCCCTCTCTCTCCCTGACCCTGAGTCAGCTGTGCCTTATACGCCTCGTCCAAAGAAGCCAAGAGGTCGCTGGGGTTATCAGGACTTGCAATGGCCAGACCTGCTGCCTCCTGCACTCACCTCCACCCACCCCACACTTAACCTAAATGAGGCACATAGCGGGTGCAGAGCTGCCCTGAGCCCTGGCCCGGGGGTCTCCCACCAGAGGGGCTGGAGAGGGGCTGGGGTGGGGGCCCTCTGGGGGGCTGTGCACACCTGGGTGAGGCTCTGCCGCTCTGAGGCATCCAGGAGACGCAGCAGGAAGCGGAGGTCCTGGGCGTCTGTCTCTGCCAGGCACTGCAGGTCCCGTGCGGCAGCCAGCACATCCCCCTTCTTGAGCCGAAATAGGCCACGCCGGGCCTGGGCTGCCTCTGATGGAGAGTCATGCTGGAGGGCTTCTTGCAGGCGGGCGCTGGCCTCCTCAAAGTTGCCTGTCAGGGATTGGGGCAGGACAGTCAGGATGGGGCTAGGGCAGGGCGTCAGGAAATGTGGGACTCACCAGCCCCCGGGAAGCCCAGTACGGCCTTTCTTGCTCAGCGCTGTCTCTGGCAGCAGCTGGCTAATGGAGGGGCTCAGCCCCAGAAGGAAGGAGCCGGGAGCAGAGGGACAAGGTGACACTGTGTCAGACACGAGGACTCGCCTGATGGCCCGGCGTCCCACCTGGGTGTGGTCCCTAAACTCCGCAGCCCCAGGCAGAGTAGCAGGGCTCTGAGCCCCCTGGCTGCGGCCCCTGCAGGGACGTGCTTCTCTCCCGAGCAGGGCTGCATGGGACCAGAGCAGACCCGGGGGCCCCTGAAGGCCTTGGTGGGGGCGCCTCCCAGGCTCGGAAGTGATGCTGACAGGCCTGGGAAATGCAGGCTGCAGAGAGCGCTCCCCTTTCAAACGAGCGCTGAATTGTTTTCCTGAGGTTGCAGGAAAGACCGACGTTTTGGCACATGTGGTCCTAAGACACCTCGCCTAGAACAGGGCACTCGATAAACATGTGCTGAATAAAGTCGCGAGATAATGAGGCAGCTGGGCCTTTTATGAAGCCCCGCATCACTCCCTTGTCTCACCCCCCGGCGGGCAAGGCCACACGGGGACCGGGTGGTGGGTCCTGGGATTAGGGGTGGGAGGGACTTAGAAGCCATTGAGATCAGGGCTGCCTGCTCCCGTTTTATGGAAACGAACCAGGGGAAAAGGAGCGGGGACAGACGCCCAGGTTCCCCACGCACCCACTGCGGCTAGCACGTCCGCCAGGAGGGTGTGCCAGCTGGGCTGCCCCGCATCGATTTTGATCAGCGCTTCCCCTGCGGCCAGGAGGCCCCGGGCGTCCTCGTGGTTGAGGGGCGGCCCGGTGTCCAGCAGCTGGCTCAGGCCGGCCCGGCATCGGGAGGAGAGGCCTTGCGTGATGAGAGCCTGGGCCTCTGGCTTCAGGGAGCGGATCTCAGGGACCGTGGTTCTCGGGTCAAGCTTCAGAGCCGAGAGGATGTCGTCCACCGCCTCCTGCAGGGGAAGAAGGGCTTGGGTGGGACAGCAGTTGTCCCAGCCCCATCCCCTCCATCACCCTTCCCTGCAAACTGCAGCCCCTGCAGCGGCCTGGGACCCCAGCCTCTGCCTCCTCAGCTCTGCAAGCCCGCTGCCCGCTGCCTGTGCAGTGGCAGGAAAGGCTCCCCAGGCAGGAGGCCAGGTTAATGCGTGTCCCCCCTGGGCTCCCTGTTTGTGGTCTCCCTTCACCCCACAGCCTGTCGTCCGTGCCTGAAGACAGGCATCGTGTGTTTTACCCAGTATTTGTTCTCAGCAGCCCGGCACCAGCTCCCCTTCCTGGTCAGAGCTGGGAGCTTTCCCAGATGCCCTTAGAGCCCAGGGAAGGGCTGCTCCTGGGGCAGGCGTGGCAGGGATGCGGGTCTTGGCGAGACGGAGCCCTGAGATGGACGGATGGGAGGACGGTCCTCTCTGATCCCTCCTGCACAGTGGCCTGGGCCCTCCCTCCCCTGGTGCTGGCCCGTGGTGAGCCCGTTGGCTGGTTACCTTTGCCGGGAAGGAGCCCAGTTCTCTGTTGGCTCATAGGAAGTCCCTTATTAGGGGCCAGGCACCAGGCTGAGTATCTGACTGGTTTTTTTCCTTTATTTTATTTTGCTTTTTTTTTTTTTTTTTTTTGTGGTGGGGGGATGTAATTACGTTTATTTACTTATTTATATGGAGGTACTGGGGATTGAACCCAGGACCTTGTGCGTGCTAAGCATGCGCTCCACCATTGAGCTCTACCCTGCCCTCTTGTGACAGTCTTGAATAGGCACCTCCACCCCCCCATTAAGGAATGACAGCCTTGAGCAAGCAATGCACCCCTTAAGGCTGAGCATGTGATGGCCTTGAGCAAGCACCCTCCCCCCAATTTGATGTGGAAAAGGCTCAGAGACGCTATGGGACTCGCTCAGAAAGTCAGAGGAGGGGATCAGGGTTCTGGATTCTGAACCGGCAGGCTGGCTCAGGGCTCCCCTCCTGGTGAAGGGGTGGAGGGCACGTGGGCACCAGGCTTGGCCCATCCGCGGGAGCAAGAAGTTCTGGGTGTGACGGGGGTGGGGTAGCCCTCGCTCCCGTGTCCGGACCCTCGGACATGCAGGCTGACTTTCTCTGCCACGTGCTCTGCTGCCCTGGATGGAGTGAGAGACGTTCCTGAAGCACCTCTGGGAGGAGCTGCTGGCCTGTTGAGAGCCCCTGGGGTGGGCTTCCAGGGGCCCGCCTCCTGCAGCAGGGGCCCTCCTGGCTGAACCCCTTCTCTGTTTCATGGGCTTGTCCCTGAGAACCGTAAGTGCTTGCCCAGCACAGGAAGGGGTGTGCGGAGAGCTGTACTTCCAACCACAAGAGTGCGCCCAGGTGGGAACAGGAATGCAGAGCCCTTGGGGGAAGCGACGCCCTGATGGGCAGAAGCAGCATCTTGAGACGCTCTCATCCCAGTGGACCATTTTTCCTCGTCTCGTAGGACTCCAACCCTTAAGAAAATTAAGAAACCTGGCAGGCAGGTTACTTCGACCTAGCGAAGCATCAGGGCAGACAACTGATTTCAATTACTTGCCAATGATGTTGCTCTTGGCTGCCAAGTGCCCTTGTCCGGGGCTGTTTGGCTGTGGCTGCCTCTGGGCAGGACCCTTCTGTTGAAAACGCCCGCCCTGGGCCTGGCCATGGACCACCGTGCGCCCCAGCCTGAATCCACAGGCCGTGGGTGGACAGCTCAGGGTGGTGCCCAGGAGGCAGCCAGGGTCTCATCACCCTAGGTGGTTGCAGGGCCCTGGTAGCCCCGAGGCTGTGCATGTCTGCCACCCTTACTGCAGCTGGGAGGCACGGGGCTCTTCACAGGAGAGGGAAAGTCTCCCCGAAACCGGGGATAGGACGATGAGGCTTCCGTGAGTCCCAGGGCAGGCGGGTTTCAACGGATGCCTCACCCTCGGGCGGCCTGGCTCTGCGCCTGCTTGCTCTTTCCTCGGATCTCCCCCAAAGCGCGCCCCCCGCCGGGTCCCAGGTCGGGGCGGGGCCGGTACCTCCTGCTGGTCCAGGGCCAGGTGCAGGAGCGCCCGCCCGCACAGCGCCTGCGCGTTCCCCGGCTGCGCCCTCAGCACGCAGTTGAAGTCGAACATCGCGGTCTTCTTCTGGCCCAGGAACCCGTAGCAGCGGGCGCGGGCCAGCAGGGACTCACTTGCCTGACTCCCTGGAGGAGGGGTGGGGCGTCAGGACATGACCTGGTCCAGGGTATCTGCCCTCATCCAGCATTTACTGCGCCTGTCCTGGCGCCCAAAGCGGGAGGCAGAGGGTGCCCACAGACCCCTGGGCACCAAGGTGCGCGGGGGAGCAGACCCTCTGGTGCCCATCCACCCCCCTCCCCATGCTGGAGGCTCCCTGGTCCCCCTGTACCTGGCACGGGATGGGGGCCTCAGGGGTAGGCGGGCCGCTCCTACCTGCAGCAAAGATGGCCAGAGAGAGGTAGGCGATGGCCTCCCTGGTGTGGACCTCACCCTCGGCCCCGCCGGGTCGTGCCCGCAGGATGGCCAGGGCCCGCGCGTGGCAGTGGCCCCGCAGCAGCTGCCGGTCCTCTTGATGGAAGACATCCAGGGTGGGCTGGAGGCAGGCCGTGTCCCCAGACTGGATCACCTTCTTCACCAGCTGCAAGGGCAGGGGGCGTCACCACGGCTCCTCCTGTGCCGGGCCCAGACCATTCCACCCCCAGCCTCCTTGCAGGGGCGTGGCGCATGGGGGGCGTGGTCCAATGGCGGGGGTGCGGCACCCGAGGGCAAGGACTGCGGGTCCCAGTGGGGAGCACAGGAAGAGCTGAAAAGCTGGATCCAGGAAGTGTGGGCCTGCTCTAGGCTGCCTCGCTCTGCTGGTGTCAGGAGTTGGGTGGGGGTCCCAGTGTCCCTGAGTTGTGCCTGCTCCCCCCTGAACTGGCGATGGAGCGCTCACCTTTAGGGCTGACTTACCGTAGGTCTGAGAAGTTTGGGGAAAGAGAGGCTTTCAAATCATAAAGTGACAGAGGGCCCTGGGAGTCCTTCAGAAGGTGCACAGCAAAAGCCCTGGGACCAGTCCCTGCTCTGGGCAGAGTGGGATTCCCGGGGGGACATAGCCCCACAGAGGCCCACTGGATGCTGCCCCTGCCGGCCACCCCTGGGCGGAAGCTGGTCCCAGAGCATCCTTCCCTCCGGCCTGTATGGCCCAGAGACCAGAACCTGAACCAGGCCAGAGCGGAAGAAGGAAGCTGATGGGTCCTCCAGCCCCCAGCCCAAAGCCCAGCACTTCCCCCTGGAATATAATCTTCTGCCCAGTTTCCAACAGGAAGCCTTCACGGGGAGGTGAAGTTACGCTTTTCCTGGAAGCAGGCGGTGTCTGAGGGAGGCGAGGCCAGCAGGGACTGAGGACCTGGGGGCTCCTCTGCTGCCCCCCTCCCCAGAGCAGGGACACCTCCAAGCCTGGTTTACCTGGAAGAACTGGGACTAAGCTCTGCTTACACTCGACTCTTGGCTCTTTTTTTGTAACACAGGAAAAGCAAGTACAGAGCACCTACTGCATGCTGGAGACCTGCAGGGCCCTGGGGTACCTGCAGCGGCTAATTCCCATGAGAACTTGGAAGACCAGGCGCCGATGAGGAGACTGAGGATCAGAGAGGGGAGGTCCCACTGCAGGTGGCTGAGCTGGAGGTGGCAGAGCTGGGGCTGGGACAAGCTTTGCCTGGTCCCAAGTCTGGGCCGTGGGGTGCTGAGCCAGGGCCCGCTGGAGGCCAGGTGCCCTCCACAGAGCTGTGCCTCATTTCCACCTGCCCTGCTGGGGCCCCCCAGGGCCCCCTGACCTGGTTGGCATCGTAGAAGAAGCCCCTCCGGAGCTGCAGCAGGGCCAGGCGCACGAGCACAGGGGCCGCCTGAGGCCTCCGGGAGAGGGCCACCAGCAGGGCCTTGTGGGCGTCGTCCAGGCGGCCCAGGCGGTACAGGGCATCGGCCGCCAGGAGGCGCGAAGCCTCATCCTCCGAGTCCAGCTCCATCAGGAGTGTGGCCAGCTGGTACACGCCACGGGCGTCCCTGCAGAGAGGGCAGCCGGGCAGCGCTGACTCCTTCCCTCACCCCCTCTCACCCGCCCAGGGAGGCGAGGGCACGCAAAGCCCATCCTTGCGCACCCGGTCCGGGCAGCCCCCTTCCTGCTGGCCTGCAGAGGCCAGGCACCTGCTGCACAGACTGTCCGGCCTGCCGTCCCCTGAGCCCATGGCTGCTCCGTCCGACATTCAGCCCTTGGCCCTCACCCTTGTCCCCCCCAGCCCCGGTGGCAGGCACTGTACAGATGAAGAATCGTGGCTGTGTGCTGACCCCCCAGCCTACCCTGCCTTAGTTTTCTTTTCTGCAAAAATAAGATAACAGCGTTGGCCTTGCGGGGTGCAAGTGTGTTGTAGAGGTAACACACAGGCTGCCCGGGAACGATCCCGTGCACTCTCGGGAATCCGAATGAGCTCCCGCGGGGAAGAGGGGCCAGAGCCTGGAGTCTGACAATCCCCGGAGAGACCAGCCAGAAGGGGCCCGGGCTCGTGTATGGGAAAGTGCCTCTTCACCAGCCAGTCAAGGCAATGCGAATTACGGGATGGGAGGCAGAGGAAGTGTGTGCATGTATCTGTGTGTGCAGCGGCGAGGGGGCCCCCAGCTCAGCGCTTTTAGCTTTGCTAGAACACCTTCCTGCTACTGCCCAGCAGCCAGAGAAATGCAAATCAAAACAGCTGCAGCTCATCCGCTGGGCTGGCAGAGAATTTTGCAAAAGGAGCCTCAGGGCTGGAGCGAGCGGCCAGACGGCCGGTGGGCAGCTCCTGAAGGCCAGGATCTCCGGGGCCGTGCTCTCTGACCCGGGAACTCCACCCGTGACTCCATCTTTAGGGCAGAACATGGTGGAGACGGCACCTTCCCCGGGGCGTGTTATAACCAAGAGCAGACCTGCAGGGAATCCCCAAAGGAGCAGAGGCACAGTCACAGGATGGGCTACCGGACTGCCCGTGAGACGTACCTAGCAGCAAAGGAAACGCTCGTGATCTGGTGAGTAAAACACGTGGGATAAAACTGCACACAGAGCACAAATCCAGGTTTGGGAGCTGTATTCTCGGTGCACACGGAGAGGCAGCGACAAGAAAGCGCTAACAGTGGGATTACAGCTGAGGTTTGCTGTGTTGTCTCCATGTTTGAGTTTCTCATTTTCTGTGACAACTAAGTCCAAAATGCACCCTGCTGTTTGGGACCCAGGGATGCTAAGATCCCTGGGCCCCGGTGCTAAACCTGCCGCCGGTGCTTCAGGAAAATTACCCAGCAGCTCCCTGCCTCAGTTTACTCATCTGTAGAGTGGTAAGAACCCCCTCCCTCGCCCTGACTACCTGCAGGAGACCAGAATGAAGCAGCAGCCCCGGCTGACACGCAGGGCTAGTTCTCACCCTTCCTGCGCAGCGGGGGTCTCTATCTCCGCGACAGCGGCCTTCCTGCTGCGGCCCGGCCCGCGCGTGGGTCCCGGGTCCAGCCTGCGCTGCAGCATCCTCCGGCCCTCCTCCCGCAGCACGGTCAGCAGCAGCCCCCGCTGGTTCCAGGGCACGTAGGCCTTGGTGATGAGCAGAGCTTCCTCGGGCCGCAGGCGGCAGGCAGTGACATAGTCCAGCGCGCCCAGGAACGTGCTGCCCGCCAGCACCCGCAGCAGCCCGCGGCCGCACAGGGCTCGCATGCAGCCGCCCAGGTGCGGCGGCCCCAGCTCCACCACCGTCTGGAAGTCCTCCTGGGCGCGCCGCGTGTCGCCCGTGTGCAGTGCGCAGAAGCCGCGCAGCGCCAGCAGGGACACGCGGTCCCCCGCAGGGTCCCCGGGGCGCCGGGGCCGCAGCAAGCGCTCGCACAGTGCCCGCGCGCCGGCCACATCCCCGGCCAGCAGAAGGCACTCGGCCAGGCGAGCGCCCAGTGCCAGGCGCGCCTCGGGCGGTGCCACGCGCATCAGGACACGGAGCGCACGGGTCACCGGGGCAAGCAGCTCGTGGCCCGAATCCTCGCGGAGCTCGGGACGCCTCCGCACGGCCTCCTGGAAGTGGGCGAAGCCCAGGTCCGCGGCCTCCTGCGCCTGGGCCCGCACGCGCTCCTGGTCCCCGGCCGAGAGCACCGTCTCGAACTGACTCCGCGCCCCCGAGGGGCTTTGGTGGAAGGCCTCGTGCAGGTCCTGAAGCAGGTCCTGGACCCCACTGTCCAGGAAGAAGGCCGCGGCAGCGCGAGTGACCAGCAGGGCGGCCAAACGCTCACCTGGGGAGAGAACAGAGGCATTGGTCCTGCCGGTTGGGCCGTGTCCTCTGGGGGGCTACTTGTAGGCTCCCAACAGTCCAGTGCTTTGGACCCTCCCAACATCTCATGGCAGTTCCCTTGAGTCTCCCAGTAGCCCAGGAGGGTGAAGGCTGGCAGGAGGCCCCAAGTCCATTAGTGAAAGAGTAGGATTGAAGCAGGGGCAGCCAGGGTGGACAGCTGCCCTGCACGCCTGCCCGGCGCTGTTCTTCATCTGGGTTCAAAGCCAGCCCAGCCAACATGGGCATTAGTCGCGATGCCCCCCTGCCCTTTCAGTGATGGATTTTAGGATCAAGGTCCTTCTCCTGGGAGCACCCCGCCCTCCCCTCACCCCCGCACCAGGTCAGAGCTGAGGTTATGACCCCATGATCGTTTTTACTGCAACATCTATGTTCAGCACCTTTGTTTTGTGCCTTCTTTGGCTACACTGGGAGCCAACACTTCCCTCTTTGAAATGAGATGGCCCCATCGGGCCCGGAAAGAGGGATGATGCACCTAATGCTGCTTGAAGAGTGAGGAGCTGGGGCTTGGGGATTTCCTGCATCCCACTGCCTGTTTCCTTCTCTGCTTTATAATAGGTCTTATAATGGTCTGCATTCACAGGGCTTCCAGGATGAAATAGATTGCTGCATATACGTGCCTGGAACAGGGTTAGTTTCTGTTGACTTCTTTCACTCCTGACTGTGGTTCACATTTTATTTTTCTGTTTCTTTGCAAGCATAGTAATTTTAAAAAATTGTACACTAGACATCTGGTAGAGTGTTTGTAGAGACTCTGGGTTCAGTTATGTTCCTCTGAAAAGAGTTGACTCTTTTTTTTTTGGAGGGGGAGGTAATTGGATTCATTTATTTAATTATTTGTTTTCCTGGAGGTAGTAGGGATGGAATCGGGGGCCTCACGCATGCTAAGCAGCCACTCTACCGCTTGAGCTTTGCCCTCCTCCCTCTGAGAGATTGGTTTCAGCAGGCAGTTAAACTGGCTGGGATTAAACTCTAAACTCTGTGTTCTTTAGTGGCCGCAGCTGAAATCTCCATTTAGTTCTTGCAGCTTGCACCTGTCATTTTTTCAGGCTACCCAGTCTCTCCCTTGGATGTGTAGCTCAGTGGTCAGCCAAGGATGTAAATGGATTTAATACAGAGATTTGAAGTCTCGCTTCCCTTCCCCCTGGAATGTGGCTCCTTCCTTTTCGGGATTTCCTTTCTACCTTTATAGCTGCTTTTTTATTCCCAACTTCTGTCGTGTGACACCTCAAGCCAACAAAATGGCAACTTTCTGTTCTACATGGATGAAATCTGGATCGGCAAGTTTCCTTGGGCAAAGCTGCATGTCTGCAAATCTCACCTTGTACAGTCTTCATCTTTTAAATCTCCAGTTCCTGCCTGTTCAGTTGCCAAATGTTTGCATTTTATATTTTGCCCCAATTTTATAATTATCATCTGTGGGACACACAGTCTAGTCAAGTTACTTCACCATTACTGGAAGCCAGAATCTTTTATTGTTAGATTTAAAAATTTTGACAATCTGGTTGGGGACGATATAAAATGCTACCCCATTGTTGTATTAATGTTCATTTTCCGGGTGACTGGTGAGGCTCATTTATTTCAGCGAACTCTCTCGCCAATCTGGCGGGTAGGAAGTGGTGTCTCATTGTTTTAATATGCACTTGTATCATTACTGTGATGTCGAACATTTTCCACATGATTATTAGCCATCTGTGTTTCTTCTTTTGGGAAATGCATTTGCCAATTTTTGCACTGGATTTTTTTTCTTATTGACAAGTAGGAATTCATCAGATTCTCTAGGTACTCATCTTTTCCCCGCTGTGTACTTTGCAAATATTTTCTCTCTGTTGTGGATTGCCCTTTCATTTTCCATAGTTACGGGCAAAACAGAAGCTTAAATTTTTCAATTTAATCAAATGCGTCAAACTTTTCTTTATGGCTTTCACTTCTTGTATCTTAAGAAGCCCAGCTGTACACAGAAGCCTTACGATGTTCTCTCATATTTTCTTTTTGAAACTGTAAAACTTAGCTATTAACATAATTCACCTGGAATTTACTTCTTTTTCTTGCGTGGTTTGAAGTAGGGAATAATCAGCAGCACACACTGAATAACGGTCCTCTTGTTTCCCCTAGAGATTTGCAACGCTCGCTCTCACATGTTAGGGAAGTCCCAGGTAAAGACAGGTCTACCTCTGGCCTCTCTAATTTTTTTTCACTTTATTTTATTTTGGCAGGGAGGGAAGGCCATTAGGCTTACTTATTTTTGAAGGAGATACTGGGGACTGAACTCAGGACCTCGTGCATGCTAAGCATGCACTCTGCCACTTGAGCTACGCCCTCCCCCTCAATTTGTTTTATTGGTCTATCTATCCCTTAAGTCAATATCCTTCTATATTGATCAGTATAGCTTTGTATTAACTGGTAGGGGAAATCCTTATACCACTGCCTCCTCCTCCTTCTCCCCCCCCCCACCCCTTCCTTCTCCTTTGTCTTTTCTGTTATTGGTCTCTAGCTCTTCTGTTATCATATCAAACGTTTCTGTCAATGGACATTGGCCATCTCTCTGCGTGTGTGCATATTCTTTATTCTCTTTGAATAAAGTTTTGTATTGTTCTCCATAAAGTCATATGACTCTTTGAGATAAATTATTTTCTTTTGCTACAGTAAGTGGTATATTTTAAAACCATTAGATTTCCATTTGTTGCAGGTGTCTATGAACATAAATGCCTTTTGCATCTCTTGTTAAATTCTGCTCGTATATCTAACACGTTTTCGTTGTTTCTGTTGGGGTTTCTACATTGTCTGGAAGAACGGTTGCTTTCTCTCTTCCTTTCTGGTCTTGCATTTCCCTCCCCTGTTGTGTTGACTAGGATCTCTAGTGCAATGATGGGTAAGTAGGGGAGTGAGCAGCCACCACGTTCCTGATTCTAAAATATCACTATCAAGTATGGTGTTTTTGGTAGGTTTTTGATAGATTTTACCTTTTTCAATTAAATAAATTTCCTTCTATTTTTGGTTTTTTAAATTTTGGAGATGTTAAATATTATAAAGTACTTTTCCCTGATTTATTGCAGGGATAATGTGTTCTTCTTTCTTCCATTAATGAATGTAGTAAATTACATTATTACGGAAACATGAAACTGTAAGTCCTGCATTATGTAACTCAGTTGTGGCTAAGTGTGCATCGAAAACTGATGCTTTGACTCAGTCAGATGTTGTATCGGTTGCAATTGCTGTCTTGTCCCTGTGGTGTCCCAGCTCCAGCACAACCCCTACCCACCCCATAAGCAGGACTTAACCACGCAGTGAAGCAACGGTGGGAGTAACTTCCACCCTGGTGCTCAGCGGGGTGTGAAGGCACTCCTACCTCGGGGTCTGCTGCCCATCCAGTCAACCTCAAGGGCCCGGCTGCATGCCGCCCGGCAGTCCTCATACCTGCCACCGCGGAGCAGGGCTTCGGGAGACAGGGCATCTCTCCAGATGCCCCCAGGGTCCAGGGCTGCCAGGAGTCCCTGGCAGTCGGTCTCCTGCTGGCTGGTGCTGTCCCCGGCCTCCTGGCTCTGAGAGATGTAGTCCTGGAGGGCTCCGACCAGTGTGGGGAGGTAGGTCTGCTGATGGGTGTGAATGAAGGCCACGGTCCTGTCTGCGCTCGATGCGAAGGCCCGGAGGTAGTCGGCCACACCAGCATCCACCTGCGTCCCGGACAGGACCCAGGCCAGGGCGCGGGTCAGCTGCAGCTCCAGCGCTTGCTGGGACTGAGCGTCCAGCAGGGCACTGCAGCGCCGCGCCACCTCCCCGTGGCGCCCACGTGCCAGCAGGCCGGCCAGGGAGTGCAGGACCGTGGCGGGGTGGTCTGGGCAGAGGGTGGCCAGGAAGGCAGAGGCCAGGGTCCCCGTCAGGGAGACCACTGCCATGCCGTCCCAGTGTATGGCTGGGATCTGGCTGTCACCTCGGCACCAGGCCTCCAGGGTGGCTACCACCGGCAACCCCCGAGCCTCGGCCAGGGCAGCTCGGACGCGCCGCACGGCTGAGGGGGCGTGGCAGCTGAAGGCAGCTAAGTAGAAGGCGGTGGCCAGTGGGGTCTCCCCCAGGGCCAGGTGCTGGTCACCCTCCCGGCAGAGGCAGGCCACAAGTTCCTGGGCCGACATCACGCCTGCACCTGTGATGGGCCCATGTCCAGTCCTCGCAGCACCTGGAGGGGGGAGCCTGGTTAGTGCACAGGTGACCATCAGCCCACCTGCCCTATGGCCCCCTGCAGCCCCCAGGTCAGCGCAGAGCCCCCTGAGTGAAGACAGGGTGGATTCAGCTGTTAAGGGGCATTTGTGGGATGAGGAGGGGCACCTGCCTCCTTGTTGGGTCGGGGTGGGGAGCCACGCTGGCCCAGCCGGGGGGTCAGTTACTGAGGTCAGTTCCGGGACCAGCCCTGCCACACGCACGCCTCTCCCCCTCCCCAAACCTCTGACCTGAAGACTTCATGGCTCATGGCGCTTTCTCTCCTGGGTCCCAAAGTGCCTTGCAAACAAGCCCCCCACCCAGTCGATGCTGTCTGGCACACACTGAGACGCAGACACTCACACGTGTGCACACACACGCTCGCACTCCCACGCATGCGCAAACACACATGCACGCATGTGCCCCTACAGCGTGCACACACGCTCACACTCGCCTGTGCTCGGAGGCTGCGCGGGGCGCGAGGGGAGAGGAAAGGCTCGCGCCACGCAGACTTGCTCGCGGCGGGTGGAGGGGCGGTGGACACCGCTGCGCCCGGGGTCCGGACGGCGGCTCCGTTTCCCGGGAGACCGTCAACACCCGGGCGGCCCGGGGGCTCAGCAGCGCCCCCAGCGGCAGGCGCGCCCGGGCCGTCCCGCCCGCAGGCCACTCCCTCTCGCGGCCGCTGCCCCTGCCCGCTGCCCCTGCCCGCTGCCCCTCTGTCTTGGCCGCAGACCCGAGCGCGGGGAAGGGCGGGGGTGGGGGACAGGAGAGCCGCCGCAGCAGGACCAGGCTCCGGGCAGCCTGAACCCCGAGTTTGGGGGGGGGGGCTGGGGGGCGCGGGGCCACTGGGCGCTGGGGACGAGCTGCCCGCAGTGTAGGGCTCACCGCACGCGCATCCTCATCGTCCTCACGGGTGAGAAAGGAGCTCCGGGAGAGCTCTGCCTGGGCTGCTTCCTTTGTGCCCAGCCGCACCCCTCTTCCTGCGGGCCGCGGCCTTCCAGGAATCCTGCCCCCCGTGTCATTCTGCCCGCCTGGGCCCCTGTGGGTCTCCCTACCGGCCCGGGTCTCCCTCCGCGCAGGCTGCTCCCAGCATGGGCAGGCAGACAAGACCTTCCCCCCCACCCCCTCCCTTCCAATGGCCCTCCCGCCCCTCCTGAGCAGAGGGCCTGTCCCCTCTTGAGGTGAGGCCCAGAAGGTGGCTATAGGGGTGGTGACATGAGCCTGACGGTCCAGGGTCACCTTGGCTGTAGTTGAGGAAGGCGGGCAGCATCAGGTGATATTTTAGGAATCACGCCCCCTCCCCAGCAAGAAGGGTGGGCAGGGCTGGGGCAGGGGCTGTTGCACTAGGGTCTAAGACGCTGAGCCCGGCCCCCAGGGAGGTAGATGAGTTGCCTGTCCCTGGAGAGTGGTCCTGTTTTGGGCAAGAGCCCCTCCCAACTCAAGATGCCAAGGTTCCCAGGTGTTGGGCAAACCCCAGTCCTCTGTGGGGCTCAGGGAACCAGGCGGGGTGCCTGCTTGGTGTGGGTTTGGGGACATGGGTGCTGTGAGGCAGGGGCAGGGGAAGGGGGTGCTGTGTCTCTGATGTCCTTTCCAGGGTCCTGGCCCCTGGGACGTGGCCCACCAGCCCATTAAGGGGGGCTCCCTGGGCTGAGGTGGAGTCTGGGGTCAAGGTCTGCAAGAGTCGGCAGGTGTGGCCAGCAGGGCCCAGCCTCCTTGTCCGGCTCCTGGCCCAATCTTCCGCTCCTTGACATTCACAAAGGCACAGCACTGGAGCGGCGAGCGCCGCGGTGACAGCTTATTGAGAGATTTCCCATGGCTTTGATGACTTTCATTTCATTACCCTAATTAGGCAAGAGCTGTAATGGAGCGGGGCTGTCACGGGGGCTGGGAAGGACCCGGGGCGAGTTCGCCATCACATTAGCCTTGATCGGTCCCCTGAGCCTCTGCCCTGACACACAGCGCCCGCGGACGCTTGGGCGCTGGCCAGATGAGCGCAGTGGTCTTGGTGGGCCACAAGCTGCGATCACAGTGCCCACCTGAGAACAGCCCACCTGGACACAGTAACCCCAGGGCACTGGCTTTGTGCCGCGTGGTGGGGGCGGCACGGAGGTTTCAGGACGCAGGGCCACGAGCAGGCATCTTGTATGTAGCTGTGCGTTGCTCGAGGCCCTGGTGTGACAACTGGATTCAGCACGAAGCCGCCTCCTGTCCTTTATGGTGCGGCTCTCCCATTTCTGACTGGGGTCCAGTTGGAGGTGGTCTGCGTCTTTGCCCTTTGCACTGCTGTGCCATCAAGACCTTGACAGGCCAGGCCCGGCCATGTCTTTGTGGGGGGTGTGTGGCTCATCTCTGCTTTAGGGGCACACGGGGTTCACTGCGATGGAAGCATCAAGGCTCCCACTGACTGCGTTTGGATCGATGCCCCACTGAAACAGAGTAAGAACCAGCCCTGTCATGATAGCCCCCGACGAGGAAGTTCTCCGACACCCCAGGGGCTGCTCCCCCTGCCCCGGGGGGTCTGCCTGTCCAGCTGCCTCGGTGGATGCGGTCAGACCTGGCTGAGTTTGGGGGTGCACCCCACTCTCCTTCAGGGGCTCCCTACACTCCCCGAAATGGCCATGAAATGGCTGCCCTGTGGGGCGTGGGTGCCCACGTCGCAGGCCCAGCAGGAGCACCTGGTCCCTTTTCCAGAGACCGTCCTAGTCTCACCCTGGATGCGACAGACACCTGCCAGCTGGAGAGAGCTCTGAGCTCCTGTTTCCAGAGTCGCCTTTTGTGTGAGCTGGAGCACAGCAGAGACGTTGGAAATACAGGCAGTTTATGAAGGTGGACAGTTAGTGGTGGCCTTGAGGCTGACCTTGAACTTGTGTGGCTTTTATCTCAGGCATGGTGGGGAGACCCGGGCACTCCTAGGCACTTTCTGCAGAAAGCGCAGCGTGGTGGGGCCGCTGGCCCAAGGACAAGCTCTCTGGGCCTGTCCAGAGCTCGTTCCCAGTCCCCGTGAGCTCTGTCCCCTCTGAGAGGGGCTGGGGCACCAGGCTGGGGGACGTCCAGTTTACCCAGCACCTTTATGAGAGCAGGTACATTTACTCACCCCTGTCCACTCCCAGCCCCCACTCCCCAAGTGCCCCCCAAGGTCAGGCCTGCTCCCAGCACTGAGCCCAGAAGTTGGGAGGTGGGTGCCAGGCCTGGTCCCGCTTCTGCCATGCCCCTGCCTGGGGATCTTGCTGGGGCCCCGGAAGAGGGTGGTGACCAGGAGGGGGGTCTGGGCCTCCTGGGGCTGGTGAGCGGCCTCCACTCCCAGGCCCGGGGTAGGGCTCTGAGCAGCGGCCTCGGTTCCAACCTGGAGCAGGCTGGTCTTGTTCCCCTGTACACGAGGGAGGAAGGGGTCCATGCAGCCCCCCACCTCTCTCCCTGGGAGCTCCCCCAGGGCTGCCAGCCAACCAACCTCCCCTACACCTGTCCCCTTCTCTCCAGGGATGCAGCCAGGAAGACAGGCTCCCTTCATCTCTGCCAACCTCAGTTAGAAAGGGGAGCTCTTCACAACAGCCCACGACTGCACCCAACGCCCCCAAATGTGATCCTGGGCTCTCAGGGGATGCTTCTCTCTCTCCTCACTAACCCAGGAGCCAGGAGCAGCTCTGGCCATTCCTCAGGGCTCAGTGGCCACCCGCCGTCCTGTGCACTCCAGGGTGCTCTCCGAGGGTGTGTGAGCCCACCCAGAGCCCCCCGGCTGCCAAGACTCAGGACACCCCCACCCCTCTGAGCAGCTCTGGGAGGCTTACCTGTGGAGCAGTGGCCAGACACCAGGACACTGACACGGAGCACAGGTGGGATCCAGGGGATGGGGTGGGCGGGGTCCTGGTCGTCACCGGATGAAATTTCAGCCTCTCATCCCTGCTGCCAGCTGGGCAGGAGTTGCAGGCTGTACAGCCCTCTGGGGTTGGGAGCCTGGAGCCTGGAGCCTGGGAGGGGAGACCCTCCTCTCTCGGGGTCCCTCCTCTCTGCTGACCACCCAC
This sequence comes from Camelus dromedarius, assembly GCF_036321535.1. Lineage (NCBI taxonomy): Eukaryota > Metazoa > Chordata > Mammalia > Artiodactyla > Camelidae > Camelus > Camelus dromedarius. The sequence goes on along the minus strand of NC_087449.1, from coordinate 69,677,592 downwards.
AGACCTGGCCCCTGTCCCCAGCTGGTTTCTTGCCCTGAGCTTCCTGCAGGCCTGGCAGCCCACAGGCTGGCACAGGGGCCACACCCATCCCACACATCATCCCTGCATCAATAATGCAGCCGGGGAGCGGCGTGCCCTCTGTTCCCCTCACCCACTGCCCGTTTGTCTTTTAATCTCAATTTCAGCGGCTGTGGTTTGCCAAGGGCCTCCTCTGCCTCCAGGGGCACTGTTGTGGGGGAAGCTCCCATTGAGGAAGGAACAGGTGTGTGATATTTATGCCCCAGGCGGATGGAGATGGGGCTCCCCTAAACTAACAGCTCCTGCCTGTGGGACTCCCACCCCCTCCTGCCCATCTCCCAGCACCCTGGGCATTCAGCCCAGCCATACTGGCCCCCTTGTGCCCGTCCTGCCCTGTCCCCTGATAAGCCTGTTCCTGCCCCAGGGCCTTTGCACTGCCAACCCCTATTCTCCTCACTTCCTCCCTCACTTCCTTCTCTGACCCCTCTTAACTAAAGTAGCTCCCGTTCCTCTCTGCTCCCTTGCCTGCTTCACTGCCAGCTCTGTCCACTTGTCTGTTGTCAGCTTTTCTTGTTGAAATGCTGGTTCCAGGGGGGCAGGGCTGGGCTGCCACTGCTTAACAGGCACCTGACAAGTGGGAGGGAGGGAGGGAAGGAAGGAAGGAAGGAAGGAGGGGGTGAGGCTGACTGGCTCCCTGCGAGGAGCTTGGCCTCCAGTCATGGGATCCCCCCAAATTCAGCACCTTGAACAGATCCCAGCTGCCCTGGCTGTGAGAACGTTTCCAGGGAACCAGCCTCCTAGAAGCAGGAAGTCCGGGAAGTTCGCTTTTGCGCAAAGACGCCCCACTTTCTCCTTCGCCTTTTCCTTCCCCTGAAGCTCTGTAGCCCTCGGGGGCTTGAGATTGATGGGCTGAGTACCCGCTGGTCTGTGTACAGAGCAGATATTGGTTTGAACTAACGAAGTTTATCCACCAGCCACGGAACCATTAATCACACAGAAAAATAACACCGCGAAATGACTTTTCAAAATGTCTTTGGTATAATTATCATCTTGCCCGTTACACTAAATGCCGCCATCTATATCTGTGATGCTTAAGTATGCAAACAGTAATTAACGTGGTAATGAACCCGGGGCCCCAGAGCCTCCCCTCCCCAAGCTAATTTGCATGTTAATTATCATTAGCGACCAGGGAAACAAATTATAAACAGCCTAATTAGCAGACAGATCATTTTTACAAGAAATTGCCGTGCACTATGACACGTGAGCGAGTGTTAGATTAATGAAGTCAGGCAGAGCGGCCCCTCCTGGGCGGGGGTGGGGGGGTGGCCTCGCGGAGTCGGGGCTGCCCGGAGAGCTGCAGGGGGACCGGAGTCTCTGGCTGGCCCCGGCTCTGTCAGGGCCTTGGGGCCCCTCCTTCTTGGGTTGTGGACTCGGGGTGCTCAGGGAGAACTGAGGACCTGGGCAGGGCCGAGTGAGACTGGGGTGGGGTCAGTGTTAGGGAAAGTACCACTCTGACACTTGTCAAAAAGGCAGGGAAGGCTTTACTCACGACCTGCTGCTGCAGGGGGAGATCAGGCTCCGGTCTGACCACACAGGACAAGGGGGCAATAGCCAGAAGCTGGGTTGTAAGGGGGGGGGGCGGTCAGTGGGTGGAAAATGAGAAGAACTGACACCAAGGGAGGGGGACTCCTGCTGAAGGCAGGCCGGGGTGGGAGAGGAGGACTGTGATTGGATGTCGATGGTGAGCAGCTAGCTGTTGGGGTGGGGGCATCCTCACCCCACTGCCTCAGCAGGGTTCTCGCCCCTACTGGGCTTGGTGGGCTGAAGGCAGGGCCAGGGGCGAGGCCCAGTGGGGGACAGGACTGTGTGAGCCTCGCTCAAGAAGAGAGACTTTGTCAACGCAGTGTCCACATCCTCCAGCTTTGCCCCTGCTCCCTCTCCTGCGTGCGCAGCTCCTTGGCCAAACACCAGGTCCTGCTTCACCAGCTCCTGGTATGGGTGTGGCTCTGTGCTGCTTCTGGCCCCCCTCTTCCTCCCCCAGAAGAGTCTTGTAGGGAGTGACCGTGGTATCTGGTGAGTCCCAGGTCACCTCTCTGACTGCACTGTTCTCCGGGGGGTTCCGGCCCCAGGGCCTTTGCACCTGCCTTTCCCACCTCCCAGAGATCTGTCTTTCAGATGAGGGTACCGCCCAATTGTGCTACTCTATTAAGAGTCTGCTAAAATTCTCCTTTTCAGAGAGACTGCCGGGCCCCCTTATTCAGAACCCACACTGTCATGTGTTTTACCATCTATCTCATTTGCTGAAAGGTCAGCTTATCAGGGCAGAGGGGCCCCCTGGACCCCCATTTTCCCAGCGCCTGGCATAGCCTGGCATGAGGCAGGACTCAGGGAGCACTGGGGAGCTGGAGTCAAGCCTGGCTGTGTGTTACTCCAGGGCACGGGTGGCCCGCATAGTGAGGAGCTTACACTTCTTGGGTCAGAAGGTCTGTGTCGCAAATGCTCAGCTCTGGCCAGACAGAGTCTGCAGGGGGACTGGCTTTGCACCAGCAAACTGCGGTCACGGATGCTGACACTTAAATCTCATTATTGTCACGTGTCACCAAATATGACTCTTGATATTTCCAACCACTAAGAAGTGTATAAAGCATCGTTAGCTCAGGAGACCAGCTGGGGGGCCAGGCCTGGGCTTTCTTTCATGCTCTCCTTTCCACGTGGACTTTAAACTCTGCTCGGCTCCAACAAACAGCTGCCCGGTGCGTTTGAGGCGGGTTGTATTAAATGCATTGATTCGTTCAGGAAGGCCGCCAGTTTCATCGAGGGCTTGCACATTTCTGAGCCCCTCCGACCTGCTGGATCTTTTTTTTCCAATTGCTGTTTTCCACAGACGTTTTCCTCCATTGTGTGTTCAGGCATGTTCGTGCACATATGTACCCGGAGCCATGGGTTTCTCGACGTGAACTCTGAACCTGGTCACGTGAGTGACGTTTCCTGTTGCTTAGAATTCCCTTCGCTGATTCCAGTGGATTTTCCCAGCACAGGATCTCGCCCCTGGAAGTGATCTGACTTTCCTTCCTCCTCTTAGTGCCTCGGGTTTCACTGCCTGAGCCAGCTGAGCCGCTGTCCAGTGCTGACGAACGGTGTGGTGGGGCCTCCCTGTCTGGCCCTGGCCCACGGTCAGCGATGACCCTACGGACGCGCTGCCCTGGGTGAGCCCTGGCCCTGGCCTCTGGGTTCCGCTCCTGCTGCTCCAGACACCTCCGGTCACACCTGCTCTTTTCCCAGCCCCCAGAGGTGTGGGCTCTGACCCCTCCCGGCACTGGAGGGCATCCTATCGACGCTGCCTGGGGCCGTGCTCATAGTCTGCAGAAGTGAACACCCTGAGGACCGGGGAGCTGAGGCAATGGATGGCCGCCTCCCCTGCCCTGCACAAGGGAAGACTCTGGGCACAGGCCGCTGCGGGGACCCCACAGATCAGATACAAGGGGTCCTGACCTGGTGACCACTGGCCTCTACTTCCCCATCACTGCTCCCTGGTGAGATAACAGCCCCAGAGCCTCCCGCCTAGGCTCTGCTTCCTGTGGGACCCAGACCAAGGGGGTCCTGGAAGGCAGAAGCTCAGGAAGGGGTTTGGGAGCTGGATCACTCATTGGTCCCAGGGCACTGGGACCCCAGCCTCAGCTTCTCCATGGTTCACAGCCACAGACGGGAGGGCTGCCTGGTGCCGACGGCTCCACAGGGCTCAACTCAGCCTGATTCTGCTCCCCACGCCTTCGCTTTCCAGACCCCAGGCTGAGGTGTCACCCCTCCTGGGCCATGATCTCCCATGAGGTGTGGTGGGCAGAAAATGACCCCCACAAACGCACCCATATCCTGATTCCTGGATCCATGTCTACGTGACCTTACCTGGCATGGGAACTTTGCAGTTGGCGTTAGCTAACAGGTCCTGGGGTGGGGGGTATCAGGGATTGTACGGGTGAGCGCAGTGTTATCACAGGTGTCCCCAGGGACCAGGCGGGTCAGCGTCAAAGAGGAGAAGTGGCAATGGCAGCGTTTCAGAGAGGAGAGGAGGTGCTGGGCTGCTCCTTCGCCGAGGGAGGGGCCGAGGGAGGGAGGGGCCGAGGGAGGGAGGGGCGGGCCGCTGGAGGAGGAGCGCAGGTGCCTCTAGAAGCTGAAAAAGGCAGGAGACAGATGCTCCCAGAGCCTCAGGAGGAACCGCCTTGCCAGCGCCTGGACTTTGGCCCAGCCAGCCCGTTTTGGACTTCTGACCCCCAGAAGTCTCACGAAATACATGGCAGTTGTTTGAAGCCAACACATCGGGACTGTTGTTCTGTAGCAGCTCCAGGAAGCTGATGGGGGGGCAGGGACGAGGGGGGCAAAGCCAATCCTGCATCTCAGCTCCGCCCGATGGGCGCACGTGGTGCTCATACTCACATCCCATTTGCCAAAGCGTGTCATGTGGCCACTCCCGAAGTCCACGGGGTGTGGAAGCACGCCCCCCACCCCCGACACCGGGAGCGGGTGGGGGTGGGAGGGAGCCAGCGGTGTTGGGGAGACCAGCCATCCCAATATTTGGTCTCAAACGTCTGCTTCTCTGATGCATGCCAACACCCCAGCCCCCGGAAGTCTCATCCAGTGCTGGCTTCGCGCTCCGAATCCAGGACCTGGTGAAGCGGGTGCCTGGACGTGGCTCCCTGATGCAGAGACCCCGGTGGTAAAGAGATGAATGGTTGGCCCGCTGGACCCAGCACAGCAGCTGAGCCTGATCCGGACACTCCAGGTTCCAGCTCGCACGCCCTGGAGCCCCTCCGCTGCTGTTGGTTTTTTCTCGTATATTTGTTTATTGAAGTGTAGTCAGCTGTCAATGCTGTGTCAGTTTCTGGTGCACAGCGCACTGCTTCAGTCATACGTGAACGCACATATATTCACGTTCATTTTCTTTTCACCGTAAGTTACTACAAGATATTGAATACAGCTCCCTGTGCTGTACAGTAGGAACTTATTGTTTCGCTGTTGTACGTATAGTAGTCAGTATCTGCAGATCTCGAGCTCCCAATTTATCCCTTCCCACCCCCTTTCCCCCGTCAGTAACCGTAAGTTTGTTTTCTATGTCTGTGAGTCTGTTTGTATTTTGTAAATAAGTTTGTTTGTCTTTTTTTTTTTTAAGATTCCACATGTAAGTGATACAATATGGTATTTTCTTTCTCTTGTTGGCTTACCTCACTTAGAATGTTCACAGCAGCTCTACTTACAATAGCCCAAACATGGAAACAAGCTAAGTGTCCATCGACAGATGACTGGATAAAGAAGATGTGATGTATTTATTCAATGGAATACTACTCAGCCATAAAAACAATAAAATCATGCCATTTGCAGCAACATGGTTGGACCCTCCATGTTTATATCCTCCCTGGCCTCACCTGCGGGATCTTGGGGAAGACCACCTCTTTGGTGTCTGAGGAGCCTTCTCCACTGGCTCCCTGCCTGCAGAGCTGGCACCAAGGGCCAAGTTCCATCCTTAATGGCTGCTCCCGGCTGGCAGCCCACTGACCAGCACTGATGCCTTCAATCTTTCCTGTGTGTTTGGATCCAGCCAAACACCTGTTGCAAAGCCTCCGCACACGCGTCCGCAGAGGTGGCCTCCTCACTGCAGGTTCTCACTGACGCACCTCTGTCCTATCAGCGGTCCTTACAGGTGGCGGGAAGCCCAATTCCCGAACCGGTCTTTGTCTCCGGACCGAGTGTTAATTGGAAGTCTTCCGCTTTCACTCAAGGGAAGGAGCTACGTCTTGGGTCCTGCAGCTGCAGGATTTCTGGATGCCCCTTTGCCGCTTCTTCCCTCCTGTGAACAGACCCTCCTCTCGTGGTACCTTCGATCCAGTGCAGCCGATCAAGGACAGCCCAGGGCTGAGGGCCTGCCTCTGAGCCACTCCCCCGGAGCCCTGTGCTCTCTGGGTCCAGATCTGCCCTCCGGGTGTCACAGGCGTCTGTTTTGGGAACTATGTGGGAACCATGTTGTGACGTAGTCTTCATATTTGCAGCTTCTTACAAGCTTCCTCTCCACCAAAGGCAACATCACAGGCTGTCACTGCCACTGTTCGGGTACCACTTTCTGCCTCTGTCAGCTTTGGCTGCAGGACAGACAAGACCAGCATCTCTGAGGCTCACTACGGCCCTTTGTTTCTTGGTCACAGTCCGTGGGAACCACAGGCCGACTGCTCGTAGTGGGTGGAGGGCAGGAGCCAGAGGGCAGAGCCAACCCAAGCCAGAGCCAGAGTGCGGCACACATCACACGTGCCAACTCGGCCAGCTCCTGAGTCAGGAGTGTGAAGCCCCGACCACGTGGGGCTTGGGAAGGGTGGGAGAAACAGGTAATTATGAACAAAGAATAGAGTCTTCAAAAAGGGTTACATGAAAACACTGTGACATGTTGGGGAGAATACAGGGTTAAATACAATTAAACATACTTCTTCACTGCAGGACTTCTCAGAGCCTTTAATAGGCCAACGTGTTGTGATGCTCCCAAAGTGCGTTCTGGAACAAAGCCTCACCCAAGTACCTTTAATCAGAAACCATCTCTGGGACCCATAGGACTTACTGACCTGTGGCCAAGTCCATCAGGGAGACGCGGCAACGTGTGGTTTTGGAATTGAGCTCAGGCACACCTCTGGGGTGTCGTGGCTTCAGTTCCAGACCACCACAATAAAGTGACCAGCAGAATAAAGCAAGTCACACGGATCTGTGGTTTTCCAGTGCATATCAAAGTCACACTTACACCGTCCTGTAGTCTACTAAACCTGCAGTAGCGTTATGCCTAAAACAACAATGTACTAAAAACACTTTACTGCTAAAACCTACCCAAACAGTTACATTAGTAACATCAAGGGTTGGTGACCTGTGTAACAAACATGACAACAATGGAAAAGTTTGAGATATTTCCAGAATCACCTAAGTGTGACTATGGAGACAAGGAGCGAGCAGTTGCTGTGGGAAAAATGGCACGGATGGACTTGGCGTTGAGCAGCGATGTGGGGTCACCAGCGACCTCCAGTCTGTGAAAGATGCAGGACGTGTGAAGTGCGGTCAAGCCCGGGGTGCCCGTTCCCAGCCGCTGACACGGTCACATGTGAATCCCTGGCGCAGCTCCGGTTCGCAGGACCTGAAGCCAGGGGAGACAGGTGGAACTTAGAGCCGTTTTATTGCCTACAGGAGCTGTGGTCCTGCACCCCGGGGAAGATGAGGCGAATCCAAGTTCCAAGAAGCTGGGTGAGGGGCTGCAATGGGGCTGAGCGATGCCACGATGGTGTCAGGTGTCCATCGCATGGGCTCAGAAGATGCTCCCGTGTTTCCAGAGGAGCAGTGACAAGTACACGGCCAGCTGTGGCTGCAGGAATAGCCACGCCCAGCATCTCGGTGGCTCATGAGAGCCATTCATTTCTTGGCTGTATCACTCGGGGACTGAGGTTGACTGCAGCTCAGCTGGGCTCGCTGGTCTGGACCAGCTCACTTCCAGGAACGAGGCCAGCCCCGGTCTGAGCAGGAGTGGCCAACTTCCCCAGGGGCGCTGAGTGATGACCAGATTTAAACCCACGGGCTTGGACTCTGAGAGCGACCCTTTTTAGGTCTGGAGTCCACTTCGTGGTGGCTATAAAAAGCTTGGCCAAGTGGATCATGAGAAAGGTCACTGAGGGGTGGGCGAGCCATCAGTCCCTGGGGAGTGACCATCCCTGTCCCCTTGGAGAACAGCGCTATGACCCAGTAAAGCAAAAGTAGCCATGGTTTGTTGTTAAATTTGGAAATAATCTCTCCCTATTTGGTATTTTAAGTACTTGCAATTATAAGAGAATTTGGCCAGATTGTCCAGCAGACCAGCCTGGTGCTTCTCCTTGAGAATTTTTAGTAATCGGTTCAGGTTTGTGGTTTAAAGTTGAATGACATAGCTAACTTTACTAAGTGAGAACAGGACTGGAATTTTAAGGGAAGTTAAAGATTTTTCTTTATTGCTTTAATTCGTTGGAATTATAAGGGTTCTTTAACAAGTGCTTGGGGCAGGTTTGTTTTATCAGAAAATGGATGTATTTTAAAAGGAAATACAATGTGTTCCTTTATCAGTGTCTAACATGTTTACAGGCAGTGCTCCAGCACATCTTCCAGGCCTTGGGACTTGAAAAGAGCCTGGTGTTACGCGATGCTGAGACCCAGGGGCCCTGGAAAGCGGGGCTGCCTGGCCCCGGCCGAGTCTGCTGGCCGTCCTGTGGCTGCAGCACTGCTGGGAAGGCCCGTCCATTGCCTCCCCACAGCCCCGGGGACGAGGCCCACACTCCCCACGAGGGCAGCGCGCTCTCCCCTCTGGCCTCGGCCTGCTACGGTGGCTCTGACCTTGACCCCAAAGCACTGCGGCGCGCCAGCGTCATCGGAGCGCTTTTCTTCTCGGACGCAGGCAAAACCTCTTGACCTGGTCTAGGCAGGTGGGGCGTGCAGGTCCGGCTTTTCTGGGCGCCTCCCCCTACCTGGTGTTGCAGAAGGTTCCAGGCCCTTCCTGGCTCAGAGCTGGGCGAGGGAGGAGGGTCTGGGCTGGGGCTGCCCGTGCTGCTGCCCCTGCTCTGACGGCCTTTGGGTGCTGACTGGGGGCCTTGCAAGCACCCCCCTAACTGCCCTGCAGAGACCCCCTCCTTCCGTGGGTCCTAGGGCAGAGCAGGCACCCCTGTGCCAGGGGCCTGGCCTCCACCAGCTCCCGCCCCACGAGCCCTGCCTCTCGCCTCCTCCCCGGGAAGCCCTGAGCTTCGCAGGGCTCCGGAAACACGGAAGCCCTTTGCGCACACGTGCGTATGTGTATGCATGTGCCTCAGTGTGTGTGCTGTGTGTCTGCATGTAAGTACGTGGGCTGCGTTTGTGTGTCTGTGAGCATGTGTGCATGCGTGCAGGTGTGTGCACACGTGCACCCATGTATACACGTTCATGCATGTGCTTGTGCACACGTGTGTATGGTGTGCATTTGAGCGTGGGCATAGATGTATGTGGGTGCATACGTGCGCTTGTATCCATGTGTGTATGAATGTGTGTGCGCTGTGCACGAGTACACGTGTGCGCACGTGTGTGCATGTTGTACCTGTGTGTGCAGGTCCCCAAGCTGTTTGGGAGAGCTGACACCTGCCTCGACCCCAGGGGGCTCCGTTTTCCCCTTGTGGGTGTGGCCGTAAGGTCATGGCCAGTTGAGAGGCTCCAACAAATCGCTGTGGGAGGTTTCCTGGGTGTGAAGGGGGGGTGGGCCCAGTGCCGTCCTGGCCCCGACTCCATGTGCGCAGGCGGGGCTGGAGGGCCAGGACAGGGGTCTGGGGACCAGGGAATGGGTCCCAGGAATAAGGAGCTTTGGGACCGGGCTTTGGGGTCTGGGGTCTGGGGGCTGGGGGCTGGGCAGACAAGGGATTGGGGCTGCAGGTCAGGAGCTGGGGGCTGGGGGTCAGGGGGCCTGCGGGGATGCGAGCCCACCCTCCCAGCGGGCCAGGCCTCTGGGAGGGGCGGGGGGAGCTCAGTCTTGGATGCTCAGTCCTGGCCCGAGCCCCAGCTAGTGTCCTGCAGCAGCGCCCCTCCCACCTCGCCAAGCGGCAGCCCAGTGGACAGACGTGGCCCAGGTTTGCCGGCAGGACAGATAAACAGTCGGCCTGCTGTTTATTTTTGCTGAGACTGCCAGCCCCTCTCCCCGGGGCCAGGGGAGTCACCAGGGATGCGATGTAAGAAGTTCTTCATCTGCCTGGGACGTGGGTCCTGCTGGGCCTGGTGCCCTGGTGGGGGCGTCAGCACGGGACGTAGGACCTGGAACCTCTGATCCGGGCTCGGGGTTCAGCTCCAGGGAGCAGTAGGGTCAGGCCCAGGGGCCAGGGAAGGACTGCTGGCCTCTGGTGGCTTCTGGGCTTGGGGGCAGCACTGGACACTGGTAGGTGCTGGAGTCAGGCCTTGGATGCAGAGCCGCTTCAGCAAGGGCTTGGGAGGCGCCGGGGGAGGGGACTGGGGTGGGGGCTGGGGGCCGGGAGGACGGCTGACACGCAGGGAGGCGGGGCCAGGGGCCGGTTTGGGCAGAGGCCCGGCAACCGGCAGGGAGGAGGCCCAGGGCCTGGCTCCCCTTCACCCGCAGTTGGCGCCCTCATGCACTGTCCGGCCCCACTTGGGCCTCCGGCCCTGCCCGCAGCTGCTTGCCCGATGAGGTCTTGTGGGTGGGAGAGTGGCATCTGGGCCCCACTAGCTGAGGTCCACTGCAGCTCTGCCTCCTCCTTGTCACCAGTCACCTCCCCTCGAGTGCCCCAGACCACCAACCCCCAGATCAATGCCCCAAAGAGGGAAGAGGTCCTGACATGGCCAGCGGGTGAGTCGGTGCCTCCCCTCAGTCTCTCCGCCTGGGCAGGTGGAGGGTGACTCGATGGCCGTGGTGCCTTGTAAGGGTCTCCCTGCCCAGGGGGGAGGGGCCTCTGGAGAGAGGGGCCCCACCCAAGCAAGCCTCACCCCTGGATCGCTGTGTGTCCCCTCGGGTTCCTTCCCCATGAAACTGTCCAATGATGCCCCCTCGAGGCCTTCCCCCAGGACGGCTCAGCCTGCCCTGCTCACGGCAAGTGCCCCATAGACGCCGGCTCTGCCCATGGTGGTCAGCACTGGGCCTTGAGGCACCGCCTCTGCAGCTCTGGCCCGCTGGAGGGGGCTGCCTTCTGGGCTCCATGGTCCAAGGCCTGCGCCGCCCCAAGGTGGTCATTGCACACAGGTGCCAGCAGAGGGGGGCCGCGCTCCACGCACAGCGCGGCCCTTCCTGCAGAGGCTTCCCAGGGTGTGTGTGGGAGGGAGGGAGGGTGGAGATGGCCTCGGACACACAAAGGCAGGGGCTGGGGTGGGGGGGGCTCTGCCATCTGCAGAGACTGGGAGTCGGGGGCTCTGGACCTGGTCTCTGAAATGTCACCGTGAACAGAGAGGGGTGGGGGTGGGAGGCTGCTGGCCACAAGCCCTCCTGGGTGGGTCTGCCCGCCGAGCACCTGCGCTTGGCCCGAGGGGCCTTGGTCTGGTGGACAGTGGACAGAAAGTCGTCTGGCCACCCCAGGCAGCTCCGAGGCACAGGCAAGGGGCTTGCTCGGGGCCACACAGCCTGCAGCTCATACAGGCCTTGGTGGAGACCAAGATGGCAGCCCTTCCAGGCTCTAACCATGGCGGGTGTTCCGGGGATGGGAGAGGGGTTCTCACTACTAACCCCGCAGAGATGGATTCTCTGCACCATTTGCTCTTATCACACAGGTATCGATTCCACGGGACCTGGCGCTAGCAGCGCGGGACCCGGCTCTGGCAGCACGGGACCCGGCTCTGGCAGCGTAGGCCCGGGGTTGGGTGGGATGCCGGTCTCCACACTCGCTGTGGCCGGCCCGATGTGGTCTGTGAGCGCCACCTCGCGGACAACGGGCTGGAGGAGGCCCCACAGACCAGAGAGAAGGGCGCCCAGCCCGTCTGCTGAAAGCTGGCCTCCCCAGGGCAGAAGAGCCCGTGTAGATGGCGGGGCTCTGAGACCTCAGGGACGCGATGCAGGGCCTGCCGCCTGCCCCTGGCCGGGGGCGTGAGTGCCTCCGTCCCCCAAGACAAGCCAAGACTGGAGCGAGCTGGCCAGGATGCCCCCAGATGAGCAAAAATGGGCGTCCCTTCCCCATTCAGGGCAGGGATTTTTAGAAATCATTATGGCAACTGCCTTACAAATGTTTGGACCCAGCGCCCCTACTGCTGGGAATCCATGCAAAGGAAATAATGTGGAACAGTGAGAGGGCCTGGAGAACCTTGACGCCCACCGCAGGCTGTTTATGACGCCAAGAATGCCCGGCACTGGAGGAGCGGCCCAAAGCTTGCTGTGTACTCATAACACGGAATTCTACCCAGCTAACAAACTGAGTCATACGAAGAGGGAAAAACAGGATGTGTGTACTGCGTCCCTGTGGCTGCTGTAACAAATTTACCACAAATCTAGTGCCTTAAAGCAACACAAACTTGTGATCTTAGAATTCAGGGAGCCAGAGGGCTGAAGGTGTGGACAAACCTGGTTCCTTCTGGAGGTGCCAGGCGAGCATCCGTTTCCTGCCTTTTCAGCTTCTGGAGGCACTTGCATCCTTGGCTCGTGGCCCCGTCCTCCCTCCTCAAAGCCGGCATCCCAGCTTCCCAGCATCCCAGCATCCCAGCATCTCAGCATCCCAGCTTCCCGGCACCCTCCAGTCATTCTCTCTGACCACTGCCTCCATCCTTACATCGCCTTCTCTGTCTCTGTCTGTGTCCTGTGATCACATTAGGCCCCATCCAGTTAATTCAAGGTAACCCCACCCCCTGCCATCTCAAGGTCCTTAACTTCATCCCGTCTGTAAAGCCCTTTTGCCAGGCGTGATGGTTAATTTCATGTGCCAGTCTAGCCGGGCCATGGGGCGCCCAGACACATGATCGAAAGTGAATCTGGGGGTGTCTGTGAGCATGTGTCTGGATGGGAGCAGTAGTTCAGTTGGCTGACAGAGCCAAGCAGACCGCCCTCCTTAACGGGAGTGTCCCAGCCAATCAGCCGAGGCCTGAACAGAAGAGGAATGCTGGGCCTCCCCCAGGCAGAGGGCGCGCCTGTGGCCTTCCGGCCTTCGACCTGGGACATCGGTTTCTCCTTCCTGCAGGCTCTTCCTGGGCCTCGAGCCTGCTGGGCTTTGGACCAGAACTCACAGCCCTGGTCCTCCTGGGTCCCCAGTTTGCAGACCTTGGGGCTTGTCATCACCGAGTGAGCAAAGCCCTTACGATGCATCTCTTTCCACATGCGCGTCCTATTGGCTCATTCTTGCTAGAGACACCTGAGTAATTCGCCATCTGAGTTGACACATTCCCAGGTCTGAGGGTGAGGACGTTGCTGAGCTGACCATGTGAGGACACGGTCGTCATGGTTACGTGAGAAAATGCGGGAACCAGGCTGAAGACATGCCTCTGCGGGCACTGGGACTGCACCTCACTGTCTCCCTTCTTTCGACGTTTCTGGGGTTTTCGGTCTTTCTGTCTTAATAGGAAAACTGAATGCAGGTGGGGCCAAGGGGGCTTCCCAGCCAAGGGGGAAGCAGATGCCGGGATGGCCCGGGGGGCCAGCCGTGGGTGTGGGGCTGCCCCCGGGGGCACCCAGCTCGCTACGAGCCCCCACAGAACCTGCCCCCAGGTCTTGTGTCAGGACCCTCTGAAGTCACCGTGGCTTGTTCTGCCACGGAGTGTCCCAGTGGGCGCAGGCAGGGGATGGGCGAGGACGCTGCCCCTGCCGGGTCCCTGGGAGAGGAAGCTGGCCGGCCTGCCTGGGCGCAGGGGCTCCCGCGTGTCTGAGCTCCCCGTCTGGGGGCCGGGGCAGCATGTGTGGTGGGGCCTTTCCTGGGGAGGGGATGTCTCTGGTTCACTGGTGACTCCAGCTGCCTTCACTAACTCAAGCCACTGGCCTGGGGGCAGCTCGGCCTCCCTTGCCAGCCCTCTGGGGCCGAGCGTTGCCATAACAAATACCGCAGACCAGCTGGCTTCCACAGAGCCTGGTTCTCCCTCAGTCCTGGAGGCTGGACGTCTGAGGTCAGGTGTCTTGGGCTGGTTCCTCCTGAGGCCTCTCTCCTCATGTGCAGAAGCTGTCTTGTCCCCGTGTCCTCCCTGCCCCAACCGGAGCACTCCCTTTTGCAGGCCCACGTGCCAAAGGGCAGGCTAGAGAGGCCCAGCGAGCACTGGGGCATTTGCTATGGGGGTCGAGTGAGAGGTCTCTGCAGAATTCCCAGCCCTTCCAGGGCCGAAAGGGTCTGTTCACTGCTTCGTGCTGGTGCTCAGGTTTGTTGAGAATCCCCGCGTCTTGGGCCAGTTTTCCCTCTGCAAGCCCCCTTCCGGTGGCCTGGGGTGAGGAGTTCTCTCCCCTGTGATGGACAGGCTGAGTCTGGGTGGGAGTGAGGTGCGCAGATTCGCTGCGCTGCGCTGAGTGTGTGCCTGCGTGCCCAGGAGTTTTACCATGTGCAGACCCCATGGAGCGGAGTAGGCACTCAGCCAGATGCTGCTTGCAGGCCTTTCAGGGCTGTTTTGGGGATGTATCAGGGTGTCACGAGGCTGGGGACACATGCCCACGTAACCAGCGTGTGAGGACCACACGGTCGCAGGGAACGAGGTGGGACTGGCTCCCGGCAGCAGGCGGGCAGGCTTCTCTCTGACTCCCTGGCTGCGCCCCGTCCTCGTGCAGGTGGATGTCCTCTCCAGGAGCCAGAGCTGCTGCCACGCGCCCTCTAACTAGCCTGGATTTGAGACTGTGCCCTCAGCTTACCCAAGCCCTGTCCTACTGGGATTAGCGACCACTTTGAGGAAAAGTTCCTCTGATCCCCTATTACCCAGGCCGTCCACACTGCCTGGAGTCTGTTGCAGCACTGACTTCGATTAAGGCGGTGTAGACTGGACTTGTGTCCACCCCTCTCTTAGGTCAGCTGGGGAGACCCTTGGGCCCACCCTTGAGGAGCTGCGGGGGCCTGGGGTTGGGGACCCAGGCCTGAGCTGAGGGAGGGATGGTGGAGGCTGGCCGTGGCTCCCCAACTGGCCAGAAGGGTGGTTCGGGCTTTAGGGTGCTAGAGTTGGGGCCCCTAGTTGGAGCCCCACTGAGGCAAGTAAGCTCCCCCAAGTCAGTCCGCCTGCTGGTGACTTTCACCCTGTCCCCTGCTGGTCCAGCTCAGGGACCGCGGCACCATCCCTACCCAGGCTGGCCCCAGGGCCCCCAAGAAGGATACACTGAACTCCCACCTTGTTCCCTCCGGGAACACCCACGTTAATTCTGGTCGAGTGGCGTCCTGGGGACAAAGGATGCCCTCTCGTGATGGTTCCCCCTCCTGAGATGGAGGAAGGGGCACCGCAACTTGCTGGCTCTGGAGGAAGGGGTGCGGGACGGGAGGGAGGGGAGGGAGGGGAAGAGGGGTGCAGGAGGGGAGGGGTGGGAGGGATCCCGGAGGGCCGGGTACTCCACTGCCGCGCGTGTTCCCTGTCGAGTGCTTCTTGTGAGCCTGGCGCTGGAGTGGAAGTTCCTTCTTCAGTCTCACCGCGGTCCATCCAGCTTTCCCCAGCCTGAATGAAAGGAGAGCCCGGCTCCGTCCACCCTCCCCTGGACCCCCATGACGGACCCCAAGGACATCACACCTTGGCATCAGTGCTTAGGGGCCCAGGTGGCCCAAAGTGTCAGACGTGGCTCCAGGGACCCTGTAAGGGACGTGCCCCCGGGGCAGTGAGAACACGAGGCCCCGATCGGGGGTGGGGGAGCCACTCGAGGTCACCCTCTGGGTCACCAGGGCCTCAGCCAGACTCACTGCTCCCCTCTCGGAGGCTGGGAGTGAGCTTCCGTGCGGTTAGCTGGTCTCTCTCCCAACATCCAGCCGCGCTCGGGTCCCTGGGGGCTGGAGCAGACATCTGGGCGGGGGTGGGGTTCGGGACGGGCACCGTCACAGGGGTTCCTCCTAATGAGCAGCACGTGTGCGTCCCGGCTGGCTTCCTGCGCATTCTGCACGCGCCCAGAGGACTGATATTTTCTGGCGACGGAAGAACTTGGCCCCTTTCCCCGTGTGCTTGCCACGGGGGTCCCCACCCCGGCAGCTAGGGTCTTGGCATCAGACTTTGCCAGAAACAGCCAGGGAGGCGCGGTGCCCGCCCTTTGGGGGTTTGCATCCAAATTTGGGTGGAAACGCAGGAGTGGGAGCGACGGCGTGGACGGAGAGGTGCCTGATGTAGGAGCCGTTAACCACCAGGTAACAGGTTTGATTAATTTTGTGCCTAGAGGGTTTTTTTTCTTTTCCCAAAGAATCAGAGAAAACAAAATATTTTTCTAATTAAATAAATCTACGGTGCACGCTAATGGAGCCTGTCTGTGGGTTTGTGACAGGGCAGGGGGAGACGTGGAATAATGATTTTATTTTTTCATTAAATAGAATTATAGGCAGTTACTCAAAGCAACGCTGAGCCTAATTGAAAGAAACCCATTTCTTCTTAATTTACTTTCACGGTTTTGGATGATAAAAGAGTGTGTTCGTTGGAAAATTAAATAAAAAACACACCACGAGGAAAGGGGTCTCTTTACGTGCATCACTTGTCCCTTCCAGCTTTAAGTAACGGTCAGCAGCCTCGGGTGAGAGTCGGGCAGACCTGCGGCTCGGGGATTCCGTCCGGGGTCTCGGGGTTGGAGGAAGCCCTGCGGGTCACAGCTGCCCTCTGGGGGACACCCAGCACACAGGGTCCCACAAGGCACAGACTGCCCGGTGTCTGCCCTGGCCCCCTTCCCTTCGACTTCCATGGAGTCTGGACCCCCCTCCAGAAAGGATTTCTGTTCATCAGAATCCTCGAGAGTTGGCCAGATGGGAAGTTCAAGGCCATCGAGGTCACCAGTCAGTCTTGCCTGGGGGTCTGTGCACCTTGGGGTCAGCACCATCTCTGCCCCGTTCCCTTGGAAGGCTCCGCCTCTAGGGTCTGCGCTGACCAGGTGCCTCCACTGTCTTCATCAGTTCTCACTGCTGGTCCCACTGCCTGCTGCACCACTTCCTCCAGGAAGCCCTCCCTGACCAGCCCCTCCCCACTGCTCGTCCTGCTGTGCCTAGCTCTGTGTTCACCCCCACCACAGGAAGTGAACGAAGATGCAGCTCTTGGTGTACGTACTGAGCTCCTACTGTGTACGGGAAAGCCTTATGAGGTCAGGGTGGGGGGTGCTGCACGGCCTGCCTTGGTGGCCCAGGACATCTGGCAAGGTGCTTTGGAGTTTCCGTGATGCCAGGAGCATCCTGTATCTGCGCTGCCTGGAAGGGTGGCCGCTGGCCACGTGTGGCTGTTGAGCATTTGCCATGTAGTTTATGTGATCCAGGAGCTGCATTTCACTTTTTATTTGTTTTAATTAATTTAAACTAAAATCACCACATCTGGCTAGTGGCCACTGTATCACACCATAGTCTCTGAAATCCTGGCGGTGTCCTCACAAGTTAGATACAATCTTCTGACACAGAGAGGTGGCCCCAGTGTCTCTAACACACACTTCCCTTCCTTGCCCAGTTTTGGGGGCAAACAGCATTTCTTGGGTCAGAGACATATATAGTCAGACAAGCGTGAGGATATTTATTTTTAATTGAATTATATTTTTAAAAACATAATGCAAAGTTCAGAATGCACACCAGTCTCCAGTACGAAGCGAGGTCTCCCCGCCCCCAGCCGGCTGCCGGCTGCCCCCGCCTCGTCGGAGCCCCCTCCCCCACAGCTACTTCCCTTTCACCCCTGGAGTTGCAGCGAGGCTCCGTGGAGGGCAGGGACCTCCTGCGCTCCACTGCGGAGCTGCCAGGGACACCACGCCAACCAGAGCCTCCATCCCGGCGCCCCGTGGGGCTTTTCCAGGCGAGGACCCAGCCAAGGCTGCAGCCTCAGGGCACCCAGGATGGACAGATGCCACAGACCGAGGGCCTTACCAGAGTTTCTCTGGGCATTTCTGGCTGTGAGCTCCCGAGACATGGAGCCCCGCGAGGGCTGACCGGAGGCCAAGGGCGCTCGGGGTGAAGCGCTGCTGGGGCAGCCCCTGGGCACCTGCCTCCCAGACCCCTTCCCCCGAGCCTGCCCTGCCCCTCCTGGCTCCGGCCCTCGAAGGCCTGGTCCCGGGGCTGGCAGCAGGTCGGGGGCTAAGAGCCGGGCCAGGCGGTCTCCTCCGGGTGCGGTCACTCCGCGTGGCGCCACTTTGCTGAGGGATCCGTTTCCACTCACCACTTCCCCTACACTTCGCACTGCTTCCCAGGAAGGGCCCAGTGGCCGCAGAGCATGGTTTCCGGCTGCGGAGCCTTCCAGAACCGCGCCTCACGCCGGCGCGCCCCCTCCAGCCTGCGCTTCGGGCTGAGCCCCAGGGCCAAGCTGCTCCCGTGCCCCAGGGCGGCCTGAGCTCCCCCCGGGGGGCGGGCGCGGGGTCCGCACTGCAGCCACCTGCTCTCCTGGGACCCGGCCGAAGGGGCCCCGGTGGGCCTGCCTGGGTCGGGGCGGCCTTGAGTCTCGCCCAGGCCCCGGCAGGGCAGACGCTTCCCAGGCGCCCCTCGCCCCGGCTGCTCGCGCCCCCGGACACCGGTCAGCCGCCGCCGCCGCCGCCGCCGCGAGCCCGCCCGGTGCTGGGCCCCGAGGCCGGGCGCGGGCGTGCGGGCGCGGCGAGCCTGCGTTCTGGCCTCTTTCTGGGGGAAGCCGAAGAACTCGGGGCTGCCCCTGCCCACGGTTCTGTCTCCCACACGGGAGTTGGGGCATCGGCCAGGTTTCACCTCGAACACCGGGTCTGAACACACCACACTCCACACTGACATCGGCCCCTGGTCGGGAGGGTTCCGGCTGGGTTCTCAGCAGCGAGACACGTGGTGATCGATTAGTGATGCCTGCTCGCGCGAACGATTAGTGACGCCTGCGCATGGTGATCGATTAGTGATGCCTGCACGGGTTGGGGCTGCACAGTCCACTGCGCCCCGTCGGGGCTCGCCCGGCTTCCTGAGCTGGTGAGTGTGGGAGCCACGGGGACGGCCCTGTCCCGGGCCGGGTCACCAGGGCTTTCCGGCACCAACAGCGTCTTCCCAGGAGCGCTGGTTGATTTCACGGACCCCACCGCAGCCCGGACGGGCACCTTGTGTGAGTACATGGGGCACGGGGCGCGGGGTGTCACAGGCGGCGGGACCGCCCTGCAGAGAACGGGGAGCCGCCCTCGGTGTCGGGTGTGGAGGCGGCGGGAGACGCTGCAGTCGCTGGCTGGTGGGCGCTTGGGCGGCGTCCGGCTGCCCGAGCTGAAGTGTGGGCTGCAGCTCTGCGCCTGGCCTGGCCTGGCCTGGGGGCTCTGTGCCCCTAGTTCCCCGGGGAGGGGGCGGGGCGGCCAGTGCCCTGCCCTTCCACCCGCCCCGCCCTGCTGGGCCCAGGCTTCCGCGGGGTGGGGCGCGGGCCTCCCGCCCTCTGGGCCGCACACCCGTGAAGGCGGTGAGAAGGGCCCCGGGACCCACGGGCGGCTCCACGGGAGAGAGGTGAGGAGGGCTTCGGGGGCCCTGGTGCACCGGCCTCGTCGCCGCATCCCCCCGGTGGCCCCCAGCGCTGGGCTGAAGCTGACCCTGCAGGAACTCCGCGGGGCAGTTAGGGCCTGAGGCCGGCCGACCGGCCCAGGAGGCTGGCCGGGGGCGTGATGAATGGGGCAGCTGCTCTGCCCGGCGTGACAAACGTCCCTCTCACTCGCAGGCTCACTTTGGAACTCTCTAATACTCCTCGAAGGTGAAGTCCCATTTTTCCCCTGTAATCACAGTATTAAACTTTAATATCCAGTATTAATAAAACATACTCTCTCTAATAGGGCCAGCCGAGGCAGGGAGCAGGCGAGTGTCAGCATAGTCCCCGGGTGACCGTCTTTAACGCTCCCCCTGGGGGCCGGGTCCTGGGGGGGCAGCGCCGAGGGCGGGAGCAGCATGACGTGTCTCCTGACCGCCCCCACCCCGCCCCGCGGCGCCGGGTCTCCCCCTCGACACAGACGGGGCTTCCCGGAGTGGCCGGGCCGGGCGCCTGGGCTCCCGGGGCCCACGCGAGGCCCTCTGCTGTGGTGGGACTCGGGTCACCGGGAGGGTCTGTGTGCCACCAGCAAGAGCATTCTTGCCACCTGGGAAGTCTCGTTCCTCCCAGACAGACTTCATTGTTCGTTGTTTCCCGTTGTTTTGAGGTGGAAGTCGCCTGTCACACACTTCGCAGCACGCCAGGCGGGATGTTGGCAGAGCTGACCCTCGTTCCTCGCAGAGTCTGTATTTGCACAGCTGCCTCCAGGCGAGCGGTTATTTGGGCCCCCAGTCAAGCCTGTGGCACTTCTGTGTCACTCCAGACACGTGTGGAGCTGGGAAACCATTGTCGCTTGTCACGTGTCCTGGCTGAGCCTCAGCTCCACTGGGGACAAGGGTCCTCCCTGTGGGCTATTTAGTGCCAGGTTTTCCACATTTTCGTGCTTTCCATTGGCAATTTTGCTGTTGAAAGTGGCTTCGACCTGGCTGGGGCGCCGTGCGGCCTCGTGCGGGCTGACTGTGTGCAGACACGCGGAGGGACGCCGACCTGGCTGCCACCCTGTGCACCAGTCGGGCAGAGCATGAGTGGGAGTGGGCCCTGTGACCCACCAACCTCCCTCCTCTGGCAGGTCAGTTCTGCCTGGAGACCAGGGGCTGGTTGGGTGAGGGTCAGGCCCTTTCCTCCGCCACAGCGGAGCCAGGAGGAGGGTCATGCCCTTGCCCCACCTGTCCTGGGCCCAGAGAGCGAGGGGGCAGGCAGGGCCCTCAGGGTCTGCAGGTGGGCAGTAGACTGGGGTGGGGTTTGAGCCCTGCTGCCCCTGCGGCCCCCAAGCCGTGAGGTTTAAGGCACTGATGGAGGCTGAGAGCAGCCAGGAAGTCGGAGACAAAGAGGCTTTACCAGGAGGAGTGGCTGGTGCAGGACAGGAAACCTTCACGGAAAATCTGGATGCGGCTCTCCTGTTCCCTGGAGGGCACGCAGCGGGAGAAGAGAATGGGGGCTTTGTGTGTGCTGCCCCCTCCCAGAGCCAGGGGCCTCCCTGCCCTGGCAGCACGTGGCCCTGCCTGCATTCCACCACTTGGAGCCTTCCAGAAGCTTGGCCGCCTTCTGGCCAGAGCCTGGCTGTGTGGTTGGGGCACGAGGCTCCGGGAACCCCAGGGGCTGTGGATTCCAAGATTGTGGATTTGGAGACCAGGTTTCAAGGCTGTGCCCTGGGGCTCCTGCGTGGTGGGTGGGTGGGGAGGGGGTAGGGATGTCCAGTCCCCAGGAGCCATTCAGAATCAAGCTGGAGCCCCAGGAACCTGTAAGGTCACCTGGAGAAAATAACGGGCGCTTCCGAGGAAGGTGTCAGCTGCCCGGTCCCTTGAATTTCACTGTGGGGCGTGAAACACCACGTGAGAGGTAATTTCGGGCTCTTGTTCAGACCAGGGTCCGTCGGCTGCAGCCCCACACCTGGCTGGCTGCGCCTCCCAGCCTGGGCCCCGTTCTGCCACCCTGGGCCCTGCATATCAGAACCACGCGGTCCTGAAAGCCCGTCCTCTCCCCTCTGCCCCTGCCCCTCCCCGGCACCGCCGGCCGTCCCCTTCTCCCCTGGCCTCAGACCAGAGGATGTGTGGTCCCCGGTGGCCTGCAGAGCTCTTCAGGCAGCCTGGTGGTTTCGGATGAAAAAGTGGTGAAGCAGAAAGGTTCCCATACATTCACTAATGTGAAATTTAAGATTAATTGTGATTTCCACAGAAATCCCATTATGCAAATCATAACCATTTCCTTCTGAAGGTCTGCGTAGGCCGGCAGCACCCTGAGATCCATCTCCCCGCCCCCAGGGCGTTATCTGTTATGTCACACGTGGGGGCGTGGAGCCCTCCAAGACTTTGCCTCTCTTCCAAAAAAAGCCCAGGGGCTTCTGGGGAAATGCAGTTGTGCGTTTTTTTTTTTTTCCCCTCTTCTTTCCTCAGAACAACTGCAAAATGCTTTTCAGGTTTAAGTGGAAGAGTTTTATCGCTCAAGGCTGAGAAGAGGTGAAAACGCTCCAAACCGCAGAAAGCAAGCAGGCTGGCCCGCCACCGCGGGCTGCCTCCCCGGTGCAAGGCCGGTCTGGCCGGCCGGGCGGCTCTTCGAGGCCGCTGCGGGGCAGGGCTGAGTTGGTGCCCCGGGGACCAGGAGTGCTTCTAACCCTGTGTTCTGTTGTGACTGGACATTCAGGGCAGGAGGGACAGCTCCTTCCATAGCACTGTTTCAGGACTGCCTTTGCAGGACCAGCAGGGTCGTGCGCCCCGCAGAGGCCCCACACGTTGGTTTATGCGCAGGGAGGGGGCAGGCAGCCTCTGCCGGTCTCAGTGCAGAGCCGAAGGCACGGCTGAAAAGGCTGGACGTGGCCCGCGTGGCCATGAGCACGTATCTCTCTGATGCGCCACCCAGAGGTGCACGCACACGGCACGGGCTCCTCTGCACCGGGGGTGCCGCCCTCTCTGTGTAGTGACACCGATGGCGACAAATCTGATTCCCGTGGCCCCAGCGTGGGGCGTGGGGGCTACGCCGAGTGCCATGCGCGCCTGTCACTTCTTCACGTTCCTCCCCGAAGCAGCCGCTGCCTCGACCTCCGGCAGCACACATGGGTTTTGCCGAGTCGATGGAAGTGATCAATAAACGACCAATAATGACAATAGAAAAGAGTTTCATTTGAGCCAAACTGAGGACTCCAGCCGGAAGCCCGCTTCCCAGGCGACTCTGAGAACCTGCCCTGGAGCAGCAGGGTTTCCAGCACAGTTTTATGTCTGGTCAGAGCAGAGCATTAAACACGTCAGGGGTACATTCCTTCAAGTTTCCGAAACCGAGAGCAGCCTGGCATGTGCAGCGTGTGCAGCATGGCCCCGGCACCTGGGGAGGGGGGCTCGTCATCAGAGGGGGGCCAGCACTGGCGTCCCGGGGAGAGGGCCGTTTTATTTTTATTTTTAACACGGACATTCTTTTTTTCTGGTCACTGTGCCGTTTCTTTAATGATTAAAGCAGGTGGACAGTGTATGTTTGATGGGCCACAAGCAGGCTGTTTTAGTCAGCACCAAAGTCAAGTGAACTCGTGGATAAGCCAGATGACTTCCCTGTATGCCAGCACGGGATCATTTCTTTCATTGCCTCTTTCTGAACTTCACGTATGTGGAGTCGCACGCGTGGCCTCCTTTGTGCCTGGCGCCTTCCGCTCAGGGGCACGTCAGTGAGGTTCCCCCGTGACTCGTGGGGCTGTGATTTGGGGCCCCTCTTGCTGTGATAGCCCCCATCCTAGAGTTGCCACTGTCTTTGTCCGTCCGGGGCCAGCGGACACGTGGACCGCGCCTGCCTTGGGCCGCCGCTCGTGGCACGCCCTTGAACCCTGTTGCCCGTGTCTTTTGGTGAATGTGTTCACCACCCCACTGAGTGTCCACGCCGTGGAGCGGCTCTGCTGGGTTGTAAGTTACAGATAGGATCAGCTTCAGTAAACACCCCTGCTCGGTTTTCCAAAGCTGCACGGTTTAGATTCTCACCAGGAGTGTATGAGAGTTCTAGGTGCTTCACAGTCTTACCGCGCTGGGTGTTGTCAGTCTGCAACCTTAGCCATTTGGGAAGGTGTCGGGGGGCAGCCTCGTGGCTTTGATTGCATTTCCCTGATGAGTAATGACATTTCAGGGCATTCTTTCCTCCAGATGCTCATAGGGTAATTTTGTGAGGTGCCCGTTCAAATCTTTTACCTATTTCTGGATTATTGGGTGTCTTTTTAATTTCAAATTATTCACATTCTTTATACTCTTTTTTAAAAATTGAAGTCTAGTCAGTTTACAGTGTTGTGTTAATTTCTGGTGCACAGCATCATGTTTCAGTCACACATGTACGGACATAGATTCCTTTTCATGTTCTTTTTTATTATAGGTTACTGCAAGATACTGAATATAGTTCCATGTAGAAATGTGTTGTTTATCTATTTTTATATATGGCAGTTAATATCTGCACATCTCAATTTATCTCACAAACCAGTTTATCTCTTCCCACCCCCTTTCCCTGTTGGTAACCATGTTTGTTTTTTGTGACTCTGTTTGTCTTGTAAATAAGTTCATTTGTGTCTTTTTTTTTTTTTTTTTTTTTTTTTTACGATTCCACATATGAGTGCTAGTATATGGTATTTTTTTCTCTTTCTGGCTTATTTCACTTAGAATAACGATCTCCTGGTCCATCCATGTTGCTGCAAGTGGCATTATTTTATTCTTTTTTTTTATGGCTGAGTCGTGTTCATTGTATAAATATCCCACAGCTTCTTTATCCAGTCCTCTGTTGATGGACGTTTAGGTTGCTTCCAGGTCTTGGCCGTTGTAAATAGTGCTGCTGTGAACATTGGGGTGTGTGTATCTTTTTGAATTAGAGTTCTGTTGGGTGTCTTTTGTTCTATTCTGGATAGGAGTCTTTTACCAGATGTATTTGCCCTCAGTCTGTGGTTTGCTTTTTGAGGGTCTGTGTTTGGGTGTTCAACTTAAGAAATCTTTGCCTACCCCAAATTCATGCACATTTTCTCCTAAGTTACCTTCTGGGAACTTTTGTTATCTTGTCTTTCATATGCAGAATTCACATTGTCCAAGGAGTTGATCTTTCTGAGCGGTGTGAGGTAGGGGTGAAGATTTGTTTTTTTTCCCTGTATTAATATCTGAGTGACTCAGTCCTTTTTCTTGAAAAGTCACCCCCCACCCCCTGCAGTGTCACCTTTATGCTGTGCCAGGGGCCTGGGTCTGTCTCACTGGTCTGTGTCCTCCCCGCACCAGCACCACAGCTCTTTAGTTGCTGTGGGTCTGTGGTAAATGCTGCCCCGGGCCCCTGCAGGTCCTCTGCTTTGTTCTCCTGTGAGAGTGTCTCCCTATTCCTGACCCTTTTCACTTTCACAGACACTTTAACACTGGCTTATTGACTTCCACCAGTAACAACTTGTTGGAATTTCAACCTTAATATTGAATCCATATATTAATTTGGAGATAATTGACATTCTTACAATATTGTGTCTTCAATTCATGAACACGGTATGAGTCTCCATTTACTCAGATTCGTTGTTACGTTTAAAAATTTCATGTTTCCCTGTAGTTTTATTGAGGTGTAATTGACAGACAGCACTGTATCAGTTTAAGGTGTGCAGCACGACGAACTGACTTATGTCACGAAGTGACGGTCACAGTAAGTCTAGTGAACATCTGTTGTCTCATACGGACACACAATTAAAGACAGAATTTTTTCCCTTGTGATGAGAACTCTTAGGATATTCTCTCTTAACAACTTTCACAGACAACATAGAGCAGTGCTAAGTACATGTATCGTATTGTATTTATCTTATAACTGGAAGTTTGTGTCTTTTGACTGCCTTCTTCCACCCCCACCTCTGGTAACCACAAGTCTCATCTGTTTTTCTGTGAGTTTGTTTCTGAAACATGATTGACCTACAGCCCCGTGTTAATTCTGTTACTCAGTATAGTGATTTGATGTTTCTGTACATGTCAAAATGACCACTGCAGCAAATCTAGTTACGATACGTCACCATGCAGAGATACCACATCGCTGGCGGACTGTGTTCCCCACTCTGCACATTTCATAACCCTGACTCATTTGTTTTGTAGCTGGAGGCTGGTACCTTTCCATGTCCCTCACCTGTTTCTCTCCTCCCCCGCCTCCCGCCCCCTCTGGCCACCACCTGTTTGTTTTCTGTCACTGTGACTGTTTCTGTTTAGTCATGTTTGTTCATTTGTTTTGTTCTTTGGAGTCCACATTTAAGTGAAATTCTACAGTATGTGTCCTTCTTTGTCTGACTTATTTCACTTAACATTATACCCTCTAGGTCCACTTATGTTGTTCCAAATGGCAAGATTTCATTCTTTTTTATGGCTGAGTAGTATTCCATTACTATCTATCTCAAACCCCACCCCATCCATCCATTCATCCATCCATCCCGCAACTTCTTTATCCAGCCATCTGTGTTTGGACACGTAGGTTGTTTCCGTATCTTGGCTGCTGTCAATAATGCTGCAGTGGACTTGGGGTACGTGTATCTTTTCCAGTTAGTGTTTTTGTCTTCTTTGGGTAAACACCCAGGAGCGGAACTGCTGGATCATATGGTAGCTCTATTTGTAATTCCTTGAGGAACCTCCGTACTGTTTTCCTGAGTGGTTGCATCAGTTCCTACCCCTCCCAGCAGTGTACAAGGGCCCCCTTTCCTCCACACTCGTCATTACCTTTTTAACACAGTGTTTGGTAGTTTTCCATGAGAGGTGCTGCACATGTGGCATTTATTCTTAGGTGTTTGATTTTCTGTGTTATTGTAAAGAGTATCATTTCATTTTTGGTTGTTTTGTTTTCTAATTGTTCATTGTCTGTGTGATCCCCAGCCTGTATGTGGGGGCCCTCAGCCTGCCCACTCCCTAACCATTGTGTAAACCCAGACCAGTCTCTTTTCCAAGCTCTTTAAAGCCATTTTTGGACCAGCCTGGGGGCCAGCCCTACACTCCCCAGGAAGCCTTGTGATGTGACTAGTAAAGCTCATATTCTCTTGAGATGGGGGTTTGTGTGTGATCAGAAGTACTGACATCGGAACCAGATTTTGTGTGGGGCGGGGCGGGATGCACATCTTGGTTCTTGTTGTGGGTTGACCGCAGCAACAGCACATAGAAATAGAGTTAATCTTTGTATGTTGACCTTGGACCTGGTGATCACACTGAATTTACTTCCTCTCCATTTATCTGTAGATTCTTTGAGATATTTTGCATATAAAATCAGGTTGTTTGCAAGCAACGAAAATTTTATTTCTTTCCTTCCAGCCAAATGCCTTTAATTTCTTTTTCTTGCTGCGCTGCGTTGGCCGGGACCTCCGGCGCGAGGCTTACTAGATGCAGGAGGGGCAGGCCTTGTTTTATTCCTAATCCCGGGGAATCATTCAGACGCTGCACACAGTGTGGCGGCCCTGCCAGGCGTCTTACAGACGCCCTCTGCCAGGGGCAAGAGGCTCCCTCCTGCTGCCGCCTGGGAGCCCTGCCCCGCGCCGCGCGTGTGCTCGCTTACCTGGCTTCCAGGCGGGCCCCGCCGCCGCCGCCGCTCCACACGCGCGTGAAGCTGGGGGTGAGCGTCTCCCTGTGTTTTGGAAGCCTCGCCGGACTCGCCCTCATCCTGGCCCTGCCCCCGCAGCTTGCGAGGCCTGTGTTCCGCCCCCGGAGGTGACGCGCCTCGGTGAATGTTCCTCATGTCCCTGTGTGTCCTGCAGTTACGGGCACAGGGCCGCGTGTCTGTAAAGCAGGTGGCGTTTTAATGCGCGTCCTCAGACTGTGTTCTTGCTGAACTCCCGCTTTCCCGTCGGTTCCAGCGAGGCAGCTGGACGACGACCCGCCCCCCCCCCCCCCCCGTTACGGTGGCAGTTTTGCCGGTTCCTCCCTTAGTGGCCGTCACTTGTCACCTTACACACTTTGAAGTTGCATCATGAGGCTCAGCTACGTTTAAAATGACTGTGTTTCCCTGTGGGAGTGGCTGCTTTGCTGTTGTGGGCCGCCCCCCGGTCTCTGGTCCGCCTTCTCTCCTTGACGTCCGCCTTGTCTGACTTGCCGCAGTGAAGCCCCCGGCTTCCCTTGGGCTGGTTTTGTAGGCACGGGTTTCCCAGCCTTTTCACCGTGATTTTTGCCTCTTTACAATAATCAAAGTGTGTCCTGAGCAGCACACAGGTAATTACTGGCTTTGAAAAAAAAATACAGTCTAATGTTGTTTATCTTTTACTTGGAACACTTAGTAGTTTTACATACAATATAATTACTGGTATTTTGGGGTTTAAATTTACTGCCCAACCGCTGGATTTTCTGTTGGGCCCGTCTGGCTTTTGACCCCTTTCCCTCTTGTGCCCTGTTGTTTCATTCCTCCTTCTCTCTGCTAACCTGTTAGACATCATGTATTTTATTCTTCTTTCAGCATGCTTCATCTATAAACTCCGCCGTGGCTGAGGGCCACGCGGGCGCCTGGGAGGCTTTGGCTCCGTCGGTCCTCTTGCATCTTGTGCCATTGCTGTGATGTGTGTCAGTCCCGCATGTACTTGAGCCCTGCAAGACGTCGCTGTTACTGTTGTATCTGGACAGAACTCGTCTGAGTTTGCTCACCTCGCTGGCCTTCCTGTGCATGTAGCTGCCTCAGGGATTTTATTTCTCCAGGTTGGGGTGATTTTCCTTCCGGCTGAGAACTTTCTCAGATTTACTTGCGCGTGCATGTGCGTGTGCGCGTGTTGGTCAGTTTGTATTTGTCTGCAAAAGTTTTTGGCCTTCATTAAACAAACAGCTTCACTGGGCTTTATTTACATACCATTAAGTCCACGTTTTAAGTACACAGCGTGAATTGTAGTGTATTTGCAGAACTGCGCAGCAGTCACCGCGACCTAATTTTAGAACATCTCCGTCACCCTAAGAGGAAGCCTCACGCCTGTTTCAGTCGCTCCCAGTCCCTCCTCCAGCGCCAGGCAGCTGCTCGTCTGCTCGTGTTTCTACACACTTGACTTTTCTGGACGTTTTTTTGTAAATGGAGTCATACCATGTATGTTCTTTTGTGTTCGGCTTCTTTTCTGAGCATAATGTTTTTGAGGTTGATCCACCTTGTAGCATGAATTGGGACTTTTTATGGCTTAACAATATATCCGTCTATGGACAGACCACATTCTGCGTATCAGTCAACAGCTGGTGGGGATCTGAGCTGCCCCTGCTTTTGGGCTTTGTGCACAAGGCTGCAGTGGACGTTTGCATACACGTTTTGTGTGGACGTGTAATCCAGGGGCAGGGTGGCCAGGTCATATGTCGGTCTGTGTTTAACTTTTCAAGGGACCACTGGCCTTTGTTTTTGAAGTCATTTCCCCTTGCGTCAGACTTCCAGGTTGGCAGTTATTTTGTCTCAGAACTTGATAACGCTTACGTTGACGTCTGGCTTCTGTGTTTCTGTTAAGACGTCCACCATCAGTTCCATCGTTGTTCCTTCGAAGACATTTTTTTTTTCAGTTCTCAAATTCCTGTATCTGATTTTTCATGGATTCCAAATTTCTGGTGGAATTTTCTGTCTTCTTAAATATACCTTTGTTAAGCCTTTTCTGATGTCTCCAGTCTCTGGATCATCTGTGGGTCTGTTTCTGTTGCCTGTTTTTGTTTCTCCTCTCTTGGTTGTCCCGGTGCATTTGTTCCCTGAGGCGCACAGATTACCATAAACTGATGGGGGAGGTTTAAACCAACAGCATCTTACTCTGCCACAGCCTGGAGGCCGGAGGTTCTAAACCAGTGTCAGCGGGCTGCGCCCCCTCCAGGGCCCCGGGGGAGGTCCGTCCGCTGCCTCTTCGGCTTCTGGTCCTTTTCTTTGGCTGTGGCTGTCTCCTTCCAGTCTCCGTTTCCGTGGTCACACGCGTGCTCCCCCTCTTCTTGTGTGTCTGGAATACACGTGCTCCGGAGCTTGAAGTTACACTGCCAGGGGAGTTGGCCCGCTTTAAGCT
Organism: Camelus dromedarius; assembly: GCF_036321535.1. Classification (NCBI taxonomy): domain Eukaryota; kingdom Metazoa; phylum Chordata; class Mammalia; order Artiodactyla; family Camelidae; genus Camelus; species Camelus dromedarius. The sequence goes on along the minus strand of NC_087449.1, from coordinate 69,648,542 downwards.
ACACGGAAGGGGAGAAGCACCATACTGTACATAAGTGTGTTATAAAGTGGACATTGCTTTAACATTGAGCATGAGGTAGTTATTTCCTCACAAGATTGAACGATGGGGTGAATGATTCAACTACTGAAAGTTGATCTTGTCTGTTTTTTTTTTTTATTGCTTGAGAAATAAGTCGATGACAAGTCATCGAGCATCTTTGGGAAGTGCACCCGAGCTCCGCAGGGCCGCGAGAACCTGCAGGCGGGGCTGGGAGTCCCCGGCCTCCACCTCGAGGCCTGACTGTCTCACCCGTTCCTTGAACGGTGCGTCCAGCCCGGCCCGGGCACAGCCCGCGGCGAAGAGCAGGGGCCCTGGCCCCCGTGCCGCCGCCAGGCACGCCCCCTCCAGCATCTCAGCTGCGCTCGGTTCCCTCAGCCCAGCCTGGGCGCGACGGCTGGTGATGGACGGCGCGCGCAGCGCGGCTGCGGGCTCCCGCGTGGGAGGCGCGTGAGGAGACAGGCTCTCCACCGTGGAAGCGCTCAGCAAAAGGGAGCAAACAGTTTCTGCCCAATTTAAGTCCTCTTTTTATCTGAATATCCAGAATTTTCCTTCAGAATCACCACACCCGTCTCCCATTCCCGATGACGTACAGTGTGAAAACGAACCTCTAGTTTAATGGAAAGCACGAGAACAGACAGACAGCGTGCCAGCCCCGGCCTCGCGCCCCCGGCCCGCTGTGCTGTCTCGGGAGGGCCGGCCGTGGTCCGGGCTGTGGTGCCCTGGCTTCGCCGAGGCCGCCTGCTCCGCCAAGTGCTTCACCCCCCACTTATGGGTCAGCCCCAGTGTGGCTTCCACCGCACGAGACCTCTGAGGGGCAGACGTGGGCTTAATCAGGGGCCTTCAGGCATTTGTGTCGCCGAGAACAGAGCTGAGACTGAATCCCCAGAGAGTCCCAGGTGGGGCTTTGTTTTCAGTTCACGCGGTGATCCTCCAACATGACGCTCTTCTCAGAAACGTCCAGGCCTGGGGTGAGGCCAGCAAAGCGCCTGGGGTCTGCGTTCAGAGACGGTTGGGAATAACCACTTGAAATGCAACGTTTAAGTCCGTGTAGCAGGCAGGACCCCTGGGCGACCCGAGGTTTAAAAAATAAGCCCAGAATTCTCCTGGCAGCACGGCACAGGTGTGTCCCTTGCTGATGGCGCAGGCGGTGGGACCAGGGCGGAGGGGCGGTCCCCGATGCAGTCCCCTGGGGGTCTCCTCTGCAGCACCTTATCTGAGCCCTTTGCTTCCCCTGCAGGAACCAGAGGAGTCGGGGGCTCTGCCAGCTGCCCACTGCTTGGGTTGCTTTCAGCCGGACCCAGTCCCATGACTGTTCTTGGCCTCTGGAGGGCACAGGTCGGGGGCTGGGCGATGACCGATGGTTTCCGCCACCGTTTGCTTTGAGCTTTTCCGCATGAAAGCGCTGCTCTGCAGTGACTGTGCGGCAGCGAGGAGGGGGTGCTCCCAGGCCCCCACAGGGAAGATCAGAGCCAACACGGAACGGGCTGGACTGTGTCTGCGCCCAAGTTCGTATGTTGAAGCGCTGGGCCCCCGAGTCTCAGGATGTGGCCGTGGCTGGAGGTGGGGGTCTTAACAGAGGTGATTCAGTTAAATGAGGTCACGGGGGTGGGCCCTGATGGCACGTCGCTAGTGTCCTTACAGAACGGGAGATCAGGACAGAGACCTGCACGAGGGGCAGCCAGGTGAGAACCCGGGGAAAGACGGCGTCGGCAGGACAAGGGGAAGGGCCTCGGAGGAGGCCCACCCTGCCGACGCCTTGCCGTGGGCTCGCGTTCCCGCGGCCGGAGCCATCCTGGCCGCCGCGCTCGTCGGGGCAGCCGGGCAGTGGGAGCCCGGCAGACGCGTGGTAGGATGTCAAGGTGCTGGCGGCGGCCACGAGGTGCGCCTCCTGCTTCCGCCTGCTGCTCGCCCGGGAGGAGCTGGCCGCGGTTCTTCAGAAAAAAGAAGGAACACTAGCCTGTGGCTGTGGTGCTTCAGCGGCAGCGTCTCCTGGAGAGAATGTCCTCAGCCTCATGCAAAGGTGGGTGTTCCCCGAGTGTCTGGTGCGTCACACCTTTGTGACTGGTCTTACTCTTCAGAACAGGAAGCAGACACACACAGGCATTTCCCGTTGCCCTGGGGTGGGGGGTGGTGGCATCGCCCCCGCTTCGCTGCTGTGACTTAGCTCCGCTGGCCCTGCTGATCCCTGAGCGGGCCCGGCCCTGTTCCACCTCAGTACTCGGCACGGTGCCCCCCAGAGCCAGGGCCGCGTTTGCTGCTCTGACCCAGACCTTCCTCAGTCCTGATGGCCCCATTCTCCAGCCATGAGGCAGACTGGGGCCGGCAGACTCTCTGTCTGGGGTGGCGGGGGCTTGGGGCCAACTCAGCAGGAGGGCTGGCCCTCCTCAGGCCACGGGCACGGCCCCGCGGAACCTGGTTCTTGCTGCCACCCCCACCCAGCGGCACAGGATCTAGTCTTCTTTCTTTTGCACCCAGTGGCCCTTTGAAAATGGAAGAAACCTGCATGAACCCCACCCACGGCGACCAGGCCTGCTTCAGTTTTTAAAATGGGAAGTCCTTCCCCTCCGTCCTGGGCAGGTTGGGTTGGTTGGTCACCCTGGGTCAGCTTCTCCAGCTCATCAACACACGGGCTGTGGTCTGGGGACCCTGCCCACCCTGCCCACCTGTCTCTGGACACATTCTGGAGCCCAGAGCTTCTCTGGACCCTCAGCAGGCCTGTCCTGTCCTGGGCTCTGTGGCGGGAAAGGGCCTTAGCCTGGCTGGCTCCTTCCCATCCTGTGCGTCTGGCTTGACATCACCTCCTCAGAGTGGCTTCCCACCCCCTTGGAGAAGCTGTCCCCGTTAGCCTCTCGCACAGCACACACGAAGCACCCCTCCCCTCACTGCTTCCTCATCTTCAGTCTTGCTTCATGACTGTGGGCACCGTGGGTCTGTTTACCACCCCGTCACCGGCACGGAGCACAGGGCTGGCACCCTGGGCGCCCGAGCAGTATCCACGGGGTGCGAGCCTGCACCCCGCTCTGCGAGCCTGCACCCCGCTCTGCCTTGGGTCACCCTGGGCCAGTCTCAGCATCTCAGGACCAGGCGTCGCCACCGTCAAGCCGCAGTGCGTTGCCAGCTCCACGGTCTTTGCCGACAACCCCTCCCCCCCCGCCCCAGGCCGCCCTGGGTCTGACTCCCATCACTGTAGACTCGTCTGGATTCTTCCAGAGTTTCACACAAGTGAAGAACAAGCGTGGGCTCTTTGGGGCGTGGCTTCTTGCTCTCAGCATAATTATCTTGTGGTTCATCCGTGTTGCTGTGTGTATACCCGCCCCTCGTGCCGACTGCACGCATCTGCCGTGTCTCATACCCGTCCCCACTGCGTGTGTCCTCTACACGGACGTTTGTCCACCCGCCGCTGGTGGGCGTCTGGGTGGTCTCCAGTGTGGGGCTGCTCTGGCTGCAGTTGGCCTTGAGCATTCGCGTACGTGTCCCTGGGTGGACACGTGTTCATTTCCTGGATAAATGCCTAGAGGTGGACTAGCCGGTTCCTGTGGTAAGTTTAGATTTAACTTGAGAGAAAGTGCCCGACTTCTCCGGGACGGCTGTGCCAGGTCATCGGAGCTGCAGTTGCTCCCCATCCTTGCCAGCACTTGGCATCGTCGGTCTCTCTGATTGTAGCCATCCTGACATTTTCTTTTATTTTATGCTTATTCTTTTTCTCCTCTGCATTTGAGCGGGGCCTCCGAGTCTTCCTGCTCGACCTCGTTTGGCCGCCTCCCCACTGCCCACTGCCCCGTCCTTCCAGGCCAGGAAAGCAGCAGGCTGAGTGCAGGTGGTCGGCTCGGCGCTGAGAGCTCGGATGCTGTGACACGTCCTGAGGAGGGCGTCTGCTCCTGCTGTCGGGCTCACGGCCCATTGGGAGCTGAGACTTGCGCTCATAAGGTGACTCCCGGGACCGCTGGCCAGAACCCGCTCCTGCCTGGAGGAGGCAGGAAGGAGGCTGAGCCCAGAGGCTCAGGTGACGGGGGGAGGGGAGCGATTCTGTGGGGGACTGTGTGCGCCCTGCTCAGGTCCAGGGCGGGGCGGTGTCGTGCTGACGTTCTCTGACCCAGTCCTCACCCTCTCTGATCTGGGAGGCACAGCTCCAGGCCGCAGGTGACAGAGCCAGGAAAGCGGACACCCGGGTCAGTCCAGGGGCTTCCTTGAAGGAGCGTTTGTGGGAAGGGGCACAGAAATGCACATCAGGAGGAGCCAGCTCCCCAGCTCTGGGGTCAGGGCCTACGGGGCAGCGGGTGGCGCTGGAGACAGAATGAGGGCGAGCAGTGAGCCAGTGTGCTGCCCTGATCTGAGCTTCTGGGGGAGGTGCCGGGAGGGCGCCACCCCGAGAGGTCTTTGCTGGGACTTTGCTGCGGGGAGTTCCTTCCTGCTCCGTGGACTGTTCTAGAGAAGTTGTGGCTGCTAGCCAGCGTGCGCGGTGCGGCCAGCGTGCGCGGTGTGGTGGAGGCGGGCGACCCTCTCATTTTATGACCAAACTAGAAATTGGCCATAAAGCAAGGTCAAGGACAGCAGGCCCTCACCCAAGACCCTGCAGAACTTTGGGCCTCTGCTCGGAGTTTGGTGTCTGCAGCTTAGCGCAGGCCGGGAGCTGACTCCTGTCCGCCCCTCTCTGCACCTGGTCCCCAGCAACATGTCCCGTTTCATCATTTCTCTCTCCTAGACCCCAGGCTTGGGGACTTGCCTTCATTAAATAATGATTATTCCAGTTTCTTTAAAAAAAATTAATCAGAGACATCCCAGCTGCCAATGGAGGTCTGATCAGCCACGATAACTGGCGTGCCCACACGGCAGTGACGGGGTTCCAGCCCCGAGCACGGAAACTTGACATTCTTGACAGCCTGGAGATGGAGGATTTCCGTTTGGCTTGTGGGAATGTGTGCCCGTGCCGGGACCCCATCGCCTGCTTGGCAGCACCACCATTGGGGCCGGCGGAGACGCGGCAGCATCTGCACTGGGGAGTCCTGCTCTGCGGGGCGGCCTGGCTCCCCGCTTCCCCTCTGCGCCTGCAGGAAGCCTCCAGAAGCCCCCGTGACCGAGGCCCAGGCCAGCGGCGGCCCCGTGGCCCGTGGAGCGTGGGTCTGTGCTATCATACCTTCTATCGCCTTTGTGCGAAACGTAATCCACAAATGCTTTCGTGGTAACCTTATCCATCGCAGCCAGCGATAGCATCTCGCGGCCCCGTGACAGGCAGGAACTCGCAAGCATGGAGTTAATAATGCAGACTTTCAAAAAAGGAGGCTGGCAGAGGGAGACGCGGATGGGAATAAAAGAGGCCGGTGTGGCTGTAATTGGGACCATGTGAACTTCCTCGGAGGAGGATTAGGGGGAAGAGACAGGCCTTGCCCGCGAAGATTAGTTTCAATTAGATGGGCTGGAGGCGAAAGGCCAGGCTCGATGGAAGATTAAAACAAGAAGGGGAAAGTTTCCGTGGCGGTGGCTCCTGGCCTGCAGCGGCCCTGGCCGGATCCGCTGATTGAAGGCGAAGCTTGCGCGGGGTTCGTAGGAACTCGCACTAATTGATTCGATGCTGGCTCAGCTTTGCGGCCTTTCCCCTGCTCGCCCCACCCCCATGCCCTTTTCAGATATTCATTTGTGCAAGAAACCACTTGGGGTGGGGCTGGCTGCTGTGCCCGACCGGCTGTGGGGGAGCAGAGGGGCAGTGGTCCCTGGGCTGCCCTCGCCGGACGCCAGCTTCATCACCTGGGGCTCCGGCCTCGGCAGGCGTTCTTGGTGGTGCTCCAGGACCTGGAGGGCGAGGGGGTGCCTTCCCTCCGTCCCCTTCCCTCCCTCTTTCTCTTCTTCCATGAGCGTTCCGAGGTAGGGGGGACCTGGCCCCAGCAGCGGGTCACTGTCCCGCCCTCTGCCCTGCCCGGGGAGGGGCTCCGTGGCCGACTCCACGCGCAGTACCCAGAGGCCGGCACTGCATCCCCACTTGGGAGCCAGAGGCAGGTGCCAGGTGTGGCCGGGGTGCCCGGCCTGCACGTCAGGGGCAGGGCCAGCTGTTTCCTGGCACTTCCTCGGGCTGCTCCCTCCAGGCCTTCAGCGCGTAGTGTGTGCGTGTGTTTTATAAATCCTTCCCATTGTAATGACAGCTAAATTATGGAAAATGCATTTTCACAGCTGGTGAGAAAATCCATTAGCATTAATCAAGGACCCGGCCTCGCTGGGGATCCGCCGGCCGGGTTGGTTGGCGAGGTTACGGACGTGCTAAACAGTCATTAATGAGGCTCCTTGGAAATGGGGCCGATCGTCCATCTTCACACGGTGCTCGGGGGCCTCCTTGCTCAGGGCGGGGCCCGAGCTCACCGTGGGGTGCCTTGAGGTCACACGGCCCCCACCCTTTTGTGGGTGGGGGCCTCTAGTTTTGGGGACCTAACCACAGCTAAGAGCTGCCTTTGTCTCAGGAGCCAGCGGATGCCATCCTGGTGATGTCTGTGGCCACCGTGGTCCCGTAGCAGGGGACAGGCGTCGGCAGCAGTGGGGGCTGGGTGTCCCGCTGTCTGCTGGGCCTGCTCACTCGCCAGTCCTCAGGTCCTGGCCCTGCAGCCCCTGCGGCCACTGACCTCAGTCCCCCAGGAGAGCCGGGCCTCGGGCACACAGCGGGTGCTCAGAAGCGCCAGGAAGTGCGCCAGTCACAGCCAGGCCGCCGGCACCTTCTAGATTTTGAGCTTCCTTAAGGCACTGTGCTGGGGTGATTTTTTTAAGCATTTTGATTTTGGAATTATTTTAGATGAACAGAAAAATTGCAAAGAATCCAAAGAGTTCCTATAAACCCCTCTTTTCAGTAGACTTTCCAAACCCCGCACCTGCTGTGTGATGACCAGACAAACATCAGACAAGCTGAGTCTGGTGGACTTTCTCTGGGGCCCCTGTCCTCCGGCCCCCCAGCCGCCCCTCTGTCTGCACCACTGAGGAGTGCATGTCACTGGCAGACCCGGCCCAGGACCCGCTCCAGACCCTCCTCAGGGTCACCTGGCACTGTGCTCCCTCCGTGCCAGGAAGGGCCCGTGCAGGGGCCGTCCAGCCACACCCGGTCCTGGTCCCTTCAGGGCTGTGACAGCCCAGTCTCCCCTTGTTTTCCGCGACCTTGTCAGATTCGCGGGCCAGGTGTCCTGGAGAAGGGCCCCACTCTGCGTTTATCTGATGTTTTTCTCAAGGTTAAACTGGGGTTGTCGGTTTGGGGAAGAATATGTCCCTCTGTCGCATCAAACGGGGATCCTGGGGTCGCGTGACATCACAGGGGGTGTTGGCCCGGGTCACCTGGGTGATTAAGGTGGCGTCTGCCAGGTGTCTCCTCCGTAAGGTTGCTGGTGGGGGTGGGGAGGGGTGGGGAGGGGTCTGCACAGGGTGTTTTTCAGCCAGAAGGATTTGTCCCTCTCCCTCTCTCTCCAGCCAGGCATTTACATCAGCACGAACTCGTGGGCATCTACTTCGTACTTTCAGTTTTAATCCAATGTTGTGTCATTTTCTTTGCGACAACCTTTTCCAGCTTCGGCCTTTGGGAGCTCATTCAGTTGACGCCTGTGTCCCTTTGACATGCCGCCACTTTGGTTTTTTGAGCACTGTCTTGTTTTCTGCACTGTGAGGTGCTCCCAGCCCATCTTGTGTTTCCCTCCATCCCCGCCCCAGGATCAGCCACTTCTCCAGGGACCCCTGGCTCCTTTGTGGGAGGGTGAATTGGAAGCCAAGATCCGGATGCTGGGGTGTCACTGCTGTGCCTCTCAGCAGACAGAGCTAGGTGGGCTCTGCACGTGTGCCAGCGGTGTAGACACACGTGTGCACTGACCCATGTATACGTGTGCACCGTACCAGCCCACACGTGTTCGTACTGATCTGTGTATACATATGTATGTGCCAAACAGCATACGTGTGTGCACTAACCCGTGTACACGTGTGTCCCGACTCACGCACACATATGCCTGTGCACTGACCCCGTACGCATGCATGTGAGTGCTAACGCATGTCTGTAGCTGCCAGACACGAGTTCTTAAAAGGGTTCTTAAAAGTGGCTCTTACAGGGCTGCGGAGAGATTGGGCTTGCCCTGAGAGGCCAGGGACAGAGCCGGGCCAGCGCAGCGAGGTGCTGGGGTGGGGAGCCCCGGGGACTTTGCAAATGGATGAGAGCTGAGCCTTGAGGGATGAGTGGGGTGGCAGAGGTGAGTGCGATGGGGCTCCTGGGGAACAGGGAAGGCCAGGAACAGGAAGACCATTTGGGGGTCCGTGCGTGGACATGTTTAATCCCGTGAACTAGCGAGGGGTCCGGCCTGAGTGTGGCGGTGGACCACACTGGGCTCAGGGGGCTGTCCTGGGACCTCAGGCCTGTCCCACACCAGGGGTCTGGGGCGATGGCTCCAGGGGGAGGCGAGGCAGGAGGGGTCTGCTCCCCGCCTGCCCCAGAGGAAGAGGGCCGGCAAGAGTAGGCTTCCAGCAGAGCTGGGGACCCCGACCCAGCCCCCAGGCTGCCCAGAGGTGAGGGGCCAGGTCCTCAGTGTCTGGGGCCCCCTGGGCCCCCTGGGACATGGCAGAGGCTCAAGGCACAGTGGCCCCCCCCCCCCGTCTGCTGGCCTCTGGCCACTCGGGAGCAGCTCAGCCTCCTCCTTTGCCCTGTTCCACCCGGCGAGGACGGCAGCAGTGTCCAGGCTCAAACTCTACTCTCGGTGCTGGGTCCTGTGGGCGGGGCGGTGCCCTGGATTCCTGGGTCTGGGGGTGCCTGGGACCCCTGGGACTCAGGACCAGCCGGACCGTGGAGCCGGGGGTGCAGGCAGGGTCCTGAGTCGGGGAGTCACCTGGGGGCCTGGCTGGGCGCCTGCCCCCGGGGTGACCTCGGACAGACTGCTGGGCGTCTTTCTGCCTGGGTTTCCCCCGTAGGTGGCGTGCTGGTGCCTGTCCCAGCAGCCCGCGGCGAGCGAGGAGCACGGGAGCGGGCAGAGCACGGGGTGAAGCGTTGAGAAGCTGGTGACGGCTCACATCGTGTGGAGGTATTTCCTGCCTCCGTCCGGCTGGGGAGGGAGGAGAGGGTCTGTGCTGGGACGGGGTCCTGGCACTGTGCTCCCGCAGGAAGGGCCTGGCGGGGGTGGGGGTTAGTGACCACACGGCTGGGGCCGGGGCCTCAGCACCCCCCGCCGGCCGCCCCCCCCCAGCGCTGTGGGGTCGGCAGGGGGCACTGCCGGAGTCACCGGGATGCCTGTAGGCTTGCTTGTGGGTTCGGGGAGCCACCAGGACCCCGACTCCGGTGGGGACACCTCTTCTGTCTCGGGCCAGACGGTCACGTGAGGAGGCCGGAGGGCACGTGTCAGTTGGCGGCTGTGGGCTGTGTCGAGGCCCTGGGGTCGGGCTCGAGTCTGTGAGAGCCCAATGTGAGACTGCGGGCGGCCAGCCACCCCCACCCTGACGCCCTCAGGGGGCGCCGCCGCGTCTAACTGACCACAGAAGTGTTTGCTCAGAGTGCTGCTTCCTCCTCAGCGGTCTTCTGAAAATCAGACCCAACCAAACTGGCCCCGTGGGGGTTCTCTCCTGAGCTTGGGGCACAGACGGCGGCCGAGTTCTTGCCACCCTGGGTGCCAGCGGTCCAGGCCCCTCCTCCCCTTCACGTGCTTCCCTGGGGAGCGTGAGCAGCGCTTCTGTCCCGGGAGCTGCCTCCCACCCCCAGGAGAGTCGGGAATGGGCTCTGTGCGCAGGAGGCCGAGGAGCTCTGGGGGGCCCCTCCCTCTGAGCAGGTGGAGCTGACGAGGTGGGGGGCGAGGAGGGCTCCCGGGGTCCCTGGGTGACGTGTCCTTGGAGGGAGGGGTGGGGGCTCCAGAGACTGGCCCTGCACCGTCCAGATGCCTTAGCTTTTAGCGATGTGTCCACTTCTTCTGGGGGTCCCATCCAGACCCAGGCAGCCCCGTCCCTGGGGGGACGCTCAGGGGCTCTGGCTCCCAAGGCCTTCCTTGCGCCAAAGACTCGGAGGAACTCCCCCGGCCTCCCAGGGAGCTGGCAGGAGGGGCCCCAGGGTGCAGGCCTGTCTTGCTGCTTTCAGGGAGGAGGGTCTTGGAGATCCTGCCACCTGGACACCTCGTGCAGCCTGTCTCCCAGAGGCCAGCACGGCCTCTGACCACCAGACGGCCCTTCACTTACCCCCTGTCTCCTGCCCCTCAAAGGACCATTTTGCTGCAGCTGGGCCTGCGGAGGGAGGCTGACCCCACAGGAAACCCACCCATGCGAGGGCTTCCCTGAACGCTGGCCCAGGGAGCCCCGCCGGCCCCTCCCCACGTGCAGCTGGAAGGAGGCAGCCGGGAGCAGAGGGGCCGCCCGTATCTGCGCACGGGGTCAGAGGACGAGGGCGGGCGTAGCCAGCGGGACAGGTGTTTTCTGGGGCAACGAGCACCCTTGTTCATTTACTCTCCATCAACGTGGGTGTCCGCCCGGAGAGCAGGAGCCGGCCTGAGTGGGGGGAGCATCGATGTTGTTGTCAGGCAGGAGTAAGAGATAGGAGTGCCTCCCACAGGGGCGGTTTTCTCTCCAGTTGGCGCCGCGATTCTCTCCTGGGGTGTCTGGGCGTGGGCTGGTCCTGGGCCGCCGCCAGGTCCGTCCGCAGCGCCCAGCGGATGCCCGTGCCGGGGTGGGGGGTCGTGGCCCTCGGCTGGGCGCGCTGGCCTATGAGCAGATTTCATTTGTTAAATTTAGTGTAAACTTTCAAGCACGACTGATCAGACTTTAAAGGTTCTGTTCACTCGGGGCTGAAGCAACAGCGTGTCAGGCTTTGAGCTGCAAATTCTTCAAAGTAAACGCAGTAACGATCAATTTGTTAGCTACAGCCCGCAGTGAATGCCCAACTCGCCCGTCGGGCAACGTGCACGTGCACCCACACGTGCCCCCGTTGCCGGTTGGGGGTTGCGGTCTGGTGGCCCCGTGTCCCCAAGCCGCTGCCTGCCTGGGCCCAGGGCCCCCTGGTTCTAGGATGAGGTGGCAGAGCGGGGCTCTCCACCCTGTGCCCACGAAACGCCTCCCGGCGCGGGGCCGCCCCGGCTGCTGGGGAGGCCTGGGAGGGGTGTCTCGTCAGGTGGGGCCTGGCCCCTGGGGGGGGGGGCGGCTGCTTCGCTGGAGGCCTTCTTCCTGTGGGCAGTGGGGGGCTCAGGAAGGGTCCTGGAGGCGGGCCTTCTGGCTGCACGTCACCTGGTAGCCCCCACGAGAAGGTGCCTGTGCTTTAATCGCGGAGCGTCTGGGGCCTGCAGGCCCTCTGTGGGACCCCTGCATCTTGGCACCTGGCTGTGACCACGGATCCCGCACCGGGCCTCTGCCCCCGCCCCCCGCTCTCTGCGGTTTTGTTGAAGCTTGTGGCTTGTATGGAGAATCTGTTTGGGTCCAGCAGGAGGGAGTGCGGGGGTCGCCAGCTGTGCCTCCGGGCAGTGGGGACCAGCTTGGATGCGCTGCCGTGGGTGGGCTGGGTGGCCTCCTCTGGGGGCTCGACCCTTCCTCACCCCCACCCCTAGCCCGTGTGGCCTAAGGTGCCACTAGGAGCCAAGCAAAGTGGTGACAAACCCAAACCAGAGGTGCTTGCTGGCTGCCCTCTCCACAGTGACTTTGCTCCTAGAGAAGAAGGGGTGCACTGGGACCTGGAGAGGAAGCAGGGGTCTTCCCTGGGAATGTCCCACCCCACCCCTGCCAGGCCACCCTGACTGCGGTCCCCGAATCCCAGCCCCTGCATCCCATCTGGGGCTGAGGTCTGCAGGGCAGGGGATCGAGGGGGCCACTTCAGCTGAACTGGGCTCCTTTGGGTGGGCGAAGCTCCAGATCCTACTGGGGCCTTTCCTGCCCCTTCCTGATGCCCCGACACTGACTCAGCTTTGAGCCCCTCAGGGTGGGGGAGGCTCTGGGGGCCGGGCTGCTGATTTCAGCCTGTTACCATGAATTAAGACGGACTACAGTTTCCCCAGGAAGGGAAATGTATATCAACAAACTTCCATCCTGAAGATCAAACCGCTTCCTCCCGCTTGCCCGAGGACCCCCACGCCCTCCCCCATCTCCCGGCCCCAGCCCCTGTGTGAGGGCTCAGGGGTAAGGAAGGCGCTGGGTGGGGAGTGGGGGGAGCCAGGCTGGCCAGGCAGGCGAGGGGCTGTCCCCGGCACCCTGAGCACTTGAGCCAAGGCCACGTCCATCAGGGGCTTCTGAAAATCCTGCCCAGGAGACGCCTGGCCCAGTGAGGCTGGAATCTGAGGTCCCGGCCTCGGGCCTGGGAGGCCCTGTGGGACTGGGCAGTGACCCTGTGACGTTGCCTTCCGCACCAAGGCACTGGAGGGTCACAGGTGGCTCAGCTGGATACGGGGTGGGGTTCCAAACCTGGTGACAGGATTCTCTCCTTAAAGTTGGCCTCCTGGACGCACCACCCTCCTTTGGGGGGCTGGTGGGGCCGAGCATCTCTGCCGTTTAGAGACCTCGGTGAGTGCAGAATGGGGGGTCTTGGCACCCCTAACCTGTGAATCTTCACTAACTGCAGCCCAGAAAATGCTCGGGTTGTGAGGGGTCCCTGCCGAGGGCTCAGGGCCTCACCCAGCACCCAGCTTGGGGGCGTCTTGCCACCACCCACACGCCTCTTTTCTCCCAAGGGTCACCCAAGGAGGGGCCCAGCACCCGGGCTGGGGGACCCTGTGGTTTAGTCCCTGCAGAAATGTGCTGACCCCTCCCGTGGCTGTGGAGAGCTCACGCCTCTTGCTGTCACAGCCCAGGCAGTGGACGCCAGGGTGGCCCAGGTCTGGACGAAGGGCCCCTCGGTCTATATGCTGCCTCACGGCCCTGGCCAGGGCTCCTCCTGGGCCAAGCCAGATCCCACCCTAGCAGGTGGAACCCCGGGGATGGGGTGAGGGCCCAGGTGGCTGCCCGACCTCTTCGGGGCTTGGGTTCTGAGCAGGACAGAGAGGCACCCTGGTCATCAGGGGGCGGGTCTTGCGCCTCCCGCCTGTGTTGGGCCCTGGACAGGCGCAGGCGAGAAGCGGGGAGCAGGCTCGCGCTGAGGACCCAGGAGGATGCAGACGTGGGCTCCTCGCCCACTGGCCCTGGTCCCAGGGGGATTTCCATAGCTCGAGGGTCTCCCACGAGAAGAGGGTGAGCGCTCCAAGGCCATGTGGGCGCTGCCACCAGGCTGGCTTTCCACCCAGGGGTGGCCGCCCTTGATGGAGCAGGGCCGAGAGGCCTGGCCGTGACTGGGGGCGAGAGGGGGCAGTGGGAGGAGGAGAGAGACGGAGAGAGAAACAGAGAGCCAGAGGCAGACAAGGGCAGGGTAGGGAAGACGCCAGCGAAATGGTGTCTCTGAGGCCCTCGCTCAGGGTCAGCCCGACCCCTCTTGGTCTGGGGCCCGGGCTCTGGGCAGGCTTCCCTGGAGAGATGTGGGCGCCCCGGAATCTGAAAGCCGGGGAAGGCTGGGCGGTGAGGTGGGAGGGGTGTCTGGGGAACTCGGCCAGTCCCCCTCCCTGCCCCGGGCCTGGCTCTGCCGGCGGTCTGACCCTGGTTCTGTGCCCCAGTGGCCGGGGTAGTGACCACTGTGGTGGTGACCTAGGTCGGGCCTCCTCAGAGGCAGGCTCTGCTGTGAGCCCGGGCGGCTCTGTTCGTCTCCTCAGCCCCCCACCCCGTGCGCTCTGAGGGCCGTGTGTCTCACTGTTGAGGAAGCCCGGGCTCTGGGGGGCACCCTCCTGAGACCCCCGCCCTCGGTTGGTTTGCTGGACCAGGTGTGCTGGGTCCCACCCCGCCCGACGTGACGCGCAGGAGCACACGCGGCCAGCACCCTGCTCCCGCGGCACCCCGGGAGTCCGGCGGGCTGCTCAGAGGCACCGGATGTGCCGGGGCCCGGCTGTGCGCCCGGGGTGGGGTCCTGCTGGGCGGGCGCCCGTGTGGGGGGCTCGCGCACCCACAGCCCCTCCGGCCAAGGCCGCCCGCCTGCCCGCAGGCTGACGGATTAGCCCGGCCGCCTGGCCCGGCCGGGGGTCCTCTCCCCTTCCTACGCCGGGAAGAGCTGGCGAGCGCTGTTTATTTAGACTTTTCCTAAAGCTGACAGCTTGAATCAGGCTAATTCACCTGAAGTACACCAACCGCCCTCATATTTATTTTACGGGGTTTCACCAGCGTAACCCAATCACCCCTCTCCTGCCGTGTTTACCGCGGCCCAGGGCGCAGCTGTCTCCCATATCCCGCTGCGCTGCCCTTCGCGTCAAGGACAGCGGAGAGGTCTCCAGACGGGGGAGCTCGGGGCAGGCTGGCGGGTGCACCCGCACCCCGACGGCAGTGGGGGAGGTGCTGTGTGCTCTGGATTCAGGCGCAGGCCGAGTCTCGGGGCACCCGGTGAGCAGGAGGGGACTTTGCATCTGGTTCCCGCCCAGCATGGGGACCAACATTGCCCCCCCCACCAGTGTCACACTGTCTTTTACTGCGCTTCCATCAGACACGTGGCTCCGGGCTGAGCACTGGGTTAGTGCTAGCTGGAGATCCATTTAGCAGGAAAGAAAGACCCTCACCCAGAGGCAGGCACAGGCTGGCCTGGGAAGGCCCCCAGCCGACTCCTGGGTCATACTGCCCAGGCTCAGGGCACTGGCTGGGCAGAGGGGACAAGTCTCCTCCAGGGATGGGCGGGGGTTACATAGGAGAAGACGCCACTGAGCTGGGAGAGGGCTGTGCCCCAGCCCTGGGCGCTCCAGCTCAGGAGACTACTGTGCAGAAGCAGAGGCCTCCTGCGCAGAGATACTTCTCGCTGCGTGACTCTGATGGAAGTGGAGCCGGAAGCACGGAACATCCACCGGAGGGCTCTGGTCACCAACCTCTGGGCAGCCGGCCGGGGACCAGCAGTCATTAGAGGGGCCTCCAGAGGATGGGCAGCAGTGTGGACACATGCTTATGGTCTCTGATTCAACAGATGCCTCTGAGAATAGGCCTTGGGCTTGTACTGGTCCTGATGCTGGGATGCAGTGGCTGATGAGAAGCCCCATGCCTCGTGCTCATCCTCTGTTGGGGGGCTGCCAGGACCAGGCAAACAGCAGCTGGACACACGCCTTGCAGAGGGCAGTTGAGAGAAACAAAGCAGTGAAAAGCTGGGGCCCAGGTTGGGGGTGATCCACAGTAGTCAGGAAGGGCTTCCTGAAAGAAGTGGCATTTGTCCTGAGGCTGGGATGCTGAGGATGAGCTGCTGTAAGAAGGTCTGGGCAGGCATTCTGGGTGGAGAGAGGAGCTGGTGCAAAGACCCTGGAGTAGGACTGATCTTGGTGTTAGAGAAGTGGAGTCATGCTTCTTCCAAAGTATTAAAAACACACAAACCCCAGAGCCACCTCCTCTCCTCTGTCCCTGAAGCCGTGGTCCTGATGGGGTGGGCGCTCTGCCATTGGGTCCTCGTGGCCCCCATGGACCCTCACTCTGGGCTCTGGAGCCACGGCCAGGGAGAGGCTGTCCCGCCCTCCCCCAGGGAGGGGACAGGCCGGTGGAGCCTTGGGGGCAGTGCTCACCGCAAGCATGATGCAGGCATGCACTCCAGACCCTGGGGGGCTAGCGGGAGCCTGCTTTGGAGCAGGAGGCTTCTCAGTGGCTGTAGAATCACAAGAAGTAGGTAGGGGTAGGGGCCTCAAGCAGTCCCACCCCTTGGCCACAGGACTGTCTTGGAGCTTATGACCCTGCTGGCCTGGGGTTCAGCCAGGCACCTCCTTTTTCTCTGAGGGACATCAACTGAGCCTCTCCCCCATGATGGACAGAGGCCCTTGAGCGAGTGGGGGCAGGTCCAGCCAGTGCTGGGGGTCTGCGGGAGGGGAGGGTTGCGGAGGTGATGGGAGGGGCTGGCCCCGAGTGGATGCCCTCCGGCCTGTCTGCGGCGAGCCTCTCCTCCGTGCACCTGCTCCCCCCGGGAAGGGGCCGCGGCTGCGCTGGGCCATACATCTCTGTCAAAATCTCTATGAATAAATTAACCTTTTTAAAGATTAGTGCACTCTAATACCGCAGGGTTTTGTAAGCAGAACAAATGCTAAAAATATTTTGACAGAGCTTGGCGAGTTTGCACGTAGCTCATCAACAGAGGCCGGACCCTGGCCCTGCCGGATGCTGACTGCCCAGCTCTCGCCCCAGCCCCCAGGGAGGGGTGTTGCCCAGTGGAGCCCAGCCCAGGGGGCACGAAGGGAGGTGGCTGTGCCCACGGGTGGAGTGTCTGTTGTACGGTCTCTTCGTGGATGTGGGGGGCTGGTGCCGCTGCCACTGGCCCCGTGGTCCAGGTTGGCCAGACCTCCCCTTCTGATCCAGGAGGCATTGTGGGGTCAGAGAAGGTGGGCCTTAGAGCTGGGGGCTGGGGTGGGGGCTTCTTGCCTGGAGGAGCCAGTTTCTCCCCAGTGGCTGAGACAGGAGGGTGTCCCCGGCTGGGCTGAGCACGTGCAAAGGTCCTGAGCTGAGAAACAGGCTCGGGGCGCATGGGGGTAGGGGGCTGTGTCTGGAAGGGCCTGGGGTCGCCAAGCTGGGGAGAAAAGCACCTGGATGCAGCAGGAGGAGCTGGCTCTCGGCCTGAACCCAGGGGAGCCACTGATGGCTGTAGAGTGGGGTGACAGCGCTAAACTGGGAGAAGGCTCCAGAGCAGCAGAGGCCTAGTTGGTCCAGGTGAGGCCTCGAGACCCCAGTTGGCAGCAGTGGGGATGGGGGGAGGGGGGAGTCAGAAGGACCTCCAGACCCCAAGGCCTCATCTTCCAGAGATGTCTTGTTTTTTGTCTGCTGGTCCCAGCGTCCAGGACCAGGCTGGCCCGTTGCAGGTGCTCAGTAGCCAGCATTGGGGTGAGAGTGCGGGCTGGATCCCCGCGTCCCCTGGAGCGGGAGTCCTCCATCTGGCCCCAAAGCCGCCTGCCCCCAGGTCCTGAGTCCTTGGGGCTCCCGAGGGCTTAGGTGTGCACGGAGAGGGGGCCGCTCACCCGGCAGGAGTGCACGCATCTCGTTTCTCCTCTGCAGGTCGGCGAGAGTAGGGCCGGTCAGGCCGGGGCTGTGGCCCGCTAGAAGCTGTCGGGGGACCTGGGGGCCTCTCCTAGCTGCCGAGGGTGGTTTCCAAGACTGGGCTTCACTGGGCAGCTGGGGGCTCTGTCCGCACCTCCTGCACCGTCCTGAGAGTCAGCCTCTGCCCTCAGGAGCCAGGGGCCCACAGCCCCTCCTCTGCGTGTGCGAGGTCCCTGGGTCTTGGCCTCTGCCACTTTCTGCCCGGATTTCAACAAACACTCCTGGCGTGTTTGTGGTGTGTGGGCCCCACCCTGGGCTGGCACTGCTGTGACGCTTTGTAGAGGAACTGAGGCTCCGGCTTCACCTGCTGGGAGGCAGCAAGGCCTGGCTGGGACCCCTCCTCCCCACCCCCACACCCTGGCTCTGGCCTCCGCCCTCCCCAGGTTTTCAGGTCTTCTGATGCTGACTGTTTTCCTTCTGCCTCCCGTCACCCCTGCGTTCCCAGCCAGCTATTCTGCCTTCACTTAAAAACTTCTTCCTCCAGGAAGCCTTCCCTGATCCACCAAGCCTGAGTTAGTTCTGCTGCATCTTGAAGACTTTGCAGGCCTTCCTCTCTTAGAAGACTCCCGTCCCAGACATGTGTTTCTGGAGGAAGCCCTGGGGTCAGGTCATTGCCCAGGGCTCCTCTGCGAGACTGCGCAGGGCCGAGTGCTGGCCAAGGGTGAGGGGTGGGGGTCCTCTCTTCCTTGCTGCAGGTCGCAGGGGCCATCTGGGGACGAGGACTGGCAGCCAGGCAGAGGTGAGGCCATGGCAGAGCATTGCCCAGTGAGTCCCACCTGGGAGGGGCAGGTATATGGGAAGTGAGACCTCCACTGCGCGGGGACCCTGGGGGCCAGCCTGCCCCTGGCTTCCCTCAGAGGGGCGGGCACAGCTGGCCCTGCTTCCCTGGGGAGGGGTCTCTGGGCAGCCAGGGCTGTTGGCCACCACTTCCCACTTCCCGAACTGAAGTGTGTCTCTCCCAGGCGGGGCACCAGCATGAACCCCTCTCCTGACCCTCTGGGCAGGCGGGACGCCCGGTGGGGCAGAGGGAGGGTGGGGTCGGGGTCCAGCCTGACTGTTCTTGTGTTTGCTTTGGGGCGATTCCTGGGCTTTTCCCAGGCCCCTGGGCACCCAGTGCAAGGCATCGGCCGACCCCCACCCCGGGCGCTGAAACGCCGCCTTGGCACAGACTCGGCTTTGCTGTGAGAGCCCTCCGGGCGCCCCCTGGGGGAGACTTTTGGTTCTGAAAAATGCGGTGCCCCAAATTGTAGCTTTATTTACAAGGTGACATGAAATTAGGGAACCCACAGTTTCCAGGCAGCTCAAGGGACCTCCCCCAACCCCCATGACTGGGCCTGACACCCCCCCCCCCCCGGGGCCCAGCCACACCTTGGTGTGACCCTGTCCCTGCTGGCTGGCCGGCTGTCTGCTGGCTGGTCCCTCTGTCTGGGGCAGAGCCTGGGGTTGGGGTTTCTCCCTTTTCTAGAGGTGCCCCCAGGCAGTGCTCAGGGCTCCTTCCCCCAGAAAGACTGTCCATGGAGGGGCAAGCCCAGCCCTGTCTTCCAATTCCACTTCCTCCAGGAAGTCCCCTGGGAAGCCCAGAGACTGGACCGGACCTTCCTCTCTGAGTCTCTGCACCGGCCCAGTGGGCTGCTGAGCTGTCTCCTGGGGGAGGGCTGACCCCCTCCATGCTCCTCCTCGGCTTCCCACGCCCAGAGGATGGACGCTCACTTCCAGTCCCCCAGCCTCTGTCCAGGCCTGGGACAGAGTGGGGACTTGGGCACAAGGATGCGGGGGTGGCTGGGGGGATACAAGCCAGTGATGACGCGTGGGCAGCCAGGCCCGCAGCCAGGAGCTGGGCTGCGCTGGGTGTGTCCCTTGGCGCCTCAACTTCTCTGGGCTGCACGGGGTGACAGTCACTCCCCTGGGGTGACGTAAAGCTTAGCAACACATGTGAAGGGTCAGCACGAAGCGTCATGTGCAACAAAAGCAAAAATACCTTTCATCCTGAGTGATTTTGTTTAAAAAAACGCGTCAGATACTTTCACATGGAAAATGACTGAGCCACCCAGGTGAGCCTTCGGTGCAGGGGGGTTGGTGGTGACTGTGGTGGGGCCTGCAGGAGGAACACATGGAGAATGCACAGCCCCCACCCCTGGGGAGCTCAGAGCCGGAGGGAGCCGCCAGGAGCAGGGGGTGTTAAACCAAGGAGGCTTCTTGGAGGAGGCAGCATTGAGCTCAGGAGCAGCCTAGAGTTTTACTCCTACAGCCTCTGTTGCAATCTCCTGCCTTCAGGATGTTTGAGCTCCAGGATGCAGAGGGAGGGTGAAGTTCAGAGATGCGGATGGGGAAAGGGGGAAGGAGGGGGACATCTGGACAGGTCAGGGGTCCCCCAGGGCTGGCTGAGTGAGGGGTGTGGGTGTAGGTGAGGGGTGGGCAAGAGACTCGAGTCCTTGGGTTTCTGCCCCTGTGACGTCACGGTTTCGGCTCTGCCGGGTGGTCTCAGAGTGACCAGTGAGTGCAAGCCACCGGCCGGCAAATGTCCTGCAGACTCAACACTAGACAGACGGGGACAGTCGGGACCTCAGAGAAGCTTCAGGGCGTGGGGAAGACTTTGTTCTCCCAGGGAACCCCGGGGATTTTCCATTATTCACGTTTGTGGGCTTGTTGGAAGGGAACGGTCTTGGGGAGGCTGGTGGGGGGCATCCAGCAGGCTCCAGGCGGGCCGCCCTGGCCAGGCCCAGCCGGGGTCCATCCCGGACTGGTGGGGGGCTGTCTGTCCCTCGCTGGGAGGCAGGACGGCACTTTCCTGACCAGCTGGCTCCTGTCTGTCGTCTGTCCGTCAGTGTGGGCGACTGGATTCCTCCAGAAGGAAGAGCTGGTAGGTCCTGCAGGGCAGGGGCTGGGGGGGGTCCGGCTGGCATCCTCGTCGCCCAGCCCCACCTGGGGCCAACCCAGACGCAGGGAGTTCTCACAAAAGGTAATTCAACAAGCTTTGGACCAAATCCCAAAATCTGCTTACAAGGACCTCTATTTATAGAGACTTTCTCTTTCCTCTGGGGTCGGTCAGCCATCCACACACTTTCAAGAGTTTATAACTCTATTATTAAATTTAAAGTTGGCTGCGGTTTTAATTCAGAATGAAAACTGCACACTGTGGGGGGAGTCACGGAATGCATTTGGGGGTAACTGCCAGCCAGTGTGTTTCCAGCAGTCACCCCTGGAGACGGCCCAGGTGGGTCCAGGAGCCCCGACCACGGGCGTTTCCGGAACCTTCCCCGCAGAGCCGCTCCGGCAGGTCCTCTGCTCTGGGTGGCGCCTGTTGCCCTGCACAGCCTATGGGTTTACGAGCCTGAATCTGGTAGCTCTCAGGGAGGTTTCAGCCCCAAACGCTGCTTTTGTGTTCAAGGGGGGCTGCGCAGTGGCTGGCCTCTGCTTTTGGTGCTGTGGCCTGGAGGGTAAGAGGGGCCATGGCCCGCCGGGGACGGGGCGACAGGGCAGCTGGGGGACTCCAGACCGCCCTGTCCGGACGCCAAGCTCTCCAGGAGTTTCTGTCTGCGGTTCTAAGCCAAGGCCCACCGGTCCCTTTGGTGCAAAGTTGGGGTGTGAGGCCAAGCCCTGGGCACGCTCCCCCCAGCTGGGGGCTGTGCTGGACCCTCGGGCTCTCCTTCCCTTCCTGGATTCTCAAATGAGTGTCGAACACTGTGTCTGTTCCTGGTACTGCCCACATCCGAGCTTCCCTGGGCGGACCGCCCTCCAGGCCCTCCCGGGCTGCCGCGGCCTGCGGTGGGCTGCTGGGGGTGGCAGAGAGAGTGGGCAGACAGCCGGGGTGCTCCTGCCCCCGTGCTGGCCGGCTGCTGGACGGTGCTGATGGGAGGCCGGTCCTGGAGCTCCGACCCCCCAGGAACCTGCCGTGGCCGCAGAGCCTCCCAGCAGGAAGCAGCGCGGCGGGACCGGCCCCCGGCCGGTAGGTGGTGTTCCCGGCCTGCTTTCCCGGCGCCTCCGCTGCCTGCAGCCCGCTGCCCGCCCCTCGGCACAAGCCGGGCGCATCTGGAAACGTTTGATTTGATAGAGTGTCGCTTTACATTGCAGAAATGAGCGCAAGCGGTTTTTGACCCACCAAGTGAGAAATGCGATCTGGGTTTTACTGCCGACCCTTTAAATGAAAACCAGATCGCTTATTAAACCATTATCTATCAGGGATGGGGAGGGGCCGGAGTGGACCGGGACCGGGCGCGGATAGAAACGGATGAGGCTCTGTCTCCCGGCTGGGCGGGCGGGCAGGGCGCAGGGCACCCAGGTCACCCTCAGGGGACCAGGGCATGAGGAAGGGGCTGGCACCTGCCGCCCGCCCCGTCTGCCCCTTTGCCAGCTGCCGGTGGCTGTTTGCCAGTTGTCTCACTGGAGGAGGGTGTAAATGTCACCTCGTGGCTGCTGCTTACAGGACCCCCAGATCGGTGCTCCCCCTCGGGGAGGCAGGAGAGAGGGACTTGGCCTCTTGCGTGGCTGGTGCCAAGGCCAGGGGTCCCACAGCCCGGGGCAGAGGGCTTGGGCCTGGCCGTGCCCATGAGACACACCTGCTGCTGAAGTGTCGTGGATGCGGGCGCTTCGCTCCTGAGGGGCCTCCCTGTGACCCGGGCCCCCGCACACGCTGTGTGGGGACGGGCGCACGGGTGACCAGAGTCCCCGGTAGAGGGCACGTCTTTATGGCAGGGGACGTGCTGACCTGTGTCGGGGGTCCTGGCCTTCCTGAGGATGGCTGGAGTGTGGCAGGCGATGGCTCCCACCCCCCTGGCGTTTCTCGTTTGAGCTGTTCTGCTCGTTGGACTGGGTGCCGTTTTCTGCTTTTCCAGGGTGCTCTTTAGGACAGGGTGCTGATTCCGCCTCCCTCTGCTCTGCGGTATTTTCAGTAAACGAATCTCAGTCCCAGCTCGCGGAAACGTCCTCAGTCGGTGCATCAGAAGGCCGCGGGAGGCCTGCCGCGCTGTTCCCCTGGGACGTGTGCGTGCTGAGGCTTGAGCTGGTCCTGCCCACACGCCACGGTCCTCCTCATGGGGCCGGGGTTTCCCGAGCTGGAACCAGAGGTGGTCTGGCGAAGATGGTCGCTCCGATCTGACCAAGGAGGGTCAGGGTGACAGAGAGAGGGTGGCTGGGGACTGTTGAAGGACCCAGCCAGAGTAGACAGCAGAAGATGGGGTCCAGGGAGACTGGTGAAGGATGGAGCTGTGATGACAGGGTTGACAAGGTGAAGCTCTGAGGACAGAGGCCACAGGAAATGTGGATGGTACAGGGCCGCACTGTCTGGGCATCGCTCTGGGGTCCACTCTGCAGTCATTCCAAGGGGTTCCAGCAAGTCCCGGGCCTGGGCGTGGGTTCTGTGGACTTTGGGGAGGGCAGAAGGGCAGGTGGAGAGGCCCCTGTGCTGGGCTGGGGGACTCCTGGTGCTGCGAGCTGCCTGGGTAGCAAGGACTCAGAGAGGGTGACCCCTGCACCAGGCGGGTGATGGGGTGCCTGGCGTGTGGCTCTGCATGCTGGCTGTTATTATCATGTGGCATTGTTATTGTTCGGCAAACCTCCGTGGGGGTGCAGAGCCCTGAGCTTGGGGGGTCTCAGAGACGCAGGAGGGACCTGCAGCACTGGTCATCCCGTGGTCCCTAAACCTGGGGACGCTTCCTGACTGCCCGGCCTGGGAAGGCTGGCCTTGGGTGCTGGTGTCGGGGCTCTGGGCTGGAGCGCTTGGTCTTAGGCAGCAGTGAGGGGCGGCTGGGCAGCAGAGGAGGCAGGCGGAGGGGCTGCCGAGAGGCCCTGCGGCGCGGGTGGCATCAGTCAGCCTCTAAGGGTGTACTGAGCTCCTGACAGCGAAGCTCGCAGAGCCTGGCATTCAATCCAACAGCGGCGTGGGGGTGGGGTGGGGGTGGGGGAGGAGGACTAGCGCCTGCCATGCAGAGGAGGGAAAGGGGGCACGCAGAGGGCCAGCGGCTGGCCCGAGCTCACACAGCTGGCAAGTGACGACCTAAAACTTGGAACCATGTGGGTCAGGGCAGGGTAGGCTCCCAGGGCTCGGGTGGCAGAGATCAGAGGCCCTGAGTCCCACCCCAAACAGGCATCAGTACTGGGCAGGGGGACAGCAGGGAGGAGGTGGTCCTGGTCAGTGGTGGTAGCCCCCACCCTGGCCGTGGGGGTCCTTGGCTCCGCAGCACCCACCTCAGTTGGCCGCAACTTCCTTGCCACGGCCTGCTGCCCACAGTGGATGGGCCAGGGCAGATTTATCTCCGCTGTCACAGCCAATGGAAATATGGCGCTGCCCGAGTCGCTGTGTAGTTACAGTGAGAGCCGTGACTGGGCGCACGCGTGATGTATGGGCCGACACTGCACGTGGCCGGATGCACCGCGGTCCCCGCGCAGCAGACCTCAGGGGCTGCTCCTGACCTTGAGCGGGGTCTCCGGCTGCAGCAGGGCGGGTGGGGGTGCAGGTCCCCCAGCACGGTGGGGGCTGCCCCTCGGGGCCTGTGGAGGGTCTAGTCCAGGTGGCTGGGACTTGGGGTTCTCCAGGGTCAGCCAGGGTGTGGGGCTGGGCCTGACTCAGCTGGGGCCAGGGGCCTGGCTCTGGGGACTGCTGGTCCCTTGGCTCCTGCTGGCCAAGGTCGGGGCTTGCGCCGAGGTCGGAGGCTCCCCGGTCCTGCCTCTAGGTGGAAGGCGCCCTTTGTCCCCCGGTGGGTCACTCTTGGCCATGCGTCTGACTGCCTGCCCACCCAGCCGGGGGCTCTGGCAGGGGAGGCCGGACCTTCCCTGTCCAGGCTGCCTCCCTGACCCCTTCTTCTCTGACTGCTCCCCAAAGACCCGCCTTATGTTTTCTCAATGGGTCCAGCCACAGTTTGTTATGGAGCCCTGGACCTTCTGGTCCTTTATTACCACGAAGCCTGGTTCCTGGACGTTCTGCCCGCGATTGCCTCAAATTGAGGGGCAGACAAGTAGGGGCCCCTCAGCGCCACACCCACCACAGGCCAGGGTAGCCGCCAGCCACCTGCCCCAGGCCTGCGAGAGGAGCCCACGGGGCGGGTGACCTGCCTCCTGGTGGGCATCAGCCAGCTATGCCGGCCATGCCGGTGACTGACTGCTGCAGCCGGTCCGTAACCCACCATTGGTCAGGGCATCTCGGGGCTCATGGGTGCACAGGGACCCCAGCAGATCCTGTGTGGGGCTGCACCGATCTGCCCTGGAGGACAGCACTCTGATGGAGCCGGCCGCTGTGGGGAGGAGCCGGGGAACGCTGGGTGCCATGGCCACGCTGCAGGGAAGTGCAGGACTCAGGGGCCGCTGGGGCGAGTGCTCGGCGGGCTCTGTGGGGGCGGCGGGGGTCACGCCTTGCCCAGGAGACTCCACCGTGCCATCTGAGCCCCTATGGAACTGGGGCACGTAACCCGCTGTGGCCCCTTTTCCAGGGAGGTTTGATGAAGCCTGCAGGGCAGGTGGGGAAACGGGCTCAGGGCAGTGGAGGGTCCCGGCTAGGCCAGAGCAAGCCCTCCCTCGGGGCTCCTAAGAGCTGCTGCAGAGGGAAGGGGTGGGGGAGCCAGCACCTTGGCATCTGGGCCTAGGCTTGAGGGGGAGGCCTGCTGGGCGGGGCCCCAAGGCTGGCCCTTGATCCTGGCCGGGCGGGGTGGGTGGGGGTGGCCAGAGGAGGTGGAGGGACCACTCACTGCAGGGCGATGTGGGACAAATGCTTACCCACAGAAGAGCCCCAGGCTAAACTCCCCCACCACCGTGCGTCCTGGGGGATGGGGAGACCCCTCCTGGGGGCTTGAGGTCCAGGGAGACATGGGCCCAGGAGGACAGCTGCACTGCCAAACAGTCCCTGGGCAGAAGGATAGCGGGGTAGTGGTCAGCACAGCCTTAGCGGCTGGGGTCCGCACAGTGGAGCTGCCGCCTCTCGGGTTCTGGGGGTGAATAGGACCTGATGTGGTAAGTGAACCAGGCAGGGAACAGTGTCCCTGGCAGAAGGAACAGACTCTGCAAAGGCTCAGGAGCAGGAGTGACCTCACACACCACTGTGACACCAGGTGAAGATAGGGAGTGGCCAGTGGTCCAGCCGGAGCTGTGAGCCAAGCGGGCGGGAGCCTCCCGGGGGTCTGGATGCTTCCCCTCGGGTGAGGGTCACACTTGGCCAGTTATCAGCTGCCTGCCTGCTCACCCATGAGACACCACAGTGGGGGCCCAGAGAGGGCAGGGACTGGATCATTTCATTCCCCAGGGGAATTCCCGGGGACATGGTAGGCGCCAGATAAGTGTTCGCTGGAGGCACAGATGACATGGGAAGAGGCAGCTGTCCTGGGGCCACGTGACTCCTCTCCACCTGGGCAGGCCCCGGGAGCTGGTCTCTCTAGATGCGTGGCTGCAGGCTTCAGCCCAACAGGCGTGAACCCTGCTGCGTGGACACGTGTGCGCACGGGCCGCACTCCTGTGAGTACGCACTCATGCACACACTCATGCGCTCGCACCCGGGCACACACACCCGTGCAAGCACAGGGAGATCCTGCACATGCAGCCTTACACACCCTCTCCCGCCCCACCAGCAACTCTGTCTTGTAGACACCCCTGCCCCCAACAGCCCCCAGCCTGTCCCTGCTCAGCCGACGTGCAGGGTTAAACACCAGAGCACAGTCAGGACAGATTATTCTAATTAGATTGTGTCTGTGTGGAGAGAAATTGTATCCAGAGGGCTACCGGGCCGTTACGGAGAGATTCTACTCCTTTGGGATGGAAAACAGAAGAGATCAAGTGATTTCAGTCGAGAGAAACCAGTTGGTGGGAGATGGGAAGGGCAGTGGAACAGCCCCGAGGGGCTGTGTGACGGCTTGTTCAGTGCCTGCGTCCAGGAGAGGGGGCTGGCCTCAAGGTGCAGCAGCTGCGTCCAGGGCGGGGGGCATGGGCTTGGTGGAGGGTCCCTAGCCCCACTCTGCCCGCACGGGATCCCAGGCCAGGCAGGGAGCAAGGACGCCACCCTCTGGGAGCCTCCCCTCCTTGGGGGGAAGGGGCGGGAAGGTAGGAGCGGTCGGAGTCCCAGGGAGATCTCTGCACAGCAGGGTCTCTCCCGGCCATCCCCTCCACCCTTGATGGGACCAAAGCAGGGACCAGGCACTCACTGGCCTTTCCTGGGGAGGCGCAGTAGTGCTGGAACGCCCAGGAAGGGCCCGCCATGGCCTTGCCTCCCCCCCCCCCCAGGGAGTTCTTTGCTGAAAGCACATTGCTGCACCCTCTTTGAGGCCAGGGTTACCGAGGCTCGGGGACCATGCCCCCGCCTCCTTTTCCTGCCCCGGCTGCGTACCCAGGGGGTGGCACCGGCTCCTTCCGGCCAGCCCATGTGGACGAGTCCCCACGTGGGGCCCAGAGTGCCCCCCGACCCCTGCTGTCTCCCTGGGCCCGGCCCACACGGCTCCCCAGCAAGCGTGTGCTGAATGAAAGCCCCAAGCTCGGCGTAAGTACCTTCACCCCTTGTGCGGGATGCGCCCCTGCGAGCACGGGGGCTCTGCAGAGACAGGAGCCCACGCCAGGCAGTGCCCGGAGAGCCAGAGCCATGGCCCCTTGAAGGGCAGGTGACGGGTGGCTTACACACAGGCCAGTCTCAACAAGGTGGGACCCTGCGGGGCCGCTCTGGCCGGTCCTGCATGATCTGGCTGCCTGACGGGACCATGGAGGCATGGGGCCTTCCCCCAAAGCACATCTCCCCCTTCCCGCCCTGCAGCCCTGGGCCTCATTACCCCCGAGTCCTGCCAGCCCCGGAAAATATCCCAAGTGTAGCCCCTCCCTGCAGTGTGATCCTATCAAGCCACATCTGGTTTTCATACTTCACAGCTGGTAGGATGAGCAGGAGTCAGGTGGACGCGGTTTGGGGTGGACCGCAGTCTGCGCCTTCCAGCCTGACCCTCCCTCAGCCAGACCCGAGGGCAGCTGGCGGGGCATGCTGGGTGAGGAGTCCCGGGGCAGGGGGGCCTCGCCCCAGGGCCCACTGCACCACCCACCGTGGACACGGTGCACCCGTGAAGGACAGAGCCTGATGCGGGAGCCTGGTGGCCCTCCTGGAGCCATCTCTCCAGCTGCGGGTCCATTTGGACGTACATCTCCAGCTGGCCTGAAGGGGGCTCCCGGTGGGTCGCCGGGCCTCAGACCCCATCACCCCAGGGCAGCGGGACACCGTGGGTCAGAGACACCATGGGTCAGACGGTCGCACCCATCCGCTGTGGGCGCCTGGATATACTGTCCCTGCCCCTTTAACGGCCTCCTCGGCTTGGGCCGCGCGCCCCTCCCCGCCCCGCGCCCGGGCTGCTGGGCCTGGGAAAATCTATTACGGTGGAGTCATTAATCTGCGAGGGCTGCCGCCCCGGGCGCTTCGGGCCCTCTGTTTAATGGGCTGCTTCCTGAGCTCCGGAGCCGTGCTGCTCGCCTCTCTTGATCAGCTTTGTTTAATTATCAAAATATTTGATGCAGAAAATTGACATTAGTTCTGAAGGTTCTGCCCTCCTCGCCCCGCCCGGCTCCCGGTGACACTGAGGGCCCCAGCCACGCTCTCCTCGCCCCAAAATAGGAAGTGGGCTGCCCTCGGTGCTCGGTGCTCGGTGCTCGGCCAGGCGGACGCGGGGCTGCGGGCCAGAGCTGGCCTGGGTGGTGGGGCCGCACTCCACGCCCGCCCCGTTTCGCCAGTGTCCCGGGCCAGGGGACGGGTGCCCAGACCTGGGACGCGGCTCTGTTGGGCCATCATGGGAACTCCTGTCCCTTTCTGTGTAAGAGCCTGCCGCCGCTCACCCGGGCTCGGTGTCCCAAGCTCGTGGCCAACTCAAGGGCTGGGTGCCAACCGGCGTGTCCTGCCACCTAGATTGTGGTCAGGGTCTCGGCCGGTCTGCTGGGGCCCTCTGGGGCAGGGCCCCTCCTTGAGGGACAAGGAGGTCCTCTTGGCCAGGTGAAGACGAACCGTGAACGCGGGGCTCTGGGCTACAGCTGTCCTCTTTGCAGTTTTTTACATTCCAGCCCCCGTGTGCAGTCCTGTGCCCTGTGTATACCTGTGCACGTGTGCCCCACACGTGTGCCTGTGAGCCCTGTGTGTGCATGTTCCCCCACCTCTCTGTGTGTGGCCGCACGTGCCTGCGCGCGCCTGCCGAGTGTGTGTCTGTGTCCGGGGTGCACGCACATCTGTGTGCCCACACGTGCCCCTCACTGGCTAACCCTGAACAATTAATGTCAGCCTCAAGGAAGCCTACACTTTAATTTCTCACTGGCCCCACCCCCACTGCCTGATTTCTGGGTTGGGGTCTGTCGATCTGTGTGACAGTCTTTGCTTCCAGAGGTCATCGGCCACTGCATTTGTCTTCCCGGTCCACGCGGTCGAGCTTAGGACTGTGCACTCGGTGCTGGGGGCAGTGGGAGCCACAGTGGGCTCTTGAGCAGGGGCACACGAGCATGGCTGGGGAGGAGGGCTGTCCAGCTTCACCAGCCGCCCGATCAGCAGACCCGAAACCCGTTTATCTGCTCGCGGCTCCTCGGCCTCGGGAGCACCGACCGGCATTTGTCTTCGAATGTGGCTTATTTTCAGCTGCCAGACAATTTTCAGGACAGAGAGCAGCTTCAAGGTTGGAAAGATACCATCGTGGAGAGCAAGCAGCGGTCAAGCTCAGACCGCTGGGTTTTACGCGCGAGTGACGCCCCCCCCAACCCCCCGGGAGGCACAGGATGAGGGGGCGTGGCACGCAGGGAGGCAGCGTGGTTACCGCTCAGGGCCACCTGCGGGGCGGGGGAAGCAGGAACACGCGTGACTGTGGGTAACAGCCGGGTCCCAAGCACGCTGGCCGCTGGGGAGTGCAGGGGGGTGGGTGGCACCCGAGTGGCCCTGCAGGGTAAGCCCCACCACGTCTGTCTTTGCACCAACGTGGCCCTGCTTTCGACTTGCTGATGGAATGCAAGTCATGGCAGAGGTGATGTCACCTGCCCTTTTGGAAGCCGGGAACAGCGCCGTCTTACCGTGCCCTGTCACTGGCCGGCGGTGCCCACTTCCTGGGTCCCCTGGTGGGAATCACGAGCTGGCCTTCGCCCCTGCCACGTGCAGCCCTGCCCCCTGTTAGGATGAGACCGGACGCTGTGTCTGCCCGGCTGCCTCCACACGGGGAGCCGCCAAGAGGGCATGTGGCCGGGGAGCCCATTTCCTAGGGGCCGGGGCTGGGGCTCGGGGAGCAGGGCTGAGGGAGACCCCGTTTCTGCACCAGGTGGACAGCTTTCACCAGGATTCTTCATGAGGTTTGCCGATTTATGTGTGACAGGGTGGGGGCCTTAGGGGAGCCCTGACGTCTTTGGGAGTTCATAGGGAAGGGACAGGCCTGACTCGGTCCCCGACGGTGCCCAGGGAGGCCTGGGGCGGCGTTCTGAACACCTTGGGGCTGGTTTCCTGGGCCACTGGCACGAAGTACCACCAACTGGGGGACTTGAAGTGAGAGAAATTGATTCCCTCACAGCCTGGAGGGCAGGGTCTGAAGCGGCGGTGTGGGCAGGGCCGGCGGCCTCCGAAGGTTTAGGGGAGGGTCCTTCTTGCCTCTTCCAGCTCCTGGGGCTCCAGGTGCCCTGCGCTGGGGGCCGCCTCCCTCCAGCCTCTGCCCCCGTGACTCCCGGTGTCCCCTCCCTGCGTCTGCCTCCCCCACTGCAATAGGGCGCATCCGAGTGCAGGCTGATTCCACCCTAAGCTCCTGGACTGATTGTGCCTGTGAAACCCGGGGCCCCGATTGGCCGCACCCTGGGGTCTGGGGTGCACATGGACTTGGGGGGACCTGCTCAGCCCTCTGCACGTGGTCAGTAGTTTCCTTGTTTCACTGAGAAGCCCGCAAGGAAGGGCGCCTGCGTGGTGACCGGTGGGAGCAGCGGCCCTCCCGGCAGAGAAGGGCTGGGCTCCTGCCTGCGGGGGCCCCCGGAGCCGGGCGCGCCCGGCCTGCGCTGGGGGTCCTGCCGGGGAGGGGTGTGGGGGGACCTCCAACCTCTATGATTGACCCCCGCGGACACACTGAGCCCACGAGCCGGGGTAACTGAACACACGAGGAAATCACCACGGTGACGCCCTGCCCTCCTCCCCTGGCCCTGAGGGCTTTGATCTCCTGACTCTGGACGCGCCTCCCGCGTGGAGGTGGG
Organism: Camelus dromedarius; assembly: GCF_036321535.1. Classification (NCBI taxonomy): domain Eukaryota; kingdom Metazoa; phylum Chordata; class Mammalia; order Artiodactyla; family Camelidae; genus Camelus; species Camelus dromedarius. The sequence goes on along the minus strand of NC_087449.1, from coordinate 69,618,350 downwards.
GGGCGGGTGAGCTGGGTAGATGCTGGTGGGGGCGCTCTGCTCACTGCGCGGGCGGGGGGGGGGGGCTGTCAGCATTTCTACACATGCAGAGCCGGCCCCCTATCCCGGGGCTGTTTGTGTCTCTGGCTCCCAGAGTGACACCCCAGCTGCCCACAGTTCGGCCCCTTCCGGGAGCACAGGCTGGGGACCGCTGCCCTGGGCGGGGTGGGGGCGCTCCAGATGGGAGGCTGTGCTTGTCTGTCCTTGGACGGGGCGGCCTCGGGGGCCACTGGGGAAGGGCCGGCGCCCTGGGCCCCGCTGCCCCGGCGGCCGCCCGGACACGTGGGGGTTAAGCCTCCTCGTGCTTCAGCGCCAGCCCCAGGCGATCGTTTTCATATATGTTTGTTTGTGGTCAGAAGTCGTCACAGAGCAGGGCTGCGAGACCTTGACTTTCCCTGACACTTACAATTATTGCCGCCCCGGGGACTCATTTTCTGTGCGGCCACCCGCTGACCCGGCCAAACAGCAGTCTGAGCCTTCATGCCGCCCCTTGCTGTCCTCTCCCCACTGCCCAGCCCCAGGACCTGCCCCGGAAGCCCGTGGGCTGGCGCCCCCACCGCCGGCCTCCCCCAGGTCCATCCTTTGAGGCTCCAGCTTCTCCCGGTTCCCGCCTGTGTGCCGCAGTGTGGATGGGCTAACCGAGCAGCCCACAGGACCTGACCTAACCCAGGTCCTCCCTCCAGCACCCCTGCCGCCTCGGCCAGAAATGACTTCCCTGGTTAATGTTACACCGGGTGCGGGGGTGGTGCTTCTGACCTGCGGGCTGAGGAGGCGGGGAGGGGGAGGAGGGACTGGCACACCTGGCCACCCCAGTCCTGCGCTTCCACACGGGTCCAGGTCCACACCATGTGCCCCCTGGGACGGCACCCTGTGGGCCTCCCTTCACCCCTGATACCCCAGTGCCAGTCTGGGGGTGGGAAGGGCGGTGTGGCCAGGGCTGCCTGCCCTGGGCTTGCCCCTGTGGTCCTGAGGTCAGTGCTGGCCTCAGTCCCTGGGTGGCTCCAGGCACGGGGCTCACTGCTCAGGAGAGCCTCTGCGGCCCCCACCCCCGCTAGGGCTTCAGGACGCCAGCGAGCAGGCCGTCCGTGCTCCCCCCGCCCTCACGCCCTTGCCCTGTGCCCTCAGCTGAAGGCTGGGCCAGCCCTGTGCTGGGGCGGGGGGAGACCCCTGGCGCCCTGTCCTCTTTGAGGCTGGCCACCATGAGGAGTGAGCCCCCCCGCAGCCCTCGGTGCCCCCAGCATGGAGCTTGGGGGGCTTCTCTTCTATGGACACTCCGACAGGTCCAGTGAAAAGTGCCTGATGTCCCTCTGACGAGGGGGCTCGGGTGAGAGGCACCCTCATTAGCCTACCCCCCACCCGCCCCACCGTGTTTGCACTGTGGGACCCTGGGGGGAGGGGCTCCCCGTGGCCATTACCCAGGGGTCATGGGTGACCATGGTGGAGGTGGAGAGTGACACCCCTGGAAGGCCAAGCTCCAAGTGACACCCCCCACCGGCCTGCTGTGACATTCCTTTATCCAAAATGCCGTGATTTCTCCCCCGAGGTTGAGGCCCCTGCTGGTGACCTGGGGTGCACCCTGAGCCCCCCTCGCCCTGTGCCTCTGACCCGTGTCTCGCCTGGTCCTGTGGTCCCCACACCCCAGGCGGAACTTGTCCCTGTCCCAAATGCCCCTCAAGATCCTCCTAAAGTCTTGGTGGCCCTGCTGCCCTGAAGCCCTGAGTGGGGGTCACCCCCCCACATCAGGCCAGATGCCAAGTCCAACATCCCCTCTGCTGCTTGCCCACCATCCCCAGGCCACGTCTGGTTCCCTCCCCAGACCACTGCCGCCCTTTGGCCGAATGGATCCCGTGTGACCCCCTCCCTCCCGACCCCGGCCAGACCGCTGAGCCGGCCACAAACTGGCAGAGCCATGCGGACAGCAGGCCTCAGCCTCTGCTGGGCTCCCGCGTCTCTGAGGACCCCAGCCCCCTCCACGTCTCATGGGCCCAATGGCCCAGCCTGGCGGGTGGCTCTATCCCCTGTGTCCCCGCAGCTCTCCTGCCCGCTCTCGTGACATGACGAGCTCTGACCAGCCTTTACTCACTGCTCAGAGGCTGCCCTGGAGCTTTGGTCCACGTTGCAGTGTCTCCACCCCCAGGAGTGGGGCTGGCCTGCACACGCTCTGCCCTGCCTCTCCCCTAATCCACCCACGCCCTCAGCACGTGTGCATCGAGTGCCCCGCGTGCACGGGGCTGGGCCAGGCGTGGACACTGTGCCCCGGGTCTGGGCCCACCCTGCAGCCGGGGGCCAGGGCGTGTGTGAAGGAGGCCCAGAGTGGGGGACCCCAGGCTCCAGAAATGAGGAACATCTGGGTGGATGGACCTTGTAGGAGGAGCAGCTCTCTTTGAAGGGCAGTGGAGAGCAGGCATCCCCGAGGCCACAGGTGGGAAGCCCAGGAGGGGGCGAGACCGGGGTGGGGGTGCTGCCTGGCCGGCAGCAGGGGTGGACTGTGTCCTCAGAGCCCGTGAGCCAGGCTGGGCTATGATGGAAGGCGTGCGGGGTTAGCAGAGGCAGGTGTTCTGCTCTTAGCCCTCTGCGGGGGCCGCAGGTACCGGGCTCCAGGACTCCGGGAGGAAGGGAACCTGCTTAATTTTGCTGCACCTGGTGTCCCTCGTGGAACCCACTCCCTGCCTTGTCTCTGTGCTGTGAGGCCTCGCGGGTTAGCTGTCCGTGCTGTGTAACAGGGCACTGTGCACTTAGTGGCTTAAAACAGCACACACTGAGTGCCTCGGTTTCCGAAGGGCAGGGGCCAGGCCCAGCTGGCCAGTGCCCTGTGGGTCACTCCAGGCTGCACTCGGGTGTCAGCCAGGCTGCGCGCTTATCCGTGGGCTCAACTGGGGATGGAGCTGCCCCCAGCTCATTCCAGGCCTGACAGTGCTCACTTCCTTGTGGTTTAGAGGACAGAGCTCCCTCTCTTCCTGCCCCTCCTGGCTCCCAGAGGCCACCCAGAGCCCTGGCCCACGGGCCTCTCTCCCAGCAGCTCACGTCTCCAAGGCCAGCAGGAGAGTGTCACCCCAGGGGCGAGGTGAGCCTTCCTTACCTGACGTCATCTAGCCAAGGGAGGGCTCCTGTCACCTTTGCCATATTCTGTTGGTCAGAAGCAAGTCATAAGTTTTGCTTGACCTCAAGACGGGAGCTCATGCAAGGGCATGACTTGGGGTGCATCAGCACCCCCTGAATGCCAGGCTTGGGGGGGCACCACCGTTGCTGGAGCTGTGTTCCAGGGAGCACCGCCAGAGGGCCCAGGGTGGAGGTGGGACTGCATGCAGAGGCGAACTGGGGGTGAGGGTGGGAGGGCAGCCCACAGGCTCTGGCATCTCACCCTCGAGACGCCACCTTCCCTGAGGGCGTCAAAGAGTGTCATCTGTGTCCCCAACACCCAGCACACAGCGGGAGTGTCATCAGTGCAGAGCAGGACAGGGCTGGGGTCGCTCTAGGTAGGGCGGCTGTGGTGTCCTGGGGCGCAGGCTCCAGTGGGTCAGGGACTCTGCCCTCAGGGGAGGCCGTCGCTGTGGGGTCTCCAGAGTTTGGGCAGTGACCGGGCCCTCCCCTCGGCCCCCACACTTTGAAGCAGGCAGGATGCGGTCTGGGGCCCTGTGTGCCCCCCAAGTCAGGTGCAGACCTGCCTGCTCTGCCGCCCGGCTGCACGCTCCCGCCCCCGAGCCCCTTCCTGGGGCTGCGGTGGGCGCAGGCGGCGGGGCCGCCTCCTGTCGGGGTCTTCGAGGGCTGCCGGGCTCGGGGTCTGGAGGGCTGCTCGGGGGGGAAGCACACTTTTTAGGCGGCCTTGAGGGGGCTCGTGTGGGGAGGAGGACTTTGTGGGGTGCTGCTGGGATGGCAGTGTGGGGTCACTCCTCTGGGAGGTGCTGAGTCAGGCGGGCAGTGGGGGAGCCCCTCCTGTTGCCTGTCCCTGCCCTGAGGGCAGTGTTGGGGGTCAACGCCAGCTGAGTGCCGACAGTGCTGGCCTCGGCACTGACGTTGGGCCCAGCAGGTACCTGACTCCAAGGCCGCACAGGCTGTCGGGAGGGGCTCAGGAGGGCGGCTGGCCTGGATGCTTGGGGTCACACCTGTGGGTGGGCTTTGATGCTGAGTGTGGACAGAGAAGACAGATCTGGGCCCTGGGGACCCCACAAGAAGAAGATGGGGGGAGAAGAACCGAGGAAGGGAGCTAGAAGGGTGGCCAGGCCAAGGGGATGGCGGTGGGGTCCTGCAGACGTGGGCCTGGGGCCAGGCTGCGGGCAGGTGTGGCCTGTGTCAGAGGTGGCCACGGGGTTCCAAAGTGGGGGATGGAGGAATGGAGAAGAGATGGGTGGGTGGAGGCCCCACTGACCCTGCCAGAGCAGTTCTGGGCCGGGTGGTTCTGAAGGCCTGGTGGGGTGTTGAAGGATGGTGGAGGGCGGGGTCGGGGCTATGGGGCCCCTGATGTGAGGAGTCTTGCTGGCAGGGCACAGATCTTCTTGGGGTGACCTCTTTCTTGATAATGGCTCTAACGGTCCAGGAGGGACCATCCGCGGGGAGTGGGATAGGGGTGGGCCCCTGCCACCAGCAGCATCAACCAGGGGCCCACCCAAGGCTCTCCCCCAGAACGAGGAAGGGGCCAAGGGCTGGGTCCCCAAGGACCGGGAGCTCCTCATGGCATCCCCCTGGAGCGGCAGGGGTTCCTTTCAATGAGACCTCCAAGGTTCCGGGGGAGTCGGAGGGGTGTGTGCAGCCAGCCCTGGGCTGCACCCTCCTTGGGGGCCTGGGAGCCTCGGTGGGAGTGGCTCCCCAGAGGGGTCTGCAGGGGTTTCTGCCCCTCGCGGGAACTCCACTAGCCAGACTGGCCCAGGTGTCTCCCCACCTGCCCCTCTCACAGCCTGTTTTGATTTCTACTCAAAGTTTGGTGGTGCGGAGCTGCCGGGGGCCATCTCCTGCTGTGCCAATAGAGCTGTGCATACTCAATGAGCGTGTCGGCGTGAGGCCGGCGGCAGGGTCCACGGCCGGTGGGCGGGTGGTGAGCCCGGCGGGGATCCCAGGCTGCCCCCGATCTGTCACTGTCCAGCCTGGCTGGGAGCCGGGGGGCCATAGTCCCTGGGCCTCAGAGGCCCCCCCCAGGAGGAGGCCGGAGATGAGAGGATTCACCCCACCTGGGTGGCTGCTGGGATGGGCCTCGGTCCTGGAAGCCCGCCCAGGGTCACTTCCAATCCGGTCCTCCCTGTTCAGCCTCTGAGCCTCAGCGGCCTTTAACGGTACCTGCCACTTGGGTGGGCTGTGAGGAGGAGGTCAGACTCCACGTCCAGACTCAGTCTCTCCCTGACGTGAAGAGGGGAGAATAAATGGTATTATTTTCATGGCCTGCGGGACCCCCTGGTGTTCCAAGGAGCACAGTTTGGGAAGCACTGTCCACCCGTGTGATTCCCTGCAAAGCGAGGAGGATGCGGCCTCCCCGATGGGCAAGCTTGGAGCTGTAGGGCATGAGGCCATCAGTATCTGCGGGGCCCTGGCAGGGCCGGCCCATCTCCAGGCATCCGGGGTTTCCTGCGGGTCCCTGACAGAGCAGGGTGGATGGTTTCTGAGGACGGGCTGGGAGCCCCTTCTGCCTCAGCTGCGTCCTGATCTCGGGCACGGCTCCGCGTGTGGGGCAGCGAGTGCCCGAGTGAGGGGCTGTTTTTGGGGAAGGGTCCAGGGCTCGTCCCTGCAGTTCCTCCAACCAGGGGTGTCCTTGGAACATCATCATCATCCTGGTTGGTGGCCCGGGACCCTGGTGGGGTCTTCAGTCAAGGGCAGTGAGCCCACCCCAGGTCAGCTCTTCTGGCCCCAGCAGAGGGCCCACTGGCCCCGTGATGTCCGCCTGCGTCCACCCGCTCCAGCCGCGGTGCCCAGGACGGGCCACGGATACCCTAGGCGTCACCCTCGGTGTTTCCTTTCCCATTGAACGCGCTCTGCTCTGTCTCTGGGGGTCCCGGGATTGAAACTCCTGTTCTCTGACAGTGTCCCACCTGCAGCGGTGCTTCCGTGAGGTGTGGCATGGAATGAGTGCGCTTGGTGCTGGTCAGATCAGCCGCCAGGGTTCAGGTGGCCTTGGGCAGGGACGGGTGGGGATGAGGTCCGTGCCCCTAGCAGCCCCTGGGTCCAGCAACGACCAAGGGGGTGTAGGCTCCTCCCTGCCCCCTCTTTTCTCCTTAGCGGCTGGGGTCCGCACAGTGGAGAAAAGTGCCGCCTCTCGGGTTCTGGGGGTGAATAGGACCTGATGTGGTAAGTGAACCAGGCAGGGAACAGTGTCCCTGGCAGAAGGAACAGACTCTGCAAAGGCTCAGGAGCAGGAGTTGCAACTCCCTCCCTCTGTGCTCTTCGCTCCGTATCCGGCCCGGGTGTGTGTGGGGGCCTCGGCAGGGAGACGGGGTGATGGAGTCTGGTGGCCCTGGGTGTGGCCCTCCTCAGGGTGAGGAGTCCTTGAGTTTGGGTCCATGGCGGAGGACCCAGGCCAGCGGAGGCTCCATGGGGTGGTGGCAGGGAGGCCCTGGGTCAGGCTGCAGGCATGGGTCCCAGCCAGCTTGGAGGGCAGGGTGGCTGGGGGCTCTCAGGCCTCAGGATGTCGATGGACAGAACCAGGTGCCCTGCTGCTGGTCAGGGTCCACCAGGGCCGGTAGGGAGTGGAGGGGCAAGGTCTTCAGCAGCATCTGGGGATTCATGTCCTACCTACCCCCTTCCAGGTGTTCTGGCCAGGAGGGCGGGATCCAGCGAGATAAAATGCAGGCTGCCTGGGGACGCCTTGGTTCCAGGTAAGCAGGGTCGTTTTTAGGGTGAGGATGCCCCCAGGGCTGCCCGGAACACGTTTGCACTTAAAGACAACGTTTCATTCATTTTGAACCCATGTAGGCTGCCATCTCGCACTTTACCTGGCAGCCCCTGCTGGGACGTCGCCCCTGTGATCCCGGTCCAGCCACCTGCGTCCACACAGGGTCCCGGTGTGAGGGGCCCTCCCTCAGCAGCCATGTGGCTGGACCCCCAAGGAGGCTCAGCTCCCTGCTCCTGGAGGGGTCCTGGGGAAGGACCTGCCTGTCCCTGTGCTTGGGGGCGGGAAGCACGGGATGGGTCCAGGTGGGGTGCTGCGTGGGGTGGAGGGGCCGTCTGCAGAGGCTGGCAGGGCTGGAGGCTGGGCAGCCGCACCTGACTCAGTGGGTTCAGAGCCTTACCAGCTGCTCCTGACCCTGCTGGGCCCCCACCTGCAGCCTCAAGCAGTGGCTGGGTCCTCACCGGCCTGGGGCTTCAGGTGGGAGCCCCTCACCCCGTCCCAGGGCTCCGAGCCATCAGAGCGTTGTGGCTGGGCTGGGCCATGCGGGAGGCACCCAGAGGCACCCACCCACTGAGGTCCGTGGGGCGCATGTCTGCTCACCTGGGGGACCTGCGGTCTGGCCTGGGCCCTGCTCCTTGGGGTACTGGCTGCCTGGCTGAGAGGACAAGTGTGGGCAGGGCCGCATAGGGGGCAGCCCACCCACTGGCCGGCGCGGCGAGGCCTCAGTGCAGGCGCCACGAAAACGCCCCGGCTGCTGTGGCGGGGACCAGAGCTGGGCCGGGTTCCTGAAGGCCTTGCTGCTGATCCGTGGAGGCCGGAACGTCTCCAGGAGAGAAATATGGAAGCGATTACTCTGAGAGCCGCCGTTTGAGTAATTCCCAAAGAGACACCAGGGCCGGTCCTTTCGAAGCCCGGTGCACGGCACCCTAATGAAGCAATTAAGGCAAGGATTCTCCGACTTTGATCTCGATGGGGTAATTTTTACAAAAACATCACAGAGTGATAGATACCCATAACTCAGGCTCCTTAATTGTACTTAATTTGTTTGGAATACGAATGTGCATTTAATTAAACCCCAGCCCGGCCCGCATGCTTCAAGCCGGGCTGTCAAGGAAAATTAAGACCCAGTTTGCTTTCAAAGTTACTGGTTTTTATCAGGCAAGGACAGCGGGCTTCGAACAGAAGGTTAGAGATAATTAGGCTGAGAGTCACAGCCGAGGCAAGTGGAGGGAAGGCACCGCTGCCAGCAGGGGGTGGGGAGGCTGGGGAGACCCTGGCCGGGCGGGCGGCCGTGGGGTCCCTGCCCGCTCCAGACCTGGAGCTCAGGGAGTCGGGGCTGGGCTGAAGGTGGGACAGCGACCGTGGCTGGGGTCTGCCCGAGGCCGGGTCTGCCCAAGGCCACGCCTGCAGGACACCTCGGCCCTCTGCCCCATCACACACGTGACCTGGAGCTGGGACAACCCAGCCCGCCCCTCAGAGAGGTGGGGAGGCTGAGACGTGGAGGGAGAGCCCTGCGTCTCCGAGGTGACCTTCCTGGTCTGGAGCGGAGCTGGGTGGACCATGCTGGAGAGGGAGGCGTGATGCACGTCCCTGGAAGGTGGGGCTGACCGAGGCCCCGTGGGCGGGGAGGCAGCCCCAGATCCGGTGAGGACAATTTGCTGCCTCCCTGCGATGGCTGAGTTCTGGGGTCACGAGCCAGACACCAGGAGGGACACAAATTCCTGGGAAAACGTGCCACACAAGGGGCCTGCAGGTGGCTTCTGCTCTGGGCAGTCCCGGGGCAGAGGCAATGGGACTCCCCTCGGGGTGAAGTCCGTCTCTCTGAGCCCACATGTAATCTTTGTCTCAGGGGTCGCTTTGGCAAAGTGCCACAAACGGGGCGGCTTCGAGCAGCAGAAATGTGTTCTCTCCCAGCCTGGAGGTAGGACGGTCTCAATGCGGGTGTCGGCCAGGCTCTGCTGCCTCCCTGCCCCCCTGCCACCCCTGCTCTGGCCGGCCCTTGGTATGCTGGGGCTTGTGTCTGGGTCACTTCAGTCTCTGCCTCCACTGTCCATGGCATTTTCTTCTCCTACAAGGTCACCAGCACGTTGGGTCAGGGCTCACCCTGGTGACCTCATCCTGACTCAGTCACGTCTGCCGTGACCCTGCCCTCAGTCGTCGCAGCCACGGGTCCTGGGTGTTAGGACTTGAATGTATCTTTTTGGGGGACACGACTCAGCCTGCAGCAACCACCCTCCCTGCCACCAGGGCCACCCTATGAGGGACCCCTGAGCAAGCCCTGGGGTCACTGGGGAGAGATCCCTCCCGAGTAGTTTTGTGCGCCTGGATTTTGAGAGCCCCTCTGCATGGTGCCTTGGGAGCACCGCACGGGCGTGAGCATCTTTGCACTCTGTCCCTGTTCCAGAAGGCCCCTCCTCATCCTTCCTCCAGACTCCACGCTGCCATCTTCCTCTCTCTAAGCCCGGATCACGCGGGGCGACCACTGGCTTGTCTCGTGACGTGGCATGCATTTGACCTCTGGATAAAGTGGAAAACCACCCTGAGTGCTGGGTGTCCTGCCCACTGCACCGGGTGCCGCCTTCCCCCTCCGTCTTCAGGGCAACCCCGACCAGAGCTGCATCACTCGGAGTCACTGCTGGCTGGTGACAGATCCAGGTAGAAACCAGGCCTCAGGTTTCAGCCTTCCATCAAAGGCCATAAAGAAATCCTTATGAGGCTGTGGGTGTGGGGTGATGGAAACGGGTCAAAGGAAGCTCTTTGCAGGAGCCCCGGCCACCTCTCCCCTCTGTGTCTCTGCGCCTTCGTGACTGACTCGAGCTCCGAGAGGCCATCCCCACATGGTGGGGGATTGGCACTGCCATGCTTGGCTGGGTGGCTTCCTCGCCCAGATAATCCCCAGTGTCTCCTGATGTCAATGGTCAGCATTGGGTCTGGAGCTCAGTAGGGGGCCAGGAGCTCTTCCTTGAAAAGAGAAGAGTTCCTCTCAGGGGAGACATGACTTTGCTCCCAAATCCTACTCCCCTGCGCGGTGATTCCCAGCTCCAGCTTCTCTGGGATTCCAAGCAGCACCCCTGTTTGCTGTGATCACCTCCAGTGCCGCTGGGGATGGTGAGCTCGGTGGAACGGCGTGCCCCGCAACCCAGATCCGCAAGTCTTGCCTCGGGCCCCTACTCAAAACTGGAGATCTTCTGGATTGCCCTGGAAATAGGAGCGGCCCACGCAGGCGTGGGATGTGTTGCTTCCAGGATCCCAGGATCTCCAAATGGCCTTTCTCTTTCCAGGCACAGTCAGGACACGGGTGTGGCTTCCGGTTCACTTTGGAGGATGCAGGCTTCAGACCATGGCCCCCAGAAGCCTCCCCGATGCATCTGACCCCTAAATTGTCATGAGTTTGTCACGCACCCTCTGGGGCACATTATTAAGTCATCCAAGACATTTGCCTATTCCGGATCAACAAGATCCATGGTCCTGGTGTCGCGGAGGACCAGTGCTGAGCCCTGTGGACCTCAGAGTGACCCAGACCTCTGCAGACAAGGTCATGGCAGTGAGTTGGAAATTAATATAGGTCCAAGGTGGGTTTCAAAATGTGACAGTCACGCCTGCCATGTGGAAGCAAACCCTCCACGTGGATACAAACAAAACCTCGTTTGCCAAATCAGCAGTTGTGTACCATCCAGGGTTCTGTTGATTTTCTCAGTAGAGCTTCCATGACTGGAAGAATCTCCTGCCACCAGGCTCATCACCTGATTACAGGACTTCGGAGGAACTTAACCACCACCAGACACAGGGACAGTTTCATTAGCTGTGAGGCCACCGTGTGGACAGGCTGCTTGGGTCCCGTGTTTCCCGGCAAGGACCTGGTCAAGCTAACCCAGGACCCCCGTGGTGGCTGTTTGGACCCCTGGGTCGCTCCTGGCACTGCGTTTGGTCGGGAAAACCGGAAGTGCCTTGTGTATTTCAGCAGGGGGTTGAGGCAGGAACGGTCATCTGCACAGGACTTGGGGGGCGAAGGTGGCCAGTGGGGGCTGCTGGCTGGGCTCTCCCCGAGCCGGCCCGCCCCCTGCAGGGATGTGTACACTACCTGGCACCCCATCTACGAGCCCCGGCCACTGCTCTTGCTGTGGGCTTCGCGGAGCGGGTCCTTCTTGCTGTTCAGAGTCAGATGAGATGGCGTGTCCTCGGCCATTTCCCCAGCCTCGGATCCAGCGCAGGCCCGTCTCTCCCCAGCACACCTCCTCATTTCCCTCCCTCCCCGCTCTGCATCAGCCGGGCAGCACCAACCACATGAGGTGCACATGGCCCTGCTCCAGATCAAGGTCTAGGGCATCTCACACCCACCTCCCCGAAGGGCTGCCTCCACCACGATGTCCACCCTGACTGCTCTGCCCCCGATGCACACTCAAGGGGCCTGGCGTCCGCGAGCTTGGCCTCACCCTGTGGGCAGTGCACCTTCTGCTGTCTGGTGCGTTTCTCTGTCACTCGCTGACTCTGGGTCTCGCACCACTGGAGGGAAGGCTCCCTGAGATCAGGCGCCCCGTCTTCTCTGCTGCGCCCTCAGGGATGGCCCTGGAGCCTGGGACCTGGCAGGTGCTCCTGGAAGCGTTTGCTGAGTGAATGAAAAATGAACAAACGCAGGAGAGCAGGTCCGAGGGAACCCGGCGGCTGTGACTGGGGCGAGATGGCCTGGCCCTCCCCGTCTCCTGCCCCACGGGAGGGGTGGGGGCGGACCCAGAGCCCCTCCAGCCAGCTCCCAGGCATGTTGGCCTCATCAGCTCCGAAGGAACTGGCCCCCACAGACAGAGGTGCGTTTGGGTCCCTGTGCTGCCCTGAGGGACCCTGGACCAGTTAACCTCACTGAGCCCCCAGTGGCACTAACCCGACTCCCGGGGTGTTGTGCGGATGAGATCAGCTGCCCCGCGAGTGTGCATCTGGGAAGCCTCATTTCTGCTTCTTCCTAAATCAAAAGGATCCATTTCGTGTCATGGGAACCCTCTGCATCAACCTGGTTGGTGATCTCTCTCTCCAGGAAGGTGTCCCGTATGCCAGCAAGAGACACCTCTGCTGGCTTCAGTGTCCAGGCAGTGCTCTGAGGCCCCAGCCGGGACAGACACGGTGTCTCCAAGCTGCGGGCTGGGGACACGGAAATGCTGGCCCAGCCCGTTTTCAAGTCACTTGCCCGGATCCATCCTTGAGCCCAAGAAGGGGAGCCCTGGGCAGGGCTCCGTCTGCGGAACTCTGGGGCCCTGGACCCTTCATTCACTCGTCCAGTCATCGGTCAGCACAGGGGCAGACCAGGCGCCTGGCCATCCTGCTCGCTGCTGCATGACACCCGTCTTCCCTCTGCTGGCCGCTGGGGTGGGGGCTCCACGGCAGACACGGCCCAGAGGACCTCGGGACTCAACCACTGCCCTGGGCGGGGCTCCCTGGACCCAAGTGGAGGGACCCAGCTCCACCGAGCAGCCCAGGTGACCAGGAGCAGTCCAGGTGAACGGGGTACAGGGCAGCTCCGCCCACCAGCTGGCGACGTCCACCTGAACTTCTCACAAGCCAGGGCCACAGCCCCGACGCTGGCCGGGCTGCTGGGCACCAGCATGTCCCGCAGAGGTGGGCGGGCGACCAGGCGGCAGGGCTGTGGACGCTGCCCTTCTCTGCCGCCTGGTGCTGTGTCCCGGGGAGGCTGAGCTGCAGGGAGCCCTCTCTGCAGTGCTGCCCTCTAGGTTCCTGTGAAGTTTGGCCAGTGAGGTCAGGGGGCAGGAGAGACCCTTCTCTTGCCCAGACCCAGGGTGGGGGGACACTGCTGTCGCTGCTTCCTGTTCCTTTGTCTGCGGGTGGGCCCCCAACACGGCCGCCCCGCAGAGGGCCCCGCGCGGCCCCTCCCCCGCCAGCAGGCCCGGGCCGTCTCATTCCTGCCAGGACTGACATGTTGGATGGCTTTGGAGATGGTGCCCAGGCCCCGGCCGAGCCTTCGCGGCTGGACGGGCACTCACAGGTGAGGCGGGGAGGAGGCTGCCCAGGGGGACCCCACCTCTCCCAGGTGCTTGCCGAGGACGCCCCCATGGGAGGGGGCTGGGTGGTGCCCCAGCCTGGAGCCGGAACCCACCCGTGGGGACATTTCTGCCTCGGCAGACACGTGGCCCTGGCTCCACGGTCATGCGTACCAGCTCCGGGTGCGTCAGGACGCCCCTGGTGGGCACCCTCCTGCTGACCGCACTCTGGGCGAGCTCCGTCTCAGGTGCACCCACCGCGTGCACGCTCCCCGGCGGTGGGGAGGGGGCGCCGCGTGGGAGCGGCGGCCTCTGCGGCGGCGTCCGCGGAGGGGCTCTCCCGGGGCACAGCCCCTCGCACCGTAATCCGGGGATTTTCCTGGCGTGTTGTCTTTGACAGACGTGATCGCCGTCCGGAGTCTGATACGGCTGTAATCGTCTCCCTGGGCTTCATCCCGAGCCCGAGTAACGCCATCAGGGGCTTGACGCGGGAGCCGTAAAACAGCGGTTACTCACAGCGCGCTGCTCAGCCTCCGCACCCCTGCCTCGCGGGTGGGGCCCGCGGCAGCTGGCGCGTCACCGCGCCGGCCCTGAAGGGCGGCCGGGGAGGGCTCGGGGTCAGGCCTCGGCCGGAGGACTGCAGGCCGGGCCCAAACCGTCGGGACAGCGCTGCGTCTGGCCAGGCCCTGGGGCCCCGTGTGTCGTCTTAGCCGAGCAGCTTCTCCTGTCCCAGGCTGTTAAATGAACGCAACCAGAGTACCTGCCTTCACACTGAGATGCCTGTTACGAGGCAGAAAAGGCTGTCCGAAGGCGCTCCGCGCTGCGTGCTTCCAGCCACGTGGCTTTGTGGGGAAGCCCGGCCTGCGGAGACTGCGAACAGTCGGGGGCTGGGCGCGGACAGTGGGAGGCAGACACAGAGAATCGGTACTTTCGGGCAGTGGAGGATCTCAGGACAACACTAGCACGACGGGTACACGCCTTCAGACGTTTGTCCAAACCTGTAGAGCGCTGTGTGGACCGCGGGCTGTGGGCGGCTGTGGCGCGTCAGTGTGGGTTTGTGGATTATAACAAGTGCAGCCTCTGCTGGGGCTGTCGGGGTGGGGGGCTGTGTGTGCGGTGGGGCGGGGGATGCGGGAGATCTCTGCACCTTCCCCTCTGTTTTGCTGTGAACCTAAAACTGCTCTCAAAACCACTTTATTTTTTTAAAAAAAACTCCCCCGTCAGGGGTCAGTGAGGCCTGGATGGGATGATGTGTATGAACGGAGTGTCCAGAATCTTGGTGGGTCTTCAGAGCAGCAGCTGTGTGGCCGGTGTGGCTCAGGGACACAGACCCAGGTGTCTGTCACGCAGCTAATGGGACAGGGTGGGCGGCACTGGTGGGGGCGGCGGGGGCCGCCGGGGCCCCATCCTGCCCCTCCCGCACTCCTGGGTGAGAGCTGCGGTCGGTTGGGAGTCCCAGGGGGCCGTGGCGCCAGGCGGCTCTCAGAATCAAGAGTCGACGTGGAATCCTTGTTAGCGGTGGGGCATACATCTTTTAAATTATAAATCGATAAATAGTTAATTCAATAATAGAACTCTCCTGAATATTTCATGCGGCTTGAGCACCACCGCGCTCAGCCTGGATGTAGGTGGAGCTACGGCAAGGATTTCGAGGCCAACTTCCCCCAAACTCCTAACAGGGCAGTCGCGCACTCGGCGGAGAGGGGCCCCTCTGCTCACCTGGGGCGGCGCTGGCGCTCGTGTGATGCTCAGGAGGTGACCCTCGGGAGGCTGGGCTTCATCCCCCATAAACCACTGCTGCTCAGGGGAGGGCTGAGGTTCGAGGAAAAGGAGGTGTCACGGGTGATTATGTCCCCAAATTTATACGCCGGAACACCAAGCCGTCATGCCTCAGAATGTGGCTGCTCTGGGGTCTTTAAAGAGATAATTAAGGTAGAACTGAGGTCATCAGGGTGGGTCTGAGTTTAATAGAACTGACGGTCTTGTACGAGGAGGAGATGAGGACACAGACCCACACAGATGGACGACCGTGTGAGGACACAGAGAGAAGGCGGCCGTCTATGAGCCGAGGAGAGAGGCGTTGGGAGGAACCAGCCCTGCCCCCGCCTGCGTCTTGGACGTCCAGCCTCTGGGACGGGGGGCTGTTTGAGCAGCCCCGTCCCTTGTGGCAGCCCGGGGACACCGACACAGGAGGCGCTATGGCCCCGCTCCCAACCCTACCTCTGTCTGCGATGCTCAGCCAGGGCCGTGTCCCCTTAGAGGCCAGGCAGGGGTGCAGGCCAAGGCCCAGCAGAGGTGTCCCAGGGGGTCGGGGAGGGCCACCGTCCACCCACCTGTGGCCCCATCCTGTCCTGGCTCCACCCGCGCCTGGGCGGCCTGACCCGGCTGAGGAGAGCATGTGAGCTCTGGACACAGAGCCACCTCGAGGTCCAGAGAGCCAGTGTTGGCGGCAGGAGCGTCTGGGTTAAACGGTGCCCCTGCCCCTGCGCTGTGTGGCTTGGGTGCACCTCTGGACCTCAGGCTCCTCGTCTGTGATGTGTGCCCTTGCCACGTGTGGCGTGAGTGTGCACCGCGTGGCTGCGGGTGGAGGTCGTCTCTGCTGTCACGGTCGTCCTGGGCGTCTCCTGGCTGGACGTGGTCTAGGAGTGGGCTTCAGCCAGGAGGGACAGGACCCATGGGTGCCCGCCTGGGGCCCGGCCACAGCTCCAGCACGTGATCTGTGCTGACAGTGGTCTTTGTAAGTGCTGGTGCCGACGTGGCCCCATGAGCCTGGGCCCTGCTGGACCCGGGCTTTGCCCTGAAGAGAGTGCGTGGGGCGCCAGGGGACTGCCGGTTAGCTGAGGTGAGCCTGGCGGTCCTCTAGGAGGCCAGAGCACCTGGGTCAGCCGGGTCCCCGACCACACGCTCCGGGCCCCACAGCTCGTCACGCGTGGCGGTGTCCGGGGCAGCTCGTAGGGAGATTTTGTTGTTTCGCTTACACGTTTGCTGGCTTGCTGCCTGTGTCCCCATGCGGCTAGGAGGCCCACGAGGGCAGGCCTGGCCAGCGCCCGGGGCATCATAGGCGTCGAGCGCAAGCTGAGAAGTGGGTGGGGTGGTGCAGGCCTGCGTGGGGCTGCCGCTCTCTGCGGGCGACCACGCCGGAAGGTGGCTTTTGTCCAGGCAACGTCTCTGGCCACTGTCTTCTTGGGTTCCTTGCCCACGTGGTTTGGGTGGGGCCAGATGACCCCTAGTCCAGGTGCGGAGCACTGGACAGCGTGCCTGCCCCCTGAGCTGGGCTCTGGCTGCTGGGGAAGGGGACCGGGCAGGGCAGAGATGCCTGGGGGCTTCTGGTGAGCAGAGCAGACCCAGGCCTGGAGCACTGCGGCACACTCAGCATGGGCTGCTGGTGTCGGGGAGCAGGCCCGGACTCGCTGTGGGACTCGGGGTGGAGGACTGCCAGTCCACAGGGGGAGGGGCAGCCTGCTTGGGCACTCAAGCCCTGGCTGGCCCGTCAGCCCTGTCTGTGTACCCTCTTCACTGTCCCTGCCCTGCCCCATGCCGCCAGGAAGCCCTGGACAGGGGCGTCCTCCCTGGGCCCCAGCAGATCCGACCCTGGAGGCACCTGGGTTGGTAGGGTACCCCGTAGTTGCCACATCACCCCCCACTGTGTCTCCTCCAGAGGGTTCTGGACCAGGCGGGACTGCTGGGGCCAGGGCTCCTGGCTGTGGCCGTGTAGGCAGCCCCCAGGGTTGTGTCTACATGGAGCCTCTGACTTGGTCTCTGAGCCTCCCGTCCGAGGCCTTTGGGGGAAGCTGCCAGCAGACTCTCCTGTGCGGGTCTGAGCCCCCAGGAGCTCATAAATACACTCCCGCTAAATGGCCCTGCTGTTGGCTTGGCCCCTCGTCCCTGTGGCCCCGAGCCCGCTGGGAGATGTAGCAGCACCGTGTGCGAGGCTGCCGCCTCTCTGTGTGGACGAGGGCGGGCACCGACGACCCTCCAGTGTGGGGGTACGTGGGGGGCGCAGGATCCACCCTCTGAGATGACCCATCGCAGCCCAGGACCCTGGGGGCCTGGAGCCTTGCATCCACGTGCTCATCCTCTGCCCTCAGGACCGACTGCCCCGAGGAACTGTTGTGTCCGCAGCGAGGGTGGCAGCCCCTCCCCGGGTGCGGGTGGCCTGGGAACAGAGCCGTGTGCCGCACAGCCACCGAGCGCCGCCGTCCCCGAGGCAGCCCTGCCCCCGTGGCCTGTTAGCTCCGCTGACAGAGCTGTAACAGTGACAGCAGATTAATATCTCTTTAATCAGCCAAAATGAACATGGCTCGCTGGTGACAGTCCAATTTTGTGCTAACAGATTGTAGCCTATCTGCACCCAGCGCTCTGCTGATTTTTATTTCTGCCAGAGATAATTCAGTGCGGGAGGACCAGGCTGCGCCATCCCGGCCGCCGCCTCGCTGTTCAATAAATCTCACCGCCGCGGAGTTTCTCACCCACCTGGCAGGCGCCCGCTGCCCGGGGGACAGAACGAGCCTCCGCTGGCAGGCGGCATTTAGAGGCCGTGGCAGAGCCGGGGGGCGCGCGCGTCTGCAGTCGAGCTGGGCCTTGTGTGACTGTTCCCGCGAGGGGAGCGGCTGCTGAGTGCTTCAGAGGCCACGGGAGACGGGGGAGGGCTGTGAGAGCACATGTGTGTGCACGCACACGGGTCTGAGTGTGCGGGATGGGTGCCACGTGGGACCTGTGAATGTGTGCGGTTGTGCCGGGGTGTGTGCATGTGTGGTGTCCGAATGTGGCACAAGCTTTGTGTGCCTCTGGCTGCCCCTCCCAGGCTGCGGGGAGTCGCGTTCCTTCCCCATTGTCTCTGAGGGACGTGCAGAGCAGCCCTGTCCCACACGCTCACAGGGAGTGTCCGGTGGTGTGGAAGGTGGATGCTGGGCACAGCTGCTGCAGGCGGGGGTCCTCCTGGGGGGTGCTGGCAGCAGCCGGAGCAGGCCTCCTTCCTCGGTGATGGCTCCTCGGGGGCGATCGGGTGTCCCCAGGGGTCTTCCCAGGGGCAGTTTTTGCACCACAGGCAGAGGCATTCTTTCTTCAGACGTGATCGTGTCACTGGGGTGGCCTTGCACCCACTGGCCACTCCTCCAAGGACGGCTGGGGTACACGCAGCCCGCTGGCAGCCCTTCCTCACATGGCCAGTCCCTGAGGCTGTACCCCTGCCCGCTTTGCCTCAGCACCAGGCTCCTGGGCATCTGGGGGCGGTAAACTCCATCCCAGCGGCCAGCCAGGGCCTCTGCGCTTCGATCTTCCCCCGTGTCCGTGTCTTGATTACCTGCTTCCTTTGCAGCACTGGGTGTGGGACGGGAGGCCATCTCCTGGAGGCTGGACCCGAGCCTGAGTCACGGAGACACCTCCCAGGGACCTGGCACCATCTGGGGCCCGGCGAACTTCCCTTTCAGAGCCTCGCCACCGCCACAGACTCTTTCTTTTTTTTTTAAAAAAAAGATTGAGTTTGAGAACGGTTTCATGCCCCGGCTCTGCCCCCGCTGGAGTCTCGCTTCGAGCGTTTCTCAGTGAGCTGACGCAGTGAGGTGCCGATGTCTGCATCCGCAGGCTGCGGGCAGACGGCGCCTGCCCCGTCAGTGTCCCGGCCTCCACCCTTCCCTTCCCGTCCCAAGCGGCCCTGACACCAGGCCTCGGGACCCACCCCCACCTGCCTGGGGCCTGCGCTAGCAGCTCTGCACCTCGTGCAGCTTTGCCCTGTTCCTTCAGGGGCTGAGGGGAGCCGGGGCGTCCCCCCCCAGCTCCGCGAGCCACTCTGCCTCCGCCCCGTCCTTGCTGGACCTCTGCTGACTCAGCCGGCCAGGGAGAGGGAGGGGGATCTCGGGCTCAGTTGCCTCCCAGACCCTGTTCCCAGGTTGCTTCCTTCATTCACCGGCAGGCATTCCCTGAGCCCTCCCGGTGCTGGCGCCTTCAACCAGGTCATGGTCCAGGATGTGTTCACAGCCTGGCAGGAAGCAAACCCAGAAAAAGTGACCCCCCCCCCAGCCACCTGTCCTGTGCAGGGCTGTGCGGTTGGGGCAGGCAAGGCCAGAAGGTGACATTCACGCCACTATCGCCCCTTCCTGTGTCCAGGGCAGACATCACTAATCAAACGCGGCACTACTTTTCTTGAGGAGCAATTCTGCTCCCTGCCCTGGGGTGAGACTTTTTCCAGGGGGGACGCAGGTTGGGTCCTGCCAGAGAGCCTGCCTTGCGCTGCGTCCTTCCCACCCAGCAGGGCCCTCCCTCCTTCAGAAGCCCAGAGCTTCACGCCCCGGCTCTGCCCCTCTGCCCGGCAGGCGCACAGCACAATCAAACCCAAATGTTGGGCCCAACATCCAGTGCGTTCACGCGGTCCACCTGCTGGCTTCCGGCAGCGCCCACCCCAGGCGGGTCTGACCACGGCCCTCCCACCACCCTCCAGGCAGTGACGTCTCACCCCAGAGGGCTGGCGGGCCTTGCACATGTGACTACACGCTCCCTTCTGTCCTTGAGGCCTTGCCCAACCTTCATGAGCTGAAGGCTAGGGACGAGGGACCCATGACAGTCTTTCTGGCCTCCTTCTCCCTTGAGATCCCAGAGGGTGGAGAGCGTCCCTGGCCACCCCTGCATGGCCACCAACGGGAAGAGAGCTGGCGTTGCCCTCGGGGCCCGTGTGACGGCAGCCATGCCTTACCTGGGGCTCCCAGGGTAGGAGAGCTTGGCCAGGGCCTCTTGGGATGGGACCAGGGACAGGAGGCACGTGTCTCCCAGCCCCTGGCACTCTGGCTCCAGAGCCAGCTCCTGGGGGCCTCTGTGCACCATCCCCCAGCCTCTAGGGACCACCGCCCTCAGGGAGGCGCTGGCCCTTGGGGCACAGACTTGGGGCTGAGATGTCTTAGCCAGGACCAGGCCTGACAGGACTTAAGACGGGCAGGGCAGGAGCTGGCTGCCCCCTGGCCTGGAGGATGAGGTCGGGGAGAGTTGCCTGAGCTAGAAGATGAGGGGTCGAGACAGTCGTCTGCGGAGCTGGGACCTGGGAGGGGAGCAGCCCCAGCCGGGGAAGGGGACAACTCCCCTGATTCAAATGCCCCTCCTGGCTGTCACCTGCACGGGCTCCCACTGGATGGAACCTTCCAGAAGCCAGAGGACACAGGTGTTACTGCTGCTGTCCAGGCCAGGGCAGGGGGCCGGGAGGTGGAGCAGGGTCCGGTGGTGGATGGGCAGATGTGTCCATGGTGAGTGTGGCTCCCAGAGCCACCCCGTCTGCTTCCTCTGATGGGCGGTGGGCACCCTAAATGGTTCTGGCCCCTTCGGCCCGTGGCTGGCAGTGCCTCTCTCCACCTGCCCAGGGAGGGTCTTCCCCAGGGAAACTGGGAGGAGCCTTGGGCCGGCCCGGACCCCGCTCTGCATTTGCTGCGTGCCCCCCGCCTGCCCGAGGAGTGTTCTCCACGGGGCTGCTCCAGGACACCGGGGCCGCCCTCCTCCTGCGCCAGCTTCCTGTTCCCATGCCGTCCACATCTGCTGGGCTCCACTGGGGAGCTTCCCTGAGTCTGATTCCAGCGTCAAAGGGCCTTTCCTCGAGGCCGGGGGCTCGGGTGGCCCCAGGAGCGGCTGGGCGGTGGGGGAAGCTGCCTCCCCTTTATCTCGCCTGAGGATTTCTTCCACAAACAAGGTGGTGAGTCTGACGGTGGTGATGAGGGCCTGGGAGGGGAGGCTGGGCGGTGGGAGTGATTCCCTACAAGGCCGGGGGCCCTTGTCCTGCCTGCAGCCCTGCAGACCGTGGCCAGGCTTGCAGGAGCCTCCAGAGAGCTCTAGAGAAGGCAGAGAAAACTGCTTCTGCAGAAGAGATTCCCAGGAAAGACGGAGACACAGGCCCAGAGCCTCATGCCTGCCGGGAAGGGCCCCGTGGCTGGCTCTGTCCCCCGGGCTGCAAACGGGTGTGGGCGTGGGGACCCCCACCTTGGCCGGGTCCTCAGAGGGCCGGGCAGTGCTGCTGGTGGTGGGGGGGTCCTGGGTGGCGCCCAGCTGAGCCTCTGGCAGGGAAAGCCCTTCCCAGGAGGCCCCAGGTCCACGAAGGCCTGGCCACCGCCCGGCCCGGCTGGGGTCCGGGCAGCATCACAATGTAAACTTGTCCCCAGTTCTCTGTTCCCCGAACACTCGAACCGAGACTCAAGGCCCTTGGGGTGGGAAGAAAGCCCCTTCCCCCTTGGTCTTTTCTAGAGTCTCCCCCCAGCTTTTAGGGAGTGGCTGGGGAGGCGTGAGAGGGCAAAGCCCCAGTGCGCACGTGCACGCACACTTAGACGTGTGCAGGTGCTCACACGCACACACGTGCACACGGTGTACACATGCCCACGTACAGGTGGGCGCGCACACTCACATGTGTGCACACCCCCCCCCCCCCACTCTGGAAAGGCTCACCCAATACCCAGGGCCCAGGGCCCGTCTGGCCCTCAGGCAGACCATGTGCCCTGGGGCCCTTGGGGGCTGACTGCCCTGGGCCCGCCTCACGGGGCACACGTGCAAACGCAGTGCACGGGGACCCGCAGCCCCGCTCCGGGTGTGCACACCCAGCTGCAGCCTTGCGCACCTCGCTGAGCGCGCCCACGACCGCACCTGTACCTGTGCTCGGGCGCGGGCTGGGGGCGGCTGGCCGGGCTCTCTGGGCCTGAGTCTGCTCCACCTCGGAGACAGAAAGCGGCAGCACCCCCGACGCAGGCTCTGATCTGGGGCCTCCTTCCCAAAGCGGGTCCTGACCCCGGGCCGCCCGCCCCGCCCGCCCCGTCTGCATTCCCGGCCCCATCGCGAGGCTGACAGGCTGGCATTTCTCGTCCTGTTGGCGCTTTTCTCTCCCTGTCATGTCGACAAGCACAGCGGTGTTCCCTGACAGACGGAAATATCAGGCCTCAGGTCCGGGGACAAAGCAGGCTTTAAACTTTAACGAGAGGCGTTAATGGAAATAAAACGTAAAACGCCCCTTCCAATGTGGAGTTTCTGTTTTATCAGAGAAAAAGTGCCCTAAATAATAAATAAGCTACGCGTGTTTCCGCTCTTTTACATGCTTGAATATTTAAGACATGCAAAAATGTGGGAGACGCATTTGCTGGGAACAAAAGGAAACACTTACTTAACCCCCAAAAGTAAATAAATAGAGGAAGGTGTAGGGCAGGCGGTGGGGACACTGGGGAGCTGCGTGTTCAGTGAGGCAGCTCAGGGCGAGGGGCCTGCAGAGCTGTCCACCAAGTGGGTGTGGCCCGCGGGGTGGAGCCCTGGGGTCTGTCCCTGTGTCCCACTGGCCTCGGGTCCCTGAGCTCGACCCTTGGGCCCCACTGGCCGCGGACAGCTGTATGCTCAGCCCTGGCACCCGCTCCCCAAAGCCTGGGGGCCCCTCCTGCTCACCGTATGCTCACCTACTGTTCGCAGACTCTGAAAGCCGCACGCGCTCCTGTCCTGCGCTTTCTGTCCTGTCCTTCCTTGTTTCACAACACTTGGACACACGTCGTTTATTCAGCGCCTACTGTGTACCGTGAGCTCCAGGCCACGTGGGTGTCCCAGGGCGGCCGGGCCGGCAAAGTCCCATGCTGGGGCCTGCAAACAACAGAAGTGTGTTCTTTCCCGGTTGTGAAGGCTGCAAGTCCCAAGTCAAGGTGTCCAGAGGGCCACGCCCTCTCCAGAGGCTCCAGAGGAGGCTCCTTCCTGCCTCTTCCAGTTCCCGGAAGCTCCAGGGGTCCCTTGGCTTGCGGCCACATCACCCCAATGTCTGCCTGCATTGTCACATGTCACACGCCTTCTCTTCCCACGAGGACACCAGTCATGTCAGAGCAAGGCCCACCCCGCTGTCCTCATCGTCAACTGATCATGTCTGCAAAGACCCCATCTCAAGGAGATGGTGTTCACAAGTACCGGGTTAGGACATGACCATGTCTTCTGGGGGATGCAGTTCAGCCCCCTGCACTAGGGCCCTGTCGGGGCCTCTTATGAGCAGGGAGCTGAGGCCTGAGGGTGGCCGTGGGGTCAGACGTCTGAGGTCTCTGTGGGGTCCTGCTGGGGCCCCCCCATCTCCATCCCCTGGCCCCACACCAGCTGCAGGGGCTCCCAAAGTCACTCGGATTTCCAGTCACGCTGGCACCTGGCACCTTGCACCTCAGAGTCAGGGGAGCGGTTGTGAGATCTTAGAAGAACTGAGCAATCAATTGTCAAACCTCGTCTTTCCTCCTGGCGTGCTGGGTGGTTCAGAGGGTGCGGGAGGTTTGGCTCAGGGCCGCCCTGCGCCCAGCGTTTACAAAGGCGTTTAGGCACACGAAATCGACGTGTTCAGTTCGCCACACCGCCCTGGCCTTCGCGACTCCGGACGGCAGTTGGGGGCAGCGGGGGTGGGGAGCGAGAGGGGGCCGAAGGCTGGCTTGCGTTGGGTCCCTGCCCCTGCCGGGTGACCTGGGGAAGCACGGCTGTTCTGACCCCCGCATCTCATCTGAAAATGGGTGTCAGCCGGACGATGCCCCCCGCCCGCCACAGTGGTCAGTCCCTGGGGAATTGGGCCGATAGACCCACCTTCTGAAATGAACGCGGGCTTTGCCAGGGTTCCTGCAGAGCTTCCTACGGTACAGTGGTGTTTCCCGGCACAGTCTGGGCCCCTGTGCTGCTGCTGATAATGCTAACCCCCCACCAGGTAAGCAGTCTCCGCATGGACGCTGCTATCCCGCCGTCTGGTTCCCGCGGTGCCTGTGGGAGACGGACCCCGGGGGTCCCTGCCCTGCAGATGGCCCTCGCCGAGCCCCCAGGTCCGCCTGGGGTCACCTGGGCCTGGTTACCTGTGCCCTCTGCTCTGCTCTGTTACCCACAGTCCTGGAGGAACCCCAGTGTTGCTTTTAATGATAATTCCTTCCGCTGCCCCCGTGGAGGTTTTGCGGCAAGAACGCTCAATTATTCATTGTCGCGGCCTCCCTGGAATGGAGACGCGGGGGAAGGCTCCTTGCCTGGGGAAGGCTTTCCAATGTCCGTGCATTAATTTTTAAACCTACTCACGTCGGGGCCCGAGCTGTGTCCCCTTTCAGACCATCGGGAAGGTTGGGCCAAAGGGGCCGTGTGTTCTCGAGTCTTCGTGTCTGAGGGGGCCAGGAGCGTCCTCGATCAGGGCGGATTCCAGGATCCTGGCTCTGGACCTGGGAGCAAACTAATCAGTCAGGTGGGAATTCCTAACAGGCGTCCGGCCAAGGTGGGGCGTGTCGTCCCAGGATCGTCGCACGTGTTCCCATCCCCCGAGGCAGGAGAGAGTGGCCGGGGGCTCGCCGCTGCCCGTTCACCAGTGGGGGAACTGAGGCAGGGCCAGAAAGGGTTGACCCTCTGAGCAGCTTTCTGAGGAAGGCACCGGGCTCCCGAGGCCCAGCCCCGCCCCCAGGCAGGGGGCAGACGCGCCTAGGCTGTTCCTGCGCGCAGGCGGCCGCGGAAGCTCCGGGGATGGCGGCCGCAGCAGGCCAGACCGTTCTCATTACGGCCAGATAGAACCCTGTGAAACTGTAACACTAACAACATCATTTATTTCAGCAACGTTGGGGCAGAACGACTTTACAGTGGTGTTTTATGTGCTACATGTGCACCATAAATATTTCCATAAAAACACGGATTAAAATATAAAAGTGGGCCCCAAATATCAAAAGCCGGTGGGGGGGAACCCTCAGCAGAGGCCCCGTGACGGCGGCTCCCTGAGCAGCTGCAGCAGGGCACCCCGCGGGTGGGGAGGTGAGCCCTGGCCTCCCACCCTCTCGCAGAGGGGGGCCGGCTCAGCACCCCTCTGTCTCGTCGTAGCTCTGCCGAGAGGCTGTGTCGGGGGGCGGGGGGGCAGTTGTGTCCTGCCCTCCCCACGCTCCCCAGACCTCCAGCAATGTCTGCCCGGCCTCTGCTCACCGCTGCCCTCCTCGGGCCCCCTGCCCTCCTCGGGCCCCCTGCCCTCTGCACTTGCTCAGTCCAGCCCTCCCAGCCGAGAGCCCGTGTGGCTGGGCTCCAGGCTCCCCCAGCCCGCGCCTGTCCACCTACAGGCTCCTGCCTCAGAGCCCGGGGCCTCAGGTCCACAGCACGGTGGGCCCTCTCACTGCAGCTGCCGGGGCATGGTTCTACCAGCTGTCTGGACGTTAGTTTGCTCACTTACGCTCCACAGCTGCCCCGCACGGGAGTCCAGCACAGAAAGGTCGAGCAACTTGCCCAAGGTCACACAGCCAGGAAGTGGGGGAGTCGGGATTGGAACCTGGCTGCCTGGCTTCAGAACCCTAAGTATTGCCAGAGGCCTGGCCCTCCTGGCCCAGCTCCAGCCAGCTTTGACCACACCAGGCCTGCCGACCCTCCCGACTTTGGCTTTGGCGAGCTCAGGATGGGTTTTTTTGCTGGAGTCCAAGACGGGAGCAGGGGTGTGGTGTCCGGGTGGAGAAGGCGGCGAGTCAGGTAACGGGAGCGCCAGGTGCTGAGGGGCTGGGGAGCGGCGTGGGGCAGTCGGGCAGGGATGCCCACAGGCAACCACAGGGTCACCAGTTCTTAGGAGGTGACAGACTCAAACCCATTTAGCAACAGGACAGAACAGACTAGACGTGGGGGACCTCCACGGCCCCCACTCCTCGTAGTTCTGTGTGTTAACCGGAACCTCTGACTCAGCCTCACAGCCAAGGGGTCGGGACCCCCAGGCTTGGGGGAGGGACCCCCCCCACCACGGATCTTGTGCTGAGGTGGCTGCAGCTTCACAGAGGGCTGGGCTCAGCTCACAACTGCAGCACCTCCGTGGACACGCGGGAGCGAAGCCAGCTCTGCAGCAAGGGCTCCCCGCCCCAGGTCTTGGGGCCAAAGCTGGGGACCCAAGCTGGGGACCCAAGCTGGGGACCCAGGAGGCCCCGGTGCCCAGAGGCCCCTGGTGGGGAGTGGCGGCACTGCAGCTGTGGCCGTCCTGGGCAGAGACCTGGTCCCTCTGGGACCTACCTTCCCTGGGTCCTGGGATCTGAGTGTGTGGCCCACACAGGGCTCCAGGCAGGGCAGCCAGATTTAGCAAATAAAAATCCAGGACACCCAGTTAAATGTGAGCTCAGCTCAACCACGAGTAACGGTTTACTCTAAGCGTGTCCTGGGCAACGTTAGGACACATTTACGCTGAAACATTCAGTGTTGCTGCTCTGAAATTCGGAAATAACTGGGCGTCCTGGATAATACCTGGCAATCCCAGCAGTGAGTGTTCGCAGGAGAATAAAAGCAGGAAGCTGGGGCCAGGGCTGCAGTGAGTGGGAGCCGAGGGCGGATCCCCCACCCCCGCCGCCACCCGGGCCAGCCGGGGGCGCGCGTAGGAGTGATGGTCCAGGCGCCTGGGGCGCGGCGGGGCTGGTGGGGAGGGGGCCGGGCCGGGCTCCCAGGGTGAGCACAGTTCTGCCCCTACCATGACTCTTTCTTCACTGAGCCCTAACGCACAGCTCACCCATTTAAACTACGATTCAGAGCTTTTGGGGTATTCACAGACTTTGTGCTACCCTCACCACCACCAACACTGGAACATTCTCATCGCCCCAAACCCCGATTCCCTTCAGCACTCACCCTTATCCCCTACCCAACCCCTTACGCCATTCCAGCTCCAGGCAACCACAAATCCAGTTCTGTGTGTGTGGATTTGCCCATCCTGGATGTTTTGTGTAATTGGGCCGTGCACTGTGTGGCCTTTTGGAGCTGCCTTGTTTCATGAGCATAACTATTTTTGAGGTGCCTCCGGGTTGTAGCCCACGTCAGCAATTCATTCCTTTCGACGGCTGAATAATATTCCACAATAATATCTGCACCTGCTGATGGACTTGGGGCTGTTTCCTACTTGTGGCTGTTGTGAGCGGGGCTGGTGTGGATACTCGTGACTTCCTCCGTGGACCGTGGCCCCAGAGTCACGCCCCTTCGTTGGCCCTGGGCCCTCCCTCTTGGTGGCCTCGCCCCTGCGAAAGCCCAGGGTGCTGGGCCGGTCCCAGCGTGGCCCCGCCCACTGCCCCCCGGTGCCCGGTGCCCCTGGTGTGCACAGTGCCACGCGCTGTGGGGCTGCCCAGGGGGTGTCACGGGAGCTACGGGGAATGTGACTCGCTTTCTAACCGAGTCCGAGTCCCCAGCGGAGCCAAGGGCTGCAGGTGGGCTTGGCTCTAGTCGCCTGGGGACCAGACCGCACCTGGGCAATATAAAAGGCCGCCTGCGCAAGGCGGTGCCCATGTCACCAGTCTGGGACAAGGGCAGCTCCTGTCAGGGTGGGAGGCCCTTGGAAGCGGGCAGTGGGGCCTGTCACCCCCGCCTGCCCGGCCGAGCCCCGGGGAGCCCCCTCAGAGACTCCATGAGGGACAGGAGCAGAGGTGAGAGAGACGAGGCAGCGCGCCCAGGAAGGCAGGTGCCTCCAGACCCTGGAAAGGCAGGGCCCCGTCCCCCTGGAGCCTCCGGAGGGAACACAGCCCCGCCAGCACCGTGAGGCCCATGTAGGACCTCTGACCCCTGGAACTTAAGGAAAGAATGTGTGTTGTTTTAAGTCACAAGTTTAGGGTGATTTGTCGCAGCAGCAACTGGGACCCTCACGGCCGCTCAACCACTGGGCCACGTCGGGCCCCGAGGGGCGGGTCCCCGTCCTCACCTCCTCACCCCTCACGCCGGTCAGCACCCGAGGCCCCCGGGACAGCGGAGGGGGGACTGCAGGGGCCGCACGGAGGTTCCTGTTGAAAGACACCCCTGCTCCCTGGGGCCGGGGACGCTTCCCACTGGTGTTCGGTGTGTGTCCCAGGAGGCTGGGGCCACGCAAGGAACAGGATCCGGGTCTTGCCTCCAATCTGGGGAGTTCCGAGGGTGCGAGGCCCTGGTGCGGGACGTGGGTGGGGCCTGGCAGAGTGCGGACCCTCCCTCCCCCCCAACACCCCCACCCCGTTTTAGAAGGACTGTGGGGCTCAAGCCCAGTCAGGAGAGGGGAGCCGCCCTCAGTGCTGCCCACAGGGATGGTGTCGCCACCCAGCGGCGAGCTGGGGCCCGGGGCTCCTGCGCCCACTGAGGGGCCTCAGGGGCCAAGAGCCCAGCGGGTCTGAGCACTCCCGAGGAGAGCACACAGTGAGTCCTCGGAGACGGGGGGTGGCCCCTCCGTGGGCCGTGGGGCAGGCAGCGGGGTGACCACCATCTCCCCCGCCCTGGAGCCCCCACGCCCTCCGGCCCCAGGGAGGGCCCGCTCGGGGCCAGACCCCCCACACAGAAAGAGCCATGGCTTCCACTGGTCGAGGGGCCCAGGAGCCTTGAGCTGACTTGAGACTGGAATTAAAAACAAAATGCCTTCCTGACTAGAAGGAGGTTCTCCCAGATCTCAGGCATCCGAGTGCCTGGAGGACCATGGAATCGGCCCGGATGCCTGCGGAGCCACCACACGGGAGATCAGAGCTGTCCTGCCCCCAGCCAGCGAGTGGCACCTCATGGCGCAGCCACCACGTCTGCCCATCTGTGACCTGTGAGGTCCCCCCGCCGTCCTTGTCCCCAGGCTGGCGGGCAGGCTGTGGCAGGGACAGGGTGCCCAGGGCATGCCGACCCTGCTCCTCCACTGGGGGCTCCACCTGGGCTCATGGCAGGACCAGGTCTGGACGACCCCTGGCCGCCTCCCGCATCCCGAGCTCTCTGAAAGGCGGGGTCCGTACTGTCCCTGAGCCCAGAGCTCGGCCAGCCCCGAGGACAGGCTGCCAGCCAGGGGCCCCCTGCGCCTTTAAGGTTGGTCCTCTTCCTGCAGGAGGTGGCCTGGGCCTCAGCGCCCTCATCTGACAACAAGGTGGCCTCTGTCCCCACCTGCAGAGTTGTGGGTTACTCTTGCCTTGGGGGGGGGGCAGCTCAGTGTGTCCCCAGTTTTTCCATCCAGCCAGGAATCTCTGTTTTCAAAGTGAGAGAGGTTACACAGGGCCTTACGTTATGAATTTTTTTTTCTTTTTACCATTTATAGAATTATTTAGTGTGCTGCTTTGCTTGGGACAGGTTAATGGCGAAAACATGTCTTAAACGGGGGTCTGGGATTACATCTAGATTTTAAAAAGCTCACGTGGAATTAGATCACAGACCCTTTATTTTGGGGGGGGGGTGTGACGAGCGGTATTTCCTCCCAACAGCCCCTCTGGGTGTGGCTGGCTTCGCGGAGTCCGTGTCCCGGCCAGATTCCCAGTGTGCGGTGAGGAATTCCAGGGAATGCTCCGACTGCAGGATTCCCAGGCCGAGCGCTAACTGGGGCCGGGATGGAGCTGCTGCTCCCGGGGGCCCTCGGCTGCGGCGGAAGGAATGAGGAATGAAGCCCCTCCCTTGGGTGCTGGCGGAGGGGAGCCTCCCAGCCCTCCTGGGAGCCGCCAGGTCTGCCGCCTCTGGGGCCTGCTTCGGGGTTGTCGAGGCTTCAGAGAGGAGAGTCTGTCCCGAGAACTTCAACACCTTTTTCCTTCGAACCTCTGAAGGTGTCGGTGGGGCAGCGTCCCAGGATGGCGCACAGTTGGGCATAAGTCTGGTCCTACACAGCGGGCGGTGCTTGTGCTTTCTGAGTGTTTTCTCTGCCAGGAAGAAGGAGGGCAAGGGGCTGGCCGATCCCAGGCACGGGGGTGGCAGAGGGACGTCCTCGGTGCAGGTGGGGCCACTGTGTGACGCTGGGCGCCCAGGGTCGTGTGGCTGGAGGCTGGGGCAGCGCTGGGCTGGGTAGGGAGTGCCTCCCGCCCTGGGGACCTGCCCTGCTCACCGTTGTGTTGTGTGATTTTAGCCTCTGAAACAGAGAACCCCAGGCAGAATGTGAAATTCACCAAGTGGAATCTCATCAAGCGATGTCAAACGGGAGGCAAAGGGCCCGCCCATCCCACCGGAGCCAGGTGGGCCCGCTCCACGGAGGGCCTGCTGCGGCCCGGGCTCACCTCCACGGAGCGAGAGCGCGCAGAACGTTCTCGCAGCTCCGGGGATCCGCCAGCTGCCACGACCCTGCCGCCTGAGAAGCCGGACGCAGAGTGCGAGCGCCCACGATCGCGAGCTGCCACCCCCATCACGGCGAGGAACAGCAGTCTCTTCCTGCGCCAGACCATGACTCACAGCCGGGCCTCTGTCGTTCGCTACCTCATTTATAAGGGTGGCCCTCTCCCCTGTCCCCAGAGGATGCCACAGGCTGTCCTGGACCGCGAGGCCCCCAGCCCTGCGTGCCGGCCCGGCCGGGGAGAGCTGGGGCTGGAGCGGACGCATGGTGGCCCCCGTGCGCCCCGGCGTCGGGAGCGATTCGCCACGCCGCGTAAAGCGTCTCAGAGCTGCTACATTTCCCAGATTGTTTTACAGCAAAAGTCGGTGTCAATGTTATGCTTTGAAGCATTTAAGAAACAACAGTTTACGGCCTCAGATCTTCACGGTCTGGGAGACCAAACACTCCGCTGGCCTTGGCCAAACTGATGTTTGAAATCCAGGAGGAGCCCCGTCGTGTTCCAACAGGAGAGAACGCCCCGTGGAGAAAGCACCCAAATCACTCCAAGATGTTTCGGGCTCCACGTCCCCACTCTCTGCGGAAGCCCGTTCGTGTTCTCAGGCGTGGAGTCAAAATACACAGAAAGGGGATATTTTTAGACAAGCACATTTGGAACCAGATCGCCGGCCGCGGCGCTGGCGGAGGCCTCCCGGGGTGGGGGGTGGGGGTGCGGCCACGCCTCTCTCGGGTCCTCGGGCGCGAGGTCCGGCGCCCGGCGGGGCTGGGGAAGGAGCGTGGCGGGACCGGCCCCGTCCTGCGTTGACACGGGGGCCTCTGTGACTGCAGGACAATTTCTACGTGGTTTGTGTCCAAAGCGCACTCCTCCCCGGGAGCCCCGCTCTCCGTCCACACTTGCTCCCGGCGTGTGTGGGCGCGTGTGCGCACGTGTGCGTGCCCGCCCGGTGCGTGGAGGTGCGTCGGTCTGTGCTCCATGTGGTCTGTGAGGGGCTCCCCAGCGGGGCCTGGGGGCTTGCTCAGCCAGGATAAGGTGGGGACCCAGCTGGATGTTCCCGCTAATGCGCCGGCTTTGCAGAACTGCGGGTGAGACAGACCGTGTTTTCACTCATAATCGGAACAAACACGGCATGAACATTATTGAGAGAGTGTAAATACGGACCCCCGAGCTGTCTTCACGGACCCACTGCTGTTTTAATTACTGCGGTGATTCATTTGAGCCCCGTTGCAAAGATTGGAAGCTGAGACCGAAGCACCGCCGGCCAGTCCAGGCGAGCTTTGCGGCTTGTAGGGGGCCACAGTGTGATGACGGCACAGCCCCAGGTGCCCCCTGCCCCATTGCCCCTCCCGCCCCGTCTGCTGCTGTGCCGTGCTGGGGAGAATTCCAGCACATTCTCTGTGGGACGATTGCTGCTCAGAGCAGGTGCCTGCCCCCCAGTTAGCTGTTCCCAGGCCTTCGATGTCATGGCTGCCCTCCTCCCTGGACTCTGCTCTGAGCCCATGGCCAGCGTCTGTTTCCCCAACGCAGGAAAAGCCTAGAATATCACTGCAAGTCTTGAAATCCCCTCCTCCCCCCACAGAACTGGTGGGGTCGACCTTTACATCCTGCCCAGGGGGCTGGGGGGTGGGGGTGACCCGTCCGCCCAGTGACAGTCCAGGTGTCTGCCCCATGTGGTGGCCAGTGGTCATCGGGGTTGAGGCTACAGCTTGTAGCCCAAATGTGAACCTTTGTCCCCAAACCTGAGCAGAGATAGGCCAGAGGAAGTGGCCAAGGTTTGCACTGGGCACAGGGGACGTCTCTGCTGATCACTGACTCTCCCACCTGGGGAGGGGGGAGGTGGCCCAGAAGGAGGACTGCGGTTGAATTTTAATCCAAAGAAGCAACAGCTGACTTTTCAGCATAACTTCGTGCATTAGTGTGCGCGGCGGTCACAGCAGACACCACCGGCGGGCGCCGTGAACTGCGGGATTTCCTTCCTCCCAGGCCTGGAGGCAGAAGTCTGAGAGCCAGCGGGCAGCAGGGCTGGCTCCTCCTGAGACCCCTCTCCTTGTTGTGTAGACACTGCCGTCTCTGTGTCCCCGAGTGGTCTTGCCTCTGTGTCTGTGTCCCGGTCTCCCTTCTTGTAAGGACACCAGTCGGACTGGATCAGGCCCCAGGCTGAGGCCCTGACTTTAGTTTGATCACCGCTCTGAAGACCCCGTTTCCAGCGACCATGACCTGAGCTCCTGGGCGCCAGGGCTCCAGCATGTTTGAGGGACACAGTTCAACCCGTAACTGTGCGTCCTGCACGGCATTTGCAGCGTGCTTCGGCTGAAAGTTATTCGTTGCTTATCTCAAATCCAAACATAACCGTGTACCTTGTGTTTTCCTTTGCTAAATCTGAGCGTCCTGCCCATAAAACCTGTGTCTAAACCCCTCGATCCCAGCGGTGACCCAGCCAAAGATGCAGACCACGCCCTGAGGGGAGTGAGGGCTTGGACGCAGAAACCCCTGGGACGGGCAAGGCCAGCACTGGCCTCGCACAGGGGGTGGTGAACCCTTTTATCTGGGAGGAGCTGTAGCTGGAAAAGGAAAGAGGTGGCTTCTGTGGGTCCATCCTTGACTGCCCCCCACACACCCACGAGCACGCATGCGCACGCCCACGGCCCAGCGCATGGACTTACCCCCGTGCACCCACGGGGACCTGGGAGTGGCCGGGAGGGTCTCAGGGCGCTAATGAGCTGTTCTGTGGTCCTAAGGAGTTGTGGCCACGGAGGCTGGATTTCAGATGGTTGATGAGAGAAGCAAGGGCCAGGTTGGGCTCTGGTTACAGCTCAGGGAAAACACGGGCGGCCTGGGGCCTCCAGCTCCAAAAGCAGAGGGATGGAGGTGGAGTGGGGGTGGAGGGGCTACAGCTGGGCCCGGGCTCCAGATGTTCCCCAGGGAGCCCCAGCCTGGCATAGTTCGGGCCAGTTAAGAGGCTGGACCCCCTGTGTGGGACCACCGCCCGGTAGGGGCACGATGGTCCCGGTGGTTCAGTGCCTGTGGGTCGGGGGACCCTGACGGCCACATCGTAGCCGGGCACAAATGTCGGTGGGTCCCCGGGGCTGCCACCCGAGCTGCGGCCCAGCAGGTTGGGAAGCACACGGCAGTACCAGAACAGTTTTCAGCTGAAAAACCCCAATTTATTACGTTTGCTCCAGCAGCCAGCACGTCTGTTATTTATGCTACTTTGATCTAAAAAGCTGTTTGTTTACATTTTACTGCGTTATAAATCCCAAGTGGGCAGGCAGGATACTTTTATGATGCCCGCTAAGGACTCTCTGGTGAGCGTGTCCAGGGTGGGACGGTCTTTATGGCTCTGCTCCGGGGTCTTCCCTCCCGGGTCCTGTTTCTGCTGCTCATCTGGACGCATGCGGCTCGCAGATGTGTCTCCGGCAGAACATCTGGGCTGCAGGGCGTGGCCTTGCGGCACACGGGAGCCCTGAGGCTCTGGCGGGAGCGCCGGTCACTCGCAGGTCTGGGGGGCCTCGTGGGGCCTAGGGTGGGGCTGTGCTCTCGGCTCCTGTGCAGCGTGGAGCAGGGAAATTGGTGGCCCACATGGTCTTTCGGATCCATCACCTGAAGCAGAGATGGGCAGCCCCTCCGGTGTCCCTGGGGCCAGGGCAGCGGCAGCCACGCTGATCCTTTCAGTGGAAGCTGGTTGTATACCTGGTCCAGCCCAGACCTGCCCTCTGGTTGGAGGCAGCGCCTTCCATGACTGGCAGCCAGTGTGGGAGTCAGAGCCTCCTGGGGCCGCCGATGTCGATCTGGAGCCAGACAGGCCGCTCTGAGAGAGGACGCAGGCCCAGGCTTGGAAGTGGGAGAGCATTTCGGACAGAGACGCCCCGCGTGGGAGGCGCAGAGGGCTTGGGAAGGTAAGGGGCCCCTGGGGCTGGGGTCCCCCAGGGGGAGGGCAAGGGAGCGGGCAGGTCCCGCCTGGTCTCTTGTTTTTTTAGAGCTCAGGTCCCTTTATTCCAGGAAGTCTGTGACCCAGGAGCCACGGGCCCGCGGCGGGGCCGGCCAGTCCTGACGCGCACGAGCCGGTGCTCTCCCGTGGAACAGGCGTCTCTGTCGCCCGATTGGAATCCCACGAGAGCGGGGCTCTGTCTTGTCTGATCCCGCGGATGTGGCAGGCAGACCTGCTCATGAGGACAAATATATTCAGCAGTAAGTATTTCTTGAACAAATGAATGTGTGAAAAGAAGAACAAATTGATCGTTCGGCCCTTCGGTGCAGGGCAAACGTTCTTTCCGGGTCGGGCAGGTAACACCCTGTGTGGAGCGGCTCACGCCAGGCAGCAAGAGGTAGTGGGAATTACTGCAACCAGTGGTGCACGCAGAGGCGTCCAAATCCCAGTTTCATAAACCTGCCCACTGAGTGAGAGACATTGCTGGGGCCTGGGGGGCTGCCCCTCGTGACCTCTGCCCAGACACTGCTGACCCCAGGGGCCACGATGGCTTCGTGGCCTGACACCCCACCCCCTGCCTGCACCGTCGTCAGCCCTGACACCCTGACGCCCAGCTCTGCCTCGGGCTGGCCGGGCCTCGCCCTCCTCCATCCCGCGTGCTGCTTCTCAGAGCTGCGTCCGCCGATTCTCTGAACCAAATACCAACACCAACCACCCGGGAAACACGACAACAGCAGTCCCGGAGGCTCGAGGTCCAAGGTCAGGTGTCGGCAGGGCTGGCCTCTCCTGGGGTCTCTCTCCTCGGCTTGTAGACATTTGTCTTCTCCCCACGTCTCCACGTGGTCTTCCCTCTGTGCGTGTCCCTCCTGGTCTGGAGGGAAGGTCTGGACTTCACTCTGTCCACTAGAGCCAAGTGGGGTGGGCATGATCACAGGAGAGGGCCTGGGGACACAGGGCAGGACGTGGGGACACAGGGCAGGACGTGGGGACACAGGAGAGGGACTGGGGACACAGGGCAGGGCCTGGGGACACAGGGCAGGAGGTGGGGACACAGGGCAGGAGGTGGGGACACATGGCAGGAGGTGGGGAGGAGGTGGGGACACAGGGCAGGAGTGGGCATGCCTGGAGAGGGAGGCACATGTCGCCTGTGGGACTCCAGGCTGGTGCACACACATCCACCAGCGACCCCGTGGTTCCTGTCATTTCATTCAATCCCTGACTGCAGGTGGCGAGCAGTGTGGGCCTGGCTGGCCGTGCAGGGACCTGGGGCTGCCCCTCAGCAAGAGCAGGGCCATCGCAGGGCGGCTCT
This sequence comes from Camelus dromedarius, assembly GCF_036321535.1. Taxonomy (NCBI): domain Eukaryota; kingdom Metazoa; phylum Chordata; class Mammalia; order Artiodactyla; family Camelidae; genus Camelus; species Camelus dromedarius. Next base: position 69,583,348 of record NC_087449.1, on the reverse strand, counting down.
GGGGTGTGAGACACTCGTGGACGCTGTGGCTGGGGGTCCTGGAGGAGGTGGGCCGAGGCCGATAGGTCTGGGCATCGCTGGATGGCAGATCCATGTGAGGTGGGGGTGGCGGGGCCACCAGGCTGCGTCTGAGGCTTTCCCGACGGCAGCTTCTCTCTCTTCCTCAGTCTGGTCCTCCTACCTCGACCGACGCATCTGCGGGTGCAAGCAGGGCCCCGTCTTATTTGCCTTAAAAATCAGTGAGCGCTATTTTTCCAAGCAGCTTTTGACTGACAGACAACGGGGCAGGTAGCGCAGTGTTGGCCTCTTGCGTCCCGAGCTGCGTTTGCTCCATGTGGACACGTCATCGTTAACTGACGGCCGCCGGAGGTGTAGGCGGGGCCTGCGGGCGCAGAGGGTTTGGGCAAAGGCGTCATGTCATGTCGTTTGTGTCAGTGGAAGAGTCCCTAGAAACACCCGTGCCGCGCGCGTGCACCCTGCCCCCCCCAGTGCCTGGCACGGAGCCGAGTCCCCAGGCCCAGGGAGGGGAGCACCGGGGCCCTGGCCCTCAGCACGCCCGCCCCCCCACCCCGTGCCAGCCCCGCGGGGACACACTCCTGCCCACCGTGCCTTCCGGGACCTCGGGGTGCAGGAGAGACCACGGGTGGGTCTGAGGGCTGGTGACCGGGTGTGGGGGCTGGTCTGCCTGTGTCTCGGCCCGGAGACCCTTGCAAGCCACTTTCCTGCCTGGGACCCAGGGCCCTCCGTTCGCAGGCAGCTCCCCGACTGGGGACAGCGTGGGCGAAGCCCCCAGGCCAGGACCGATGCAGGTGCACGAGGAGGGCCGGTCCTCGTCCTCATGCTCTGCATCTGCCTGTCCAAGTTTCAAACACACGTCACTTCCGAGGCGCCACGTGCTGGGGGTGTTTGCTTCCTGAAAACGGGGACCCTGCCCCTCTGGGCTCTGGGGTCCCCCGTCCCTGGCCCCTGTGGGCTGTGGTTCTGGATCTGACAAACATGGAGGTGCAGAAAGTTTGAGAGGACGCTCAGAGCAGAAGTGCAGTGGGCGTGGCCTCCTCTGCGGGAGCGGAAGTGGGCCTGGTCCCCGAGTTTGGGTGCCCTGGGGGAGGGGGACTCTGTTCTGCACTTAACCTGCAGGGAGGTTCGGCCACCACAGGCCCCATGGGGACACTCTCTTCATCTTTTCTGCTGGAAGATGTTCAGGCAGAGAAGACGGATAAACCCAATCTGGTGGGTCACGAGAGAGAAAGACGGCCCGGGCGATGCATCCGCGTCTGTGACCCCGGCCCGGGGCCAGGCGCACACGCATCGTCCACGGGGCGGCTGGCGGGCCCGGGCCCCAACCCATCATCCGCTTTCAGGAAACTGGAACCTCCGAGTAGGTATCGGATGAGCTGCTAATGCTGGAAAAAAAGCGGAAAGCATGCCCAGGGTCTCTGTTTTATGGCTGCTCTTGAAGTCTGCCTTTGCGATTGTAACCCAACGCCGCCTCACCCAAAGTGTTTCCAGCATTGCTGGGGTGATGGGAAGTCCAGACGGGCTTGGCTGCTGGGGCTGCGGGCAGCGGATCCCACGCTGGCCCTAATGGGAGGAGTGGCCGAGCTGTTCCGGGCGGGTGGAGCGGTCGGGCGCAGCCAGGATCCCATGCCCACTGTGGTCCCTCCCGAAACGTTTGTGCAGAAGCCTCGGGACACGTGGGGGGACCGGCTCTGTCCCTGGGGCCTGTGGGAGGGGAGCTGGGCTGCGCTGCCCCTTCCGTGGACGCCCTTGGTGGGGGCAGGACTTCCGCTGCGTGCGGGCCTCCTTTGGCGTCTGCTATGGGCCGAGTTGTGCCCTCCCCCCATTTGTACCTTGACTTCTGAAGAATCTCAGAATGTGACCTTATCTGGAGACAGGCGCTTTGCAGAAGATGAGAATGAGGCCTTAGGGCGGCCCTAACTCATGGCTGGAGACCTTGTAAAAGTGGAAATCTGGACACAGACACGCACAGAGAGGCCACGTGAGGATGAAGCAGAGGTCGGGTGACGTGTCCACAAGCCAGGGCGCCCCGAGGGCCACCAGCACACAGAGCACCGGGGCCCCGGGGAGAGGCCGGGGTGGACCCCGCAGGCTCAGGAGGATCCAGCCCTACAGCACCTGGATCTTGGACTTCAGCCTCCGGACGGGGGGAGAGGGGGCCCTGCCGTCTGAGCCCAGGAACACTGCACACAGCAGCTGGGCGCTCAGTGCTGAGTGCGGCCCCATCAGGGCTGGCAGCCACCGTCGCTCTTCGGGGCCGCAGCACAGGGCCGAGAAGCTGGCTCCAGCTCGTGGACATTTAGGGAGGGGTTCTGGGCCCCGCTCTGGGAGCGCCCAGCTTAGCGGTGGGGGAGCCCCTGCATGATTTGACGCCCTTCCTGGCTTTGTGATGATGGCCCTGCCCTGGTCATCTGATGGGTGCTGCCCCCAGAAGGCTGATGCCTCCCACCCCGGAGTTGCACTGCGGCCTCCAGTCACATGGTCACACGGCCACACGGTCAGCACCCCCTCTTTACGGCTGCCACCTTCGTGGAGTGAGAACTGCTCCTGAGAAGGTGCATGGGGGTGGGTCACGACCCCCAGACCCGCCCCCCTGTCTCCACCTGCTTTGCACCTCGGCACGAGGAGGTGGGCAGGGAAGGACAGGGCCTGACCGTGGAGTCGGGCCCTGGGCGTTCTCGGCTCTGCCTCTGGTTGGATTTGGCGGCTGGCCGTCACTGCAGGTCCCAATGTCTCTCCTTGGCCAACGGCAGGTGCCGTGTGCTGCCCCCCTGGCCAGGCCCAGTGACTTCCGGCTGCCCGTCCCCTGCAGGGGCCTGTTCAGAACCCAGGGGTATAAATGCCACCCCCTCCGTGGGAGGCATGGAAGGGGCCGGCCCATCCCCTGCCCAGCTGCCCCACTGCCCGGGTCAAGGTGGCCCTGGGTCAAGGTGGCCCCGGGTCAAGGTGGCCCCGATCTTGGAGGGGTTGTCTATGCCACCCCTGCATGAGGCGGGCTGGACAGATGGCGAGGAAGGCTCCAGGTCCATCCCAAAGTTCTGGAAGCCTTAAGTGACCAGGGAGAAAGGTGCAGGTTGCTGCAAAGAGGGGCCAAGCCAGCAGGTGGGTGGGGACGCCACCACAGGCCATACAGAGTGAAGCTCGCCGCCAAGAAGTCGGTGAAACCCAGTCGTCCACGCGTGCCAGCCTGGAGCCTGTGATGCCCCTGCCCACCCGAGGGCCTGAGACCGCCCTGGGTCCAGATGTCCCTGGGGTGTGGGAGGGTGCGGGCCCTGAACCTCATCGCCTCAGCCCTGAAACGACCGAATCTTTCCAGAATTGAGGCTGTTTAAACGAGATTAACTATTGTGGAGACGTGTCTGCAGCTCTGCCCACCTGCCGTCCCCTTGGCCTGACTCCTGAGCTCAGAGACCTGCGCGCACCCTCTGACTGGGGAGGGACCCCTGTGCACCCTCTGACAGTGGAGGGACCCTCGTGCACCCTCTGATGGTGGAGGGAGGGCCCGACCACAGTCTCGGAATCGGAGCAGAGCCATCGCTGCGCTGACCCAGGTGGAAGATTAAGTGGCCGGGAGCGTGTTTGGGAGGGGACGGAGCCCCCTCCCCTTTCCGGCCCCGAGCTCCACGCTGGCATCTCCATGTGCTTGAATTCATTACCTCGGAAACATGCCACACGGGGGGGCTGCCCCAGTCACACGTTTTTACAATTAGCCATTCTCGGTACACCTGGGCCTCCAGAGAGGCGGAGAGGCCAGGAGAGAGGTGGGGGTCCTGTGGGTGACCAGGCACCCTCCTATGTGGGTAAGGGAAGGGGGGACAGCAGGAAGAGGGAAACACCACTTTGGAGCAACAGGTCAGAGGCCAGTCCACGAGTATGCGTCCCCAGCCTCCGTGCACACAGTCTCCATCCGCCAGCTTCCGTCCCTGGGACTCCGCCCTCCCACCTCTGTCCCCGGGACTCTGTCCCCCAAGGCGGGCGGGGCCGGAGGGCCGGCTCCTGCGTGAATCGGACCTTTATGCCGCCGCAGCTCTTGCTGGAGAGATTCATGGGCCCGGCGCCCTTGGACGTTGGGTTATGAATGGGGCCCTCAGCCGTTTCCTTCTCATTTAATTTATCATTGGTACCGTCTTTCAACACCAGGCCCAGGCGAGCGATATTGGAATGTGGGCCCGCCCGGAAGTGCTCCCGCAGCAGGAGGAGGGTGGAGGGGAGGAGTGAGGGCTCGGCGCTGGCTTCTTCCCCGGGGCTGGGCGCCGCGCGGGCCCCGCTGATCCCCGCAGCCCCTGCATGGGGCAGAGCCGGCTCATGGGGCGTGGTGGTCGCAGGGACCCACCTGTGTCTTCCTGGAGACTGTGTCCTCACTGCACCCGTGATCGCTCAGGTCCTCAGGTCTCAGAGCGGGGACCCAGATGCCGGCTTCCCGGAATGACATCCCTTCCCCCTGGTTTGTGTGGATCAGACCCACTGCGGTCACAGGGCGGGCGTCTCTGGGCTTCGCTCTCCAGCCCTGGGTTTGAGTGTTTCTGTGGTTTTGATTTAAGAAGTCCAGCATTCCCAGTGTCAGGAGACAAAGATGAAGAAGACAGGGCCCACTTTGCTCAGGGGCCACATTTGGTTGCAGAGGGAGGGCCTCGGTCTCTGAGAGAGATGGGGGCCCATGCAGAGACCCTCGGAGGGGCCCTGCTTTCAGCTCTGTGGACGATGCCTGATTTGAAAGCGAGAAGGAACATCAATCCTCTGTGTTGTCGTTTCACTGCTTCTGCCCCGTCTCCTGACTCTTCCCGCAGTACCTTTGTGTGCAGGCACACACACGTGTGCGCACACGGATCTACACACATGTGCACACACACGGGTCCACACACGTGCACACACAGGTCCACACACATGCGCACGCACATAGGTGCACACACTCGCACACACACACATGCACACACACACATGCACACACACACATACCCTTCAGCAGGAGAGAAGCCCGCTGCTAAGGAAGGTGAGAAATTGACGCTAGCTCCGGGAGCTGGTGGTCAGGTCTCCAAGGGCCGCCAGAAGGGGCCTGGTGGACACCAAGCCCAAAGACTCGGCTCGGAGCCCACCCACAGTCCCCAAAGCCTGGCCCCACCGCGAGCCTGCATGGAGGCAGCACGATACGGGGGCGCGAATGGTCAGGGTTCCGACACGGTCCCTCTCAGCTCTGCCCATCCTCCTGGGGCCCAGGCCCTGCTGCAGGTGGCAGCCGGGCGGCCCCTTCGCAGGGGACACCAGAGGGAGCGTCTTGCAAAGGGAAGAGCGAGTTGCAGCAGTGTCTGCTGGGCCCAGCCCTGCAGATCTGCATGTCCGCACAGAGCCTGGGCTGCCCGCGGCCATGGAGACGGACCCGCGGCAGGGCCAGGTCATCCTGCCGCAGGAACGAGCTGGGGGGCTTCCAGAAACAGTGATAAGAGGGACTGGCCCGGCCTGCCGGCTGGCCCGGCCCCCCGGGGGTCTGGGAAGAGCTCCACCGTCCACTCCTTCTCCGGGAGTTCCCAGCGGAGCTGGACCCCACCCTGATCCAGTAACGGACGGGGGCTCCTTGCTCCGCTGGGTGGGCTGTGGAGGCGGGAGAGGACGGCTCAGGGGACGTAGCACAGGGCTCGCGGAGGGAGGCTGGCCTGGGAGGGGCAGGCATCTCGCCTCGCGCGCCCGCCGCGCTCCCTGATGGTTCAGCGGTCCCCAGGCCGTGTCCGGACATCGTACCCGGCTCCCCGGTGACCTGGCCTGGATCCGCACATTTGGCTTCTTGTCTGGGAGGGTCCGTCAGCAGTAGCAACTCCCCACAGTGTGCCCTGACATCGGTTTGCTTCCCAGCTTCCCCGTGTTTCTGAGGATGCGGTCCCAGCTGGGAGGGGCGGCCCTGGGGCCACTAGAGGGTCTTGACCTGGAAGGAAGTGCTCAGAGGCTCCCCACCCCCTAACCAGGGGGACCTCCAGGTGGCCCTGAAGTGAAGCGCACCCCGGTGGTCTCCCACTTTCTCCTTTTTCAATTGGTTTACTTTGTATCTGAATTATACACGGAAATATTTCGTCAAAATTATACACTTACATAGTATAAGGCTGATAAGGAGAGCGAACGACCCCCCAGGTCTCAAAACCCTCTGATTTCTGGTGCCCAGAAGAGCCATTTACAGCTCCTTCAGACACTTTTCTGTATTTAACTTTATGTTCTAAAACGACATGTTTAAACCGTATGTCAGTTTTAACATGTCCTGTTGCCTTTGCGCTGCTGGGGGAAGAGGATTTAACCCTCTTCACACACACCTGTCAGTTCCGTCACACCACAATTTTTTATGACATCAGTTTTCAGGGTTTACTTTCTTACGACCGTGTGGATAATATTCTCAGCCAAGCCACGTAAAGACCTATGATCTCATTTCCCTTCTTCAGCAACTTTTTTTACTTGCCCATGTTAGCCAGTGCCTTATATTTTCATTTGCATAAGTCCCCATGCGGCTGTCACTGATTAAAGAGCTAGGCGTTCTCTAGAATTGGCCCCAAACACCCGCTTTCTGTGCGTTTCACTCACTCGTTTTCCTTGGAGCTGTCCTCTTGGCCCCTCCTGTTTCCTTTCCACTGTTTCGGCTGCCCGTTAGTTTTCATTTCACTTGGGACACGTTGGGAGTGGAGGGGGTGCTGTTGACACTTTTGCTGGGAGACAGGCATAAATCAAGACTGTCCTGTTTCACCAGGACATAAGCTCACCTCTTCTCGCGGCCACCAGTGCGGCGGTTGTCTTGGGACCTGCTCCCTCCACCACCCTGTGGATTACTCCGCTTCTCTCCGGTTTTGGACTCCCTGTTTCCTGGACCCCATTTAATCTATTTTTTTGGTTTTTGCCCTTGACTTGCTGGCGCACATCCTCAAGTAGCTTTCTGAGAAAAGGCTCATGGGAAGGAAATTTTTGGAAGCCTTTTGATCTTTGAAATTACCTCTGTTCTACCTTGATTGTGTGTTTGCCTGGGTCCTGGTGTCTAGACTGGAAATGACTTCCTTCTGAATTTTGAAAGTGTTGCTAATGCCGTTTTAGCCCTGATCCTTTGTGTCTGATGTGCTTTGCTCTCTGCTCTCTGGAAACTTTTAAGTGCACCTCTTTCCCCAGTGTTAGGACGATTCATGATGCTATGCCTCGGTGCGGGTCAGTTCTCATTCCTGGGGCTCTCTCAGTTTTCTTTGTTTCGCCCTCCTGGTCAGTGGCTGGACTCCCGAATGCATCTTCTGATTTCAACCCTGTCTCCCTTCTTTCAGAGAAGGAGGCGTGTGGGCTCCTGGGTTTGATTCCAGCCCTGCCACCGACTTAGTTGTATAACTTTGGCAGGTTATTAAAACCCATTGTGCCTCAGTTTCCTCATCTGTAAAATGGGCTTAGTGGGGTGGTGTCTTTCATAGAGTTCTTGGGGATTAAATGGAGCTGATCTCTGGTGACGGTGATGATTTAAAAGGGGTCTCCTCTGAAGTAGACCCCTCAGAGGCACTTGGATTTTAGGATAACCCCGAAGGGGGGATGCTCTGGGTGTGGGGGGCCAGGGGCTCACATTCAGGTGTTGCTGTGTCACCACTGCTGTGGGGGCCCCTGAAGTACGCCCGCCTTCCTGCAGTGCCGCCCTGCCGCGGGCCAGTGATCCAGCTCAGAGCTGAGCAGACTCACTTCTGGGGGTGCTCTGTCCTGGCTCCCTAGGTGGGGCCGTGGACCCAGTTCTCAGGCAGAGTGGGGGGCTAAGTTCTGTGCTGGGGCTGCCAGTGGCTTAGGGCATGTCACCTCCCTGCTGGCCTCAGTTTCCCCCATTTGGAGCTGGAAAGGCCTTCCTTGCCGACCCCTGAGGACCCTGTCACCTCTGCCCTCTGAATCAGGCGCCCTGTGGGCCGTGTTCACAGCCAAGGGTCCCTCCAAACCCAGCAGCCCCTTAGTGTAGACCTTGCTCTCACTGAGGGCACATTCCTTCATGATAGACTTCCAGCCCCGAGCTGACCACAAAGTCTCGTTGGAGACAAATCTCATATATTTCTCCCCGGTCCCGCCACCACCGGCTCCTGCGCCACCCTGGACCTGGGGCCACTGGGCTGCCTTGTCCTCGGCCTTGCTCCCCGCCTTGGCAGGGCGCCAGCCTTGAAAGACCCTGATTTATTGTCTTTGAAATGACCCGCAGATGTGGCTGCGTCTGCTGGCTGTTGCCAATTAAAGTGCTGGAGGGCACTGGTCCTCCTGGCCCAGACCTGCCTTCCTCCCTGGGGTTTGGGACCGGGTGGGTCGTGAGTGCTGGGTTGGTCCTGCAGGGGCCTCCTGGGGGATGCCGCGCCCTGGGGTCCATCGAGGGGACTGCTGGCCCTCTGGACACCCACTTCACAGGCCATCAGGACACTGATGTGGGGAAAATCGATTTCCACTTGGAGGCACGATTCCAACCCTGGAAAGGAAATGCAGTCAACGGCGAGAGAGAGACAGAGAGACGGAGAGAGACAGAGGGCCCTGCATCCACGTGGAGCCTCAGTGAGATCGGCCGGTGCCCCAGGCCTCCCACGCCGGCCCCTGCCTGCCACGCAGTGGCCGCGGCCACCACTTGGCCAGGACCATCCGTTACAGAAACACCTCGGACCTCCCCGCACCGACACTCATGAAACCTTACTTTAAAAATAAAACTGACCCATTAAATAAATACATGCATGTTATTAACACATCTATGGAACATTCATATTAATAAACCCGCCCTGTGCCAGGCATGAGCCCTGTGGCTGACAGTTGGCCCCCAGCTGGAGGGGCCGTGAGGTGGGGTGGAGTCGGCCCCCAGAGCCGGGCACCTGAACTGTCAGTGAACTGTCAGGCGGTCTGCTCCCACCTGGATGCCCGTCTCTGTCCCTCCTTCTATAGGTCTCAGGACCCGTGGCCCCTGGGGGACCCTGCCCCTTCGTTTGGGTCCTTCTCTCACTCGCTGGTGTCAGTCTCTCGGGATTTCCACTTACCATCAGGGGAGGGGTCCTCCCCAGCCCCTGCAGAAGAGGGGACCCCGGGCTGCTGGCCACTCCTGGACGGCCATGCTGGGAGTCGGGCTTGGGCCAGAGCACACGGACTGCCCGACCGCCCCCCACCAGGCAGCGGGGGTCTCGCAGGTGGCACTGCAGCCGTGCGCAGCCCTTCGTCCCCAGAATCGGGGGATGGAACCCGACTGATCGAAAACTGCTCTTTGGTGTCTCCTAGACAAGCGTGTGTGAGCGCTTCCAAGTGTGTAAGCGTGTCAGTGTGTTAGTATTGTTGGGGGGTATGCGTGTGTGTCAGCGTGCGGGTGGCACTCGGGCCTCCTCCGAGTGGCACAGACTGGCCTGGGCGGCCTCCCTGGGGGGCGTCCTTGCCAGGACAGAGGAGCGGAGGTGCACCTTAGAGGCGATCCGGGGTAAGAACGTCCATACGGATGTCTGACGTCAGATGACCTGACTCGGCTGAAACCTTAATAACCATGAAAAAGACTTACATTTTTCTCTGAAGCTTTAGCAAGTATTTTGCTGTGAAAATGAGCCAGTGCGTTTCCATAAAGGTACGGAAGAGTCTGACCCGGGAGGCCTGCTGTGAGCCCACATCTCAGGGCAGCCTGTGGTCAGGATGGGCTGGGGAGCGGGGGTCCAGGGGCCGAGAGTGACTGGCCCCCGTGTGGCTCACGTAGGTCTGCTGCCCCGGAGCGCTGGGCCCCTGAGGCGCATCGAGGTCGGAGGGCACATCCCTGCCTGATGGAAACCGTCCATCCCGCTCACAGGAGCTCCCCTCTCTGCAAAGCTCAGGGGGCCGCCACCCTCGGGGCTGGAGCGCCAGTCGTGCCTCCCTCCAGATGAAAAGCCACGTTCACAGGCCAGCCAATGTGATCGCAACCTCTGACCGTCACAGGACTCCCGCTGGTGCTCCTCCCGTGTCCAGGCAGGAAGCGCGCTCTGTCCCCACCTGGCCGGGTCCCCGAGAGCCCACACCCTGGCTCCCTGGGGGCAGCACCTCCAGATTTCACACTGACTTTTGACCCTTGGCCTCCCTCCAGCCCAGCTCTGGATTGGGGAGCGGCCCACGTGGAGAGGACGGTCATCGCAGGCAGGTCACCCACACAGTCACCACTAGAGGGCCGGAAGCAGGCGGAGGCCTCAGGGACAAGGGGAGAACCTGTGGTGTGGCTGGCACATTGGAGCCGTGTCTTGTGGAAAGACCCGTGCTGGGAACCCGGTGGGGTGGTGGACGGGAGCCAGCTCCCTGATCCGGCCCTTGGGGTCACCTCCTCAGTGCCCCCATCAGTTTGTCTGGGACCGCCAAGCAACCCCCCTGGCTGTGTTACTAGATATTTTTAAAAAGTCATTAAGAATTTGTTTATACATACAAGCAAAAAGGCCCCTAAACAACCAAAATGAAATAAAATTATGGGGCCTGTGGCGCGATCTAAGATTTATTTTCCCAGCCATGATGTGAAAGAAATTCATGGGCCCTGGGAACCGGTCAGCTCCTGGAGGAGCTGTGGCCTCGGGACCACTCAGGCCCCCTCGGGCCCCCTCGCCCTGGGGATTAAAGCGAGTGTCTCCCCATCAGGACAACAGATGCACTGCGCCCACCACTCGGTCCTTGTCAGGCCCCGGGACCAGCATGGGGCGAGGAGGGGGCCAGGGCAGCCACCCCGCCCGCTCTCATCGCTGCGGCCCCGGCTCAGGGTGTCTGAGCAATAGGGGAGGCGGAGGTGTGGGGCGGCCACAGCTTCTGTTCCTGATAGCGCCCTGGGCACCACGATTTAATGGATTAGTTAAAATGATGTGAAAAAATGGATCTCTGATTTATGACCTGCAATTTTTTGCTGACTGCGGCGTGTTTTCCCAAGCCCCGTGTTTTACAGTCTCGGGCACATAAGGCCTTTGTTGTTTCCCTGACTTTGCCCTCAGGGCTCATCCCTGCACCCTGTGCCCAAGGCCTCTCCAGACCTTTAAAACAGGAAGTTTAATTTTATAGAATTAAAAAAGAGAAAACGGTACTTAATTATCTGGCTGTGAAACAGCCCTGCCCTTTCTTAATTTTAGTAGCTAATAAAATGCTGTTCCTGGAGTTAACTACTTCTGGTCCAAACGCCCTACAATTCTGGCTATTTGGGTAGAATATTTTATGAACTGTTATATATTGCACTACGGGATTTAAGCTCTGCTATGACATATTTCTCTCAAGATTTATTAGGAATTTTTATTTAAAACAATATATTAAATAGGGGAGAAAAAGTAATCTTAGGTAAAATTCGAATATTAGCAAAACATAACGTGGACCAAAACCTCTTTTATTTGAAGTCAGTCCCCTTCCGCCCCCCTCCCCCCACCCCGCTGCTATAAACCGGTTTGGCAGCTGCATCATTAATTCAACATGGCCTCCAACCCCGCGCCAATCAGGAATCAATTTCAAGGCTGGTCGCCACTTTAGTGACTTTATGGAAGCAGAATAATGAATTGTGCCCGCCAAGACCCCCAGCACCTTCCCAGTTTCCACCAGACCCTGAGGATGCCCGCACAGGCCTGTGCTCTGGGACCCCCCGAGGGCCCCCACCCAGAGGCAGACCCCTCAGCCTCCCGCCCCCAGAGGCCAGGGACTTGGGGACCACCTGCCCTGCATGTCCTCAGCTGCAGCCCCACAGGGGGTCTTCCGTGTCGTTTTGGGACGAATCTCCTCCCCCTGAGTGACTCTTCCTCGTCTATGGACGCCCTGCAGGGTGCTAGCTCCAGAGATTCAAGCTCAGTGACGCCCAGCCTTGGAGGTGGGAAGGGGGACTGGGCAGAGCCAGGGCCCCGGGGCAGGGGGCCGAGACCCCTCGGGGAGCAAGCCTCCGTCGTCCCACTGAGTGCACTAATCCAGCACAAATTCAAAGACGGCGCATAAGGTGGTGATGGCAGAGCCCCAAGTGTGGCCTGCGGGTCTGGCCTCTGACGTCAGCCAGCCGTGGTGGGGTGGGTGGGTGCCTCGGGGAGGGGGCCAAGTGGAGGCTTAGAGCAGAGCCCAGGGCGTGGGAGGCTCAGCCCGGAATCAACAGCCCCCGGCAGGTAAGGTAGCTTCTCACTGGCCCGGGCCCTGCGTGGATGGCACCCCCGGCCTCCTTCCTGTGCCCTCTGCACCCTCCGCTGCTGTGGTCCAGCACCTAGCCACGTGCTTTGGGTTGAGGGCGGCTGAGAACTGGGCTGGACAAGCCCCCTCCCACCCTGGGCTGCGCTGATCAGAAGCCCAGTATTTTCAGCTTGTGGTTAAGCATGATGAAGAAAACCAGCAGGGCAGAGAGAGAGGGGTCAGGAGCGGGGCCTTGACCTGAGGTCTGGGGATGCCTTGGACAAGTCAGCATTTCTGCTGAGAACCCAGGGTCAGCCCAGGAGGGAGATGTCCAGGCCGTGGGAGACCTGGGGGTGGAGGAGGCCAGGAGGCAGGTGTCTGTCGGGGATGGGGAGCCTGTGAGTGGGGAGGGTGGGAGGCGGGGGCTGTGGGGGGAGCTGGGCTGGGCTCTTGCTCTGGGGTCACAGGCCAGCTGCCCTCCCAGGGCAGCAGGATGGCCACCAGGGCAGGTGTCCCAGGTAACACCTCCCCCGAGCTGGGCCCTGCCTGGGGAAGGCGACTTGCTTGCAGAAGGGCCGCCCTGGAGAGCACCTGCTCACTCTCCACGGTCACTGGGCGATGGGCGGGCACGGGCCGCGGCCCAACCCGCCGGAGCGCTGCAATTAAAAGGCTATCGTCCTCATCAATTACAGCAATCGGAGCTTCCGAGAAGGCGTCTCCCCAGCTGTGTGCCCGCCAGTCAGCCGTGTGTGCTTAGCTAATTCGTGGGCATTCAGGACTATGAGCAAATATCACTTCTTCGAGCCCTGTGGATCCCCTCGAATACGCCTGCAAGTTTTACTGCGCTCTCACCAGGCCTGCTCAGGGTCAGCCCGGAGCTGCACACTTAATAGACACCCACGAGGCCACCGTGTGTGGCAGGAGGGTGGCACTGGCTGGGAAGCAGTCCCAGCTGCAGGGCTGGGCTGACTCCCCCTGGGGCCGGTGCTGGTGGGCGCAGGAGGGGTCTCACGTCCACATAGGGCTGGCTTCTGGCGCTGTGGTCACCACTCTGCCTGTCTGGCCAGGAGTGCTTGGAGTCCCCAGGAAGGAGGGGCACTCTGGTTCTGTATCCTTGTCAGGCACATTCAGCCACCCCATCACCGGCGAGCCTCGCAGCCCCATCCCCGCTTGCATCCATAGACTGAGGACAGCCCTGCTCCGGGAAGGAGTCTGGCGGTAATAAACAGGGCCCTGCTTCCAGGTCCTGCAGGCACAGGCAGGGAGGGTCGGCACACGCCATGGGGCTGGGGCCTGGGTGGCATGCAAGTGTGGGTGACTCCTGTCCTGGGGTGAACACGGTCCCCCAAAATCATGTCCACTTGGAACTTCAGAATGTGACCTCATTTCCTTTGGAAATCGGGGCTTTGCAGGTGTAGTGAGTTAAGACAAGGTCATATGGAGTTGGGGGAGGCCCTGATCCATGGGGGAGGTCCGGTGACCGGCAGGCAGGGCTGGGGCAATGTGGCTGCAAACCAAGGAACGCATGGCTTGCTGCAGCGCAGGAAGGTGGAGAGAGGCCTTGGAGGGCCCCCCAGAGCATCCGGGGGAGCACAGCCCTGCCCACACCTGGATGTGGGGCTTCTGGCTTGTTTTCAGTCGCTAAGTCTCGGCAGCTGCAGGAAACACCAACAGCTCCCAGCAGACCCTTCCCGCAGGTCCCTGTCCTGTCTCCCGAGTTTCGTGATTTTCCGAAATCTACCCGATCGTCTGTTTCACTGCAAAAGACAAGCAAGTCGCCTCCGGGACCATCAAATAGAATGGCGACTGGGCTGTCCTGTGGTCCCCTGGCCCTGGCCAGCCGCCCTGAGCCCCGGGCTGCAGGACCAGCAGAGGCTCTGCTCCCAGCAGGCCGGGGTCAAAGCCCAGCCACCCCTCTGCTGTGGGCAGAGTCCGTGCCCCCTGGGCCTCCGGGGCGGGGCCACCCGCCTCAGGGCTGGGAGCATCTGAAAGCCATCAGCTTACTCAGAGGCAGTCTCTGATGCACTCAGTAATCCATAGGCCTGGGGGTTTGGCGACGGGAGGTTCAGCAGGGAAGGGTGTGAGTTTGTCCTCAGGGAAGAAACAGATTGTGCAGGGAGAGGGGAGAAAGAGCTGGGGCACAGGCCTAGGGTGGGGGGCAATCTGCAGGGGGCAGGGGCGGTGGGGAGGGGAGGCAGCTGGGCGGCAGAGGACGAGTCTGGGCTCAGAGCACCCGGCCTGGGAGAGGCTCCCCCGCAGCCGGCACGGGGCAGCTCATGCCCTGTCCCACCTGAGAGGGCTCCCCGCCCAAGAACCTGGGCTCCCGTTACCTCCTAAGTGCCCGGGCCTGCACTCCCTCAAGCCCTAGGGATTCCCCCCCAAACTTAGTAAATGCTCCACTTTGTTTGGGGCCGTGACCGAGGTGGGTTTTGATTTCACTCGAGCCAGTCCCCCCGTCTTTACTTGGAGCTAGATGGAGCCTTCCCAGGTCTATTTCGGGTAACCTCGGAGCTGAACATACTTGTGGGATGAGACAAGCCCGTTGGTGATGTATTTGATGCCATCTTCAAAGGCGAGCTCAGGATGGAAACAGGATCCTTGACCTTGGGCAGGGCGGGTGGAGGGAGAGGGTTTGCTGCCGTCGGAGGCCCTGAGCGAGAGCGAGGAGGATGGATTCCAGCAACTGTGCGGGTGGGACTCCAGCGTGAGGGGAAGCCGAGGGTCCAGGGGTGTCATCCAGGATCAGAGACCTGCCAAGGAAATCACCGGCAGCCGTGGAAAAAGTATGCCTGGCTAGCTCTTCCTCTCCCCTCAAAGCTGCCAGCCTCCTGCCTCCGCCAGGGTTGCCAGGCGTGGGGGCTTGCAAGATCAGAGAGCAAGCATCTGAGTGGGGGCTGTTCCTAGCCCAAGCTGCAGACACCAACCAGGAGAAAGAGCTTCTGGCCCCCTCCCCAAAGCTCCCAGGACCCGCCCAACCCCCTCCCCCCCCCCCGCCTGGCCCCCACCAGGCATCTGGACTGTGCTCCTCGGCCCAGAACGTCCAGAGTAGCTAAGAAATGGGAGCAAGCTGCAGCCCAGACGGCAGTGCCATCAAAGCCCGCATGAAGGTCATTACAGCCCCAGGGAAGCCTGTCTGGGGCCCGAGTGTCCAAGGTGACAGCCTGTGGTGCTGAGGGTGTGAGGGGCGGAGACGGGGAGGATGGCTGTGGGAAGTGGAGAGGCTGGTGAGGAGCCCCACGCAGCCCGGGCAGAGACAAGGGCTCAGATGAGAGCAGTTTCTGTCCGTGCATCCCTCACTCTGCTTCTTCGCCTCCTGACCCTGCCTCCCCAGCCCACCCATCTCCTCTCTCCCCTGCACTTCTGTGTCTCTACCCGTTTCCTCCCCCCTCCCTCTCTCTCACTCCACCTGCCCCTCACCCCTCTCTCTCCCCTCAGCCGTGAGGCTCAGAGGTCTGGTCTGGTCTGACGGTGTCAGAGTTGAATGACCAGGGACCCTGAGCAGGTGGCCTTGGCCAGCCAGTGATGCTGCAGCTGTGGCCGGCCAGGTGTGGAGGGTGGTGGAGGGCGAGCTGCCGAAGAACGAACTCAGGAATCCTTATGTTCGCCACTTCTCGCCGTGGGCGTCCTTGCGCCCAAACGCACAGCTGAATCCCACACGGCTGTGGGCCTCTGGCCATGCGGGCCTCCCGGTGGCGCTCGCGATACCTGGACCTACTGGGAAGATCTGTCTTTACCATCCAGTCCCCCCTTGGGCCTCAGTCAGTGCCTCGGGCCTGGCAGCTTTGTGTTTGTGCCTCAGAGAGTGAAATGTGGACAACAGAAGGGCTTCTGTGCACAGTAAGGACAAATAGAGAAATCAGATCAACCCTTCCCCTGAAGACAGAGAGAACCAGCTTGAATCAGAGTCTGGAAGGTAGCAGAGAATTAGGGGAACACCATGCAGGGGACGGTCAAAGGGAGCTTAGCCTCCGAGGTTGTTTCTTCCCTTGGGGCATCTCACTGGGAGGCTGAGAGGCTCTAAATCATCTCATTGCCAGAAATTGGACTAAGGTGGTCCTGGGTGACCAGTGTCTCCTTCTGCTCGTCAGAGACACTCATACGCCCTCTCTGGAGGAAGAGAACGTAACTCTGAGCCTCTGATCATCTTCAGTTATTTAAAAAATATATGTAACGTTTGACACTCAACAAAAATAACTAGATATTTGAAGAGACAAGACAATATAAATGAAAACAAAACAAAACAAAAAACCAGGAAATATAAACAGACCCCCAGGAGCTCCAAATGTTGGAATTATCAGACACAAACATTAAAATCTATGCGTCACTCTGTTCTAGGAGATAAAATAAACTTAGAATTTTAACAGAGAGCTAAAAACTATAAAAAAAAAAAAGAGAACCAAATGGAAAATCAAGAACTTAAAAATACAGTAATTAAAATTAAGTCAGTGGGTATATCGGACTGGACAAGAAATTAGACACAGATGGAGAGAGAATTAAGGAACTGGAAGACTGATCAGAAGAATAAAACAGTCTGCTTCATGGGGAAAGAAAAGACAGAAAGTACAGATAAGAATTTGAGTTTCATGGGGGATAAAGCGAACGGTCCTACAGGCTTCTAACTGGATCCGAGAGGAAGGAGAGAGAGAGAGAGAGAGCGCGAGAGAGAGCAGAGGAGAAACAGTATTTGCATAAATAATGGCTGAAAAAAAATTTTAAATTGACAAAATTCATCCACCCGCAGATTAAGGAAGTGCTACCAGCCCCAAACGGGTCTGTTAGAGTTGGGATCACAAATGTGAGGCGGGCTGTGAAGATGGTGAAGGAATCATGGCGGTGAGGAGCAGCCTCCCACCCACCTTCCCCAGGACAGCACTGCCTTTCTCGTGCCGTCTGCCCTGTCTCTGTCTGTCCAGGGCCATCTTTGTAAACCGCTGAAAACCGAAGAACAAGAGAAACTTAAAAGCAGGAAGAAAATAAAACCCATTGCTTTCAAAGGAGCCGCAGCCAGACCTAGAGGTGGCCGACAGGCACAAGAGAAGCCAGAAGACAGTGACACAGTGTCTTAGCGCTTTGAGACAGCATGGCTGTCTACCTAGAGGGGTATTTCAAGAAAGACAGCAAATGAAGACATTTCTAGGCAAACAAAACCTGAGAACTTGTCACCAGCAGATGCTCACTAAAGGAAGCAGTGAAAGGCTCAAAAGGAGCCCTGCAAACTGTAAGCATGTGGTCTGATTTATACGAATACAGACTGTATACACAGAAATGAACAACGTCCAGTGTTTTGCATGTATACATATATCCATGTCTGCATCTATATGATTAGGATACGTAATAAAAACATAGAAGTTGGGGGCATAAAACTGAATTGAACTATTCTAATATTTTTGCAATGCCCTAGAAGAGGATAAAGTACCAGGTACCATGTCACTGTGATGAGTCAGGGACGAAGCTGTAACCTCTATACTGCTGAAGTAACAGAAATATATGTAGAAATAATGAGATAGTGGGGCATGGAGTAATTTTAAAAAACTTAATGAATCAAAAAATCAAAAAAAAAAAAAAAAAAAAGAAAAGGAGCATAGATTACTCAGGCCAGATAGAAAGTAAATGGAAAGATGTATTTAACCCCAAATATGTCATTAATTCCATTAAATGCAAATAGATTAAATGCTCTAATTAAAAGACAAAGATTGTCATGTTCCATAAAAACAAAATCCAAATACATTTTGTCTATAAAATCTACACAAATAAAATCCAGGTGTAAATTGTTTGTAACAGCTACAATCTAAATATAAGGGTACAAGCAGGTTGACATAAAAAAATGGAAAAAAGATGTGCTAGTAGGACTAGCAGTAGAAAGCTGGAGAAGCGGCACTGAGACCAGGTCAAGCAGCCTTCAGGGCAAAAATCAGTATCAGAGAGAAAGGTGGACATTTCATGTCGATAAAGTGTTCAATTCACTGTGTAGATGTAGGAATTCTAAATGCATAGCCACCTGATAACATAGTCTTGTAATAAATAAAGCAAAAGTTGACAGAATTTAAAGAAGAAATCACCAGCTCCAGCATGGACCCTGAAACAAATCTCTCAGTAACTAGTTGAACAAGTAGTCACAGTATCATGAAGGATGTAGAAGAATTAAACAACATGATCAACAGTTTAACGTAATTGACATGGATAAACCGAGCACCCCAAATGCCTCTGTATACATATATATATATATATATATTTTTTAATTACACATGGAATATTTAAAAATTAAGTTTACGCAGGGCCATGAGTCAGGTTTAAAAACATTTTCAGAGGATTGAAATCACGTGGAATTAAATTAGAAATAAAAAACAAACAGATAACAACAATAAAAGTCTTGCAAGTTTAGGAATTAAGAAAAATACTTAAAAATAACATGTAAGTCAGAGAAAACAATCACTTTGGAAATAAAAATATTTTAACTTTAATGAAAATAAAAAATACATTACACCATAATGTGTGGTGTGAAGCTAAATTCTTCTTTGAAGGTAAATTTATAGCATTAAATGCATTAAAAAAGAAAAGAAGAAAAATGGAAATCAATCATATAAACAGTCACCTCAAGAAGTACTTAAAAAAAAGAACTCCAAAGAAAGTATAGAGGAGAAAATGATGAAGAGAAGCTATTAATGAAATAGAAAGTAAAGGCTGGAGGAAGGGTACAGCTCAAGTGGCAGAGTGCGTGCTTAGCAAGCATGAGGTCCTGGGTTCAATCCCCAGCACCTCCTCTAAGAGTAAATAAATAAATAAACCTAATTACCTCCCCGTCCACAAAATAAATAAATGAATAAATTAATAAGTAGAAAGCAAAGGTACGAAAATGAAGCCCAAAGGTGATTCTTTGCAAGACTAGTAAAATTAATACACCTGGGCGGGGAGGTGGGGAAGGGAGAGGAGGAGGGGGAGGGGAGAAAAAAACACAAAAAGGCACAAATAGCCAACCTTAGGAAGGAATAAGGGAGAAGTTACTACAGATTCTGAAAGTATTTGGAAAAGGTTTTACGCAAATTAATTAGAAAATGTGAGTGAAATAGATAAATTTCTTGAAAAATAAAAGTTAAAACCGTCATAAGAGGAAAATGAAAATCTAAATGATTGTATAACTGTTAACGAAATTGTCTCTGCCCGGAAGCAACCTAAATGTGCGTGGACAGATGTGGTATATACACAGTGGAGTGCTACTCGGCCATGAAGAATGAAATACTGCCATTTGCAGCAACATGGACGGACCTAGAGATGAGCATATTAAGTGAAGTCAGACAGACAAAGACAAATATCATATATCACTTATATGTGGAATCTAAAAAAACCTCAGATTTTATTTACAAACCAGAAATAGACTCATGGACATAGAAAACAAATTTATGGTTATCAGGGGAGAAAGCGGGGCTGGGGTGGGATAGATGAGGAGTTTGGGATTAGCAGATACACACTACTATATGTGAAACAGATAAACAACAAGGACCTGCTGTACAGCACAGGGAACTGTGTTCAATTTCTTGTAGTAACATAATGGAGAAGAATCTGGAAAAAAACACGTCTGTGTGTGCATAACTGAGCCGCTTTGCTGCACACGTGAAACTGACATTGTAAGTCAACTACACTTCAATAAAAATTTAAATTAAAAAAATTGTCTCCGGAATTAAAATCCTTCCCATAAAGAAGACTCCAGGTCCAGATTAATTTCCCCGTTTAATTCTATCAACATTTAAGAAATTGTGCCAATCTTAACGCAGTCTCTTTCAGAGAATTGACAAAGGTCATTCTCTTCAACTTGGTTGACAAACCCAGAATAATCTTGATGCCAAAAAGTGACACAGCCTTCACCAGAAAACAGTAAAAATTTTGAAGTTACCATTTATAACAGTATCAAAAATACCAAATGCTGAGTAAAGAATCCAGTGTTGGGGATGCAAACGTTGTCATGGAAAACTATACGCCAGCAGAAAAATGAAGGAGAACGTGAAATAATGAAGGGGTATATTGTGCTCACAGACTGGAAACCTCAGGGGGAGACGCCCACCTCTGCGGCTGATCTGCAGGTTCAGTGCAACCACGGTAAAAGTCCCACCCACTTCTCCACGGAAACTTTCAGTAATTTTTAAATTTATATGAAAAAGCAATGAATTTGGAGGAGCCAAATCGCTGGTGAAGAACAGAGAGGGAGACCTGGCTCCGCCGAGAAATCGTGCTCAGAAAGCTCAGTAGTTAAGCAATGTGGTGTCGTCGCAAGGACAGACAGCGGACGGGCGTCCGGGCAGAGGCAGGGCCTCCCACACGACATGTGGCCCGGTCCTAGGACTCTGGGCCCGGGCAGGGGGGGGCCTGCCCTCTCAGCTCTGCGCGGGGGAGGGCAGGCTCCCCGGGGCTGCGTCTGACGGGCAGCAGGGCGATGGCGGACCGGGCAGGGCTCCCTCGGGTCGCTCCCTGGGCAGCCTCGTGGGCTGGAGCCCAGGGGAGGGAAGCCGTCCTCCTGCGGAAGGCCCACAAGCGTCCTCCAGCCCAGGGCGGGTGGGGGCTTGCTGAGTTAAAAGACACGTGACCGCTGTCTGCTGGGAGCACTGCGGTCAACAGGCATGTCTCCGACCACAGGGATGTGGGTGGCGCCCCCGGAGCTGTGCCTTGGCTGGAGAAGCAAGGGGAGAGTCCACGCCACCTCCCTGGAGTGCAGGACATGCAGGGAAAGTAGCCAGGCGGGGCCTGCGCAGGCCTCGTGGGCCACCTTCGGCTCTAGCCCAGGTGTGACTGTCACCATCCCAGCCACGCAGGGTGGCCGTGGGGACCGCTGGGTGGAGAAGGATGCTGGTCCTAGGGGCGAAGTGGGTGGGCAGGGGCAGGCAGCGGTGGACGGAGAGTCCTGCGTGTCCGGCTCATCAGAGCGGGGTCCCGGCTTAGCAGGAGGGCCGCGCACAGGCCGACCGCGCGCGTGCGGCCGAGGGGCGGCGCCGAGGACTGACCGGCTGGCTGACGGGGAGCTACGTCATGGAAGAATTCACTTCAGAAATATCAAGGCAGCCTGTGGTCACTGCACGTTCTCTTCCTGCTTTACCAGGAGACGAGAGGCCAGGAACGAGGACAAGCAGTTGTTGGTTCACGAGCAGTTTCCCAAGTCAGATGAGGCGGGACAGCTGTCTCCTGCTTGGAGGAGCGAAAGATGCAGGCCCCCCGCGGGGCCTCTGCACCCGCTTGCTGTGAGCTCCACCCTCCCCGATGTCCAGCGAAGCCCCGGGGTCCCCTTCCCGTCTGGCACGCGCAGGGCCGTGAGACCACGCGCCCTGGACAGGCCCCGACAGGCTCAGAGGGAGAGGCGGCCGTTGGACTTGGGCGTTTTCCTCCTTTTGGAGTTTGCTCTAAGTTGCAAACGCCAGATGGGACGTTTGGAGCCCAGATAGATTTAGTTAACGAAATTGTTCAGTTAAAAACATCAAGGTGTGTGATTCAGTTTTAAAACTCCCGCTGCTAAGGAGGGGATCCTGCCTGCCTTGATGGAGCCTCAGGGGAGCTCGTCTGAGCCTCCCCGGCCAGCCCAGGCCACCTGACCTCACCAAGGGCCTTCCCTCAGCCTCACCTGGCCACCTCTGGGAGTGGAGAAGGTCTCTGAGCATGCAGCACCTGGGAGAGGCTTGCACGTGGGTTCCTGCAGGATTATCCCCGCGCTGGGGAAGCGAGCAGTGGAGGCGGAGCAGGCCGGCATCTCGCCGGCTCTCGGGTGGCCCCTGCCTGCCTCCCCGCTCTGCGGCCTTGGACAAACGGAGCATCTCTCCCGGGTGCCCAGGGCAGGGAGGGAGGGTGCTATCCGCTTCTTGGAACTGTTGTGAGCGACAGGGCTGGCTTGCTGCTAAGGCTTGGACAGCAGGGCCAAGTGAACACTGCTGCCCTGTCCTTCTCAGGGGCCATCCCACCTGGCCGAGTGGGTGCCCAGGTGGTCCAAGAGGACAAATGGTCCAGAGTGGACCCAGCAAGGACCCTCAAAGGGACCCTGAGCTCGTGGGCCGAGCAGGCCTGTGTTCCGGGCTGTCCTTTCCGCACGGAATTCTCTCTGCTGGGGCAGGTGCTGGGGTGGGCATTGGTCTTGCGACTGCCCATGGGGTCACCAGGGTCTGAGCGGAGCTGGGAACACTCGGACATCAGCATCGTCATCCTTGGCTGTTTGTGACAGAATCAGCAGTGAACAGCAGGATGGGCGAGGAAGCTGGGGGCAGGGGGCAGTGCCGGGGTGCCTGGAGTCACTCGCCACCTGTCTCCTGGGGCCCTGGGGTCTCTCCTCCAGGGCGTAAGTGAAGGTATAAATGAGGTTCCCGGAGAGATCTGATGTCTCCTCACCCCTTTCCAAACATAAGCCCCATTTTACATCCAATAGCCTGAAACAGGCCTCACCAGGGGCCCAACGCCCACCAGCGGGAGCCTTTCCCCAGGGCCTGGTCCCTTCTCATGGGGTGCTGGCCTCCCGTGTGGGCCCCGGATCTCCTGCGAGCATCACCCTTCCCGGTCCCTGTTTCTGGGCAGGACCGCTGTCAGGGGCCAGGGCGCCGGCGCCCACCTCTGCTGAGTGGGTCCCT
This sequence comes from Camelus dromedarius, assembly GCF_036321535.1. Taxonomy (NCBI): domain Eukaryota; kingdom Metazoa; phylum Chordata; class Mammalia; order Artiodactyla; family Camelidae; genus Camelus; species Camelus dromedarius. The sequence continues at coordinate 69,560,675 of NC_087449.1, read as the reverse complement.
TAGACGTCCCCGTCGGCCTCTTCCCGGGGATCGTGGAGCCGCGTCACCCCCTCGGAGTCTCCGGGCCGGGAAGGCCGGCTTGTGGTGCTCCTGGGCGTGTGTGCCTCCAACCTCCAAGAGGCTCGCTGGCCTAGAAACACCACTCCGTCAATCCACCGGCGTTTTCGCGACTCTGGGACACTAGAGGGACCAGCAAACCAGCAGCACGCGGGCTCCGGCTCGGCTCCAGCCTCACCAGACGCTCGTGGGAACACTTCTCCCCGACTGCCGCTCGGCCTGACGGCCCCGCGGGCGGCTGCGGGCTCTGGGGAGCGGGCTGGCCGCTCATCCTCGGAGACCGCCTCGCTCCGCCTCGGGGGGCAGAGCCCCGCTCTCCGCAGGCTCCTGTGTATGGGCTGAACCGCGTTGCCCCCAGATGCGTACGTTGAAGCCCTTACCCTCAAGACATCCGAGTGCACCTGCATTTGGAGATGGGATCTTTACAGAGGTGATTAAGGTAAAATGAGGTCCTACGAGCAGGTCCTAATTCAAGGACTGGTGTCCTTATCAGAAGAGGAGATCAGGACACAGACACACACAGAGGACCGTGTGAGGACGCAGGGCAAAGGCGGCCGTCTACACGCCAAGGAGAGAGGCATCGCGGAGCCCTGCCCCGCCCACACCTGACCTCGGGTCCCAGTCTCTGGACTGGGGACAGGGTAAGTGTCTTTGTTGAAAGCCCTGATCCGTGGTGCTTTGCTGGGGCAGCTGGGCAGCCTGCAGGGCTGGACCGACAGGAAGGTGTCCTGAGGGTGGAGTGTCGCCCAGCTCACTTCTCCAGCGCAGCTGCTCCAGGACGCTGGGGAGAAACAGGGGGCAATAACGTCGTGTAAATGGGAGAGCAGACATCTGGGTGTCACTCTCGCCAAACAAATATTTGCTCAGAGCTTTTCAGAGGCGAGCAGCGCGGACGTGGCCCCAGGATGCAGAGCCCACAGGCTATTAATGGAATTAATAGTCACTTAGAGAAACTAACGAGACCATATGTGCTAGTTTGGGTCGTTGCTTGGCAAATACTCACCCCGCCTCTTCGGGGCAGGTGCGGGGCTCCCCTGGGAACTCTGGGCAGGGCCCTGTGACTTCTCTCCACGTGGGCGTCGTGATTTGGGCAGAGGTCTCCTGCCTGCCTGCTGGGCACACTCCCTGCAGCCCAGGCCCCAGAAGCACACAGCCTGGTCCCCCAAATCAGCCCCAGGCAGAGCTGCCCAGCTGCGCCCGGCGTGGCCCAGCCAGACCACGTGGGCCTGCGAACCGTGGGGCTGAGGATCGGGGCCTGTGCTTGGGGGTGGGCCAGACCGCCCCGGGGAGCGTCGTTACTCGGCGTGACCGTAGCAGTTGCTGGCTAAGCACCACGCATGTGTGACTTTTACTTCTGTCGGAAAGGATGAAATGCGGGGAGAACCCGCCCATGGTCTGTCAAGTCTGAGAATCATTTATGGAATGAGCACACTCATGTTCCCCAAACTGTAGCCTCTCAGGGAAAAAAAGGCAGTGACTTGCCCTGGGAGAGGGGTTGCAAATGCAGTCGCTAGACCAGACCTGGCCTGCTGTCCGTTCTGGAATGGAGCACAATCTAAGGAGGGTCTTTACATTTTTAAAAGGTTGGAAAGAATGAGGAATTAAATTTCATGACACTTGAACTTTAGATGACATTCCAACTTATGTCCATAAAGCTTTTTGGGGACTCAGCCACACCCTCTTGTCACGTGTTACCGACGGCAGCTTTCCTGTCTCAACGGCAGGCAGGTCACTCAGGGTCACGCAGCCTGAACTGTCACCTTCTGGTCCTTTATGGGAAAACTGTCTGACCCCGAAGAAGAGGAAGTCTTAGGGCAAAAACTGAAAAGTGTCACTTACCTAGTGGGGACCATTGTGCATTGTGACCCTGGAGCAAAGAGAGAACAGGCATAAGGGCGTCCTTCACGAACGTGCTCAGGCAGCCCGTGCCCGGGGCTGCTGCGCGCCCAGCTCCGTGAAAACGCGCCGCTCCCGCCGGAGCAGGTGGGGCTGGAAGCGTGATACCCTGTGCTTGTTTCTGTACCCTTGATGTGAGGGTCAAACCTCCCTACTTACCCACTGCATTCCTTCCTTCTTTCCACGTCCTCCATCACCCGCTCACCCCCCAGCATCTGTGTGCTGTGGCCTGTGCTGGACCTGAAGAGGCAACATTGAGTAAGGCAGCTGTCCACTCAGACACCCATCCATCCATCTGTCCATCTGTCTATTAACTCATCCATCTATTCATTCACCCACCCATCCATCCACTCACCCACTCACCCACCCATCTGTCCGTCTATCCACCCACTCACCCATCTACCCATCCACCTATCCACCCATCCATCCAATTATGCATCCATTCATACACCCATCTACCCATGCAACCACCCAAGGACCCATTCACACATTTAACTCATCCATCCATCTGTCCGTTCATCCATCAATCCATCCATGTATCCATCTATCCTTTAATGCATCCGTCTACTCTATCCACCCATCGATCCTCATACACCCATCCATTCAGCCATCCGTCCACCACTCATCATCCATCCATTCATCCATCCTTCCACACCTTCATTTAATGACTATTTCCAAGTGGCCATTTACCAAGAACCACGCTGGCTCAGGGACGTGGAGGTGAACCAGTAGAAAAGTCTGTGCCTCTGTGGCGCTCACGTCTTACAGCAGTAGAGATGACCCAGCCTATCGTTCCGGTTATGATGTGAGGACCAGAGAGAAGGGGCAGGAGGTTCCGGGGAAGGCAACAGGAGGAGGCATTTCCGAGGGGGGTGGTGTCCAGCCGAGACTTCCAGCTGAGGAGTAAAAAGACCCTTGACCGGTGTGAGGTCTGAGGTTGGGCTGAGCCGCCCTGCTGGCTTGGGGAGGGCTAGAGCAAGTGGAGGGGTCCTGGGGGGGCCTACATCGCAAACAAATCTCCCCACTACCCGAGCTCAGAGCCTCCACTGAGGGGCAGAACCCGCTCTTTCGGGGAATGGAGGATGGAGAGGGTCCCTCTCTAGGGAGACTTAGCTGACGCTGTGGAACGGGTTGAGCAGTGTCCCCCAAATTCACGTCCACCGGAACCTGTGAGTGTGGCCTTATCTGGAAATAAGGTCTTTGCAGACGTCGTCAAGTTCGGCTGAGGTCGTTAGTGAGCCCTGATCCAGTGATGGCTGCCCTAATGAGAAGAGGGAGATTCAGACCCACGGAGGAGAACGTACAGCGGACGGCTGTGGGCAGATGGAGGCACCTGCCCCTGGGGTCTGGAGGAAGCGCGACCCTACCGACGCCTTGATTTCAGACTTGGGGCCCCCAGATAGCTAGAGAGAAGTGTTCAGTTTGCGGTTCGTTTTTGCAGCCCCGAGGCTCGGAAGCACCCCTGCCCCCACCGGAACCCACCTGTCCACGCTTTCGCCTTCCAGTTTTCTAAGAAAACCTGCCCCTCGGGGCCACGGGCACTCCAGCCCGTCCCCCTCCATCACCCCCTCGGCGCCGCCTGGGCCTGACCAGCTGGTGGGGGCAGCTGAGGGATCTCCCCAGACAGAGAAGCTCACCCACTTAGGAGCTGAGACTTGGGTAAAATTCGGTTTCCCACTCGAAGAGAAGTGATTTATGGGACGTTTGGAGGCCAAAGAGGCCGGCTGGAAAGCAGGCGCGAGACAAAATAATTTATCAGAAGGCCCAGTGGCCGCCTGTGGCAGTCGGAGGGCCCCGTGGCCTTTCCCAGTCTGGGAACCTCCTGGTCCCACCCCGGTCGGCTGCAAACTGGTCCTGGTTTGGTTAAGGGCTGAGTGGATGGGTGGACGCCAGTCTGGTCATTGTCACAGAGCCATCGTCTCCTTGTCCGCCGGGAAGCGAGGCCCCAAGCAGACGCCTGGTGCTCCGGGTGGGTGTCTCCTCATGGTCCTCTCTCAGGGCCCAGCGCCCCGGGGACCCCTGCATGGCCATGGGGGGGAGAAGAGCCAGTGTTGTGGATGGAGCAGGTCCTCTCCTCGGAGGAGGTCAGGGGAGCCTGGACTTTGGGGGACGTTGTGGCCACGTCTCCATGGGGCAGCAGGGTGACTGCTGGGCTGTGCTAGGTCGGACCCTCGGGCAGTGGGTGCCCAGGTGCTCACACCCCACTGGCTGAGTGGTCCCTCAGTGACCAGTGCTGCAGCTGAGAGGCGGGGAGCACAGGGCCCCGAGTCCGCCTCGGGGTTCAGGGGCTGCAGCCTTGCTCTGAGGGCTCCCGCCTCCTGAGCGAACCCAGCCCAGACCTCAGCTGCCCTCCGTGTGCGAATTAGTGCGGCCTCGGCGTCTCCAGAGGGTGCAGGCCGCTTTCGGATTTAGGATGGAAGCTGAGATGGGCACGGAGGGGTTCAGCCCGGCTGCAGCCCTGCGGCCCTGGGGCTCTCTAACGACACGGGGCGACCAGGGTGGGTGGGAGCGTCGCGCAGCCGGGGACACCGGCCGGGCTCGGGCGCCCCGCAGGGACCTGGCCGAGCCCCAGTGCACGGCTCGCGCCGCTACTGTTCGGAGGGCAGCGTGCCTGACCCCGGGGCAGAAAGAATTTAATGTACCATCCACGGCACGCTGATATCCCGAAACGGACGCTGATCTGGAAGCCGCTCCCCTGGACCCTAATAGGCCAGGTGAAAGTTTCAATTTGGAAAAGAGGATTTTTGTTTCCTTTGCTTCGCATGCTTCGCGTTCTCGGACCGTGGCGCGATGGCCCCGCAGCCCTTATCTTTGAACTCCCTGTACTTAACGCTTATTAAAATCAATACCGTCCATTAGGCGGCCGCATTTCCATTTTTAATCGTCTATTGATATACGGCCTGTGCTTTTATAGGACTAAACAAATTTCCGCTCTCCGTGCCCCTCCGCAGCCCGGGGGCAGGCGGTGCGCGCGGCCGCGGGACGTAAATGTTTATTTACTGCCTGCTTCCTGATTGAGAACATGCCTGGTGCGCGGGCCTCGGATGGCGTTTACACGGGAGACTGACGGCCACTTCCTGTTTCCCAGACACAGCACACGTCTGTAAGGCGCGTAATGAATGCGGGGTATTGTGGACAGAATCGCCGGGCCGTGCCCAGCCCGATCGCCAGGACTTGCTATTTATTTATCCCTCTGCTCCCTTCTGGGGGGCGGGCAGGGGGAGCTCGTCACAGCGCGGCTGTGTCCCCCGCTCTCTCCCCGGCTCCGGCAGATTCCTGTCCCGGGGGCTTTTGCCTGGGGACAGGAGGGAGGACGGGGTGAGCTCAGGGACGGTTTCCAATCCCAGGGATCCTTCAGAGTAAGGGGCAGCGTGACTGCTTTCCGGACCCTGCTCGTCCCTGCGCCCTGGAGGCTGGAGGCGTCAGGGACCCAGGAGACAGCCCCTATTCCCTGCTCTCTGACCACCTGCCAGGGCCCCCCTGGCCTTGGCCCTCGCCCGGGCCCCACCACTGACCTCCACAGAGCCAACCGTTCACACACAGTTTCAGAACCGGCACTGCAGGCACGGGGGAGTCTGAGACCGTCGCGGTGTGGACGGAGCTCACCCACATTTGGAGGCTGCAGAGGGGCCACGTGGAGGGGTCTCTGGGCACCCGGAGGCTGCTGCCATCCCAGGCTTGGGTGGCCACTGTGGGCTGTGGCCGGTGCCCGAGGGGGCTCTGGCCATGGAGCTGGAGGGAGCAGGGGCTGCCGGTCCGCCCGTGCCCTGTTCACCCAGCGCCTTCCAATGGAAATCTTGCTTATCTAGAAGTTTCTTGGCAGAAATTAGCCTCGGCTACAAGTGGGCTTGCCTCCAACTGCCCCCCAGGGAGGCGACATTCCCCATTTGTGAACCAGGCGGATGTCCATCGTGGCCCGGGAGCGGGAGGCTTGGGGCAGAGGACTCGGAAGACACACTGCCGGGGGGATGTGCATCTTGGAAGCTGGGGCTCGGCCTCAGGAATTAGCTAGACCTGCGCCTGGGCCTAGGGCCCTGACCTGCCCTGGGGCCCCGGAGAGCTGAGCTGGTAGGTCTGACAGGCGGGCAGAGCCCCAGGGCCGAGGCAGCCTGCCTCCAGTCGCAGGGCTGGGGGCCCTCACAGGCCTCAGCCACCGACTGGCTTCCTGGCTGTGTCCTGAGGCCTCCCAGGTATTTGGGGTTCCAAGGCCTCCTTGGTGGGGCTCAGGGTGGCCAAGTCCTGCTTCTACGGAGTCAGCTTCATTTCTGCCTTAACTTTTTGTTTTAAACTATTTTGTGGTTTGTGGCCAAACAGAATCCAGCTGCTAAAATAAGCTGAAAGTCATTTGTCTGCTCGGATGCCCGGTCCTCACACGTGGGGAGACTGAGGTCCATCTGGGATCATGTAGCCGAGGGATCGGAACCCTCACCCTCGGTCCGGGCTCTGTCCTGGGTCGTGCCCTGCTCACCGGGCCGAGGGCGTTGGAAGGGCAGGGTCCGGGCACAGGGACCCTTCTCCTTGCTCCCGGGGGTGGGCACAGACCCGCGGGCGCACCGCCGGCCACCCGGAACACGACACCGGGCCGGCGAACCAGGCTGCAGGCTGGCCGCGCGTCTGTGATCGGTGGCTCCATAAAACGCATTCTAATGAAAGGAACACACGGCGGAGGGCAAGGGCAGCCCTCACGTGGGGCTGTGTCGCGGGGAAGTGTGCTTGTTAAAATGTGTAATGAGAGCCGTAACAAATCCCCAATATTGGGCAAAGCTGTCGTTAAATCCCTTAATGATAGCGGGGTTTTCTCTGGTGCGCCGCGCGGGCCTCTATAAAGCCTTTGGCGTGGCAGGAGGGGGCGCGGCAGAGGTGCGGCGGGGGGCGTCTGGAAACGGCCTTTCCCGGAGGCCGAGTGCCCTCAGCTGCTGGCGGCTTTGCCCTGAGCCGCGAACCCTGAATGGCAGGACGGCAGCCACGGTGCCGGCGGTCCGGGTGACGCCGGTGTGGGGTGGAGTTTCTGTCGCTTGCAATCCAGCGTCCTAATTAACGCTCCGAGTCTCCGTTTCCCACGTCCTGCGGGCGAGGCTCTTCCCTCCAGGCCTTCCCAAGCGGAGACCGCACGGGGGAGGGCGGCAGGCCCAGCTGAACCGCAAGTCTTTCAGGGGGTGACACTCCTGCCCTGGTGGCCTTGACCTCTGCGAGGACAGGACTGGGGTCGCGCAACTCCCTGCATCCCTGGGACGTCCCAAAGCCTGGGGGGCTCAAGGTTTTGAGTGACCGTCTTGGGGGCGGTCCTTGGCCACCTCGAAAGCTAACCTGGCGCCCAGCTCAGGGCTGAAGCCTGGTTATGCCCCTCGCAGCTCTATGACCTTGAGTGGCTCCCTTGTGGGCACTGTGTCCTGTCTCTTGTCCCTGAAATGGAACTGGGGTCCCTAAATGGTGCTCCAAGTCCAGTGTCCCCTCAGGGTCCAGGGACCAGGCTCGTGGTGCAGTGGGGACGGCCAGGGCAGGCCCACCCCTGCAGTCCACCAGGCCACACCCCAGTCTCAGGGCTCCCGGGGCTCCCCTCCTCCCTCCTCCCCACCCCACAGTGTCGATCTTTGTCACCAAATCGTGTGCGTACCTGTGGGAGGACTAACCCTGTATGCACGCGCACACGGACGCACACACGGACACATGGACAAGAAGATGCATGTGCACACGTCCTGTGTGAGGCCACTCCCTGCCCCGCACACACAGACGCGCGTGTGTCCACCCAGTGCTCCTGGTCTCCGGTGGTGTGCGGGTTTGTGGGGAGCTGAGGACTGGGAGGTGGGAGGGTCCTAGACCAGGTTGGACCACAAACACAGAGGTGACTGAACTTGACCTGGGAGGGCAGCGGCCACCTGTTGTGAGGCTGGGGAGGCGCTGCCCCTGGTGCCCCTCCTTCTCCGTGGGGAGGTTGTGTTGAGGGTATCTGGCCACCAGGAGGCTTCCCCTTCCCTGAGCAGCCCAGCGCTGAGTCCTTGGGGCCGGGGGAGAAGGAGCATTGCCCCCAGGGCCCCGGGGTGCAGGGACTCCCTCAGCACCCTCTTGTCCCTCAGACCCCTGGAAACCAAGGCCTCCCAGGGGGCACCACGCTCACGGGAAGCCCGACAGGACGCGGGCCTCTCCCAGGGGCGGGGACCCACTGGCCAGCACTGGTGGGGGCTCCCGCCTGGCTGGGTGGGGTTGGAGTCACGGGTCCCGGGTCTCCCGCCCCTACTGGGTGCAAACGTCCAGGTCAGCTCGGCAGACATTCTGCTGCTTGTGGCCCCGAAGACAAACCTGGGATGTGGACTCCTCCCACGGGCCCTTGCCAAGGGGCCACAGTGGGTCCTCCCAGGGCCTCAGGGGCCCCCTAATGACAGGTCACTCCTGCCCGCCAGAGGACGAGGCCACACTTGCCAGCCTCCTGCCCGGGCAGAGTGACACAGGCCGACAGGACCCAGGTGTGGAGGGTTTAACAGTCTGTGACCCGCCATCCACTCTCGGCTGGGTGTTAATGACCAAATGTTTTGCAAGTAAATTACTAGAAAGAATTATTCCTGAGAGGCAGAGATTTGGGGGCGTGGAGGGGAGAGAACTGAACAGACGAGGCACGTTTGTTTCCACCCAGCACCCCGCCCGGCAGAGGGCCGAGAGGCCAGGCAGGCCTGCTCCTGAGGGAGGGGCTGGTGAACGGGTGGTGAGCTCCCCGGACGGACCCCACCCCAGGGAGCCGGTCCCTCTGAGGGAGGGGCTGGAGTGAGTGGCAGGATAGCCCAAAGCTCTGCGAAGTCCTCCCTCGGGGGTGCTGGGCAGAGCAGACCCTCTCGGCTTCCCCCAGGGCGGTCCTGGCACAGCCAAGGCCTGGGGACTCTGGATGGCCTGTCCTGCCCCAGCGTGTATTCTTACCGCATCTCAGAAATTGGGTGAAGGACTATGTCTGTGTCCCCACCTCCCATCCCCTGGAGAAGGGCCAGGGCTGCTGGGCAGCCCAGACGAGGCCCGAGGGCCTCAGGAAAGCCAGGGGATGCTGCTGGAGGGGCTGGTTCTCCTGGGGCCCCCGGCTGCCCCGTCCTTGGAGGTGGTCTTCAAGCTTTGTGCTGGCCGGAGAGGAAGACACGGCGGGGCCAGGGCTCTCAGCAGTGACGGCAACGGTGCTTACCTGGCGGGTGCCCCACACAGAGGCTCCCGGCAGGCACGGGGCCCTGTTGCAAACTTGGCACTGTGAAATCGGTGCACTGATTCCAGGCACTGTGAGCCTGGGGATGGCTGGTGGGCGGGCTGTGCGAGCTGCCACCGAAATGCCACCCAGAGAGTGGTAGCTAGCCCTGGGCTGGGCCACCGTCACTGTCGCAGGGAAGCCCTCCCGGTTGCCCCACCCTCTGTTCAAGGCCCCTGCTGCGCAGCGTGGGGTCGCCAGTGCTAGGAGTTCTGCCAGAGCTCGCAGTGAGTTCTCCGCGGCTCCGAGTCTCCGCCCTGGGATGACCTGCAGCCTGCACTCCGCTCCAAGGAGCAGACGCATCGCCAGCCTGAACTCGGGGAGGGGCGGGACCCGGGGGCCACGAAGGGAGTGTGACTGGGCTCAGGGGATGCATCTGCCTGGGTCCTGGGCCCCTCGGGCTCTAGGCAGTTCTGAGCCTCATGAACCTTGTTGTTCCCATCTGTGAAATGGGGAGGCCCCCCTCCCCGGGTTTGTGAGCAGCAAAGGAAAACAATGAGAGCTTTTCCCGGGTGTTATGCAAGGTCGAGTCCGAGCCTAGCGCTAGGTGTGGGCTCCCGAGGGGCCGCCTCTGGAGCGGGGGTGGGGGGGCACTGGCGCCCTCCCTGGCCTGGACGGCAGGCATCACCACTGAACTTAGGGGAGGTGGTGCTGCGGCCGATGGGGCATTGGGGCTCACCCGGCCCCAGGGTTGGGGACACGGCCTCTGTGTGCCCAGGAGAGAGGCCAGGGACTCTGCAGGAGAAGGGGCAGCTTGGACAGACGGGCGGTTCTGCACAGGCTCTCCCCAGACCCTTCGCCCTCCGCGAAGGGCTCGCCTGCGTCTTTAAGACGCTAATGGGCCCTCTTAAAAAAAATGACAGTTTGCTTGCACACTAACAGGTTCTCGTCTGACATCAGCAGGGAATCAAAGATATTTTATTATTTGGAAACTCCATATAGGGAAGGCAGCCTTGAAAGTCTGTCATTGCTCCAAAACCCACACCTCCCCTGGGAGTTAATTATTTTCTTAAAATGCAACTTGTACTGTTAGTTTAAAACATTCCAACTGTGTTCACACTCTTTAAATCTTCAGTAAACCTTAGAGTTTAAATCACTTGCAGATAAGAGTAATTCTATTAGGGAGAGAGGGGACGGACGCTCGGAGGAGGTGAAATCAAATGGAATAAAAAGGCCATTGACTGCGGGCTCCCTGGGGCCCCTCCTGCCCTGGCCCCTTGGGGCGGGCTGGCTGCGGACGGCAGCTCCCTGGGTCGGCCGCCCAGCACCCTGGCCGGAGCTGCTCACCGTCCTTCTGCACAGGCAGGACACGGGCCTTAGGGCTGCAGGTCTGCCTCCCGAGAGCTGAGGCAGGACCGGTTTTGGGGTGACCTGGGACCCTCGCCTGGGTGGGGAGGGGTCTCTGGGTCTCTGGGCTGGAAGCTTCCTGTGGCCTGTGCGGCCCCAACCATCTGAGGCTGGCGGCCTAGGGGGTCTGCCCTGGGTGCCTGCCCTCAGCCACCAACGCCCTGTGGTGGAAGACGCCTCTGCCGCTGGGGGCCACAGCCAGCTGCTCGGATTGTCACCTGGGGGCTGGCTCTCCTCCCAAAGGGCCTGCTGTACCTCAGAATCAGACTCAGATGGTGGACGCAGAGGCTGGCCCGCCGAAGGCAGCGTAATGGGCTGGTCCTCTGTGCTGGAGAACTCCAGACTTCTGAGGGGTTTCGGGGACCCCCGGACTCTGGCTGCCACTCCGTCCTCCCAAGCCAGACCCCACGTCCTGCTCAGGGGCTGCCTGTTGCCCTCGGGGTGACATCTGTCACCTAGGCCTTTCTGCTTGGCCGCAGGCCACGGCCCCCACCCCAGCAGCTCTGCCCACCCCCGGCTTCGCTCACACCACCCGCCAGATTGTTCTCCCTGCCCAGCTGCCTAAGCCACCAACCCCTCGGCCGTCCTTTCCTCTCGGCCAGGCCCCGCCCCAGGTGGATCTGGGGCCTCCTTGTCTTCCCGAGCCCTGTCCATCCCTGTCCCAGCTCTGGCCACCCTGGACTATCACTTCCCAGCTACCAGTCACCTCCCCACTGGACTGAGACCCCACTCCCAGGCAGAACCAGCCCATGTTGTCCTCGTGTCCCCAGGCCCCACACAGATCAGGCCCTGAGTAGGGGCACAGTGTGTGCTTGTGGAAGGAGGGCACCAGGGAGCTGGAGGGGACAGTGGACCCTGTCCTCCCACATGTGCTGAGGCCTCTTGTGCTGGGGCCATACTTGCCCCTGGCTGGCTGCAGCCACCTGCCAGAGCCCTGCGTCTCCCTCGACAGAGCCGCCACCTGTCCGGGACCCCCTGCCCCCGGTCATCAGGCTCACTGGGCAGCAGCGGGGAGGGCGGGGGTCCCGGGCTGTGGACTCTGGGCTCCTCCAGGAGGGCTTCTCAGGGTGGTCCAGGAGCCCTGGGCCCTGCGCTGCAGCCCCGCTGAACTTGTCACCCAGGAAGGAGCAGAGTCGGGCAGCCCCTTGCCCCGAGGTGCTCTGCCTGCGTCCTCACTGGGGCTCTCCCACCCAGCATCTCCCCTCCTCCCCTCTCTGCTCCCCCGTGTCAACGAGGACACAGAAGAGAGGCCAGACAGCCTAGGACTGGACACCAAGCGACCGAGAGGCCCCAGCGGCAGGGAGGGGCTGAGAATTTCGGGAGGTGGTGTCCCCCCTCATCGCACAGCTGGCCAGGCTGGCTGGGGGAGGACAGCTGGGGGAAGGTGGGCCCCAGGGCCTCAACGTGCGGGCATCAGCGAAGGTGCTAAGTGTCTGCATGGGAGTGTGTGCACGTGTGTGTGAGCTTGCACACGTGGAGAGCCCGGTCCCCACTGGAGAGTCCAGGAGTCTAGCCAGGCCAGGGGGGAGGAGAGGCGGGGCCGTGCCCAGGGGACAGGGGCGGCCCTACCTTCCTCCTGCTCATGAGGACTCTGCCTGGCCCGGGGCCTGGCTGCCCGCCCTTCGAGCCCCCGGCAACACACCCTGCTCCCGGGAGCCTGGCTTCCCGGGCCAGTCAGCTCCGTGGCTGCTCTGCCCTGTCCTGCCCACGCTTCGCACCCCGTTTCCAGGAGCTTTGCAGCGACCTTGGGGCCAGGGGTGTGTGGGGCCTGGCTGCCTTGGGTCTCTCTCTCGGACACTCACAGGCGACCCCTGCCCTCTGGTTTGGGAGGATATTCCTGCTGCCCCTCCCCATCCTGGCACGACCAGCTGGCCTCTCCCGGCAGAAGGAAGGTCAAGGGGTTAGAGGGAGGGCATGTTCCACTGATGTTCACTGTGTTCTGGGATACACACGGCTGGGAGAGCCGGCTGCCCGGCTGCGACAGCCGTTGGAGGACAGCAGAGATGTCCACCTGCTGGAGTTGGACTCTGAGGCTGGGCTCAGGCAGGGCGGCTGTGGACACCACCCCCCTCCTTCCTGGGACGCCTCCTGTCCCAGGGAGGCGCCTTTGAGCGAGCTGCACAGCCCCCACGCCCGCCCTGTGCGTCCTTAGGCCACCTGGCCTCAGAGCCGGGGGCTGGGCCGGACTTGGGCTGAACCTGGGGTGCAGGGCCCAGGTTTGAAGGTCCCCAAATGCTCGATGGAAGAGGGGCCAACCCTCACGTTCTCGCAGGAATTTTCCCCGGGCCCCGCAGGCAAGGAGGCAGCGCTGCAGAGTGAAACACGTCCTCAGCCCCCGCGTGTCCTTCCAGGCCAGACCTGGCCGTGTCTGGCCAGCCCCGCGCGGCCCTTCTGAACGTCGACTCTGGAGAAACCCTTGGTCTGGTCTCGCTCTTACCAAATAGCATTTTGATGAGTTAAGTGTGAGAGAATTAAAAACAACCCGATTAAATTTCCTTTACAAATACACATGGGTTTGGAAATCAAGGGGAAAGCGGCTTTGAGCTAATAAAATGCTACGTGCACCTTCCCCGCGAGTGTTCGGGGAAGGCGGCTGACAAGTCCTCGGAGCCCGGGCGCCCCAGCTCAGAGTCCAGGGCGAGCGGGCTCTGACGCAGCTCCCTGGGCCGAGAGGCGGCCTCCCCTGTTCTCATCCCAGCACAACAGAAAACCTTCAACACCTGTGGGTACCACTCGCCACCTGCGCATCTCATCCAAGACCTGTGACCATGCCAACGGGAGAGTAAACTGAGGCAGGGAGGGTGGTGTGCACACGGGGCCTCCTTGCCTGCAGGAGGGGCAGCTGGGCACATGGCACAGGGGGTGGGGTTCGGGGCAGTGGAACGTTTGAGGTCATTGGAAAGGCAAGCAGAATCATTAACAGCTCCAAAAATAACCCCGCAAGAGTGAGGTTCCCAGGGGGCTCCTCCAAGCCGTGGAGTTTGGATAAGGGGGGGCAGCTCTACTGGAGTGTGGTGGGCAGGGCCTTGGGGGTGGGCCAGGCCCCCGCCTGTGTCCCACAGCCTGCCTGGGCTCCGTCTGCAAAAGGGACCTCTGAGAGATGTGATGGAGGGTGAACTCATTCATTCATTTATTCACCCCGTGCCATAAAGGGTTCGGGGCAACCCGAGTCCTCGTGGGCCGTGGAGGCTCACGTGCCAGGCCCCGTGTCCTTCCATGACGGCTTCGGTGGGGACTTTACAGGGTGTGGTTGGCATATGAGGGGCTGCACTGTTCAAAGCCCGCCCCTGGTAAGTTCTGACACGTGCACACACTGCAAAACAACGACCACGGTCAAGACAGGACACACCCATCACCCGAAAGCTGCCCGCACCCGCCGTCGCCTCCCCTCCGCACCAGCCCCCGGCCCCGGGGAGCGGAACCGCGTCCTACCCGCCAGATGAGCTGGCGTTCCAAGAGTCTTGCACAAGCGGAGCCACCCGGGGTGAGCGCTCCTTGACTCCGAGGAGTCATTTTGAGAAGCATCCCGTTCTGTCTGCCGACTGTGCAGCCCCTTAACGTGTCTGGCAGCGCGAGCGGGCGAGGGGCGCTGTGGGCCTGGAAAGGCTTTGTCTCCCTGGTGCGTTGAAGAGGCGCTGTCGCCGGGTGCGGGCTCTGAGTTCACAGCTGTTTCTTCCTGGACCATCTCCGCCGCCGTCTCACCTGCATCGTTTCAGACGAGCGCTCTGCAGCCATCCTTACTGTTCCGTTTCTGCGCTGCTGTGCGCGTCGCGGCTTTCCCAAACGGCTCGTCGTTGGCTGCTCGTCAAACGTCCCCATGTCCCTGTTTGGAGCCTCCTGATTACAGCCGCATTCTCTTTAAGCATGTGCTAAATGATCAAACTTTATAACCACCCTCTCAAATGAAAAGTAAACAGGTAACAGGGGACAGGGACTTCGGGACCTGATCCACGGGCAGTTGCCCGGCTGGCAGGTGGCACAGATGCAGCCTGGGCCCCGTCCACCTCGTTCTGCGCCTGTGCCCATGGCTGCGGTGCCAGGCCCGGCCCGTGTGTGCTGGTCGATGGGACCTCGGGGGCCATCCCACTTGGAGGCAGCGAGGCCCCTGGACGGATGTTCCCCTGGCCCCGTCTGCCGGCGAGGAGGCCTGCTGGGGTCCTGCACTAGCTGTGCGGCTAACACTGTGCAAACACTTTTAGCTTTTACTGTGAGGTTTTCTTCACTTCAGAGTCCTTTTCTCTTCACTGTCTGCTCAGACTAGCTGGGCAGAAGCTGCCGGTGCGGCTGCCATGATGGCTAAATTTGGAGAATCAGAGCAAGCCTGGCATCCAGCACTGGCCCACGTGGCCACCGCAGACCGGCTTCCTTCACTCCTTCCCGGCTGCCTTTGGGCCAGCGGGCTGGCAGCCTGAGGGCAGAGCACCTGGACCCTCTCCGACACCCAGGGCCCACGCAGGTGGACAGCAGCGAGCAGACCCTGAAGACAGAGGCTGCAGGGTGCGGCTGCTGCCGGGAGCTAGGTGAGGTCCTGCGCGCCGTCACCAGGCACTTTGGAGGGTCAGCGCCTGTCTGGGACACACACGGGTCCTGCCCTGAGGGGTGGCCCGGGGAGCTGGGGAGGACTCCCTGCAGAGAGCGGCAGCGAGGGGGCAGGAGTGCGGGGCCAGGAGGGGCTGCTGCCCAGGCCCGGGGAGCCCGGCCCCGTCCTGCCCTTTCTCACTGACGTGGCGCCCACCTCGGGCAGCCAGCTCCCGGCTCTGGAGAGACCACCGCTGCCAACCCTGACTGGCGGCCTCCGCGCGAGCGCCGAGAAGCCTTTTTTTGGGCTGAGTTGCTCGGTTTTCCCCTCCCCGCTGGGCCTGTTCCAGGGACGGCAAGCACAGGGGGTTGCAAATGAAGAGGCATCTTTGTTTCGTTAATTGTGCCCGTTGGAAAACTCCGGTGTTAATATTTATGAGAGATGACCTAATATCCACGCCGCCTGCCGTGTGTTTGCTTAACATATATAATGTGGTTTGGGGGCTGTGTTTACTTTTTAACTGCCTTGGTGAGGGGGGCCCGGCCGACCTCCCCCACCACGGAGGGAACTGCCTCCAGTTCACCTTTCAACGGCTGCGGAAAGTCCTGGGGACCCCCGCTCAGCTCGGCCCGGGGTCGGGGGTGCTGCGGGAGCTGAGGGCGCCAGAGGGGGTCCAGGGCGCTCTGCGGGCACGCGCCGCCCAGCCCCAGCCCGCACACGCGGGGCGCAGGGAAGGCGAAGTTCTCCAGGAGGAGAAGAAAAGGCAGTGAACAGTTTCTGGAAACAGCTCCTTGGGTTGTTGTAAGACAGAGATTTGAATAAACGCCTTCTCCTCACTGCTCTTGAACATAAAGGCAATTGTCTTGCCCTGAACCAGCTGCCAGTTTTATCATAAATTGATTTTTGCCTTTAGCATCTGCTTGTGCCTGCATTCGCTGGCCAGGCGTCAGGGCCGCGGCGCCCGGCTCGGGCCTTTCCGCCAGAGGCCAGGGAGGGTGTGTTCGGGGAGGACAGCGGGCCCGCGAGGCTGGAGGCCCAGCTCTGCTGCTTCACAGCTGCGTGACTTTGGACAGGCTGCCTCACCTCTCTGAGCCCCAGGTCCCCCTGGTGGGAGTGAGAACAGGAGCAATTTCTGGCCCCAGGGGTTGTCACGAGGGTTAGAAGGAGCACCTGGTCCACGCTCAGCCCTTCTGCCTGGCGGTCAGACCCGCTTCCTGGTGGGTGTCAGCACCAGGGCCCGGTGTCCAGTGGTGTTGCTCAAAAACCCAAAGGGCCCGTGATGGGCACTCCAGCCTCCCCGGCGAGCTCAGAAGATGCATCAAACTAGAGGCTGACTCCTGGGCTCAGCCAGCCAGTTGCCTTGGAGACCCCGAGGTGGATGGAGTCGGGGCTCTGGGCAGTGGGGAGGCCTGCACCAGGCCCTGGCTTCGCCCGGAAGGGGCTGGTCCCAGCGCTCCCGAGGTGACAGGCAGCATGTCTGCTGAGTGGCGTCTGTGAGCTCCAGACACGTGAGGACTCTGTGATTAGAGGTTCTGGGTGGTTCTAGCTGGGAGACCCATGTCTTGAGTGCCCCCCTGATAAAAAGTAACCGAGTACATCAGCAGGGACCGCCTCCCACGTCGTGAGGGGCCCCTCTCCTGGGCATGGACCTCGCCCAGTGTGGGGACAGAAATTATATGGGGTGGGGTGTCCCTCACAGCCTTCCTACTGGGGGTCTGCAGCCAGGTGTGGGACCTCCCCGAAACCCACCAGAGATGGGGGCTCCGAGTCGCACCCAAGGTGAACAGGAAGGACCC
Organism: Camelus dromedarius; assembly: GCF_036321535.1. Classification (NCBI taxonomy): domain Eukaryota; kingdom Metazoa; phylum Chordata; class Mammalia; order Artiodactyla; family Camelidae; genus Camelus; species Camelus dromedarius. The sequence goes on along the minus strand of NC_087449.1, from coordinate 69,543,844 downwards.
CTGGCCGGTCCCTTCCTGGGTCCAGGCGTGCAGTGGCCCTCTCGTGTTGTTCCTACACTGCCCTCTGGGGCAGGCGGGGTCCCCATTTTGCAGCTTCAGCACCGAGGCTTCGAGAAGTTACTCAGATAGTGCCCGCACGCCTGGGCCTCCCAAATACACCTGCTTGTGACGTGCCTCAGACAGAAAACACAGACAGGACTGTGTTAACAGGGCCGCCTGGACCCTGTCCACCTCCTGACCCAGCTGTCCAGCCACAGCTGCCCTGGACGCCCTGGCCGGCCTCCCGCAGCGGTCCCCGCTGTCTGTCTTGTCCTGTGTGGAGAAGCAGCAGCAGCTGCTGCCCACCCAGGGGCGGCTGGAGGAGGGGTGGGGGCAGCCCCGGCCCGGACGCGGCGTATGTGCCCCAATGCCAGCCCCGCCGGGCTCAACTGAAACGCGATCCCCACGCTCCGTCCGCCCCGTGGAGTGAAGATGCTGCTCCCAGCCTGAGCGCTGGTGAGAGACACGGCCAGCTGCCCATCAGGCCCTGCCCGAGGCCCCCGGGAGAGGACACCAGCACGCATGATCAATCAGTCCCAGCGCTTCCCAACGTGATTCTCGAGTTACCCGCCACAGGGCTGACGTCACAGCGGCGGCCACCCAAGCCAGAGGAGAAGGAGGCCCCTCTGTTTCAAACCCAAGGGCCAGGACGGGCCAGCGTCTCGGTGCCTCGGAATTCCGCTCCCCTCAGCTTCAGGAGCGAGAGGACCAGTGCTGGGGTCTTTGTTTACATCAGATTATGGAAGTAATGGTGCTCACTGTAGAGAACGTGGAAAATCTAGAGAAGTAAGACAGAGAGACAGAAAGTATTCAGAATCCCACCCCCTTACATTGGCTTCTAGTATCTGCTGTCACATAGCTCCACTCACCTGCCTCGCAGCTCCTCATCCGTCCACGCAAGCCATCCGTCCATCCATCCATCCATGCAAGCCATCTGTCTGTCCATCCATCCATGCAAGTCATCCATCCATTCATCCATCCGTCCATCCATCCATGCAAGCTATCCATCCATCCATCCGTCCATCCATCCATGCAAGCTATCCATCTGTCCATCCGTCCGTCCATCCATCCATGAAAGCTATCCGTCCGTCCATCCATCCATACAAGCCATCCGTCCGTCCATCCATCCATGCAAGCCATCCGTCCATCCATCCATGCAAGCTATCCATCCATCCATCCATCCATGCAAGCTATCCATCTGTCCATCCGTCCGTCCATCCATCCATGCAAGCTATCCGTCCGTCCATCCATCCATACAAGCCATCCGTCCGTCCATCCATCCATGCAAGCCATCCGTCCATTCATCTATTCATACATCCTTTCTTCCATCCATCCATTGATCCATCCATCCATCTTTCCAAACACACTTTCCTCTTGACCAAATCCCTCAATTTGCCCAGATATGTTTCCTAGATCTGGCATTTAAGCAGAAAAAAAAAAAATCCAATCATAAAATAACATGCTAGTAACAGGCGGTGGGAGAGGGGATGCAGCTTTGTATGTGTGAGTGAGAGTGTGTGTGGGCGTGTCCGTGAGTGTGCGGGTGGGAGCGGGAGCGGGAGCGCGGGTGTGGGAACGGGAGCGGGAGCGCGGGTGTGGGAACGGGAGCGGGAGTGCGGGTGTGGGAACGGGAGCGGGAGCGCGTGTGGACGTGCGCACATATGTCCTTGTGCCACCACGGGTGGAGGGGTCTTGTTGTGTGAGACTGGCAGACACGGGCATGAACTCTCCGTGGGTCTGCCATGAGAACTCTGGGTCCTACCGTCTGTGCAGACATCCATTTATCAGGCCCCACGGGGACTGCCCACTCCCTGCCCTGGTCACCTTGTCAGGCCCAGGGCACGTCCCGCGTCGAGATGCAGGACTGAGTCTTCGCTTGCCGCAACGCCAGGGGTGCCTGCCGGGGCCCGCTCTCCCACACATGGTCCACGTTAGCCGTCCCCCCTCAACCTGTGTCCATGAAGCGCCTGGCCCTGGTGGTCAGTCCCCGCCCCCACCGCCAGCCCACCTCCACTTCTAATTGGGCCGCAAAGCCGTTTAATGGTGTCTGCGTGGCTGCAGGGCTGCTCAGGGCAGACAATGCGCTATTCATGTCCAAACAGAACACGAGCGATCGGGCTAATATCTTTAAGCTGAAAAGCAAGGCTTAATTGGAACAGATGCAGCCAATTCCAGTGCAAAAGGCCAGCTCCTATGTGATCGAAACCAGGTATGTGCCAGGGGTTCGCTTTAATAGTGGCTTTTATTTTTTTTTATTGGCATATACAAAACTCACTAAGACTCTGCACGAAGACCGCGACAGCCTCTCAGAACACCTCCGTGGTGCTAGGCCGGGGCTGCGGGCCTTTCCAGACGTCGGGGCCGCACCCTCCCCAGCTCTGCGCAGCCCGTCCCGCACGGCCTCGCCTCGCTCGGGCAGCCTCCCCACGCCGACGCCCGCGGACCCCTGCCTCCGCGCTAGAACTGCAGCCGTCCCGCCAGGGCTTCCGCTTTTTCTGTCTTGGCCGAGTCTTCGGGTGCGGGAGGAACCTCCTGACTCAGGGCTGCTGGCGGCCACGCTGCCTCGGGTGCCCCGCTGAACAGAAGGCGCTCATGTTCCGTGCCTTCTGCTTTTTCAGAGAAAGACGCCACTCCCAGGGCTCCCAGCTCCTCTCGGGACTTGGGAAGGGCCGGTCTCCTGGCTGTCCCGAGGGGCCCTTGCCTGCCTGCCCCATCCACCCAGGCTGGGCGTCAGACAGGCCCGGAGTCGCCGGCCCCGGCCAGAGCACGCCCAACCCGGCCTGTCGAGTGCTGCCGTTGCCTCGAATTCCCTACAGCGTAGTTTTTGTTGTAAAAGCTAAAATGAGCACGGCTTCCTGGCCAGCGAGGACTCCCGTTTGCTGGCCCTCCACACACCCCAGGGGAGCTGTCGGGAGGGTTTACCAGCACCAATGTCTGAGGAGGAACACTTAGCTTCAGGTAGGACCCAACTTTGCCGTCCACTCACCCATCCACCCGTCCACCCACCCACCCGTCCACCCATCCGTCCACCCGTCCGTCCACCCACTTACTTAGTACTCACTCCGCTCCTACTAAGTGTCCAGCGGCGCGTAGAACCCCCCCGCCTAGTGTGCACACGGGACACTCCCGGGCTGGCGCACGGGCTGTGGGGTGGCTGGGCGGCCTGTGCCGGTGGCTGGTGGCCCAGTGGAGGCCAGGGGGCCAGGAAGTCAGCGAGCAAACTCTGCACGTGCACAGAGGTGAGGTGAAGGAGGGGTGCTCTGTCTGGGGCTGGGGGCCGGCACCTGCAGGCCCTTCCTGCAGGAAAGGCTCTCCCGTCCAAACCAAATCCCCCAAGAAATCGCTTCTCAGGCTCGGGGCTCTGGAAAGCCTCCAGATAATTAGTGGGCCGAGAGGAGGGAAGCTTAACACCCGGGGAAGTGAGAGTCAGGGGCCGTTAACCAGGGGAGGCCAGCCATCCCTCTCCTGCCCTGCACGGAGCCCCAGGCCAGGGAAATGCAGGTCAAGCGGGGCAGTGGCCATCCTGTGACCCTCTCCCCCGAGGCCCCGGCTGTGGGAACCTGGGCCCAGCATCCTGAGAGCTTCAGGGTCCTGCTGCCAGACCCTCGTTTGTCCGACAGCAGAGGGCTTGCCCAGGGTCACAATGGGGACAGTCAGTGTCGCCATGACCATGGCCCAGGTGGCCCTACCCTGGCTCTGGCTAGCCCATCGCCCCTCCAGTGGGCTGGCAGGTGCGGGGCTCAGCAGCCCCCGCAGAGCCTTCCCGTGCCGGCACACCCGCCACCCTCCGGGTGCGGCAGTGAGAGGACCCTGGGGTTCACCGGAGGCCAAGGAGCCGGTGACTTGTGGAGCTGGGGTCAAAACTCAGGTCTGTTTCTCTCGGGACCCGAGATGCCCCTGAGGAAGATGGCCCATGAGACACATCCCCTGGAGGACGGGCAGCTGCATTCCAGAGGCTGGCGGGGGCTTGGGCCCCGGGTGCGACATCAGATGCGGAGACTGGAGGACCAGCTGCCGCGAGGCTGGGAAGGGCGGACGGAGCAGGGAGGGCCCCCGGGAGAAGGGGGTCGTGGCTCTTTCGTAGACCTCTTAGTTCCCATTTCAATGGCTTCTTCAAAGGATTTTTTAGAACCATGGACTCTTTCCAGTGTAGAAAAAAGTGTGGAGAATAACGTGCCAGTGGCCCACACTCACGCTGACGCCACCTTCATCCCACTTGTCAGTTGGACAGCCCTCGAGCCCGTTCTGTTCCCACCGGAATCTCTCACCGTGGCATTGGCTGTCCCCACCGTCCGCTGGGCATCACTCGTTCAGCCCTGCTTGGCACGTTGCTTGAAGGGCCCGTTGGGGTGTCGGCGTCCCCGAGGGACGCAGCCGCGCTGACGTGTGTGGCTGCTGTTCGGTGCCTGCCACACTCGCCTGGTCTCCCGGGACGGCATCCGGGTACCTTCCGAGGCCCTGCTGTTGTGAACAATGCCAAAACAGACCTTCGTGCAATGATTCTTGTGACACACAGGTGAGCTTTGTGGGGTGGGACTGCTGGGCAGGCACCTTCACCTACGACACTTGCCAAGAGCTTGCAGGCGCTGCCCAGCCCCGGCACCTCCAGCGCAGCCGTGGGCCCACGGGCACCAGCACGGGGCGGCAGGCCTCTGCCCTGGCCCGGCCGGGGCCCGGGGGCCTGTCCCCCCTGCTCTGATGAGCAGCTCCCTCGTGGCTGGTGACTATGAGCGTCTCTGCCAGGTGTCCAGGCATTCGGGTCACTGGCTCTGTGAAAGTCCCTGATGCCCTCTGCCGTCTTTTCTATTGGAATGCTTTGTCATTGTTCTTTTTCCTGCTGTGTCTTTTTTTAATGAACATTTTGTTTGAAGACAGCACACAACCAGAAAAAATGAAAGCCATAGGTGTGCGAGAGGGTGAATTTTCCCAAAGTGGGCACACGCATGCATCCAGCACGCAGGTGGAAGCACACGACATTCCGGAACCCCAGCAGCCCCCTGGGGTCCTTCCCACCGCAACCTCACGTTCGGGACCGAAGGCAGTCACTGCCCAGCTTGTTACGCTGCCACGGGCCTCAGGCGCGAGGCGCCTCGCGCGGCCTGGGGCGAGGCGCACGGCTTCTGGCTGGGAACGATCGCCGGTGCGGCCCGACCCCCTTGAGCGTTTTCCTGTTTAGTGAGTGACTCACCCATCTGTTCTGACATGGAGTGTTTCCAGTTTGACGGTGTTTGGATTAAAGGTCTTTGCTGATAATCCTGTCCGTGACCGCGGTGACACCCGTGCACCGCGCCCGCCGGGTGCGACCGCGCGGCGGACTGCTGGCCCCGGCGCGTGTGCTGGTTATGCAGGCTCCTCTCAGGGGTCTCAGAGCCTTTGGCTTATAACGCGGTCCCCCGGCAGCACGGGGCGACCCCCGCTGCTCCCCGCGCTCGCCGAGACGCGGCTCGTTGGTCTTCCCGGCTCAGCCGCGCTGAGCTAGCGGGCCGCGGGCTCCGTTTGCATTTTTCTGCAGCTGGAGAAGGCTGGGGCTGCTTCGTGCTTCTCCGCCGTCTGCCGCTCCGCCTTCACGCAGGTCCTCTCGACGGCGCGCCCGCGTGTCCGTCAGGTTGCCTGTGGGTCTTCCCGACCCGGGCACACTCCCCGCCGTCCTGGCTGCCATCCGTTGGCCAGTCATGTTGCTGCAGAGTTCCTGCCCCACTCACGTGGACGTCTTGCAAGTGACGGAATTCCCCAATTTTACATCATTCTGTTTATTAATCTTCTTCTGGTCAGTACTCTGGGTGCCCTGCTCAGAGCCTCGGCCTGGCGAGGTCGTGAACACATTTCACGAGGTTCTCTCCAGACATCTCACTGGTTTCCTCTCACATTTAGAGCTCTCTCCGCCTGGGGTGCGTGTTTTTTGCGTGGTGGGAGGTAAGGGCCGAGTGTCATTGTTTTGCTGACTGACTATCCAGTCGACCCAGTACAACTGGTGAAAAATACCATCCTCCCCCTACTCTTCTGTGTCTCCATCCTTGTCAGGAGCAAGTGGCCGTACAAGTGGGCACCTGCTCCGTGAGTCTGCAAGGATGAGGATGAAGTCGGCATGGAGCTAGTCAGTTGTAAACAGAGATGGAAAGTCTAGACTTTCCATCTCCTAAGCTGCCACTTTGTGGCTTTGAAGACCAGCCATCATCTCAGAGCTTCTGAGGGTCGTGAATCCGGCACAGCCTGACCGGTCTCTGCTCAGGGTCGCGCAAGACTATAGTCAAAGTGTCAGGTGGACTGGGTCCATTTCTGAAGTCTGGAATCCTCTTTGGGGCTCACAGTTATTGGCAGAAATCAGCTCCCTGTGGTTGCATGACTAAGGCCTTTGTTTCCTTGCTGGCTGGCTGCCAGGGTCTTGTCTCACTCAGCTCCCAGAAGCTGCAGTCGAGTCCTCACCATGTGGCCCCCTCCATCCTCACAGCCAGCAGGGAAGACTGTCCCGCGTATCTGATGTCTCTCATGCTTCAAACTTCTGCTGCCAGAACAACCCTGCTCCCTTCAAGGGCTCGTCTGACAGATTTGGCACCTTAATTATTCCTGCAAATAGGCTCCTGTTGTGCTGTTGTGGTCTGGATGTGCTGGGGGCGGGAACGTGTCTTCCCCTGCTCTAGCCGATCCTGGGAGAGGAGCGCACGTCACTGGCGGAGCCTGGGCTCGGGGATGGTGTCACAGGCAGAGGGAGACTGATCTGCTCTCAGAGCAATAGAATTGCTGTGTGTGCGCTCAGCCTGTGGCTGCTCAGAACGCGCCCTACAACCCAGCCTCCTTTGTACCTGCTTGTGGCCGTGAGGACGATCTGACTAACTGGAGCGGAAGTGGACGTACAACTTCAGAACTGCACACTTAAGGGAATTCTGATCCTTCTTGTGTCCACTGTCTTATGGAGACATGTGGTTGAGGTCTTGAGTCTTCCTGGATTGGACAGCTGAGGGTCATGCCTTAGAGGTGACGAGGACAAAAGAGAAGGGGCCTGTCCTCAGATGGCCTCCTAAAACTGACCTGGCACACCAGCAGTGGGTGACCTCTCTCCAGCCGTCAGAGAGGTAAACCTTACGTGTTGAAACTACTGTGCATTTGACTGTTTTGTCAAATGCTTTTGACCTAAGCCTGATGAACACTTGTGGTAACTAATGGGAATTCAACTTTCTTACGCTAAGCCATTTGCATTTCTCTGATAAATCCCGTTGCGTGATGACATTTTGTCTTTTATTGGCTTGCATGTTTCACCTTGCTGGGTTTAATTTTTGGCCGTACTGTTTTTATGAATTAAAAAAAAAAAATCCCTGTTCGTAAGTGTGGTCAGCCTGTAATTTTCCTCTCCTGTTGCCCTTTCCTGTTTCTGACAATCAGAGTGATTTTAGCTCCATTAAGTCATTTGGGAGGGGTCTTTCTTTGTTAATATTTTTTGAAATTGTTTAGAATGGGAACTTTTTATTTATTGACTATTTTGGAGATTACCCTCTAAAATGTAGTGACTCTGCTGATGCGTTTTCATGGGTGTACTCTGAATTATATTTAATGGTAAAAGATTTTTTGCAGAAATGTATATTTCTTTTTTAGTAAGTTATTTTTTAAGCTAAATTTTGGACTTTTTTTTGGATTTCACCAGTGTTTCCCCGGATGTGCTTTTTCTATTCCAGGATCGTACACTGTCTTTGGTTGTCATGCCTTCTTGGTCTCCTCCAGCCTGTGACATCCTTGTCTTTCCTCGGCATTCGTGGACCTCGGCGCTTTTGAAGAGTACAGCTCAGGTATGGCAGAATGTCCCGAAGCGTGGGTTCGTCTTGTTCCTCATGACTGTGTGGAGGTGGTGCCTTTGGAGGAGAGACTGTCGCAGAGGTGACACGCTAGCAGGGTGCAGTGACGTCACTGTGTCTTACTGCAGGCGATGCCCGCCTGGACGTTGTGGGCAAGGTGATCTCTGTCAGGGTTCACACTGCCACATTACTAATGAACATCTGGGGGGCAGTACTTTGAGGCTATGCAAATATCCTGTTTGTCCTTAAACCTTCACCTGCTTATTGCAGCTTCCTTGGTGGACTCTGCCTGCAGCAGTTGTTACTGTGGTTTTTCTAACGATGATTTTAAAATTTCCATCCATTCATTTTTACGTTTCTTAGTTGAAATGTTTCTGTGAGGAGAGCTTCCTATTCTCCCACATTTATTTGTCTATTTAATCACTTGTTTATGAACTCATGAGTGGTTCCCCCTCATCTAATGCTGTTGTTATTTATTATATTATTCAAATTGTTCCGGCTTTGGCCGCTGAAAACTCTTTGGGTTAGTTCCCGTGTCCCTTGGACATGCCCTCCCTGTTTTTTTAAGGTTGTGTTGACTTTTCTGGTTCCTTTGCATTCGCATATGAATTTTAAGATAAGATTAGCAATTACTGTTTAAAAAGAAAAGCCAGCTGGGAATTTGATGGAGATTTCATTGACTCCCTGGATCAATTAGGGGAATACTGCCATTTCCACAATATTAAGGCTTTGGATCCATGAACACGAATATCTTTTCATTATTTACCTCTTTTATTTCTTTCAACAGTGTTTTACAGTTTTCAATGTACAAGTCATGAACATCTTTTGTTAAAATTATTCCTAAGGATTTCATTCTTTTTGAATGTATTATAAATGAAATGGACTTCTTAATTTCATTTTCAGACAGTTCGTTGCTGATGTATAGAAATATAATTTCTGTTTGTGTATTAACCTGTGTCCTACAACCTGCTGAACTTGTTTATTGGTTCTACTAGTTTGTTTATTCCTCAGGATTTTTCCACATACAAGACTGTGTCACCTGTGAATAAATATAGTTTTGCTTCTTCTCCAAACTGGATGCCTTTTATTTCTTTTTCCTGCCTAATTGCCCTGGCTGTTACCCCTCGTGCAGTGCTGAACAGAAGTGGTGAGAACTGCCTTCCTTCTGTGTTCCTGGCGCTGAGGGCAGCTGTCAGCGTTCGCACTGAGCAGAGATGAGCTGCTGACTTTCCGTGACAGCCTTTCTCGGACAGAGGAGGTGCACTTATACTCCAAGTTTGTTGAGTGGTTTTGCCATGAAAGGGTTTTGGATTCGTTAAATGATTTGTCTTTATTTATTAAAATGATCGTGTTGTTTTTGTCTTTATTCTATTCATTGGGTGCCTTAGATTAATTGATTTTCCTATGTTAAATCAGCCTTAATGTCTTGGTGTAGATTCCCCTTGGTCGTGGTGTATGAGCGTTTTTATGTGCCATTGAATTCAAATCGCTGGTGTCTTTGGATGGCTTTTGCATCAATATTCATAAAGGGATCTGGCCTTTTTCCTAGAGTCTAGTCTGGTTTTCTTGTCCTGGGGTGTCTTTGTCTGGCTTCAGGGTCAGGATATTACTGTCTTCATAGGATGAGCTAGAAAGTGTTCCCTCTTTTTGTTGTAGGAGTTTGTGCTGATTCTTTTTTAAATGTTTGGAAGGAACTTGAGAACCAGGAGAGCTCACGGTGTAGTTCCAGCCCAAGGGCTGACAGGCCGGGAACCCCGGAGGACCAGATGTTTCAGTTCAAGCCCGAGGCAGGAGAAGCCCGATGTCCCGTCTTGCCCGCAGGCCGGCAGAGGGGTTCCCGCCTACCCGTGGGATTGCCAGACTCTGTTCTGTTCAGGCCTTCAGCTGCTGGACGAGACCCGTCTGTACTGGGGGGACAACCTGCTTTACTGAGTCACTGATTCCGATGTCAATCTTATCCAGAAACATCCGCATAGATGCACCCAGAGCCGCATCTGACCGGGCCTCCGGGTCCCCCACGGCCCAGCCGCGCTGGCACACGGCGGTGCCCGCCACCCCTTCCTCCGCGTTAGGGCTAGTTTGCCCCTCTGTTCTCAGTGCCTTAAGCTGGAAGGTGAGGTTACTGATCTGTGATCTTTCTTGTTTCTCAGTGTAGGTGTTTGTAGCTGTAACTTTCGTGCTGTTCTGTTTTGGCCGCACCCCGTAAGTTTTTGCATGTTGTGTTTTCATTTTCACTCATCTCAAAGTCGGTCCTCATTTCCTTCCTGACTTCGTGGATTCATCAGTTATTTAGGAGTGTGTGTGTAATTTCCACATATTTGTGGCTGTCCCAGTATTTCTTCTGTTCCTGACTTCTGCTTTTGTTCCATTGTGGTTTGAGAACTTACTTTGCATCGTTTCAGTCCTTTTAAACTTACGGCGGTTCTGTCGTGACCTAGGAAGCGGTCCGCCCAGGAGGCCGCCCCCCCCCCCCCCGCCGCCGGCGCCCGCCCCGGCGGCGAGCGTCCCGCAAGGCCGGCCGGCGGCTCCGTCCGCAGTGCTCTCCCCGTCTTCCATTTCCCGGCCAATCCCCTCCCTGGTTCCGTTCGTTGTCAAAACCGGGGTGTTGAAACCTTCAACTATTATTGTGAATTCTTTATTTCTGTCGGTTTTTGTTTCATGTATTTCAGGGCTCTGTTTTCAGATACATACGTGTCTGTAACTTTGATATCTTCCTGATGCGTTCCTTTTATCATTAGAAATTGTCTTTCTTCGCTTCTCAGACAATTTTTGTCATTAAGTTTGTCTTATCTTCGGTATGAATACAGCCACTCCAGCTTGCTTTTGATTTCTGGTCGCATGGTGTATTTCTCCCATCTCTTTCCTTTCCAACTATTTGTGTCTTTGAATCTAAAGCATGTCTTTTATACGCAATGTGTAGCTGGATCATGATTTTTAAAAATTTGTCCTTCCAATCTCTGCCCTTTGATCGGAGGAATTAACCCATTTACATTAAGTGTAATTATTAATAATATAAGACACATGCCTGTGACTTTGCTGTTTGTTTTCCATCTGTCTTATGTCATTTTTGTTCCTGTGTTTCTCCATTCCCACTTGCTTTTGTGTAAAATAGATGTTTTCTACTGTAGCAGTTTAATTCTATTGTTGCTTCTTTTACTATATTTTCTTAGTGTTTTCTCTGTTACAATAAACATCTTAAATGATTACAAGCCAGTTAGGATTAATATCAACTTAATTTCTATAGTGTATACAAATCTGCTTTTCTATATAGCTCTGTTCCCTCCCTCATCTGTGCCAGATTGTCATAAAATTACATCTTTATGCATTTGGAGCCCATCAGCACAGTTTTATAAGTATTGTTATATACAGTTGTCTTCTAAATCAAATAGAGTAAGAAAAGGGTTACAAACAAAAAATGCATTTATACCATCTTTTACATTTACCTTTCTAGTTCCTTTTACAGGTAATTTTAATTTCTTGATGTGAATTCAACTTGCTTCCATCTCAACCTGAAGAACGTCCTTGCGTACTTCCTGCAGGGTAGGTCTGCTAGGGATGAACCATCCTGCTCTGTTCACCTTGGAACATCTTAATTTCTTGTCCCTTTTGAAGGATAGCTTTTCTGGATATAGCTTCTTGGCTGGCAGTATCTTTCTTTCAGCATTTTGAATGTGTGATCCCACTGCCTTCTGGCTTAAAAGTTTCTGATGGAAAGTCAGCTTTTCTCTGGCTGCTTTAATATTCAGAGTCTCTTGTCTTTCACTTGGAGCTGTTTGACTGTGATGGGTCTTGGTTTGGGAACCTTGGTGTTAATTCTACTTGGAGTTCACTGAAGCTCTTTGATGTGTAGATTAATGTTTTCCATCAAATTTGGGACATTTGGGGCATTATTTTTTCAAATTCCTTTCTGCCTCTCTCATTCTGGGACTTCGGTTACGTGTATGCTGCCATGCGTAATGGTGTCCCCAGACGTGTGAGGCTCCGCTCACTGTTTTTAATTCCTTTTTCTTTCTGTCCTTTAAAATAGATTGTCTCAATTTGCCAAACTTCAAGTTCACTGGTTCTTTCTTCTGTCAGTTCAGATCTGCTGTTGAACCCACCTAGTGATTTTTTTCCCATTTCAGTTATTATAATTTCAACCACAGAATTTATATTTGATTATTTTCCATTCTTTATCATTTCTCCCTCTCTATTGATAGTATCTTCTTGGTGAGCGGTCATTCTCAGGCTTTCCTTTAGTTCTTTAGCCATGATTCCCTTTAGTTCTTTGAATATATTTATAGTAGCTAATTTAAATCTTTGTCTAGTAAGTCCAATGCTCGAGCTTCCTCGGGGGAAATTTCTGACTGCTTTTTTTCTTCTTCAGGTAATGTTGGGACAGAGATTTCCCTGAGTACCTTTAACCGATAACCTCAGACGCTGCTGAGGGGTGTCGGCGCTTCTGTAAGCAGGTTACTGCTCCACGTTGGCCTTCAGCCCCTCCTTGCACAGAGCCCCAAGCTCAGCCAGGGATGAGACCAGTGCCCTCTCTGATGCCCTCTGGGCGTGTGCATGCCCCTACACGTGCGTGTGACTTTCTAGATCCTCAGGACTGTCTTGGCATTTCCCTCTTCAGTGCCTGTTATGCTGCCATTTTTCATAGCTATCGCGGCTGATACGCTGTTGGTTTTCAGGCCATGACACCGCTGGGAGGGGGGAAGGGGGCAGGGCGAGTTAAAATGCCACAAAGCTCTCTATTCTTACCAAGATTGAACCATTTTTTTTTTTGAACAAAGGCTCTTCAAATTGTTGGAGGCCTTAGATGAGTTTCTAGAGTTCTAAAAAAACAAAAATTGATTTTGACCGCGTTAGCGAGTGCTCTCCTTGCTTTTGGAGGAGCAGTTTTGGGGGTCCCTATGCCACCATTCTGAAAATGCTCCTCTTCAGAAGAGATTTTCAAAATTTCCATCTCAGCCAAGGCAAAGCCTGACAAGCTTCCTGGTAATGTGTGCGTGGTGGCAGGTGGATTTTGTTAACATCCATCCCTTCCACGGAGGCTGTGTGGGGATCGTGGCTTTATGCAGAAGTCTCAGTTCAAATGTTTGCCATTTTGGTGCCTACGGGCTTCATCCCCGGTCCTAGGAGCCCACGTCAAGACCTTTCATATCAGACCAGCATCTGGGAGCCAGTCCCCAGGCGACCACAGCGTCAGCTCACCTCAATTACTATTTTGGGTCAGGCGATTCATTTGGGGGCCCCTGGACATTTCCATTGCTCTTCTGCAAGCTCATCTCTCCATTTAAAAGATGTGGTCATATTTGCCAAGAATTTCCAAGCCATTTTTTAAAACAGGAGTGTTCTTGGGTTATCTCAATAGGAATATTCCTGGAAAAAAGGAGCTCTCTCTATGTAAACAGCCCCGGAAACATACACACATAACTACCAAAATGCAACAGGTGGGATCGGAAACATCCAGCTGTGGCGAGGACCGTGAGTGTGATCATCCTGCACGCAGATAAGGGAGCCTGACCTTGTCCAGGGGGCCGTCAGCACTACCCAGGCCACCGTGGCCCTCGCTGGAGGGGGTTAATGTGACGGGAAGGAAGTGTTTTGGGTGCTGCCAACAGCCAGGACGAAGGGAGCCTCCGCAGTCCCGGAGCCTCCCCCAGCCATAAAGGGACCTACTTCTCCTGAAGCCGCAGCCTGGACCCTCTGGGACTACAGTTAGGGCCTCGGGCACCTCCCTGCCCGCGTTCAGAAGTAGTGGAAGGAGCAGAGAGCAAAGCGCAGCGGGGGCCGTCGGCTCGTGCGTCGGCCCCAGGACGTGCTGGAAGGGCGCTGTGGACTGGCTGTTGGCCTGTGCGCCTCCCGCTCCCTCAGTTCACGCTTGGCATCCCAGGCCCTAACGTGACGGTGTCGGGAGGTGAGGTCTTTGGGAGGGGATCAGGTCACCAGGCTGGAGACCTCATAAATGGGTTAGTGCCCTTACAAAGGGACACCAGAGAGCTCCCCTGCCCCTTCCAACATGTGGAGACCTGGCCAGAAGATGGCCATCCGTGAGCCAGGAGGTGAACCCTCGCCGGGCCCGAGCCTGCCGGCACCCTGACCTCGGACACCCAGCCTACAGGTTGCGAGAAGCAAATCTGTTCTTTATAAGCCCCCCATCTGCGTTATTCTGCTGGGCAGTCCATGCTAAGACGGCGGGAACGCCCCGGGGAGGGGGGTCAGGGTGATGCCGGTGCTGCTGGAAGCTGATCTGTTTGCATGAGAGAACTTCGTGAGCTGGGAATCAGGGTGAGACCGGGAGGGGGTGGCCAGGGACTCTCCTTTGGTGAAAAGGGTGCGTCTGTCTTAAGGGGCTTAAAGGCCAGCAGGGAGAGCCGTGTGGACCGAGGATGCAATGAGCGATGAAACCGTCAGACAGCTGATGTTTTCTGAGAACAAGCGTCTGGGGGCACCCCGGTCATCAGGACGTGAATATCGTGCCTCCCTCAGCGCCGGCGTCTGAGTACATGTATACGCTCACACAGCTCCGCTTTGCTCTTCTTCCTTGCCTTCCAGCCATTCCGTAATTTCACAAGCTCCAAATTTGGAAAGCAGCAGAGTGGCTGGGATTAGGCTCCAGGCCTTGAGGTGACCGGGGCCCTATTTTGGCTCAAACCTGAGTGCTGAGAAGACTGGTGAGAGGGCGCGGCGGCAGGGCCAGGTCTGTCCCTGCCATCATCGCCGTCACCGTCTGTGGCTGCCGGTCCCCGAGCACTCATCCCCATGCACTGGGTGCTTCACGGGCTCCGTGTCACTTCCCGCCTTCAGCCTCCGGGGGCGTCCGTTATTCTCAGCACTTGACAGAGAAGGAGCGTCCGGGCCGTGCGGGGGCTGCCGGGGCCCAGGGGCCGAGGGTCTGGGGCTTGAACGCGGGGTTTTCTCACTCTGGGTGGACAGTGTAACTGTAAGAGTTTTCCCTGACCCACCTTTCTGGGGGGAACCCCAGTCGCCCAGCCAGCGACAAGGACCTGCCAGTGCGTGTTCCCCGTGCCCGTTTCCCCGGACGCGGGGCGTGGCGGCACGGGGGCCGCCAGGGGAGCGCCCCCAGGGAGTAGCAGGAGCCGCGCAGGGAGAGGGCGGGCCGCCCTGCGGCCTCCGCGGTGTCTCTGGAGCGGAAGGGGTTTGGGTTCCGGAACACAACGTGCACCGCAGAGACGAAGGGCTGTCCTCTGACCTCTGCAGTCCCGGCCAGGGTCTCCCCTGAGGGTTACATAACTTCTGGGGCAACTGGAAGCAATTCTCCGGAGAGGGAGGCAATGTAAGCCCTTAGCACCCAACGCCCAGGCGACGGGGAGATGGTGTCCCTGATCCAGGAAAGAGGATCTGAGTGGGGCCCCGACAGCATCCACTCAGAGGCACCGGCGTCTCCCAGCAAACTCACCTTATCCGGCCACAGTTCTCCAAGAGCCAATCTTAATTCCTGGGAGAATGTCTAGGAAGAGGGTCGGTGTGGCCCACAGGAACCCCACCGCTGCAGTGGCCCCGGTGGTGACTGAGCTCACTCCACACGCTGCGCGTCCCCCGCTCAGCGGGGGCCCTCCCGGTCAAGCCAACGTGCCCAGCGAGGAGCCCACCGGGGCCTGAGTCTCAGCGACTCTGTCTTTCCAGGACATTACTATTGCATTTGCCCGTTCACAGCTATGACTGGAGGGCCAAGGGGTCCCACGAATGATCTCAGTGGACCCTACAAACGCCAGACGTGTCCCTCCCCGCTCCACTGTGCAGCGTGCCCCCCCCCTAGGGTCGGGACGGATTACTCCTGCCAGTGCAACGGCTCTCTCCTGTGCCCGCTGGTCCTCTGGTCCAGTGAGGCAAAGGCAGACGCACAGAGCCGTCCCGAGTTCGCTGGGACTCTCACTGCTGGAACCCCCGGGGGAACTTGCCCTTCCGGGAACCACAGAGCCAGAGGTGTGAGGATGGAGGCCCGTATTCCCAGGGTGAGTCCCGTGGGGTGACGGCAAGTGGAACCGCCTGTTGTCTACTCGATTCTGAAGTCTGTGAATTCGACCAGTGTGGCTACAGCGCCGTGTAACTTTGTTTCTGGCTTAAGGAGTTGACCACAAAGGTGGGACTAGCACCCCACAGCTGCAGAATATCATCTCGAAGCCGGCGCCCGAGCCACGTCACCGGGGCCCACGCCCTCCCTCCGCCAGGCTGCCGGTCCTGGTGGTGTGGTGTGCGGCACGCGGTCGGAGGCAGTGCGGTTCCAGACCCTGTGTGAGGGGCTCGGACACTCTGAGCTCCTGGCTGTGGTGCCCGAGGAGATGCCCTGCGCAGGAAAGGCGAATTCAGCCTGGGACACGTGCCAGGCCATCAGGATGGACCCCTGGGCTTTCCAGCATGGAAACAGTTCCACGTAACCAAGTGGCCACCAAGTGGCCGGCTGGTCCCTTTGAGGGTGCGGTGTGTCACCCCTGACACTGAGAGGCGGGCACGCGGCAGCAGGAGGAGCTACACCAGCCTCAGTGAGAGGAAGCCGTGCGGGCGCTGCGCACGCCACGCCGCTCATGAAGCAGCTGCCCAATCGTGGGCGTGGCCAAGGGCAGAGGCCGCCTGAGGACCGGTCACGCCGTCCCGTCCATGTGGCTGCTGGTGTCCCCGGGCAGTGAGAGCCCCCGGGCGCACGTGAACACCCCCAGGTGTCCATCCACGCACCTCTTCCCCGGAACTCCTGGTCCCCGAGCTTCTAGTCTGCCCCCTCCCGGTCCTCCGGGCAGCTCTCTAAGCCACTTGTCACTGCCTGCAAGTTCGAGTAGATGCTCGGCTGGGCCACATCCCTCTGCCCTCTAGGACGGCCCCTCACCATGTCCTCAGTGCCACCCGTGTGGGGCAGCATGATGGCACCAGCCCCTCTGCAGCTGCCCTGTGCTCTGAATGGCACCGTGTCCCCCAGGTTCACGTGTTGAAGCCCTAACGCTGTGTGACGGCCGTGGAGGTGGGGCCTCTGGGAGGCGACTAGGTTTAGATGAGGTCGGGAGGGTGGGGCCCTTGATGGGGTTAGTGCCCTTGGAGGAGGAGGAGGGGCCCGCGCGCTCATCCTCCCTCCCTCCCTCTCCCCCCGCAACCTCTCTGCCTTCCCCCGTCCGTCCCTGTCTACTACGTGAGGGCCCCCAGGGAGGCGGCCCGAACTGACTCAGACAGCTGGTTTAGAGGGAGTCTGACCCAGAAGTCCCACCTCAGGGATGTGATCACTGGGGCGGATGACGCTGCACGCAAAGACGTGTGCACGGGGCTGCTCACTGCAGTCCTGGTCATCGCTGCGGGAAGCTACCTGCTCTTGGGAGTCTAAGTGCGTCACTTAAGTTCATTCCCCACCAGAAGCCCCCACGCCTGCCCGTCGTCCTGCAGAGATGCGGTGTAGGGTCCTGGGGGGCAAGAGGGAATCTGGCGAGAGTTTGTGTGGGGCCCTGTGGCTCCATCCCTCCAGCTCAGCCTGACTCTCAGGCCAGGGAGGGGCACCCTGGCGGGCCCACAAGTCCAGCCCTCTGTGCACAGGTGCGGGGGGCCGCAGCCAGGGCGCTGGGGCCAACTGACAGGCTGTGGACCACTGGCCTTTACAGATGGGGCCCCCAGGACTCTCTGTGGGGATATGGCTTTTCCTGCAGCCTCTGTCTCCCGCAGCCCAGGCCACACAGCGGTGTCCTGAGGGGAGGACCCCACTGTGGCTGCTCAGACAGAGAAGGGGCTGAAGGCGAGGGGACCTGAGCCCTGGGGCTCAGCCCACAGAGCAGGCTCCCGGCTGCCCCAGCCCAGCCCGGCCCTGACCCCAAGGCCTGGCCGCCCCTCTGCTGGCACTGGGCGTTCGGCTTCTGCCGACGTGGACCCCTTTAATACGCCAGGTCAAGGCTGACGGGGAAACACCCCAAATCTGAGAGCTAGTGCCTGCGAGGAGCAGAGGACTAGGGAGGGGCCCGACCCCTGCCCCGGGGCCTCTGCCCACCCTGTGCCGCTCCCTGCCCGCGCAGGGTGCTCTGCGGCCTGTTCCCCGGGCACGCTCTGCCTTGTCTGTGGGCTCTCAGCTCAGTGGGACACCCTGTCAATGCCAGCTAACTCGTCCCTCAGCCCGGTGTGTCCCCAGCCCTGTTTCATTTTCTTTATAGTCCATACCCTGCTCTGACACTGTCTGGATGTGTGTGTGTCACCTTGTCCCCCGGGTCGCCCCACTGCCCCCCGAATGTCCCCAGCACACTCAGCGCAGTGCTTGGTATACGCCACAGAGGAGGGGGGATGGTGGGGAGGCTGCAGGGGTATTTGGACAAGGAGGGGGACCCCAGCCCCGTCCATGCTTAATCTTTTAAACATCCTCAAAGATTCGGCCACTGAAGGAAACCGTCAGGGAAGGCGGTCTGTCTGTCACGTTGGTCCACTGGGAGCCATCCCCCCCACCGTGCAGCAGACCCCTGCCCGGCTCCTGGCACCCGCGGAGCTCCCAGGCCTCTGGGGTCCGGCGGCCTCAGGCTCACCGAGCTTGCTGAGAGCTTGGGAACGTGGAGATAAGAGCCCAGCGCGGGTGACGGCTACCTCCTGGCTCTGGTGAGAGTCGCTGGTGCAGTGTGACTGATTTTCCAGTGGTCCCTCTCTTGGGAGTCTGGGCAGACAGGCGGGGGCGTGGGGAGAGGGGGCCGCTTTCCATTTTTAGGTTGAATTCCCTTCTGGAAAGCTCCAGGCATGTCTCTGGCACGGATGCCCAGCGGGCAGAGCTCTCTCCGGCCGGGTGCCCCAAGGTCCACGTTCCATCCCCCACCGGCCTCCTTCAGAGGCGGCGACAGCTCCCCTCTGACCGCTGAGACCAAGTGCTGCTCCGTGTCTGAGGCTCCTACCGGGAGGACAGCAGCCATGAACAGACCCCCCTGGCCCCTTGTGGAGCTTAGGACCCTGATCCAGCACCTGGGAGCTGCGCACACGCGGGTGGGGCAGGCATGTTTGCACATACAAACTCAGGACGCCCAGTTACATTCGGGTTTCAGATAAACAAGGGAGAATATTTAGCATAGGCTAGGCCTACGGAATACGGCAGCCCCACCTGTGCCGACCGGGGCTCGCGTCAGAAATCCGTGCACCCAATTAACCAGGCGTGTCAGGGATGTGGGCAGCAAGCTGGAGGCGTGGCCTAGACGCCGCCGTGCACAGACCTCCGCGCCCTGGGGGGCAGAGCCGCCCCCGCGCAGCCAGGCTGCCCGCCGCCAGCCACATGTGGCTCCTGCCCGCTGGCCTGGGGCACTGAGCGTTTAATTACCGTGCATGTCGTGGACGTGGTCGCAGGTGGCTGTGGCCGCCCTGTTGGGCAGCACAGGGGAGACGGTGGTCCAGGAGGCCCCTCTGAGCCCTTGTGCAAACGTCCGGGAATTTGGAGGGAACTTTCTGCAAACTGGGGAGGCAAGGCCCCCCAACCCTGAGGAACTGGAGGAAGGCTGGTGTCAGTGG
Source organism: Camelus dromedarius (assembly GCF_036321535.1). Lineage (NCBI taxonomy): Eukaryota > Metazoa > Chordata > Mammalia > Artiodactyla > Camelidae > Camelus > Camelus dromedarius. The sequence goes on along the minus strand of NC_087449.1, from coordinate 69,524,573 downwards.
TAGAGAGGGCCGGGGGCGAGGGTGGGATCTGGCATAGGAGAACGGGCGGCTCCAGCCCGCCTCGGGCCGCTGGACACCGTCTGGGCGGGTCTGGATCCTGGTGGATGGAGGCAGTAATGCCACCCGCTGGTCCACACGTTTTCAGGGTCCTTCCATCGTGGCTCCGCCTTCCCTGTCCGGGCAGCAGGCCGGGCCAGGCCCTTGTGGTCCCCACTGACTCCAGCTGCCCGTTTCCCAGCACTGGGGTGGTTGGCAGCCCAGAGGGAGCTGGGCAGAGTGAGCACTGGAGGAGAGGGCACGGGGCCTGCGGCTCTCTCTGCGCCGGGTCAGGAACCCCCGGTGGTTGGAGGGGTGGGCTCTCTGCTTTATGCCCGCCCCCCGAGGTCTCAGCCCCATGGTCTGGCTGTCCTGGGAGCCATCTCCTAGGTGCCCTGGAATGTCTCCCTCTTGGTAAGGGTGACAATGCTTAATTTCTACAGAAATCATGTCCCCGGGCCCTGACATCCTTGATCTGTTATGAGTTACCCAGAATCTGACGCTGCTGGGGGAACAGTGGGATGGGACCTGGGGCTGAGATGGGGTTGGGGAGACAGCCTCCCTCGGCCGAGAGCATCTCCAGCCTCCTCTCCTTCAAGACACTCCAAGAAGTCTGCCACCCAAGCCGGGAATAAACTCTGACATGAGATGCTGCCTTTTGGTACCTTTTAAGAGGCGGTCCCATGGATTCTCTTAAAAATAGAAGAATAATAGCTCTCAGGACAGGAAAATGGATCATTGCAGAAAGACAAGCTGCTGGGAGTGTTTCACACCCGCGGATGTGCGGAGGGGGATGGGGAAAGCTGCGGCAGAGATGTGTCCGCGGGGCCGCCTGGGAGCAGGCTCGGGGGAGGGACGGAACCCAGAAAGGCGGTGGTGATGCACATACCTGTGTTTACGTGATATCAGTGGGTGGATGCAAGCCGTAGCCACGCAGCTCAAACTCCCTGCATCTTCCTGGAACTCTTACAACAAAACTCCACAACTTGGGGGCTTAAAACAACAGACACCTGCTGCCTCACTGTTCTGGGGCCAGATGTCTCAAATCCAGATGTGGGTGGGGCTGAGTCCCCTGGGGGCTCTGAGCCAGAACCCGTGACGTGCCGCTCCCCAGCGTCCGGGGTTGCCGGCAGTCCTTGGCTGGCAGACCCATCACCCCCTCCCTGCTTCCGTGGTCACGTGACCAGCTCCCCATGTCTGTTTTCGCTTCCTCTGAGGACACCAGTCTTTGGACTTAAGGCCCATTCTAATACAGTATGACCTCATCTTAACTCCTCTCACCGCATCTGCAGGGACCCTGTTTCTAACATGGCCATATTCTGAGGTTCGGGGTGGCCAGGAATCCTGGGGGGACTCTGTTCACCCCACAACACACAGGCTTACAGATCTTTTGAAACTGAACATGGATTCTCAGGCCTGCATCAGCCAGGATTCCAGTCTCTTGGAACCCATCTCCTGGTGGCCCGTGGACGCCTTCCTGATGGGTGGATCAGGCTGGAAGGGGATGGGGCCCATTGGGGGCTCCCCCCTCACATGGGCCTCAGCCCCCCCACCACGACGGGGACCGGGCCACGGAGCCAGCAGCACGGACGCAGTGGCGGGGCTGCATCGGCCTCCAGTGGCCTCCATCTGAAAACCTGAGCTGTCGGTGAGGGGTGAGCATCCACGGCGAAGGGGCGGCGGCCCCTCCGCTCCCCGCCGTGGGCTGGCGAGGAGGCAACCTCGCCGTGGACAAAAATCCTTTCACCTGGAGTCAAAGCTCCGCGGAGATGATAAATCGCCTTCCCGCCCGACGCCTGGCTTTCAGAGCCGATGCCTGCCACTCGCCAGATGAGAAATGCCGGCTCGCTGGCCGGACGCAGCGCGTGGTAAAGAGGTTAGTCCCCGAACCCTGGGCTCGCGGCCTCTCCCCCCGCCCCCGCCCCCGCCCCGAACACAAAGCCTTTTCTTTACGGCCCATGGATGCAAAGAGCTCTTTCAACATTAGATTTTAAATTATTTGAGTTAAATCTGGGATCCTTCCGGGCCCTGCGCTCTCCTGGTTATTTATCACTGGCTAAATGCAGAGGTCTGCCGAGCGTCTCCAGGGACTGCCCTCACTTAGACGCGGCCCCTGAAATGTTATAAACTATTTAAAACCGAAAGCCCGGCGCGTCCAGCGGGGGGCGGGGCGGGGGCGCGCGCTGGGGGGACCCGCCGCTAGTGTGCTGCGCTTGTCCTCTGGGTAATCACTTTAATACACTTGAAAACAAACCTTTCCCCACTGAGGCAGGGTGATTTTTCCCCCCTATTTAGCAAACATTGTTTTTTTTCTCCTCCCCCAATGTCCTGCCTGCCACGAAGCTAACAAGCCTCCTTTGTTCCCGCGCCCCGCCCCCCTCGCGCCCCCCAAGCCCCCCAGATCTCGTGCGGTTCCCGCGGGGTGCCAGCAAGGGGCGGGAGACCGCTTTTTGGAGGGCCACACCGAGTGGGCTCCCCGGGCGGCCGAGGGGCTCACGTGGATGCAGGGGGAGGGCACCCTCGCTTGTCCCGTTGTCCGGGATGTCCTAGGTCAAGACGTGACATTGGGAAGTAATAAGAACTGGCAACCACAATGTGCCAAGTAAACGAGGCCGCTCCCGGCCGGGGGGTTCCGGCCGGGGGGCTCCTGCCTCCGGCCCGTGTCCCTTGCTCTCCTGAAACGCCACAGGCCCCTTTCCCTTCAACTCCAGCAGTGCCCTGAGTCGCCAGCAGGAGGCGGTCTCCCTGCTGAGCCTCGGACACTGAGGCCCGAGAGGCCGTGCTGGGGTCTGAGCTGCCGCGGCGGACCGTCCACCCCAGGCCTGGTGCGCTGGTCAGTGCCGCGGGGGGCAGCCTGCAGGGCGGCCCTGGCCGGCCCCAGCCCCCGGCCCATGTGCCTGTCCGTAGATGCCCCCCCATCCTCTGCGCTGGGCTGCCTCCCTTCTGGCTGGCGGAAAGCAGCAGAGGTGACGGGGTGCCTTTCCTGAGATTCACTTCCGGGGGGGGGTCACTCGCCCTCACCCCCAGGATTGCCCTCTCCGACGGAAGCTAGCCGCCCTGGCCTGGGGCGTCCTGGGAGAAGCCCCGTGCCGGGGACCTGGGGCTGGCCCACAAGCACGTGTGCGAGCTGGGAGGCAAAGCCCCCCTTGCTGCCCCCGGCCAGCGCTCAGACAAGACCGCGGCCTGGCCCGCAGCCTGACAGCAGCCCGGGGAGGGGCTCTGGCCTCTGTGCCTGGGGCACCACACCCGGACTCCAGACCCGCAGAAGCCGCGAGATAAGACATGCGTGCTGTTTCCGCCCCTTGGCCGGTGGCCCTTGGTCACAGCAGCCCCGGGAGATGGGGGCCGCAGGTACTGCGGTTTTAGCCGCGCCCCACTTGTGCGCAGGAGGCACGTGGAGGATTCAGCCCCGGTGGCTGAGGCCACGCTCAGAGACGTGCTGCTGGGGAGGCGGGGGAGGAGGCTTCCTCTGTCACTTTCACAGTGTTCATCGCCTTGATGCTTCCAGTCAAAAGCCTGTTACCTTCGGAACAAAGAAGAATAAAGGCGGAAGGGACGGAAGGGAGGCCGTGGCTCTCCTGCCCCGGCTGACGGAGCCCCTCGGGCTGGTCCAGCCGTGGCCAGAGCCCAGCTGCAGGGCTGCCTCTGGTCTGTCCTTCTCCCTCAGTCCTGCCTCTGGGGGACTACAGCACGGGCAGGGCCCCTGGCCACCCCTCCCCACGCACACACATCATCCGAGAAGGGGACGTGATGGGGCCCCAAGGTTTCCAAGTCCAGGAGGAGCGAGGACAGCCCAGCCCAGGAGCCAGTCCCCTGTTCCTCTGGAGGCGGGTGAAGGCCCCGGCCAGCCCCCAGGCCGTCCTCCCCTCTGCTCTCCTGCTCCTGGGCAGAGGCCCTGGCACCTCGGCGCGTCCTGGCTCTCTGCCCCCTCCTCTGGCTCCCCCATCTGCCCTGCAGTTAGGAGGGGCGAGGCTCCGCGACCCAGCCAGGGGACTGTGAGTGTGAGCCCCTGATGGGGACCTTGCCCGTGGAGTCACACTCATGGTCTCTTCCGTCCAGGGGTGGACAGGACAGCTCCCGCTGTGGGCTGAATGTTTGTGTCCCCACCCCCCGCAATGCCTATATCAAAGACCCCCCCCCAGGGTGATAGTATCTGGAGGTGGGGCCTTTGGGAGGTGGCTGTGGCGAGATGAAGTTGTGAGGATGGGTCCCCTGGTGAGATCAGCACCCTGATAACAAGTGAAGAGACCCTGAGGAGCCCCCTCGGCCCCTGGGGGACACCACCGGGAGGCGGCCTCTGCGGCCATGGCGCAGGGCCTCACCAGGCTTTGACCCCGGCCCCGGGCGCCCGGCCTCCCGAGCTGCGAGGAATGGCGTCTGTGGTGTAAGCTGCCCAGCCTGGGCTCTCCATTACAGCAGCCGAGCTGATGAGGGCAGACCCCAGGTGCCAGGGCCGCGTCTCTGGACCAGGCTGGGTTGCGCTGGGAAGGTCAGCTGCCCGATGGCCGACACCCACCCGCCACCACCATGATCCTGAGGGGCTGCGTCTCCCAGCCTGCCGTAGTCAGTGGGCCCCCCCACAGAGCCCTGGAGCTGCTACAGGGCCCCGGCTCTGTTGGATCCAGAACCTGGGTCCCCAGAACCTCAGTCCTGGGGTTCCAGCCACACCTGCCTTAGGTGAGGGTCCACCTCTCGGCCCAGCATGTGCCCAGGTGGGGCTCATGCCCTGTCCAGGGAGGCCTGCTGTGTCTCAGCCAGGCTGGGCTGGGCGGGGCTGGGCGGGGCTGGGCCCCCTCCCACCGGCCACAGAGGTGCGTGTCCTCCAAGCTGCGATCAGGATCTGTGGCAGAAGCAGCCTAGATGCTGTAGGGCTGGATGGGTGTCATAGCGCCCTCCGCCCCAGGTCACTGCTCACCGGCCACGGCCTCCCCAGGCCCAGATGCAAACGTGGTGATGATGCAGTCAGATCCTAACCAGAATGCGGAGGGAGGGGCGCTGCGGAGGGAGGGGCGCTGCAGAGGGCCCGCCACCTGCCTGACAAAGGCCAGTTGTCACTTTGGGAAGAAATGACCAGGGACCTTCCGCAGCCCCTGTCAGGGGGCAGTGTGCAAGGTTGTGTGGGGAAGATTAGACAGGGGCCTGGGGACAGGGGGAACACGGTGGGGGCGGGGCTGGGGAGCAGGGGTGGGAGGCTGGCAGCCAGAGCAAGGGCCCCCAAACCCTCAGCTGTGGACCTGCAGCTAGAGGTGGTCGAGGGTCCGGGCTCCTGTGGTCTGAGGTCCCTCCAGATTCTCCCACCATCACTGCCCACCTCCCTAGCCACCCTCCAAGCAGATGAGTGATGAACAAGAAACCCCTGGCCTTCGGGGCCGTAGACACACCCACAGGAGTCCCACTGGGACAGGTGAGGGGTGACCAGCCTAGGATCCTCTCCCAGCCAGCCCTGGGATCTCTTGGACCCCTGCGCCACCAGCAGCCACCCCATTCAACACGTGCGTAAGAGCCCCTGGAATGCAAGAGAAACCTCCCAGTCACCCAGCCCCGCACGGGCTCTGGAACACAAGGCCTCCGCCTGGCCCCTCCCCACGGCTCTGATGGAGGAAAGGGAGGCAGGCCAAGAGAAAGGGCGCCCGTGCGGGCCGGGGCGGGGAGGGCTGCGGACCCTACCCCCGAAGCACGGGCTGGCGGAAGCGACTGTGGGAGCACTCCGGTGCACCCGCAGGCTGCGGATAGCACTGACCGGCGCGGGAGTCGACCCGGTGCCGCAGGAAGACAGCGAGAGGTCAGGTGCACGCACAGCTCACCCGTCTGGCCTAGACTCCGAGATGCCAGCTGTGCTTAGCAAGCTGGGGTCAAGCAAGCTGTGTGATGCTTTCCTTGTGTTTTCCAGCTTTTCTCCAGTGAAAATATATTTTAAAACATTTTTGTGTCAGGACCAAAGTTCCAGGAGAGTTAGCGACAAAAAGCAGGGGTGGGGGTAACTGGTGGTCTGGCCAGAGACTGCCCCTCCCCCCATGGGCCTGCCTCAGTTTACCACTTACTGGGGGCTCCACTCAGTGATGCTGAACACAGGCGGCCCCACCAAGGGCTGGCTTGGTGTCAGTTCCTTCCTCCTGCTCCACGAGCACGTCCGCTGGTGTCACATCGGCCGGCGAAGCCGGGCCTGCCCCGTCCAGTCCCACTGAATGAGCCAGCCTCGTGGGAGGCTGAGAGGGGGTAACTTAGGGTGTCATTTCTGACGCAGCTGGCCGGAAGGGAACAGCAGAGCAGTCAGGGCTCGTGGGTGCCTGGCTGGCAACTGTGGGGCCCTAAAAGGCTCTGCTGAAGCCCAAAGGTCACCGAGGAAGGAGGTGGACAAAGACAGGAGAGGTACTCAGTTCAGATACTGAGAAAGGAAAGGTGGATGGAAGGGCACGATGGAGGGAGGGGAGTAGGGAAGATAATTAAACAGGACGTTGGATGGATAGATGGAGGGGTGAATGAGTAGGTGACTGGTAGATGGGTGAGTGGATGGTGGGTGGATAGCAGGATGGGTGGATAAGTGGGTGGGTGAGTGGATGGATGGATGGATGAGTGAACAGGTGGGTAAATGGGTGGATGGATGGGTGGGTAGTTGGAAAATGGATGAATGGGTAGGTGACACAAGTTCCATGTGAGAGATTCCAAGGGGCTAGGCTGCCAGGAAGAGTGCTCAGGGCTCTGGGATCCTCTGGAAATGCCCGGGGCAGAGGGGTAGAAGAGAAGCCATTGCTGGGGGCATCCTGCAGGCACTCACGGCCCCTGGACTCCCACAAGCTCCCTCAAACCTGCCCGCATTCTCACGTGCACAAGCAGTGCCCATCTGCCATCTACAGCCTCCGGGCTGCCGACCAGTTCGACTGGACCAGGCCTCTGCACGCAGGATCTGGCCACCAGATGTCAGGCAGCACTAGTGAGCTCAGTCTGTTGGTCACTAATTGGCTGAAGCCCTGGGCACCAGTGACAGATGGAACGAGGGACGGCAGGACAGACAGGGCAGCCCCGGCCCAGCAGCCAGGGCAGTGGGAAGCAGGGGTGTCCAGCAGACCCGGGGCTGCCCACTCCCAAGTCCAAATGCCTGGCAGCTGCCCAAGGCTGCCCAGTAGCTGTCCACCCCCATCAGGGGCCTGGGCAATGGGGGCCGCGTGGGAGCTGGGGTGGCTGCCGCTGGGCACGACCACTGGAGCAGAAATAAGAGCGAGCCCTCCTGCATGGGGCGGAAACGGAGGCCCTCCCGGGTAATCCCGGCCTGAGCCCGGCCCTGCGGACAGAGACGGAGTTACAGCCGCTTCTCCCATAAACTCGCCCCAGCGACTCACAAGGCGCGGCCGGCGGCGGCGGCGGCGGCGGCGGCGGCGGCGGCGGCGGCGGCGGCGGCGGCGGCGGCGGCGGCGGCGGGTGGGGGCGGGGCGGCCCCGGACGGAGGCGTCTCGCTGGAGCCGGGAGAACCTCCTCGCGCTAACAGCAAACCAAGCCCTTGCGGCGAATGCGCAGCTACGTGTGAGTCTGTGGCGCAGAACGCCGCACCCACTGAAGTGGCAAGGATGGACATGGCCGCGGACACCTGCACCGAGATACGCGTGCCCCCCCCCCCAAGAGGCGTCCGCACCCAGGTGGCTGGAGGGGTGGAGGCGCTTCTGTGATGGGCAGCAGCCTGGGGGGAGGAAGGGGGGCAGGGCGGGGCCAGGAGGAGATTGATACCAGCACAGCCCCGCCGAGCTCCTAAGCCCACTGATCTCCGCAGCGGCCACGTGGGAGGACCCCACTTCTTGGAGGTGGGGTCTTCAGAGCCCTCCTGCCTCTCTCCAGGCAGTGGGCAACCCGCCAGCTGGATCAGACCCTTGAAAGGGGAGCAGGCGCCTTCCCCGCGCCCGGGGTGGGGCTCTGATAGCAAACCCAGAAATGGCGGCAGGGAGCTGGCCCAGCGGCGGGGGTGCTTCTCCCAAGTGAGCAGAGAGGGCCAAAGCGATGACCACATCCCGGGGCCCGCCCTGCCCCCCTATGGCTGTCACAGGTGGCCAGGAGGGGCTGGGTCCCAGTGCCAGGGCGGAGGGCAGCCTGCCACCCAGGCTCAGTGGGGAGAGTGCGAACTTTCAGGATGAGGATCCTGGAAACTCTCAGATGACATTGCTGGGAGCCACAGCTGAGATGGCCGGCCTGGCTTCCACAGCTCTGTCCTCGAGGGTCTGAGCGTGTCTGGGACGGGCAGGGCTCACGGATGGACAGAAGACTGCCCACCACAGGTTGCATCCAGTGGCAGGGCCTGGACTTTACTTCCGGGATGCTGTGCACCCAGGCCCATGGAAGACGGGGAGGGGGCTGTGTGTTGGACCCGAGCCAGGTTACTGTGTGCTGTCACAGCAGCCGGTGTGGTGTGGCCTCAGAGCATCCCCACCCCCAGCCGGTCAGTCTGAGCTCTGTGTGAGCCTTTGTCGTCTCCCTTCTCTGTCCTTCTTGCAAACACCTGGTGCCCCAGCTTGGGGCCCCCAGGACACACCCAAGTGCCCCGACCCAGTGTGTGACCTCCCCACCCCAGTGCGGCCACATTGCCATCCATGTGGGCCACTTTTAGGGCCAAAATCCAGAAACCTTGAGTTCACATTCCTCCTGATTCAGCCCGGAGTGTCGGGCAACAGTGAGAGAGCTCCAGCAGAGCCCGAGAACCTGTGTGCACGGCCCTTCTGTGATGCCAGCGGTCTGGGACCCCCAAGACACCACGTTCTGCTGACCATCCCCACCCCAGCAGCCTGAATGGTGGACCCCAAATCTTAGAAGCCCCCACAGTGGGAGCTGATGATGGCTGTGCAAACTGGTGGGGGCGGGGCATCTCCCAGCATCAACCTCAGGGTGCATTTCACGCTGCTTCCATCTGGGGGTGCCCTGTGGGAAGAATCTCAGGAATATAAAGTCTTCACTGAGGCCCCCAGGCTCAGCCCCGGGGCACCCACAGAGCCGCACTCCCCCGTCGCTCGTCCACACTGCACGTCTCCTGCACACACCTACACCAGCATCGATGGCACACAGCCAGTGCTTACCCATTGTTTGCTGGTGGGCTTAGAAGGGTCTGCAGGACATGCAAAGGAGGCCAGCAGGAGAAGGAGTGAGGGATGTGGGAGGTGCCCGGGAGGTGGTCCCCCTGGAGGCGGTCCCCCGGGAGGCGGTCCCCCGGGAGGCGGTCCTCCGGGAGAGCTTCCTGGAAGGGTGGGAGCTGGCCTGGAGGGTGACTGTGGACGCGACCGGAAGGAAGACCATCATGTGAGCATCTTCTTCTCCAGGACCAGCTCCACCCTGCTCCAGAAAAAACGCAGCCCTGGTTCCCAGGTCTGCCCGCTCCCGCTGTCCTCCCCCAAATTGGAAACCAGCCCAGGCTGTGAGTGCCGGTGCTGCTGGCGTGGCTCCTCCAGGAGGCTGGAGCTCACCCCTCTGCCTGGCCCCTCCTGGGCTTGGCTAGACTGCAGCCTCACCGCCTCCCGGCCTCCCTCTCAACCTCAGCCTTGGTGACCTGGTAATTTGTGAACGTGCTTCAGGGGGCTTTACCAACTGTGTGATGGGCCAGAGGCAGGCTCTGATCGGCGCTGCCCCCTCATGAAACCTCAGATCCCTGTTTTCACAGGCCACTGGGTCTCCAACCCCATGGACCACTGAGATATTGCTTGTGCCAGTGCTTCCGGGGCTGCAGAGAGCAAAGGGGGCCCTGATCTCAAGCCAGAGCAGGGATACATGTGCTGGGAGAGAGAGCCAACAGTCCCAAAGGGCTCTGCTTAGCGTCTACTCCGTGCAGCCAAGTGAGGGATCATGGGGTAAAGAAAGAAGAAATCCCTGAGAGCTTCCTGGAGGAGTCTGCATTAAAGAATGTTCTGCCGTGAAGGAGCAGTGGGCTTTCCCCCGCCCCTCAGCCTGGACCTGTGCCTGGGTCTTGGTCATCCCCTTTAGCAAAGGAAAGTGTGTTTGTCACTTTCCAAGTGGCTGCTCAGAGGGTCAGAGATGCCAGCTTTATGGGCTGGCCCAGGCTGGGCTGCTTCACTGGGTTCCAAGGCTAGTAGCCCTCAGGCCCACAAGCCCATCAACACTGTCCTCGGGCAGGGCCTGCCTGCCTCGTTTGGAGTCTCAGCAGGTGTTGGGGGGCACAGGCTCCGGGCCCCCTCCCCTGCAGGCCCTCTGATGCTGGTGGAGGACAATTGTTGCCTTGGCTGGATTGTTACATAGGGACGGTCGTCCCTGAAAAGGCCTCAGCAGCCCGGGCTTCCTGAGAGGAGAGCAGATCTGTGGGTGAGGATGCAGGGCGCCCGGGGACCGGCCGTCTAGTTGCCCTGCCTGGGAGACGCCCCAGGAACGTAGAACCCTGTGCCCTCGAAACTTCCAGAGGAGCCTCTTCCATCACAAAGGGGCCTGAGAGACTCCTGACTCTGTTTTGACGCAGCGCGGAAGAGGATGCTGCAGACATGTTTAACCCACACGTGCTAGACTCTCCAGCCGTGATTTTCGACAACGGGTCCGGCCTCTGCAAGGCGGGGCTGTCCGGAGAGATCGGCCCCCGCCACGTGGTCAGCTCCGTCGTGGGGCACCCCAAGTTCAAGATGGCTGCTGCAGGAGCCAGTCAGAAGAAGCACTTTGTGGGCGAAGAGGCCCTGCACAGGTGCGAGGTCTTACACCTGCACTGCCCCATCGAGCGGGGCCTGATCACGGGCTGGGACGACATGGAGAAGCTCTGGAAGCACCTCTTTGAGTGGGAGCTGGGGGTCAAGGCCAGCGAGCGGCCGGTGCTCATGACGGAGCCCTCGCTGAACCCTCGGGAGACGCGGGAGAAGGCGGCCGAGGTGATGTTCGAGAGGTTCGATGTGCCCGCCTTCTACCTGTCGGACCAGGCAGTTCTGGCCCTCTATGCCTCAGCCTGCGTCACGGGCCTGGTGGTGGACAGCGGGGACGGGGTCACGTGCACCGTCCCCATCTTCGAGGGCTACTCCCTGCCCCACGCGGTCACCAAGCTCTACGTGGCAGGGAGGGACATCACGGAGCACCTCAGTCGGCTGCTGCTGGCCAGCGGGCGGGCCTTCCCCTGCAGGCTGGACAAAGCCTTGGCGGACGACATCAAGGAGAAGCTGTGCTACGTGGCCCTGGAGCCGGAGAAGGAGCTCTGCCGGCGGCCGGAGGAGGTGCTCCGAGAGTACCGGCTGCCCGACGGGAACATCGTCCCCCTCGGGGACCAGCTGTACCAGGCACCCGAGGCCCTGTTCTCGCCCGAGCAGCTGGGCATCCAGAACCCCGGCCTCTCCAAAATGGTCTCCTGCAGCATCACCAAGTGTGACGCCGACATCCAGAAGACCCTTTTCAGGGGGATCGTGCTGTCCGGGGGCACCACACTGCTCCAGGGGCTCGACGACCGGCTCCTGCGGGAGCTGGAGCAGCTGGCTTCCAAGGGCATCCCCATCAAGATCACGGCGCCGCCCGACCGGGGGTTCTCCACGTGGATAGGCGCCTCCGTCGTCACCTCCCTGAGCAGCTTTAAGCAGATGTGGGTCACCTCCGCAGACTTCAAGGAGTTTGGGACATCTGTGGTCCAGAGAAGATGCTTCTGAGGGGCCCTGCTCCCGGAGCAGCCGTGGTGGGACGCGGGCTCACAGCTCAGCATCCCCAGGGCGTTCAATAAAAGACAAAACGGTGCAGTCTTCGGCCCTGTCGGGCTCGGTTCATTCTAGGGGGCAGCAGAATAAGAATCTCTTTTTGGTGGTTCTGACCCCCCACCCCCTTCTGGGTCCTGAGTTGAGGCTGTGTCCGTCTGCACACTGTGCACCCAAAGCGGGGGCCCCGGCCTCGTGCCCAGAGCTTGGTCCGGCAGGACCTGGGCTCTGCGTCTTAGATCGGCCAGGAGCCGGGCGGGCGCAAGCAGGAGCGCCGCCCTGTGCTGGGGGCACGAAGCCTGCGCCTGGAGGAGCGCAGCAGGGCTCCCACTCTGCTTTCAGGAGGCCGGGCAGCCGAGCGGGCTGCGGCCCCGTCCCGGGCGGGGGGGGGGGGGGGCGGGCAGGGGCAGAGGCGGCCGTGCGTTCAGGCCTCTGTGAGGGCTCTGCCCTCGCGGGAGTTTGAGCGTCAGCGCCTCTGCTTGATCGTTGCGCTGTGTCTGTCCGTTTTTCCTTTCAAAGCTGTTTACAGCATCGTGTAGGGGTGAGCACTGGAGACAAAGTTCAGGGCCATCAGCAAAGTCACGTTCGAATAAATTATGCATCAAGGGAATTTTTCCACATTGAGGGGGTGGAATTCTCGCAAAATATTATTAGGAGAGAGGTGGAGAACACAGAGGCGCCTTTGTAAAGCGAATCCCCTCTTTTCTGACAAAGGGGCATTTTTTCAAGTGTACCGGGCACGTTGGTGGTACACACGTGCGTGAATGTGCGTGTTTACAGGTTGCGAGCACGTGCGGAAAGGCGGGAAGACACAGTTTTGGGGGGATGTAGTCCAGGTGGAGGGAAAAATTTTCTTTGAGACCATTTTCCTGAAGAAATTCAGCCTGAATGAGATAAAGCCATCAATCTGAATCGCGTATGCTGGTGTGCATTTAATGTTGGCCTGGCGTATCTTTTCCCAGCCTTTTACCCTTAAACTATGTCATATTTGAACTGTGTGTATGGTGTGCTGAAGACGGCATGTAGTGGGTCATTTGAAAAAACCCCGCCAATTTCTGCCCTTTAATCGGCGTATGCAGACGGTTCACATTTAAGGTAGTGAGTTCCATTTTACTGTTTTCTGTTTGTTTGCCTGTTTCTCGTTCCTGTTTCTCCTCTCTTCCCTTTGCCACTGCGCCCCACAGGGCAAACAGACTGGCGACTTGCAGCAGGTCTCGAACACCTGGTTATAAACCCCTCCCGTCGCCTGCCTGCGCTGCCTTAGCTATTTTGTTGCAAGCTGCATGTCCTTTCCACGCAGCCCAAACAGTAAGATGCTTGCCGGAGTTGCTGTCCGAGAACTTGGAACCAGCTGTGTCTAGTTTGAGCCCAAGCTGGCTGAGACTGGTTGGGACCACTGACCCTATAGTGGGGCTGAGCAGGTGTCTGATGAATGAGCCTTTGACGTCAGAGGACCAAACACTCCCCCGTCCGGTCACGCTAAGAGCCGCCATTTTTGCCCATGTGTCCCACGAAGAAGCAGCAACTCAGACACGCCTGCACAGAACAGTGATTATCTCACCTCTTCCTGACCTCCCATCGCCTTTCCCCACACCTAAGACCACCCTGCTCCTTTATCCTGTAAGTACCTCCAACCCCCGGCTTTGGGGAGGCAAAGCTGAGACTGGGTCTCCCTTCTCCTTGGTTGGTGTGTTGTGAATCAACCTTTTCTCTGCTGCAAACCTCCGTGTCTCAGCATTCGGCTTCCTGGTCTGGCTAACCCCTCCGTGGGTCACTTGAACACCTTGCAGGCTTCCATCTCGACTTACTGACAAGGTTTTAGGGACATTGCTTTGTGTTGACTTCTTGGTGATTGCTCTGGGCCCCCGCCACCACCCACTGGTAGCAACGTTTTTCTGCTTGAAGTGGAGTGTGTTTAGGTCACTTTATCCTGCCAGCTTTTAAATAGACTTGTCTTACGTTTTTCCTTCAGTCCTCAAGTGATTTCAGAAACTCACGGGGATAGTCTAACATGATCACCGCTACTTTGGCCCGATGCCATGTCCTTTCGCCCTTAGAACTTCGCTTCCAAGCTGCCCTCTGCTAGTTCCTTTTTGTTTAGCGGACTTTCTTAGCAGTTCTTGAAGGATCGATTTGCTAGGAACAAATTCTCCTAGTTTTCTGAGCAAGTCTTTACCTCCTTGTCATCCCTGAAGGGTGTTTTCAGTGGGCACAAATTCACAGTTAACCGTTTTCTTTCAGCAGTTGACGAATGCTGGTTCCTTCTCTGTGGCCTCTGGGGGATCAAATCAAAAATCCTGTAATTTGACTGGTGTTCCCCTACAGGTCGTGTGTCGTTTGTCCCTGCTGCTTTCAAGAGTTTCCCATGGTCTTTAGTTTCCAGAAGTTTAATTATGATGTGGCTTGGCATGGATGTCTTTGTGTTTACCCTATTTGGGATTTATCCAGCCTCCTGAATCTGTACACGTGTCTTTTGCCAAACTTGGGGAGGTTTGTGCTAGTATTTCTTATATTTTTAAAGTCCACTTCCTCTTCTTCCCTTCTGGGTCTCTAAGGACACAAAAGTCTGCTGTTTTCTTACTGTCCCATGGGCCCCTGTGACTCCGTTCATTTTCCAGTCTGCTTCCCCTGTCTTCAGGTTGGATAAATTCTATCCACCTGTCCTGAAAGCCGGTGATCCTCTCCTCTGTCAACACACTCTATTTTTAAAATTTTTCTAGCTAAACAAATCCAACTATATTTTTAATTTTTTCATTTTTGAGCCTTTCCAACACGCTTCTTTTTATTTGAGCTGTGCTTTTCAGTTTGATGATTTCCACTCGGCCCTCTTTTTATAACTTCTAATTCTTTGCTGAGAGTTTCCCTGTTTGCATTTGTCTCAAGGGAATTCGTAATTGCTTGCTGAAACCTTTTTTTACGATGGCTGCTCGAAAGCCTTGACCCAGACAATTCCAACATCGGATTCGCCTCCATCTGTTCCAACAATCTCATCTGTTGATTGTCTCTTCTGGTTCATGTTATGATTTTCCTGGTTCTCGGTAGGATGACTGATTTTCCGTTTTACCCCAGACGTTTTGTAGAGCCTGGAACTCTGGATCCTGTTTCATCTTTTTGTAGCAGGCAGTCCCCTTGGTCGAGGTGGAGCACGAGGGCTGGGTGGGCGGGCGTGTCCAGGGTTCGGCAATGGGCCCACTGACACCTCCCCAGCAACTCACGCAGCTTTCCGACAGGTGGAGCGGAGGCTCAGCTCCCCTCTCAGCCGCACTAAACCTTCCTGGAGAATGTAGGCACCTACAAACATCACCTCGCTGCCTCTGAGTGGTGGTGAATACTCAGTTCCCTATAGGGCCCCACAGACACTGGTGGGGGGGCAGAGTGTCAGCTGGCCCACCTCCCACTGCCACCTTCCGTCTTATTTATGCTGGGTGGAGCTGCAGGGCCCCATCCCTGCTGGGCGCCCCAGACACCAGGGGTGGGGGTGCAGCAGTGCTAAGACCCTGCTCACACCGCCTCATTCAGTCTCATTGCTGCTGGGAGGGACTGGGGCTCAGTTCACCTCTGGACCTCACCAACCCTACCCCAGCAGGGGAAATGGAGCCCCTGGAAGCAGGGAGACGGTGGGACTGGGCTGGAGTGGTAGATTAGATGACCTGCCCACTCTGCCCACTGAAAACACACAGCTGGGGTATGGTTTTCTGGCATTTGGCTGGAGGAGGGAAGATGCTCCCTAAAATGAACTCTGTTCTTGGGCCACACTTTGCCCAGCAGGACCAGGATTTATCTCGAGTGCTCTGTCTGTGCCTGTTGGAGATCGTGGGTTGGAGGCGTCCCTGGTGCCCTGCTGGGGATCCATGGGAGACAATAAGGAAGCCCAGGGAGCTCCCCACGCCCCAGGCCCCAGCAGCCTGCCGCCTTCCCACCTTCCAGACACGTCTTAGGTGTACTTACTGTGTTACTACCGGGGATTTTAGTTGTAAGAGGGAGGACCTGGAGGAATGGGCTCCTGAGTAATGTTTCTGTTCCTTTCCATCATGCCTGAGGGTCACAGGGGAACTTAGGCAGGGACGCTGGCCCCACTTTCAATGCCCTCTCTTTAAGGGTCACTGTTTTACAGGAGAGAATGTTGAGGCTCATGAGTTGTGATTTTCCAGAGCCACACAGGGAGTGAGAGCAGAGTGCATTCCAGATTCCCAGTTCAGGGCTCCCTCCCCTTTGCACACTTCTTCTCTACCCTTCTCTACCCACGCAAGCTGCTCTGCTTCTCATGTGCTGGCTACTGCTACTGCTACTGCTGCTATTTCTGTGGTGGTAATGATGATGGTGGTGATGATGGTGACGGTGAGGATGGTGAGGATGGTGAGGGTGGTGAGGGTGATGATCGTGATGATCGTGATGATGATGATGGTAATGATGGTGATGGTGGTGATGATGGTGATGTTGGTGATGATGATGATGGTAACGATGGTGAGGATGGTGAGGGTGGTGATGGTGATGATCGTGATGGTGATGGTGGTGATGGTGGTGATGATGGTGATGTTGGTGATGATGGTAATGGTGATGATGATGGTAATGGTGATGATGATGGTAACGATGGTGAGGATGGTGAGGGTGGTGATGGTGATGGTAATGATGATGGTGGTGATGATGGTGATGGTGAGGATGGTGAGGATGGTGAGGGTGGTGAGGGTGGTGATGGTGATGGTAATGATGATGGTGGTGATGATGGTGATGGTGAGGATGGTGAGGATGGTGAGGGTGGTGAGGGTGATGATCGTGATGATGATGATGGTAATGATGGTGATGGTGGTGATGATGGTGATGTTGGTGATGATGGTAACGGTGATGATGATGGTAACGATGGTGAGGATGGTGAGGGTGGTGATGGTGAGGATGGTGATGATGGTGATGTTGGTGATGATGGTAATGGTGATGGTGGTGATGGTGGTGGTGATGGTGATGATGGTGGTGGTAGGTATGGTGGTGATGACAGTGGTTTTCTGACCTCTAGGTCATCTTTAGCACTAGGTCCTTGGAGTGCTTCAGTGTGGAGAGGAAAAGTAGCTTCTCAAGTCCCTGACAGAGTCCATAGCAGAAGCTTTGAAACTGATCTGGCTTCCAATTCTGGCTTCCCTGAGGACATGAGAGGTCCAGGGGAGTGTCAGGCAGGCTTGGCAGTGGCTAGCGATGGAGGAGGAGGAGAGTAGCCCTGGGTTTAGCCTTCCCGTCCACAGCTTGAGCCCTGCTTTGGCCTGAAGATGTCGAATGTTAAAGATCAGGGCTTGGAGATGGGGTAGGCTAAGTCCTGGAGAAGCGGGGAGAAGCCTTCCTCTGGCACTGAGCTCCTCAGACCCTGCCTTCCAGGAGGCCAAGGAGTGGATCCGAGCCCTTTTCCCTGTTTCTCAGATCTGAGTTCCCACTCCCCACATCTTGACAGAGGCCTCTTCAGACCCCTTCCTGCCCTTCCCATCCCTGTGCTCCTGAACAGTGTCTTCCTGTGAAGTGACACTTGGATGTGAGAAGTGGCAGGGTGCCGCGGGCAGGCCAGCTCCACTCAAGTTTCAAAATTCATGGGCAGGCGAGGATGTGGAGGTGGAAACCCTGGTTCTGAGTGAGACACACCAGCATCTCCGGGAGAGCCCAGATGCCGTCAGCCTCTCCATCTCCCCAGCGAGGGCTCTCTCCTGGCCCTACAGAGATGACCATTCATCTCTAGAAGGCCAGCCGGTGTGACTCTAAAGTCCAGGCCCTTCCGTGTTCTGAGGGTGGATAGTGCTCTGGGCTGCCCCACATTCTACATTGGCTGCTGCCATGATGCTCAACTCTGGTGCCCCCAGACCTTGGCTGCCATTCTGGACAGTAGCTCAGGTTCCTGCAGGGGCCTCAGGAGCAGGGTCCATGAAAGATCCCAGCCATGATTGTGGGGTACCCTTAAACCCTCATCATTGCGGGAACCAGACCCAAGGACGGTTGCCTTGCTGAGACTCAGGCCCATGGGGTGTCCCTGCTTAGACACCCTGGCAGCCAGCCCATGGCGTGGCCAGCTCCCGGGCCTTGGTGGGGATCTGGGGGCACGTCTCCCGCCAGGGTCTCCAGCAGCCCGGCCTCTGACGGAGGCGTTGCGAGCCTCGCAGAGGACGGGCCACTGTGAAGGAGTTGCTTTGGAGGACCTGATGCTCGAGGGCCCTTCACCCCCTGGCCAAACCCCAGGCCTCATTGTGGACAGTGTGGAAACTGTGACGACCATTGTGCCTGTCCATGAGGACAATGTGGCCTGAGCTGGAGAGCGAGACGTCCCCTGTGCCTCTGTCCTGCAGGAGCAGGGACCCTTCTCTGTGGGCCGGGCTGAGGGTACAATTGGGCAGAGTATGAACGAGAGGCCGCCAGCCCCCTGTGGAGGAAGCAGAAGGGACTGAGGATGACAGGTGTGACTTCCCAGGGCCACACCACCCGGAGCAGAGGCCCCTGAATTCACAGCCAGTCCTAACGGTGGGGCCAAATGCAGATAAGACATCCACTGGGCCCGCCGAGGCACGTGGCCACGCCTGCAGACACGCCCAGAAGTGCCCAGAGTACCCCAGGCTCCCTACCTTCCAGGTGGCGGGTCACCTCTCCCACCTTTGAGAGGCCGGTGCGGCCCTGCACCCTGACAATGCTTCTCCCACGCTGGACTGGTCACCAGCAGGCTCCCTGCGATCTAATTCAGGCTTCTGCCCAAAGCCACAATGGCTACACGTTGGCGCAGGGGGTCCTGGCCTTGGACCAGGTCAGGTGACAGAGCCTCCACCAGGAGTACCCCCTGAGCTCTGTGCCACACTGCCTGCCCCAGAGTCCACGGTTTCCGCCGTGAGGGTCTCAGGGCCAGCCCTGGACACAGCCCAGCCGCCTGTAAGGGTGAGCGCCGGCGACCGCGGCCTCACTGACAGGGGCCCTACGGTCCCCAGAGGTGTGCCAGGTGCGGGCCCTCCCCTGGACAGACGGTGTCCGGGCACAAAGTGACTGTCAACCAATGAGAGTGACCGCCACCCCAACCCCTCACCCGGGCCCAGCTCCACTCGCCTGGGAGGACAGAATTCAGCCCCAGACTCACAGCTGTCTCGCGTCTCCCTCCTGGCTGCTGGGAGGGGGGACCCCAGGAGAGCCCGGGGCTCAGCCCCCACCGGGCCCCCAGACCCCTGTGACCGAGCCCGAATTCAGGAGAGCAGGAGACCTCCCCTCCATCAGGGCAGGCCTGGGGCACCGGGCTGCAGGCTCCTGCTCAGGGAGACGGAGGGGAGGCAGCCCACACGCAGACACGCGGGGCCGGGGGAGCCTGGCCTCCCTCCCCCTACCCCCAGGACGTGCCCCCAGCCCCAGGGAGCTTCATCCTCAAAGTGCTTCCTAGATGTGGGAAGGCTGGTCCCCACAGCTGGGACCACAGCTCATCACTCATCACTCACTCATCCCACAGAGGCAGGGGGAGAGGCCCCCAAGTTCTAGGCAGCGATCCATGTGCCATGGGCTCCGCGGGGAGCAGACATGCTGTTCTAGCAGACAGGGCTGCCAGGGCTGCGGGGGCAGGCAGTGAGCAGGGGAGGGTACCAGGACCACCCTACCACGTGCCGTGAAAGGCTCACTCGCTCTACAGCCACCGGAGCCCAGGAGGGGCAGGGTGGGGGTGTCCAAGTCCTGCAGCCAGCAGGCGTCGCACATGCCTCCCAGCCCCCGAAGTCGGGGCCGCACCAGAACCTTGAGCGATTCCCTCCGTGTGCAGTGTCCGCACACCTGCGTGGACCGGGGCCATCCAGCCTGAGAAGCACAGAACTGCTGGGGTCCAGCAGCCCCTGGCTCGGCACCCCTCCTGCCCTCAGCTGTGCCCCTAGACTCTGCCCTGAGGTTTGAAGGCCTGCCGGGACACTCTCCAGGGCCTTCTGGCAGAGCGGCCACTGGAAGGGGTGCCAGCTTTCTGCCTGGAGGAGGCCAGCAGGGCTGGACAGGCTGAGCCTCCACGCCATCCTTTGCCTGGGTGGAGCCAGGGCCTGAGGCCGGACAGCCAGCAGCTGAGTCGGGGGCAAGGGGATGCCTTCAGGCCCGGAATCCGCACCTGCACCCTGCCGTGTTCCCCCACCCCTGCCCTTCCCCGAGGACGACAGGAATGGGCTCCTCTGGCCACAGGGTGGCGGGGGGGGGGGGGTCCCAGGCCCCCTGCCGGCACGGGAAACTGGTAAATAAACAAGGTGTAAGTGTTGACAGTTCAAATATTATCCAGCTTGCTGACTTCCACAGGAGAGGGGATTTACAGGCGCTTAAGAGTTTAGACTCGCCCTCCAGGAATCCAACACAGATAAGGAGAGAATGGGGGCTGCTGGTGGAGCCCAAGCCACGGGGAGGGGGCTGGAGGCCAACGCACAAAGCCAGGACCCTCCCCTAGGGCACAGGACACCCCCGACACCCCCGCCCTGTTCTGACCCCTCTGAAGGCACAGGAGCCGGGCGGTTCTCTGAGGGGAGCACCAGGGCCCCAGCCAGGTACCTGTGGGCAGAGGCGGCTGATGGCCTCGACGCTCAAAAGACACGTGTTGGACTCTCAGGCTGCCCGAGGCCCAAAGAAGAAGGGTCGGTGTGTGCCCTGGAGCCCCGGCTTCTGGACTCATGTGCCGTGGCTGGGTGGCGGCCCCCTGGCAGTGCAGGCATGTGCGTGCGGCCCCAGCACCCTGGCCCCGCGGGATGGCACGTGGAGGGGTGCCGCAGAGGGGCTGAGCCGGGAGTCCACTCGCCTCCTGGGGGCCGAGGCTGTGGGGGACCTGCGGGGACTGCACAAAACCGGTGCTTCTGGGAGATGACATCAGAGCCCGAGGTCCTGGGGGCAGGGGAGCCCAGGGGCTCAGGCAGGAGCCGGACCATCCTGCCGAGGCCTGGGTGAGGCCTCAGTTTCCTCCCCTGCCTGCCCGGTGCCGGCACAGAGAGGCCGTGCTCCCAGGAGAGCGTCTGCTGCAGGTGGCTGTCTTGTCCTGGGCACCGGGCAGGCCGGGCGCCTGTCCTCGAAGGAACAAGTGTGTTTGAAGCCACAAGAGGAGGAGGTGGGCACAGAGGCCGGGGCTCGGGGCGGGCCCGGTGAAGACTGAGAGCCAGGCTCCCCGACCGACCCCAGGGCGGGCAGGAGGGAGGGCGGGGCCGGCTGAGGGCGCGAGGCTCTGCCCTTCCCACTGCTCCTGGAACGTTCGGGGTGGGGGGCGGTCTGAGTGGGGACCACAGGCAGGCGCTTCGGCGGGCTGGGGTTCAGTGGCGCTGGGAGGGCTTGTGGGCCCCGAGGGGTGGTGCCCCCAGCCCCGCCAGGTCCCGGGGGCTCTGGCAGCGGCCGTGCTGGTGGAGGGGCCGGAGACCCTGCTGCAGGGAATCGGCTCCCTGGAAGACTGGGTGTGGAGCCTGGCATGACACCAGCCCTTGTCCCAAGAGATGACCTCCTAGGACAGGCCCCAGACTCCTGGGCCCCTCACCTGCTCTCAGGCAGGGGGGCCAGAGCCGGTGCCAGCCTAACAGGTTTGCTAAAAATGCAAACGTCTTCCCCACTCCAAGGGCGCCCCTGAGCCTCCCACCTGTCACAGCCTCTGTCGCAGCCCCGGGCGGCGCTGTCCCCAGGCCACCCCGCAGCACTGTCGGCAGCAGGCACAGTTCCCGCCTCCGCTGCTTTTGGCCCCACCGCGGCTCGTGTCTGGTGATGCCCAGCTCCTCATCGGCCCGCTTTCCCGTGTGTAAGGGTGCTGGGTGTCTGGGGCCCTGCCACCCGGTAGCAATGCCCGACACAGGGAACAATGCACTTGTTGTCACGGCTGGCCCTGGCTCGGGGCTCGGAAACGCTAGACGCCGCGTCCCCGGTTATCACCCTCGCCGGGAACAGGGCTGGGCTCCAGCTCGCACGAAGACATAATAATTTTCTCCCATTATTCAGATCTCCTGTTTCCCTCGCCCCACCTTTTGGCGGCAGCAGCTGAAGGGAGAGGGTGGTGGGACTGTAAGGGCCGGGGACCCCGGGACATCCCCCACGGGCAGCTGGGCCTCATCCAGGGCCCCTGGGGGCCTCGGTGGGTGCACAGGGAGCAGCTGGGGAGGGCACTGGCCTGCGACAGGGACAACGGGCCGAGCACTTCCGGGCCCTGCTCCCTCCCCCACTGCGGTCTCCTGATCAGAGGCCCGCGGCGCTGGCAGGGCCAGGGATGACGCTGGACAGAGATGCGGTCAGAGGGTGGAGGCAGCCCTGCGGCCCGCCGCCCCCGGAGCTGGCCAACTCTGGTCAGAGGTGACCGCTCCTGGTCCCCAGAGCTGGGAGCTCTGTCCGCAGCTACCAGCCTGCCCACGGGGTCAGGGGCCACTTCGGGAGACCCCACCACACGCCTGGGAAGGAGGGAGCGCTGGAGGCTGGTCTGCCCACTGCGGCCGCCCGGGTCAGGCCTTTGCTGAGAGGCGTCAGCCCAAGTAAGTGGATCCCTCGCAGTTATGCAAGCCGGGGTCGCGAGGATGCGGCGGGCTCCGCCAGCCAAAACAAGCACCGACCCGGCTCGAGTGTGGAACTGTTGGGCCCAGTTAAAGGGAGGCGTGGGGAGGCGGGGCAGGGGCTGCACATGGGTTGCAGCCTCCCCGGGACAGGCCTGCGCTGTGAGGTCCGGTCTGCAGTCCA
Source organism: Camelus dromedarius (assembly GCF_036321535.1). Lineage (NCBI taxonomy): Eukaryota > Metazoa > Chordata > Mammalia > Artiodactyla > Camelidae > Camelus > Camelus dromedarius. The sequence continues at coordinate 69,502,251 of NC_087449.1, read as the reverse complement.
CCCAGGCCAGCCTGGGCCCAAGGCCACCCTACACCCTGGGGGGGACTGGAGGGGTGGGGGCTCCCAGAGCCTTCTCCCCTCCCCACTGATCAGACTGGACATTTCACACACAAACCCTGCGTGTCAGGGGTGGGGACACGGATGGAGAGATGTTTGCCTCCCTTGCTCTGCCCAGAGGGGCCTTACAGTCCCGTCTGCTTACTTACCACTTGCTTGCCAAGCAGCAGCTCTCTGCTGGGCCAAGTGGGCCCTGAGGCTCCGACAGGAGCCGGGGCGGCCCAGACTCCAGGCTCACAGCCTGGCTGTCACTGGAAATTCACACCAGAGTGTCAGGGGCCACCAGCGATTCAGGGAGGACAGGGCCCTGCCGCCCCTTTCAGCAGGGCGTCTAAGCCTGCTAAGGGCCTGGGGCACAGAGGACAGACCCACAATGGGCCGAATGGGGTGCTGAGCGGGAGGGGTGCCCAGCTGCCGCAGGCTGGCTCTGGCCCTGGCTCTGAGTGAGAGGATGATGGGGAGGGCCCGGGAAGGGGGCAGATGGGAGGGAGCACGCACCCTTGTTCAGGGCCCTCTTTGTGCAGAGGAGGCGGCCCCTGTTCTGGCCAGTGCATCTCCGAGCCAACGATGTGCGGTAGTTGCCGCAGGACCAGGTGGAGGCGTTGCCCACCCGCGGGGAGAGCAGCGCCCTGCACGGTCTGCAGGCGGAGGAGGAACTGGGGGCACCCCGTGTGCCCCCTCCATCCAGGCTGGGGTCCTGGCGGAGGAGGCCGAGGTGGCCCCGGCAGAGTGCAGCCACCACCCTGCGCCCGTGCGGGAGGCCAGCCGGCCAGGAAGTGGAAGTGGAGCTTTACGAAGATCTATGAGGGGGAGGGAGACACTGCACCCCGCTGCGGGGCGGGGTGGGGGCCGGGGTAGGCCTTTTATCTCGCAGGGAGCTTGGAGAATGTTTCACATAAAACCCATCCGCAGGAGCATCAATCAGAAAGTGGAAGGAAGACTCTGTAAGACCTGAAAATATTGGCTGTGGCCCCAGCACGTGGGAGGTAAGCAGCTTAACCAGAAAAACCTGTGAGCCCATGAGGGCTGGTTCCTATGGCCCCAGGGAAGCAGGGAGCAGCTAGCAGGCCCGCAGACCCTCCCACGTGGCCACGCCAGGGCTGTGAGACCCTGGCCCAGCGAGGCTCCTGCCATGTTCTTCCCGCCTGAAGCCCAGCAGGGAGCCCCCAGAGCAGCACCAACTCCCCGCCAGAGACCCCGCAGCAGGGGACAGCACCCCCAGCCCCACGCCGCTGTCCCGGTGGAGGCCGTGGAGCCTCAGCTCCACGCGCGGCCACCAGGGAGTGGAAGGACCACAGCCAGTGACTTCCCCACAAAACCTCCAGGGCCTCGGCGCTCAGAGCCCTGCGAGGCTTTCTCTTTGGGTGAGCAGAGTTGGGGCAAGTGGCCCACCTGCCCCTCCGGACCAGCAGCTGTCTGCAAAAGGCAGAAGCCACCACACAGCCCTGGGCTGTGCTGCCCGGAAGCTTCATGAAGCAGAGATTCGGCTCCTGGGCTGGGAGGGGCGGGTGGACCTGGGGAAGCCAGGGGCAAGACACTGGGGGGCCAGCAGTCCTCTCTGGGTCCCGGGCAGGTCCCTTGCTTGAGAGCCCTGGCCCCAGTTCTAGCCGCCATCGCGGAGGTGGCTGCCCACAGGCTCCCAGTCCAGGCATGCCCGCCCCCCTACGGCGCTCCCGTTGGCAGCGTGGGCACCCCAGGAGCTGCAGCGATGCCAGCAGGCTCCGTGGGCCCCTTCGGTCCTCCGGGAGGGGGCTCGTGGGCCTGGAGCAGGGGGCTGCCCGGCTCCAGGCCCGGCTCCCCAGCCCCTCCCTCCCTGTCCATCCAGCCAGGAGCTCTCTGTTTTTCCTTTGCAGACATGCCCACAGACAGGGGTATGTGCTGCGGAGGCTTCAGGGTCACAGGAAAGGCGCTGGTCACCGAAAACAAAGACCTTTGCCTTGATAGAAAGCTGCATAGTGATGGCTTTTCCCAGCACCTCTGCCTGTGTGAGCCGTTCCTGCGCTGGACTGCGAGCCGTCCCAGGCCCCGTGCCGGGGCCCACGCTCCCCGCACTCAAGCTCTTCCTCTGGTCTTTCCTGGGCTGGTGGTCTGGAGAGAAGGGGGCGCTGGAAGCCCACGGCTCGGCAAGCCATGCAGCGCTTTTCCAGGACAGACACCGGGTCCTCCTGTCGTGTCCCGTCTGGGGACGCCCTCATGTCCTCGCATCCAGCCCGGGGGGCTATTCGCACCCCGACAGCCCAGGAGCCGAATCTCTGCTTCATGAAGCTTCCGGGCAGGAGGCCGGGTGATCGGGCCTCCCCGGGCTGGTCCGCACGCTCATGCACTCCTGCCTTTGTTTTCTTGGAAAACTCAGTGCTGCCTGGGTTTCTGCTTCTCCTGTGTTGGTGTATCTGCGAGGGGTCGTGACGGCTGATCTCCTGCGTCTACTCGGCAAGACGTCCACAGAGCCAGACATCGGGTCCCACACTGGTCTGAAAGTTGCTTTGAGGATGTTTGGTAATGAGATTAGCATCTAAGTCAGTGGACGCTGAGTGAAGCAGTAGGCTCTGTGGGCTGTGCTGGGTCACCCCTGAGCAGTCGAAGGCCTGAGCCAGAACCAAGACAGACCATCCCCGGGAGCAAGGCGTTCTTCAGGCAGACGGCCCTCGGGCCCGAGCTGCACCAGCTCCCTGGTTCCCCCCACCCCACCCAACACACACCCCCAATGGCTTCTGTTTCTCCAGGGGACCCAGACTAATACCGATTGCAATGGGAAATGTTTATGACATTTAGGGCAACGAGCATTCCGCTCAAAATACCCGTGCTATTGAGTGTGTCCCATGGTGCAAGGGTGCCCGGGATGGCCCCCAGGAGAGCTCTGGGGCCTGAGCCGGGCAGAGCCGGGCAGGGCAGCCACACCCCGGGGCCGGAGGTGGGCACTCACGCCCATCAGCTGGGGTCCCTTTGCTGAAATCCAGCTCACTGCCCGCCGCTGAGCCTGCCTCACTCGGCACTTTGGGGGGGCGTGTTTGCTGGGGGCTTGGTGGACACATGCCCGTGGGCCTGCGTGGGCCAGATTCCTCCCGGGTGCACACAGATCTCAGGGTCTCCAGAGGCACCTGGGCCCGAGGGTGACACACAAGGAAGTGACGCTGGCCATGGGGGAGCCCAGTGAGAGGCTGGAACTCAGCCCGGACCCAGGGAAGCGTGTCTGGGGCCTCCAAGCCCTCCGTGCCCCATGTTCCCGATGACACGGGCTCAGATCTCACGACACGTGGCTCAGCCCCTCCTGCAGAAACCAACTCACTATTCTGAAAACTGACAAAGAGGAGGTAGGAGTCAGGCTTTTGGAGTACAGACAGAAACTCCAAGCTTCTGCAGCAGAACCGCAGCAAAGCCCAGGTTTAGGGGACGCAGCCCCCTTGTGTTGTTGAAGCCGGCCCACAGAGGGGAGTGCTGCGGCCCCGGAGGGCATTCAGCAGAGGAGCCACAAGACCCCTTTGGCTGATGGGCCTTCGGTGACCCGTCACTGGGCTGTGACTCTGTCCTCAGTGGCCGCGAGGACCCGGTGGCTCCTGGTCCTCTCCCCGGTCAGCCTCCTGCATCTTGGGGGTCCTCTGGGTGTGTGTGGACATGCGGTGCAGGCTGGGGTACACACGCACATATGCCCACACATGTACACGCATGTGGACAGACGTGCACACGCATGTGCACACATGCAAAGACATGTGTGTGCATGCACACAGAAGCACAGACACACACGTGCAAGCAGTGTGCTTCCCACATGCAGAAACACCTACACGTACACGTGCACGCATGTGTCCCTGCAAACTTGCAGACACAGACGCGCACACGTGTATGCACACGCACACAGGTGCACACGCACCAGTAACAATCAGCCTCACACCCAAGTCGGCCCGGCCTCCACCCTGGCCCCGTGACGGCCGTTCCTTGCTGAGCGAATGAAGTGCCAGAGGTTTGCAGAGAGGATGCATGTGACCAGCCAGAGACAGTGAAAACATGGGCTCTGCGGCCTGAACCGTCCTGCAGAGGCTGGTTTCCTGGACAAGCCCAGAGATGGCTGGTGGCACGTGGGGCCCTCCGAGCATGTGCACACACGCCCGCCCCTGTCTGGCCCCGAGGGTGCCACGCGGGGCCTCCAGCAGGTCTCGGGTGCCCGGGGCAGCAGGAGCCCCCGGAGTGGGCTCTCGTGGAAGAGCAGCAGGAAGTAGCCTCCAGGCCCGACCGTGCGTGGCTCCCACCCAGATTCTGCGCCAGGTCTGGTGGCTCTGGGAGCAGAGGGTGCGGGAAGGGGGTGCTGACTCAGGCCGGGGCACGAGATGTTCGGCAAGGGGGACCAGGTGCTCGTTCTGCAGACAGTGACCTGCTTTGAGGGCAGGGAGCCGTGGGGCTGCAGGGGCGCCTGGCGGGGGGCTCGCCCCCTGGGAAGCAGCCCCCGCGGTCCCAGCTGGGAGGATACGTTGGGAACCGTAAGCATGGCCCCTGCTTGGTTTTCCTTAAATCTGAAGTTCCCAGGAGAGAGGTGCTTGGGGAAAGAGGTCTCTGCTCATCCTGGGTGTTGGGACTGAGCCTGAGGGTAAATGTTGCCCCTGACCCCAAAAGTCCCCAGCCCCGCCCCCTTCGTCTCTTCACAGAGCATCCTCTCCAGCAGGGCCTGCCTGCGGTGACTAGCGGGGTGGGGTGGGGGGAGGGGGGGCAGCCGCTGCCGTGGCGCTGGACTTCACATCTCGGCTTGGGCCGTCCAGGAGGAATCAAGAGCCCCCCTTCCAGAAGCCACGTACGTCCGTGGGGAATTCCCGCAGCCCGACTCGGTGGGAGGACCCCAGGACCTCGTTTGCTCTGCCGTCGCGTGGACCCTTGCGCTCCTGACCCCGTCCGGCTGCCCGTCACCACCTGAAACTCGTGTACGGACAGGGTCTGAAATGACTCCAGCATGTCTGCTGGGGATTACATGGAACCAAAATCACTCTTTCCGCAAGGGTTGCACAATCACTTCTACTTCAGCTGCTTCTCTCTCTGTCCTGGGCATGAGGAAACCTTCCGCTGCAAGCCTTTGGCTGGAGGACAGAGGCCTTTTCACGGGACAGAGCTAAGGGGCCCCTTCCAGGGCTGGTCTCCGGTTGAGGGTCCCCATCTCCGGGCACAGACTGGCCCCCACACAGATCCCTCCGTGGGGGGCTGGGCGGGGCGGGGAGCGGGGAGCTGATCCGCCCCTGGAAGCAGAGCTGGGTCCGGGAAGGGCAGTGGGATTCTTGCCTGTCTGATGAGCTGTGAGGGTTGGACGTGTGTTCCCAACACGGACGTGTCTGAAGCGCCAAAAGGTGCTTTGGGCACTTCGACAATGCCCAGGAGGCGGAAGTGCGGGGGACAATTGGAAATCACACAGAGGCTGCTAATAGCTGCCGGCGTGGGGGTTGGGGGTGTTTACTGCTGGACGCCTGTGGGGGTGGCCGCTGGCTGCACCTGGGAGCTCCCCGAGCTTTCGTCACAAAGACACTGGACTTGGGGCAGCGCCCGCCTGGGCAGCCCGGTTGGGCCCCTGCAGCCAGCAGGGGCAGAGGTAACGCCTCAGCCTCCCGGGGGTCCGGCGCCCCTGCATGGGGGGCCTGTGGCTGTGGGACTGTCCCTCGAACCTGTTCTTGGAGCTACTGGTTCCCTCAGAGTTAATGAACTAAGTAAAACCACGGACGCACATTTGTGTTTGTCTCAGAGCCACAGTTTGCCCTTCAGAAAGACGCTGCTTTAGTCTGCCCCTCGGAGGGAGCGGCCTCTGAGGAGACATCCTAAGGCAGGGACGGCTGAGCTGAGCGTAGAAGGAGGAAAACGAGGTGACGACTTGAAAGGGAGCCGAGAGAGCACGTGCAAAGGGCCGGAGGCAGAGGGAGCACGGAGCAGCCCGGAGCCTCTCCTGGTCACCCCTCAGCCCCGCGGCCCGGCCTGGAGTCAGAGCCCAGACACCGGTACCTCGGTCTGTGGGTCAGGGGCTCTGGCCTCCCCGCGTCCTCTGACGGCCCGGCCCCGAGACCCCCGAGTTTCCTCGCCATCTCCCTCGCCCCCACTCTGCTCTCTGCCTGGTGGCTGGGGAGCAGCAGCTGAGAACTGGGTGCGGGGGCAGCCAGGCAGCCTCGGGTCCAGCCCCTCCCGGCGCCAAGGCCGCGGGAAGGTCTTCTGGCCCCCCTGCAGCTCTGCTGCCTCATCTGTGAAGCGCAGAAGACCTAGAACGCGCAGGAAAGCAGCTGAGGGGCCCAGCAGGCGAGGGTGAGGCGGAAGCCCGCGTCACTGCCAGTGGCGGGGTCTTGGGCCCTTTTGTACCTGGCGGCATCGCCCCCGTGAGGGCCGAGCTGAGCCCAAGTTAGCCCTGTCGGGCAGTGGGGATGTCCTGGTCCAGGGCCCCTGCCCCTCGCCCCCCCATCCTGGAGCCTCGGAAAGTCAGGCGGTTGGCGGTCAGGAGCCAGGGCCCGGGGGCCCAGGGACGCGGTGGGAGGGGCCGGAGGGGGCGTCCTCTCGCGGTCTGTGACCACGCTGGCGCCTGACGAGAGGCCCCAGGGCCCGCCGGTCCCTTTGGTATCTCACCTGCCGCTTAGATCTGTCAGCCCGGAGGGGGCGCCTCTGCGGCAGCCAGTGCCCTGCCCCAGCTCTGGGTGCCCCAGAGCCCAGCCTGGGGGCGGGGGCGGGGCTGCCGTCCAGGCTCTGTGTGGTGCATGGGGTGGGTGTGTGTGTGTGTGTGTGTGTGTGTGTGTGTGTGTCCTGTGTGTGTGTGTGTGTCCCGTGTGTGTGTTGTGTGTGTGTGGCGTGTGTGTGGCGTGTGTGTTGTGTGTGGTGTGTGTGTGTGTGTTCTGTGCGTGTCCTGTGTGTGCTGTGCGTGTGTGTGTGTGCTCTGTGTGTGTGTGTGTGTGTCCTGTGTGTATGTGTGTGTGTGTTCTGTGTGTGTGTGTGTGTCCCGTGTGTGTGTTGTGTGTGTGTGGCGTGTGTGTTGTGTGTGGTGTGTGTGTGTGTGTTCTGTGCGTGTCCTGTGTGTGCTGTGCGTGTGTGTGTGTGCTCTGTGTGTGTGTGTGTCCTGTGTGTATGTGTGTGTGTGTCCTGTGTGTGTGTGTGTGTTCTGTGTGTGCTGTGCGTGGTGTGTGTGTGTGTGTTCTGTGCGTGTCCTATGTGTGCTGTGCGTGTGTGTGCGCTGTGGGCATCATCTGCTCCTGGGCCGACAGTCTCAGCCGGCCCCGTGTACTCCTCGGTCAGCTGCCCGCTGCTGAAGACCGGCAGCCCCGACTCGCGGGCCACCGTCTCCGGCTGTTCTGCGGCTCTTGTCCCCACCCCTCCCTCCGAGCAGGCATCCGGGGTCCACCTGGGGCGGGCGCCCCGTGGCGCCCTGCGGGCCTGGGGGCAGGTGGGCGGAGCGGGTGATACTGCGTAACAGAGGAGGCGCCTGGCGGTTTCACAAGCGCTGTCCTATCCCGCTCGGATCGCCCAGCGTGTCCTTTCTATCCTGAGTCAATCACTTGGCAGTTTCAGCGGCGTGTGGCGCTCAGCTTCTCCTCTTTGGGAACCTTCCCCGTGTTCTTTGCTGGACAGGTGGCTTTGTCTGTTTCTGGATTTTTGTATCTGTTTAAATCTTCCATTCTGACGGAGCCAAATCCTTTCATTGGCAGCTCCAGGGAAAGGTGTCAGGTCTAATTTAAGAAGTTCTTCACTGCCCCCAGATGACAAAGATATTACCCATACTTCCCTCCATTAATAGAACTGCGGTGGCTTTATCTTTGACACCTGGGGCCTGATCTGCCTGACGTGCACGGCGGGCTGGCTTTTCCGCGCAGCGAGTCTCTCCGAGGCGCGTCCACGCCGCTGTCCCTCCGTTCTCTGGAGGCGAAGCCACGGTCGCCTGGGCCTCCTTCTGAGCTCGGTTCCCCACCACAGGCTCACGCGGCGATCTGGCTTTTGTTTTCTGGGACTTTGCTTGCTTGCTGGTTTTTGCTTTACTCCTGTAGTTTTGCAGAGGTCTAGTGTTTCCCAGCAGGAGCACCCAGCCTTGCTCTCCTTTTCGAAAATCTTAGCTATTTCCAGCCGTGTCGGTACCAGAATAAGTTAACCAGATCCTCCGAACGCACCGGTGAGGTGTGGGTCGCAGCGGAATCGACTCCGAAGACGAAACAGACAACGGCCGCCTTCGCCAGGCCCGCCTGCCTCCCGCCCTGCGCCCGCACGCTGGGGTCAGGCTCTTCCCGAGGAGCCGTGCGTCCGGGCCCTGTTAGGCCACTTCCTCGGCACAGCGTGAACGGCATCTGACGCTTCGTCACTTGCCTGGCTGACGGCTGCCCGTGCAGGGGCTGCTCAGACCTGAGCGAGCTGCCCTTTCATGCGGAACCTCGTGGAACCTTCTTCTTGTTTGCTTGCTGTTGACGTTCTTTGCCTTTGTTATTTAGGCTTTTTACGCAGACGACGACCACGCTTTCTCTTTATTCTTACGTTGTTCTTATTTTATTTTCCTTCCACAAATAACAACAGGTTAATTCTTTCCTTTCAACTCTTCCATGCCTGCCTGCCTCCTTGCTTTCTTCTTTCTTTCTTTCTTCCGCTGCCTTATTTCGTGTTTGTGCCTGACTGAGGCAGTGGGACAGGTCAGCTCCACTGAACGGTGGTGGCCGGGAGCTCGTGTAGGACCTGACGGCACAGAGGATGCTTCCAAACCCCACAACGGGAGAGACCGGCCCTGGGTTCTTTGAGGACCAGTTTCATCAGCTCAGGAAAGCTGTTCTTCATTCCCAGGCTTCTGAGAGCCTTTTAGAAAGACAGGAGGCGCTCAAGCTTTGCTAAACACTCTTTCTGCACCTGCTAATTCTTCCCTTAGTCCACTAGTGCAAATTGATCGCTTTTCTGAGTCTAAACCATCTTTGCCTTCCCGGGACAAACCATACTTGATCATGATGACTCGTTCCCAACATTTCATTATGAAACTTTTCAAACATTTCAAACAATTCAAAAAAGCTGAATTTTACAGTGAACACCTGTATACCCGGCATTTAGATGAATCCAAAACTAACATACTAATATTTTACACCATTTACACTAATCTTTTGCTAAACATCCCGTATCACATGTCTGTCCGCTCATCCATCCTTCTGTCGCGCCAGTCATCCATTTTACTTATTTTTTGATGTATTTCAAGGTAAGTGACAAACTTTAGCCCATTTTCCCTTAAATACTTCAGCAGGTCTACAATTAACTAAACTTCAATGTTTCTGCAAGGTCCTTTTCAGTTCTTTTGTAGCAAAATTTACATACAATGACTTGGCCAAGTACACACACCCAGGAGACCCAGACCCATGGAGACGCAGAACGGCCACGCCAGGGAGCTCCCTCCCAGAGCTCTGATCCTTCTCACCTTGATTCGCTTTCCTTGCTCCAGGACTTCACGTGAACTGAGTTTCGCAGCAGGTACCCCTTCGTGGCTGGCTTCTTTCACTCGACACGAAGGCTTTGGGTGGGTGGGCTGGCTGAATTCAGCGCTGCAAGGACTCCGCTGCAGGCAGGCTTCACGGTTCGCTCTGCCTTCCTCCCACTGATGGGCATACTGGATAGTTCTGGGTTTTGATATTGTGAATCAAATTGCTATGAACGTTATTGGACAAGTCATTTTGTGGACGTGTCTTTATTTCTCTTGGGTAAACACCCTGAAGGGGGTTCTCTGGGTCGTGGGGTAGGTGGGTATGTAGATGTGTAAGAAACTGCCAGACCTGTGCCCAGAACACCCACCAACCCTGCACGGGGGTGCTGGCTGGCTGGCTGGCCACGCTTGTGCCAGCGTTTGGAGTTTGCCTCTCCAGCTTCGGCGGCCCTGGTGAATGTGTGCTGCAAACCACGTGACTGGCTCCGGGTCGCTAGCATCTTACTGCTTTCCCGTCTGTGTCTGTGAGGGGGAAGGGCCTTCGCTGCTTTCCGTTTTTTGTCGCTCTGACCCAGATTTAGACCCAAGCCGACACAGGTCTCTTAAAATAGAACAGGTCGTTTTACCCCCTTTAGTATTTTCTAGAAAAATTTCTGTAAGATAAGAATGATCTGCCCCCTGAAAGAACCCCCTGGAAGCAGCCTTGGCACGAGGCTCTTTTCTGAGGAGGGGAAGGACTCTGATTCCCATTTTTGACCTGTTGAAGTTTCTATTTCTTCTTGGGCCAGGCTTGGCATTTTGTATTTTCCCAGAAACATGCCCATTTTATCTCAAAGTCTTCCTTAAATATCCTTGCCTAATGTCTTGGCTGGGCGTAAAGACAGACCTGGGAACTCACCAGGGGCCAGGAGATCGGGGGGACCTGCTTTCTGAGGCCAGAGCAGTGCAGCAGGGGCCCCCCGGAAGGATGTGGGTCTGGGGGGCCCTGAGCTCCGGGGTCCTGCCCCCTCCCTGTGCTCGCCCAACCTGGGGGGAGCTGAGGGGCCAGCAGGCTTCTCTGGAGCGGGGGAGGGTCAGAAAGACACTTGCACTTGGCAGCCTCGAGGTCTGAGGTCTGTGTGAACTCCTGGAAGGCTCCTCAGGGGCCTCACCTGGGGAGTGGGTGTGGCAACACCTGCCTCAGGTGTGCTCAGGGGCAAGGTGTGACTGTGGTACCTGCCTCAGGTGGACCCTGGGGACAGGGCAGACTCAGTGAGAGGCAGGCGGAAAGCATCCCTCACAGCAGGTGTGTATTCCATTAACATCTGTTTCCTGCCCGCCTCGCTCCTGAACTAATACAGCAGGAGTGAGGACCTGAAGGTGTTCGTTCCTCTTTTTAAAGTACAAAGGAGCAAGTGTTGGGTAACAGAATTTGACACCATGTGACCCTGCATGGGAGGTCGCTGGAGTTTCTTGGTGCTTCTCAAAATACACCACCTGCCCCCAGCAGACGGGAGGCACTTTGTCTCTCTGAGTGTGTAACAAGTGTGTAACTCTTCCTGCCCTCACGAGGGCCTCGCTCACTGTCTGGAGAGTTTCGGGGGGGCAGTGCAGGGTGGGGAGCTAAGTTTAGATCCCAGAGCTTGTGGAGAATTAAGAGATGGTTCCAGAGTCTCTTGCTTTTCACAACCAGTGACATTCAAACAAAGGGCCCAGGTAAGTCAGCGGCATCGTGTCGGGGTGAGCCTCGCACCCCGCACGGCTGTGCCGGGGTTGTGCACGCTGCTCACTCTGGGACAAACTGAGCGAAGAATGTGTTGAAACTCTGTGCTCTTTTATAGTTTCTTGAAGCATGAAATAAAAAGTTTTATTTTTAATTACCAGGCATGAGAGGAAGCAGAACCTATGCCTCAGGGCCAAGAGAAAAGCCAGTAACTAAAAGCAGACCTGGAAATGAAATGATGTTAGAAATACAACAAACGGATGCAGCTATTACAGGGACCGTCTGTGTCAGCGCAGGGGCAGAGGGAACACAAACGTGAGGAGCGGAAACAGAGAAGGGACAGAAAGGGCCCACAATGAACCTCTAGAGATGGAAATATATATATATATAGTCTGAAACGGGAACATACACTGAATGGGTTTAAGTGCAGATTAAAGCTGCAGGACACTGTTTTAAAAAGCAAAAAATATCAATGGGATCTTTTAAGAAAGTAACAGAAATTATCCAAAGTTATAAACAGGAAAAAAAAAAGACTGAAAAAATGGAAAAAGCCACAGTCAGTGCAGTAATAGGAAGCCGTCTAACGTCCATGCCATTGGTATCTCTGATGGGGCGGAAGGAGAAGAAAGAGGGGGAAGTATCTGAAGAAATTGTTGCTGAAAATATTAAACATTTGATTAACAGCAACAATAACACTGCAAACTCACAGATCCAAGGATCTCAACAAGCTCCAAGCAGAAAAAACAAGACAAACACCAAGTGTATCATCATCAGATGCTAAGGAGTTAAGGGGAAACTCTTATAAGCAGCCAGAGAATAAAAGGAATATTATGTACCAGTGAACAAAACGTATAAATGAATTTCTCATCAGAAAATGTGCAAGGCAGAATACAGTGGAGAAACTCCTTTAAAGTACTGAGGAAGAAAGCTTCTAGCCTAGACTTCTGTACTCAACAAAACTGTCTTTCAAATGAAAGCAAAATAAGTGATACTTCAGTCAGAGCTGAGAGAATTTATGCAGTAGACCAGCACTGTAATAAATGGTAAATAACATTCTTTGCATGCGAGGAAAATTATGCCAGGTGGAATATGAACCTACACAGAGACACAAAGAATATTGGAAATGATAAATATGTGGGTAGATGAAAGGTTCCTTAATTTAAATGTTTAAAAATTTAAGATGTAATTAACTGCTCAAAGGAAATAACAGCAATGTATGAAAAGCTTTATAAGATAAAGAAGTGAAATTTATGACAAAGCACACAGGGCAGAAGAAGGGAAACAGAGGGACGTTATTGTAAGATTTTACACTGTAAGTGAAGCGGTCCAACATTCTTTGAAAGCACTTTGATAAGTTAAAGATGTGTATTGTAAAAACTCTAGAGCAGTCAGTGAAGAGAAAAGGTCCATGTTGCAGGTAAAAATGGACATTTGAAAACACTCGTTTAACTGAAGAGAGCAGGAAAACAAGAACAACAAAGAAGTGAGACAAACATGCAAACAAATAGTGAGGTGGTGCATTTAAACCCAACCGTATATAAATCACATTAAGTGTAAATGGCCTAAACTTTCCAGTTAAAACAAAGAAATTGCAAAATCGGATTTAAAAAAAATCAAAACCCAACTATATACCGTCTATAAGAAACTCACTTTGAATACAAAAAAATGGGTAAGTTAAAAATAAAAGGATGGAAAAAGATGTACCATGTAAACACCGATCAGAAGAAAGCAGGAGCTGCTGTATTAACATCAATAGAAGTTTATTTCTGAATAAGAAATATTATCATGGATAAAGAAGGACATTTCATAATGACGAAAGGAATCAGTTCTTCAAGAGGACACAGCGAGCCTAACAACAGCAACATACACATTCTTTCCATGTGCTCGTGAAACAGTCACCAAGAGGGACCGCATTCTGAGCCATAAAGCAAGTCTTCACACACATCAAAGGATTAAAATCTTACAAAGTATGTCTCTGACTACAGGAGAATTGAACTGGAAGGTCAATGACAGGCAATACCTGGAAATCCCCAGACACCTGGAACCTAACCAATGCAATTCTAAATAAATCACGCGTCAAAAAAATTAATCACAAAAGAAATTAGAAAACATTTTGAACTGAATAAGAATAAAAACACAAGATTTTTTAGTTTGTGAGATGCAGCTAAGTAAGCACTGCTTGGAGGAAAATTTGTAACATAAATTTCTTAAATTAGGAAAGAAAAAAAAGTCAAATTAATAAGCTATGCTCTCTCCATAAGGGTGATAAAATGAAGAAAAACTTAAATCCAAAGTAAGCAGAAGGAAATAATAAAGCCAAGAGAAAAAATAAGTGAAGTAGAAAAACAAAGATAAAGAAAGACTTGATAAAACCAAAATCTGTTCTTGAACAAGTTTATGGATAAACGTCTAGCCAAACTTACCAAGAAGAAAAGAGATGAGACATAAATTACCAATGCCTGAAATAAAAGAGGGGCCATCACTACCAAATCTACACACAATAAAAAATAATAAACAAATTCTATGAAGAGCTTTATGTCAATACATTTGAAAACTAAATGAAAGGTATGAATTTCTTGAAAAACACAAAGTACTGGTATTGACTTAAGAAGAAATAGGTGCATATAACATATTTGTCTATGTACAAAATCTAAAGGAAACTGCAAAAAACCTACAAGAACTGATGATAAATGAGTCTAGCAATCACAATGTACAAAATGCCGGTGAACAATAGTTAACTGGACTTCTACACACTAGCAATGAACAAGTGAAAACTGAAATTCTAAAAAATTACAATAGAATAAAAAATGATAAACTCAGCAATCAGTTTAACCAAAAGAAAAAAATGTGTAAGGCACATACACCGAAAACTATGAAGTATCGCTGAGATAAATCAAAGGCGATCTGAGTAAGTGGAGAGATAAACCATGTTCATGGATTGGAAGGTTCAGTACTGTTAATGACAATTTTCCTGAAATTGATCTATAGATTCAATGAAATACCAGTGGAAAAAAAAATCCTAGAATACTTTCTTACAGAAATTGCCGAGCTAGCTTTAATGTTTATGTGGAAACACAATGCACCTAAAGTAACCTAATCAACTTTGTAGAAGAAGAAAAGTTGGAAGACTTGTACTATATCTCACGGCTTATCATGTAGTTAGAGGAATCATGACCGTGTGGCACTGTGAAAGGCTAGATACACAAATCAGCGGAACAGAGAGTCCGCCAATGGACCCACACATACTTGGTCAATTAATTTTTGATAATATTGCCAAGCCAATTCAATGGGGAAATCACAGACTTTTCAACAAATGAGGCTGGAACAACTGAACACTCACATACAAAGAAATGAACTTCAACCCTGACAAAAAATGAACTCAAAATAGATCCCAGAGCTCAAACTATAAAACTTTTAGAGAAGATGTTTAGAAAACTTGGTAGCTTTGGGTTGGGCGAGGATTTTTTAAATGGAAAGAAACAAAAGTAAACAATTAAAAATTGTTTAAATTTTAATTTGCTATCGTTAAGAAGTTTGTTCTTCAAAAGGCACTGCTGAGCAAATGGAAAGGCAGGTCAGATTCCGGGAGCAGGTGTCTGCAAGTCACACGCCTGGAGAGGAGATGTGGAAGGGGAAACTGTCCGGGGGAACAGGTGCAGGAAGGCTCCTGCCTGAGGCTCCTGGACACGCAGGGGCTGTCCTAGCACCAAAGCCAGGTGTTCTGACCCAGCATGGTCGAGGGTTCTGACGTCGTACTAAGCACAATCTAATCTTTCCATGAATTCTCATTTCCCAAGTGTCCACGCCTCTCACCAGGTGCGCTCGTTGGCCAGAGCATCTGAGCTGGGCTGGGCTGCCCCTCTCTGTGCTATGCTCACTCCAGGGGCAAGGTCCTGGTCATCCCTGAGGCAAAGGGGGCAGGTGAACCCGAGTCCCTCCCTCCCACCCACCTGAGGAGGGGTCAGCCTGTCTGCCAGTACCTGGACCCCACCACGCTGGACCCTCGTCCTCCTGGTCCCCCAATGCCACCCACCCGGAGCGCCTCTGGGAGGGGGGTTGCTCCCCTAAATGCAAAGGACTGGGGTGAGAGGCAGCTGGACCAGTGCTTGAGATGCCTTTGGAAGAAATCCACCTCCAAGGCAGTGTGGTTATTCTGGCAGAATCTGGAGAAAAAAATAACGTTGCCTTTATAAGTGAGTCAGCTGACCATTTTACAATTCTTCCCCAAACCGACTAAGCCATTTTCACAACATAAAATGAGCAAAAAATTTAATTATTTCAAGGTGTCCTTCACCCCGAACTCACTGGCAGCTCACAGCTTAGGGGTTTTAAAAAATACATATATTTAAAGCAAATATTATTGCAAATGACTACTCTGTAATTTGGATTAATTGCTTTTGGTTTTTTCTGGAAATAAAATCTTTAAGGCAAACCCATAAAAACCCTAGAGCCTGGGGCAGCTGTTCCTGCTGTATCTCATTTACAGAGGGCCTGGGGCCACCCCACAGGGGACCCTGGTGGGTCATTGAGTCCCCTCTTGGGCCAAAGACACTGGAGGAGGCTGTGCCGCACCCAGCAGTGCCCACGGCTGAGGACGACCCCAGCCACACCGTGCTGCCTGGTTACACCTGACTGAGATGACAGCCTTGGGACAGCCTCAGGGAAGGTCCCGAGACCCTGACCTTGGGAGGGTCCAGGAAGGGCCCCAGCAGGTTCATCATTACTCTCCCTGCAGGGTGAAGTCAGAGGCTCAGCCAGGCCCTGCTGGGTCAGCGTCAGGGACACATGAGACAATGTGAAGCTGTGGGGTTGGGAAGAGCTGGGCTTCTGCTGTGCTCGTGGTCGGAGTGTTCTGGGCAGGGTGGTGGGGGGAGGGGCAGGAAGGAATCCCGCACCCCAGGGCACTTCCCGGGGGCTTCCTGCCCATCTTGGAGCATCCTGGACTCAAGGATTTTCCGGACACAGATGGCCTTCCCAGGGAGAGTTCTCAGCAAGGCTGTGGGGGGTGTGTCCACTTTTAGGAGTGAGCTAGGCGGGCACGTGCAACGCTGCAGGGGCACCTGAAAGACAAGGATAGAACAGGGGCCGCTCAGATGCCTCTGGAGACCCCGAGAGCAGTTTCAGCAGAAGGAGGGCGAGGAGCAGTGTCTGGAAGGGGTGGGGCCTGGGTGTCACGTGACTGCCGCTTGCCCGCTCCCTTCAAGCCTCCTTATTTGCCCTGAGCGGCGATCCCGAGGTGGGGGTCCTGTGCCCGGGGGGTCATGACCAGGAAGGGCAGGCGGGGAAACCGCACCTCCTACAGGTGCAGGTGATGGCGGGGAGCAGAATCAGGTCTTGGACCCTGGAGGGCTCCACCCCAGGGCCAATGGCACACACGAGACAGATCCAGCCTTCTCGTCCAGGTGTAACTGACCACTGCAGGCAGTGGGACAGGGAGGACAGAGGTCTGGGGTCCTGGGCCAGCTCTGATGCCACTGCCCCCTGACCTTGGGCAAGTGCTACCCACTACCCTCTGCTAGGACTCTTTTTCTCAGTTTCATCATGAAACTCAATTTCCTTGGTCCGTTGGGCAAGGGATTCATCCTATCCATCCATCCATCCATACGTTCTTCACAAATTTAGTCATCCATCTGTACATCTGATCTCCATGCATATATCCACCCATCTACCCACCCATCCATCCACCCACCCACCCATCCATTCATCCAAAACTATTGATCATCTCCCATGTGCCACATTCTCTGCAAGGCCCCGGAGAATAAGGGAAACTAAAACAGACAAGAAGCCCCTGCTCTGACTGACACGCTGAGACCTGCGTGGTGGGAGCAGGGGATGGAAGTCTGAGGACCAGCCAGGAGGCTTTTGGAGTAAGAGTGCAGGTGAGAGATGGAGGCGGCCTAGAAGAGACAGGAGCAGCTGGCGGCTCTGAGGGGAAGACAGCTGCCCTGTTGGTGGGGAGGAAGGCCCAGGGGTCCCGCCAGACCACCCTGCACATCTTGGCCATGGCCCCCTCCTGGCTGGCCGCCCTGCTGAGCAGACACCCTGGGTCCTCGTGTGCCCACAGGCAGGGGCACAGGGAGAGCTAGCTCCACTGAGGGGGGTGCAGGAGGCGAGGGGATGGCCGTTCTGGCTGCTCCAGACCTGGAGAGAGCCAGGGAATGTTCTGCCCCCCAGGCCCCTGCCCTGGAGAAAGCGTGGGAGCACCAGGTGCGGAGGGTGGAGGGGCGTGAAGGAGCATCCAGGCCGGTCCCGCCCACCCCATCCCTCACTTCCAGGGGCTCAGCACGAGGCAGCCTGTCCCCGTGTGCTTCTCCGTATGGGTCCCTTCTGACCCCTCAGCCCCCCAGGGACACCTGCTGGGGCCCCCTCCCTGAGCCAGCAGGGTGGGTGCGAGGGTGTGACGCCCTCTCGTGGGGGCTCAGCTGTACCTGGGCTCATAGCTGCAGCCCATGTAGGTCCCGGGGGACACAGAGGGCGAGAGGCAAGTTCTACCAGGCTGGGGAGGGTCCGGAGGGCTTTCTGGAGGAGATGGCCTTGCAGCTCTGGTGAACTCCCCTCCTGCAGCGCCAGAGGCGTGGCGCCCTCCATGGCCGTGTGCAGGGAGGGCTCCCCTGATGGCATGAGAGTCCTGGACCTCTCTGGGTGGGTCTGTGCAGAGCGTAACCCAGTGTGAGCCCTCAGCGTCTACGAGGTGCCCTTGACGCCTGAGCTACTTCCACTGCGGAGACCCTCCCTGGGTGCCTCCTGCCTGTGTCTGCAAAGCCCCCTTATGCCGTAGGGGTGCTGCCCGCGGCTCTGTGTATGTGGTGCCAGCATCTCACCTGGAGTCTCAGGCGAGTCTCATCCTGTCACTTCTGAACAATGTGATGCTCTGTGTTGGGGAGGAGCCTCGTTTGAGGGTGTCTAACTGTCAACTGGTTTCCTTTTTTTGGGGGGCGGGCTGGGGTCCGGGTGCTGCCATCCTTCCCCGGAGGCTGCTAAGGCCAAGAGGGCCTGGGGTTGAGGGCGTGGAGCAGGGTGCCGAGTTCCTGCCCGTCCGGGGGTTCTCTCTTGGGGGAGACGCTGGGAGCCCTTGGGCCACAGCTTGGCTCTGGCCCGCATGGCCATCTTTGGGGCGCCGGACCCAACTTTTAGGGTGTGGGTGAAGGCCAGCCTCTGCCCTCAAGCCCGACCCCCACACCTGGGGGGCTCCGTCCTCCTGGGGGCCGCTGGGGCCTCAGCACCCCTCAGGGTGGAGCCCTAGGTGGAATGTGAGTAAACTGTCAACTGCAAGGCAAAGAAATGAGGCTGAAACTCCAAAATCAAGTGACTATTTAGCAGACAAGCATCACTGAGCGCCCACATCACACACGCAGTGACGGAAGCAGCGCCAACAGTGGGGCCTGGAGGCGCTCCAGGCGGGTCGTGGCATCGGAGCCGGCTCTGGAGAGACAGGCAGGAGTTTGGTCTTCATTCTGAACATGGTGACAGCTGTGCAACTGTTACATAGTCACTGGAGAAAAGTTAAATTGCAGGTAAGTGTAACAGAGAAAAAGTCACAATGTCCTGAGATCCCGTCACTATGTCCTGAGATCCCGTCACTCGGAGAAGACCTCTGTTAATATTTCAGTGGACATTCCTGGAGGTTTCAGGGACATATGGCCCCAAAGATGCAGGGGCACTGCCATGCCCGCTGTCCACGCAGCGGTCCGTTGTGTGGGACTAACAGACGCCATGGGTCAGATCCTTCTGCTGGAAGGTGCAGGGGGAGGCTCTGGGGTGCTCACCGGTCAGGACCCAGGGGTGCCTGCTCGGGGAGGCTGGGCGCTGCGCGGACACGGCCGTTCTAAAATAGCCACAAAGCCTCGGGGCTTAAGATGGCAGATTAAACACACGCAATAGTGCGCTCTCGCTGCAAAGCCACTTCAACCACAATAAAGAGATTTTAAAAGACATTTACCCATGAGGGTGGGGAGGACAGAGCAGCCGCAAATATCTGGAAGCCGGACTGCAGATGGAGCCGTGGTAACTGGGCCAGAGATGAGAGAGAGAGGCAGAGACAGCTGAAATGGAGAGTGGGAAAGCTGAGGTTTCCCCAGACCTAGCACAGCGAGGACCCCCAGTCTCAGGACTGGCTATAAAAGCATCCCCGAACGGGGGGAACAGGCGGCAGTGACCCTGAGGGCTGGAGTGGAAAGGGGAGCCAGAGTCCTCAGTCCCCTCCCCCTCCGGCCACCCCCCACCCCCGCCCCCGGTAGGGAAGTCCCAAGGTCTGGTCCCTGGAATACAGGCAGCCTTGGCTGAATGCTGACTGCAGAGACCCCCGTCTTCACCCCTAGCTTGGCCCCCAGAAGACTAGCAACCAGACCCCTGCCTCAGTCCCTGGAAATCAAATCGGTCCCTAAGGATGTTGTCACCAAGGGGTCCCAGGATCACCCTTCTGTGAATCTCAGGGACAAGAGCCCCTCCCTCCCTCTCAGATCTTCTGACCAGCTCTGTACCCACCCTCTGGGTCAGGGGCAGACAGCCAAGGATGTGCAGACAGCAGACGGAAACAGATACAGCAAAGCCACGAGGGAACACACAGACTGCGTGGCAGAAGAAAACGGTGTCCTAACCGTCAGTTTCCAGAAACAAAGAGCAGAGGAAACAGAGGCCGGAAAATCAGCAACAAAGTGTTTTAAGAAATGCTTCCAGAGCTGAAGGGCAGAAGTTCCCAGTGTGAAAGAACAGACACTCCAGGTGACACAGTGGGACCCTCGGCGCCACGAGGAGATTCCAGGTTCCAAAGACCAGAACGAGGAGCCACCGACCAAGCGGAAGGAGGCGGACTCTCCTCCGACTTCTCAACGGCTACCCTGGGAGCAGGAGGACAGCGCAGTGAAACCGGAGCAGCGCTGGACGAAGCGCTCCCCAGGCTGGAACCGCACACCCAGCCGGCTGGCGTGCCGGTACGGCGGAGGGCGACGGGCGTTCCCCGGCGTGTGAGCGCCCCAGTTAGCCAGAGGGACTGCGGGACGTGCTTCACAAAATGAGAAAGGAAGCCAAGAAGATGCAGGAGCAGGCACGTGAGGAGCCCCTCAGGGGTGGCAACCGGAGCCTCTGGGACTGTGGCCGCGGGCGGGATGTCAGCGGCAACGGGCCCATCCTGCCGCAGCGCGAGCAGGGAGCCCGGCGTGAGGGCCGCCGCGCCCAGGGCCCCTGCACCGCCCCGGGTCAGCGCAGGACAGCGCGGCCCGGACCTCGCCCTCCCCTGGCTCGTCCTGACCGCACGTGGAGGAGGGTCTTGCCTCCCCTTGGGAGAGCCTCCCGTGGCGGCTGTAACGAACGACCGCGGCCTGCGGCTCAGAGCGGCCCAGAGCTGTTACGGCTGCCCTGCAGGTCAGAAGCCTGAATGGGCGAAAAGCAAGGCGTTGGGAGGGCCGTCCCCTTTCTGGAGGGTCTAGACCGCATTCTCCTGCCTTTTCCATCTTTTAGAGGCGGCCCCGCTTTCCTTGGCTCCCGGCGCCTTTCGTATTCAAAGGAAGACCATCTGAATCCTTCTGCTTCCCTCCACCCCATTTAAGGACCCTCGTGAGGACGCTGGGCCCGACCACATGATCCAGGAGAGACTCTCCCCACCTCGTGGTCAACTGACGACCCCCCTTAATTCCATCCATAGCCTTGGTTTGCCTTCCCCTCAGCCCGCCACCCCCTGATTTGTTCCTATCCTCTCGCTCTCTTCTGCTGCTCCAGCACAGGGGGCTGGTGCCTCAGGGCCTCCACAATGGCTGTTCCACGTGTCCAAATGCTGTTCCCTAGACGTGCCTGGGGCTCCCTTCTCACTCTCTCACATCTCTGCTCAAATGCCACCACCTCCCAGAAGTCTCCCTGGGCCACCCTATTGAGAGGTGTGCCCTCCGTGCCCCTGCCTCCTCACCTCTCTTCCCTCCTTCTTTAGTCCCACAGCAGTGCAGCCCCCACCTGCCGTGCAAGGTTCTTCTGTATCTGGCCTATTGCTGCCTCCCCAGGGGACAGTGAGCTCCAGGGGGAGGGGCGCTTGTCTATTTCAGTCACTGCTTTGTCCTTGGGGCTACGGCCACCCTGGTGCATAGCAGGTGTACAATGAACGGGTACCAGTTGAATGGATGTACCGTCCACCCTGCAGTCACCAGACACCTGACCTTGGTCAGCCCTATTTTCCCACTGGCTTCCAGCTGAGGGTCTCCTGTCAACACCCGGGGGCTGGAGCCAGACGGTGGTCTAGGTCATCTCCTCAAATCTTCACCTGCTGAGACACCCCTGCCTTTCCTTCCACGGCTGGGCAGCCGCTCACCTGCATCCTGTCCCTTGGGGTTTGCCTGTCCTGGACGCCTTGTAGTGACAGCACCGTACAACGTGTGGCCTTTTGTTTCTGCTTCTCTCGCTGAGCATTGTTTTCTCACGGGTCCTCCTGGCTGCACAGGTGTCAGGACTGTGTTCCTTTGATGCCACCACATTTCACTCGCCTGCTACTGGTGATTTTAATGTTCCGCATTCGTTTCAATTTGAATAAGCTTCTGCGGCTAGAGTCACATTTTTAGGGATGTGTATTAGGGGATAAAAGTGTCAATCAAGTCAAGGAGATGGTTAACACGAAAAAACCTGGGTGGTGGTTGGCGCTGGGCTGGTGGGAAAGAGGGCTGCACAGAGCGCTTTGAAGAAACCGGCCCCGCGCTTCCGCCCTACCCGGGCGCTGGGCCAGCGCTCGCGTTGCAGGCTTCCAGGTGTGCACGTGCGTCCTACACGCTCACCTGTCTGTGTGATCACTTCAAACCTGACAAGGGGAGTGGGGGGCTGTAGCTCGGTGGCAGAGTGCGTGCTTGGTGTGCACACGATCCTGGGTTCAACCCCCAGCGCCTCCTTTAAGGGGAAAAAGAAAAATAAATATATGTTAAAAAAAAAAAAAGACTAGAAAAAATTTTTTAAAAAAAGAAAAAACTTTAAGATGAGCATAAAGCTTTTCAAACATACGTACTCAGGAGTGATTTTTAAACAGTAGATTTATTGAGATGCAATTCACATAGCGTAACAGTCACTGTTTTAAAATTCAGTCTCTTGTGGGGCAGAGCTCAGTGGCAGAGCGTGAGCTTAGCATGCAGGAGGTGCTGGGTTCAAGCCCCAGTGCCTCCACTTGGGAAAAAAGGAAAGAAAAGGAAGTGCTCCTCTAATTCCAGAACATCTTCGTCTTCCTAGAAGGAAACCCCGGGCCAATGAAGCAGTCACTCCCCCCTTCTCCTTCCCCACCCCACCTCACCCCCGGCCCCGGCAGATCACTAGTTTCTTTTCTATCTGTATGGATTTGCTCATCCTGGAGATTCTCCGTCAGTGGAACCCTACAGTCTGTGGTCTGTGCTGACCGACTTCCTCCGCTGAGTCCGCACACGTGGTAGCCCGCGCCAGGGCCGCCTTCCCTGCGGTGGCCAAACGCGCCTCCACGGCGCAGGGTGTCCTCTCCCTTGTGCATTTCAACCTGGTGCCCCTGCAGCACACCCCAGGCTCTGGGAGACCCACAGGGCTCCGTCTGCTGCCGCCGTCCGGACAAACATACTGTGAAGCTTGAACAGCCTTTCATCCCAGAACTTACGTTTCAAAAGCAAAAGCTTAAAACACAGTCTGCAGCATTGACTCTTGTCACCATTTAGAACCGGTTCTGCGGGGCTGACCCAGGCAGAGGCCTTTCCGACATCCTGGGCTGAGCGGAGAAAAGGATGCCCAAGTGGCGTTTTTTATTTTGCAAAAGGCACACACACAAAGGAAAATCACTAACCGTGGCCTTGATAGGGAAGGCAGCATTTGGCGAATGATGTCATTTGGAGAACATAAATCTTGGTGTGTATGATTTATTTATGTTAAGAAGTCCACATATGATGCTGAGTTTTCAATGGCTTTGTTTAAGTGATAGTTTTTCCTTTTTAGTGAAAGTTGGAGCGATGATAAACAGCTCCAGCTGTAAAAATTAAAGGCGGAGGTGAAGCCAAGGTGATTATTACACAAAAAATCTGAGTGTGTGTGTGTGTGTGTGTGTGTGTGTGTGTGTGTGTAGGGGGTCATTTGGCCCCTCTCTCCTCTAAGATGAAAATTACCCTCTGCCATAATGTGCCACGAACAATCACCTGCTGCTTATTAATTAACCTCTTTTAAAAGCACCACGTTTCCACTAGAAACTGTTATTTCTCTAATGTGAAAACTGGCTTATTCATGTTTATTAGCACAACTGGGTCCCACGGGGCCCGGGCTCAGAGCACACGTGACTGACACATATATTTTTTCCAATGACACATTTCATGATTGGAAATTTCTCCCTAGAAGCCCATATTCTGAGCCTGACTTGCTTGTCACGTTAGCCTCAAACTGGGCCCCCCAAACCCCTGGCCTGTGCCCCAGAACAGTCCTGGGGTGGTCGCCCTGTGAGGGGCCCTGACTCCCTAGGGACAGCTGAGGAAATTCAAGCCCCTAGTGGCTGAGTCCTTCTGGACACAAGCAAATAGACGTCTCAGCCATTGTCCAGAGGAGTGCGTGGTGAGTGCCCTCTGGGGTCCACTCTCCTGGCACCGCATGCAACCCAGGGAAGGTCCCAGACAGAGACCCCTCCCTCTGCAGCTCCGGCGCACTCCCTAGACAGATCCTGCTGGGCATCACCTGGAGCAGGGCTCTGTGGTCAGGCAGGTGAGTCCTACTCTGCTGCCTCCGTGGAATGTTCCTGTCCCTCTGAGTACCAGTTTCCTGGACTGCAGCTCCTCTGCATGGGATGGTTGGGAGGACCACATGCATTGTGATGTAGCCCAGGGGTGGGAGTGAATTGGCCTGCCAGCATCCTGCCTGGCACCCACTGGGCTCCATCACTTTGGGCCAGGGAACCCCAGGGAGAGACCACAATTCTCCCCAGGACATTCCTTCAGTCCCCGTCCCCTGCCCCCCAACCCCGTCATCCTGCTAAACCCCACCCACTCGCTCCCCCGCCCCCGCAAGCAAGCTTCCCTTTTCCGAATTGTGCACCACGCAGCAGGGGACCTGGGTGGCTTGCCCACTGCTGCATCACTGTCACTTGGCATTGGTTGCTGAATGCAGGGCAACCCTTTGCAAGTCAGACGTGAGGCAGTGTTACCGGGAAAAGGGAAATAAGAATTACCTCGGTTCTTAGTCACCCGAAAAATAAGAATTTTTAACAGAGACAGAAGGACAGGGCACTCAGCCCCGGGCACTTACACAGGGCTGCTGCCTCCACTGCCGGCCTGGGAGGTTGCCCCGCCCTCCTCAGCCTCCTCTGGGGCTATCAGCTTTTGGAAATCTGAGGGTCACTTTCTGGTCGCTCAGCACTCTCCATTCATTCATTCATCCTTCCGTGCACTGAGCTCCAAACACACTCCCAGGCGTGGGCCAGGCACTGGGACCTGGGTGGGGGTGGGGGGCACGTAAGCTGTGCTGAAAACCACAGGTCTGCTGGAGGAAAGAGCCTTCCTGTTCACGTGGGACTGTGAGTTCCAGGAACATAGGCCTCACCAGGCCTCTGGCCATTCGTCCGTGAAATGAATGAGTGAGTGAATAAATGAGTAAATGCTAAACCTGCGGCATGGTCTGCGAGCCTTGGCCTCCCTGGGGCAGGCTGTGGACCTGGGAGAAGCACTGCCCAATGGCAGGTGCCAGGAGACCAGCTGACCAGGCAAGACTAGGGCAGGCCAAGGTCAAGAGGGTGGGGCCTGACTCTGGGAGCTTAAGACCCTGCACAGGGAGGGGAGCCCAGTCCTCAGTCCGGGTCTGACTTGCCCTCTGTGTCCAGCAAGGGAGTGCGGAGCTGCCCTCCCTGAATCCATCTCAGAGCTGGTTCAGGCCTCAGTTCTGGGAGTGGAGGGGTGAGACGGCGCAGGGACCCCTGCCGCTGGCAGTCCCTGCTCCAACAACCCAAAATGCTCCCGGGAAGCACCAGGAACCGCCCCTGCATGCGACTGTCCCCACAATACCCTGGCTTGTCCACTTCCATATTACACAGCAGGAAATTGGGGTGCCCAGGAAGCTGGGGGGAGGGGCTGACCCAGGCTCCCAGACGGACTAGGGAAGGGGCTGGCTCTAAGCTAAGCTCCTCCTGCCCCCCACCCCCACGCTGTCTGCTTGCCGGGAAAGGCGTCCTGGGTGAGCCTGGGGGCAGTGCCTGGGAATCCCTCTGCTGCCCCCTACTCTCATTCTAATTCCACCGATATCACAGGGTGGGCGGGGTGGGGGTATGTGCCCCACGAGTGAGGGGCTGCTCAGGGCCAGGAGGCTGCCATCCTCACGCCAGTACCCAGTCCCGGCACACGGTCCTCAGTCAGGTCCCTGGACCTGACTGAGCTGCAGGGGTGCAGGGGTGCAGGGCTCTGTGTAAGCGTGTCCCTGCCACTCGTTACCTACCCGTCCTTCATCGGATGCGGGAGGTGGGAGGGCGAGGGAGCCCACTGTCCCAGAGGTGGCTGAGCCCTTGCTGCCGGCAGCAGAGCAGAGAACTGCATGTGCCCTGCTCCATTCCTAGAGCCCTAGGGTTGTGGGATCGGACTCCAGGGTCAGGAGCAGGTGGCCCTACCCCAGGGGGCAGGAATCCCCGACTGATGCCATCAGCTTTGGGTCACTCAGCACAGAGGTAATTTTTTCCCTGCCTGGGGCTGTCCCGGTCTCTGCCCTTTTCTTGCCAGTTCAGGAAGCCTGCAGCAATGACTGGTTTAGTAGCAAGCAGAGAGGAGCTGGGCAGGGTATGTCCACATGGCGCCCCCTTTGGCACCCCATTCCCCACCTCCTGTCCCCCAACGGTTCTGCCCAGATGCAATGGGCAGCCTGTGGCCCCTACCCTTGCTCCCCCAGCCCCTCTGCCACCACCCAGCGGGTTAGTTTAAGGGCTGATTCCAAAGCCCAAGGTCACACCCCAGGGCCCCACCCAGACACGCCCGCCCTCCTGCCTGGAGAACACCCGCCACCGCCACCCTCACCCACTGCATGCGGAGGGGGAGGGACACGGGCAAATCCCTTTCCAGGAGCTCAGCTGGAACCAGGGCTTCTGTTGCTGTCCTCCCTCCCCGGGCAGACCCAGCACCCTCCCTTTGAGAGATTTGGGGTGCCCGGTGGTATCACGAGCTCTGAACCCCAAGGGAACCTGAGATAATCGACCAAAACACTGTCCGGGGGCAGGGAGGAGACACTTGGGTGCCCAGCTGGACACTCACATCTCCCCCGCCAGCCCCCCGAGAAGGGCGTTCTGGCAGGGGGGAGGGAGGCGAGGGGCAGGGATGGAAGCGATGGCAGCGATCACTCAGGAGTGACTTTGAGCCCCTTCCAGTCTGGGCAGGACCTCCGAGCCCCACCAGCACAAACGTGGCCCCCAAAGGAGGGCAGCACTGGGCCCCGCTGTGCGTTTTCCATCATCCGCTCTCCCTGCCAACCCCACATCAACCCTGAGTGGGGCACAGGAACGTCTGCCCCATTTCACAGATGGGGAAATCGAGGCGGGGAGAATGTTTCCAGGGTTACGTCTGAGCAGGAGCCGGCGGGACCAAAGGCGAAATTTGGTTTCCAAACTAAGAGGGTCAGTGGTGTGGGGGCGGGGACCAAGGTCTAGAGGACGCAGAGGAGGCGGCTTTGCAAGCCGAGGTGTGGATTCTGGGGCTAGCCGGCTTGGGGAGTCTGCTCGGTTACTAGGCAGCCCGGCGTGCCGGGCTCTGGGGAGTCTGGGGACGCGGGGAGCAGACTCCCACCCAGAGGCTCCCGAGACTCGGACCCCAGGAAAGCGGTGCGGTTCGCGGTTTTCGTTGCTGCCAGGGCACTGCCCGCGCGCGGCCAGCACCGGGAGCAGGAGGCGGCGGCCGTGTCCACGCGGGCCGAGTTCCGGAGCGGCCACAGGGCCACCTCTGCCGCGCGGAGCTCTGCTCGCTCCGCAGGGCCAGGGCTCTCCGGGGAACGAAGTGGCTCCCCGCGTGCGCGGGCAGGCGGCCCCGGGGTGCGGGCGGCGCGAGGGCCCCTTGTCCAGGCGGCGCTGGCGACTCGGCGCGCCGGATGAACGCGTGGCTCAGGATCAGCACAAACTGGACAACGGAATTCGTTCGCGAGGTTTTAAAGGTTCTGGGATGGGGAGGGGAAGCGTGGGAAACTGATTCCGTTTATTCCTCTCCGAGGCAGCATCCGGAGCCCGCGCGCGGCCGCAGGAGCGCCGCCACTGAGCCGCTGAGTCCTACCCACCACGCGCGCCGCGGCGGAAGGGGTCGCCGGCCTCTTCCAGCGCTTTTTGGGGTGCGAGTTTGGGCCGAGATGCTGGAGCCGACTCCCACCCTGGCTCAAATGAGGGAGTTCAGGCCCACAGCCTCAATCTCTTAAAAAAGAGAGAGAGAGAGAGAACCAAACTCCTGAGCACATCCCCCCAAACACATGGCAGACCCGGGTGCTAACTCACAGGCATCTGCGCTCCTGAGAGATGGTGGCCCTAGCCAGGACTCCAGGACGCAGATCCGGGCAGAGAAATTATCGAGGCCCTCCCGGGAGGCCGCCTGTCCGTCTGCAAGAGACAGCGTCCTCCTGTTAGAGAAGGAAGTAGGCTTCCAAACATCTGGGGTTTGTTCGAAATCAGCTGCATGGTTCACATTCCTGGGAAGCCTTGATTGGGAGTGACCCCAGCCCTGTCTGCGACCCACTCCAGAGCCAGGGACCGGGCGTGGGTGCCAGCAGCCCCGCTCTGAGCTGCGTCGGGAGCAGCCTTGCCACATGGCTTCTGATCTTGCAGGGCTAGAAGTCTAGTCCCGGGCCCTTCTGTTCCCTAAACTCCTCTGGGTCACAGCGGTGTCTCTGGGCCTAGGGTAGGAAGAAATGCAAAAGGGGGCCTGAAATATTAACCCCGGAGTCCAGGGAGGCTGCTGTGGCCCCAGTCTGGAGCTGAGGCATGGTGCCAGGGGGAGCACCGCTGTGGACCTGTGCAGAGGCCAGGCTGAGGAAGAAAAGGCTCTGTAGATTGTCTGTGCCCCCCTCCACCAAACAACCTTCACTCCAGGCTGGAAGGCCTCTGCATTCAGTCCCGCTGAGTCCCCTGCTAGGGGCCAAGACCACCTCCGTTTTTTCCTTGGCATAGTGGGAGCCAAACCAGCTTGTCCCCAAGAATCCCTCATGGTCTCCTTCTGTTGCTCAAATGGGGGCCACTTCCACCTAGAGTAGGGCAGAATGCACCCAGAGGAGACCCCCATCTTGGCCTGCCTCAGTAGGCCTGAGTTGGGGGGTGGGGCAAGGCCTGGGGCTCCGGACCCCCTTGCAGGGCAGTTTCGGGGTCTTGGGGAAGAGCCCTCATGTAAGCTAAGGGCTTTTATTCTCTCAGCTACTCTTCTCTGAGCAGGAACCAGAGGGTGAACAGCTGGAAACTGACAGAGCCCGGAGACTGAGCAGCTGAAGCCGGCGGCCAAGTTCAAGGAGCGCCAAGGGCGATGTGGAGGAGAGCAGCGGGGACCTGGCCGTCGGGGCATCTGGCCCTTTGGCTGCCTGTTCTCACCTCCCAGCACGCCGTCTGCAGCGGGGCTCCCTAGGCCTGAGGGCCTGGGCAGGGCAGCCGGGCGGCTCTGAGCCTGCACCTCCAGGCACACAGACCTCACAGTGCGGACCTCCTCTCCAGATACCCGGCCTCATCAAGCTGGCCTGCGGCCCCCGGTCCTGGCTGAGCAAAGTGCTCCTCCAGCCTCGAAGTGCGTGGACTCCGGGAGTGTCAGATGTGCCTGTGTGGTTTACCACTCATGGTATCTCAGGAGCCCTGGGTCTGGGGACCCTCTTTACTCGCCCACAGCGGGGCTTCCTACCGCCCTGCAGGACCACCTGCGCTCACTCTCGCCCAAACCCAGCTCTTCCCCAGAGGAGTGCCTGTGGTCTTGGGTCTCCAGCCGCACCTCCCTGCTTGCTGAAAAGGCTGGGAGGGGGCTGAGCTCTGGGCTGAAGAGGGACTCTAGACTGTGACAGAAGTTGTTGGTAAAAGCCCCTCCAGTCCCCTAGACCCCAGCGAGCAAGTCTGTTCCAAACTCTATACCGTGTAAAGCACATCTCTGCAGCCAAGCCTCACATCACCCGGCCTTGGACAAGCTGACAGAGCTGGGAGCCCCTGAGGTGGTCACTGGTGGGGGGGGGAATGGTGGACAGTACCTCTGTACCGCCCCCCCATGCGGGGTTCCCTAGTCCCAGCCTTGGCCACAAGAATCCCCAAAGTTCTGCTTGGTTTGAAAACGGCCTTTAAACCTCCAAGGACCACTGAGATGAAAACTGCCCCTCTTCCTGCAGAGCCCCCCACTGGCCCAGCCCGCTTCTCCAAGTCTCCAAACGTCAGTGGTGGACAGGATGCAGAGCTGGGTGCCTGGAGGACCTGCGTCTGGTTTCCCTGATCCACGCTTTTGCTCCTCAGGACTCTGAGAGACCTGACCGGCTCCGTCAGGTCTAAGTCTCGCCACGCGGGGGCAGGGCCTGGCCGGACCAGGACCCAGCCTCGGCCAAGGCCATGGCCTTGGGGACGGCCTGCCTGGGCTTTGCTCGCCAATTGGGTATGATCTGAGAGAGCGCCCTGGGGGTATCAGCACCTTGGCGGTCTCTCTGGTTATCCCTAATCACTAGATTACCCCTCCCCAGGCAGGTTCCTAGCTATCGTCCTCCCCACTCTCCATGGCCCCGGGAACAGCAGGCCCTGACCCCAGACTCCTGCGGGCCTTCCCCAGGCCCTGGCAAGGGTGCAGTCCCAAAGTCTGTAGGGGGTCCTGGCCCAGTTTGGCCAGGGCTCCAACCCTTTGAGCTGAGGGAGGGAGCGTGGAGAGGGCCTGGTGAGCTGGGCACTCCCCACCTCCACAGGAAGGCTGGATCTTCCTAACCTTGGGTCCCATGGGCTGCCTCCAGGGCAGAGGAAAGCCATGCCGGGCAGGGGGTGGGGTGGGGAAGGGACGCTCTCTGCAGGGGGAGGACTTCACGGGAGCCACTGCATTTCCCCCAGGCCTCACACTCAGCCTTACCGGGACGATCCAGGCAGGGGGTGTCCTGGGGTGCCGAGGTGTGAGGGTGACCTTGTGTTTGTGTTTTCTCCAGACACCAACCCGACCCATTTTGGCCCGAAGGCTGGAGCCTGCCTTGGCTGAATTAAGCCAACAGCTCCAGAGCTAGGGTCTCCAGCCCTCCTCCTCCCTCTCCCAGCGACCCCCACACCCCATACCCCGAGCATGAGGGGGTTCTGAGATCACTAGGGCCTGCAGCCATGCCCTAGTTTCCCGTGGGGACTCCCCTCCAAGTCCCTGAGAGCCTGGCAGCAAGGCCCAGGGACCCTCTCAGCCCAGGGGTTGTCCGCCCAGCCCAGGAGAAGACAGTCAGGGTGTGGGACTGGATGGGGCAGGGGCGACAAGGCCCTGGAAGGGCGGCAGGCGATGGGACTGAGCTGCCGAGGAACTCGGCGCCACCGCTAAGGGCAACACTCACCTAGGGCCGGAAACGGCGGAGGTGGCGGTCAGCGGGAAAGAGAGCCCGGCAGAGAGCGCCTTCTCTGGCCCAGTCAGCGCCGGCGCAAGACTGGATGCCCCCTGAGCAGTGGGGGCTCCGTCGGGGTTCGAATCCCAGCAGGGAGGCAGCTGCGGACTGCGGACAGGCGAGCGCGGAAGGCCCAGAGCTCTGCTGCCCCTGGCTTTTGACCACCCTGGCTCCGTCGGGCTTTTTCCTCTGGAATAGCATTGGCCACGTGCCCTTCTAAATCAGGGTCCCTTTGCTAGGACCCCGGGGTCTTGGGGTTAGCTCTTTGGCCATCGCCAGTTCACCTCTTTTATGGCAAGGGCACAGGGCTCTGAATGTCAGTCCCAGCCAGAGGCACTACGGGTCTCATGCACAACAAAAGGAGGGGCACGGCCCGGAGCCCACCCGGGGCGGTAGAGGCCCCCACCGCTAGCACGACGCCTCCCGGCCTCGGGCTGACGCTGCGGCAGCTCCGAGTCCTGCAGCCTGGCAGAACCCTGCTACTGGAGAGGGCGCGGGGGTCAACGCCTCCATTTGCTTCCAATTCATTCTCGAATCCCAGACATACCCGAATGGCAATTCCCACTGTCCCCACCAGGCCCCTGGGCCCGGACACCCTGCCGGCGCCCAGCCTGCCCCTCCGCGGCCGCACCTCCGAGTTTGAGGGCTGCGGGGCAGAAGCAGCACCCCGTTGGCTCCCGCCGGCGCTTTTCCACCTGCTCCGCCGGCTCTCTCGCCCGAGACGCACCTGGGCCGCGAGAGGCAAGGGGGAAGTGTCCCCAGAGGCCCCGATCGCCCGAGGTGGCCCAGCTCGGGCGCTCGCGCCCCTGGGTACTCACCTGGGGCCGCGGAGGCAGGAGAGCGCGGGCCCGCCCCGAGGGCGGCGAGGCGCGGGGCGCCCGGCGTTCGGACAACTGCTCCGGCGCCCAGTCCCCAGCGCCCGGCGCGCTGCTCCCCGCGGCTCCGCGCGGGGCCGAGGGCGGCGGGGCCGAGTCCCGCCCGCCGGCCGGGCGGTGGGGAGCGCGGAGCCGGCTGCGCTGCGCTGTTGTTTTTGAGCCGCGAAGCCCGAAGCAAGAGCGGTTGGGTGGGGGCGAAGGGGAGGGGGCGGGGGCCGGGGAGGCCCGAGGGGGGTGGCGGGGCCCGAAGGGGGCTTCGGAGGAGCCGGGTTCGGGCGATCGCGGGCTGGGGACGGGGCCGAGGGGAGAGACAGGGAGGAAGGCAGGCTGGGGCGACGGTGAACGCAAAGCTCTTTAATTAGTAATAAAATGCAGTAAAACGAAGCAAAACCAGCCAGACCCGCGTCCGAACTGTCGGCGCGTTTGCCCCCATAAGCAAGGAAGTCTCGGGGACAAACGCAGCCGCCACTCCATCTTTGGCCCCGGCTGGGGCGGGAGCAGCAGCGCGACGCGACGCAGGGGAAGGGGGGGGGGGATAGTCACCTCGCCTCCGGGGCCACCTGGGTCCTTTTAAAGTGTCCGGGGTGCGGGCCCCGGGCGGGAGCGCGGAGCACGGAATGTTTTCTTAAAGGGCCAGTTCCGAGCTGCGCTGAAAAGGGGGGGAGGGAGGGGCGGGGGGGAGAGAGATAAGTGAGGTGAAGGCCGGGAAGGCCGAGGAGAGCCCCCCAATCCCGCGCCGAGGCGGCGGCGGCGGCGGCGGCGCGACGATGAGGATGATGAATACATTGCAAAGTTTTTTTGGCCCCGGCGAGGGGTGTCAGATTGAGTGCTCTGTGCGCATGTGCGAAGGTGTCCAAACTGACAATGCTGGGGAGATGAAGATAGTGTGTAGCTGCTTCTGGACTCAAGGAGGAGGAGAGAGATTCCGCGAGCCGACACCATGCGATCCAAGGCGAGGGCGAGGAAGCTAGCCAAAAGTAAGTCTCCCGCGCTCGGCCGCGCCGCGCCGCCGGGCCCGGGCCCCGGGGCCGGGGCGCCTGGGCCAGGGGTGCGCGTCGGGGCGCGGCCGGCGCGCCTCAGGCTCTCGGCCCCCGGATCGGCCGCGCGGCCCGGGGGCTGCTCCGCCTCCCGCGCTCCGGGGCCGCCGGGCTCGGCGCGGAGGCTCGGGGCGCCCGGGCCGCGCGCTCCCCGAAGGCGCCGGCCCCCTCCTCGCCGAACCCCCTCCCCCCCCCAGTGTCAGGCGCTCGGGCCCGGGAACCCGAGGCGCGCGGTGGGGGCCGGAGAGGGGGGCGGAGGGGGAGGGCTGGGGGTGGAGGGGAGCGAAAAGCGAAAGTTAGTGAAAAGTTGACGAAAGGGGAGAGCAACTTTTCCTCCTCGCTCGCTCTCCCTCTCTCTCCGAGTGGCTCTCAGTCCTGGTCAAATCATATTCCGGGCTTTTGAAATAGTGGGCGCTAGAGCACCGCCTTTGGCGTCCGCCAGCCGGGAGTAGAGGAGGGAGACCCCGAGCCGGGGAGGGGGCGGAGGAGGGGGCGCGGGCCGGCGCCCACCCGGCTCCGCGGGCGCAAGGGCAGGAGTGGCGACGGCAAGACAGCCACAGCCACTGGGGGAGCAAAATGGAGCCGTCTTCCTGGGCTTGGAACTATGGTCGTGAAGTTTATTCCCAACTGGTGCCCCGTGCGGCGGCGGGCGCTCCTCCGCGACTCCGGCAGCCCGCGCGGCCGCCCAGGCGCCGGTGCCTCCGGCGGGAGGGTCCCCACCGGGCCGCCTTCCTATCCTCCACCGCCACCGACCTCGGCTTCGCTCCGACCCTCCCGCACCCGCTCGTCCGGCACAGCCCCGAGGCCTGGCGGGGACAGAGCTGCCCCCGGCGAGACTGCCCGGTCCCCGGTCTTACTTTCTCTTTCGCTCCGTCTCGGGCCGAGCCGCGGGCTCGGCGCGCCCAGCCCGCCGCCTGCCGGGTCCTCGCCGCCGGCCGGGTGCGCTCGCGGCCCGCACGACAGCCCGCCGCCGCTCCTCGGGCCAGCCGTGCGCCCTCCGCGCCCCGGCCTCCCGCGCCCTCCGCTGCGAGGCCCGTGGGCCCGGGGCTGCGGCCCGAGAGGCGGGCAGGTGGGGGCGGCGGCGCCGCGGCGGCCCGGCGAGCGCGGCTCCCGAAGCCCGGCCGCGGCCCGGCTGCAGCGAAGTGGCGAGCGCCGCCCGGAGCGTTATCGGAGCCTCCTGCTCTCGCCGCCCCCTCCTCCGCGGCCGCCCGCCCACCCGTGGAAGAGGCGCCCGGCCGCTTCCCCTTGCGAATCCCTGAGGGACCACCAGGCCGATCAGTAGGCTCTTCTTCGGCCCGACCTTGCCAGGCCCGGCCTCGTCGCACCCAGGGCCGAGCCCCTCGGCATGAACCCGGTGGGCGCGAAACTCGCGACAGTTTTCCGAAGTTCTACCCTGTTGGTTCGGTGCGCGGCCGGCTCGGCCCGACCCGACAGCAGCCCCCACAGTCCGCAGGCCGCGCGTCGGGCCCGCGGGGGAAAAGCAGCTCCCAGCTTCTGCAGGGTGCTCCTGGACTCTGCCCGCGGCCGCTCGGGGCCCCTCGTTACAGTGCCCCTTTCCACCCGGTCTCCTCTGCCCGGTGCTTATGGCCTCGGCCTCCTCGGCCTCCCATGACCTCTGGCCCCTCTTGGTGCGAACAAGGCCCCGCGTTTCGTGGCTGGTGCAGCTGGCAATGCGTGTGTTACCTGCCTGCTGGCGGGCACGTGCAATGTGCGTGTTCATGTGCATGTTCGGGTCTGTTTGTGCACCGTGGATCTTCTCAGTGTCTTGGCTCCCTGGAGAGGGCCGCCTGGGTCAGGCTGTCGCCAAGAAAGGGCCCGAAGATGGAGCGAGAAAGTGGAGAGCGGCGGAGTTCTCGCTGGGCCTTCGCTGCAAGCGAGAGGCCGGCTCAGTGCGCCGAGAGTGGCCGCAGAAACTTCCAAGCGTCCCACGCCTGCCTGCTGTCAGCCTGGGCCTCAGCTCTCTGTGTGCTCCACCCCAGCCAGGTGGGGAAGCTTGCTGGCCTGGCTCTGCTCAGGACCTAGAACAGGTAGCGACCTGCAGCCTAGCTCAGAGGCCAGAGAACTGGACCCAAGGGTAGGGCAGAGCACAGGTCTCCCCTTCCTGGGAGCCCTTATTGAGGAAAAGGCAGTGCCCAGCAGGTCTGTGAGGCTCAGACGCAGGCGCAGCCCACACTGGAGCAAGCACTGGGAGCCCTTCCCGCTTGGGCCCCACAGTTAGGACAGCTGGCCCCAGCCCTCCCCAAGAAGGTAGCCCAGGCAGGCACAGGACCTTGCTGCCTGCCCGACCCAGAGCACAGGACCCACCGAGGAACTTCACTTCACTGGACGATATTTTAAGCAGATGTGGACATCCCTGGGGACCTGACTCCATTACCTGAATCTGAGGCAGCAGGGCAGCCCCAGTGCCACCAGCAGAACCTCCCCCTCCAAGCCACATCCTGGCCAGGGTCAGGGAGCTGGAGGACTGGGACGGGGTCACAGTCATGAGGCCAGGGTGCAGGACTGGGCTGTGCCTGCGGCCATGTGCCTGGCATGGAAGGAGATCCAGGCTGGGGATGTGACCCCCTGACTCAGGGCTTGGGGGGCTGCCTCAGAGGGTATATCTGGGGCTCTCACTTCGTTTGTGTTTCCCGAGATCCTACTCCAGGGGCATCTCTCCTGCTGGGTCTGCATGCTGCCGAGCTGGTGGCACCTTTGGGGCCCGCACTGGGGACTCTGAGTTGAGTCTGCAACGACAGAAGCCACTGGGGCACTCAGGCCAGGGCTGCAACCCAGCTCCTGGGAAACTGCCCACCTCAAGCTGAGGCTGGGAGGCAGGAGCAGTGAGGACAGGTGGGGGCCAGGGTCCCCTCCAGCCGGCTAGGCCTTGCTGGCCTGTGGGAATTCAGGCTGCTCTGTCCTCCATTTAAACACAAAATGTCACACAAAAGCTTCGTGTTTCTGCTGCTGTTGGGAGCCAGGTGGTCAGGTCGGGGTCAACACAGCCACAGTGTCCTCCTGACCTCCTCACAGCACAGCTGGGGGGCCCTGTGGTGGGGGAGGATGTGCCCCCTAAACTGTGTCCAGCCAGAGCCCCCACTGGAGCACCCTGAGGTCTTAACTCCGCGGAGGGGACAGATCCAAGAGTCCTAGACACCACGTCTTCCAGGCCTGGGGAGAGCTTCCAGACAGCAGCCACTGCCGCCCGCCCCCACCCGGGTGGGGGTGGGGGCTGCTGCCTCTGCGCCTGCTTTGAGGGGGATGCCTGTGAGGAGGGTGTGTGTGTGACAGGGAGTAGGGGCGCCCTGGCTGCAGGCTGAGCTCCCAGCCTGTTCCTTCTCCCTAGCAGAAACAGGCCAGGTCCCCCTCTGCTGGGCCCTGACCATCTCCCACCCTTGGAGGGGAAGCCTGTCCCTTCCGCCAGTCTCCTCCCTGGAGCCAGGACAGCAGCCTCCTGTCCGGACGCCGGGTAGGGCAGCAGCGCCAGGAAATGTCCAGCGGGAGTCTGGCGGCTCGCCCCGCTTCGGGCGAAAATGCGGAGGCTGCGGTGGAGGGGCGGGGTGCAGGGCTGGCTGCCAAGGCCAGGTGCCCCGCGGCGGTGGTGAGCGATTGCCTGAAGGCTCTGGCTGGCCAGGGGCCCCGCGGGTGTGCCAGGGCACCCACCGAGGCCTGCGGGAGGGGAGGGTGCCGGGTCCTGTTCGTGGATGACCTCCCGACGTGCTCCGGGGGAAGGGCACCCGCTGCCGCCTGGGGTCCCCAGTCACGCGCGCCGCGTTCCTTCTGTTGGCCGCTGGCGTGGAGCAGGTGCGGGCTAGGCCTCCCCGACCCTGCCGGCCTGCAGCTCCTGTGCACCGGGCGTCTCCCTTCTGGGCAGAGCGCAGGGCAGGGGACCCAGTCTCCCGTTTGTGCTGAGAGGCCGGGTGCGGGCGGTGGAGCGGCCTGGGACTCCCCTCCACGAGCCCCTCGGGGGAGCGAGCCAGCTCGCTGGGCCGCTGTGGGCGCGATTAGCCCCCTGTTTTATTCAATTAGGAGGCAATTAGAGATCCTTGGGGGCTGGGCTGGTAATTAAGGTGACATATAATTAGAGTTTCAACAAAAATTATCCAGGATTAAAAATCTTTTGAATAATTTCGTTTAAAAATTTCAAATAGCGTTAAATACAATTTATCAGGTTTTGAATCAAACCCGTGTAACAAGTCTTGGACGCTGCAGCTCACGTAGCCGGCGCGGGAGGACAAGGCACAGTCGGGGCGCCGTCCCTGCGGGGGAAAGAAACTTCTCGAGGCGGAAGGAGCCGGCCCGGCCTCGCTGCGAGCGCAGACGCGGGCTGCGCGGGGCTCCAGACGGCGCGGGCCGGGCCGGGCCGGGCAGGGGCGCGGGGCCCGGGGATCCCCGGCGGAGCCGAGGGCGCAAGGCTCTCCGCGCACGAAGTCGCGACCAACTACAGCGCTGCGTGAGCGGCGCCCGCGTCCACACCGCGCAGCGGGGCGGTGGCGGTGGCTGCGCCCGGCTGAGCGCCCCTGGTCTCAGCCCGGCCGGAGCGACGCCCTCCTCCCCCAGGGCCGCGGCGTGGCCCCAAGGGGCTCCGCCTCTCTTGGCTTCCTGGACGGAGGGAGCGGGCTCCGCAGCCGGCTGCTGACCCGGCCCAGACTCCAACGCGGGGCGCAGGCCCATGTGCGGTTCCAGGTCGCTCCGCGGAAGTGGGTCCGGAGAGACGAGGAAGCAGGCGCGGGAGGCCGGGTCTAAGTTGCGGCGCTGCGGAGAAATCGAGGCGGGGGTGGGGAGTCCGGCTTGCCAGGAGCGACCCCTGCCTTCCCGGGCCGCATCCGCAGGCCCAGCTTCCACGAATGTGGCGCTTGGGCCCCGTGCATTCGCCCCACTCACCTGCCTGAGCCGAGACCCGAGGGAGCCACAGCCTGAGCCCTGCCTGCCCATGTCCCTGTGGCTGCCACTGCCTCGGGGAGGGGATCCGGTAGAGGAGACACTTGGGAGACATGACCCCATTCCCCCTTCACTGACTGAGAAGGATGAAGTGTGGCTGGCTGGCACCACTTTTAGGGGTAAGATACGAAGGGCACAGAGAGGTCAAATAACCCATAGACAGTCACACAGCAGGTTAATTGTGAAACTGAGTGTCACTTAAAGTCCTCCAGGATTTCTTATTTGGCAGCCCCATCTCCTGAAGGCTGCAGTTAATTCCATAGGATTTTTTTTTTAATGTGTCAGGATTTAAGCATTTTCCCAGGGCCAATGGTCAGCTTCTAACAGGTCTGTTCTTCAAAAGCAAGCAAGACATCAATGTGCTTAAAGCTTGTGAATGCATCTGCCGAACTCGAGCACTCAGCCTCCTCCAGGCGGGGACTCTCTGCCTGGGACTGGGCTCCTCCGCTGGGCAGGGGCCTTGCCTGGGGTGTCTCCAGCCCCTGGCTCTGGGTGTCCTCTCCCAAGGACAGGTGCAGGATAGCTGGAGCATTGACCCAGGGTCGACCTTGTCCACCCCTCACATTCTGCCTTTTGCCTGAGCAAAGGGAGGAAGTGAGGTGTCGGGCCAGCTAGCTCCCCATTCCCTCCACCCCAAATCTGGAGGGAAGTCATCACCGCCCCTCCCCCAGGCCGTCAGGGCGAGGTGGAGCTGCCCCGTGGACCTGAGCCACTGGGTGAAGAGCCGGCGGCCGCAGCTAAAAGTCCGGTCTGGAACTGGCCGCTCTTCCTTAAGTCTGGGCGCCTCACGGGCCATCGTCAGGGCCAGGGTGGCCGTTCCGGCCACTCTTGTGCGCCCAGGGCAACGGGGGTGGGCTCTTCTGTTCCAGCCGTCTCCTCGCTCTCTCAGGGTTTCACCATCAAATCCTCCTCGGTCCGGAGGTGCCCCGGCCAGGCCAGCGGCCCCTCCCTGGACTGCGAAGAACAATGGCCTGGGGCGGCAGATAGGAGTGCCGTGGGGCCTCGATACATATTTGTTTAATAGTTAACATTCTGTGCAAAAAAAGGAGGGAAGTCAGAGTCTGGTGAAGGCTTTGCTTATTTTATATCCACTATACCTATTTCTGTCCATGAAAATTGGCTTAATTATATCAATGGAATGTTTCTTTTTCAATTCTGTACGCAATTAGTCCATCTTGCCGGCTGCAATTTATTTTAATAAAAAAATAAACCAGTGGTGTGTTCAGTTCCTCGTCCCCTGGGGACAAACGCGATTGGTGTGTTTAATTTCATTAACTACAATGCGGCCTACTGGAAAAACGTATAAAATCAGCTTTATACAGCTTAAACACTGGCATTTGAAACAAATCATTATTGCATTAGCTGTCACACGGGTAATTCTAGAATCTAAGGGAAAAAAATATATTATGGCTGTTTTTATAACCCTTTGCAAATGCACTGTTAAAATAATTTATAATCATTTTAAAACATGGCTGGGTCCTGGTGAATATTTTATCTCCTCCAAAGAAGGCTCCGCATTCTCACTGCACATTTTCCATCTGACGCCTGAGCCGGTCCCAACCCCAAACATGCATCTTTCGGGGCGGAGACAGTGCAGCTTCTGTTTAAACCGACCTGATGAGCGTGGGGTCACTTTTTCATTCTGGCCTGACTCTGTTTCCGAGGTGGATATTTGATGCAGCAACAGACTCACCTGAAATTCGCCTCGGGGTGGAGGGGCCCCCACGAGACTGGCGCTGCAAGCCCTCAATGCACCCAGACTTCCCCTCCGGGCCCCCGGGTGGGCGGACGGGGGTCCACAGAGAGGTTTTACAGGCATGGGAGCAAAGCCGCCCTGTGGGCAGTGTACCTGGGCTCCAGCTTGGACAAGTGAGGGCAGCCCTTGCTCTGTTCGCCTCTGAAACCCTGCTCGGGAGGGCTTGAGAACCAGTGACCTCGAGCACCCACTGCTGTGTCTGATGGGAGGCTTCTGCAGAACACGCCGGGCTGGGAAATTCAGCAGCCTCGTGCTGCTTCTCCGGGGGGGGACACCCTTCCAAGGAGGCGTGTGCCTTCAGTCTGCACCCCGTCCCGCGTGGGGCGTGCGAGGGGTGTGCACCCCGGGGTGTGTGTGTGTGTGGATCCACGCTACCCGCCGGAGTCCTTGCCCGGCCTGAGCTGCTCTGCCGTCGGCGAGGCGGGTGATGGAGAGTGCCTGCTCCTCACTCCCACAGGTGTGAGGCTGGAGACGGTGAGAAGGATCTGTGGGGGGGGGGGAGAGCAAAGCACGGGGCTCCTCTGCCCGGCGGTCTCCTGGTTCTGAGATGCTCTTCCCGGAGACCCGAGTCGTGGCCCGAGACCCCTGTTCCCTGAGCGTGGGGGTGCAGAGGGAACAC
This sequence comes from Camelus dromedarius, assembly GCF_036321535.1. Taxonomy (NCBI): domain Eukaryota; kingdom Metazoa; phylum Chordata; class Mammalia; order Artiodactyla; family Camelidae; genus Camelus; species Camelus dromedarius. Next base: position 69,462,427 of record NC_087449.1, on the reverse strand, counting down.
CGCCGGCTGTGAAGGGACAGGATGCGGGCTCAGCCTCCAGGCCTGCTGTCACTGTCCCTGTGCGAGTGCCGTGGGGGTCTGCCTCCCTCCCATCCCCAGACAGTTCAAGGGGCATTGACAGGAGGAGAAGACCCCTTCTCCTGGTTTGAGGCTGGGGCCAGGGCTGCTGTCCTGCTCGCGTGGGGAGGCTAGGGGTCCCTGGGACTCCAGGCGGTTTCTCGGGAAGCTCCCAGAAGCAGACTGGGGCCCTCTGGCTGCACTGGCAGTGTCTCCGTCACCCTGGCCTTCAGCCTCCTGGCTCACCTGGGTGGCTACGGGTGGGTCTGATTTTGTCCTCTGACTTCAGGCTTGTGCTCCACACTGGATTTGGAGATGGGGTGATGGTGAGGCCTGAGGGAGACACTGGCACTGCCTCTTTGGGTCTGAAGCCCTGTCCTGTTTCTCCTGGGGGCGGCTGGAGGAGCCGAGTAGGGAGAGCCCAGGCCGGGCCTGCCCGACCCCCAGCTCCAGGGGCCCCGCCGTGCTGCCGGGACTCCAGGAGTCCAGCACGGCCCTCAGGACTGCGGCCTGCTTCTCTTCAGTGCTCTGCAGAGTCGAGAGATGAGTGGCTTTGTCTACTTTCCTACTTTAGAAAGGGTAACAGAGCTGGGCGCCGGTGCCAACGTCAAAGCCATGCTGGTGGGCACCCTGGACGCTGCTCCCATGGCCACGCGGGGGCCTCCCCCTGCGGCTGGGCCTGTGGGACGGGCGGGGTGGCTGGGGCGTCTCGGGCCCCAGAGCCGGCGTGCCGTCCACTCCAGCAGCGGGCTGGGCTGCGTCCCCTCCTGTGTGTCTCAGCTCATGGCCACCAGACCCTGGTCTTTGAAGTCGGAGGAAGGGCGTCCGTCTGGGAGGGTAAAAGTGAGTTGCGACTCAATCGAGGGGCTGCAGAGTGTGGACAGGTGGGTGTCTGTGCCCCCTGTGCTTCCTCCCCGGCCGCCAGCAGAAGGTTCTGGAAGGGGGCATGGTGTTTGGGGAGGGGATTCTGCCTGGGGTGGGATGTCCCACTCAGGCAGGCAGGCAGGCAGGCAGGCAGACCCAGTTGGCTTACCTCCTGGGCCCGCTGGGGAAGCTGCTTTGTCAGGCCTCAGCCTCCCTGCTCCGTGGGGGCCACTCGGGGCCACAGCAGAAGGCCGTGTCCGTACCTCGATTCCGCCACCCAGCTCGGTCGCGAAATAAAGCACACACGGTCCTTAGCTCGTGATTGTATTTTCAAACTGGGGAGCACAGGTGCTGGGGCCTGTCTCCACCCTGACGTGCAGAAGGGTGCTCACCAAGCACAGGCCGAGCCCTCCCTCCCGCCGCCCTCCCGGACCCTCACCCGGCTAAGCCTTTTCCATCCTCACGTCTACCTTGGGGGTTAAACAGCTGTTGGCATCTGCCGGCTCTTTTCTCATCAGAGGCCTCCCAGGGCCCGCAGGGATTGGGTCTCCTGTTTGTTTTGGCTGCACTGTTCCCCTTGGCGGTTCATCTCTGCGTGTCGTCCATGGGCCTACTGTGTGCCAGGCTCTGAGACGTACCTGAGGGTCCCAGGCAGCTGCGGACCCACTCAGAGGAAGATGTGTCAGGTCCCCGTGCTCTGGGCAGTGTCATGGATGCCCACTGGACTCGGGTCCTCACTGGCCAGCAGGTCCTTGTCCCAGGGCCTGGGCCTCTGTGTCCAAACCACTTGGAAGGGGAGAGAAGCAGCAGGCCGCCCCCACCTCAGCACGTTTGGAGACTCCCAGCTCGCGGGCCCCCCGAGCCCTGCCTCTGTGCTCGTGGAGGGGGTTGCTGGACCCCCGACTCACCGCTCTACTGCAAATCAGAAAGGCCCGAAGGAAAGGGAGGGAGGGGCGCGGGAAAGAAGGTTTGCATATCTGTCTTTGCTTCCGTGAGAGCCTCTCTCTCTCTCTCTTAAATTCAGTGGCTCAGACGAAATTTGCACAGCGTATCTCTGGTTCCGATGGCAGGCAGGGCACCGCCAACATTTCAGCACAGGAGTGAAATGCCTGGGAACCGAACGTGCCTGGGAACGCTTTCCTGGGACACGGTTTAACCTCATATCTGTGTTCAGACCCCAGGAGTCAATATTCTGCCGAAATATGGATTTGCATAACACACGCCCTGCTAGCTGCTTTTTCTAGTCTCCGGGAAAGGGGCGCACATTTAAAAACGCTTTGGACGTTTGTACCTGCTCAATGGGCTGTAACAGCCTCTTCAGAGATGCCCAGAGACATCAGTCCATAAAACATTTAAACAAAGACTGAAAATCCTGCTCACTGGAGGAGCCCGAGGGGTGGCCACGGGCGAGCTGCTGCAACCCGGGCAGAGCCCTGGTTGCTCTCCTCTGTCCCTGGTGCAGCCAAGCCAGGCCCCTGTCGCTCCCTGGCACCTTTTTGCCTGCAGGTGACACTCCCTGGTAAAGGTTCAGAATGAGGCCACGTCCCCAGAATTCATACTTCTGCCGCACAGGCCGCCTCTGGTCTCGGTCCTGGAAAAGCGATACGATTAGGTCCTCGCCGGGCTGGAATCGGCGTCGCCACCGTGTGCTGCCCTGACAGCCGTTCCCAGCCCACAGACGCACAAGTGGCTGTCAGTCCCCTCTCCCCACTTGCTGTCCTGATCGAAGGGGGTCCTGGGTGCTGTTTCTGGGGGTCAGTGGGGAGGAGAGCACAGGCTGCTCGCAGGCCCCCGGGGCCCCCTCTGGACGGAGCTTGTGACCCAGAGGATGTCTTTTGCTCAGTCAAAATTGAGCTGTTTAGGCTGTGGCCACCAGCCTGGGGCGGTGCCACCTTCCTCTTCACTGCCACCTGCTCGTCCCCAGATGCCTCCCGGGGAAGCCTGGCCTTCTTTGCAAATCACTCTCAGCTCTTATTCCTGGAAAAGCCAGTGAATTCTTGAACTGCTTGAGAGTCAGGGAGCATTTTGTTGGCTGGAGCTGACGCCGCTCTTGGTGGGAGACACGGCCCCTGACACACACCCTTCGTCCGGGCCACGTGCTGAGGGTCTCCAGGAGCGTGCGGACGCGTCCACGCGGGCGCTGCACCTGCGCACTGGTGCCCGCACCTGTGCGCCAGCCCGGGTCCGACGTCCGAGGGAGACGCGCCCTCCGGCCGGTCTTTTTTGTTGGTGACTTTGCACCTCCCTGCCCACTTGTGCTTTGCAAAGAGCCCCTCGTTTTCACTGCCGCCCCCAGCGCCCCCCCCCCGTCCCAGTGTCACTTAGCTCCCTGCGGCGTCTGGAGCAGGGGCTGCAGCAGCCGGGCGGGCCTGGCCCAAAGCCGTTTGCAGCTGGGCGTCGTGTGAGAAGAGACGGGAGAAGTTCAAAGGTGCAGGGAGGGCGATGGCCGAGCACTTTCCTGCAGTTTATAACCCCCTGGAAGAAACAAAGGGGAGCGGGGGCTGTTTGGATAATCCTGGGCCCTAGTGTTGCATTTAGAAAAATTAGGCCCTCTTGAAAAATTACAGAATTATGCTGCCAGTGTCAGGTTCCGAGATAATGATGTGTCTGTGTGCGAAAATATTAAATTGCAATCGCACGCCTGTGAGTACCTCTCTGAATAGGGTATTCAGTTCCCAGCTCGGGCTGAGCATAAAGCTAGTGACTGACAGAATACAAATGGTGTCGTAAAGCATTGGGGGGGTTTACAGCCGGGCTCCGTCCTTCTGATCGGCTGTTCCATCTCGGCCCATCGAGCCTTCCTTTTCTGTAATGAAACAGCCCAACAATGTGGCTAATTATTTATTTATCACGTTAGCAGGAGGAAAAGCTGTCACAGACAGATCAATTTTTCCCTGGAAGTGATTTGACGAGACTTTAAAAACCAGCCCCACGATGAAATGCCGGGCGCTGTCCTCTGACCTCCCCAAGTCCGCGTCATCCACTCCGCTGATGTCTGGTTTTAAAACACCCACCGGCTACTCGCTCCCTCACCCGGCCGGAGCCCAGGCAACCTTGAGCCAGCCCAGTGCCCTTTCTGCCCAGGGGGCTTCTCACTGCTTTCCATCCAGAGGAACGGGGTCCATGGCTACTTCTGCGCAATGAGATCTGAGTAGCAGCACGGAAACCTGGGACGACAGGAGATTTCTCGTGCCCCCTCAGCCCCACGCCCGGGGAGACCTGGCATCTCTGCCCATGAGCCGGGTGCCACCAGGGTGTCCGGGCCCCCGATGCTCCATGCTCCCGTGCGTGTTCAGGGTGCTCCTGCATGTGCACGCAAGTGTGTCCGACGGGCAGGAGGTGGAGTTTCGGTGACGGCACGTTTGGCTGAGTGTCCTTATGAACAAAAGGGCCAAAAAAAAAAACCCGCAGTGGAAAGTAAGAGCGCTTAGAAACCCCGGGGCAGATCGCCGGCCCGAGGGGGGCTCTCGTTTCACGGCTGGGAGTCAGAATTGCAAAGCCAAGGGCCCCTGCGTCTTAACTTTCTCTCCATCGAAGGTGTTAATCTTACCTTCTGAAGGTTAGATAAAGCCCCTCAAAGCTGCTGCTGGCTATTGAATCTCATCTACTAATGACAGCGGCGGGCCCGGGCAGGCCATCTCGGCCGCACCGCTGGTCCCTGCGGCCCGTGGCCGGGTAAGAAACCCGCCGTAACTCCCACCAAGTTCTCCATTTACCCGGGGTTTTAGGTTGCCTCCCATGCCTGACAGACTGCCCGCGTCCAAAGGGGAGGGGACTGACAGCCATGGCGAGGTTGAGGAGCCCATTACCGCGGCCCGGGGCCCTCCTGCTTCTCTGGGGAGCCCCCGCCCCGACTCTGACCACAGACGCAGCCTGGCAGAGGGAGGGCAGGGCCAGACGCGGAGGCGGGCTGCCTTGGGTTTCCGGACAAAGAACCCCGGATTCTTTGCCCACCAGACACAGATGATGCCCGGCTTCACGTGCGGGGCCTGCTGGCTGTGAGGATACGGCAAAGTGGCAGTTTAGTGCAGCCTGCAGTCGGATCGGCAGGACATGGGGCCTCCGGGCCAGATCTGGGCCCCCCGGAGAACCGTGACCACGATGCCAGTTCCCATCCCAGGGTGCCGGTCACCAGCAGAGAGCACAGCTTGGACACAGGGTGCGCGGAAGGGCCAGTGCCACGATGACCTCCCTCTTCAGGGAAGCCCTGACGCTCACCAGGCCTGTGAAAGCAAAAGCCAAGCCGAGCCTGCCCTTCCCCGCCTGGCCCAGAGGCAGTGGCCATCAGGGCCCCGGGCCAGCAAGCAGAGGGGCGACGAGGCCAGGGCGCCCCCGTGATGCCGGAGAAAATGGACTCGGAGTTGAGAGCCACCAGCCCTGGGCCTGGAGAGGGTCGGTTCCTGGTCTTTCTTCCCACATTCCCGCGCGATGAGTGGCTCCATCACCTTAGCTGGCCGTGGACCAAACCAGGGGAGCTTGGTGGGTTCACCTGCGGGCCGAGTGCTGTCCCTGGTGGGGAAGGCTGGCCCTCGGGGGCCCAGGCCAGTGCGCAAAGGGAGGGTGGGCAGGAGGCTCTGGGCGGGGCGTAGTGAAAGCCTGTGGGGCCTCGCGATCTCCAGGAGCAGGCAGCACCCCCCCCCCAACGTCCCGTGAGAGCACCTGCAGGCCAGCTGGACCGGTGTCAGTGGAACAATGGCCCGTCCTCATCTGGAGTCACCCCTGGCCACGGACGAGACAGACCGGAGAGTTGCCCATAAGCGGGGGCCCTCGGGGTGAGCAGATCCCGACTTGCTGGGGGCCGTGAAGGCCAGGGTGACGTGTGCAGGCTGCTTGACGTCGTGTCATTACTGTCACGCTCTGCAGGATCCAGGCTGTCGTTGTTAGCAGCTACTTTGGGCTTCTGGAATTTTCTTGCACCTGGCAGAAGGCAGATTGGTGTGTGAGTGTGCAGGGCTGGACAGGCTCTCCAGGGCCTCTGGATGTGGCCTACCGGTTAAAAATCTCGTCTAAACGGCATCGTGATGAGTGAGAGGCCTCCTGGCCAGGGCTCCGAGCCGCCCGCCGGCCTGTCGTGTGGGGCTTGGGCCGCTGTGCAGTCTGTGGAACTGGGCAGGTATCTTTATTGGGTTTGGGGGCCTCCACCACCCAGTCTCCGGGAGGAGAGGAGCCTCCGGCTGCAAGCCACCCTCAAACATCAGGACACAGTGCCAGCCTCGGGGGCGGAGGCCAGCATGTCCGAGAATCGGAGTTTTGAACCTACCCTGTCTTTCAGGGTCTCTTGCTTGGTTTAGCTGCAGGGGATTTGGGGCGCTGGGTGGCAGCAGCCAAAGCTGAAAGGGGAGGCAGTTTCTTCTCCCTCTGCTGTTGGATATCCAGCTGGCCCTCTGACTCCTGAGAGTGTGTCTCTGATGTCTTCCAGGCGGTCACGGGGTGGACTCGAGACATGGGGGCTTTGCTGTAATCAGTCTGTGTGTGCATGGACACTCACCTGCATGCCCACGTGTGTACAAGCACACGTGCACACACGTGCACACCCGGGCAAGGTGCACACTTGAACCGTGCCTGCACAGAGCACACACAGGCAACACAGGTGCACATGTATGCATCCGTGTGCACACGTGTCCTCACACACACAGGTACATGCAGCCCATTTGCACACGCACTGGCGCACGTTTGCACAAGTCGCACAATGCAGTGCATATAAGTAACTCGGGCACACGCACACACACCCGTACACACACGTGCGTACATGCGTGGCGCTCTGTGCAAGACGTGACTGCATGAACCAGACTGCGGTTTCAGGCCTGGGCGGTTTAGGAGACTGAGGCCTCAGAGAGGAACACGTCTTTGGCGGGTGAAGAGGACCCTCGTTCAGGGGGCTGTCACCAGGTCTCCGTGGCCCCACGGGCCTGTAGACAGGGCAAGAAGAGACGGAAGCTGGGACAGTGAGTCCGAATGCCCCTCGTGGGCTCCCACAGGAGCGAGGGAGGGTCTTGGCATCTGCCTGGCCAGGAGACGGGCTTCCTCCTCCCTCCTGGGACCCTGGGGTGTCAGGGTCCCTTCCCTCTTGGGTGCGGCAGGCAGGGGCCTCCGAAGCTTGGCCTAGATGGGCTGGATCTGGTGTCATGCAGACCCAGGAGCAGGGCGCAGGGTCCCCTCTGGCCCTTTCAAAGGGACATTCGATCTGAACCCTGGGGCTCAGTAAGGAGACTCCTGCGAACCCCACGCTGATGGAGTCAAAGGCACTCAGCCGCTGGAGAGAGCACTTTGCAACGTCGGGCTCTGGCATGAGGCCCTTTGTGGGATTATCTGCCCCCCTGGGAGGCGTGGAACGCTGGGGGCGAGGGGCCACGGCAATATAGAGCTCACACAGGCCGTCGATAAAGCGGGCTGCTTTCTGTGGCCGTTCTGTCGCCGAAATTTGAGGTGCAGCCCCAGAGTGGAGGCCACTGGCTCAGGACATCTGAGCCAGGGAGGACCGTCCTCTCTGCCCTTGCCCTGGAGAATTTGAGCCCAGGCCGCATTTGCCGGCGTATACCCAGGGCTCCTGCCCGCTTCAAAAAACAGTGTGGGGAGACGGGCAGCACCTCACACCCCAGACTGGGCATTCTCAGCCTCCCCGGGGATCACAGTGTGGGGCCGGCGGGGCCGCAGCCATTGATGAGGGGACTGGCGGGAGGGGCCCCTCTGGGCTGGCAGCTCCCGGCGTCTGGTTGTGGGCTGCAGCTGGGAAGCCTGCGGCCCCGGGGCGGAGGCACCTGGCACACATCCTGCTGCAGGCGCTGGCTGGGCTTTGCGATGCTTGGGGTTTGTCTCCACCAAATGTCCAGCCCCTTTTTACTCCCTGTTTGTCCCCAAATCATTCCTGACTTTGTGGAAGAGGGCATGTCCAGCTGCTCCGGGTCTGGTGTCCAGGACCCACTCCTGACTCTAGAGTGTAGGTCCAGGTGGCCTCTGAGCACAAACCCACCCTCGGGCAGGCGGCATCGCAGCCTTGAGAACGCACGGGATGTCCTCCTGGCCAGACGCTGGGGGTGTTCTCAAGCCGCAGTGACGTGGGGTTTCTGCCTCACTGGGTGGCAATCAACCTGCAGCCCAAGGACGAACTTCGTCCTGCTACCGGGCGGGACTGGGAGGACCACAGATGTGTCAGCTTCAACGTGCCAAATGCGGCTGCAGTGCACCCTGGGATGGTGGATGGAGAGAGGAACTGACCAGGGTGGGAGCTGGCCGGCTCCCTCCAGACTCTCGATCCGGTGGAGCGATGGCACTGTTAGCGGGCGGGCAGCGTAGGCTGGGGGCTCACACAGACCCCTGTGGAATCCCGCACCCACCTCCCACAAGCGATGACCCTGGCTGCGAAGCGTCCCTGGGCCCAGCACTCCCATCTGCAGACAGGGGCTGCGTTACTTCTGGGGCTGTGGTTGAACCTAGAACCGGCTGGCCTGTCCCTCCTGGAAACTGGCATCCAGCTCCTGTGCGAACTCGCCTCCTGGAGCCCCAGCGGGGGCCCCGGCGGGGGTCATGGCGGGCCTTCTCTGGGCGCCTGTGGGGACCCCAGGTGGGCACAGGCCCTGAGGGCCGGTGCTCCCTACACGCGGGTGACCGACGGCCGGGCTGTGTGTCTCTGGAGTTCTGAGGCCTTCTGCACCTGACCACAGCCCCGCTGGTCTGGGCACGGAGCTAGTACCTCCCTTTAGACTGATTCAAGGGGGCCTTAGACGTGTCCACAGGCACCGCCGAAGGTTGTGGTGGCCTGGGGTGGCTGGGGAGCTGTCTGTCATTTGTCCCTCTGTCATTTGTGCTTGTCCTTCTCTTAGGGAGGAGGACAGACTGGGAAACTGAGGCGTGCTCAAGTAACCTCGTGCCCATGGGAGTCTTTATAAATTGTAAGGCGCTCACCCAGCGAGCTCCATGTGCAGGGTCTCCCCACCAGGGCGGCCAGCCTGGGCCCCGGGGTCACTGTGTCTGACCCCTAGGCTGGACTGAGGGCATCCATCACCTCCCGTCCAGGGCTGAAGGCGCTGGCACTCCCAGCGTGTCGGGGGTGGCTTCCCCTTGGCCGAGGCTGCCTCACGAGGAGCTGTCTCCCCCACCCCTGCCCCGCATACCCTCAGAGCAGAGATACTTCCCGCCCAGAATGTTGGCCGGCCTCCCAGCCCCCGGCCCGCTGCCTGACCTCCCGCCCTGGACTGCATTTTCATCTGGACACGCTGGTCCAGTTTAGAAGCAGGAGGGCCAAGAGAACCCGTGAGCTCTGGGCCCCAGAGCCTGGGCCGCACTGACCCCCCATCTGGGGCCGAACCCTGGGCCCAGCCTCGCCGTCCTTCCTGCGACCTTTGGGGTGGGGACGTTACGGCTTTGGGAGCTAATGGAGGATCCTTGGCGTCCTCTGGCAGTGCTTGCTGTATTTAGTCATTTACTTTTATGAAGTTTGCTGTGTAATTGGGCAAAAGAGCTGCAGAGAAGTGCTCGCGCCTGGAGGTTCCCGTGAAAAGCAAGAACCCTCCTGAAATTTCCAGTAGTGAAGCGGTTAAGTGATGGGACTCTGCAGTCTAAACGTGGTCTTGTTCACTGCCCACGGGAGTGGGGGCGGGGGGGTGGGGAGAAAAGGAAGAGATGGCAGAGTCCAGTGATGGTCACTCTCGGGCCAGCGCCACGTGTTTGCAGTTAGAACTGGACCCCGGCCCGTGGCGGTCCTGCCCCGGCCCACCCCCTCCTTGGAAGGGCCTGCTCCTTTGGACGTGAAGGGTAAGGTCAGGTTTGCTTCTTAAAGGAGCCACCCCGCGTTGGCCAACCCGTCTATGGGAGCTGGGGGCCAGAGGGCCCGTGTCTTCTTTCCCAGAAGACGGAGGGGAGGGGGCTTCCCACCCGCGCAGCCTGTCCGCAGCAGAAAGAGACCCACGGTGGGGCCAGAGAAGCCGGGGTGTGGGAGCGTCCCCGGGCTTCACGGTCTGGGTCAGGGTGCCACTCACCGGGCCTGGGGGCCCCAGCGAGGAACTGCCGTCCGCATCGGGGTCAGGTCAAGGGTCCTTCCTCGCGCTTGGCAGGCGACTCAACCCCGAATGAGGAAACTCTCATTTCTTGGGTTTGTGGGGGGGGGGGTGCTTAGATCACCGGAGGAGAATTAAACCAACTTCGATTTCACATTTCTTTGCAAACAAATTCGTAGCCAGGAACGCCCTGCGCCCCGTCCCCTCAGACGGCACAAGCCCGGCCTCTCCAGGCCGCCCGTGCAGAGGCAGTGGTCCTGCTGGAATCACTTTTCTCAAAAACCGTTTCTCGGTTGTGTGACGTTGCCCGTGGTTTTCAGCATTACTCTTTTTTTTTTTTTTTTTTATAACAACCTTGAGATGCCTTTGCACGAATCCCTGGTTGTTGACAAATCAATTTTCCGGGGAGGGAGGCGCGTCTCCGTCGGTGGCCCTGGGGGCCGGCCTCCTGCTTGTGGGTGAACGAAGACTGCACGGAGCTTCTCGGGAGCTGCTCCCTCGGCCCCTCCTCCAGGTGGCGGGGTCTTTGGCCTTCGCGCTTCCTTCTTTTTGCTCCCCTCGTTCCACTTTCTAATGTTGTTTCTCTCACCTTCTGAGGCCAGCCGGCCGCGCGGCGGGCTGCACGAGGCCTGCGCTTCTGACGGCGCCGGCTGTTTCACACGTTCCCTCGGCCGCCCCGGCCGTTCGACCCCGGCCGCTGCTCTTGGGGCAGCGCGAACACACGGGGATTCTGTCTGGCTGAGGAAACCCCTCGCGGAGGAGGCGGGAGGCCGGGCTCCTTCTGGAGTCTCTGCTGCATGAAATCAGGGAGCTGGGGGCCTGAGCCACTGAGGACCATCCAGAAACCAACACCACCCCCGCCCCAGACGCCCCCTCACGCTCCCCGCGCGCGCGCCCTCACGTCCCTGCCCCTCTTGGTGGGTGCCTCTTCCTCTGGTGAGACTGGATGTCGGGGTCTTTGCCTGGAGGCTGTGGTCAGTGGTGCCTGAATGCCGGCTTCCAAGCCCCAGGCAGGTGCCCCCCGGCCCCGGACGCCTCCTGCCTTTTCCCATTGGTGTGGGATCCTTTCCTAGAAGCCCAGTCCCGCTCCAGAAGGAGTAGGGACCCCTCTCCCCATATGTGCCTGGAAGACGCAGGTGTCTCGAGGGCTGCGTGGCACATGGCCACTCGTCACCTCACCTGTTCTCTCCCCCCCCCCATGGGGGTCTGTGGCCTGAGGGAGTTAGGCAGGCACGGCCTCGCTGTGGATGGATGGAGGTGGCACCCTGCCAGCACAGCTCCCGCCCAGGGAAGATGTGCGTGGACCCTGTAGCTCTCTGCACCCTCGCTGCCTGCACCGTGGTACCCAGCCACGAGCCCACCTGAGCATTGCCATCCGAAAGGTGTGGGCCCTGGGCCTCCCCCATCCAGAGCTGGGTCCCTGCGCATCAAAGCTGCCTCCCCTCGGGCCACGTTCTCCACGGAGCCAGCCGGAGAGGAGCCCGTCCACCCACTTGGAGCTGGAGAGGGTGTGCCGGCCTCGTGGATGGCGTGGGAGGCGATGGGAAGCCCTCTGAGCGCAGCGGCTGCCTGTGCTCCTGTTCGGGAGAAACAAGACGTCCCCAGGCCATCAAATGCATCCGGCTCCAGCAGCCTTTTTACAAGACGGAGTTTCCTCATCGGAGCAGAAGGGCCCGCCGGGCACAGGCCCAGGCGCGGGCGCAGGCCCAGACCCTGTGTGTTGGGGCAGCCACCGCTGCGGAGAAAATGCAAGGAAGCGTCGCATCCGGGACTTGCAAATTCCCCCTTCTGGGGCGCCTCCTCCAGGCCCAGCCAACCCAGGCATGTTCACCCCGAGGCCCTGGCCTGCTCCCAGTGGGTGCTTCTTTGGATTTCGTGCAGATAAGAACACGTGATTGTTGGCTTTGCCACACCAGCCCGTCACCTGGCCAGCTTCTCGGTGACTGGGACCCGGGCTCGCAGCCCCTCCACTTGTCCTCCCAGCCGTCATCATTTGTTCAGTGACAATGGAAGCCCCCTCTGCCGCTCCGGGTTCTAGGACGCTCTCCTGCCCTTGCATGTGCTTGTGGTCTAGGCGGGCAAGAGAGACAGAAGCGTCCCCCAGATCACAGCCGGGGGTCAGGGACGCACTGGCTGCCCCTGCACGCGGCAGACAGTCAGGGCCCAGGCCTGGACTGGCCGGCCTGGGCTCGAGTCCGGCTCCTCCACCTCTCAGTGACCCTCCAGGCGCGGCGTCCTCAGTCCTCCGGTGGGGGTGTTATGGGCCCCAGCCCTCCTGGTCCCGGAGGGGATTGGGGGGAGGCTGTGGATGAGCTCACTGGCATCCAGGAAGCAGCCCAGAGATGTCACTGTATGGAGGGGACATCAGGGCAGCCGGGCAGGCTAGGGTGACACCCGGGGTGGCAGCCACTGCATTCCCAGGAGCTGCCTGTCTGCTCAGGTTGGAGTCCAGCTGGGAGACACCACACGCACCGCCAGGCTTCCTGGAGCTCCTCTGAGCCTGTCCAGAGTCGCTGACCCTGTCCCAGAGGCGGGTGCCCGGCTGCCCGGGGCGGCCCACATAACAGTGGAGGCTCCTCGGGAGTCAGGGGGCCGTTTTGCTCAAGGAAGCTGGGCTGGGCGCTTGTCTCCCTGGAGGGCAGGCCAGGTGCGCACCCTGCGGGGGCTTCTTGTGGCCATGAAACACACCTTGGGCTGTGCCACAGGGCAGCCTCGGGCGACCCCCAGCTTGGGGGCACCCTGGCCATGGCTCGGCTGCTCCCCGGTCCCTCTGACACAAACTGCAGCCTCCCTTCAGAACCCCACCACCTCCCACCTTTGACCTCTGCTGAGGCACCTCAGTCTCAAGTCAAAACGTCTCCTGCTGCACCATCATCCCCCAGGAGCAAGCAGGGCATCTGACCCCGGTCTCCTGAAGCAGCAGTGACACTCCTCTGGATGCAGGGGACGGGAGGTGAGCGAGACCCCCGGGCTGAAGGCAGAGCCTTTGGGACCAACTCCCCAGACTCCCAGGGTTGGGGGCCCCTCCCTCTGCTCAGAGCCCTGTGTGGGGTCTGAGGGGAGCCTGACCCTGGACAAGGCAGCTTCCCAGGCTCCTCCGAGGCTCCCAGACGTGGGCCCTGGGGCAGACCCACGCCCTGCTGGCAGGCATGGCCTCCTCTTGTCCACAGACGCACCGCAGAGTGAGAGCGAGGCCTCCGCGTGACCGCATGACAAGACTTGCTCCCTGACCGACGTCTGCCCTGCAGGCAGGGCTCCGGTCAGGACCGGGGTCTTGGCTCTGAAGGCCCTGACCTGCGTGGTCACCTGATGGCTGAGCCATACAGGCCCCCGCCCCCTCGAGGGGTGGATGGAGACCGAGGCCCTGGGAGAGGACGTGGGAGGAGACTCACCTGTGGATGTGATAGCACAGGACTGCACATGGGAAATGGGACCACGATGCCAAGACGCCAGCTTCGTCCCCACCTTCCTGGTCTCCTCCAGGAGCCAGAGGAGTTGGACTTTCCAGAAATGCTCAGATCCTCATGGGAGTCAGTGAGAAAGGCTGGAGCTGGGAGTATGGCCCTACAGACTCCCGCTCGTCTGCCCGCCAGGCCCCGGGCCGAGTCTTCCTGTGAGAAAGCCGACCATCCCTGTGTGCAGGGGCCTGGCAAGGGGCTGAGGGGCACAGCGGCCCACAGGGAGGTGGCCCGAGGAGGACCCTGGGCTAGGACTGCAGCTGACCATGAGCAGGTACCCATCCTGGATTCCTTCTGGCTCCACCAGGACACCCCGTAGCCCCAGAAGGAGGGGCGACAGTGTCATCAGTATCATCCCTGCCGTAGACACATGGGCTGCGGCCCCTTCCGCAGACACACGAACTGTCGTCCCCGCCGTAGACACAGGGCAGGAGCTCAGGGCCCGGCCGCCTGCTTTCAGCGGTCACAGGCGTGTCGAGTGGCCACCACGTGCCACTGCTGTGTGAGCCTCCAAGTCACAGCTGAGAACAAGGCTGCAGAGTAAGAGCTGGTCCTCAGGGATGCACCTTCCAGGCGAGCCCCTGACAAGTTGTCGTGAGAGCCACCAAGAAGCTCACAGGGCGACGAGGAGGGGCCGGTTGGGGAGAGCTGCTTTCGACAGGTGGTCTGGGAGCCCTCCTGAGGAGGGGACGGAGGCCCCGACGAGAAGGACCAGATGGAACCAGCCCCAGACGAGCACCGACGCGCAGGTGCCCCCGGCCCCCACGGCAGAGCTGCGCGTGCGGGCATTCCCCCTGCAGACAAGGGCCCCAGGCCCAGGGGCCGCGCTGATGGTAGGTTCGACCCTCCATCCTGTGGCCCTGGAGCTGGGCCCAGGCCCTAAGGGGGACAGGGTGAGGTGGCCCAGCGGAGACAGTGGGTGTGGGGCCCCCGGAGTGAACCCCGAGGCAGGGGGCACTGTGTGCAGGCCCAGGAATGAACATGCCCACCTGTCCCACTGCACGGCTCCCTGACACGCATGCCACACCCTGCCGCCCCCAGCTGACCACCAGCACCACGGGGCGTGATGCGTCCAGGGAGGGGGGTTTGCGGGCCTGAACCAGGCGGTCTGGGGGCTTCGGTCGGAGCTCTTCCATTTCTGTGGTAAAATGTGCCGTTTAGCTTCAAAAAGCCCGAGGCTCACCACCTACGATCAGTGAGTGGGAACTAGAGATCTAGTAGGGACGGCTGGGCCTCCCGCTCGGGGCTTCTGTGGGTGGTTCTGGATGAGTCCAGAATTGGGTGCCACTGGGCGCAGGGCCCTCCTCCCTCGCCGGCCGGGCAGCCCCGCCTGGGCTCTGTGCCGCCAGGTGGGGGTGGATGCATTCCAGGGTCTCATGGCTGCTCCTGGGCTGGGAACGAGGCTGGGGGCGGCGGCGGGGGGGGGGGGGGGGCTCCTGTCCACTTATCTTGAGGGGGCCATGACGTCTCAAGGCAGAACCTTTAAAACCCAGGGAAGATGGAGAAGGTGGTAGCCGCCGGCGAGCTGAGTGACGCAGCAGGCGCAGCCAAGTGGGTCTTTTTGGACCCTTTGGAGGAATTTTCCCACCTCTGGAAATGACTGCCAGGCTCTGTGATGGCCCAGAACCCTCAGTGAGCCACGGCTGAGAGCCTCGTCGGTACCTCCCCTGGTGACTGCTCCTCCTGCCCCGGCTGGGGAAGGCGGGTGCTCGCCCACCCACAGTCCCCTGCAGGGGCCAGGCCAGGCGGCTGTCAGAGGCAGACAGCGTTGGGCAGGTGTCAGTTCCTGCCCGGACCATTCAGAGTAACGGCCAGTGTCGACGGCTCCAGAGCCCAGGGAAGGATGGGGGATGCTCGGGGCGGGGGATTGGGCTGGGGAGGCAGGTCTATGCACCCCCAACCTGCCTAAGCAGGTGGGTCAAGGAAGGAATTCTTGGTAAATTTCCCCGAGCGCCAAGAATTTTTAAAAGTCACCACAGAGTGTGGACTTCTGTGATTCTGTGGTCAGGCTGCTGTGTTCCAGGAAGTGCCGAACAGAAGTGGTGACTCTGGCCAGGGACCTTGGTCTGGGGAAAGGCAGTGGCCACAGCCAGTGTGGTCTGTGGCTGCTGGTGACCTAGAAACCAATGTCTGAGTGTGCTCAGTGCAGGAGGAGCTCCCTGCGCCAGGACCAGGAGCCTTGGGTGGGGCAGTGGGACACTGAGCGGGGGCCTCGAATGGGGGGGTGCAGAGCCGTGCACGCGTGAGGTTCTCTGCCTGCCTTTCCGCCTCCCCTTGGCTTCTAAGCATCTCTAGGATGGCTGTGGAATTTTCAGAATGGACTGACTTAAACACAAATCCACGTGAAGTAAATGGGGGATTCTCCACCCCCACCCCGTCTCAGAGTCCGTCGGTCAGAGGGCAGCACCAGCCCGGAAGACAGCATGGCTCAGCCCCTCGCAGGCTCGGCACCAGGGCCCGGACCCTGCAGACAGTGGCTGTCACCTCCACAGGGCCTGGCCAGCCGTGAAGGGGAGGTGACTCCCCTGCTGGAGCAGTTCACTTATGGGAGTGAACAGACTGGTTCAGTGGGAAACGCTGGCACCCCTGCAGTCGGTGGATGGAGGAATGGCACACCTCCCAGACACGCTGGGGCCCTCCTGCCCATCCCTCCAAAGCCGACAGGGACCCTGGAGGACGTTTCCGTGCGGGCACCGTCACTGTGGGGACTCCAGGCCACGTGCCTGCCCACCCCCAGGAGAACCCCATGGGCCAGGAAGGGAGCAGGGGCCGCGTGGGCCAGGCCAGGGCCTCCCTCCTGCTCTCCCCTTGGGAGGGCGGCGTTACCGGGGAACAGAACTCCTGGTGCCCCAGAGAAGCATGGCGACTGAATGGGGAATTTCCTGTGTTGGGTGAGACAAAGCCAGGTGGGAGGAAGGCTGGGGGCTGGGGTCTCTGGGACCCCTCAGCCTCTCCAGGCCCCTCCCTCATCCCCACCAGGCACAAATGGCTGGTCCCCTCTCCAGCCCGGGGAAGTGAGGACCCCAGAGGTCCTCAGAGGTCATTCTTACTGGGCACTGGCCGGGGTGCTAGGAGCAGTGCTGGCGGGCAGTCAGGGGTCTCCCACTGCCCTGTCTGCCCGCTTGTGGTTAGAAGGTCCAGCTGCCCTGCAGGGGAGTCAGTGTGGCCTGAACACCCGAGGGCTGACCACTCAGGAAAACCTGGGCTCACCCTCTGAGGTTTGCAGGGAAGGCAGGTAAATACATCTAGAATTAGGTGTGTTTTCCATAGTTTGGGGTGCGGCTTTAGCCGGCCTGGGCTCACAGGGCTGCAGGGCGCCAGCCTTCCTCAGCTACAGTGTCCCCCGCAGAGCAGAGCACGTGCCCCTGAGATCCGTCCACTGCCCCTGGGGAGGTGGGACGCAGAGGGGACTCCGGAGTCCAGGGAATAAAGCCGGAAAATGAAGAGAGGCCACGAGGCCGGGCAGTGAGGGGTGGGCAGGGAGGCCGGGGCTCCTGTCCCACCTGGGGCCTCCACAGACACAGCATCTCATGAGTGAGAGGACAGGGTTGGCTCGGATGGCCGCTGCGGCTGCGTCTGCTGCCAACGGGCCAGGTTCCAGGTCAGCAGGTGCATTTTGGAGAAAGCCTGGCCTCAGCCTCCTCGTCCAGGCAGCTCTGGGGGCCCCTGTGCCCCCTGGAGACGGGGCTGCCCTGGAGGTCCTGTGGGCAGCCTGGGCAGGGGCGGGAAAGCAGGGCTGCAGTGGGTGGAGGAGCCTTGAAGGGGTGGATTCGCCACTTGGGGTGTCCCAGGGCCAGGGGTCCTGGGGTGCCTGGCTGGGGGCTGCCTCACACTGCTCCCCGCTCCATGGCCATTCATGGTTTAGGATGGAAGGGCCCTTCACCCTGGCAGGGAGAACGTGACGACAAGCGTGATGTGTCAGGATGGAACGCAGGTCAGGGGGCAGCCACCGTCCCTCCCCTATTTTGCCTTTCAAACGCTCAGCAACGTCTGTGCCCGGGTGGGCCCACCTCCGTGTGAAGCCCCAGGAACCTGCCCTCCCTCCCGGCCCGGACTGGGGTGGCCTGCTCTGCTCTGGAACCTGTCCATTTTGGGTGTGCGGTGGGCCGGCCTCACAGCACCCCGGGCCAGGCGCCCCGAGTCCCCCCCCGGAGGGAAAGGGCCCTCCCTGCTCCTCCATCCTTCACCAGCCCGGCCCTCCCGCTCTGCGTGGGGTCCCTTGCGGGTCCTCCTCTCCCGCTGCTCCAGCCTCAGGCCCCTTCTAGCGTCTCCTGCCCAGGTTGCTGCTCTGAGCCCCCGTCTGCTGTCCCTGGTCAGGTCTGACCATCAGTTGGGAAGGAATGAGGTCACTGGAGAAGGGGGAGCTGGGGACATGTGCTTAGAAAGGAGAGGGTCTGTTTTTAGAACCCACACCTCGCGGCAGAGGCGAGAGCCGCTCACCACGCCTGCGCGTCCCCGCTGGGCCGGCCTCTTCCTCTTTCGCCCGCCCGGGCATCTTCCCGGCCGCCCAGGCCTCCTCAGTCCCGTCTTCACACTGACAGCGTCGTGGGGCCTGGACGGCAGGGCCACTCTCCTGCTCCTGGACAAGGAAGGAGGTCCGGGCTCGGGGTCGGCGAGCCTCGGAAGCTTCCGGAGCAGGCTGCTTGGCGTCCGAGCGGGGGAGGACGGTGAGTAGGCGGAGAGGTGGGTGTGTGGCAGGGCGCTGGCCTTCCTCAGTCTCCCCAGGGCGCCTGCCTGTCACCCGGGGGGTGGCCACTGTCATCTCCAGGATCGGTGGGTCATTTGCTACTTGTTTAGGACCACATGTTAAAAGGGTGCCTGGCCATTCTCCCCTTTTGCGCTCCTCCCGCCGGTCGCACCTTCGTGGCATCCTTCAGACTGTCCCCAGGAGAGAGGCCCTCCCACCGGTACCTTCCAAAGGCCCGTGTGCTGTGTGCCCGCCTGCGGGGGCCTGGAGTGCGTGTCCTCGGGGACCATGAGGCCAGGGCTGGGGCCAGTGGCGCTGCTGCCTGCTTCCCGGGTGAGGACGGAGCAGCTCAGAGAAGCCGCCAGCATAGCCGATGTCGGGAGAGAGGTCAAGGGCAGGGTGTCGGAGCCTCTGGTTGGGCTGAAGGAGAGGGCTTGGCTTGGCTGGAAGAGCTCTGGGTTCTGATGCATCCGCCATGGGCTGTGTGATCTTGAGCGAATTTCCTGACCTCTCAGGTCTACTTCCGTGTCTATAGGGTGGGTGTGAGGATGCTCGCTGGGCAGGGTGGCTGAGAGCAGCCAGGCTCCACCAGGCCCTGGAGCGCCGTCCTCCAGCCTCGTGATAATAATAAAGTCGCGGCGAGCAGGATACAGCTCGTGGCGGAGTGCATGCGCAAGGTCCTGGGTTCAATCCCCAGTACCTCCTCTTCAATAAGTAAGAAGTAAGTAAGTAATTAAGTAAGTAAACCTCGTCACCGCCCCTCTGCCCGTGCCAGAAAGTCACGACAAGGCTGCATCTCTGCATCCCAGTCTCCCCCGGGGTTAACGAAGCAGTCAGGCCTGGCCAGGGTCCACTCCCCTTGCAGAAGCACTGATGCCTGAACCACAGTTGAAATGACCTTGAAAACCCATCACCCTCCCCACTCACCCCCCAAAACGCCCACCTCCCAGCCGGCTTCCCTCCTTGTGCTGCTCCCCCGTCTGCCTGGAAAGGGGTTTCTGGGGGTCTGGCCCCTGAACCCTGCTGGGGGCCTGAGGAGGTGGCTGGTGGCGGGGAGGGTGTGGTGCTGGCAGCATGTGGCCGGCCCCTTGCAGAGTTTCTCAAGGTGGTCCAGGCACGTCGCTCCAGTGCTGGAGGCAGGTGAGGAACCTGAGGATGCACGGACAGAAGCCCCCTCTGGGTCTGCAGCCGCCATGGCCGCCAGGGCTGCGGGAAGACTGGGTCAGGGGCTTCTCCAGGACCCGCCCCAGGTCCCCTCTTCTCCGTGTCCATAACTGTGATGCAGGCAGGGCCCGCCCCGCAGCGGAGTTCAGCCCTCTCTGTCCACCAGGACCCGGGCTCCCTGGGGAGGGGGTCAGACCTGGTCCTCCCACGGCCAGTTCTCCGTAATGGCCTGCCCCGCCCTCCCCAACCCTGGCCCCGAAGGTACAGAAGTTGCCCGGCGCCTTCTCCACCGACTGCGCTCCCTTGCGGGCGGGGCTTCTGTGAAGCCAAGGGTCCTTCCCAGCTTGGAAGGGGGCACTCCCAGGCTGCCATGTGGTTGCTCTTGGGGATGGTTCTGCCCTGCACCACACTGATGTCCCCTGACCCCTGGCCCTGGCTGAGGGCCCTGCCCACTGGCTCCAGTGTGTCTGGCCCCCCAGAGGGGATGGGACGGATGGCCCGAGGTGGTAGGGTTCTCTCCCCAGGCTCCCCTTCCCTCAGCCCAGTGGGTTCTTTTGGGCTGGTGTGGCCACCAGCTGGGGCAGGATGGAGTGAGGCTTCCTGGCCGCCAGCTCCAGGCCTTCCCCCTCAGACCCTCCTGGGGTGGGGACCCCCAGGCTGGGCGGGAGGGGCTTACTGCTGGCCACCTCCCCAGAATACCTGCTGTGCTTGGGCGGGGGCCACTGTGTCTCTGTGACCACTCTGCCTGGGAGACCTCCCACCAAACGCCCTTTTGGCCTGGCAGTGAGGGATTTGCAGAACAGCAGAGGAGCTGGGTCCTGGGGAGCAGAGAGCACCCCCATGGGCCCAAATCACTCACAAGGCTCTCAGAGTCATGACTTCCTTTGGGTGGCAGGGTCTTCCCCCGGAAGCCTCTTCCTGCCCCAGTCCTGGCAGAGCCAGCGGCTTCCTCGTGCTCCCGGGTGGCAGGGGCATCCATTTCTGCCTCTCGTGGCTTTTGGGGGTGTGATCCTTGCCTCCCAAAGCAGGGAGGAGGGGCCGGGAGCAGGGGCCAGGTCAGGCGGGGGCAGCTCTGCAGGTGTGGCTGGCCTCTGGGGGCTGGGGGGTGCTGAGCCTGGGGAATGGCCAAGCTCATTCCGTCTGCCGGACGCTTCATCTGGATGAACTAAAGTCAGCCACGTGGCCGGCATCTGTGGGCGCTTGCCGTGTGCGGGACACAAGTCAGGGTGTCCCCGGCCTCAGGAGTGACCAGCCTGGTGGGAGAGACCGATCAGGTCCAGCCGGCCCACGATAAGGGGGAATTGGGCTGGGGGCCCTCGAACGCCGGCTTGGAGGGACAGCAGGATTTCGGGAGAACGAGGCTAAGACAGTCCTGCAGGTGGCAGGCCTGGAGTCTGACACCCACCACGGTCACCCTGAACGCTGCCCTCCTCTCCGCGACAAAACCGCTTTTTAGTCAAAACCCGGTCGTGACCGGTCACGGTTGTCGTCTCCTGGATGGATTTGTTTAGCTTTAAAAGAACTGACCCTCGGAAGAGACTCTCACCTTGTAACATTCACGCTCAAACTGACCAGCCTCTGCCGCTGGCGGTTTCACCCTTTCTGGTTCTTGGCCCAGTGGGGACCTCCAGGCGGTCAGGTGGACGCAGTGGGGGGCTCGTGTGGCTCCGCCTGCTTCACAGGTCCGGCCAGCGCTGCCTCCAGGCTCGGTGCAGGCGCCGGGACACGTGGCCCAACAGGGCCGGCGACAGCCAGTGCCCCGGTCCCCTCAGGAGGGGCGTGTGGGCAGGGGATCCCTCCACGCAGAGCACGGGGCGGCCAGGAGGAGGGCACTTGCTGGGTGGAAGTTTCCGGGTGTGTCAGCCTAACTCTGCGTCTGTGTGGATGCCACAGACCAACAGTCCACGGGGAGGGGACACGGAACCCTGACCCCGTTTGGGGTGGCCCCCTGTGGTGATAAAACATAGATGGCGATTAGCTTCCTCTGCTACTATGTTAAATTCTCTGCCCGGTGCCGTCTCTTATGGGGCCGCAGGCTGGGCCACCCCCCACCCCCCGGGCCGGGGTGGAGGTTCGCGTGTCCGGGAGGTGGGCTGTTGGACCACTGGGGCACCGCATGTATGTTGAGTGAACTGAGGTCAGAAGTGGTGGCTGGGGCTTGTGACCTTGAGCCACAGTGCGGGGTGGGGGGCGTCTCTGCAGAGCCGGACTCCCTGGGAGATGACAGGTCTGGGTGGACAAGACCCCCCGGGAGGGGTCGTGGGAGAAGAAAGGGGATGGGGGAAGGGAGAAGATCCCGGTGAGGGGGGCCCTATGGAGCCCGATTCTGAAAGACCCCAGGGCTTGGTCCTGTGGGCTGGGCTGGCTCCCGGGGGACCCTGTACCCAGTGGCTGAGTGGCGGTGGGGACAGGGGTCAGGTGATGGGTGTGGGAGACCTGGGCCCTGGTGCATCGTGGGCAGGTGAGGAACGAGAGACAGAAGGAGGGGAAGCACCCCTGCAGCACCACCCTCACACCCCAGCTCCACTCTGGGCGTGGTGGTCGTGAAGGGAGGTGACAGGCGTCTTGCACTCTCACTGCGGGGCCGTGGGTGCCCCACAGACATCCAGCCCTCCACAGGTGCCTCCTGGGTGGCGTCCTGCAGGCCTGGGGAGCAAACGGGACCAGCTTTTCTGTGGCGGGTGCTCTGAGCCCCCCACTCCCCTCGTAGCTCAGGGCGCACCCTTGTAACGTCCCATGAAGGAGGAGAGATACACCTGCCCAGGTCAGAGGGAGGGAGCAGGGGGGCGCCTGGCTGATTCTAGGTGTGCGGGCCCGCCTGGGCTTGGGCTCGTGGGGGCGGAAGATGACGGGTGAACATGGTCCCTCCCCTCCAAGGGGCACAGGGAAGGGGGGATGCGACAGGTGTCCTGGTGGTTGGGCTGGAGACCCTCCAAGAGGAAAAGAAGGAGGCTGGGCCGTCGGAAGGGGAAGAGCTCGCTCCAAGGTGACTTCTGTCGCTTTGTCATGTGCTAACATTCTGGCCTGGAGCTTTCAGGAGGAGGAAGGGGGGAGACACTGGCCACAAGGCTCCTAAAAAGGGCCAGGACCTGGGCAGGTGTCCAGCTGGGGAGAGGGCATCCTGAGTCGGACGGGCTGCCCCATCCATGGGGGATGTGACTGCACAGTGGAGCCTGCTTCCTGCTCAGGTGTATGCCTACCTGGGCCCACCTGGCCTGCTGGGCACCTGGGACGGTGCCAAGGGCAGCTCTAACTGGGAACAGAGATCGGCCCAGATGAGCGCCGCCTTCTCCCCTCCTCCCCGCTGGCCTGGACGGAGGCTCAGACACGCTTCCCGAGAGATAGTGGCTTCTGTGCAGCGCGCCTCGGCTAATCACCAGCGTCGCGGGGAAAGCCCGTGTCGAGGGCCGGGAGGCCGCGCATTGTCTGGGGGAGATTAGAGCCCCAGCGCTGCATTGTCTGGGCAGGGGATAAATCTTCGTGCTGTCACTCAGACGCCGAATTAAATCCCCCCTCGTTTCTAAAGGGGCTTATCTGTGCTGAACTGCGGCCACACCGCTGCGTGAGTGGACGTGTGTGGGAGCGGCCGTCCGGGCACCTTCGAGCAGGAGCCATCAGGGAGGGGACTTGGGGGAGGCAGCGCCTTCCTGCAGGGAGGGTGGGCGCCGTCCAGGGTCCCCTTTGCGCCGTGGGACTCGCAGCTCACCTGCCAGGGAGAGGAGGGCTGGGACCTGTGGGGCCCCTGGCAGACCCGTCCAGGGGTGTGAGCTCGGCCAGGTCAGAAGGCGGGCCAGAGGCTGGAGAGGAGGAGCAGCAGGGGGCACTGACCTGAGCCATCTGGAACTTTCTAGACAAGCTGCCCCATCCCTGCCCCTTCCAGGCCCTCACAGCCTGGATGGACCCAGCGGTGGAACTGGGGGCATCCTCAAAACACAGCTGGCCCTGGCGGCCCCATCTGCCTCCTTCACCCGGGGCAGAAGAGCAGGCTCCTTTGTAACCTGAACCTCCTGGGGGCCCTAATTTACAAAACAGGCATTTGGAGGAGGAGTGCAGCCCCTCCCCGGGATCCCAGGGGTCCCCTGGGCCACACTGACACCCTGCTCAGTGCCATCAGGGAATCCCCAGGTGATGCCATTTTACTGATGGAGAACCATCCCGAGACAGAGTGCCTGGGCCACCCAGGCAGCCAGTGCTGGTGCAAGGCGCCCACGCCTGTCTTCCTGCAGGTCCCCACTCCCTGGCTGTCCCTCGCTGTGGTCTCCGGGACAGCTGCACATGGAGCAGTTGCCCAAGATGTAGTCCGGAGGGAGCCAGTGCGGGGCCAGGCTGTCACTGGGGGACGCCTGGGCGCGGGGGTTGCAGTGCGTGGGGGTCTCGATTGAGGGTGTCTGCCGTCAGCCCTCAAGGCCGGGTCCCCGGCTCTGACCAGCTACTCGGGGCGCCACCGGCGCCTCTCCTGGAAGGCGCTGTTGGATTCAGAATGTCCCACGCCTTGGTCTCCAGGTGTTGGGGAAGTGTTAGCCAGGGTTTTCTGTGCTGGGCGTGAAGCTTCCCAGGTTCACAGGCCTGATGCTCCGCCACGCGAGCCCCTGGCTGGGCACACCTCCCGCCCGCATCCCTCCCCGGACGAGGGGCCCCCGCCGCCCTAGCTGCCGAGCTGAGAGCACTGTAGCACCCTGTGCAGCAGGCCAAGGACTGTTCTGGAACTTCCAGCTTCCCACCCCTCCTCCCCTTCTCCTTACTGTAGAGGCGATCATGCCCCACTGGCCAATAACACAATTTTGGATGTCAGTGATGGCCCGTACTTCTGAACATCACCGTCGAATAAGAGAGCTCGTGTGTGCACTAAATACATGCCTTCCTTCAGACCAGAAGCCCCAGGCGTGTCTGCGCGGTGGTGACATCCCCTCGGGCGCATCCCAGCCTGGGCCCGGATGCCTTCAACACCTCCTCCCTAGCCCAACCCTCTCGGGCTGCAGAGGGCAACGCAGGACGGGCGGGGCGGCTCCGGCCACTCCTTGAGCCTGTGCTGGACCCCTGGGCGGCCGCCACAGAGCTCCACACACAGGGTGGCTTAACCCGCAGATGGTTGTTCTCCCCCAGCCAGGAGGCTGGGCTCTGAGCTCCAGGTGTGGGCGTGGCTGGCTCCTCCTCTCTCCTTGGTGAGTAGCCGGCCATCCTCCCTGGGTGTCCTCACCTGCTCGTCCTCCTGTGCTTGTCTGTGTCCTGATGTCCTCTTCCTACAAGGACACCAGTCACGTGGGGTGAGGGCCCACCCCACGACCTCATTTTACCTTAACTACCCCCAGAAAGGCCTTATCTCCAGATACGGTCACATTCTGATGTCCTGGGGTCAGGACTCCAACATACAAACTTGAGGGTCACAATTCAACCCAAAACAACGCCTTTCCCCGAGACGCACGTTGACCTGAGGCTGCGCCCTGGAGCCTCTCAGAGCGCCATTGTTTGTGATCCTATTCCACGCACCCCTGGAAGCCAGGCTGTGGCTGGGCAGCCAGGATGGCACAGGCCCTCGAGGGGTGAGGCGGGAGCCCCTCACGAGGGGTGTCCTGAACGCAGAGCCTGTGGGCGGCCACCCCGGGGGAGCTGCCCTGTGAGCAGATGCTCTGGGCGGGGAGGGAAGCCTGCAATCAGCCCACGTGCTCCTCTCTGAAAGGGCAAAGAGCCTGCAGGAGAGGCTCGAACCTGAGAAACAGCCGTGGAAACCAGGGCTGGACTGGAGAGCACAATTTTTCTCATTTTTGTGAGGTTGAGGCTTTTCAATAGGATTTCAAGAGAATGAAACCAACAGGCCCCAGGAAATTTGCATACGACTACTTACCATCAATTCTGTATTTTTTTTTCTTTAAAGAAATAAACACATCTTGAAGCCTCCCCATCCGCAGGGCGGGGCTGCCCTGGGAGGTGACGGTTCAAACCTTTGCAATTTTTTAAAACCCAGCAGTTTTCCATAACAAAAGGCAAAATTCACAAACAAATTGCCTTCCTCCTCCCAAGGCTGCTCCTTGGCCGGGTGAAGGCGTGTTGACAACACACCGCTCCTTGGGTCACCGCTGAATGGGGATCCCACGGAGACAGGGTCCCCCGAGGTCTGCTGAGAACAGCGCGGCTCGGGGGCCGAGTGCATGCTCTCCCTCTCGGCTTTTCAGAAGACCAGCTAACAAACAGCATTGTGGGGACCCGGGAGGCGGCCTGCAGAAGGCAGCCGGGGGACAGCTGTCCTGGCAGGAAGGCACCAGAGGGCAGGGGCCTCTGTGCGCTGGGGCTGCCCTGCTGGAAGCACGTGTTTCCCACCAGTGAGTGGAGCTCGTGCCAGGATGGGGTAGGGGGGCCTGATGGACATCTCTGGCGGGGGGGGCCGGGACAGTGTGCGCACCTCCAGCAGGTGGGAGCCCGCAAGCCGGGGCTTGAGACGCACCCCCGAGGACAGCCTGGGGAGAACTGCCTCTCCCCGCGGCCAGCCCACCCACCCGGGGCTTTGTGCACCTCTCAGGGGTCTGGGAGGTGGGGGGGTACCCACGCCAACCCCTCAGCCCCGTGGGGGACAGGGACGCAGGACAAGGAAGCGGCTGCTAGGGGGCTGAGAAGTGCCCAGTGTGGCCCTGCCGACCCCTCCGCACATTCGGGGCACGAGCTCACTGCCACTCCCAGACCCCCTTCCTCACCCCCGCTCCTCTGACGTGACCTGTCCTCTGCGTGCTGACCCCACTCGTGAAGCCTCCCCCCGGGGCCCACGCTCCCCTCCCCACGTGTCACCAGACCCTCACGGTACGTGTCTAGGTTGCCCCCTCTCCCCCGCCCCCCACGCAGAAGCTGGTTCTCCTGCTCGTCCTGGCTCCTAGCAGCTTCTGGTATCCAGTAGGCACTCAGTAAATGCTCTGGGCAGGCACGGGTGAGAGATGGAGGCCGATCTCAGGGTGAGTCTCTCGGAAGGGAAGGCACTGGCGGTGCAGGGCTGGGGGCGGGACGGGACAGACTGTTCTGGACCAGCTGGTACCAGAGGCGATGGCTCAGGAGTGCCGGGGGTGGGAGGACAGGCCGGCTCGCCTCCCCAGACAGCCAGGCCTCCCCGGCGCCGCGTGGCAGGAGGCCAGCATGGGGACCACCGGTCTCCACCCAGGAGTGAGGGCCAGAGTCCTGGAGGCCACACGCTGGGCCCCACGGGCTCTGCCCTGGAGAAGGCCACTTTCTCCTGCCCGCTGGCCTCCCCCGCCCGGACTTCCGGGCCTGCGCTGCCCCGGGGGGCAGGGGGGTAAACCCACACTTGCAGGTTTCTGTGTATCAAGGGCCCCGTGTCCATTTTGTCCTGTCCCCCTGTCTGGGCCATTGTGGCTGTCCTGTCTCCTCCATGGCCTGGCCCAGAGCAGGGCCTGGCTGCTCACCTCCATCCTAAATGCTCCTTACTCCCGCTGTCCATTCAAAGACAGATAGGTGCTCTGGTGGACAACACGTCCTAGAATGTTCTGGGTGCCGTCCCGGCCAGTGGCCGGTCTGTGGACTCTTCTGGAAGCTCAGCGTGGGCAGTGAGCTTGGGCCTGACTTGAGAAGGGGGGCCCTCCCACGGCCACTGGTCTGGACCCCAAAGGGTTAAGGCGGGAGTGCGGGGCTTTGTTCCGTGTGTCATCAGTGTAACCCGCAGCCTGTCCCCAATCCCTTCCTCATGACCGTGATTAGGCCGCGCCCGGATGAATAGGCCTGCGATCCCTATGGTAACCTTCAAAATGCATTCCTGGGCAGGCCCGGCCTCCTCGTAATGGCATTCCTAGCTGGCCCACAAACAGCATGTTAATCAGCCCCTCCGAGGGGCTGCACGTCCCTCCTGGAGAAAGGGGCGAGCAGCCACGTCCGTGTCCAGCCCCGACCCCTCCTTGTCCTCAGCAGGGACGGGAGTGGGTGAGGTGTTCAAGGCGGCCAGGCCAAGATGGCCACCGAAGGCCCAGGAGGGGAGGCAGGGCAGGAAGGGCCCCCCAGCCCCGCAAGCCTCTCCATCTCCCCTGCCTGGGCCGTCGTCCTTACATCCCTGGGGGCTCCACCTCTGTCCCCACTGGGGGGCTGCCTCCCAGATTGGCCCAGTCCCCACCCTGACCCCTGGAAGTTTCTGTCCCCAGTTTTCCCACTGTCGGGGGCTGAGGCAGGGCCCATCCCCACCCTAGAGGAAGGCCCAGCCAGCTCCTGGTGTGGCCCCCTTGGACGGAGCTCTCCAGGCAGGAAGCCAGTACATCAGGGCTCAGGGAGCCTGTCCTGTCCTCAGAGAGCGCCCCTGGCGAGCGGGTGGGGGGCCAGGCTGCAAATGTGATGGCCAGGCCTGTGGGTGAAGGCAGGTGGTTCCCCGTGGAGCCTGGAGGAGAGACATAGGCCGCGAGAGGGAGGAAGCTGCCCCCCAGGGGCGCGGGGACGCCTGGCCTGGGCTGTGGAGGGCTTGGGGCACTGGAGACGCGGGGTGCGGACATGAGGCTGCGGGGTGGGCTGGGGGCCGAGGGCCGCTAGGAGGGCGGGTAGGATGGGATGCCACCAAAGGGCTTCCGGCCGGGGGGCAGTCTGAGCCTGGTCCTACTTGTCAAATCACCCCGGTTCCAGAGCAGAGTGGACTGGTGAAGTGCCTGGGGGGTGCAGGTGAGGGGCCCCCGGGGATCGGGGGAGGGGTGAAGGCGGGGCCAGGTGAGGGGCTGTCGGGGTGCCGGGAGGTGGAGCTGCAGGAAATGCTGAGGGGCTGCTCGTGGGCTGTGGGCAGGGAGGACACCCCCAGGTTTCTCTTGACCCTCCTGGCCCACGGGGCCCGCACAGAGAGGGTCAGGCCCGGTCAGGCCCTTCAGGTCCGCACTCAACCGTGGGCAGCACAGAGCTGGGTCTGCAAGTCTGGCGTGGCCTGCTGGGCACGCGTGGCCCCCGACAGCTTGTTCCTGGGGCTGCCAGCACAGCCCTGCCTGCCTGGCCGGAGGGAGCAGGGCGGGCGTGGGTTCCTGTCCCAGTCCTGGCTGGAGGGGCAGGATGGCCGGATGGGCAGAGGCGGGCAGCCCCTGGGGCAGGTGGCCTGGGGTGGGCAGCTCAGGCCTCGGCAGGGCGGAGACCGGAGAAGCCATATGAGTGTAGATGGACGCCGCTGCTCTGGCCTGGGGGGCGGGGGCCTGGGAAGCAGCACCCGTTTCTCGGGGCTGTTGGGGAGGTTAGCCAGGTGCTCAACAGCAAAGCCTCTCTGTGTCGAGGGGAGTCCCCATGAAGGGCTCCACAAACCCGCCGCAGCGAGGGTCCCGGCTCTGCCGGCCGTGGGGGCCAGTCTGGTTCACTGTGGACGGGTCTCACCCCAAGCCTGTCCGTGACTCTGTGCCCAGGTGGGTTAGGCCGGGAGGCTTACGGGGGGGTTACCGGCCTCGGGGTTTGGAAGCCAGCAGTTCCTTGGTGTCAGTCTGCTGGACTAACTCTAATGTAAGTAGAGCAATCCTTTAAGTGTGTATCACTTAACGCTGGACGGGGAGCCTGCAGGTCCCCTTGACCCGGCAGGCTCAAAATACCTGCCGGCTTAACTTCTCTGGCCTCAGCCCGCTTCCCCCACGGGTGTGCCTGCGGTCGACCCCGGGAGGGTATCGCGGTAATTACGGGAAGCGAAGCGGCCCGGGCGGATTCCGTCCCCCGTTGCCCTCCTCTCTGGACTAACTCCTCGGAGCCACCTTCGCTTGTTAGAGATACACGATCCTGGGGAGCCGGGCTGGCCCAACACCTCGCACACCCCCGGCACGGCCCCCAGGTGGCTCTGCTCACCCTCCAGCCCCGGCCACGCCCGCCCTGCGGCCAGCCCGGGGCTGGACTCTCCCGTGAGGTCCTGAGCAGCGTGTGGCTCCTGCACTGGGGGTCGGAGTCCGGGTCGGGGGGTGGGGGTGGTCCGGGAGGAGCCACAGAGGCACAGGCACCAGCGGGGCTGCCTGTGTGAGGAGTCTCACCCTGCCAAGCTCTCTCCGCACCCAGGACACACGCCCACAGCACGCGGGGGGCGAAATCTTACTCGGCTGGATAAAGGGAGGGAGGTGTGGAGCCCAGAGGGGTCAGTCTCCTCTCGTGTCTCAGTTAACAAACCCTTCCCTCTCCACAGGTCAGAGTCCCCCCACGTCCCTCTTGGAGTTCTGATGGTTCAGTTCCGTATTTCAGTCCCTCAGTCCCGACAGGGTGGGCTGTGAGTACGGAGTGAGGCTGGGGTCAGACTTTATTTTATGCTCCGCGTGGGTAGGCACTCACTGAGCCTGGGTTGTGCAGCGGCAGAGTTAGTCTCTGCAGTCTGAGATGCCACTGGGTAACCTGCAGGGTCGCCCCTGGGACAGGACAAAGTTCTGTACCTGGGAGGGCCTGTTTCTGGATCTCCTGTCCCTTCCTGATGGTCAGCGGGCCCACACGTGGGCTGATGCTCAGTGCCTGGTGGAACTGCCACAGTAACCACTGTAAACTCGGAACAGGCACGTGGATGGCAGCGTACACAGTGCCAGGCACGGAGACCCGCTCTCGGAGGCAGAGAGGGGACAGCGAGGCCCAGAGAGGCTGTGAGGCCCAGAGTGGTGTGCACAGCCTCACTCTACACTCACAGGGGCCTCCAGGGCAGCTGCTCCAGGCTGGACTGCGCTGCCATGAGGCTGGAGGCCGGGCCCAAGAAGCCACTTCTCTGCTTGAACCCAAGGAGGGGGACAGCTTGAACAGGAAAGTCAGAGATGGCAGCCCCCTGTCCCTCCAGGAAAAGGAAGTCCCAGATGCTGAAGACGCAGGTGTGTGCTGTGTGCTGCCCTAGAAGGGCAGGGGCTGCTGTCCTCTCTCCGAGGGTCACAGGTCTTCCTCGACGTGGGGCTGCGGGTACTTCCCATAATCACAGTGATGGGGGGGGGGGGCTGCCGGCTTCTTAGGTGGGGCTGAACGCGGCGGACACTGACTTGTGTGTGCTGTTTTGTTGTTGTCGTTGTTTTACTGTAGTCAAGGGGTGGCACCACTGGGGAGCGGGAGCAGCCAAGGAGCCCCTGGGCCGCAGGGCGTGACTTCCCGCCTCCTGGGTGCCAGTGCTCAGCGTGGCCGTCTAACCCGGTGCTGAGATGAGGCTGCTCCTCGGAGCTCCCGGAAGTCAACTCTCTTTTAATAACTCTCTGCTACTTAACGCTCCCGGGGCCTAGACACGCATCGCCAGCCATTAGCCTGGAGCCTCGGCCAGGGAGTAACTGAGCAGCGATTAGGGAACGGCTTCACATCGGGCCAGGAGACTGTGGTCATCAGTGGACAGCGGGAATTCACCCCAGGGGAGCGGGTCGGGAGGATTTCCTCCCCGGTCTGTGTGTTTGAGCAAAGGAGGCCCTGAAGTCAGGATCTCAAAAGCTGAATGCCCCAGACTCTATCAGAGTGGCGCACAGGAGTCTGTGATCCAAACTGGTGTGTTTTAGGGGGAAGGTCATCGCCTTGGAAACCAGCTCCAGTTCACGGGTGGGAGCATCGCCCCTTCCAGACACAGGCGCAGCCCACGGGCGGGTGTCTGGGGTGGGTGCCTCGGCCCGCACTCCCTGCTCTTGACTTGGAGAACACCGCGCCATCTGCACGTGATGACGCAGCCGTGCGCGAGCAGTGTTCTCTCTACTTGCCGTCACCCCTCGACCCGCGAGGGTGATGAAGCAGCTGGCGGAGGGCGTGGCTGGCCGGCTCACGGGCACGTGGCTCAGGCCAGGCAGGGCCAGGCGGTGAACCTGGTGCACCTGACTTGGGGGCCCAGGCCCTAGCCGGAGCCCACCACTGTGCCTGACCACACCGCGGGGGGCCCTGTTCCTCCTTCCCCCCAGCCTCTTCTTCCACGCTGCCCCTGCCAGCCTGGGCCCCATGTGCCCAGGAGCCGCCGAGGGTTGAACATTAGGGAAAGAGGAGAAGCTGGCACTTAGCTGAGGAGGGAGGGGCCCACCCTGAGGTCTCCCAGCCGCCCCAGGTGACCCCCAGCACAATAACTGTCAGCCTTTCCCAAGACATTTCCTGGCGCTGCGACCCACTCTCTGTCCGGCCTGGAGCCAGCATTTGAGGCCGTCCTGGGTGCTGTCCCCCGCCCCCAGGTTTCTGCTGGGCAGTGAGGACCCTGCCTCCCTAAGTGGGCCCTGTCCTTCTGCGTCCCAGCTTCCCTGAGAACACCTGGGCCAGGCCCTGAGGGCACACCAGTGTCCTCTCAAAGGGTGATTCTGTGCTGGGTCTGGGGCCTCCTCGGGGTCCCAGGCTCCGCCCATCTCAACACCCCTTCCCAGCAGGTGGCCCTAGACTGTGCTGATGGAGACTGGGGGTCTGGGGGCTCCCTGCCAGGAGTCCCTCTGTCCAATTGAAAGCCCTTTTCTGTCCCCATAACATCCAAATTAGCTTGTTTCCGTGAACAAAGTTGGACCTAAAGTAGCCCTGTCTCGAAGAGCCCTGCACATTGGCATCCAGAGAGATGGTTTATTTTTGTTAGGACGTCACGAATGGCTTGCTGCGAATTTTCCTTCCCCTTGCGTGGGGTGTCTGAGCTGTGGGCTTCCTGTGGTCCTGGGGGGAAGGTTCCGGGCACGGCAGGCTCAGCACCGCTTTAACTGGGAGCAAGAGCTCCAGCGAGGCAGGTCCAGGCACCGTCACCTCCGCAGAAGGCCGGGGGCGGGGGGCACCATGCAGGGGGCACGTGCTGGGAGCCGGTCTGTGGATGGGAGGCTGCCCACTTCTTGCTTTCCCGAGGTTTCCAGGGGAGACGTGTCAAAGCGAGGAGAGGCTAGAGACTGACGGTGTCCGGGCAGGATGGCAGCGGCAGTGGGCTGGCCAGGACATCGCCCCCGGCCAGCAGGTCTGCTGTGTGTGGGTGCTGGACCGGGAGCACTTGGATGGGAGGAAGCCCCCATGCTGGCTACACCCCGGAGGGTCCTGAACATCCTGAGGGCAGGCGCCGGGGCCCGCGTTCACCCCCCACCCTGGGTCCCGCCGGCCCCTGCTGGAACCGTGCGCCCAAGCTCACAGCCTGCACTGCCACTCCCCGGAGGACAGCGGGCAGTGGGGAAGGGGTGTCTGCACAGGCCTCTGTGTGTTCCCTGCCCTGGGGGGAGAGGGGGGCCTAGCGGACAAGATCCTCCCTCTCGAGGGGGCGCTGAGGGGAGGCCCCTGCACACAGTTGGGGTTCTTATCCAAAGAGTTGAGAACCAGGCAGTGACCTGAGTGCAAGACCTATAGGGTGTCCACGGGGAGGGGCGGGGAGGGGGGAGAGAGGGGCAGGGGCGAGGTGGGGAGCGGTCAGCGCAGGGCGCGGGTGCCGCCAGAGCACATGCCGCGGGGGCGGGGAGGGGCGCGCACCCCCGCCTCGGGGGACGGCTCGGTCTGGCTTTCAGGTAGCGGCCTTTTGTCTGCTGCCCCGAGCTCGCCTGTCAGCCCCGCCGTCAGAGGCCTAATCTTTTTTTCTTCGCGGGCTGAAAAGGCCCAGCATCGCATCAGGCAACATGCCGCTGCCTATTCTGCTTCCCCGCGGAACCCAATCACCGGACAGCGCGGCCGCAATTCACTCCCCAGCCCGCCCTCTGCGGAGGTGGGCCGCCGCGGCGCTGCTCGCCCAGCAAGAGAAATCGTGTTCTCGAAATTAACTTCCATTGAAAGGGAGGGAGGAAGAAAGGCTGATGGCCGGCGCGGGCGGGGGCGGCCGGGGCCTTGATAAATGTCAGGGCTGATAATTTGGGGGCTGTGATTAAGATCTTATCTAGGTGGGAAGTAAATAGAAAAGACTTTCATAAAACTCCAGCCCCGTCCGTGCTCACCAACTCGGGAAGTTCCAGGGTTTTTCCTTTTTTTGTCATTTCTCTTTTTTTTTTTTTTGGCCCCCTTTATTTTTTGGGTGGATCAGAGGGAAATCCCCAAAAGGCCTAGTTAGCGGGAAAGGTGGACCCAGGGCATCCCTTGAGAGGATTAGACAGACCTGGGGAAGCGGGCGTTCTCCTCCAGCGACAAAGGGCAGTGGGTCCAGGAGAAAAGCCGCCTTTGTCTCCAAACTCCCGCTCGGAGGGAAATTCAGTGCCGAGCGGTGCCCGGCCTCCTGGCCTCCGCGTTCTGCTTTTCTTGAGTCAGGAACACGATTTTGCTGCAGTAAAAGTTTTCCTCAAATAAAACGAAACCAGAGCCCCGCGTGCGGACGGGTCTGGGAGGCGCGCTCCTCGTAAACGCTCAGCACTCAGGAGCTGCACCGCCCGCTTTTATGGGCCCCGCCGCCTCGTGCTCTGCTGTTTATTTTTGCTACCGATGACTTCAGTGCCTGGCGGCCCGAACCCCACGCCTAGGGCCTGGGCCCATGACCATCCACACTGTGGCCCCCCAAGGCCACATTCCCGGAGGCAGGGCGGGCTGTGCCGCCCCCTCCCCTGTGGCTGGGAAGCTGCCCGGGGTGGGGGGGGAAGTCACACTTTATTGACAGTCTATCTGAGGTCCACAGTGCCCCTCATGGGAGTCGTACAGGGAGGCGAAGTGGCCCCCTCCAGGCCGACCTGGTGGCCGATGGGGCCTCCCGGTGGGAAGGGCCCCCGGGGACCGTGAGGTCAGGCGTATAAAGGGCTCAGTCCGGGGCCCGCTGCTCGCTCCAGGCTCCGTGCATAGTTAGGACCAGGTGGGCCTCCCAAAGCTGGGCAGCATCAGCCCTGCCCCCCGGCCCCCAGCCTGCCTGGGAACTGACTCGGTGCCCCTCCCTTGGGTCCGTCAGGAGGGCTGGTACCCCTTCCCACCGGAGGCCAGAAGTCCCTGGAGAGGGCCTGGGAGTCTGGACTCTGCAGAGGGGCCAGAGCACCCCCACCCCCACCCCAGGTCTGCTTCTGTGGCCCTGCCCTGGGCTGGAGGAGGGAGGGAAGGTGGGAGGGTGGCGAGTGGAGGGCAGGGAGGAGGAGTGGGAGGACGAGGGAGGCTCTGAGGGGGACTCCGTCCCTGGTCTGCTCAACGGCCCCCAGCCGGGGTCTGAGCCGCAGAAACTCGGCACAGGGTGGATGCTGGGTAAAAAGTGCAGGCTGGAGCAGACGCATGACGGACGAGGCAGGGAGGCTGGTGGGAGAGGGGTGGCTGGGGTTGGGGCAGCTTGACAGCTTCTCACCCTGCGGGCAGGTGATAGCTTGTCCCGGGCACCGTGGGCGTCAAGCAGCACCCCTGGCCCCTACATACGGGATGCCCCCCGCCCCGGTGTGGACGCCCCTCGGCGTCTCCCCGCCCTGCCAGGGCCCTGGTCCCGGCAGGGAAGGGGTCAGCCCTGCAGCCACAGGGCTCAGGAGCCCTGAGATCTAAGGAATTACGTTTTGACTTGAGAATATTTCCTATTTCTCCTTCTTTTATTTTAAACACTCGGGGATGCGTGGGGCAAACACTGGACTAGTTTCCTCCGTCTGCCAACATTTTGTTTGATTTTGTTTTTAAATCCCAAGTAATGTGTGGAGGAGTTTCGGCATTAAATTTGCCAGGTTTTCAAATGTAGACTGGCTTTGAGATGCTCCTGTGAAATGTCACAGTGTCGGCGTAGTTTTCAGACGGTAGTGTTTACCCCAACAGTGTGCACCCTCACTCCCACACGCACATACCCGTGCACACACACACAGTCACACTCAGGGAAAGCTGACTGCCCCCTGCTGCTGGACACGTGGGCAGTGGCCGCCACCCCCACAAAGGCCCCACGGCAGTTGTCCCCACTCAGCGTCTGTCCTCTGAGCCACACCAACCAGGCACCCCTCCTACCTCCCAACTGGCCACTGAGATGGTCCTGGGGGTCAAGAGGCAGAGCCCGAATGTCAGGGGTGGGAAAAGAGGAGGGGAGGCTCCCGCAGACGCCAAGTAGGGGACGAAGGATTTGGACCCCAGGTGGGAAGAGGAGCTCCCTTCTGCACGGCTGGCCTGGCCCCCCACTCTGGCACCACCCTCGCCCAGGCACCGGCCAGCCTCTGCTTGGTTGGTGACAGCATCCCCGTGCCTCCAATGCAGCCTTTGCAGTCTGAGGCTTTCGGTTCCCTGCTCCAGCTGGGCCCTTCCATGCTGTGTGACCTGAGGCAGGAGCTGCACCTCTCTGTGCCATTGCTGCGATGGGTCTGGGAGGACAGTGGGACTGGCCTTGCTGAGTAGTCGGGAAGACAGTCGCCATGGGATGATGTGGACCAGGCTGGGACCCTGGTGTGAAGGAAGTGCGGGGACTGTCCTAGAGGTGGCTGTGAGAACACGGGGCCATCAACGCCCGCCAGGAAGGGAGAGTGGGGGGAGGCTTGGAAAGTGGCAGATAAAGCAAATACCCCAGCTCCTAAACAAACCCAGCAGGACAGGGCCGATGACAAATGATGGGGCTGTGTCAGCTTGAGTGCAGACTGGACTAATGGCATGCCGGACCCTGCACTCTGAGGATCAATACTCCATCAGGCAGGCCGCGTGAGGAGCTCTCCCGAGGACAAAGGGGGCGATCGGCGATGGTCTGCACACGCGCCCACGGTGCCGCCTTCGCCACGAGCCCGTGGAGGCAGGGGCAGGGCACCCCCCCAGCAAGGCCGGCTGCCCAACGGTCTGGCCCTGCCTGCCTTCCTGGCGGCGGGGATAACGTCCTGGAGGGGCACCCGGGTGGCTGATGCCCATCCCAGGTGGGGGCTTCCGAAAAGCTCCACCCGCCTTGTCTCTGGTCTCCCCAGGGACCCAGCAGCTGCGGCCTTTCCACCTGTGTCCAGCGCCAGGGAGCCGCTGTCCAGGCTGGCCTTCCCGGAGGGCTCTCCAGCAGCCCCTCCCTGCCCAGTAGCTCCCCAGGAGGCTGGGGTCAGCAGCAGGTGTTAATTCCAGACTGGTGGGTAGCCGGGACCCCTACACACAGGACTCCTTCTTGGGAGCCGAGGAAGGGACGGTCTCAGACCCTGGGGTGCCCCGTCTCGTGGAAGGTCATCTGAGAGAGGCTTCCTTGCTGTGTCCATCCCCTGGTGTGTTTATTCCACCTGAGCTGAGTACCTGCTGTATACAAAACTGAAAGTCAAAGCCAGGGACAGACGCACAAGCGAGCAGTGCAAGGGAAGAAGGTCTGGCGCGACCTAGGAAGGATGCTGGTCGGTCTGTTTCCTTGGTCTCTTCCTGTGGGAATTTTACCCCCAAGACCACAGCTCAGCCTGGATGCCCCTGGCCTAGCTCAGGCAGCAGGCCCTGCTTCAGGCTTGGTCACTCTGGGATGTGGACCCTGGCCTTTCCCTGGCCAGCCAGCCCCTGCCAGGTCTCTTTCTCCCTGCCTGGGACAGAGGCTGCCCCGTGGGGCCTGCAGCCCCGGCTCTGATTACAGACACCCTGTGGGCCCGTCTACCCGAGGTGCTCCCCAGCCAAGGCCAGGTAGGACGGGGTCTCCCGGCCTGGGGGCTGACCTGGGGCAGGACGAGGGCAGGTCCAAGCGGCTTCTCACTGGTCTGGTGGTCTGGCACCCCCAGGTCCCCCAGGCTGGCTCTGCCCGTGGATCAGGCCCTGACAGATGACACGGCCTAGGGCTTGGCGTTGACGGGCCGCTCCTCACGGCCGCAGGAGAGGTCCCCACGGCTTCTACGGGCTCTTAGGCAACTAAGCACCAGGCTCTCCCCTCAGCATCTCCGAACAAGCCCGCGGATGTGCACGGGAGCGCAGCACCTTCGCTCAAGCTCGCGGAAGTGCCCGCGAAGTGCCCGCGGAGGTGCCCGGGGCGCAGCACCGCCGGCCAAGCGCGCGCATGCGCGCGGGGGCGCAGCAAAGTGCTGGGAACGCGGCCGCCCCGCAGCCACGGCCCAGGCAGCGGGCCCGGTGGTCCCGACGCCACCCACGCCCGGGGTTCCCCGGCAGCACTGTGTCTGCACCCGTCCTGAGCTCGGGGAAGCGAGTTTGCGGCGCCGGCGGGCCGAGGGGCCGAGGCGGGGGCTCCCGCTCGGGCGGCGCTGTCCTCTGTCGGGTGGCGCCCCTTCCTTCACTCTCTCGTGCTCTGCGCTGCCTTTTGTTTCAGCCCGGGCTTAGCCAGCTCACATCCTCTTGGAATAATTCATTCCTGGTCTTTCCGCCCCCTCCCCACCTCTGTGAGGGCAGCCGCAGGCGGGCCGGGTTTAAGGCCATTTTAAATACAAATATGGCCCCGGGGCCCCTCGGGTCGGCCCCGGTGCCCCGTGGTCGTGGCCGCGGCCTGCTTTAGGTGGCGGAAATCAGATTAGGCCGTGCAGGGACGGGGCCGATTGGAACCAGGGGTTTGGAGTGCAGCCTTTGGGAGCCGACTGGTGAGGCCTCAGGAGCCAGCCCCCTCGGTCCTGCTCCGGCCCCCAGGCCCCCCGGGACAGTGGGGAGAGCCGCGGGTCTGGGGGAGGTGGGGGCCCAGGTGGGCACGGCGTGCTCCACGTCACCTCGCCGCCAGCTGCCACGTGGGCCTGTCCTACGGTCTTCCGTTTTCCAGCTTCTTCTCGGTGATTCGTCGATTCACCCCGACCAGAAAGGTCTGGGTCTTCCTCCCGCCTCTGCTCTCCCATCTCCAGCACCAGGAGCGAGACGAGGGGGTGGAGGGATCCGGGAGGATCCGGTGTGGTCCCCAGAACTAGGACGAGCGTGTTCGGCCCCAGGCGTGGCGTGCCTCGTGCTGGCGGTGGGAGCTGGGGCCACCGACCGGGCATCCTCGAGACGGCAGAGCTCTGGCTGTGTGTCCCCTCGGTGCCATCATAAACCCCGCGCTCGCTGGTCTTCAGGGAGCTATAAGCAAACTCCTGCGCTTGCCTTTGAAATACGGGGGGCCGGGTTGCAGTCTGTTGGCCGCCGACCCCTGCACACTTGTGGGAAAGGAGACCTTCCTGCGTGACTTCCTGGCCTGTGTGTGAATGTCATTCGCAGAGGCTGAGGGCGGGCAGCAAACTGTCCTGGGGTCCCTCAGGACCAGCGTGATCTCAGCTACTGGGGGGAGTGGGCTGCTGGGGGATGTGAGCACAAGGCCCACATGGCCAGGGCTCTGCCGGGGTGTGCGCACGCGGGTCTGTGTGTGTGTGTGTGTGTGTGTGTGTGTGAATGCACACCTGTGGGCATAGGTGTGGGTGCGTGTCTTCCTGTGCAGGTGTGGCCTGTGGACCGGAGGGCCCCAGCAGTGCCCCTCTGGCCGAGTGGGACTGAGGATGCCCCACAAAAGCGTTGATGAGCCCCTGCCTGGCCTCCAAGCGCTCTCAAAGAAGGCGCGTGGCTCCAGGCCTGCGAGGCCTCAGCTTTCGGGGCTGCTTCTTTGGGAGGCGGTTGGGGAGGGGCCGTGGCCACGGGCGGGGTCGGCCCCGGAGGATGGGGGCGGCGTGGCCCGGACACCCTCGGCCGCCCTGGGCCTCCTGCCTCTGTGTGTGCTCTGCTTCCCGTGCCACTCTCCAGCTGAGGGCCTCTGTGGCCAGACACACTGGCCTGTGACTTCCACCTGGGCGCCCATCCGTCCGTGGGGCCTGGTGGGTGCCCCCGCTGGGCAGGGCCCTCCTGCTCTATTCCTGGGCAGCCAGCTGCCTCTCACCCACAGTGGGGCTTCCTTTCCAGGTGCGGGTGAAGGAGAGTGAGCCGGCCGTGCCTCTCGGCTGGGTGTGGAGTGCCATGGCCAGCCTGGTGCGGCACGGTAGTGGCTTTGTCCAGGCAGGTGAGCCGACTGCAGGCTCGGTCCTCTGAGGTCCGGTTAATTACCTTTCTTGGGACCCCAGCTTGGAGTGTCATTTCTCTGAAAGGACACAGTGGGGGTGCTCTCGGTCCGGCCCCGGCCTCCCCGTGGGTCTGGCCCAGGCTGAGGGAAGGGGGGCCTCAAGGCCTCGGCTCCAGGGCCGTGACTATAGGGGCAGGTTCCCTGGGCCCCCGTCTGCGTGTTCTCTACGCATCCTCCCGGGGGCTGGGCTGGGCAGCAAGTCGGGGACGGGGTTCCAGAAGCCCGGGGCAGGGTAACCGTGTGGTCAGGAGGCCGAGGCCCAGGCATGCAGGAGAGTGGAGGGGCGCCGCGTTTTCGTGCCTGCACAGTGAGATTCGGATGACTGATCCTCTTCCTTAATGTAAGCCGTGGAGTTAAGTGTTTGAAAATTGTTCCAGAAGCTGAGAAGGCCTGCCCCCTGGTCACGCTGGATGGTCTCTTACTTAGCAGCTGACGCGCCCGCCTGTAGGCCGCGGCTGCGGGAAGGGCTGTGCCCCAATCCCTGTAGCCCCCAGAGCTGCGGGAAGGAAGGACGATCTCTGCCCTGCCTGCTGGTCTCGGCTCCTGTCCCGTCGCTGGGGAGGAAAGCGGGGGGCCCACCTTCCTGGCCAGCAGCTCTGTCCGTCTGCCTTTGAATCTGAGCCCCACCAGACAGCGGATGCCGGCATTGCCCCCTGCCCCAGGGACTACGGGACCCAGAGGTGGCTGCTCGCATAGGTGGGGCCTCTGTGCCCAGGGGAGGGTTGGGGCCGTCTGTTGCCCACCCTTGGCCTGGGTCCACAGGTACTTCCCTGAGCCTCTGGGAAGATGGTGATAGGCCGGCCCCAGCCGCCGGGCTGTTGTCAGCTCACAGCTGAGATCCAAGCAATTAAGAGGATGGATTAAATCTGTAGGGTGTCTCCCCGCTGGCCCATATAGTGTTGTTCCACAAATACCACGTGTCCCCCCACCCCCGCTCACAGGCTGGCGGCCACCCCGCCCTGGCGCTGGAAGCTTCTGGGGATGTGTCTGGTGTGCTTGGCCTTCGCTCAGGGCGCCGCTCACCCCGTCCACCCTGACTGCCAGCAGACGGGCAGAGCGTAAAGGACGCGGAGAGAGGTGTGGGGTTCTGCAGGTGCAGAGGGCACCGCGCGGCCCGGGGTGTGGCCGGCGGGCGGGGCAGAGGGAGCGGAAGGGCAGCTGGCTGCTTATCCACCAGCTGGAGGGATGTGTCACAGTCAACCAAGACCACCCCAGGGCACGCCGTCCCTCACTTCCTGAGACCCCGAAGGGCCCTCACCACTCCTCTGCACCCCAGAAAGGCAGCCTCGCTGTCGGCTGCATGGCCGCCCGGACGGCCAGAGAGGAGCCCTGCCCTCCCTGTGCCCTGCAGACCCCCGGGAGGACAGGGTGGGCCGGGGCCTGGGACCTTCAGCAGGGAGAGCCTGGGGAGGTGTGGGGGCCGCCCGGGGGCGGGGGCCTCCAGGAGGGCCCCGGGCAGTGGGCCGAGCCTGGGTCAGGAGCAAAGGGAGGCAGAGGCCGCTGAGACCGTTAGGGCCGACTTCCCACTTCTGCAGAGGCTCGTTCTGTGTTTAGATTAGAAACAGGATATAATAAACTTGTTAACATGTCAGAGTCTTGTGTTGGGACAACACAAGTGGGTGTTTTCTCTCCTTTCTGTCTGTCGTGCAGGAAAATGCTGCAATTAGTGCCCAGGCTCTCGAGGCTGGGCTGGGGGAGGGGCGGAGGCTGCGGGCGGAGGGAGCGAGGGCCCACACCCAGCCTCCCCGCGGCCGCAGGGCGGGCCTGGGCGCCGGGAGCCCACCCTCCGGCCGGGCCCAGAGCAGCAGTAGCCTGGGCACCAGCGCCTGCCTGTGAAAATGGCCCTGGGGGGCGGGGGGGAGGACAACATTATTTGTTTCTAAAAAAGACTTTTATTTGCAAAGCCCTGTGTCCTGGAGGAAAGCAACAGGGAGTTATTTTCAGGAATGGGCTCAGAAGAAGATCAGCCCTTAATTAAAACAAAACACAGTGAGATCAAACCGTAGCCCAGCGGCCCCCGGCCGGAACAAAACCATTGCTGTCAGACCTGCGGGAGTCGTGAGTCCCAGCCTGCAGGCCCCGCTGCCCGGCCAAGTGCGGCTTCCAGACTTCGGCCAGGACTGGGGAGTGTGGGACAAGGGACGGCAGTGAGTGACCAGGGCCTTGGATGTAGAGAAGCAGATGTGAGCCTGGACAGGACGGGGAGGACGGGGCTGCTTGGGGGACCAGGGGCTCGGCGGCAGCGTGGCCACTTAGACCCGGGGGCATGCTGGCCTGGTCTCGACGGCCACCTGCAGCCTGGCCCGGCTCGGCTGGCCCAGGCAGGGTCCGTTCAGCCGGGCTCCGTCCCCGAGGTGCTGGAGACCCCTGGAATGCAAGAGCTGGGCGGGCCATGGAGGGAGGAGGGGCTGCAGCCACGTCAATAACCTTGGTGATGTAGTGAGTGAAACATCGTGAAAAATGAAAGCAAATCCCGCTCTAATCTCCCCGAACAAAGGCCTTTCAGTGGGACCAGAGCTGCGCGGGCGGTGGGTGGGTATCACCAGATCTTTTATATTAAACGCGCACCCGGCAGAGTATGGATTCTATTAGAGGAGACTTGCTCACCGCGAGCCCCTTCCCTGCACATGCTGAGGAGGTCAGGGGCCGGGGCTGTGTCCCGGCCACGGCGCAGCCACTGCGGCCAGGAGTGCCCGCCTGCCCAGCTGCCCTCCGCCTCTCCCTCCGCCGTGGGAAGAGGCAAAGCGGGCCGTCTGACCGTTTCCAGTCGATGCCCGTGCCGCGGCCCCGATGCTCCCTGTGCAAACCACCCTGCTTGTCTAGTTGCACAACCTCATACCCACCCCACAAACAGCCCAGTGTGGCCGCTGGGGCGAGTGAACCCCCAAAGGCACTGGTCCCGGAGAATCCAGGGTCTGCAGGCTTCTTCGGAGGGTCCGGTGTCCCACGGAGGAGCCGCTGCGCTCACACCTTCAGGTGATGACCAGCCTGGAGCCAGGTCTGCCCCTCGGGGCTGGTGGGCCTCTCGGAGGGGCCGGCCTAGCCCAGGACCCTTCGGCAGTCCCAGGCTTTGCAGAGCGGTTTTGGGTTTGGGCAGAATAAGCCGATCTCGTGGGCCTGCGGGGGGAAAAGGGATCATTATATGAGTGAAAAAAGTGAACCCTCCTGCCTCCAAAAATACCACAGTCCTGTTCTTCTAGACCTAGACCCCCGCCACCAGAAACAGCCCAGGAGAGGAAATCAAATTTAGGGGTTTCCCTTACTGGCCAGAATGTTTAATTTAATAAGGAGTGGAGAGATGCTGTTGTATTTTATTTTATTTCTACTTTGAACAGGTTGAATCTTCCTGTAGAGCTCTGGGAAGGCGGCTGCCGGCAATGAGAACCAGCCCCAGCCTCGCAAATTCAAACCAGGCTCCCAGCACCCCAGACAGACGGACCAGGGTGGGGGCTCTCTGGAAGCGGGGGCGAGGGCAGGAGAGCCCCACCGGGAGTCCGAGGCCGGGGAGGGTGCAGGGTGGGCCGGGAGCTCCGGCAGGGGACAGCAAGACGGAGGGGTCAGCCCCTGCGGGCCACTTGCCTTCTTTGGTGCTGAGGCCGAGAGATAGAGGAGGGTCCACTCAGGTTGTGCAAGTTGCCCAGACATGGCCGGGGGCTCCCCATCTTTGTTGCCTCCTCTGTGCGATTCCCTGGAAGCTGCGGCCCTCAGCTTGGAGCCCTGCCCCAGGCACCGGGCGCCTCCCCTCACACGTGGGACCAGGGGCTGCGGGTTGGTATGGTGCCATGTCCTGGGAGCCTGTCTGCCTCCACGGGCAGAAGACCCTGGGAGAGCCAGCGAGATGGTCGTGGGAGACCGTGGTTGACGGAGGAGCTAAGAGCACTGTGTCTTGAGGCATCTGTCAAATCTATAAACCCTCAAGCAAAGTGTGGGAGGCTGAGATCAAATGCTTTCCCCGAACATGGAGAGTGGCTGGAGCCCAGGAAGTCT
The DNA here is from genome assembly GCF_036321535.1 of Camelus dromedarius. Taxonomy (NCBI): domain Eukaryota; kingdom Metazoa; phylum Chordata; class Mammalia; order Artiodactyla; family Camelidae; genus Camelus; species Camelus dromedarius. The sequence goes on along the minus strand of NC_087449.1, from coordinate 69,419,554 downwards.
TCCTGGAGGAGGAGCCATGCTGCGACACGAGCTCCCTCCCTCCACTTCAATGCCTTTCATCTTGGAGAGCATCGGCTCCCAGGTGAGGGGGCCACGGACGTTCCCGGTGACGTGGGTGCGGCTAGGCCTGGGGACCACCCAGCCCAGGCCCTGCATGCGACGCGCTCCCTGGAACGCTGGATCAGTTCGACTGGGATCCGGGAGGTCAGGGTGTGTGGACGTGGATTGAGTCACTGCGCCTCTCCTCAGGTTGGGGGAGAACTCACGTCCTCATTGGGCTGAACCAGGCGGCATCTGTGAAATGCCCGCTGGGTGTGGGCATGAAGGTCATGGCCGCAGCCATGGCCAAGGAGCCCCCACCCTGCAGGTTCCCGTTCAGGACATTGTCTCTGTGCTGCCTCTGGTGCCCAGGCGGGAGAGGGGTCCCCCAGCATTAGGTGTGCAGCCCCAGCCCGTGGGGCTGGCTGCAGGGGACCCAGGAGGAGATCCAGCTTCTTCTGAGCCCCTGTGGCTGTTGGCCTGGCCTGGCTGGGCTGGCAGTGACCTTCGCCAGTGGCCGGCTTCACCAGTGGCCTCTAAAGTGACTGCTGTCCAGTTACAGACAGTGGACCAGGCAGGACGGAGGCAGCAGCCACAACGGGCAGCAGCCAAGGCCGACCCCCTTCATCAGGCGGCCACCCGCTGTGCTCCAGGCCCCTGGGCCGCCCTGCCAGGCCTCCGGGCAGGGAAGGAGGGGCGAGGGCTGTGGCGTCGTCTCGGACAGACTGGGTCCGCATCCTGCTGGGCCTCGTGGTACCACAGGGACCCTCTCAACCTCGGGGACGGCATTCACAAGACAGGGTGATGTCCTCCCTCACTGGCTGACGCGCTCAGCCCAAGGGCCCGGAAACACTGGCTCTGCGGCCCCTCGCGCTGGACAGGCTCTGTGGGGGAGGAAGGAGCCGTGAAGGAGGCAGCCCCACGCCCGGCGCAGGCCAGCATCCCTCCCTCCACCCTGCGCTCGGGTTCTGCCGGCTCCGCCTCCCCAGGCCCTGGGCCCGTGGGGCCTGGGACTTCTTTGCGGCTCTTCCTGGTCCCTGGAAAGACTGCTCAGCAGACCCGAAACAAGCACAGCTCTGCCGAGTCGCTCTCTGCCAATGGCTCTGCCGTGGCTGCCTCGCACAGGCACCTCAGTGGCCAGAGGCGACGGGGTGCGACGCGAGCCCCCCGGCACCGCACCTCCCCTGCCCAGCGGCCTCAGGGCCTCGCGCCCCTCAGGCCCGGTCCGCGCCCTTGCTGCCCAGCTCAGGCCCGGGTTCTAGGCCCGAGAGGCCCCTGAAGCCGAGCAGGGGGCCGGCCTGGCAGCCGCTCAGAGGGGTGGGAGGAGAGGGTGGCCGTCCGCGGTGTCGCCTCTGGCTGGGGTCTGTTCTTCCCCCCACCCGGTCTCCTGTGACCCCCGCGGTCTGCACCATGAGCACCACGGCACGCAGGGGAAACTGAGGCCCCAGAGGTGAGGCCGTTCGCTCCAGGCCACTCAGCTGCTGCCCGGGGGCTCCGATGGGGAGAGTGGCTGGCCCAGCAGGAGGCACCCCGTGAAAACACGGGCCCCAGACTGACCGTGGCTGGTGCTTGAGAAGGTTTCGGGGGAGTTGTGGATTTTAGGGAGCAGTTGTGCAGGTCCCTGGACCAGGGGTCTTTTAAGGGGAGCAAGAGAAAGGTCTTGGGGTGCCTCTCCCGGGCCGTCTGTCCTGGCGCGTCCTGGCGCTGGTGCCACGTTTGGCTGGCTTGAGGGTGCTGACCGCACGGCGCTCGGCCCCCGAGCAGCATGGTGCCCAGGCGGGCGCAGCCCGGGGCGTGGGGTCCCAGCTCTGGGGGCTCATTAAGGGCCAGGCTCCTTTGTGGGCCCCAGCCCCAGGCCCGTTGCTGTCAGCGGGCTGTTACAGGCAGAATGATGGGCATTAGAGCCCGAGAGCAATTAACAGGCTGCTTAATTAGCAGGAGGAATTGGAGTGTGAGTGGCTGATCTTCGCTTAAAGCCGCGGAGAGCGCGGGCCGCTATCTGGTGATGCATTGATCGCGGGGCTCCCTCCTCAGCTCAGCCTCACCCCTCCTTGCAATCTGTGAATGTACAACTGTTTAAATATTCTCAACCGAACTGTCTCAATCAACAAGGGGAGAAAGGGGCCCATTGTGGCCTCCCTTCCCCGGCCCAGCTCCTCTGGCCGGCGGAGGCGGCAGCCGGTCCCCAGGCCCTCACCCGGCCAGCCGGGCGTTGCCTGGGAACAATGTCGCCCCGGCTGGGCCCAGGCTGCCGACGTGCATCCTCCTCTGCAGACCCCTCTTGGCTCCTGGAGACTCATTTCCTCCTTATGCTGCGGGGATGGGCCTGAGCTGACCCACTGTATGGATGGATACGGTGAGGCCCGAGGGTCCCATTACAGCTGCACAGTGAGTGACAGGCCCGCTCCATGTCCAGCCTCTCTCGCCCTCCTGGAAGGGCATTCAGAAACCCCAGGTGGGCTTGGGAGACCAGGGGCACTGGGTGATGCTCTTTGGGAGACAGAGGGTTGGAGGTTGGCGCTGGATGAATGGCCCCAGCCCTGGACTTTAGTGTGAACCCCATATTATAGGGAAGATGTTTCTGGAGGGAGGGGGAGGGGGCTGAGGATCCCAGCCCGGACTGGACAGAAGGGTGTTCCTGGTGATGGGGACGGCACGTGCAAAGGCACAGAGGCAGGGAGGTGCAAGGAACATTCCAGAAAGGCTCCTGATTCTGTGGGCTGGTGCACAGGGTGGGGTTGGGGCATGGGTCCTCTGATGTCAGTTCCAGCGCTGGCTCATGGCCCCCAGATGCCCCCCGCCATGTGTTCTGGCAAACTTAGGAGGGCTGGGAGCTTGCTTCGCCCAGGGAGGCCCCAGGGCGAGCCCCAAGACTCCCTGGAGCTGGAAGCGAGTGGGTCCTGGACTGGCCACTGGGGTTCGGTTTGTCCTGACACCCTGGCCCAGCGCCGCCAGGGCCTGGAGCTGGAGGCCGGCAGTGGGAACGAGGCTGGAACGCTGGGTTCAAAATGAAAAGGGAAAGGTCAGAGAGGAAAGTTGCAGGGAGAGGGAGACAGGCCCAGACGGCCTCTTGTTTTGCAAAACTCAAAATAGATTTCAGCACCGCGCTTTTTTGAGACAAATCTCGGCGCTCCTGCGATCCTCGCCTGACCCTCCTGGTTTCTGGCGCGGGGAGCCTGCTATGATTTGGCACCGGCTGGTTTCAAATGCATAACAGCCCTGCACAGACTTGGCCAAGAGCTGGTCCGTGTTGGTTTCTACAGCTTCGCTTTTCTTGTTTGCTACATCAGATATCGCCTTACCCAGACGCCGCCCCGGGAGATGGATTCCCCGGCTCTCAGCTCTGTGGGTGCGGCCAGCGCACTTCATTTTGCTGCTCGCGGGGTCTGTGTGTCTGGAGAGAGAGGCCGCCGCTTCCAGCGCGGCGCAGCCCGCGTTCCCGGTGTTTGGGGAATCTCTATAGAGCTCAAATGATTAGACCTGGTTTCTGGTTTCATTTTGGAAGACTTGCTGCTAAGCAGATCCTTTCCGCCGGTAAAATGATACAGATGTTCCAGGCCGCTGCCCTCCCTCTGTGCTGGAGACCCTGCCCCTTCTCCGCAGGGCAGGGGACAGTGGGACCTGGGCCGGGGCTGGCCGATTCCACCTGGCAGAGGCCGATTTGCCTCTGGGCGTGTGGGAGCAGCAGGGAAGTGGGCAGGCCACCAGGCCCTGGTCCCGGGAGGCCTGTGGGTGCCCGCTGCTCACCTCGGAGCCCAGAGAGCTGGGTGGGGTGGTCACAGGGAGGGGACTGCTCCAAGAATCAGGCATGGGAACTGGCCCTTATCAGGAGGCCCCTGGCATCTGGGACCCTTCCCCCAGCTTCCTGCCTGTTTTTGCTAAATTACTAATTCCTGAGGAAAGGGCCAGTATGTTCCCGTCCCCTTCAGAGAGTGCTTGAGTCAAAGCCCCCTGCCCCCGGCCAACCCCCGCGGAAGGAGCCCCCTGTGTGCTTTAACATGGGAGGACCAATCCGGCTGTCTGTCTGCCGCGCATGCGCTGCGTGCGGTGGCCCAGCCAGCTCCGAGGGAGAGCGCAGAGGGCATGAGAGCGACAGGCAGCAGGCTGTTCACTGCTCCCCACCCCAGGTGCCTTGTCCCGCAAAACTTGGGGCCGTGAAGCCCACTTTGGTTCCTGTTTGATCCCGAGGAAGACGGACTTGAGCCTCCTCTGGGGTTGCTTCGTGATTCCTTTGTTGTGATCGTGAAGACACGCGCACAGCGGTGGGAATGAACGCCGCCGCGCGGAGACGTGGCAGAGGGGCCCGGTGGACCAGGCCCCAGGTGGCCCGTCTTAGTGACGCTCCCTCCGGCAGTGGGGGCTCACAGGCTCAGGCCCGGGGAGGCCATTTCAGGGGTGCAAGGGCAGTCGGCTGCAGAGTTTGGGGTGAACGAGGTGTGAAAGGAAGTGTCCCGGGAGACGTAGGGCGCAGCGCGTTTTGGGATGTGTGGGTTAAATGAGGGGGTCGATTAAACATTGGCCTGTCGTGTGTGCCCGGGCGTGTGTGCCTGAGTGTCTGTGCATAGGGACCCCGTGTGGCCACAGACAAGCCAAACCCCCAACCCCCGATGGCCTCCGTCACCAGGAGTGGTGAGTCGGCCCCGAAGCGAGTCCCCGGCTTCTCAGCCTCTCTGGTGTGTGTCTTCAGGGGCGGGGCTGGGTCTCCCCGCACAGGTCTCCCCACCCGGGTCCCTCAGTGCCTAGCTGTTCCCAGCTCCGGGGGGCACCCCTCCCCCAGCAGGAGACCTGGGCAGGGTCCTGATGTGACTCCAAGGCCGAGTGTCCAAGGTGCAGGGTGGAGGTGCTCCCATCCTGGTCCGTCACCCAGCCTGGCTGAGGAAGGACGACACCCGGCCTCGTGGGGTGGTTCTGCCCCCCACCTCGCTGCCAGTGGCCACACCAGCAGTCAGCTGGTGTTTTCTGGGTAGCGATGGTGCCCAGCTGGCCCTGGTTCCCAAGTTGGGCTCCATGGGAATGCACTGGACAGACAGGTGACATGTTTGTCTGCAAGTGCCCTGCTGGCAGTTGGGGTCTGCTTGGCCCCTGCTCCCTCCCAGGAGAAGACCACCGCCTGGCCTGAGAGTCATGGCCATTGCTGCCAGCCTGGTGTCCTCGATGGGGAAGAGGGAGGAGGGCTGTGTGAGATGAGAGGAGGGGCCCTGGGAGGGTGAGGGCGTCATCACCTCTGCCCACTTCCTTCTTGACGTGCGGGGTGTCTGTGCAGCCTGAGGGGGTGATGGGGGAGCGTGGGGGGGTGCCCACGCAGCTGACCCCTGCGCCTGTGACAGATGTTGAGGTGCTGAGGGTGGCAGGTTCAGAGCCCCTGTGCAATTTGAAACCCACGTGGACTTGTCCTGATGTCACGGGCAGGACCAGGACCGGATGGGAGCCCAGGGGCCTTTGCAGCACATTCTCTGTCTCTCCCGTCACCGTGGGAGACCCCCGAAGGGCGTGCGTGCTGCGGGGTTGGGGGTGTGCAGGGTCTGCAGGCGCTCGGTCCCCCACCCTGCAGAGCAGAGGGTCCTTGGGGAGAAAAGGGGATTTGGTTTCGACTTGCCCTGGCCCGCCTCCCTCTCATTCTGTTCCCATCTCTGTGTGTTGTGTTCACGTGTGTGTACACACATACACGACACACCACATACAACATACGCACGTGCACGTACTTTATTCAGTGAAACGCGTTACCATGCAGTTACCGGCAAGTCTCTCCTTGTGAAATGAAGATCCGCGTTCCGTAAAAACTGGAAGAGGAGCAAGAGAAGCCGGCGTGCGGGGGGAGTGGAGCCTGGCCCCGGCTCGGGAGCCCCGCTGGCCCGGCCTTTGAGTCGGCGGGGGGGTCACACCCGTCTGTACCCGCCAAGGGCAGTGGGCTCCGGTGCGGACGACCTGCTCTGCACAAGTGGTTACGGAACAATCTGAAGAAAGATTGAAGACACTGAGACCCCAGGCACACGGCTCGGTCCCCTGCAAGTCCCAGGGTGCAGGGACGCCTGGGGTCAGGGCCCAGATCTCAGTGAGAAGCCAGCACACCTCTCTGCCCAGGCAGGCAGTGAGCAGCGTGTGGGCCTGGCTGGGTCTCCGAGCCTGCAGGCAGTTGGGCTCTCCCCATGAGGGCCAGTCCACACCCACGTGGCCCCCACATCCCTGTGTGTCCTTGGCAAACCACCAACAGAACCCAAATGCGACAGGGACCATGCGGGCTCCAGGTGGAAGGGGGCTGAGTCCTCGTGTGGTCGGGGGCCCAGCACTGCCTGGGACTTGGAAACGGGACCACCTTGCCCCCGACGGCCGCCCCGATGGTCGCCCCGCGTCCAGGCGTGGACGGTTCCCCTCCCACCCCACTGCTGACTCAATGCGCATGTCCGTGACTTCATCCTCACTGTCGCCTCCTCTGCCCACCCGAGCCGGGCAGCCTTCCCCTCCGGGACCCACCTCTTCAGCTTCTGAATTTTCGAGAGCTCATTACAGATAGATTCACCTTCCCTCTGTCCAGAGCCACGTGCCTCTCCCCTCGCGGCATCCTTTATTTTACATGTTTGTGACTGGCGTGCCCTGGAGCCCCAGCTTCACCCTCACACGGTCTACCTTGCGTGAGATCATGCAGATCTTCCCCTTTGCTGCGTTCCAGCCATTTCCGGGATCCGCCAGACCTGCTGAGAACTTGTCCTGAGGTCACTTACCTGATGCCCGAGGTGGGGAGGGGGCTCTGTCCCCTGGGTCCACCTGCTTAGTGTGTGGATTCCTCCCACCTGCGCCCCACCTCGGAATTGTCACCTGTTCTGTTTTTGTCTGTGTCCTCTTTGCGCCATATAGCCAGTATGTAAATTCATGGAAAAGCCAGGTTCCCCCTCCGTTTTAAACATTTATTGTCATTGTCCAGTTCTACCCCCTACCCCCAGGCCCACCTCAAGAAAAACTTTGGGGTCATTTTTTTTCAAGTTAAAAAACAAAGCTTTATTTTGTAATCTGTTCCGTTTTTAGGTTAATGTAAAGGGAATGGGAAATTTTGTGATTTTTAATCTTTCTCATTGAGGAACACGATCCGTCTCTCCATTCAGTCAGGATTTTTTTTAAAGGTTTTCACTGGAGTTCCACTTGTGTGCCCCAGCAGTCTCCTCGTCCAGTTTACTTCGAAGGATTTTTTAGCTTGGAAAGAAAACGTTTCATAGTGGAAAGAATTCAAATTCTTATATCCTGCCACTGCCTCCAACGCAGAAAGAAAAGGGAATGAGACAATTCTAGAAACGATAAGCAAATATCTGCCCGCCGTTGAAGAGCGCCGGCTGGCTGCTCCTGGGTGTGTGCGGTGCTCCGAGGTCCCCGCTCCCCTCCCGAGCCCCTCCTGCTCAGCCTGAGCTCTGTCCACGGACGGGGCCGCCCCGGGGGGCCCGGGCCCACCTTCCTCGAGAGCGGGTGGCCCTTTCCCTGCCGTTGGGAGAAGGCCGTCCTCCTCCTCCTGGGCCTCGCCCCATGGCCCACATCCTCCATAAGCCTGTTAAATTAGCCCCGTAATACTTAAAATGCTGGGCCGTTTAATATGTAAACAATGACAATTTTTTCCCCAAAGGGTTTAGGGTTTAAATTAGTTTAAAGAAAAACAAACCAATTACTGCTATTTAATTTGAAGGAGAGAGTTCTTTATGTGCTAATTATATAGTTGGGGACTGAGCAGTTGGGGGACAATGGGGCATTAAGGGCACTTTTTAAAGGTTTCAACTGATTTATCTGAGTTTGGGGCTGGATCCCTGCGGCCTGAGCAGCCTGGAAGGCTGTGGAGGGTGGATTTGGGAACCGGGGTCGCATAGCAGAGGGAAACGGGAGGTCATTGCCTCGTCTTATTATTTTGACGATGTTTGCTGTGGGTCAGAGCCTGACACAGGCCTGGTCCCTGCCCAGCTTCGTGTCCGGCCAGCAGGCAGAGGCGAGGAGGCTGCGGGGTGGAGCATGGACGTGGACAGGAAACCTGGGCCTGGTCAGAGCAGTGCCCTGGCTCCCCAGGGGCCTGCCCACATAGACCCTCCTGGAACTTTCCAGAACCTTCCAGATGAGAACACATTTCCCAAGAGGCAGATGGGCTCCGCTGTGCACAGTTCACCACCGGGGACCCCGGACGCTGGGCAAGTGTGGGAGGAGCCTCTTCCCTGCCCCATCATGACCCCCTCCCCCCATCTTTCAGAGATCTGGCTTCCCTGGAGCCAACGTGAGCCCGGAATGTTCTAGAGCCATCCTGTTTGCACTCTTGCTGCTTCCCGAGAAAGAGAGGATGGTTCACTTTAAATGGAACTTACCTTTGAAGCAAAGGGAGCCTGACTGTGGCCCCGTGTTGTCTGAGGAGCTGCCTGGTGGGACAGGCGGGCACATCCGCTGAGGAAGTCCCTCCTTCCTGCAGGGACCTGGGGTGGCTTTGGCAGGGCCGCTGGCCAAGGCCACACGCCCGGGACCCCTGCCTCTCACAAACGCAGATGCTGTGCTTCTGCCCCAGGTTGATGGAAAAACGGGCCTGTAATTAGCGCCGAGCCGTGTTGAACGGCCCGGGTCGGGGTGTTTACAGAAGACACGCAGCTGCTCTGGAGAGGCTCGGACCCGCGGCAGGCGGGTCTGCATTGGTGGCAGGGAGCCTCGTGCGGCTGACCGGCGGCTGGGCGTGTGGGTCCCGCGTGGCAGCCCTGCTTGTCCCCAGCCCGCACAGACCAGAGGGACATCCTGACGGGGTTGGGGAGACGAAACCACTGGAGGGCTTTGCAGGGCTGGCTTCGTTGCCTCCTGGTACGCAGCCCTCGGGTCGGGGCAGCTGGGCCGCGCTGGAGAAGGCCTTGCTGAAGCTGGGGTAGGGGGGTTCTTCCCCGGAGGCCCCGCAGTCCTGCGGGGCGGGGCCTTCTGGAGCTGCTATTTCCAGCACCCGACACTGCTGGAAGTGGTTCCCGGGCCCTTCCCTCGCCTTCCCGAGACCCCGGGAGGCACCCAGCCATTGCATTTGGTCTCATCTAACTTCTGCAGAACCTGCAGCACGTGGAGCTGCTGGCCCATGTTGCAGAGAGGTAACAGCTGCCCCAGATCACTCATTCTCTGGCCCAGCCTCCCGAGAGCCAGCCTGGGCTCACGATGGCCCCGGGTCAGTGCTGGGCAGGAGCGGGGTGTGCCCCAGGCCTGGCCCTTTGGAGCTGTCGGCCAATGGGAAGGGGAGCTCATGCACAGAGTCTTCCCAAATAATGAGACTTGTGTGGGAAGGGCCTGGGAGGCCAGCAGCGGGGGAGGAGACTGGCAGGCCAGAAGGTTCCCTGGAACATGGCACGCATCTTGATTCTTAAAGACGGGGACTTGGCTGGCGAGGAGCTGTTGGCAGAGGGAGGGGACGCCAGGCAGAGGGCACAGCCCGAGCAGTGGCTGGGAGGCGGGGAAGTCGCATGGGCGGCCGGGGCTGAGAGGGGCAGTGGTTTACGGACAGGACGTGGGAGGGGGAGCCCCCTCCCCGGCAGGGCAGCCCGCCTGCCGCACTGCAGGTTGTGGGGCTGAGGGGGGTCAGGAAGAGACCCGTGGGCAGCAGGGCCTGGACCTAATTGGTCCAGGAAAGTCAGCATCGGCACCTAGAGTGTTCAAAACAGTGAAGATTAAACTTAAAGCGATTAGAACTTATTTTCTTTTTCAAGACATTAGCTGGTCAAAAATGACAAAAATGTCCTTAAGCCTCGAGGAGGCAGAGGCAGGGAACAGGCGGCCTTTTGTTTGGTGGAGGGGCCTGACTGCGCAGCCTGCGTGGGGCGCCCGGGACCCACCTCCCCGAACACTGGTGGAGGGGATCGGGGCGCATTAGCGGGGGATTAGACGGCCGAGCTGCTGGGCGGCAGGGGAGCTGCCGGCCACCCACAGGCTGGGGCCTGGGGTCCCACGTCCGCACACTGGCCGCCCGCTGGGTCAGCGCTGGGAGAGAGCACGGGCGTCTCCCTGGCAGAGCTGGGTCGCCCATTGGAGGGGCTGTGGAGCACCTCTGAAACCAGGAAGAGCCCCCAGGGCTCTGGCCCAGCCCTGCCTGGGAAGGAGATTGAGGCCAGTCACCCCCCCACTGGCTGGGAGGACGCCCACGGTCCCCAGCCCACGTGCCCCCAGGCCGGCCGAGAGCAGGTGGGGCTCGCCGGGAAGGGGCACCTGGTGGGAAGGGTGGGCCGAGGGCGGCCTGTCCGCTGTGCCCGGCTCTTCCTGCCTTGCAGACACCGTCCCTGGGCCGGACATTTTCTCAAGAAAAGAAAACACGAACCCACATTTCTTATCTGAGGGCAAACAACGAGATCGCCACCAGCAGGAAGGGGCTGTCACAGCACGTCCAGGGCGGCTGGAGCCCGAGCAGCCACTGCCAAGGCTGGCAGGGCCCAGCCTGGCGGGCTCTGCTCTCGGCCGCCGTGCCCTCCCCCTCCGCGCGGGCAGGTGACACGCCAGCTGTGAGCCGGTAACCGGAGCCCACCTGACGCAATGTGCCCGGCGTGGCAGTGACAATTGAAGGGTCTCTTCCCCAGCCTCCTTCCAAGCACTGGCATTGTGGTCCCGGCACACCCCCCGGGGCTCGGCGTAATTATAGGGTTGGGTTTCCCCGAGAAACAGGGATGGGCATTGTTCAGTTGGGCGCTGGACCCCCGCCGCCCCTTCCCCTCCCTTACCCAGCCCTCGGGGGACTGGGTCTCCTGGGACCCTCCTCAGTGCCCTCCGTTGGCCCAGGGCAGGTAGGGCTTGGGGTGGGAACAGAGGTCCTCTTGGGGCGCTGGGTGGCGAGCTCGGAGAGGGCCCACCAGGGCCTCGCCTTTCACTTTCCAGCAGTTGGGATTAAACGTCCAGGTGCAGCGAGGTGGTTTTGCTCGTATTGTCTGGGAGCCCCGGGACACTGGCGGGGCGGGGCTGGACACTGAGGGGCTCCCTGCCGGAGGCCGATGACGGCAGCGACGGTGAGGGTGAGGGTGAGGGTGAGGCTGCGAAGGCGGGGATGCTGATCGACGCTCCCCGGGGCCTCACAGTGCACGGTGGGGCTCAGCCCTGTGTCACCTATTTCACAGACGGGAATGGAGGCCTGGGGAGGCGGGGCCCTCCTCCTAGTCGCGCAGCCAGGATCTGAACCCAGACCTGGATGTGTCCAGGGCCACTGCCCCCCACTGCTCTATTGTCCCCGTTTCACTGGATTGCAGAGTGTGCAAAGCCAGCTCCCAGTCTTTGGAACTCTAACCGCCATGCCCCTGTGTCTGCAATCCCTGGTGGGGGGCCCAGCTCTGAGGCCCCCCCATGCTGTCCCAGGCCCGGGATGCTGGTTTCTCTGACCGGCGGCTTGAGGCACCAAGTGTAGACAGAGCAGGCCAACCAGGCGTTACCTGCGGCCCCCAAGCCCCCACCTCCCACTCCTGGCACACACACCGCTGTGTGGACTACAGGCTCCTCCCCCACCCCAACATGAGGGTCCCCTCCTCCGGGCAGCATGCAGTCCATACCCCGCCTTGTCGTGTGATGGGTACTGGGGCAGCCCCAGTGCTTGGGAAGCTGGGGACCCATTGAGGGCCCTCATGCTGGCCCACGTCACTGAGGGGGGCTCTGGGTTGTAAATGGGGGCCAGGGAGGCAGGGCATGCCTTCTCCCCCCACCCCATGCCCCTGGCTGGGGAGAGGATGGTGCAGAGGGTGGTACTGGACCTGAGGGGCTCATCCCGGTGTTGGGTCATCAGACACACAGGGTAGATGGGAGGGCCAGTGGAAGTTTTATCCCATTTTACAGGTGAGGAACCTGAGTCAGAGAGAGGACATGGGGCAGTGATGCAGGTGGAGTCCAGTGCCAGCCTGAGACGTGCATGTCAGACCCGGGACGGCCCCTGCTGCTCACTGCCCCGCCCAGGCGTCCAGGGGCAGAGGGCAGGCCCGTATCTGCAGCAGCACCCTCGGGCGGCCCCTGGGCCCCTCTCCCCTCTCTCTGACCTCACAGCCACCGGGCCCGAGAGCCAGCATGTGAGGTGGGTCACACGGTGCAGATTTAGACGTGAGCCTGTCATGAAGGGAGTGAGGAATGCAGAGCTGACCCCTCCCTCCTGCAAAGCCTCATCATGTGTGAGATAAGTTCTGGGGACAGGGGTGGCTGGCCAGAGGATGCTACCAGCGCTGTCCCCAGCCACCCAGGCACAGTCCCTAGGATGTTTCTCTCAAAGGCCCCAGAATGTTCTGGCAGTGAAGCCCCTCCCTGGAGTGCTTGGTCTGCTAGCCAGCGAGGGGCTACAAGTCAGTCCGGATGTGGCCAGGTCCAGAGGGGCCACCTGGGAGGGCTCCCTGGAGGAGGGGGCTTCGTTTGGCTGGAGGAAGGTGGAGATTTCCCGTGGTGAACAAAGAAAGGCTAGAGAGGGCGTCCTTCTCGGGTATGTAAGCCCTGAGTTCCCTTCTCATCCCCACACAGCAGGTGGGGATCAGGTTTCTGACAAAGAGGTCCATGGAAATATCCCTGACGCAGAAGAAAACTGCGCTTCACAGAAGCCCCTCCAACTGTCCTGCTGTGCGCAGCGCTGCCCGCCCGGGGGCCGCAGCACCCTTCTTGTCCAGTGTGGGCGGCATCCAGTGGTTTCTGGGCTGAGCACCCCCTCAAGGGCTGAGATGTCTCAGGACCCCTTGGGGGTGAGGGTGGCTGTCCAGGTGGGGGGTGGGGGGTGGAGCCTGGGGGCCGCGGTTCTTTAATACCGTTCGCAACCATGTGTTTGGGGTTCTTGGCGAAAGAGGGGAAAACCATAAACCTCTTTTCAAATGATCTTGTGTGTCCCCCACCCCCACGCCATCGTCCTCATCAGGAAACCTGCAATCTGCGAGTTCAGGGAGGAAGAGGGCAAGGCCGGGTGGGTCCTGATGGGGCTCTGTGTAAAACCCGGCGGGCCTGCTGTACGTGCGGCAGCATCTGCCATCTCGGCTTCTTTGCCTCCCCCTCTTAGAGGGCTGAAAGCCGAACCCGTCAAGGAGACACAAAAGCGATTTGCGGAGCCAGCCTGGAGGTGCTAGGTCCTCGGGTGACAGCGGGCAGCCCGTCTGAGGTTGTGCCTGGGGCCGGCCCCAGGGCTGCCCCGTCCCGGCCCCTGGGAACGCCGTTCGGACTCCGCTTCCGCCCCGCGTCCCAGCTGCGCCCGCAGAACCGCTCCCTGTTCTGCTGCTTCTGTCCTGCGTGGTCTTCACGGTGCAGGTGGCGTCCTCAGCTTCTCCGCTGAGGCTCCCCGGGTCCATGCAGCCCACAAGCCCCCACTCGCCTCGGCCAGCCCCCCGACTGCTCTGCATCGCCCCGGCATTTAGATGTGTGCGGGAGTGGGGGGCAAAGTTCAGCTGGAAGGCAGCCAAGGGGGCCTGACTGCTTGTCACAGCCCCTTCCCTTCGGAATACAGCACCCAGGAGGTGGGAGAGCCCCGACCCGGAGAGTCCGGGGGGCCTTCCCGCCCCCGCCGGGCAGGTGCTGGGGCGTGGCCCTTCCCGCTACACGTGTGCTGGGAGGGGGAGGTGTGGCCCCGTGGGCACTCAGTTGGAAAATCTTGGGGGGTGTGCTGGCACCCTGCGTTGGGGCTGGCTGGTGAATTTGGGCTTTTTCCTTTTTTGCTGCTGTTTCATGGCCCTGCTGTAAGGAGGAGGAGGGACGAGGGCCATCTTCTGCGCTGCCCTCTTACCTCCCCTTCGGCCAGTCTTCCCGGTGCCGTGGGCGTTCAACTTTGACCTTTGGGATGAGATAATGGGGCTTCTGTTCTTGAGGGTGGCTTTGGGGCCGGTGCCCAGAGATGCCGTGTGTCTCTGTGAGTTATCCTGGCTGGTCAGTTTAAACACAACGGGGTTCCACTTCTCTGCGTTTCTGATCTTGGAGGGGCTGGCTGGCCTACTGGCCTGGGAAGAGGGACGTCCCGTGGTCTCACACCACCCGGCACCGGCTCTGCTGCTGCTGTCCAGACCTCCCCAGGGAAACTCAACACGGGGGATTCTCCGGCCCTCCCTCTGGCTGTAGCCCTGCCCCCACCTCCTCCCCCAGCAGCCCACCCATTCCGGGAGGACCCTGAAAGAACAGGGCCGGCGCCCTTGGTGACACTGGGGTGTGGGGGCTGATGTTTAAGTCATGAATCACCTGCCCCTTTGCCCAAAGCAGGCAGCAGATTGATAGCAGACAGCTTGCTTTGCAAGTGCCAGTCACCCGGCCAGGAGAGCAAGGGGCCAGAGCAGCCAGCAGCGGGGGAGGAGGGCAGGGGAGTCCAGCTGGGGCCCCAGACCCGCCTGACACCCCCCCCCCCCAGGGCAGAGGCCCACAGTGCGTGTTGGGGGGCACCCAATGGGGGACAAGCTCAAGGTCATCGTTAATGCCGTCCCAGATGGAGGTCGGCCTCAGCCGCTTCGCCATGGCTCCTGTCCTCTCTGCCGGGCTGACTTCTCTCGTCAGAGAGAGCAGAGGACTTTTTTAGAAGCTGCCACGCCCCCTGCCCCCTCCTCCCCGGGGTCTATTAGGAGCTGGAGCTGCTCCCATCCCAGGGGAGAGCCCCTGCACTGAGTGTGGTCGGGGAGCAGGAAGCCTGCCAGGACAGCCGCCCCCTCCCTCTCCTCAGCCTGGGCCTTGGGTCGGCCCCTCCCTCACCCCTCTGACCTTGAGCCCCGACCGACCGGCCACCTTTAGTCACTCCCGTCAGAAGATCTCGCAGCTCAGCCTGCAGACAAGTCTCCCTCCGCAAAGGGGCCGTAGGTTCTGGTTTTTGACAAAGTCGTTAGCGAGACCCTTTAGAGCAGCCTGTTAGGAAGGAGGCTCCGGCAGGCGATTATTTCTTTTATTTTAAAGCCGACATCAGCAGCGCCCAGCGTGTCCCCCTCCGGCGGGTGAGTCTCCGGATGGCGCTCCGACCTTGTATCTTTGTTTAGGAACCTGGTTTTTATTAAATTTAATTGCTTCCTTTTCTGGCCTTAAATCAAGGGTGGCCTCAAAGCAGGGACAGCATCAATTTAATTTAATTACTCTGCACTGCGGCCTTCCGAGTAGAAATGTGGCTACCGGGGGCTCCCACTGGGCCCCCAATTCAGGATGAGCCCGGCAGCCTTGGAGGGCTGGGACCCCAACCTCCTCGGCCCCCACCCGTCTCTGCTGAGGACCAGCCGGACCACCATTTGCAGTCACTTATTGGTGTGTTTATTTTTCATTTGCCATTAAAACCACGTCGGCACTCTAACTCAGGGGCAATTCATTAAGGGCCATTTATCTTGCAGTGATGTTTCACCGCACAGCCAGCTCAGGGCGGGACGCACGAGCACACGCAGACAGTCGTGGCTCCAAGCAGCACCCCGGGCCGGCTTGCCGTCCCGTAAGCTGGGTTGAGGGTGGGGACCACAGCAGAGCCGTCCTCGCTGCATCCCAGAGCCCCCGAGGCCCATCCGGACCCTGCCTCAGTTTCCAGAGCTCTCCTGCGGCCGTGCCGGGGGCTTGGCCTGAGCGAGCCGGCATTTGACACCGGGTCGCCGCAGAGAAAGCCTCACAGCTGCAGAAGCCCCAGCCCGCGGCCCCTCGCGCTTCAACTCCCAATTTTCACCCCTTTCCCCCGACATGGAAGTCCGGTGACAAAGGCAGCCTCGGGGGCCGCCTCCCGCAAGCTTATCAAACGTCAGGGACGGCCATACGGCCCCGCATGGTGGGTGCCTCCCTGCAGGCTGGGCTCCCCGGAACTCCGAGCACAAACACTGGGAATTATTAAGATGATTTGTTAAATAATAGAAAATGTTTTTCATTTCCCAATTTCCAGCTCTTGCTCAAACCATCCTCCGGCTGCCTGCTTCTCATTCCTTAATATTTAGACTTATGGGCCAATTTGAGGGTATTTCCTCTTTCTGCCATGATTAATGCTTCCATGAAACAATGTCATCACAAGTCACCCACCTACCCTGTCAGCCGGGCATCAATCTCGCGGGGCTGGGCGGTAATTTACGACCAGTGCCGGCAATTTGCAAACCTAATGGGGGGGGTGAGGAGGAGCCAGCTCCCAGCTCTGTCTGCAGCCCCGTCAGTGCCCCCCCCATTAGCAGAACAAATGGTGCAGAGACCAGACATCATCTCCAAGGCTCGATAAATATTTTATCAGCCATAATGGAAATTGTCAAATTGATCTAATTGTACAATACGTTATCAGTGGGGTATCAAAGCGGGGCCTGGCCTCTGCCCAGACCCTCCTGCCGCCCGCCCCAGCCGCCAGGCAGCCCCCGAGGGTGCGGGGGGGTGGGGGGTTGGATCCCGACACAATGTAAATAATACGCCTGGCCACTGCGGCCCTTTAAGGGGATGATAAATTTTGTGGAGATAAATGGCCTCCTTCTATTGTGCTTTGCTGGTCCTGATTTTTGAGAGCCAGAGGGAAACAGGAAGACAGAGGCGGCAGGACTTAGCAGAACTTTCCTGACACGCAGATTCCTTCCCACCCTCTTAGCTCCTGGGATGGCCACGGCCCTTGACAACTGGTCACTGGTCGGCCGAGAGCAAAGTCCCAGCCAGGCCCCAGCCGGCCTGTGACGGAGGCAGTGCCGCTGAGGAAGGTCCGGGCCTTCCTGGCCCTCAGGAGCACATGGCCCTTGGGTCCCACTGGGGCAGGTGCTTCCTTACATTCAGGGTCACGCCGCGCATCCACACCACTGAGCCAAAAGCAAACCTTCAGGCTGCAGGAGTGGGGAGCATGCTGTAAGGACGAAGCTTAGGAGAAACTGAAAGCCGACTCGGAGTCCCCCTCCCCCGGGCCCCCTCCCCTCCTCTCCCCAAGTGCTCAGGGGTCTGGTCCTCCAGGAAGGGGCGGGGCAGGGCTCAGGCGGGTGGTGGTCAGGCAAGACCTTTTGATTTCTAGAACAAACAGCGATGACTTAGACCTGGAGCACGTTTACAAAATCGAGTGAAAACGCCTGTGAGCACGCTGAGGACTAGCCGCCCAGCTGAGCGCGGGGAGCCCTGCCCCGCTCCGGCCGCCGTCCTGCCGGGCTCTCCTGCCCACGTCTCCCCGTGTCCTGCACCGATGCAGCCTTTGTCTCGCTTTCAGAACTGCATCTGGGTCTCGGGGCATGTTCTCATCAGAGCTGTTGCCAAAACTCGTGTGGCCTTCAGGTGTCAAGGTGGCCGGAGCACCAGGACAGTCCGCCCATGAGCGGGGGCTGTTTCTGGAGCCCGTGCCCCGAGCCACACCCTCCCCTGAGAGTGGACGCTTACTCTGACGTACGCAGGACCAACATGGGGGCCGGGAGGGCTGTGTCATCACCTGCCGGCAGAGCCCCGGCCCAGGACTGCGAGCGGCGGAGTCGGCCCGGCAGCCAGGCCCTCTCCGCCGGCGAGGGCGAACCTGGGGTGCGGCGCCGGCGTGGCCGGCTGGCCCCGCCGCGTAACGGCCCCCGGCCAGCTCATGGCCTTCCCCGGCAGCACCCCGATCTGTCGGTAGCAGCCTTTCCGTTGGGGAACCCTAAACACCCCCCAGACGCAGTCTCCGGCTGTGTTTCTCATTAGGCCGCTTGGGGGCTGGTGAACACGGGCGCACATGCACACACGGAAGCCTGCACTCTGTCTTTTCGGTCGCCCGTCATTTTAAATAAAAGTAAAAAGACAGCGTGTGTCGGTGTAGCGGAGCCTCGCGAGGCCATGTGGCTGGGTTGAGGCCTTTCAGGACGGGTCAGAGTCGGCCCCTGTGGCCCTAGTGGTCTCGTTTCAGGGGTGTCCGGGCAAGGCGCCCTGTGAGCGCTGGCCCTCAGGGCAGAGGGGACGTGGGTCTGGGCTCGGGGCCGGGTGCCTCGCTGCCCGCTGGCCGGGGCGTCGGGTGGGCCGGCCGCGGCCCATGGCTGCCTCCTCCCTGGCTGTGTGAGCCACCCTTCTCCTCCTTCTCTCTCTCCCTGTCTTAAGACAGGACAACAGTGTTCGAAACTATTTTTGATTCTTCTTCTTGAACAGCGAGGTTCAGGGCAAGGTCCGTGCCTCCTGCCTCTGAAACCAGCATGAGGTGCAGTGTCTGCAGCTCGGAGGGGAAAAGGGCTCTGACAGATCTGTGTCCCTGGCGCCCCAGCCCAGGGTGCTCACGGCAAACACCCAGCCAGTCTGTTTGTGGGGGAGGGGCGCGGCTGCCCCCCCCCCGGCACACCAGGACCCCTCCCATGGCTCTGCGGCCTCTGCCCAGCACCATCTGGGCCAGGGGTCCTTCCTGCCGCCTGCGCCCTGTCACTGTCAAGGAGACACCCCAGGGCACTGGCCGCTGGTTCCAGCTCCACGTGACCAGCAGGCAAGGCCACCACTGCCCACAGAGGAAGGGGCCCCAGGATATGGGCGGCCGGGTCCCCAGGAGGGAGTGTGTGCAAAGGGCACTTTCTTTTCCCAAATTTTGTGAGTTCCAGGATGCCTTGGGGACAGAAGTTCAAGGAGAATGTTCTGAGTCACCTGGGTCAGGTGTCCGTTCTGCCCTCCACCCACCAGGTGAAGGCAGAGAGAGGAACCTCCTGCCCCTCCAGGGAACCCCAGGCGTCCTCTCCTCTGGGTCTCATCTCACAAAAGGAGACCCGTTTCCCCTTGTTCGGGGGGAAACCTAGAGGCCTGTGCATCAGAGACACCTGTGGAGCTGACCCCCGGGACCCCATACCGTCCGGCCCAGCCTGGCCCTCCTGGGAGCTCCTCCCCAGGTCCCCCCTCCCCTCCGAGGTCACCCTCGTCTGGCCACGTTCAGGCCTGCCTTCCTCTGGGGGGCAGAGCCAAGCAATTCCTCGGCAAAGAGCAGTGCTGGCCGCCCTTCCCCACACAGGTGTCGCTGGCTGTGTACGCGTGGTCAGGGCGGAGGCCAGAGGGGGCTTCACCCCTGCGCCCCGGCACGTCCCATCCCTCCTTACCTCCCACCTCCACCCCTCCGGAAAATTAGACCTAATCTGCGAGCAGGGAGCCGGGCCTTCCGCTGAGCAGACCAGGAACTCAGCCCTTGAGGGCATGGGTCTTGGCCACACGTCGAGGTCACCCCAGCCACGCAGGGCTACTTACCTCATTAGGAAAGAGCGGTCTGTCTGGCTGGGGTCCAGTTAATGATCAGATTTGTCTGAGCGAGGCCTGGCTTCCTACCGCCCAGCACGTGGTAGCATTGTTGCCCAGTTCAGGCTGCCGTCCACAGGGACCCCGGGCCGCCCCCTTGTTCTGGGAGGAGGTGACCACCACCTCGGGGGACTCCCACGGCCTCCCTGCTGGGGCTGGGCCTCCTGAGCCCTCTGAGCGTAGGGGCAGGGCGTGGACACAGGCTTCCGTGTGACAGAAGGTCTTGTTGGTGGGGAAAGCATTAAGGCCCCCCACCCCCGACACACACTCACACGGGGCGTCAGGACTCCTCCTTTGCCGCAGCACAGCCTCGGTTCCTGTGCGCTCAGGGCATCCTGCCCGTGCGGTCCCACCCCACCCTCACCCTCCTTCCGCCTCCCGCAGAAACTGGGGCTCCACTGGCCGGTGAGAGAGCACCGACCTCCCACTGAGAGAGGGCCCCCCCACTGGTAATGCCTCGCTTTCGGGGAAAGGCGGACACTGGGGGAAGTCACACAGTCGGCCCACCGCGCCCTCAAGCTCTGCGTCCAATGATTCAACCAGCCAAGGATGGAAAATACTTGAGGAAGAAAATCCCAGAAAGTTCCCAAAGGCAAAACTTGAATTTTCCACCCTTGGGCACCTCTTTGCACGGCATTTACCTTGCGTTAGGGGTTATACGCAACGTCGAAGTGGCTAAAGGTGGTTGGGAGGACGTGTGTAGGCTAGGTGCAGATGCCACACTGTCACAAGGGACTTGAGCGCCCGAGGATTCTGGCATCTGCGGGGGTCCCGGAACCAGCCCCCGGGGGATGCTGAGGGAAGATGTGAATCATTCAAGAATCCTACTGGAAGCGATTTACAAAAACGCTGTGCTTTAAAGCTAGTGTGAAGTCTGCGATCAAGGATGGCACGCGTGTGGGAGCGTGGAGGTGTATACGTGTGTATGTGCGTCTGTGTGTGTGGCGTGCTCAAGTCTATGCAGGGGCGTGAGACTGCACGGTCACGCTGGATGACTTTGGACCCAGAGAAGGAAAGGGACCCACATGCCCGGTCCACCTGGTCCTGCCCCTGTCTCTGCTGTCCCTTCTCCAGCAGTCAGACTCCGGCAGACTGGGAAACACACAGGAGACCCGGGGCCACTAAGCAGGTGGCTTTGTGACACTGCCTGGCACCGCGGTGCCGTCCACGTGCTGCTGGAGAGGCGAGGCTCCCCATGTGTCCCTCCCTCCCTGGTTATTGCAGTCCTCCTGTCTTCTGCTCTTTGGGCTGTCGGTCACCCTGGCCCTGCTGCGTCTTGGTGAAGGATGAGAACTCAGGGAGCCCCAGGTGCATCTGACTTCTGCACGGCAGCGTTGCTCCCCAGCGAGGGCTGGGCATGGGGCTGAGTCCCAGGTCACTGGTGGTCAATTGTCATTCTGGGGGGTCTGGGTAGGCCACCGCCTTGGCTTCCTCCCATAAGCCTGGGGCTTGGCCCAGGAGCAGAAACCTGGGTTCAAGTTCCCCCCAGTGGTGGGGGGGCTGACCTGCTCCGGCTGGACTGGGCAGGGTGTTACTGTTCATGCGTCGGGTCTCCTGTTTCATTTCATGAGGTTCCTCTGAGCCTGGGTCAGGCTCTGTTGAAAGGCCCCTGCCGCCCTGTGATGCTCTGGTTCTGGGAGGACCTGACCCTGTTCTGGAAGCCCCTTCTGCTCACCTTCTGTGCCGCCATCGGAGAGACCCAGATGCGTGCCATTAGTTCCAGCCTCCGAGGGGCCGTCTCCGCCCTGGGCCCTCGTCCCTCGCCACCCCTCCTGCTCTGCCCGCCCTCACGTAGGCCTCAGCATAGCGCCTGCAGCTCGTGTGCCTGCGGGGTAGTGGGGGCAGTGTTGGGGCATCAGCACAGCTTCACAGAGGGGGCCCTGCGGAAAATGAAGGGGTGCTGGGGTGACATCATGCCCCTGGGAGCAGGCCAGGTGCCCGGATGAAGTCCCCATGGGGCCTTACTCTGGGTGTTCCCTCACCAGGCCACCCTGTAAACCCAGGGCCTGGGGCTGCAGGAGGCCAGCCCTCCAGTTGCGTGCCAGTGGCTCACACGTTGGGAGCTGCCAGTCCCCTCCCGCAGAGCAGGTGGTGCCCCCTCACCCCCCCAGAGCAGGTGGCACCCCCTCACCCCACCCCCAGAGCAGGTGGCACCCCCTCACCCCTCCCCCAGAGCAGGTGGCACCCCCTCACCCCACCCCTAGGGCAGGTGGTGCCCTCTCACCCCTCCCCCAGAGCAGGTGGCGCCCCTCCCCCTCCCCCAGAGCAGGTGGCACCCCCTCACCCCACCCCTAGGGCAGGTGGTGCCCTCTCACCCCTCCCCCAGAGCAGGTGGCGCCCCTCCCCCTCCCCCAGAGCAGGTGGCGCCCCCTCCCCCCTCCCCCAGAGCAGGTGTCACCCCCTCACCCCTCCCCTAGGGCAGGTGGCGCCCCCTCACCCCTCCCCTAGGGCAGGTGGTGCCCTCTCACCCCTCCCCCAGAGCAGGTGGCGCCCCTCCCCCTCCCCCAGAGCAGGTGGCACCCCCTCACCCCACCCCTAGGGCAGGTGGTGCCCTCTCACCCCTCCCCCAGAGCAGGTGGCGCCCCCTCCCCCCTCCCCCAGAGCAGGTGGCACCCCCTCACCCCTCCCCTAGGGCAGGTGGCGCCCCCTCACCCCTCCCCCAGAGCAGGTGGCGCCCCCTCACCCCTCCCCCAGAGAAGGTGGCGCCCCTCCCCCCTCCCCCAGAGCAGGTGGTGGCCCCTCACCCCCCCAGAGCAGGTGGCACCCCCTCACCCCTCCCCTAGGGCAGGTGGCGCCCCCTCACCCCTCCCCTAGGGCAGGTGGCACCCCCTCACCCCACCCCTAGGGCAGGTGGTGCCCCCTCACCCTTCCCCCAGAGCAGGTGGCACCCCCTCACCCCTCCCCCAGAGCAGGTGGCGCCCCCTCACCCCACCCCTAGGGCAGGTGGTGCCCCCTCACCCTTCCCCCAGAGCAGGTGGCACCCCCTCACCCCTCCCCCAGAGCAGGTGGCGCCCCTCCCCCTCCCCCAGAGCAGGTGATGTCCCCTCACCCCGTCCTTGGGCTCCTCTGCCCTCTCTGAGGGACAGGGCTTTCCCACAGCAGGGGGTCCTTGCCCCGGGGAGGAGTGTTCTGGATTTTGGAGTCCAGGAGAGGCCCTCTCGGCCTCTTGTGTGCTGGCTCCTTCCTGCACCTGTGGATGTGGGGTCTGCAAGCCTCAGGTAGGCCGTGGCCTGTCCTGGCCGAGCCAGCCCCAGAGTTCTGGAAGCCTCTTCCTGGCCAGAGCGTCCTCTGCAAAGGGCTCAGTGAACTGCGTTTGCAGGACGTGATGGGTGGTGGAGGGCAGCCACCAGGCACGGTGCCGGGGATGGTGGGCAGGTGCGGGCCTGCACGGCTCTGGGACGAGCCAGCGTCACAATGGGCACCCCACGTCTTGCTAGCTGACGCCGAGGAGCCTGCAGCCTCCCGACACCCCCTTGTCCTGATTTACCCTCACCTGTGGCTGGACAGGAGGGTGACTACATGTGGAAGGAGGCCCCACGTCTGTGGGGTGCCAGCCGTGTGCACCCCAGGCCTCCCAGCGCTCAGGGAGGCAGGGCCCGGTTTGCTGGGGTTGGGGGGGCTGCTGTCTGGGATGTGCCCTGTGGGGCCAATGTGCCGCAGTCTGCATTTTTGTTTTGCTTCCAGTTCTGCTCAAGAGCTGCGGCCGGGCCGGGCTGGGCCGGACCCGGGGCCTCCATCAGCGTCGGCAGCGGCGCAGGCGCGCCCCGCGCTCACCCGCCTGATGGAGGAAGGCCCGGCCCGGCCCTGGCTTTCCCGGCCTGCAGCTCGCCCTGGGTGGACTCTTCCCTGTCCCTCTGAGCCTCGGCTGGCACAGATTTAAGCCAGTTGACAAAAGTGCCTTGGAGGCTTAAAATTCCCTGACAGCTTAAGTGCCTCTGGGGTCACCAGGAAGGCCAGGGCGCTCGGGAGTTTGAAGCGGTGCTTCCGCTGAGGGGAGCTCAGCGGGCGTCTCTCTCTGGTTCCTCGTCTGAAAAGTCGTTCTTGAGAGTTCAGTGTGTGATGGGCAGTGGGACAATCAGGACCCACGACGGTGGCCATGATGACCACGGATCAGCTAGAACATTCAGCTCACCTGCGAGTGTCCAAAGCCGCCCCCTCAGGTTTCCAGAAGCGGCCGAGGCAGCTTGGAGGGGCAGAGTCAGGCAGCGGGCTCGTTCCCACTGGAGCAGGAAGGTTTGTTTGTGGTCAGGGCTGCCGAGGGCCATGACTTTGAATGACGCTGAAAGGGCCAGCCTTCGGGGGAAGGTTGCTCTGTCTGGGTGAAAGACGTCACTTGTGAGATGGAATTTTCCAGGGGAGGCGGAGGGCATCGTCCACGGGCAGCAGGGCAGGCTCCTGGGAGCAGGAGGCTGAGGGTCTGGGAGCTGCCTGGCTCCCTGGCCTTGGCCACCTGGGTTTTCTAGACCCTTTCCTCCTGGAAACACCAAGTGCCCGCTCCCCCGGGTCCTGTTGCCGGTGGAAGTGGAGCGCTGGGCGGCTTTAACAATCCTGTTTACGTTTGGTCTGTAAGTGAAACTGGAGCCTGCTCGCCGTGACTTTCCATCTCTTCTCTGGTCAAACATGGGGGACAGTGGGGGGTCATACCTGTGCATGATTCTGAGTTTTGTAGCAAGAAGAGGTGACCTCCTAAGGAAGGAACGCCACTCCGTTCCCCCAGATTTGGAGCCACAAAGGCAAGGAGCCAATACTCTTGGTGCTGGACCACTGAGTCTGATCACCTGGGCAACACCGGCAGGTTCTCACTCTGTGAGCCAAGCGGCCAGTGGGGTGGGTGGTTTTCTGGGGCTGAGGCCAGACCTCGGTGGCCCCGGTTCCCGCTGGTCCCATAGTCTGTGCCCCTCGACCTGCCCTACGTATCAGCGTATCCAGAGAGGAGTCACCGCAGAGGGACATGTCCCTGGACACCATCTCGTCAACGCCCCTGCCAGGCGGGCAAGGCAGGGAGTCCTGGGATTGGCCCAGAGCAGAGCTAGGTCAGAGCTCTGGTCCCTCTTAGCGCCGGCTCCTCCCCGCCCAGCATCCGACGCTCCTGTCCAGCGGGACTCATCCTGCCCTGGTGCCCAGAGGAGCCTTGGCTTGAGGACCAGCTGGTCACAGGGATCCACGGACGCTCACTCACTGCACTGCTTTCCTGAGACATCAGCGCCCACAACGTTGCCAAGCCCGTCTCCTTCCCTGCTTGCCCAGCGCTCTCTGGGAAGCCAGGGCATAAGGGACTGTTGCTTAATCAGTGGGGAGCCAGACGGCCAGGACAGCACACACAGCCCTCCCCAGACCTGAGGAACCCAGCCCCTAGCTGCACGGCCAAAGTCTGCAACCCCAAGCATCCGTCAGTTGTGGGAGGGGCTCTGGGGAGCCAGGGACCTCCCAGAGCTTATTTCCACGTCTCACCTGGACACTGGCTGGGGAGGCATTCACTCCCCAGCCCGCCGTGAGCACCCTGTCTCGAGCTCATGCGTGCTCCGGGGCATCTGGGCACCCCCTCCGGACTTGAACTCCAAACAAATGGTGTAACAAGACTTTGGAGGAAGCCAGTTCACAGGCATGATGTTTCAGCTGAAGCGGAACCTTGCCCTTTAATCCCCGGGAGTGGGGGATGTGGGAGAGGCTGCCCTCCCCCCCAGGGGGCGGAGCTGGGACTGTGTGGGAATTGACCCTTGACCTCCTCGTCGCAGCATCATCACCAGAGCCTCAGGCCCTTGGGCTGTCCTCCAGCCGTGCAGCTGCCTTTGTCTCTGAACACGTGAACGGGGCCACAGTGTGTGTCCCTTCACTGTCCCCCTGTCTGGTCTGGAAAAGAGATGGCCACAATCTGAACCTCCCAGAGTCTGGGCAGAAGGGACCAGAGGAGGGGCCTTTCTGTGAGGAGGGGTGATTCTATCTCCCTCATCCAGCTATTCAATTGTCTACCCATCCATTTGTTCACCCATCCATCCATCCATCCACCCATCCATCCCTCCACCCACCCACCCATCCATCCATCCACACACCTGTCCACTCATCCACTCATCCGCCCATCCATCCATCCATCCTTCACCCACCCATCCACCCATCCATTCATTCATCCCCTGAGATATACTGAGTGCCTTAACTTGCCAGGCATCATCTCTGCTCTACCTTGTTAATCCTCTAAACAGGCACTATTCCATCCCCATATCTGAGAAAGGAACAGACCCAGAGGAGCTATGGGACATCTGTTCATGCCTTGGAACATGGATTCATGGACCTCTCTGTCTAGAGTGGGCACTTGCCCTCTGTGCTGCCGTCTGTGGTACTGAGCACACTTACTCATGGTCCATCTTTCCCATGGGGTCTCTGAGAGCAAGGGCCAGTGTCCTCTAGAATAGTGCTGTGGTGCTGTCTGCCTCCCTCCTGACCCCACGGGCCGGCCACCTGCAGGCGGCTGCAAAGGCACCACCCAGGCAGAAGGGACTCGGCCCGAGCACCAAGGCCAGCGTCCGGAGGAAGGAGAGCATCACGGGAAGCGCCATCCTCCGGCGGATGGGCTTTGCCAGAGGCTCAGCCGGCCCCACTCTGTTCCCCCATGCGCTGTCCCTGCTGTCCCCTGCTGAGCCTAGGGCTGGAGGACCGGCACTGGGAGCTGTCCCTCAGGAGAGCCCCATCTCCGGGCTCCCCTACTGGGTCTGCCGGGCCTGCCTTCTTTTTCCACCTCCCCTCCCTGCTGCAGCCCTCTGCCTAGCGTGTGCACTTCTGAGTCCACAGGAGAGGTAGGCGCTGAGTGGGGCAGAGGCTGTGGGTTGGCTGGGGCCCCTGAGGGCCAGGACGGGGCAAGGAGCATGGGCTGGGAGTGGAGGCAGAAGCAGGGTGTGGTCCTGGGCCGTGAGTGTGTGTATCAGTATATGCGTGCATGTGTCCACGTATGTGGTACTGAGCAGGTATCCACGTATGTGCAGCCTGTATCCATGTTTGTGCATGCGTGTATCCACCGTGCGTGCACACGTGTATCCACGTGGGCACACGTGTGTGCATGTGTCAAGGCTACGCTGTCTGTGCCGGGAGCATGGCCTGAGTTCAGTGGAACAGACTGCACAACCATCACCCCGTGGGCAGCCGGCTCTCCGGCACAAAAGGCTGTGCTCCCTTGCACGGGGTGGCCGCCAGGCCGGACCGGGCGGGGCTTATGTGGAAACCACGCGTCGCTCACCGCGGAGAGACGTACGCGAGAACCTGCCTCGTGTCTCCTGGAGGCTGGTCCTCGGCGCTGGCAACGGGTTCTCTCGCTGATGTTTGGTCCCGGAGAGCCTGACTCACCCTCCAGAAGAGGCAGTCCTGTTTGGATCAAAAAGTAATTAGCAGAGCTTTAAGTGGGGGTTTCAAGCACACATTTAATTTACGCTGATTAACAGTCATATGCTAAGTAAACACCAGCTGAATATTAAACTGTCACCATTGAGAAGAGCAGAACGCATGGCGGTGAGAAAGCTCTGCGAATATACCATTCCTGCAACTGGCAATTATATTAATAACACGCAACACTTGTCTTACAAAATTCAAATTAATACACGCGTATCTGCGCGGAGATCCGTACGCGGGCAGCTTTTCACGTGTTGCCAGGGTCTTCCTTCCTGAGCTTCGCTGTGAAGAAAGTCTCAGCTTCCCAAGCAATCAGGCTGACGCACAAACAATAAAGTAAAACCCGCCTCGGGGCTTCTTGGCCCCTTCCCGTCCCACCGCCCCACCCGCGAGCCAGTTTGTCTGTGGGTTTCTGATGTTGGAGCCACTGTGTCCCACTGGGCTGCTGGTTTCCCACGAGCTGCTGTGCTCTGTCACCGGGACCCGCCAGGACTTTGGTTGTGATGAGTCATTAGAATCTGTGTGGCTGTCCACCACCGTGTCCCTCAGTGGGCTGATGGGGGCCGTCGCTGCGGGCTGGCACACTCTCCCTTGAAAGGACGGACACTTTCTGGTGCGGGTTCTTGTCCTGACTGGGTGGGCATTTACTGGAGGGGACAGACTGTGCATTCTACAGAAGCAGCTGGACCCTTCGGGGAGGAAGATGTCACGTGGACACGTGGGACAGAGTCAGGGGGCTGCAGCTCAGCCAGCAGCAGCAGGCCCCGCCCAGCTCCAGGACTCGGCCCTCCTGGGGACCCCTGGCTCCAGGTTCCGGTGGTCTGCAGGGGCTTTCTCCCAGCTCCCCACTTCCATGTCCCCCAGGGTCCCAGCGGGGCCCTCAGTGTTCTCAAGTCCTCCAGCCTGGCACATGCTGACTGCCAGGGCATCCCCTAAGCCCACACAGGGAGACCAAGGAGGGCATGGGGTGCAGGTTCAGCCGACACCCCCAGGCCGACACCCCCAGGCCACCCTCCCTCCCCTGTGTCAGGGGACCAGTGAGGGGAGGGCAGCCGGGCAGGGCCGAGCAGAAGCACTTACGAAAACTGCTGGAAAATCAATCTTAGCAAAAGAAAAAGAAACCCAAAATCTGTTGTTAAAAAACCCGCAAACAACAAAAGTGCGTCTTGCACTCATGAGAGTGAAGGGAGGTTCTCCCAGCACTGACGCCGTCAACCTCTCGCAGTCAACGCTGCTCCTTTCCCACCCGGCGCCCTGATGGCCCCTCGCAGCTCTGAGACGTGGGGTCCGGAGCCCTGGAGCCGGCATCCTGGCCTGAGCCGGGCTGGCAGCCTCGCTGACCTCCCGCCATCCTGGCTCTTCTCCAGGGACCCCGAGCTGCAGGGCTGTGGCCGTCCCTGCAGATGTCCCAGGACAGTCCCTGGGAGAGACTGCTCCCGGGTCTCTGGGCGACAGTTCAACGGGAGGCCGAGGCAGGTGGTGGGACGGGGGCCCGCAGCTCCTTTCTTGGAAGGTTTTAAAAGAGAGTAAAACAGGGGAAGAAAACCAGGCTGCGGGGCTCGGCCGCAGCCACTGTGCCTGCCGCTCCGATTCGCGCCGTCTCAGAAGGACCCTGGCTGCGGGCTCGCGGCATCCTTGTCCGGCTAGCAGGTGTGGTGGTGTCGCTGTGCCCAGACTGCCCAGTGTGGCCCTGTGCCTCGTTGTTGCCGGCGCTTGCTTCCCGCCCTGAGCACCTCCCTCGGCCCCCTCCTTCCTCCCTCCAGAAAGCAGCAGGGTGTTCTGGACCCCCGGCATCCGTAGCCGTCGTGGCCTCGCCTTCCCAGCTCCTGAAGAACGCGGCCATTGCAAGCGGCACTTTGCAAAGTGTGCTTGGCTTGGGGAGCAAATGTTTCGCCTTTTATGTAAATAACACGCGGTGGCTGAAGGCTCCTGGGACTTGGGGAGACACCAGCCCGACCCTGGCTCAGGCGCGGAGCTGAGTTTCTCCTTCCCTTTCTCTGACCCTCAGGTGTGCAGCCGTTCCTGCCTGACCCTCGTCTTTCTCTGCAGAGCTGCTTGGTGTAATGGACTTCCTTAAATTAATAATGCGTAGAAGGAGATTTACAACTCATTGCTCAAATATTGTCTCTGCCTTTTATTCATGCATTTGTCACTGTGGCCTCTGATCGAGGTGCTCGGAGGAGGGATAAATAAGGAAGAGAGAAAACGCTCTGTCATAATCCAGGACCATTTGCAAATTCATCACCGATATTCCTGGGGAAGGAGAGACAGAGAGATGACAAATATCCGGCAGCACTAATATATCTGCTTGATTTCCTCTCCCATCTATTCAGATAACCTACTTGGGCCGTGATGGAACGAGGGCCCCGCTGCCCAGCAGCATTCGGGGCCGGGCCCGGGCTGGCGGCGGGCTCCGGGCGGCAGGCTGTGGTGGCGTGTTTGGTGGGGGCGGTTTGTGTGTTAATAGCGATCCATTTGATTTTGGGTGACTTTGGGGGCAACGATTCCTGGAGGAGCGGTGATCGAGACGATTTCTGTGGCGAACCCTCACGAGTCTCTCTCTGCAGAGAAAGAGTGGCCATTGCTCCTACTTTCGTGGCCAGGTCCGTTGAGGTCGATGACCATGATTAAAATGAAGAATTGGCCCAAACTCAAATCAATACCCCCCCCCAAAAGAGGCACAGAGATGCGTGTGGTCGGAGGCTTTTGCTTGTCAGTGTCTCCCTCCTCGCGGTGAGAGCTGAGCTCGGCACTTGGATGGGCTTTAACTGATGGGAACAGAGGAGGGGGAAGAGAAACCTGTCTTGGGAGATTTTTCTGCACACCAGGCAGGGCTGGACCCGCGCCGAGCCCTGTGCTCCTGTGGTCAGTGGGGCCCACCACCCCAGCTCCTCCCAGCCCCAGGGCACCCGGGACAAGAGCCTCCATCAGAGCCCCAGACTGCCCCAGCGGATCATGGATGGATGGGGTCCCTGCACCATCCACGTGGCCTCTGGGAGCCCCGGGGTGCGTGTCAGCTCCGGGACAGTCTCCAGCTGCCCAGTAGTCCCCAGAGTGTCAGAGGGGGACCTGGAGGCCCGACGCCGTGCAGTCTGCATGTGGTGTCACGCCCTAGGCCCCCGAGTCTCTGGGCAGTGACTGGGGTTGGGCAGGAAGAGCAGCCTAGGGACCTGAGAGGCAAGGGCCCGCCAGAGCCGGCCGCGGCCATCCAGCCTCCCAGGCTGAGGTCCCAGGACAGGGGCTCTCAAAGCAGGAAGTACAAAGGGAGATCCCTCAGTGATGGCTGAGCCCGAGCAAACCCTCAGACCCCTGGGGAGCGGGGCTGGGAGCAGCAGGGGGAGAAGCCGGGTTGCCAGTTCAATCTGATAAGCAGCACGCAGTCCTTCAGTAGGAGTGCGCCCCAGTACTGTGTGCTTTTTATTGTCTCCACTATGTTTTATGTATTATGTTTACAGTCTTATCTGGCAGCGCTACCCCCAGGCCCCATACCCTGCTGTGACCCCCTGGAAATAGAGCAGCGTGGGGAGGGGACTCGGAGGCACACCGACACCAGACTCAGCTGGGTCTAGTTGTCTGGAGGGACCAGGTCCGCCTGCGCAGAAGAGAGATGCTGGCTGACAGAGAGAGTCGGAGATGGCAGGGAAGTCAGGGCTCACAGGTTACAGGCAACTCTGGGACTCAGGCCTCTTCCGTGGACAGACTAGTGCAGCCTGAACTGACACCTCCTGGATTTCCCGGGGTGGACCGCCCCGGATGGGACGCCCAGCAGTTGTTGTGTAAGGGAGGCTGTGTGGTGGCTCCGACTTGTCTGCAAGCCAAGGTGGCCCCGGGAGACCCCCGGTGGGCAGTCTCCCCGCTGGTGATTCTTCAGGACACCCCCAGGGCGGCCAGGGGCCCAGCGCCCACTCCTGCCCGGCCCCCTGCCGAGGTGGGCCCACCAGCCTCAGCGTGGAGAACTCCATTCTCCCACCTACACGTTTAACAGAAACTGTAACATGTTATGGAATGATACACTCATAAAAATTATAAAATGTGTAAAATTATAAATCATAAAGATGACGCAGGCTCATCGCAGAAAAGAGAGACATTTTTAAAATGAGAATCTCACATCCCATAGTTTAGAGGTAACACTAGGCATGTGTTTTCAGTCGTGTGTGCTCATCTTTTATATATAAATGCATGTGTATAATTGCACGATGTATACATTACGTAATTTGTGTGTGTGGCCATGCGTGCATATATGCACACAGACACACGTGTGCAAATTACCTCATACACATAGCATGTGACCTGAGGTCATAACGCCCCAAGTCTCTGGCAGCGAAACCTGCCCGCTGTGACTTGGCGACAACCACCGCCAGCCAGGGTCTCAGGACGGGGAGAGGGGCCGCCTCTCTGTGCACTGGTCCACATTCTCCATCACCCTGAGGCACCGTGACTGCAGCAAAGGCGAAAACACAAGACAAAATAAAACTCGGGTCCAGTCCTCAAGGAAGCTACCTCCCAAAGAGGGAACCAGGCCCAATTTGGATCTTCAAACTTATTTCTGTTAAAAATGTAGTATGATTATGTAAATGAGAGGCATTTCAATTTTCAAAGCTTTTTTTTTAAGCCCATACCTAAGCCACTGGTATTTTCCATTTTTTTTTGCTGTCAGTTAAATTATAAAACAGGTATTTTCATTAAAAGCCGAGAAGGCGTCCCGCTGCCCCCCAGGGCTAGAGAAGCCACCACTTGGCAATCTGATCCGAGGGGTGTGCCTGTCTTTCGGGTGGGCACGGGATCTGGGTGTACAGGTTCATTAAAGACTTCTCTTTAAAAATCGCAGAGAGTTAGCCCCCAGTCGCAGGAGCTGGGACCCCGCCCCACGTGTACCCAGCCACGTGGCAAGGGACTGGAAGTTTGCCTGTTGTTTATCTGCAGTTCCAGACTGACTGGGGTCCGGTGCTTTTATCTGCCGAGACCCCCACCCAACCCCGAGGCTGGGGCCTTCGCACCCCTTCATGTGTGTTCGGGGAGGGCCTGGCCGCGGCGGCCGGCAGTTCCCGGCTCCTGCAGCCGAGGGTCCCTCCTCAGCACGTGGAGCTGGGGGCTTGCTGGGGTCCACCCCGGGTGAGACTGGACCCACACTCAGGACTTCTGGAAGGCTGGGGAGGAGGCGAGGGGCCAGTGTGGGACTCCAGACCCCCCACCCGGCATCCTGGGTCCCCAGTGCTCAGCCGGTCTCAAAATCAAGTGCTGACAGCTCAGCCTGAGGCGTCAGGCCACAAACACCTCCCTCCCTAATGAATCCCCCGTGCATCCGCCAGCGCCTACTGCATGCACAGCCGCGTGGCCACCTGGAGGACGCGAAGGGACAGAGACTCTCAAGGAACTCCTCCCGCGCCCCACTTGGAGCAAGGAGGACTTGAGGGAAGGAGGCAGAGAGTCCCCGGGGCCCGCAGAGCAAACAGTGTCCCCTTCCCTTGTGCCCACGGCCAGGGGAGGCCTCGGGACAGAGCCTAGGTCAGGGCGCCCTCCCAGTCAGGGTCCTCAGGCTGGGCCCTGCGATGACAAGACCTTGATAATTACCGATGACCCGACAGGCCTCTCTGCAGGCGCCATGCTGAGAGCTTGGCTGGAATCACCCAATTCAGTTTGCCCACCTCCACTTCCGGATGGGGGAGCGGAGCCCAGAGAGATCAGGGGCCCGCCCGGGGGCCACACGGCCAGGAAGAGGCCAGGTTTGAGCCCCTGTGGGTCTGTGGCTTCCCTCTTTCACTTTCCCTCTCCCTGTGACGATGTGGTCCCTCTACTTTCCAAAACCCTCAAAGGGAGAGAAGTTGTGGTGAAACTGGCCCCTCCTCCGGTCCCGACAGCCTGGGGGGGGGGCTCGACAGTGCCCTGACCCCCACCCCAGGTGAGGGGGACACGCAGGAGGGAGGCCAGCCAGGAACGTCCCGAGAGAACACGACGTTTTCAGAGCTTCTCAAAAGATGGCGAAGGAGCGCTCCAGCCCTCACCAGAAGACGCACACGACCGCTCAAAGTGCTCAGGGAGGCGTCCGTTGGAAACTTGGCCGCGGGGCCGGCGGGGTTCTTTGTGTGCTGGTCACAGGCACACCGAGTGCAGACCGAGGGGTTTCCCACATCTCGTCAAAGGACAGCGCTTCCTCTCCTTTCTCCTCAGGCTGATTAGCCGGCCGGCGATGGCGTGAGGACATGCTGGGGGTAGGAAAACGGGGGTCATTTTGGAAAACCTCTTTGTGGATGGGTCGGGAATGGGGAGAAAATGAATAGTTATAAGCTCATTTCCATAGAAACTGTCTCATTATCATGCTGGCTGCCGGCTGGAGGAGGCAGGGCTTCCTGCCAGCGAGCGGGCCCACAATTAAGTGTCCCCTGCCTGCCCGGCTGCCAGAGGCCGGTCGGAGCGATGGCTCCCAACCCCAGCCCGCGCGGCCCGGGGGCGCTGTCAGCGAGCCCGCTTTCTTGAGAGAGCAGACATCTGCGTGGGGGTTTTCTCGGCGTCTTGGAAAACGGGAGCGCGCCCCCCCTCACGGCCAGGGCGGCCCCCTGCGAGCCTGAGATCGCAGACGTGGGTCCTGGTGTGGTTTCCACCGATGCAGCGTGAGCAGGCCTGCCAGGCACCCCGAAGACGCTGAACAAAAGACGTGGGAACAGTTAGGTTTAAAATCACTTCCTGGGCTGTGCCCTTTGTCCCCTCGCGCAGAAGGCAATTTGTCACTGAGCTCCGGGCCGGCCGACTTCTTCAGGGGCGGGTGGAGGGGTCTCCCTCCTCCAGGAGGGGCTCAGGGGGAGCCGCCTGGGTCTGTGAGCCTTCCCTGCCTGTGCCCAGCATCCCGTACCGTCCCATGCGGTCACCCTGTGCTCAATTTGTCCCCACTCACGTGTCCTCGCTCTGGAGGAGGGGGAGCCGGAGTGCGACCTGGGGAAGAAGCAGAGTTTCTTCTGAAGGAGACGGAGAGCCCGCCAGACGAGGTGGGGTGCTGGGGGAAGCGCCTCCCCAGAACCGGCTTGTTTGTCCTTTTCAGCTGCGGTGGAACAGACAGCAGGGTGTAGCTGTCATTTTAACCGTCGGGAAGCGTGCAGTTCACGGTGTTAATTCCCGCATGTGGAGCCATCACCGCTGTGTCCGCACGTTTCCGTCTTCTCCAACAAAAACTCCGTCTGTGAAACAGGAAGCCCCGTTCGCCTCCCCCACCCCCAGCCCCTCTGTCTTATCTTCTGTCTTTGTGGATGCGCTGGCTTGTGTTTTTAAGATGCAACAGTGTATCTGAACTCCGCCAAGAGCAGAGCACCAGGGAGCTGGCTCTATACACTCACTCATCTCTGGTTTCCCTGGGTTTTGTGAGCGGCCTGCTTGGACCTGCTCAGATGGGAATCACCCTGCCCCTGGGGAGGGAGTAATTTAGGACTGACAGCCGCAGCGGTCCAGGAGGGAGTGACCTGACGGCAGCGGGTGGACGGTCCTGGACGCGTGACAAAGAGGAGCTTGTCGGAGCATCCGGCAGGGTCTGTGCTCTGCTGTCCCTCGACCTTCAGAGTCAGGGATGAGGCAGAAACTAGATGGTCCTCGTGTTATGTTCTGGGACTCCCAGCAGCGGGAGACTAAGGATCGAGGGTCAGGGCAGCACCTTTCCAAGACGCAGGGGGCTTCGGGCTCTGTAAACACAGCTCCTCGAATGCTTTAGGAAGTGGGTGCTCCTGGAAGACCCCAGCCCCATGATTTGGAGGGGATTTTTAAGAAATATTAGCCCTTCTCACTCAGCATAACCCTGAGTGCCCAAACCCCTTGTCCATCCTGAGGGCCTGAACGAGTCTCCTGACCACTGGGAGAAGCAGGTGCTCAGTTAGAAGCTGTGAAGCAAAGTCTGTCAGTGAGACTGGTGGCTGTGTTAGTTTCCACCTAGTGCCCCAGACCAGGGCTCAGACGGCAGGGCCCCCCTCCCCCGTCCGGAGGCAGAGGTCCAAGATCCAGAAGCTGCAGGGCTGGTTGCTCCTGAGCCCGCGGGGGGTCCGCCCCGGCCTCTCCCCAGGACCCTGGTGCTCTGCATGCTGGTGACCCTCGGGGTGCCCTGGCTTGTGGACACATCACCCGACCTCTGCTTTGCCAGCACGTGGCATCTCCCTGGGTGCGTGTCCAAATCTCCCCTTTTATAAGGACACCAGTCCTGTGGCATTAGGGCCACCCAAAGTCCTCATCTTAACTTACCCAGTTACATCTGCAATGATTCTACATCCAAACAAGGTCATGTTTCTGATGCTGGGAGTTAGGACCCCAGCATGTGAGTCTGGGGACTCAGTTCAACCCACCACCACAAGTATTCATCCAGCTGTCCCCCCACCCCAGGCGCCGTGCTCCCCGGGGCCCCTGGGGAGGGGTCTGCTCACCCTGGCCTCTGCTCCTACCACACAAGGGAGCTGTGGGTGCCCGGGAACCTCCCCGCTCTCTGCCCACTGCTCGCCGTCCCCTCTGACACTCCGTGCGACATGAATGTCTGTGGTGGTGGTGGCACTCACCCTCCAGACCCCGCCACCCATGCCCTCTACAGACTCCCCGAATTCTCGGCCGTGCAGACGGGCGGCCCACGGCTTAAGTGTGGTGTGCGACAAACGCAGGAGGTCGTTCTGCTTTGTGGTTTTCTAAGGTTTGAAAAGCGATTCGGAATAATTTTAGGTTGTCCTGGGGTTGGCAGACGGCGTGACTGGCAATTCATGAAGACAGGGTTCTTTAAATGGAGGAACTTCGCTGGCTGGTTTCTAATTTTTAGAAACACAAGTAACGTCACCTGGGAGGAGGCTGACAGCCTCCCGCAATGGTTTTCATGCACGTGGGCCATCGGGGCCTCGCGGGTTAGGGCCTCGGAGCCGGAGCCGCTGTGTCGTGAAGAGGCTTCCCTCTTCAAATTGGAGACCTGCGCGCGGCCCGCCTCTGGCCGACGCGTAATCCCACGAGCAATCTGCTGAGCGGACAGAAAACTTTTCTGCTGTGTAGTCGGTGAAGTGTGTCTGCAAAGGACGGATTTGAAGCGTGAGGAATTGCTAGCTAAGTGCTGGTGGCAGCGGGTGGCCTGGACGGGGCTTGTGTGAGCGAGGTGAACTGCAGGAGAAATGAGGTCGCGGCCCAGGGTCAGTGGCGCCCGGCGCAGGCCTGGCCGTGGTGGGGGGAGGCCCTGGGAAATGGGCTGTGGGACGTGCCTGGTACTGGGGGCCTGTTCCCCGGCTGTGCAGGTGGGGCTTCTACCTTCCAGAGGCCCCCCACCAGCCCTCGGCTCTGGGACACCGCGGGGAAGGGTTGCGCCTCTGCCAGGTGGCCCAGCACATGAGGAAACGCTCGGACACAGCTCGAGACCTGCTAGCGTCCATGGCAGAAGCCCAAGGGTCCCTGCTCTGCTCAGTCCCTCCCAGAAAGGACTTGTGCCACAGCAGGCACCGTGTGTGACACCCCTCCTCCCCGGGGCCCATAGACGGCAGCTCCTCTGGGCTGAGCAGTGGGCTTCTCTGGGTTTGCCTGGACTCAGGGACCAAGACTCCCCTGG
Source organism: Camelus dromedarius (assembly GCF_036321535.1). Lineage (NCBI taxonomy): Eukaryota > Metazoa > Chordata > Mammalia > Artiodactyla > Camelidae > Camelus > Camelus dromedarius. The sequence goes on along the minus strand of NC_087449.1, from coordinate 69,383,526 downwards.
ACTCAGGCATAGGACTCCCCTGGATTCGGGGATGCAGCTCCCCTGGACTCAGGGATGGGGTCTCACCTGGACTCAGGGAAGGGACTCACCTGGACTCACAAGTATGGACCCAGCTTCCCTTCCCTGTGGCTGCACCACAGGTGTGTTGCATACTCTGTTAGATGCAAGCTGAGACATGCCAAGGAGAGGGTCTTCTGAGGGCTTCCGAGGGGGGCCGGAATGGCAGGATGGGGCCCCCTCTTTGCCCCTGGTCCTTCCTGTGTCTGAATCTGTGGCTGCAGTAGAGCCTCACCTTGCTTTCCGTTTGGCTGAAATTCATTAACTGCCAGGAAATCATGGATTTCCAAACCCAGCTTTTCCCACAACCTTCCACTTAGCAGAGAAAATCAAATTGATGCAAGCAAGTAACGAGAAACAGCTCCCAAGGACTGCTGAGAAGCCAGGCTGTCCGCGCTCTCGACGTGGCTGGTGGCCCACGTCACGGGGTTATTTGCAGGCGCCCTGAGGCTCACTCCAGGTGCCATGGGCCAGGTGTTGCAGTGGTGGGTACTCTGCAGCTTTCCAAGAGTGCCTTTGGATAATTCTCAGAAGGAGTGAGTCCTCAGGCCCACGGTGGATCCAGCGCAAATGAGCTGCCAGGTGCCTGGCTGCCTTCCAGGCCAGGCTCTCGTTAAACGGGGCCTTTGCGAGGATACAGCCCCCGAGAGCGTCACTGGTGGCCTGTGGCTTCTCCTTAAAAGAGAAGGGACTCGTGTTGTGGAAACCCCATGCACCGCCAGGAACCGGGGGTCCTGCTGGGGGCCTGGAGGCAGGAGGAGGTGGGGCAGGTCCTTGTCACCAAGGGGGTCAAGCTGGTGCTAGGGGCGGGCGGCTGGGTGAGCCGCTGGAGTCACGGAAGGTGCCACCTGTGCCAGCCCTCTGCGCCCTCACCCCACGTCTGCCGGGCAGCAGCGCGGGCGTCACGTAAGTGAGCAAGGGGCCACGCCACAGCTCGCAAGCTCCACCGTGAAAGGAACAGGTGGAAGGACTGTCGAGATGTGTGAATTAGTCACTAATGAGGAAAATTAGGAAATTTGCTGAAGCATAAAAAATGAGAAGTCCAGAGAAAGAAGACAAATGGGTGGGGAGCGATCCCCTCCCCCACCCCCCGGCCCCCACCGTGTGCTTCCAAACTCTGGTTGAGACCCCACTGAAATACAGCTCTGACGGCTGGGTTAATAGGAAGAAATTGTTTTAAAATGTAGAGATGATTAATTGGATTAACGTGCCAAAATGGTTGAAGTGGTGTCGGGGAGCGGTGGGGGCTGGTGTTTCCTGGGCCACCTGCCACCGCCCCGCCCGGGACAAGTGCCCCGCAGGGGTCGTGTCCCTGGTCCCACTCGGACTCTGACAGGTGGGCCCTGTCATCTCTGCAAGTGCGTCGTCCAGCCAACGCCGAGCCTGGGAAGCGGCCCTCGCCCTCTGCCCATCCCCCTCCCGGTGGCCAACCCCTTGGGTTCAAGGACCTGGAATGGGACCATTTTGGGGGAGCTCACAACTGCTGCCGGTGGGTCTGCGGTCACAGAGCTGAGCTGTCCGCGTAAGACGGAAACCCCCAGGACCCGTCTGTGATGTCCCTGCCTCGGGGTCTCACAACCCTGCCGTTCAGACCCCTCCCTTCGGACACAGTCCTCTCTCACCTTGGTCCTGATCTGAGTGGGGGCACTTGGCGCAGCACGGAGAGACTTTCCTGCTCATTCTTATCAAGAAAACCCAAGTTTGGGACCTCAGGAGCAAGTCAGCTTCATGAAAGTCAGGCGTCTGAGGTCTGCACATTTCACCCGCCCGTCTGAGTCGGGGGGACCTGCGCTCCGGGCTCAGAGCCAGACCAGAGGCCGCAGCTCATCAGACCTGGCTTTCAGTCCCAAAGCCACCCCTGCGGCAGGTCTGGCTTCCCAGCGCCTCAGTTTCCGGATCTGTAAAGTGGGTAACAGTGGGCCTCGATGCTGGGCTGTCTCGGGGAACACGCAGGGTCACTGGTGCCGACCTCCGGGCAGGCACACTGGTGCTGGCCACCGCCCAGACGAGGTGGGTGACAGAGTAAAGCTGCAACCGAGGAAGAAAACCGAGGGCCAAGGCGGGATCTCGGGGGGCGGGAGGGAAGGGCCGGGAGCCGGCTCCTGCCCCTGGCGCCTCCCAGAGCCGCTCTTGGGCGGCGGGTCCCGGCCAGCCGCGCTCGGGTCAGCAGCGCGCTAACGCCTTTGTCAGGGTGATTAATAGTGGTGGGGACCGTCGTTAATTCACTGCCTAATGACTGCGGCCCGCGCGCGCCGCGTAATCGGGTGATGTATGTGGAGAGCGCCCACCTCATGGCAGAGGTGAAAATCATTTCGACAAGTCAAATATTGTCACAGGGAACAAATGGCTCTCCCTGTTAATAAAAATTAATGAATTTTTTTCTCTTTCTTTTTTTTTTTTTCCTCACCACTGACCTGCTAAATGAAGCTGCGGAGTGGCTGAGCTGGGGGTCGGGCTTGGCGGAGTCGAGCACTTTATTTGATGGTTAAAACTATAAATGTCTTTATCTGGACAGGAAGAGGTCGGCGGGGCCTGGGTGGGTGCCGGGTTGGTGGTGGCTGAAGCTGGAGGCTACTCTGGGGGGGAGTGGGAGACGTGGGCACCCCTCCCAGGGTCTGCAGGCTGTGGGGTTGCTGGAGAGGGGCTGTGGCTGCCGCAGGCTCTCTGGCCCAGAGGACGGGGTGCCCCCAGCTGACCCCTCGTCCCTCCTGTCTGCAGCATTAGGGAGGGGAGCAGAGGGAACTAGGGGACCGTGCGGTAACAAAGGGAGGGTCTTCCTGGCCCCCCAAAAGCTGACGCACAAGAAGGCAGTACTTTCCTGTGGGGTACCCGGGTGGCCCTGAGTCCCCAGTCCTGGCCTCCGAGGGGCCTTGAAGGGGCTCAGCCTGAGCAACTCCCCACTCCTGGTGGTACAGGGTGGAGGGCAGGGCAGGGAGCTAGGCAGCCTCAGGGGAGGGAGGGCAGGGGCGGAGGACCTTTGCCCACCACTGGCCACCCCATCCCCAGGGCTGGAGGCAGATGCACACTGCGGATCCCTCCTCTGGCCCAATTATTCTGAGCAGCCAGAGCTGCTGGGAGGCCTAACCTCCCTCTGTCTGCAGCAGAGCCCGCGAAGCAGGCGTCCAGGAGGAAGGGATCTTGCCTCCCAAATGCCTGGCTGATGATGTCTAAGCAGGCCCGTCTCCTCCCCTGCCCACCTGCCTGGAGCCTGGCCCCTCCTGCAGCCCAGGACCCCAGGGAGGCACCCTCCACCTGCTCTCTTCCTTGGGCCATTTCTGTTTGGGACAGCCTGTCTGCTTGCGTGCTGAGTTGCATGGCCTGTGAATGGAGCCCCCAGCGGGGCTGGTGGGAACTGAGTAGTAGAGAACCATGCCCGCAGATAGAGTGGTGTCAAGGTGCTTGCTCAGGGGTAACCCGTTCTCCTCAGCAGTGCTGCCCAGATGGGAGGAGACACGGCGGAGAGCAGACACCACCAGGCGCATCCTCTCCCCTGCACGCGCCCCAGAGCCCGAGCCGCCCTGGATGTCCTGCTCTGGTGGCAGCCCCCAGGGCCCACCTGCAAAGCCTCCCTGGGACCTCGGCCTCGTCCCCCCCAAACCCTCTGCACCCTGCTGGCCCGCAGCCAGCAGAGGTGGCCGTCCCTCAGTGTGCCTGTGGGTGCTGGGGTCCCTTCCCCACCCGCATCCCGCCCAGGCCGCCCTCCGCAGCCTGAGCAAGCCACACCCCTTCTGGGCTCCTCCTCCTCCACCTGTTCGGTCCATGGCCCTCGGGCCCTGCGGCCTCAGCAAAGCTGGCTGACCCGGAGAGGAGCCGGAGGACCCTCCAGTGGAGGAGGCCACCCCCGTCTCCACGTCCCCCAGAGCCGAGCTTGGATGAGGTGTCCCCAGATCCCAACTCCCCCGGCTGCCCTCAGCCCCAGAGAGCAAAGCCCCACTCTCTGGGGGGCCTCCAAGGCCGCCCCCTCCAGCGAAATGGGGTCCCCACCGTCTGAGAGGTGCACGTGAGCACGGCTGGGGCTGTGGTGCACCTCACGAGGCTGGGGGCCACCTGGCAATCACACGGTGACCGTGCGGGGAGCGGCGTCCTCACAGGCGTGTGCGCTGGCTCTCTGAACCTCCTGGCGGGCTGGACACCCCGCCATTTACGGGGCTTGGGGGCTGAGGTCCAGAGAGCATCCAAGGCTTACCGGCAGGAGAGCCTGTCTGTGTTTGTAGGACCCGAGAGTCAGTCAGGACGGCGCGGGAGGGAGACCCCGGGGTCTGGGTGAGGGCCGACAGCGGGAAGCCAGTTTCCCTTTGGGCAAACAGCCCGTGAGAACCTTCTTTCTGGGGGGTTCTGGTGGTGCTCAAAGCACCGTGGACTCAGATCCTGGCATGCCTGCTCTCACAGCAGCACTCCTCACGATTGCAGAGAAGGTGAGAGCAACCCCAGGGTCTGTCGTCAGACGAACAAACAAAACAATGTGGTCCCCCCGCACAATGGAATATCATTCAGCCTTAAAAAGGGAGGAGGTTCTGACACCTGCCACATGAGTGGCCCTCGGGAACCACCCACTGAGCACAGTAAGCCAGTCGCAGAAGGACCAGTCCTTCCGCGTCCCACCTCTGTGAGGTTCCCGGAGGAGTCAGAGTCACTGAGACAGGAAGCAGGAGGGTGGGGGCCGGGGGCTGGGGAGGGGCGGGGAGTGAGTGTTTCGTGGGGACATTTTCAGTTTGGGAAGATGAGAAGGTTCTGGAGGTGGCGGTGGGGCTGGTTGCACAGCACTGTGAAACGTGATCAATGCCCCTGAGCTGTGCCCTTGAAAACGGTTGAGGTGGTAAATGTTATGTTGTGTGTGTTTTATCTCAGTTTTTTGAAAAGCACACTGGCGTTGCCAGATGTGAGGTTACAGGGATGGTGTGGAGCGTACACCTCCCTCGATATCGGAGGGGGTCTTGGGGCCCGGGACCCCTCTGGTGCGTGAGGGACACCCCCACTGGCCGCCAGCTCACACAGTGCTTAGCGCAGGGGCCAGGGTGAGTCAGCTGTGATTTAGAAGAAAAACAGTGAGATTTGAGCAATCCGTGGGCTACCTCGCTGCCCCGGGGGCTTGGGGAAGTGGTATATTAACCAAGGAATAAAAGCAGAGGAAGAAAAAAGGCCAAATCACATCTCTCTGAAACAAAGAGGCTTTTTACCAGGAACAAGCCTTGATAAAAATTACAGTGGCATCGCGAGTCATTCAGAGCCTGCCCGGGGCGATGGAGGCAGTGAGGAAATAGGGGGTGCGGGGCCTGAAATAGGCATGCCGCCGTCCCCTGAGCATCGCGCGGGGAAATAATCGTCTTAGAATAATGCGCTGGCTTTAAGTAGGGCCAGGTGGTCTGGGCTGCAGGCAGAGCCCCTCGCAGCCCTGCGTCAGCTCGGCTGGACAGTGGGGGTCTAGGGTGGGGTGTCCCTGAGCAGCCCCGCGGCGTGGGGGCCAGGCTGCTGGCAGGGTCCTGAGGAGGGCGCGGGGGTCCGTGGGAGGTCCCCCCAGGGCTCACCGCCTGCCTCGCGAGTGGTGGGGGCAGCGGCGAGGGGACAGGAGCAGCTCCTGGTTCCCTGTCTTGCCTCTCAGTTCTCTCAGAGCCGCGGGCTGGCCAGGGAGGTGACTCTGACCTTGAGGTCGGCTGAGCTTGGCAGCGGCCGGCGAGCAGCTGAAGACTCGCCTGCAGGACGGGCCGCACCGCGGGCTCTGGGGGCCCCTGCTCAGGCCCCAGTCCCAGCAGAGGGCTCGCCTGGTCCTTCCTCCTCTGGGTGTCAGTTTCTTCACCCGCGAGACGGGTGGACCGTGACCTGCTCCTCGGTGCTGCGGACAGACGAGGAGCAGAGGGGCAGGTGGGGGCTTCCGGTGGGGAGCCTGGGGGCTGAAAGCAGCCCCGGGGCCACATTCCGCCGCTGGTCAGGGCCCTCCAGCCTTGCTCTCTGCACCTGCTTCTTTGTGTCTGCAACAAAGTGCCCCAAACCAGGGGCCTTAAAGCAGCAGACAGTGCTGGAGGCCTGCGCTGTTGCGTGGCCCTCCTCCCCCGAGCGTCTCTCTGTGTGTCTCGTCCCCCTGGTCTTATCAGGACACCCGCCACTGGGCCAGGGCCGCCCCGATGACCTCATCTTGGTGTGATCACAGCCACAAAGGCCCTCTTTCCAAATCAGGTCACAGTCACAAGTACGGGGGGTTGGAGCATCACCATATCTTTCGTGGGGACGCAGTTCGAGCTGTAACAGCCTCGGGAGCTGCACGAGCCACCCCGGTGACATTCTGGTGACAGCAGACAGTGAGGCCAGCGGGGCCCCCGCCGAGCCAGGGGTCTGCATCCGCCAGCGCCAGCTCCCTGGTTGACACAAAAGAAGTGCCTGCCTGTGGCAGTGGCCAGGAGCGTGCCGCTGTCTCGTTGGGATGGGGCGCGGCGGGGGGTGGGGGTGGGGGCTGCACCTTTGTCCGGGAGGTTTCCACACCTCGGGCCCTTGCAGGGGCGGCAGGGGTTGGGCCAGTGAGAGAGACGCCGGGCGGCGCCACCCTGACCTCCCCAGGCCCTAATGGCATTTCAGCCCCATCGGCCCCACAGCTGGGACGCGCCGCCCTCTGGTCCCTGTGGGCCAGATCCCCGGCGGGGGTTTGGGGATATGAACAGCCACTGACTAGTATTAATATTCAGCATGTTTGCGGGAACGTCTTTCCTCGGCGCTGTTAATCTGCTTTGGTGATGATAGCCGTGCTGATCCCTGGGCTCGGCTCGGCGCTGCTGGGCGCTGGCGGAGGCGGGGAGCCGGCGAGCAGCGGTGTGGCGGTGGCCACAGTCCGGGCAGCTTGGTCAGGCAGCGGGACCCAGGCGGTGCGGCTCCCGGCACGCTGTCCTGGAGTGAAGGCGTGTTGTTCCTGTCTTAAGCCAAGGCCCGTGGCAGGGGAGAGGCCACCGCATGCTGTGGTTGATTAAAGGCTGGGGGACAATCCCCAAGTTTCTCTTTCGAGCAAACCGTTTCCCGAAGTGGCTCTGCGGCCCGAGAGCCCGTCCACTGAGGAGGGGGTGTCCCCTCACCTGTTGCACTGGACAGAAAAGTGTCTGCACAGAAATCTTCAGTTCGAAATAAGAGCATCTCATTTCACCACTTTATCCGGTGGCTTCCGTAGACCCAGCTCAACTGAGTGTGTCCGTCCGTCCCTCTGTCTCCCCTCTCCGGCTCCCAGCAGTGGCTGAGATGATCCTCGTGACAGTCACAGATCACGGGCCTTTGTAGGCTCTGGGGTGTGGGGAACTGTGGGGGGTCTCCGGGGGGCACGGTGCACGGCACTCCTCCCCGCTGGGTTCAGGACGTAAAACAAGGGTCCGGAACCAAAGTCCCACCTTGTTTCTCCAAAAAGGCTCAGGTGGAAGGTGAGAGGGCCAGGTGGGCCTGTGGCTGAACCCCAGAATCACAGATGTGCCACCCCACCCGCGAATGCTGGAGCAGGCAGGCCACCTGGCGCAGCGGGAGAGAAGGCGGCCCTCTTCCAGGAGCTGGGGGCTGGGCCAGGCAAGCCCGAGTCTTGGCTCAGATTAACCAGACTCAGGATTCCTGTTCACGGGGCTTCACCCTCAGGGCTGGAAAGTCAAGTCGGGTGAGGGTTTCCTCTTTCCACCTATCTCATTAAAAATTGCCCTCCAGATTGTCCTGCCCACCCCATCCCTCCACCATCCACCATTTCCATCCCCCCACCGTCCCTCTACCTTCCCCCACCATCTACCATCATCCTCCCATCCTTCGTCCATCCACCATCCATCTACCCATTCATTCATCTTCCTACTCATCTTTCCATCCACCCTCTCATCCATCCATCTATTCATCTATTCATCCATCTACCCATCCGTCCATCCACCATTCATCCACCCATTCATCCATCCACTGTCCATCCACCATTCGTCCACTCATCCATTTATCTACCATCCACCATCCAGCCACCAGCCACCATCCACTCATCCTTCATTCATCCATCTACCATCCACCATCCAGCCACCAGCCACCATCCACTCATCCTTCATTCATCCATCTACCATCCACCATCCACCATTATTCTACCACCCATCTACCCATTCATTCATCTGCCACCAACCACCATCCATCCATCCACAGTCCAATATCCACCATTATTCTGCCATTCATCCACTCATCCATTTATCTATCATTCACCATCCCTCCACTGTCCACCATCCTTCATTCATCTACCATCCGTCTACCCACCCATTCATCCAGTATCAACCACCATCCATCCGTCCACTTTCCACCTGCCCATCCATTTATCTACCATCCACCATCCATCCACTATCCACCGTCCATCCACCGTTAATTCATCCATCCACCAGCCACCCATCCATCTACCTATTCATCCATCTTCATACTCATCTCTCCATTCGTCCCCCCATCTGTTCATCTACATATCTATTCATCCACCTATCCATCTGTCCATCCATCCACCCACTCATCTATCCACCCACTGACCCATCCATCCACCCATAAATTTATCCATTCATTTCCTGTGTATCCTCTCTGGACATGAGGAAGGCCATCACTAAATGCCAGACACTTTTTAAGGTGTTTTCTCACCGCAGTGAGAACACTGAATTGTGTAATACAGGGTCTGAGAGCTTTAGGATCATGACCGTCTGAGAGGCTCCCAGCTGAGCCCTGACTAGCTGTCAGCCTTGAGCAAGTTCTTGCTCCCTGAACTTCCCTTCCATGATGTACAAAATGGGCAAAGTCACATCTCTGCCTCCCTTATGCGGCCTTGGCTAGAATCAGAGCAGCCACAGTGCTGGCAGCTGGCTCCCTGGGCCCCGTCACCTCCTGGGACACAGTGGCCAACAGAACTTCAGAGGAGACAGCGTTCTGACCGGGCCCACCTCCAGGTCCCTGATAGCTTTCAAAGGCTCTCCTGGACAGTTCCAGAACCGAGCGGCCACGCAGCCGCCCAGGGATTGCCCCCCCCCCCCGTCTTCGAGCTGTGACGGGGGCGTTGTCCCCCCACCGGGCTCACCTCTACTGCCACGTTTCTTTTATAAGCTGAACCGAGCTGAACTATAACTTTTAGATACTGCCTTTGCGAGGCCTGCTGGACCGAACCCTGCCTGGCCGTTGAACCTCCGGTTGGCCTTGGGGGTTGGGGCGTGCGGTGCTCTAGCCTGCCTCTCCCCGAGAGCGGCTGTGGTCTGGGGTCCTTGCTGCTGGTCGATGTGATGAGGACTTCAGACCTGGGCCCACACAGATCGGGGGCAGGGGGGGCGGCCCCTCCTGGCGGCCCCGCCTCCGTGCCCAGCGGCCTCTGCGTAGGGGGCTTCAAACTGAAAACACGTGAGAGGCGTGGCCAGGCCTGGTTGCACTGAGACACGACAGAGCGTTTCCCGGATGGTCAGTGGGTTCTCTCCCTCCTGGCGACCCCAGGGAGGGAGGAACGTGGACATACTGTTGCCGTGCATGGCCCATTTCACCCAAAAACCTCTTGAGTGAAAGCAGGCAGCTTGGTCTGGGGCTGGCCCCTTTCCCAGCCTCGGGAAGCCCCCTGGAAGCCCCCACAGCCCTGCACGGCCCTGGGATGAGCCGGGCCTGGACCGGGCTCTACCGGGACGCAGCTTCAGCAGGACCTCTTCCTTCCTTTGCTGGAAACAAACATGTGTGAGGCTGGAGGGGGTCACGGAAGTGTGATGAGGGTCGCTTTTCTCCTGCTAAGCAGTCCATCTTCGGACTTGTTTGGGATGCGTCAGGAAGTGGTGGACGGGGTGCTGGTCCAGGTTTGCGGGTACAGTTTGGAAGATTTCAGGAGACTCGGTGGTCCCTCTGGGTTGAGCCCCGTCTCCCCGGCACGCACTATGACCACGTGGGCACTTCAGATGGACGAGGCCACGCCTCACCCTGGCTGAGCCACCGGGGGCCCTCCCCCCCAGGCTGGTCCAGTCCTGCTCAGGCTCAGGTCGGGCGGGTCTGGGTGGGACCCAGGGACTGCAGCCCTGCAAGTGCCCTGGGCGGTCGGGCTCAGAGGTCGCTGGGTGTGGAATTGCCAGGGAAGCTCCCGGCTTGGGGCCTGCTCTGTGACCCGTGGGGCTCCAGCAAGGGGGTGGCTTGAAAAGTTGGAGAGCGGCCCGACCTGACCAGGGCGTGTCCCTGACTGGGGAGGACGTCTGTGACAATTTTCAGCCCCGAATACGTTCGTAGAGAGAGATGTGGTGGTCAGGAGCTTTGGGGAAGAAACTGAGCCCCGTGCCTGGGCCTGGCCGTCACACCACCCGCCGCAGGGCTGCCAGCGCTGCCCGGGGAGGGCGCGTTGATTCGAATTTACACGGAGAAGGTCTCCGCTCCGGAAGGCGGCGGGGCCTCTGGGTCTGTGCGGTGACCCGGCCAGCCGTGGAGGGCAGGGCGGACCCGTGCAGCCAGGAAGCAGGCGGCCACCCGGGCCAGGCGGCTGGCAGCCCGCGCGTCCTCACTGGGCAGGGCCGAGCATCCCAGGTCCATGGGGAGTGGGCGAAGGCCGAGGGCACAGGACCAGCTGGCCTCGCAGGGCCTGGCGGAGTCGGCCTCAGACCGTCCTTGCCGTGAGGGCTCTGTCAGCAAACCGAGTTCACGTCCAGCACAGCCGCTGGCTCGGGAGCCACAGCTGGGGCCCGAGGCTCCGTCCTGGGCAGCTCCCAGGGGCCCCTCTGCTCCTCTCTCTTCTGAGGGCCTCTTCTCCCCTGTGTGGGGGACAGCGATGCCCTTAGCATCAAGTCAGCAGAGGACAACTTGCTTTTGACCCACTGACCCCATGAGGACCGTCGGACAGGCTGTCGCGGCGGGGGGCGGGGGCGGGGGGCGCGCGGGCCCACAGGTAAAGCCGCCTCGTCCCCCAGGCCAGCCCCCTCCAGGCCAGCCTGATGGTCCCTGAGCCTCCACAGCCCCACTCCCCACGGGTTCACACGCCCACCTTCATTGCCAAACCCAGATGAGTGGGTGAGATAGGGTTTAGCCAGAAAGAAAACCAGGCCTGGAGGGGTTTTCAGGTTTGCCCCCGCGTGGGGCTGGTTTTTCTCCTCTGGGGGCGGAAGGGGGCGTCTCACAGGTGCGGGCCCGCGGCGGAAGGAAGCTCTGCTGGCGTCTGTGGGGCGAAGCCCAGCCAGCATCGGGCAGAACTCACCTCCGCGCCGTTTTCAAAGTGACCAGGTGGCCTCCTCCGAGCACACCGTGTCCTGTGCCCGGCGTCTCTGCCCCGGTGGCCGTGGGGTGACGTGGAGCACCCCACCCCAATGAGAAGCCCCTCTGAGCCGGTGGTTCTGGAGGGCAGCCTGCCAGCCGGGGGCTGGAGTCTGGGCACCAGGGCCCCGGGACAGGGCTGGCACACGCTTCTGAGTGCAGGGAGCCAGGCTACCGGGGTGGGGGCTCCCCCTGCTCTGCCCCTCGCTGGGGACTGCGCGCGAGCTCCCTGGGCCTCTGTTTCGCCGTCACTAAGGTGGGCTGCCCAGGAGGCAGGTGCTCTGGGGGAACAGGGGGGCGGGCCGGGCCGTTTCTGGGGCCCCGCCCGTCGGGCCTGACTGTACCTTGCTGGTCCCTTGTGTCCCCCGCGGGCCCGAGCTGGCCCTGCTACTGCTTTGCCCACCCCGCCGGGTGGGCCTCCCTCAGGACTGGCCTCCCGGCTCCTGGGGCCCTCCTGAGGTGCCGCGTGGTGCCTCCAGCAGCTTTCAGGGTCCAAGGAGCCCAGCGGAGCCTCCCAGGAAGGGCCCAGATTTGGGCAGATTGAGTGATCCCCTTTAAGCCCTGCTCACCGCCCGGGGTCTGCACCCCTCGGCGCCCTCCCTGGAGGCCGGGCCAGCACTGACAACCTGCCCTGGAATGCTAGCATCTGTGGGCTTTTAGGAAGGAACACCGAAGCGTCGTCTTCTGGTAGCGGCCAGTCTTGGGAGGCACATATGATGTCACGTCCACCATGACACCCGCATCTCCGCAGGCTGCACTGGGACACCCCCTGGGCCCCTCCCGGCCCGTAGACGGTGGGGGGGCGGCCGCAGAGGGACCCTCTCCTCCCTTCCTCTCAGAGGTCTCCAGGCAGAGGGCAGCAATGTCGCCCCCGCCTCAGGCCTGTTGTCAGGATTCATGGCCAACTCTCACACACAGACTCATCCGTGTGCGCACTCACACGGGCACACGTGCGTCCCACATCACCACACGCACACACTCACACATGTGTTGTCTCCCACACAGCCACTCACTCCCGGCTCCTGGGGCAGCCTGTTACCTCCGCTGGCGCCCTGCACGGTTTAATGGCTTCTCCTAAAAAGCCCACCACACGGTGAGGGAGGAACCGGAGGAAGCCCCGTGTTGACTCAGAGGACCCCCTCACGCTCCCCCGGCCGTGGACCAAGACTGAAATCCGCCCGGTCCCCGGGCTGCGAGCAGCCAGGAGCTGGCGCTCGGGGAAGGGCCTGTGGTCTTTACTCCCGGGTCCTGCCCCTCGAGATGCCGCTTGTCGGACCACAGCGGGGCCGTCTGCCCACGGGGACTCTACCGAGGGACCCTCCGCCGCCGCCGGCTGCGCACCCTCTCTCTCCAGCCCCTGAAATCCTGGCCATAGTTTCGACATTTGGATGCGGCTCTCTGGGGGCGGCGGGGTGCCTTCAGTTCGGGGGTCTGGGCGAGAGGTGGACAAGGCTGCAGCAGTAGGAGCAAGGAGACCCAGCCTACAGGGGCTTGGCCGGGGGCAGCTGGGGCCCTTCACGCCTCTGACCCGTTGGTGAGACCAGGTGGCCACCACTCACAGGGTGAGCCGTGTGTGACAGGGGCTTGGGCACGAAGTTCAGCAAGGGTGCCGCAGGTGTGCCCAGGCCCGAGCCCCGGGGCCGGGGCCCTCCTCCCGCCCCGTCACCGCCTGCACCCCTCCCCCCCCCCGCATTTATGATTGGGGTCGGTCTCCCGGAAGAACCTGGGGGGCTGATGGACTCAGCTGTGAACCCTGAGCCTAAAAACCCCAGTGAAGGTCCTCGGTCTCCCGACAAGTAAATAACACACGGTGACGTGGCCTGTGTTTCCAAGGTCATACAAAGCTCGCGTTCGTGGCACCGCACTCCGGCCGTCCTGAGAGCACCTGCTGGGACTGTGCCAGCCGTCACATGCCTGAGTGGCAGGGGCAGGGACCAGGGGCCACGACACCCACTCTCCAGAAAGGACCGCCAGCCCAGGGCCCAGAGCTCCTGCTGAGCTGGCCGACGCCGAGGGCCGCCTGGCTGCAGCACATGGCCGAGGGCAGATGGCTCAGGGTCCCCGGGGAGGCGGCCGTCTGCTTGTCCTGTGCACGGGCTCCAGCGGCTTGCTGTGGGGCCTCAGGGGCGGCTCACAGCACCCCCTTTCTCCACGTGCTCTCTGCACACTCTCGGGCCTCCTCCCAGCCCCGCCCCCGGGCAGTGGGCGCAGCAGAACCAGTCTGGGCTTTCCTGGCGGCTTCGGGCAATCACTTAACCCCGGTGACCGCGGTGGGGGTGGAGGCCCGCGAGGCACAGCGCTCCTTTAATCAGCAGGAAACACCACCTTTCTCTCCTAAGCTGTTTGCTCGGCCAGTAAATTAAACACGCCCTTCAAGCGTTGATTTTCCTCCCGCAGGTGAGGAGTTTTGGGAAGTAGAATTCAAACAGAAAACACACACACGCACACAAAAGCCCCAAAAGGAGCCCTGGGGTGGGTCCGCACGGGAGGGGGCACGACCTGCTCTGCCCGGCAGCCTGCACATGAGCGGCGTCCGCGGTCCTCGCCGTGCCGGGGGCCGGGCGTCGGGCCTGCCGGCCGGGGGTGCGCGGCCCTGCGCCGCCTCCAGCGAGCGCGTGTGCAGCCGGGGCCGGGGGTACGGGGGCGTTCTCCCAAACCGAGGCGGCCTCAGGCCTCGGGGTGGGGCAGGGGTGCGCCCGCTGCTGCTCTGCGGTTCCGTCCCTGAGAGGGTCCCACGAGTCAGAAAGGCACCGCCGGCCGCTTGGAACATCAGAATGACGTCTGCGAATGCGGCTAAATTAGTGTCATCCCCATGGCTTTTTCTCCCCCCAGGACTTTGTTTTCTTTTGAGAGAAAACATTTTGTTACTTCTCGAGCAGATCTGTTGGCAACGAGCACGAGGAATCTGAAGTCATTTTCCTTGCGCTTAAAAGTCCCCGTCTCCCTGGAGATGAGCGATTCGGCGGCCAACGTCTGGGAGCAGGGAGGCGGCCCAAGCCCGCGGCCAGAGTGACCACAGCGTTTGGGTCACTTTCTAAGGTTTTCAAACCAGTGCAGAAGGAGTGACTTGGGTGGAAGCATCTGGGTCAGAGGTCAGCTTCGGCCGGCCGCGCCCCCCACCCCGCCCTCCCCTCTGCCCCCCCCCACTTCTGAGTTCTTTACTTTTATTGAGGTGAAATTCACATCACGTAAAATCATTTGAAAGTGTGCAATTCAGTGGCATGGGGCTCACTCACAGGTGTGCAGCCACCACCTCTATTTCCAGGACATTCTGTTCTCCCAAAGGAGGCCCCACGCCCATCAGTCGGCCTCCCCTGCCCCCACCCCCGCCCCCACCGGTCTCGACTTGGTCCCTGTGGATTTGCCTGTCCTGGACGTTTCCCATGAACGGAGTCGCACCATGTGTGCCTTTTGTGTTTGGCTCCCTTCACTCAGCGTGGCGTTGAAGGCCTGTCCACGGTGCAGCCTGGGTCAGTGATCCTTTTTTAAAATAGTTGGATGACATTCCGTGGTGTGGATGGACCACATTGGTTGACCCTCTCCTCTGTGGATGGACACCTGGGCTGTTCCCCCCCGGTGGGGGCACTGCGGGTGACGCTGCTGCTGGTGTTCACCCACCTGTGTTCCTGTTTTCAATTCTGCGGGGGGACCCCGAGGAGTCAAGCTCGTTTCCTGACTGTCCAACCTGCTTGCCTGCCCTCTCTCCCCCACCGCCAACCTTTTATACCCCCTTCTGTGCCTCAGGCCGCCCTCTGGGGCCCTCCTAGGAGGCACGGTCCTGGCACTGACCGCCTCTTAGGCTGGGCCCCAAGGAGAGGCCCACACCAGACAGACAAGCTGGGGACCCTTTTGCTCAGCCCAGTGTCCTGCTCCCATGAGTCTCATCCTCATGACCCCAGCAGGCCTCTGTCCTAACCCGCCATGAGGTCCCTGGGGACTCCAGGAGCCCTCCCCGGGGCCCAGCTGTCCCTCCCGAGCTGCCCAGGTGTTGGGGCAAATTTCACAGTCCTCCCAGGAACCTGGGACTTGCCTCTGTCCTCTCACTTCCAAGGCTGCAGACGCAAACCGCAAGGCTTCTGGCATGAATGCTTCCCCTGTGGAAGGCGGGCACCTCCTTCCCTCCCTGCACGAGTGCAGAACGGGTCAGCATGTGCTCGGGCCGTGGCCTGGGGCCTCAAGGGCCCAGAGAGAACTCTGCATTGCTCCCGGGGCACCTGCTGGGATTTGGACCGTCCCTGGGGAGCCCCGAGCAGAGAGTGAGGGCTGCTCGGCCCGGACGGAGCAGAAGCCGTGTCCCCGGGGCAGAGGTGGCAGCCAGGTGGCCTCTGGGTCTCTGCAGCCCCAGGTTCTGTTCTGACCTATGTCCCCGGTGGTCCCCAAGCCTCGAGTGCTGGAGAGCTGGGCCCCAGAGCCTGACGCTGCCTTCTTTCCCCCAGGTGACGGCGACATTGTAAATAACATGTACGGGCCGGACCCTGACCTGCTGGCCGGCGAGAGCGCGGAGGACGAGACGGAGGACAGCGTCATGTCCCCCATCCCCATGGGGCCGCCGTCCCCCTTCCCCACCAGCGAGGACTTCACCCCCAAGGAAGGCTCGCCGTACGAGGCCCCCGTCTACATCCCCGAGGACATCCCCATCCCGCCGGACTTCGAGCTCCGTGAGTCCTCCATCCCGGGGGCCGGACTGGGGGTCTGGGCCAAGAAGAAGATGGAAGTCGGGGAGCGGTTCGGCCCTTACATGGTGGCGCCCCGGGCCACGCTGAAGGAGGCAGACTTCGGATGGGAGGTGAGCACCTTCGCGGGCGAGTGATTGATCGCGGCCACTAATCTTGTGTTCCATCTATTTATAAAGCTGGGCTGCGCAGCACCGCCTGAGGCAGGAGGCTGGTCGGAGAGAGCATTCGCATGTCACATTTCCCAGGCTCGCTTCGTCCTGCGTCCTGCAGCTTACAGGACGCGGCCCTGAGAACACCAGGGGCCTGGCGACGCCTGGCAGCCCCCGGGGCTGCGCCCGCCCTCTTCCCGGAAATGTGTCTTTAATGAGCTCATGTCTTAAAACACCCCGTGCTTCCCGTCTGGATCTTAGGTGCTAGGGCTGCAGTCTCGGCAGAACCCCGGAGATTGATGGGCTCTCCCAGGACAGGAGTCTCGAATCCGGGGAGAGCTCCTCAGACGGGAGCCCAGCTCCTGGCAGGAGCAGCCGCTCAGGGGCAGCTCGTGAAACACGCCTGGTGGCCTCACTGCCGCCACGGGCCTGGTGCGCGTCCAGGCCGCGGGCCTCCTGCCCAGCGTCCCCAGGTCCCCCAGTTCCGTCCCAGGACCCCTCACTTCTCAGATTAGTGGGGGCAAAGAGGGGAGTCTTTTGGTTTCAGTTTCCCTGACGATCTGGGCCTGGCTCAACCATCCTGGAGCCCGCATGTGGTCAGGAGAGGGGCGGTCAGTTAGGTGGGCGGGAGCCGACCTCCCCCAAGGTAGCCTTCCCTCTGGAGGCGTCCTGCTCCGGCCACGAGGGTCACTGGGCCCCAATTTGGGGGACTTTCAAGGGGGTCTCATGAGGACCGTGGGCCCCACACGAGTGGTCCTGGCCTTTCTGCCCTCCCCATGTAGCCAGTGTTCGGTGGTATTTCTGGCCAGGACACTGCCTGGATGGAAAATGCAAACACAAACCCAGATTCCTTCTGGGTGTTTCACAGCTTCCAAAAGTTCTTGGATGGGGGTCAGCTCCAGGAAGGGGTGAGCTGTCCACGGAGGGAAGAGGACCCTGTGTGGCCGGCAGCCGTGTCCCCTACGGGCGGACTAGGGCAGTGAGGGTCAGGGCAGCCAACTCGGTGGCTTTGGAGGAGTTCCCAAACTGGGTGTACTTCTGTGCTCTGTGTACAGAGAGGGGTGAACTTGGGTCTGTCTTTGCCGTCTCAAGAGTCTACGGTTTTGCACTGCTCCCTAGAGATGTGGGGTGCGCAGTGCATGGCCTCTTCCCTGCCCCCGGGAGGCTCCTGGCCCCCTAGAGCCCTGAGCATCTCCCCCGGGCCCGTCTGCTTTTGAAACCCCTTGTAAGGATCTCAAGGAGGCTGGCTGGGTCGGTGCGCATGCTGGTGGTGGTGGAAGCAGATCTGAGAGCCCTGCTCCCTGCACAAGGACACAAGTGTGTCCCCTCCAGCAGGCAGGTGGGGTGTGGTTCATGGTAACACATGGGGTGTGCACAGAGGGGACACAGAACCCCCTCCCCAGGTGCCAGCTGACAGCCCAAGCTCTCCAAAGGGCTTTGAAGGTTTAGAGCAGGGGGTGGCGGGGGGGGGGGTGGGTTGACCAGATGGACAAAGAAACAGGCCTGCCAAAATCCCCACTCAAATTGATGGAGGCCACATCTTGAAAGCTGGACTGTGTGAGTCTGTCGTCCCCGGGCAGCCGACTCAGTGTGCGAGCCTCTCAAGGTTGGGTCACCTGCAGAACGGGTGGGCCAGGTGGGGGAGAGGCCAGGTGAGGGGGTTGGGCGATGCGGGCCGCCCGGAGCACGTCGCGTGCTCTCGAGACCCACAGGGTCGCCCTCACAAAGAAGGAGAGCGTTTTCAGACACCCTGACAGGTGAGTGGTTCGGGCTGTGCGACGCTTTCTGCACGTGGCCTGTCCCGTGCTTCCGGCCCAGCTGGCCCGGAGGAAGGTAAGGGTGTTTGTGCCACGCACTCAGGGACGCCTGGACTGTTTAGCTAGGAGGGGCTTCAGACGTTGGAGGGTAAAGGACCCCGCAGGTAGCCCCGTGGGTGACCTTGAGGCAGCTTGGCTCTGGTCTCCTCTGCTGTGGCCTGTTTGCTCTATTTTTACAGAAACGGCCGTATCAGCGCCGCCCTGGGTGCCGGGCCTGGTACAGGCCGTGGCTGTTATCTGCCCGGCGCCTGTTGACTTTGTGATATTACTTCTCGTCCGGGTACGTGCGGGAGCGCGCCCCTCCTCGGCGCCTCCCGCCCCTGCAGTGGCTTTGTTCCTCGGCCGGGGTCCGGCCGCCGCCTCTCCGGCCGGCGCTCGGGGGTGTTTGCCTCCGTCCCGCGTGTGCCCCCGTCTTGCTCCAGACGCACCGGCCTTGTCTGTCTGACCCCGTTTTCTTGGCGAGTTCGGGCACCGCCCGCCCGCTCCGGGACCACCGCTGGGCTTCGCGGCCTCCCGTCTCGTCCAGCGCGGTCGGGGCAGCTGTTCATGGTCGAGCACCCAGCGCAGAATCGGGCGGGAAGGAGGGGGAGGAGGAAGCAGGCACCCCGAAAGTTCAGGGTGAACCCACTTTTGCTGGAAATGAATCATAAGGTGTAGGTGGTTTCTTTCTAGCTCCCCGGACGTTGGTTTGGGCCTCACAGGGTGGAAACATCTTCCCTGGTGAGCAGCCTTACTTGCGTCCTGAGACAGACAACGTCTGTTTGGCTTCGTTTCGGTGCCTGCCGAGCAGCTGGTGTGGTCCCTGCCTTCGCCTGCAAACAGGGCCCGAGGTTAGGAGGGAAAATGCCGGCTCCGGAACCCGGGCCTTCCCGGGGCTCCTGACCGCGCCAGGCGTCCCTCGTGCTCCGGCTGAGACGCTGCCCCGGGCCTGCGGTCAGCTCGGCCCAAAGCAGGCCCTGGGACAAGGAAAATGTCAGGGCTTCAGGATCACAGCGGGGGAACCGGGGCCGCGCAGGAACGTCAGAGTCGGCTCCCAGGGAGGGTGCACGGAGGAGCGTCCTCTCACGGCGGTTGTGACCTTTGTGTGTGTGAGACCTATCACACTCACGCCGCTGATTCCGTTATGTAAGTCGAGGTGCTGTGATCTTACTACAGTTCACACGCGTTCGCTTACTGGAGAAGAACAGGGAGTGACGTTCTAGCACAGAGGACACACGGACGCCGAGAAGGGTCCCGCACGGTTTGGACCCCCCGAGGGTGGGGGGGTGGCGGAGCGGCTCTGCGGCCGGCCGGGCTCAGGAGCGTGGCTGCTCCCGTGGGGTCTGGTCTGCGAGTCAAGCAGGAGAGGGGGACCCGGGGAGAGCCCCTCGCAGACACAGGATGGGCGCCCCTCCGGGGACGGGCTCAAAACCAAAGCAAACCAATCATTCCCCCTGCATTCTGAGACGCCAAGGGCACAGCTTTCTGCTTGGAGACCCTGTGCCGGAACATTCCGTCGAATTAACACTGAAGGGCCCCACCTGCTCTTCTCAGTTTGTGGTGGGCAGAGGGCCTGGCCTGCACGCGGTTTCTGGTGACTCCACATCTCTGGCAAAAGCTCGTCTGTCCCCTGCTGGGTGACCTACGACCCTCAGGGCCAAGGGGGCAGTAGCATCTCTGTCTCATGTAGGAATTTCACTTCAGCAAAATGGGGAGGTCCTCCTCCCACTGTCACCCACCGTTCCCCTCCCCGCGTGCGCGTCGGGAACGTTCAGTGACTCTAACCGCCCCCTCCCGGTGCTTCGGGACACGCCAGGAAGTGCCTCCTGGTCGTTATGGAGGAAAGCGCACCTGTGTCAGGTGTGTCCCCCCACACCTGGGCCTGCCGGCTGTCTCCTTGGGGACAGATGGAGCTTGAGGTGCGAGGAGACGGCCCCTGGGCTTCCTCTCGGAGGGCGGTGGTCTGTCCCCCTGCCCGGGACGACCCTCCAGCTCCCGCCCCCTCCACCCAGACCCCGCTGCCCGCTGACACAGCCACCGCTCACCCTGCCCACAATGAATCTCCCCATAATTGCATTTTATTGCCCTGGGGTCTGAAGAACAATGATTTTGATCATTTGCTGAGTAAATCATGACATCTCTCATGGTGCTGTTTATTTGGCTAATTAAGAGACAGCCTCGAGGGGGACGGGCTGTGGAGCTGGCTCCTCGGAGGAGCCACCTGTCCCCGGGGCAGGTTCCACAGCGGTGCGCCCAGCCTGGGGCGCGCCCCGCAGGAGGCCCCCGCGGGAGGCGGCAGGAGCGATTTTCGCACTGACGTGCCCGTGCGCTGCCTGTTTCTTGGTTGGGCACCTGTCTCCCCCAGAAAGTCAGCCTCTCTGGTGCCGAGAGCGTCGCCTAGCCTGGAACTGGCACTCAAGCATCATCTGTTGAAAAAAATGCATCTGCCTCTGCTTGAGAAGCTGGTGGAAAATGTTAACGTGAATTGATGGGCTTTCAATTATCTGAAGAATTTACTCGAGTGGATTACCTCATCCCCTTGGCTTTCATTTCTGAATATTAACATACATGTTCGTTTGCTCAGTCAACAAACAGGCCCGGGCCTGTGGGAAGCTCTGAGGTCACGGGGGAAACGGCCCCAAGGCCTCAGGTGGCCAGCGGCCCAGCTCTACAGTCACACAGCCCCCAGGCTGGCTCCTCCGGGGTCCCCAGGAGAGCTTTAGCGAGGGCTGGGACCCACTGGCCGCCCTGTGGACCTGGGGCTCCCAGGGCACCCAGAGACGCGGAGTAGGGGGTGTTCCAGGCAAAAGCTGCTGCCCAGCCCTGCACGCTCAGATTCTGACGTCTCTGTAATTTTAAGGCTGAGTGATTATCCAGGAGACCCGGCCTCGAAGAAGGGCCTGGGGGTGAGAGGAATCAGGCCGCGTGTGCGCGCGCCGGCCCCCCCACGGATATTTTTAGAGCAGTGATGCTTTGTTTCCCAAGGTGGGAGCCGTTTAGCCTTAAAAGGAGGAGGAGCTTGGAGGCCTGTTTTTGGTCCAAAATGGTGGGAGGACGATGATGCCCAGTGGAGTGTCTGGTTCCCGGGGACTCAGGGTGCCAACACCCTGGGAGCTCGGCCTCTGATGTCTCCAGGAGCGAACGTCGTGGGGGGCGGCTTCCAAAGGCTCGGTGGCACACGCACAAACACGCAGAGCCCAGAGCTGGCTTCTCCGAGGGCCCCGGAGGCGCTCCCGGGTCGAGGGCTGAGGCCACGTTCAGTGCGACGTGGGGAGGGGCAGATCCGCTCAGGGGCTCCCGGGGTGGGGCTGGTCTCTGCGCCAGGCATCCTCCGCGGCCTGGCCGGGATTCACACCGCCATCTGGGCCTCCACCTCCGCCTCAGGTCTGGGTCTCCGTGGGGCGCCGGCCTCCGTCCCCTGCCTCCTGCGTTCACCTGCTCACACTCTGGCCTCAAGGACCCCGTCCTCTTTCCTGTGAATTTACCACACGCCCAGGTGTTAGTGCAGACGTGCCCGTGTGGCTGTGTGAGCTGGTTCACAGACACCCCCGGGGCTCCCGGCCTCCGAGGCCGTCCAGGTCTGAGCTCAGGCACAGGTGACTCCTGTTACCACCGAGCACCCATCTGCCTCCGGGACAGCGTTCCGAGGCTCTTGGGAACACGCTTCAGCTCTCTGGTCCCTGCGGCGTGATGACCAAACGAGAAGCCCCGTCAGCCTGGAGACAGACACGCGTGCATGCCTTGTCGCCATAAGGATCCTGAATGCATCTGGTGGCCCCGGAGGCATGGGCTTCCCAGCATCCTGCCCCCGCAATGACCACAGAGGACAAGGCCACCAGCACCGCCACAGCTGGCTGGGCCGCGCCCTGGGATTCAGGAGGGAAGCGCTCATGCCCCGGGAGGAACACTGACAGTGGCCAGCAGCTGGTCTGGACCCACGGGCGCTTCATTTGCTGGCAGCCCCTGCAGAAGAAAGAGATTGTGTTCAGCCGGCAGGAGCCTCCTCTGCGCCCCCCAGCTGTCAGTGGCCACGGGATCCTGGGCACTCTCAGCCCCAGGCAGCCCTGGGGATGGACCCACGGCCCCAGGACATGGGAGAGGCCAGCTGGGCTCAGCAGGCCCTGCCGGTGCGCCAGGTGACCCCAAGAAGCGAGTTCACCCAGCCTGGAGGGAAGGTGAGCCCCTGACCCCTGAGAGTGTCCCTGCATTTGCAGAGAAAAATGTGACAGCTGGTACTGGAAGGTCAGGACTGTCCTTCAGACTTCCCGGGTTTCCCTCTGTGAGCAGAGGTCCAGGTGTGAGGGTCACACACGTTGGAATCAGCTGGAGCATCAGAAATACAGGTGCCCAGACCCCGCCCTGGGGATGCCGGGCTTTGGCCAGATGGAAGGGCTAGCCATGTCTGTTTGCCCAGGACTGTCCTGGTTCTGAACCCCAAATCCCAGCAAACCTCCCTAGGCATCGGGTTTGTGAAAATACCCAGGGAATTAGAATGTGCGGTGGGGTCAGAACAGCCAATCCGGACAGAGAGAGGGGACACTCCTTCCAGCCTCAGCTTCTGTGCCCGGGACCCCGGCAGGAGGAGCCCAGCGGGGACGGCGGGCGGAGCAGAGGTGGTCAAAGACCCCCACCCCCTCCCAGCACGCCCACTCCCCCGCGGGACCCAGAGAAGCAGAGGGACACTTTGGGATGGGTCCCTGGGGGCTTTCAGTGACTCAGCAGGTGTACTACTGCGGGGTCGGCGTGTCCCAGGGCCACCCCGGCGGGCCGTGTGCAGGTGGCCGTCCGCTGTGCCGCACGCACACACACTTGCCCACGCTCTCTCTCCCACACGCATCCCGCTTGGGGAACCACACTTCGGCCTCCGCCCTGCGTCCTCACCCCAAGCCGGTGCTGCATGTGCCCGGGCAGGGGGCACCTACTCAGTTTTATTTCCCTCTTAGCATCTTACCATGTTTACTCATGGAATTCCAGCAGCGGGACAGGCATGGTGGCCGGGAGGTGGGCGGGGGCCAGGGCCGGTCCCCGCTGCGCAGGCGGGGCCTGGGCCTCCTGCGGCCGTGAGGGCCTCGCTCCCAGGGCTGGCCGCTCCCGCCCTCTCCCAGCACCGGGACACTGCAGCCAGCCGGCAGCCCCCCCCCCCCCGCCGCCCCCAGGGGCCCCAGAGCCTCAGAGTCTGTCTCTGCTTTGCCCCCTCTGCCCGGCTACCCAGCTCCCGCCGACACTGACCCTCCATCTGTGTTCTCTGGAGTTTTGTTTTAGGCCTAGACACGTTGCAGGCTTCTTCCCCCCACAATGATTTTCTGAGTGTGTTTAGGAGTCGCAACGTACATTCAGAAAGCGTCCAGAATCGTAAGTTGCTGCTCCGTGTGTGTTCACACATGTAAAATCAACACCTGGACGGTGATGGGCGTGGGGGCCTCCTCCCGGGCGTCAAAAGAGGGTCTGGGTTCAGCGAGAGAAGCCATCCTGCGGGAGCAGAGCTGAGCGGGAGGGGGCCGGGCCGTGCGGGCGCAGGGGGCTGGAGGCACAGAAACCCCGCGGCCTCGCTTCCCCGGGACGTGCGGCAGCGCAGGCCCCTGCCGTCCCTCGCAAGCACCGCGACATCAGGCCCAGACGTTTTTAGACCAAGAATGCCATGAAATCCTGCACTGTGTCAGGCCCAGCTCGGAGGCACGGGTATATAAGGAATTTTCGGGAAAAGGAGAGAGAATGACTAAGAGTGCCTCCCTGGCGCTCTGCTCCGTTTCCTTAAGGGGTAATAACCCAGCCACCGGCCTGCGAGGGGACTTTCTTTAAATAGAGCCTTCTGATTCACAAGCGAAAAAAGGAAATAAATGTTTTCTTTTCATATTCGAGAGACGTCCATGAATACCAGCTTCTTAAATGGCATTTTACCGTCTGCATCTCACACACACACACACACACACACACACACACGCACACGCACACACACACGAGTGGCAGCCAGCCCGCCCTCACCCTGGCACGGGGCGCCTGTGAACCAGAGCTATGGGAGCAGCCTCCGTGGTCAGGAGGAAGTGCGCACGAGGGGCGGGGGCAGGGCGGCTTCTCCTGGGGTGTCAGCTCGGCCTCCCCCCGTAGGCCGCTCCCCAACCCCTCTTTAACTCTTTTTTCCCTAAGGAAGGTGGGGTCACGGGCTGAGGGGCTGTAAGAGCGGCGCCTGGGTCCCTGGGCTGGGCAGGAGAGGCGAGGCCACCGCTCTGCGGCCCAAGAGTGCGGACGAGAGGGAAGTCGGGGCATTCAGTAGGCGCCTGCTGTGTGCGCACACTGGCCATGCCAGGCTCTTCCTGCTCCGTGGTCCTCATTCTGTCTGTGAATAGACTCCGAGCCCCGGCCCACTGGGCGGCGACAGGGCCCGGCAGGCCCCAGCGCTCACCCCGGGGGTGGCTCTGCTGTTCTGTTCATGACATAGGATTCTCTGGACCCCAGAGACGGCCGTCAGTCTCGCCAAAGTCAGGATTCTGAGACGGTCCCGCAGCGCCCGGGGCCTGGTGGGGGGTGACATGTGTTCAGGCAGGAACCACGTGGGTACCTGTCCCAGGGGGTCAACCTGTGAGGCGCAAAGTCCAGGACCCACCCACCCCCCAGCCCACCCGCTGCCAAATCTAAACGGGACTCTTTGCCGCCGGCTCGCCTCGGGGCTGGTCCCAGGGAGCCGCAGTGCTCACATGACTGTGCTGAGTGCCTGTCACCTTCACAGCGCAGATCCCAGACCCCACCTTACCCGCTGATCAGAATTCCTGGGGGCCCCAGGAGTCTGCATGCTGGTTAGCAGTGGAAGGGAGGGCCCGGGAGGTCTCCATTCCTGGACGGAAGCCCCAGGAAAGGGCTTTCCCTTGGAGTTCCCCGCCCCCAGCTCCCTGTACCTCCCAGCCCCACCCCAGGAACCCAGAGAGACAGTTTCCTACAGGTGTGGTGACAGGTGGCAACAGAATCTTTCTTTTCCTCTCATTTTGGAGGGGAGGTCATTAGGTTTGTTTATGTCTTTCTTTATTTAATGGAGGTACTGGGGATTGAACCCAGGACCTCGTGCGTGCCAGGTATGCACCCCACCCCTGAGCTGTACCCCCCCCGAATCTTTCTTGACAACAGGTCTCGTCAAGCTCAGGTGGAGACAGCAGAAGGAGGGGGTAGGGTCAACCGAGAGGGCTGTCCCCATGGGAGGGCAGGATGGGGAACTGGCGCGCCAAGAGCAGCCTGGCTGCCCCACTGTCCTCCAGGCGGAGCTCTGGGTGGCAGGTGAGGCTGGGGAAGGGGCTCCCGAGGGATCCCACCCCCACCCCAAACAGCTGGCTGTCAGCACTGCCCTCCTCGGGTGGGGAGCCCCCTGGAGACTGCCCAGCGATACGGCCACCTTCCCGAGCGTGGCAGTGATGGTCAAGGCTGGGGGGTCCCAGGCACTGATTGTCCGGGTCACGCCTGGACATTACTTGGGGGCACCCCTGACACTGTGCAGGGAGCCCTAGAGGGAAGGGGGTCCCGTGGAGTCACATGGCAGGTTGGCACAGCACCGTGGGCCCGGACGCAGGGCCGCCGCCGCCCTGGCATCCCTCTGCCATGCCTGTTGGCCCTGTGCTTCACGCAGCCAGCACGCGCCGAGAGCAGGGCTGCGCCAGCCCCTCTGCCCTCTGTGCACCCCCGGCAGTTAGAGCGGCCCCCGGCCCCCGTGGGCACTCCACCCCCGCTGCCCTGTCCTGTGGGCGACGGCCCAGCCCTCGGCCCCCCCAGGGGGATGGGGACCAGTAAGGCACAAATGTGAAACTTGGCCTCCTCTGTCCGTGCCCACACTGCCATCCGAGCCGTGGCTCGCAGGGTTACCCTCTGGGCTGACCCCACCTTCCCAAGGCAGGAAGCAAGTGGTGGGGACCCACACTCTGAGACCGAGCATCTGCAGTGCTGTTCGTTTATACGGAAAGATTTCCACGTCAAGTACGCGGAGAGCAGGACGGGAGGGGCGGCCCCTCCGGGGGCGGGCAGCTACTGGCCAGGCGGCTCCCTGGGGATCCCCAGCATGGCCTTGGCCGGCCCGTCGTCCACCCCCTCCGCGGGCCTCCCTCCCTACTGGGTCAGACAAGCGTCCCAGACATTGCAGGCCATAAAAGGTCCCCTGGGTCACGGGACAAGGGCGTGGCCCTCCCAGCCAGGCCTGCTTATCAAAGCTTCTCTCAAGTTGGGAATTTTTGTGGGCTGGTCACCCCCAGGTTAGGAATGTGCTCTCAGCGCGTCACAGGCCACCTCAGCCTCAGCCAAAAACCAGGGTGACATGGCCACTCACCACCCACTGAGGGGCAGTGGCCACGGAGGGTCCCCTGCAGGCCCAAGGCTGGTGCAGGGCACCCTCAATCCCCAGGCCCTGCTGGGCCCTGAGCTGCAGCTGGGTTTGCTGGGGTCCTGGGGCGGGGCGCACAACAGGAGGCCCTGTGGGAACAGGGGAAGGCAGCGCCCTGGTGCTCCGTGGCCCCACCCTCCTCTCACATTGTTTGGAGCATAGGGAATAAAACGGCCCGAAGGTGATGTTTAAATCAGCCAATAGGACGCATGTTGGTCGCGGTGGCGGTGTCTCCTCCTCCAAGTGGGAAGATGCTAAGACAAGTTGGCCCAGTCATCGTCACAGGAGTCAGCAGGCTGGTCCTGCTCACCTGTGTGCCTGGCCCCCTGTGCCAGGTACCACTGCGTTTCCAAGGGGTCGGGGAGAAGACAGGTGCCAGCACCCAGCGGCAGCGCCTGGAGCACGTGTGGTTCCCGTCCCAGGCGCGGTCCTCGGCCCCGGCTGCGCCCCCCGCCCGGCCGACCAGGGCGGGGCCGGGGCCAGGCCCACCAGCCCGCAGCGGGCGCGGGAACCGCCTCTGTCTGACTTGCCGTCTGCATTTCTGCCTTCTGGGCTAATGCCCAGTTTAATTGCACGTCCCATTGTGTCATCCCTGTTCAGTCATGTTCGAAAATGCCTACATCCACTCCTTTCCCATTTAGATCTTTCTAAAGTCCACTCTGGCTTATCAGCGCCGTCATTGCTGGAGTGGAGCTGAGATCCCTGCCATTCAGGCCTGAGGCATTGTCTGTCCCCGCGGCAGCGGAGATAAACCCTCACCCAGAACAAAGTCGCAGTGACCTTTTACAAGTAGAAGCGGCCTTGTTTCCCTCTAGACTAATTTATCAGCCTTCCTTTCAGCCCGGCACTCAGCGAGGCCGGGAGAGCACTGCCAAGAGCGGGGGTGGCTGGGGACTCGGACGCCTGGCTGCTTCGTTCTCGCCGCCGCCTTGGGGTCCGCGGGGTGCGCGCGTCCGTGGCCGTGGGGAGGGAAGGGGCGCGCCTGGAAGGCAGAGCCAGGTGCTCGCCGGGGAGACCGGGGCCTGCAAGCGGCTGAGCCCCCTCCCCCAGCCTCCTTCAAGGCAGAAGCAAAGCCCTGTGGCAAACCCTGAGCCAGACTGGACGTCGGTGAAGATGATAATAACGAAACGGCCCGCAGCCCCAGGGCCCCCAGGGGAGGCCACTGAGCCCCGGGACAGCCGCTCTCAGGTTTGTCCGCCTCCCGGCACCAGGCTCCCCTGGCAGGAAGCTGGGAGGAGAGGCCGCTCCTGGGCCAGACCCCACACGAGTCAACACAGGGAGCACCTTGCGGCTGAGGACCTTCCCAGGAGGGCCCTTCTAGAAGTTTCCAGTTGCCTGGCTCCCGGGGCTTGATGCACACTGGAATAGCCCGTGGAACGGACCTTAAAGAGCCTCACGTGCGTGAAGACCCAGAGGGGCCAAGAGGCACACGTGACCCCCACCCAGGGGTGCCCCTCGTTCGGCCGGGTGAGCCGGCTCAGCCCAGGGTGCGCCAGGGCGTGCGACCTCGCGGGGCAGCCCTTGTGGTGCTGGTGTGGGCGCCGGCCCCGGGGCGGCCCCTGCAGGGAGCCCCTGCCTCTTGCCCCACTCCTGGGGCTCCCAGCCCCAGACGGGCCCTGGGCCGTCCCCTGGGCGCAGGGATGGTGGTGACGGCAACGGCAGCAGGGGACCCTGGGAGGTGGTGGCGACCAGAGGGCGGTCCCGGCCCCGAAGGTCAAGGCTGGCCAGGAAAATGCTCTGGGAAGTCACGGGGGCCCGGAGGCCATTGCTGGGGACTGGCAGGCACTGGAGGCGGCCCACGCCCTGCACCAGCCCAGCAGGCAGGGCGGCAGGGCACTGCACTGTCCCCTTGGGGACACCACGGGGACCTTGTCTCAAGTCTGAGCTCCCAGAGGCGGCTGGTGCCCTCAGGGCTGGTGCCGCAGCCCCCTCCTGCCTCTCCCGTGCTCTCCCTGGGAGGTTTGGAGGCTCCAGGCCTCCCGGGTTCAGCTGGGGGCTGAGCCCTCGAATCTCCTTGGCACAGTGCTAGATCCTGGGGTGTCAGACTGCCCCCAAATTAAAGATGGCGCCCTGCAAGTTTATCTCTTCACGCAGGCTGGGGGCTTGCTCCTGTCCTTCCAGCAGGGACCCCAGGTAATGACTCCCCAGGCTCGAGAGGTCCTGCTACTGCCCAGCTGTGCAGCCAGGTGTCCCCCAGGAGGGCTGGTGTCACAGCCGGGCCCGGCTTGCCCACGGGTGGCCACTCTGCAGGAGGCTGGAGGCTCCGTGGACCCACCAAAGCCTTCCATCGGGGGTGCTCCTGCAGACTCAGGGTACAGTAAGGAGAGATGTGGAGGTCGTCCGCAGGTCTGAAGAACCGCTCAGGTTTCCTCGACGCTGTGCTGGGCTCTCCTGAAGACGCAGTGGGGGCTGGGGTGTTTGTCCGGCCCTCAACCAGCCCGGTCAGGGGCTCCAGAAGGAAAGTCCCCAAGGAGGGGACTGCCGAGAGGCTCATTTTCACACCCTTTACTGGCCCCAAACCTCCCACCAGAAGATGCCACCTGCAGCCTTTGGGCACAGACTTCAGTCCTGACGCAGTGGTGGACGGGAGAGGGCGAGTGACCGACAAGAGGCTGGGGGTTCGGGGTTGGGGGAGGGATGGCAGGTGGGGGCCTGAGCGAGGGCTCTGGGAAGGCAGCTCAAGTTGCAGGAACCTCACTGTCTTCATTTGAGGAGGGAGAGAACAAAGAGGTCCGTTTTGCATTTTGACAGAAGCCTTCAAACACCATTAATAATGTCCTGGGGCTGCCATGCTGAAGGAAAGCTACTTCCCTTTCTGTGACGCCTGCATCGTGTGGGCACGACTTCCGCAGAGCTGACTTGAGAGCCCCTCCGGGGACGGAGGGCTCGCAGCCCCAGGGCTGAGCGGTGCACTCTCCGGCCCTCCAGGAACCAGCCTGGACCTTCGGGAGAGCAGCCCAGCCAGCGGCCGGCCTTGGCCCCTGCCTGGGGGAGAGGCTGGGTCGCCAGCTGAGCTCCCAGCCCCTGGCGTCTCAGCAGCACCTCCTGCCGCGCCCCCCCCCCCCCCGAGGCCTGCAGCCCCTGGGGACCAGCTCCCGATGAGTCAGACTGGCCGCCACCAAGGCTTGTGACTCAGCGCCGAGGACATGGGATGGCCACTCGGAGCACCTGACCCTCAAAGGGCCTCGCGGGACCAAGGGAAGTGGAGTGTCTAGTTTCTAGTGACACGCTGGCGGCCCCGGGCTCCTGATGTCAACCGAGCTTGCTTCACTCAGCCAGACACACAGTCCAGAAATGAGCTGAGTTCCGCCCCAGCCCCGTCTGGAGAGGCTCCCACTGAAACCCACAGCCCATTGACAGCCCGAGGACGACACCGGACTCCCTGGGTCTGAGGGTCGGTCTTGGACTGACGTCCTTGCTTAATCCTACTTGGAATCTAAAATGCGTCCAAGATGGGGTGACCCCAAACAGTGGGCCAGTCAGGCTGCTGCCGTCCGTCCCAGGGCCGCACGTCGCCCAGCGCCCTCCCAGCCCTGAGACAGAGGATGCAGAATCTCCAGCTGGACCAACTGGACGGAGAACGGCCTGCCCCAGGTCAGCACCTGCCTCCACCCTTTAACGAGTGGCATCCGGACCCTCCCAAGCGGATACGCTGATTACAGAGAACGCCCGCCTGCGGGCCTGGAGCCCAGCCCAGGCCCAGCACCCCGTCTTCCTCACTTCAGACGCGTCTGCTCGGACTCTCAGAAGCCACGCGTCCCCAGAGCAGGATGCCTGGTCCTCAGGGGCACAGCTGTACTCAGCCAGCCCCTCCAGTGCCCTGTGCTCCGGGCTGCCTCAGGGAGGGAGCGCACGTCCCCGGGGCGGGCGTCCCTCGTGTCCCCCGGAGGCAGAGGCTGAGCCGCTGCCGCCTCTCCAGGTGGAGCCGTCCTCCGGGGGTACTGCTCCCGGTACCTGGCCCCTCCCAGGGTCCAGGCTTCCCAGCTCCAGGAGCCCACACGTTCCCTGGAGGTGGCTCCCCTGGGGCTGTTGTGCTGCTCCCACTTCACCTCTGGGACACCCTCCTCTCCATTTTCCATGAAGGGAAACTGAGTGCCGGGGAGGCTGACGATGTTGCTGACGGAGCAGCTGCAACCCAACAGGTCGGACTCCTGCTCCAAACCGGGGCCCCGCTCACTCCCCTTGTTTCCAGGAAAGGAGCAGGTCCGTTCTGCTGGGAGCCCCTGGAGAGATGTGGGAAGATGCTGGAGGTGCTCAGAGACGCTGGAGGAGCTGGGAGATGCAGGGAGACGCTGGCAAGGCTGCCCTGCCAGTTCCTTGGTGCCTCAGGAGTCGGGGCAATTTAGAGCCTTTGTCTTAAAGTGCCTCAAAATCCCAGAGAGCCAAGACCCGCTGTGTTACCAGGACAGCATCACGCCTGTTAACGCCGAGTAGGCGACGGATGGAATGGTCACTGCCAGCCTTTTTGTTTGGTCCTTTTAAGCGTCATATAAATTCATGAAGGTTCCTGAGATGCAAAGGCAGAGACTAAGATGTTTGTGTCACGGGGCCGGGGCCACGCCACGGACAGAGACCGAGCAACCACCCCATCTCTGAGCCTCAGTTTCCCCACCGGTTAGGCAAGCGCTGCAGGGAGTTGCCCTGAAGGCTCCTGATTTGAGCACTCTGATCTTGAAGAGCTGGAGAGAGATTTCTTGGATGGATCTGGGGGAAAAAGTGGATAACTTTTCACTGGGTGTCCCTCCACCCCCACCCTGGTCATTACAATTTCCATACAAGCGTTATCTCTCTCTTTCCACTGTGAGATGAAATGCAAGCGAGTCTTCCAAGCCGTGTGAGCGGCCTTGCTCGAGGACACAAATGTGCCCGTTCAGATGTCCACTTGGAAACACGAAACACCTACTCCCAGTGCTTTCAAAACGGGCCCCGTGGGCCCGGGACGGCGACCTGCGCGTTTCAGCATTCCCGGGAAAGTCGGCTCTCAGTGACAGGCCAGGTGGGCGCAGCCTCTGTGCTGAAGGGTCCACGTCGGACCCTTGGGCGGCTCCTGACCGAGCACTTGGCCTGCGGTCTCTCTTCACGGAAGCTCTGCTGCCCTGGACGGGCAGCCCCGTCTCTGACGGGCTAACCGGCCTCGAAGCCACCGAGATAGATGGAAGCAAGCGCACCCCGGCTCCCTGCTGGTGCAGAAGTTGTGTCCAATCTGCTCACTGCTTTCCCGCAGGAAGTCACGCTGAAGGGGGAGCCAGGGGTCTTCGGCAGGAATCCCTCAGATGGCTCCATCCAGCTC
Organism: Camelus dromedarius; assembly: GCF_036321535.1. Classification (NCBI taxonomy): domain Eukaryota; kingdom Metazoa; phylum Chordata; class Mammalia; order Artiodactyla; family Camelidae; genus Camelus; species Camelus dromedarius. Next base: position 69,351,994 of record NC_087449.1, on the reverse strand, counting down.
CTCCGATCCTGGGTTTAGTAAATGATGAGGCATTTTGAAAAGAATGACGTTACCGCCCAAATGGCCTTGGTGAGTTCTCTTTCCGTGGCCATTTTCAAATAAGCCAGTTAAGGAGAGGAAATCGGTTGATGGGCAGTGGAAGGATCGGAACCCAGCGCACACAGCAGAGCAAGGAGGCTGCTGCACCCAGAGTGACCTGCGCTGGGTCCCCGCCAAGCTCCAGCCACCGGGCGGCTTCAGCCAGACACGCTCTCAGTCTGGAGGCTGGAAGCCCCGGACCGAGGTGTCGGCAGCGCCTCGCTCCCTCCGCAGCCTCCCGGGGAGCATCTGTCCGCGGCCTCCCTCCGGGCCTCGGCGGTTTGCTGGGCGTGTGGACATGCTTACTGGCACATCACCCCAAGACCCCTGCCTGCAGCTTCATGCACACTGTCCCCGTCTGCATGTCTGTGTCCAGTCATATTGCATGGGGTCTCACCTACCCTGGTGTGACCTCCTCTGAATGAATTATAGCTGTAAGGGTGCTGCTTCCACATCAGGTCACCTTAGGAGGCACTGGGGGTTAGGACTTCAGCAGATGAACCAGGGGGACACTGTTCAACCTGGAACAGACCCCCGGAGATCAAACACCTGGGCTGAGCCATCCCTGGGGGCCGCAGCTGGCCGAGCTGTTGCTGGCACACACCTGGTCCTGGTGTCCCTGCATGGAGGCTGGTGCCCAAGGCCTCCTGGCCAGGTGTCCTCCTGGGACACCAAGAGGGGCCATGCGGGACTGGGAGCGTGGGGGTGGGGACCCAGGGGGCCGTTAGTTCCCGACCACCTTGCTCACCTGGTCAGTGCTCAGGGACCTCTCCAGGCCCTGCATTTTCAGCCGATTCCAGTGTCTTCCACGTGAAGATGATAGCAGTGAAGTCAACACTGGAACTGGGTTGACCCCTCTCTGCCCCGCCCCGCCCCCGCTGCCTTCACCTGCGCCCCAGGGTGTGTGTGCGCGAGCTCTGTGAACCTGCAACAGAAAAGCCCCGAGGGAACGTGGGTCCCGCCCGCTCCCTGCCCGCCTTTGGACCTGTTTTCTTCAAGTGGGAGAAATTGGGTTGGGGGTAAAACATGCAGTGCCGACACTTCGGAGGGACGTGGTCGCCGGGACCGGGGCGGTACAAGACCCCAGACCGGCCCCTACACCCCGAGGCGGCAGGTAGAGGAGAGACTGGCCCTGAGGGAGACAGAGGCTCCGGGAGCGTCCGAAGGCCTCCGAGCCCGGCCCGGCCCGGAGGGGCCAGCGGGGGTGCGGTGTGGGACGCGCAGGCCAGCTGCCTGGTCTTGCCGCTCTCGGCAAGGCCGGTGCCGGCTCTGCAAGGCTGTGTGTGTCTGTCTCCACCCCGGCCGACCGGGCACCGACCTCGCTCTCCCCCGAAGGCCCTCGGGAGTCCAGCTCAAAAGGAAACGGTTAAAAACGGCCGGCGGCAGGAAGGAGTGGAGAGGGACAGAGGGCCCAGCGGTTGGCTAATTGGAGAGCGGACCCGGCCGGGGGGAAGGCTGCGCCCCAGACAATGTGCCCCCGAGCCGGGCGCTGGGAAGGCGCCGTGGGATTGTTACCGAATTAGCTGAAGTCAGAGCCCTCCTGAATGCGGGAAAGAAGGAAGGGGAAATGAAGGCCCGGCTATAATGCGGCCTCAGTGAGAAGCCCCATTCACTGCCCGTGAAAGGCTCGGCCTCCTTTCTTGGGGAGGGGCTGGGCCGGCTCACTTTTGTTTGGCTGGGGGCGGGGGCGGGGGCGGCTGCCGGACGATACACTTACCTACAGCCAGTGACCGGAGGGGACGGGAGAACGGGGCGTTGAAAGCAATCCCCAGTGCCAGCGGCGGGATGACAGCAGACACAATTGCCAGGCACTCGTCATGGGGCTCCCGAGAGCGCCTCACCTGCAGCTTCCCGGGACCACGGGCCGTGTCGCCCGGCGTAGCCGGGCCCTGCCCGCCAGGGAGCCCCGTCTCCCATGAGGTCGTCTGATTTTTCTACCTCCACTTAAAAGTTGGACATTTCAGGTGTGCTTTGGTGGCTGGTTGTGTATGAAAGAAATATGTCTTCATAGTTGAATTAGAGAACAGTGTTACGAGAAGTGGCCATTCAACCCGGGAGACAGAGAAGTGGACCGGCCAGGGACCTGACTGCCCCCCCAAAAGGGAGCATGCAGGTTATGTAAAAAAACAGCCTTCACAAAGTGCTATGCTCAGTAAATATTTGTTGAATTCACACATTAATTAATTTTCCAGATGAGATTTTCCTAATCCGTTTTTTAAAGAGAATGAGGATTAGGAGCGGGCGGGGTCTGACTCCGAGGCGGGCCCAGTGGCGATGAAAGGGGCCTGGAGTGTGTGAGGTTCGGGGGCCGGGGCGCCCCCGGGAGCCGCGGACAGGCGCTCCTGGCTGGCCCGGCCCCGAGTAATTGCCCGCTTGGCATAGCTGACTTGCTATTCAGAGCCCCCCCCCCCCCCCACGGCGAGGGGAGCCGGCTGCCCCTTTGCCCACCCTGCCCTCCGAGTGCGGGCAGCATGTGCCGGATTAACGGCCGGAATCTCTGGGTCCCACACAGTTAACCTTCTCGGGGTGGGGGGAGGTCTGAATGCCCAGGGGACTCAAAGAGCCCCAACTCCAGACTCCAGGACTTGGCAGAGAGCAGCGGGGGCAGTGCGTGCCCGCCACCCCGACCTGGTCCAGTGCTGCCCCAACCAGCCATTTAATGATGGTCCGATTTCCCCAGAGGTTCCTGCGAGTCGGAGACGGGTTAGCTGCGCCCCAGCTCGTCCCCGTTACCAACAGCACCGAGTGGCACTGCTTCACCACTTCCCTCAGCCAGTGGCAGAGTCACAGAGCTGGCAGTGGTGGGCTTCGGGCGCCCACTGACCCCCACGGGCCTGGCCCCTCTCCTGCGTCAACCCGGTAGGGCTGGCCTGTGAACGCGAGGGGGTCCCAGCGTGTCTGCGCCCGAGAGTAGGCGTTCGGGATGGAAACGGGCTGTCAGTGCTGTAGCTTTGTTTTGGGGCACCGCTGGGAGTCTGGCCGTGCCACTGCTCCCTGGGGGCCGCATGCCCCTCCTGTTCACCAGGCCTGCCCGGTTCCCAGGCAGGAACAGAGCCTGTGACCTTAGACCACACGTCCTGGCCCTTTCGAGGTGTCACGGGGCTGAGCCGTGTTCTGGAGCCTTCGTGAGCTCCTCACCACAGAACTGTGGCTGAGCACAAGCGGTTTGGCGGGCTCTGACTTGACCGTGTAGGTTTATCCAGGCGCTGGGGAGAGACCACAGCCATGCGCGCACCCCAGGCTGAGCCAGGCTGTTTCCAGGAGCGGCCGCTGGGTGGGCACGGATCTGTGCCCTTCGGGCTGGGTAAGCACATTTACTCACAACGAGGCCCCCAGGGGTCCCGTGGCAGGTCTGGCACGGGGAGCGGGGGAGGACCTCCTAGCAGGCAGCCCGCATGGTGCGTCTCAGGGCAGATGCGGGGCTCCTGACCCCCAGGAGGAAAGCACTTCGGGGCCCTGGGGGCAGAGACCTGGATGCCGGACAAGATGGCAGGTGCACAATTTACTTTTCCTGCGGGTCATAAATCTGTTTCCCGAGCAGCAGTAAGGAAATTTCTCCCTAGGAGGCCAGATGATTGGAGTTAGGGACGAGGTCCTGGGGCCTGATTAAGGGAACATGCCTTTACAAAGGTCTCCAGAAATGGTGTTTGGGTGAGTGAATGCGAGACATAGCCTGGTCTCACACAAGCCCTGGTCCCAGAGACAGAAGGAGAAGGAAGCAGCTCGCGTCTCCCCGACGGGGCTCCTCTGCAGGGGAGCCGCGGGCCTGGTGTCTGGTCCCGGAAGCGAGGACCCGTCCGAGAGGCTGAGCCAGCCGGCACTGGGGTGCAGAGAGGAGACCACACGCCTGCATGTCCCACCGTGAGCCAGCTTCCGGGAAGGCCCGGGAGAAACAGGCCAAGTCGGGACCCAGAGCCTGAAGCACCGTTGCGGGTGGAGGCGGCCGTCAGCAGGCGGGCATGTCCAATGCGCCAGCCCCGCTGCTTGCGTCTCCGGAAGAGCTTCCCAGAGAGAGCTCTAGCCAGCGCTTTGAGCCCCTTCTTATGGCTTGAAAGGAAGTTCGCAACCACAAAGCACAGTCATTTAATTAAGTCCACCAGTCCAAGCGCCCCTGCTGTGCGAGCTCCCTGGACATCAGGGCCTGACCTGTTTCCTTTCTAGCAGCAAGTTTTATGATCTTAATGCCTTTGGCATCTGCTCGCGGCAAAGATACCTGAAGCTTTGCTCCCAGGGAGGCCCCGGCGCTGCCGTGGACAGTTTCAAAGAGGAAGCAAAGTGCGTCTGAGGTTCACAGTCGCTGGGCAGAGCTGGCGCGGGCGAGGACGCGGCTCTAAGGCAGTCGCCCTTAGACGGGGTTACGATCCCTGCCGTGGGCGGCGGGACCTGAGAGGCCCTTTGCCCGCTCGCGGGCCTTCTGTCCAGGTGGCCCCGAGACCCGTTCCCTGCCCCGGGTCTGAACCCTGGCTCTGCCACCTGTTAACTTCGGCGGCTGTGAAAAGGTCGCCTCCCCCACCGCCCGCCGCGCAGTGCCTCAGCGAGCCCGACCGAAGTGGTCCCGGCCCTCGGGCTGCTGTAACGGTGGAGTCAGAACACAGGGTAGCAGCCGGCTCAGGGCCTGTCCACTGTGGCCTGCGGTCCGAGGGCCAGTCCCTCTGCAGCCTGTGAGGGCCTCACAGTCACAGCCAGGCTGTCTGCCTCAGGGGTGTCAGCCCCACGGAGCCACGGGGGAAGTGACCCCCACAAAGGCATTTCTGTGGACCCATGCAGCCTGGGACTCTGCAGTGGGTTCCGTCCTGGGCGAGGCCAGATGCCAGTAGCACGCCCTCCCCAGCTGTGACAACCAGGTGTCTCCAGATGTTACCGACATCCCCTGGGCAGCAGGGTCCCCCGACTGAGAGCCACGGGGCTTAAGTAGGAGCTTGGGACCCCCCCACTTTTCTGACTTCTTCCTCTGAAACAGTTCCTGTCGTGCCTCCAAGATCTTTAGAGTCCTCTGGTCCGCTTTGCCACGATCAGGTGCCCAGGGAGGCCGCGAGGCCTGCAGGATGCTGGGGTGCTCGGGTCCCGGCTGAGTCTGGCTCTGCCCTGACGCGGCGCCTCTGGCCCCATCCCACACTCGCCCTCCAGAGACCCCTGTGTGCGTGTCCTTGCTCAGCGGCCAGGAGCTAGGGGGTGGCACTGTCAGGGGGCTCAGGACCAGGCTGGGGGTCTCAGCCACACAGCCGCTGTCCTGGGCTTCACCTGCTCTTTATTCAGAGGGTCTGGCCTGAATGAGCCCCCATTTAGAGGCCCCCCAGGTTTGTCCTGAGGCTGCAGGGCAGGCATCCAGGAGACCCCAGCTGAGACGTGGAAAGAGCCCCCTCTGTGGCCTTCTGTCTGGCCCTGAAGGGGACGAGCTTGTGAACCAGCCGCTGGCCCTCGAGGGGCAGCTCCCACCCATCCAAACCCAGGGGTGTGCAAGGCCAGGAGGCAGGGGAGGGCATCCGATGGTATGAGGGAACGTGGCCTGTGTGGGTGGGCTGGACTCCACCGTGGCTGCCCCGCCAGGACCCCTACACGGAGGTGGAAGTTCTCGGTGGACAGAAGGATCTGGCATGCTCCTCACGGAGCTGGTTTTGCGTTCGCACTCTCATGCAGGGTGAGGGAGGCACTGCCAAGCCAGGGGGTGACGTACTCCAGGCCTTCTTGTGCTTGGGGGTGGGGTTGGGGGAGAAGCCAGGGAAGTAAATGCAGGAATCCACCCACTCAAGGGCGCTGGGAATTCCTACGACTCAGAAGGGGACACTGGGGGCTACGCTCACTGGGGACTGTCCCACAAGTGGCATCATGGTGGCCTTTGAATGGCTTAGTCCAAAATGTGGGGAAGTTTTGTTTCCAGTGACGAGAAAAATTAATCAGTGATCTGGTAAAGGCTCACACCCGGGGAGGACACAGAGAAGAAGACGAGGACATGAACTGAAACCTAGGTTGGGATTTACCAGGCATGGTCACGCTTAAAACCGCAGTCTAGGTGACACCCCACATTCGACCGCAGAGAATGCAGCTCCGCTGTGTCCGGTCCCCAGGTCCCGACAGGGCTGTCCCCATCTCCACACCTGCCCCATCAGGACCTCAGACGGGCCGGAGCCAGCCCGGCTCCCTTCTCCTGGGAGGTTTGTGGAAGTGATGCCGCTGGGCATGGAACCGGCTGCGTTCCCTCTGCGCATGTCAGCTGGCAGCGCCACAGTTGCCTCAACCCCGCCTCCCCGGGCAGGGCCCTCCCTGAGTTCTGGGCCATGGGTGCGTCTCTTGGCCAAGGACTGGCTCTAGAATTTTCCAAACTAGCAGAATAAGAGGGTCTGGCTGAGGCTGATATTCTGGGGCGGTGGAGCAGGGAGCTGCAACCAGCCACCTTCTGACCCTCCAAGGCTGAGTGGTCCCGAAAGGTCCTCTGTCACCGCTCCCCGTGCCAGTGGCTTCGCCGAGTCCTTGGTCACGTGGGCAGCAGTGCAGTGCTTTCTTGAGACATTTGCAAGAAGGGCCTTTGGCACTTCTGGCTCCTTTTCTTTCTCAGTTACAGAAAATCAGCCATTTTTAGTATCATCCTATTTTTAAAAAGTAACCCGGCTGAGACTGTCTAGAGCGTGAATATATTGAATTATTCGAGCAGAAATCGTGTGCTATATGCTGTGTGTACACCTGCAGTTAAATCCCGGTGTTGTGGGTTTGCAGATGATTGGACAGGCTTCCAGGTGGCACCGTCTCTGTGACCCGTCCAGCTTGGAGCTGCTGCCCTGGGGAACGTTCTCCCTGTCGCAGAGGGGAAACTGAGGCTCAGGCTCAGACTCCAGCCCCCAGACCAGAGCCCAGCCCTGCAGGCAGCCTGGTCGCCAACGTCACAGGAAATTCTCAGAGGTGTATGTGTGTGTGTTTCATAGGCAGTTTCAACTTCAGTAGCTCGAGCCACAGGTAAGGCTGAGAAAACATTTCTAAGACATGGTCTGAAGAACAGAGACCATACGCGCAGTGGAAGGAATCCGAGTCAGAGAACTTGCCCCTGCACGGAGGCCCTGGGTTCCCAGGCTGGAAAGGGCTCGCTGTAGACGCGTGTTTGTTTCTTTATTCACTCATCAGGTGTACATCCCTTTATTCACTTGGACGCTTGTTTGTTTATTATCTTGTTAGTGTTTCTTGGCTCCCCCACTCATCAGACAGTCATGCATTTCATCTGCCATCGGACGGTCGTCTGTTCCATCGCGGCTCAGGTGCGCGTGTTGTCCAGAGGCCGCCGCCTGCCAGGCGCCCGCTGGTCACACTGAGCCTCCGAGTGGCGTGGTCAGTGCTGCTTCCCGAGCAGAACAAGCAGAACTAAGCGTGAGTCGCCCTCTGGGAGCGCAGCCCACCTCCACCCTGAGAGGAATAAAGGACCAGCTTGGTGTGCGTCTCTCCTAAGGGCCCAGTCCGCCCGTTTCAAAGCCATGGACTTGATCCAGTTTTCAATGAGCAGCAGGCGGGCTCCTGAGAAAACAGGGCTTTGGCTCACAACGAAATCTCTTGGTTGAGCTGGGGGCTGCAGTGGAATCGATCCTGAAAATGCATTGGTTCGGCTCCGCTGGTCCTTCTGCGCTGTGACAGCGGGGCTTGGTCCCCACAGGCTGGCTTTGTCCCAGTCCTCCCCAGGGGCTGCATGAGGCCATGTGCCACAGCAATGGGGAGACAGGGCTGCCTGCCCCCGTGGCCCACTCCACCAGCATGGCCTCTCACTTCAGCGTTTCAGCCACCAGCCAGCCTTGGTTCTTGGAGAATAATAAGCCTGCAGGCAACGGCACAGGGTGTCTCCGTGATGTGTGTGCATGTGTTTATGTGTGCGTGTGAACATACTTGTATGTGTGCACGCGTGTGTGTGTGGATATGTGTGTGTGCATGTGTGCGCATCCATGTGTGTGTGCCTGTGTTTGCATGCATGTACGTACTCGTGTGTGCACATGTGTATGTGTGCACACGTGAATGCATTGTGTGTTTGTGCATATGTGCGTGCCGGCATGTGGGTGCTTGTGTGCGCACCGTGTATGTGTGTGCATATGTGCGTGTATGCGTTTGTGCGTGCATGCATGTGCGTGTGTGCATATTGCATGCCTGTGTTCTTGTGTGTGTGCACGTATGCGCGTGTGCGTGCCTCACTGGGCAGCCAGGGCCCAGGCGTGTGCGAGGGGGTGGGGAGGGTGTGCGTCTGCCGCTGCAGCCCCGCAGAGCCCCTCACCGCAGTGGGCAAAATGGACGCACATGACAGAGAAGACAATGAACGGCTCCCTACCTTGCCCTGACGGTGGGCGAGCTCTGCGGGTTGATTAGTCCTCATGGTGCCCCTGGACGTCGGTTTGGGAGTGACAGTAACAAGCCTCCTGAGGGCTCCGCTAATTTGCACTCCATTCACCGCCCCGTGAAAACCCGTCAGAGCCGCGGAAGAGCTGCGCGCGCTCGACCTCATTCAATGGGGGCGATCCGCTGGGAAGGGGCCAGTGTTCACAAAGCCCAAAAGAGCAAATTGGCGGAAGCTTTGTTCTTCCTCTTCCCTCTCCCTTTCATGCCGCTCGCACTAGTTAAGCTCCTCATTTGTCCCCGCCGGGGCTCAGGGCTTGGGTCGCCCTCCGGCTGCCTTTTCAGGTGATCGCGACGTTCCCCACCCCCACGGTGGAAGGTGGGGGCGGGGCGGCCCCCCGGGGAACACCACGGGAATCTGCGAGTCCAGCTCGGACGGGTCCGCCGAAGCCCATCCCTCCCTCGTCCTGGTGGGGTGGCCCCCCCACCCCGAGGTCCTGGCTGGAAATCCCTGCGCTTCCGGAGTCTTGAAAGACGGAGTGAAGGACAGCTTGTCCTCTGTCCTCAAGTTGCTGCTGCCTTACTTGCCACAATACATGGGCTCCACACAAATTAAAATTAACGAGGCAGGGTCCCTTTGGCTCCCACCCAACATGTGCTGTTCGGTCGCCCCTCCGCCTGGCTCTGTCCCCGCCCCCCGCTCTCTGTCCTCTCCCTGAAGCTAAGCATCGAAGGAGCAGTTTTTAAGTATCCGGCTCAGTAAGGATCCTCTCCCTCGTCCCTGGGTTCCTGGGACCAGGGCCCCGGACGTTTGCTTTATTGAATTTCTCCAGAGCCCCCAGCGCTATTTTAAAAGCACCTCCCCACAGAGCTGTGGGCGGGGAACTGGGAGGACCTCCTGGTGGTGGGACGGTGTCCCCTGAGGAAGGAAGGGGTCCTCCCCTCGTCCATGTGCCACGCGCTTCTTTGGAAGGTCCTGCTTGCAGAAGCCACCGCCAATCAAATCACATCCTCCTCTTGGGCAGCGCCTCGTTCTCCGGGAAGGGGGCAGCAGCGCCCAGGACGCCAACGCACAAGGATTCGTGGAGCCGTCGGTTCGCCGGTGGTAGGGAGGGCAAAGGAGGAAAGCACCCAAGTCTATGAATCAAACGTGGCAAGTCCATCAGGCCGTAGATACGGCCATTTTTGCTTGATTTGCTGGCACAAATAACCCCACCCACTTCGCTGGGGGGGAGATGGCGGGGCCCGGGCTGCCTCAGCTTGGCTGCTGTAATTATGAAATTGTGTTGGCTGTAATTTGCTGCTCGGGCTTGTCACGGGCGGGGAAGCCACAAGTGGGCCGGCGTGCACTGCAGCTCGGCTCAGGGGGCGACGTTGTGCGGCGCCTTCCGGGGAGGCTGCGTTCACCTTCTGTGGGGAGCGGGCATCTGACCGGCCTCGGCCACGGGCACCTTTCCTCTGAGGACTGGCCCGCGGCAAAGTGTGAGCTGACAGAGGCCAGCTTTGTCCACTACTTGCTCCAAGCACCTGCTCTGACCTCATATTTCCCCAGGGGGCTGAGAGCTCCCAGCAGGATCCTCTCTCCAGGTGGGGAAGCAGGGTTTCCGGGACGGGACGTCCAGCCAAGGTCACCCACAAACAAGGTCACAGCCAGGCTGCAGACGGAGGACTCACAAGGCCACACGGGTGCCCTCCCACAGGGCCTCGCTGCCCCCCATTAACCCTGCAATTCCAGATCATTATCAAGGCCGCCCTCCTGGTACATTAATTCAGAAGCACGCAGAGCAGAGGGAGTGGCCAGCGAACCAGACCGAACGGCCAGGTGAGCTGTGCCCAGACACGTGTCCCAGTCCCGTGGCCACTCGGTCAGACTGGTCTGGAACCCGCGGTCACTCATCACAGCCCTCTTTTCTGGACGGCACACAGCCAGCCTGGTTGGGGGTGGGGGTGGTCAGCATCGCCCGGTGGAAACGCTTGCCAGTAAAAGGTGTATTACTGCGGGGCACGTGAGCAGGGCAAGACGGCTCCCCTCTTCTTTCACCCGCCCACTGGACGTAAACCAGAAACGTCCAGGCCTGAGGTGAGCCTGACCCCGGCAGCTCCCAGCCCCACCTCTCGCCTTCTAAGCAAAAACAATGCCTTTCTCGGTCCAAACAGCACAGAGAGCCTAGAGCGATGGTGGCCTTCAGGAGCTGATTTCCAAAGCCGGAGCGCTGAGCCCTGGGACCCTGAGGCCGTGGCAGGCATCACCTCGACCTTATCCTGCAGGGGCCAGAGGGGTGTCACGGGGCAGGGGAGCATCTTCAGAGGCGGGCGCCATCACCACCCTCTTCCTCCACAAGTAGTGGGTTAGGTCTGCCAAACGCTTTAGGCAAGAATCTCTGCAGAGAGGAGAAGGTCGCAACAACCTTGACCTTGACCTTTACCGAGGGGAGCCGGGCCCCGGCGTGCCCTGCCGCGGACGGGCCCTCCCCCTGCGGGTCCTGAGACCCGGGTGGTGCCCTGGGCGTCTGCCTCCCAAACCTTCCCTGTGGGCCCTCGGGTCTGGGAGGTCCGCATTGGCCAACCTACGCCTGGGCCCCGTAGGCAGATGACGGGTTGGGCGTTGACAGTGTTCCTTTCAGCCAACTGGCTGTCATCACAAGGCCGTTCACAGACACCACCCCATCTGCTGACCATCACTGCCGTCAGTCCTGAGCCCAGGGCTGAGGGGTCAGGGGCACCCAGAGGGACATCCCTCAAGGTGTTGTTTCCCATCACAAAGATAAGTAAGTAGGTAAACAGGGCCGAGCGGGAGGGGATGGAACGGAGCAGAGCGAGCAGAATGGGCCAGGCCGGCTTTGCAGTTGGCGGGCAGCGTTTGGCCCACGTCAGGAGGAAAGTGTGTGTCTCGTGGACACTCAGCAGGGCCCTGCCGCAGCCGCTGTCCACTCTGGCCCCTTGGGAGGTGTGAACCAGGCCAGCCCGCTTTAGACGGGGGGACAGCGTGTTTGAGAGGGGAGGGTGGGGGGCCTGGCATGGGTAGGTGGGCTGCCCTGCCCATATCCCCCGTCCAGTGGCTGCAGCTGGCCCTTCCCCTCGCCGGGCAGGTAGGGGACCGGCCCCCTCCCAGCGCCCTGTCCTCGGAGGACCCGCCGGGGCGCCTGTCCCCCTGAGCTGGTGGCCACAGCACGGTGCCTCCTGCCCCCGCCTGCCCTTTCCCACTGGGCGTGGAGGGATGGCCGTGGCCTTCTCCTGCCAGCCCCTGCCCTCCGCCTCGGGGCGCCCTCAGGCCCTCTGATGTCCCCTCGGCTCTCACAGATTCCACCCGAGCCCGCACCCTCATTAATCAACGTCAGGCCGGCATCGGGCAACAAGGGCCGCATTCTTCCGCGGCCCCGCGGCCCCTGCATCCCATTGTCCCGGCCGGGCCTGATGGCAGGGAAACAGCCTATGCAGCACATAAAAGAGATGAGACAAAAATGAAAAGAATCGAGGGAGAAAAAAGAGGAGGCATTTTTCCCCCTGAAACACTCGAATAAATACTCGGCAATGATAATTTAAATTATTCATACATTTATGAAAACATCCATTGAAAAGTGAAGTGTATGATGCCCTTTGTCTGTTTCCTTGTCTCTTGTTTGGGATTAATCTTTACTGTAATCCGGGCTGGCCATGCCCCCCTCACAAAGGCCACACTCTCTTTCCATGGGAAAAATGTTGCGGCATATCCCAGCGAGAAGCTGGGGGGTGTTTGTGCTGATGGAGCAGTTGCCAGGCCCTCAAGACGCTGGACGGGCTACGTCCAAATAGTGCCCGATGAACAAAAAGCGCAGAGTGGTTCTCACGTCCGTGCCAGTGCGGGGACTCGGGCTGGGGGCCGGCAGCGAGGGACGTTCAGAGCATGCGTGTGGGTCCCTGCAGCCCGCCCCTCCACGCACGGAGCATCAAGCCCCGGGGGGCTGTGCTCGGGGACGCTCCCTCCCCGCGCCCTGCGGGTTTCAGGGGGTCGTGTGGCCCACGCGGCTCCTGTGGGGCTGTCGCCTGCTGGGCCCGGCCCAGGTGGGCAGACCCCGTGCCTGTTGCAGACCATGTAGGTGGGCGTCTCTGTGTCTCCTGGGGCCTGGAGGAGGGGCCACGGCCCACGCCGTCCTTCGGCCACGTCTGGCCTTGTGGAACGAAGGCCTGGGCCCGAAACTGGGGCCTAAGATGTTGCAATCATTCTCGCTGTCACAGAGGGTGGGACTGAGGCCAGCGGCCGTCAGCAGTGAACTGGAGCCGACAGATTGCTAATGGCCCGTCCAGGGACCAGCGCCCACCGGCCGCACCGCCTCTCGGCCCCTCCCCACCCCTTCCTGCGGCCACCGAGGGCCCCGCCTGGGATCGCTCCGGGCTCCCCCACGCAGTAAGCTCAGCGTCCGGCCCTGCTTCTGGCTGGGAGGTTGCAGGGACAGGAGGAAGCGCTCCCGGCCCCGGGCCAGGGGTGTCGTTTGTGTAACATCCCCCTCCGGTGCTCCCCGGTCCACGTCTTGGTATTTTCAAAGCTCATTCCAAAACGAGATGAGGCCCAAAATGGAATTCTCCCCCACGCGGGTTTTCACTGGAAGCTGCGGTTTTCGGTTGTGAGTTGTCCGGCAGCAATTTATTTTCCCTGGAAACGACCCAGAATCTCCTTGGCTTGGTGGCCGGTGTGCCAGCTCGCCAGCTCGGGTGGCTCTGGGGCCTGGGGGTGCGCAGAGGCAGCTCTGGTGCTCTCAGTTCAGGAGGCCGTGTGGGGGCCTTCGGGCCGCCCCCGGCCCCCAGCTCCTCCAGGCTTATCTGGCCTGGAATGGGGGCCGAGACCCCATGGGAATGGCCCTCCTGGCTGCATTTGGATTTACAGCCTCTCCGGTTTGGGCCAGGTCAGAACCCCAGAGGAAAACCACAGCCCTCTGCTCCTCACTTGGGATGAAAATGACGGCCAGGCGTCATGGAAGCACGGGGGGGCCACTTGGGAACTTGGCAAGGATGCGGCTGGTGCCAGGATCAGTTTAGGGAGTGGATCACGGAGTTCCAAACCACCGCGGCCAGGCCAGTGACTTCTGAGAGCAAACTGTGTTCACCCAAGTCGCTGCTCCTCTGTTACCAGGTCCCTGAGCAGCTTTTTTTTTTTTTTTTTTTTTTAAACGTGGGAACATTCTTGAGAGGCTCGGCCTGCTTCCTCGCGTTCCCTGCAAGTTCCATTCGGGACGGCAGGGATGCCCTCCCTCCTGCCCAGAGGTACCAGAGGTGCTGTGGGCATGCGGCCTCGCTTCCCTCTGCCGCCTCCCCAGACAAGGTGTCTGGGGGGGCCTCGGCTATGCAGCCCCGGCCCCCCCCCCTTGCCTCCCTCCCTCCTCGCCACCGACGTTGGGGTCTGGGAAGGTAGCCAAATGCCACTGAGGACACTGCAGCAATAAATCATCCCTCAGCCAACATCTGCAGGCCCCGGGGCTAGCCCCTCGCTGCCACGGCGCTCCCCCACCGGCCCCCACTGACAAAACACCTATTGTCGTGGCCGAGCGAAGAAGACTCGCTCCCACTGACAAAGGGCCTCTGGAGCCAAGTCGCGGGCTGCCAGCGGAGATGCCTGGCTCGCGGTGGGGAGCCCCCCGCATGGTCTTTCTTCCTCCCTGGTTCAAGCTTTTCCTCTCTCGTGGGGGTCCCCCAAAGCCTTTCATTCTGGCTTCATATTCACATAAAGACATCAAGGAAAAAAAACCCAGCAGAAAGAATTATTAGGCATGGCTGTCAAATGCTTTATCAGACAAACAGGGAGGGGGAACACGGTAACCCTTTCCGCGCTGGCCCGACAGGCCTGGTTCCTGAGACCCGGGGGACCGAGGTGCCCAGGGACTGGACACCAGTCGACACCACACCCTCTTGCGCACGCCCGCCTGCACGCCGACACACGCGTGCACGGACACAGGCCTGTTTGTGCACAGGCAGGGGGTGCCCGCGTCCATTTGTAAGCGGATTTCCGAGTCGCTGCACTTGATCTGAAGGTCCTGGCCCGCTTTCCTGGGAAAGGGTGCTCTGACTCTTCCCTGTGGCTCCTTCGCTCTGTGTTACAGTCAGCAGGAGAGGCCTCCTCCCCTTCTCCGTGCCGGCAGGACCCTCTGCCCCCTTTCACCGAAGCGCCTAGGCCATTTCCCCCTTGGAACAGAGGGGTGGCTGAAACCCCAAGTGCCCTGGGAGCCGGAGGACCGTCCCTCCCAGGGTGCATGCCAGGGTGGGGTGTGCCGTCCTCTACACACTGATTCAGAAATCAGATAACCCGGCTGGCTTTTTCGGAGAGTGTTCTGTGCTCAGGAAAGGTGAGGGCAGTCTGGCTGTTAACCCCTGATTTTCTGCTTGCCTCCTCCCGGCCAAGGGCTGTCTCACCAGCTCATCCAACGATTTTGCCACCTGCCCAATTCTAATGGTTTTCTGAAGGGCGGCAGCGGCCCCGGGGCCCGGCTCTCCCCGAGAGGAGGCGCCCAGGACACGAGGGACATCCAGGTCCCAGGTGAGCAGCAAGGGAGGGCCGTGTCCGGCACACTGCAGCCACGAGGCCCCTTAGAATTTGTGGTAAGGGGCACCCCAGGGTGGGCAGCGCCTCGAGATGCATTTTCAACGCAGCCTCCTGGTGCACGGAAACCGAAAACCACATGCCGACAAACGGCTCCCTCGGCAAACATTTTTATTTCCAATTAGCAAAAGAAAAATTGCTAATTTGCTGCAGTTGGACCAGGCTGACGTCTCAATCTGCAGAGTGTCAGTGCAGTGAAAGAAAACGTTTCACACTGTGCCGGCGAGAGCGAGCCTCTCTAAAGAGGGTCAGGGCAGCGGGCCCAGAAACCAGATTGACTGGCCACAGGGCTAAATTACTCACACAAGACGCACATTGTCTGCCGGGCCGGCTCCCGGACGACCTGCTTTCCCATTCTTCCCCCTCGGAGCTGGGGCGGGGGTAGGGGTCCGAGCGTGGGAGGAGAGGGCGGGGGCTGGCGTGCCTCTGGGAGGGGGAGGCTCATCTTCGGGAACCGAGGGAGGCGGGAGCCGGGTTAATGATCACCCAGGCCTGTCTGCGGGGATCGGGAACAGGACGATAAAATTCTCCCAGCGCCCGGCCGCAGCTCTGCACCGGGGAGATTCCGTGGAAGATAATGGCCTCTGGGAGTTAATAGCTGAACAGGCCCAGAAGAGGGGCCGGCTCCACACTGCTCGTCAAGGACGAACCAGCCGCCCTCGCCGTGTCCCCAGTGGCGGCCCCAGCAGCTGGAGTGGGAGGTGGGGGGACCTGCCTGGTCTCCCCAGCGTGGGCGAGCCTTAGGTGGGTGTCCCGGAACAACCCGTCTCCTCTGGGCTCAGGGACCTTGGGATCCAGACCCGGCCAGGGTTGGGGGCTCTCCTTGGGGAGGTAGGGAGGTGGCCGCGCTGGCCACAGATGTTTGGCGCCGAGGTAATAATGAACCTCTCCTGAAAACCACTGACCATGTAACCTCGGCCGGGAGAGCCTCCGGCGGGGCTGCCGAGGACGGGCGGGCCGGCCTGCGTCTCAGGCATGAGCCTCCAGCTGCTCAGATGATCGCCAGTGCCCACGGGAGCTGGGGGCAGGCACTTTGTCCCAAGCGTGGTCCACGCTGGCCTCCATGCGAAGGCCTCGCTCTGTGTGTCCAGTCTGGATCCTCCATCCTCCCGGTCCACACGTGCGAAGCCAGGTCTCAGCACCTTGGCCGTCAGCCCGGGCATCTCACGGGCCTGATCTGGCTCAGACACACCTGCAGGGCCAGTCCAGGAGGTGCCTACAGGCCTCCCTCATGTCCTCTGCCTCTGGTCAGCTCGGTGAGCCTCAGGCCAGGTCACACCTGGGACAGCTCCAGGGCGGCACCAGCTGTCTTGGGCTCGGCAAGCCAGGACCTGCGGCAGGTGTCAGGGCTCCGGGCTCTGCCATCCTCGGGCCCTGCTGTCCAGCTAGGCTGCCCGTGGTTCTCCTCAGCCTGGAAGGCTAGGTGGATGGGGATGTTTGGAATGAGCTGTTGGGTCTAATGGCCCAACCTCAAAGCAGTTCCGATGACGGAGCCTTGCAGCAGTCAGGCGAACAGAAGCTCAGTGACAGAAGCAGTCTGGAGGCACAGAGGCCGCCCACTCACCTCCTCGGAGGCCAGCGCTCAACCCTGCTTAGAGAAAGTCCTTGCTGAGACCTCGTAGAGACGGGTGGCCTGGGCAAGGAAAGACAGCTAGCTCAGCCCGGCTCTGCCCTGGGGGAACCACCACGGTCCCAGCAAAGCCAGCGCCTGTCAGCCACTCAGCACTCAGCGGGTCGAGGATCCACGCCGGCCGGGATGCTGGGCGCCGGCAGTCAAGCCAGTCCGACCCCACCCGGGGAGCAACATTGTCTCACAGCCCAGAGTCCTCTAGGTGGATGGCAGTGGCGGCTCAGGCCGGGGCCGGGCCTGGAACGGCCCCTGCTGACGCCTGCTGTAGGCTGCCACATGCAGCTCTGGCAGAGACAGAGACATTGGAGAAAGTTCCGGCCGGGTCCCACTGTCTCCGTCTCACTCTGATCTGTAGGGAAACAGCCCCTGGAAGACAGAAGCAGAGGCCCAGACTTGGTCCCTCCAGCTACTGGTATGATCTGCTGCTATGTGGCCTCAGACAAGTCACTTAACCTCTCTGAGCAGCTTCGCTGCCTAAGAGGGACAGTCAAGCTGGATAATGTGTGGGACTTCTCTTGCGAGACGCAGAAAGCTGCTGGGTGCAGTGCCTTTGTGTGAAAAGGGGAAGAACGCCCAGGCCTGTGGGAGCCTCGCCTTGTGGGCGCCCTTCGTCCCAAGGGGACCCAGTCTGTAAGTGTTTGTATTTCCTTCAGCAGAAATAAAGAGCTACTTCCCGGGCCACCAACCGTGGCGAAGCCTAACCTCTGTCGGGCAGTGCACGCAGCCCTGTTCCCGAGAAGCAGAGGGAGGGTGGGCACTTTGCCTCCGGCCCCTTCCCTCTGGCCCTGAGCTCTCCGGAGCCCCGGGGACACACACACTCTCACAGGCACAGGATGCAGGCCAGCAAGGACACACGTGTGTGCCGTTGCACCCACACGCATGTGCTGGCCCGCACACCTGAGTCCCTCCTGGAGAGTTCGCTCTCCCCTCACTCTGGCAGAAAAGCCCAGCGGGGGAGAGGGCGGCACAGGAGCCCTCGCAATGACGACGCCACCCTCTGTCCGCCGGCCCCGGGGGCCTGCTCTGTCCCCAGCAGGGGCCTGCG
Source organism: Camelus dromedarius (assembly GCF_036321535.1). NCBI lineage: Eukaryota > Metazoa > Chordata > Mammalia > Artiodactyla > Camelidae > Camelus > Camelus dromedarius. Next base: position 69,334,375 of record NC_087449.1, on the reverse strand, counting down.
ACCCTGGCGCTGGTGCCACAGGAGAGGAGGGTGGTCACGGATGCGCCCACGGGGCCCGGCCTCAGTGGCACAGGTGCCACGACCTTGAGCTCAGGTCCCACGGGGCCCGTCCCCCGCAAAGCCAGCAGCCCGGGTGGGAGAGCTGGTGGCCGCAGACCTCACTGTCCGCTGGAGGCGAGCTGCCCGCCGCCTGCCGGTGCCTGCTCAGGAGGCTCAGGCCGGTGAAGCGCTTCCTGAGGGCCCAGGGCGGCCCGAGCGCTGGAGTCCTCCTTGTCCCAGGAAGGCGTCTCTCCCACCCTCCGCCACAAGGGGTGGGGGCTCTCAGCCCTTCACCAACCGCCCCTCCTTCCTTAGTGGGCTTCAGATGGAAACGGATACCTGCCAAGCAGCCCCGCTGCCCCGCAACCTGCTCTTGCCCCGGCTGCACTCCAGGATCTCCTGGGAGGTTCCACAGACCGGGATGCTGGGCCCTCCTGGGCCACACCTGTGACATCGATGAGACGGGTTTGGGGGGCAGGCATCAGCGTTTTACAAAGACTCTGGGTGTTCCCAGCGTGGGGCTGGGGTCAGGCACCAGAGCCCTCAGTGCTGGGCTGTGCGGTTCTGTGCGTCTGACCGTGTCCACCTGGGGTTCCCTGGCCAGTGGTTCCCAAACCCCAGAGTATGGGCATCTTGCATCCAAAGGGGCTGGAGGAAGTGCAGCTGCCCAGCCTGCCGTCGAAGCCTGGGGCTGGCTGCTCTCCAGAGGGGCCACGGGGGGCCTGAGGGGCGGACGGGCCAGCCCCGGAAGCCACGGCTCCCGGGCTCCCCGGAGCGAGTGGGGGCGCGGGACCACCTGCCCACAGGTGCGCGGCCTCTGCAGAGTGCCCGGATGAGGCCAAAATAAAGGCCTCTTTCTACGGCTAGGGCGCTACCGCGCAAGCCCAGCCCGGGCTGGCGCAGCTGGGGCCCGGCCGCCCGGCCCTGATTGTGGGCGCCATCGATTTTTTGTGGAAGCAAACGTTCCTGGAGTTTATAACACCTGTTATCTTCTGAGAAGTGGAAGCAATGCAGATGAGCCGAAGTTCATCTTCCGGCCCCGCGCCCTCCCCAGCCCGGGCGGCCCCTCCCCGCACGCCGGTGCCCCGGGGCCTCCTCTACACATTTTTAAAAATCGTGACAAAAGGGAGAAAGCCATTCTGGCCATCGAAGTGTGCGGTGTGAAAGCGAGAATGAAACTGCTTGGAGTGTTTGTTCTTCAGCTCAAACGAAACTCATCCGAAGCCTGCTTCTCCTCTCGTGGGCTGCAGGAAGGCACACTGGGAATCCGAACACTCGGACCGCACGGGACAGCCCAGCCCCAGGGGCACATTGCTCAGACGGCCACAGGCCGGTGCGCCCGTCACGGGCGTCAGCCGCGGGACACAGCCGCGGGACACAGCCGTGGGACCAGAGCTGGGAACCAGCTCCCTCCCCGCCTCCCCCAGGTCTACGCTTTATCTCGTGGCTTTTCTCAACTCAAATGCTGCGAGTGGATGACGGAGGGTGCCGGGTTCCCAGGCCCATCAGAAGCTGTTCTCCCTTTTCCAAATATTAAGATAAAAGGGTGTCACTTTGGAAAATGTTAAATATAATAGAAAATCCATTGCGCCAATCAAGAGATTTGTCTTTCGGGGAAGCTCTCGTGTGAGGGAAAGAGGCAGTAATACATCCGCCAGCTCTGCCCCTCGAATAGATAATCAATTTCCCTGAAAGCATCAATAATCAGGGTGGACGTTTATTGCCCCTTGGATGGTTTATCTTTGGGGCCGGGGACAGCAGGGCCGTGATGAATACCAAACCTGCCAGGGAACACAATTAAATGCCGCGAGGATAAAGGATTTTATATCGTGCACAAAAAAGCAATCAGATTCATAATTGAACTCCATCGCATGAGATCGGCCAGAAATAAATATCACACCCCAAAGCGGCTCACTGGAGCCCCGGGTCAGGGGTCAGGCTGCAGCGCTGCCGTGCCGCGCTCGCGCGCCCCTCTGGAGGGCTTAGCCCGTCCCTCTGCGAGTGACCCAGCCTGCCTGTGGGCTCCGTCCCCGCCCCGCCTGTACGTGCTTGGGGCTGCTGTCGCCGCCACCCTTTCCCTCTCTGAGTGGAGAGGGAACATTTTCCTGGTCTGAAGTGGTTTAAACCCGCAGCAGAAGCGCAGGCTCATCTGGCCGATCCCAAGGAGGCCGGTGGGGCGAGGGGTCAGGCCGGCCGTGGGGTAAAAGGACCCTGGGCTCCGCAGGCCGGGAAGGAGCCCCCCCCACCCCGGGAAGAGAGCCCCGTCCTTGGGCAAGGGGGGCCGTACCCGAGGGGACCCCAGGTCCGTCCAGCCCGAGCTCTGGGAGGGCCCCTAAACCCCAGCCCCGGGGGTCCTTGTCTCTGGTAATCTGCTCGCTTCCCATAGGACACAGTGCCGTGGAGGCTCCAGTGGGGAGGCAGGTGGGCCGCTGCCTGGGTCAGAGCCGCGGAGCTAAGCACAGGGGGCCAAGGGCGTCGCCTTCTCGTCCAGCGCCGGGCCCCTCCTGGAGGGGGAGGGGACGCAGGTTCCGGTTCAGGCCTGTTTGGACTTTCTGAGCTTGATTTTCAAAAGAGCCTTGAAAATGTTAGCGTTTAAGGTCATGTGCACTTGGCAAAATACGGCTTTTCGTTTGGAAGGGAAAAAAGGCATAAAGGGCATTTTGGACACAAAATAGCTCTTTAAAACAGCATTTTGATGAGTTAAGTATAAATAAATCAGAAACACACGGATTTCATTTCCTTTAAAAGACCCGTGGGCTCAAACACTAGCGGGAAAAGTGCCTGGCAACGGCGGTTTGGGATTTTGACAAACCCAAATATTTTGAAGAGGTTTCTGTGATGTTTGCACCCAGGTCTCCTCGTCTGCCCTGCCTTCTGCGAGCGCCCAGCAGACTCATCCCCACCTGACTGTGACGCGCAGGTGGTACGTGTGCGTGCGAGTGCGAGTGTGTGCGCCCACACGCGAGCTCGCAGCAGAGAGTAAAAGCAAAGATGATCAGAAAAGTCATAAGCCTTTGAGACTTAAAAAGCTTTCTAACTTTGTTTTGAGGTGGAATGGGGCGGGGGAAAAGCCATGAGAATCCTACGCCGGAGTAGAAAAAAGCCTCGTCCATCTCAAGTGGGCTCTGGAATGAAGTCAGGGAGGTCTGGTCGCTGCCCGACCGTCTGGGTAGCAAGTGGGAAATCCAGCTCCCCGCCCAGCAGCGTCAGCTCAGCAGATGGGGCTCCAGGAGCAGCTGGACGCGTGGGCACCGCAGACACTGGGCGCTGTGCAGTGATCTTCGCCTCTGTAGGGACGAGTGGAACTCGGTGCGGGGGGGTTGCCCTATCTGTGCCCCAGGGGTGAAGGGATAGCCAGCTTCGGGTCCCTGCTGTGACTACCTTCGGGCCAGCTCGGCCTGCGGAGTGTAGGCGGTGCCTGGCAGGTAGGCAGGTTCGAGGATGCTTTGGTGAAAAACACCAGCTTCCCCCTTCAGGTGGCTCAGGAGCCAGGAGGGGAGGCAGAGGGCATCGTCCTTCCCGTCCAGAGCTCCATGGTGCTTGGCAGAGAGACGCTGTGAGGAGCCCCTGGTCACGAATTCTCTGAAGCTCCTGAAGAACAGATACACGTCAAAGACGAGCTAGTGAGGGATTTACTCAGGTTCACGGAGCTTGCTTTTCAGTTTCACAAACAGTGAAGTTCGGGGCTTCCACGGAGAGAGCGCCGAAGCGCCCCAGGCACGTCCACCACGGGGCCTTCCTGGGGAGCCCCACTCAGCACGACCTTTCAGACGGGGTGCGAGCTGGTCCTTGAGCCGGGTGTGCTGTGCACACACACAGCGTCCAGCTCTTATCTAAACATCTGGCCCCATCTCGGCCGCCTCCGAGTCTCTGAGACCTAACTGCTTGCTCAGAGACGTGAACAGAACAGCGGACCACTACGGCCGCCCCCGACACATCTCTCCCCACAGTGTTCCTCTTGGCATCCGATGAGAAAAAAAAAACTTGCAATCAATACTCAAAGTTGGATTCTGAGCTTTTCAGCAGAACTGGGCTCGGAGTGTTTAATAACAAGGTTCCTTACTGCTTGGCCTCTAAATTTATAATAAAAATAAATATTTCCCCTTCCTGATGGTGAAGGCCATGCCAACTGCAGAGAGGAGCTTGGATGGGAGAGGAAGCAATTGGAGACGCTTAAACGCCACAAACATCAACCCCCACGGGTCTTCCAAGGGCCGGGTACCTTCCCGGGACCCCAGGGATGGAGAAGGTCCCCGGCTGAGCCCCGACCACTTCTCTTAATTGTACAGCATTGCAGTAATCAACACCCAGCGCCTTGTCTCTTTAAGACCAGGACGGAACAAAGCCTCAAATTACTAATTACACAAAAACAGTGTCTTTTGCTAATTGGATTGGTTAATGTTCATTAATAAAGCACTTTACGGGTAGGCCTGCGGCATGAAAGAGGCGATTCATACGTTTAATAATAGGCTAATAACTGTCAGTGGTGACTAGTCAGCCACGGTCGCCTGCGCCGACGGTCGGACTCTTCCCAGGTCCCTGGACGGCTGGTGCAAATTAATGCCTTCGCGGGAGCCAGCAGGGCCGCGGGCCCGGGTCTCCCCGCTGCTCGGCAAGGGCCTGGCGGTGCGTGCCCGAGGCCCCAGTGGCGGTTTGGGAAGTCCGTTCACCCTCTAAGGGAAAGCGAAGCCCTGTGATTTCTATTATTTATGGAAGAGCCTTTGGTTAAGCGATTAGGAGCAGGAGCCAGAGCTCTGCATCCTTGTCCTGAGGCTAGAGGCTTAGCTGTGTTATTCAGTGACCCCGGGCAAGCTCCCCGACCTTCACAGACCTCAGTCAACTCAGCTGGAAAATTGGGTAAAAAGATTGTGGTGTCTCCCAGGCAGGCGCTGCTGAGCGGAGGTGCTCGGAGCGGCAGACCGGGGACAAGCCCGGAGAGCAGGGCCGTGACCGTGGCCGGGCGCTGCGGCTCCCGCTCATGGCCGATGTCCGAAGTCAGGAGTCGGGAGCTGTGGGCCTAGAATCAGACCCAGGATGTGGGACTCAGGGCCCGGCTCTGGGACCTGGCTGGTGAAACGCAGAGACCAAATTCCCTCGCTGGCTGCGTTCCTGGCTCTCGCACGGGGGCTCGGAGAGGGCGGTGCTGGTCTGCAGGGAGCTTTGCAGCCGGCACCCCCTTTCCGGCTCCAGCACCCACAGGCACCCCAGCGGTCACGTTCATGCCTCTGTTTCAAGATGTGGCCTCTCTGCCGTATCCCAAATGTCACTGTTTCATCCAAGTAAAAGGTTTTCCTCTTAGAGGAAAACCGGACAAGACTCAGCAGCCAGGAGGCATCACTGGTTTAATCCACAGGGACCCCCTCTTCTGAGGAGCCCCGAGGGAGGGTCTGTCCAGGCCCGAGGGGCTCTCCCTGGCGCGGAAGCCTGGAGACCACAGGGCTTCTAGGGGGAAGTGAACCGGTGAGGGCACTCAAGTGTGTCTCCTCCGTAGACGAGAGGCCTCAGGTGTGGAGCTGGCGGGGGAAAGGGCCAGAGGGCTCCTGTCTCCTTCCGCCGGGTGACTCTGCAAACCTAGGGCATTCCCAGGGCATTCCCCACCGGGAGGACTCTGTTAAGTTCACGAACGTGCCGAAATCCAGACCATTAGACCAAACAAGACATCCAGCCGCGGAGGGCGTAGAGGGAGTAGAGGGGCGGACCTGCACGCCTCCCGAGTCCCGGACAGGAACCAGCAGCCAGCCCGGGGTCGCCTCGAGGTTGTTCCCCAGTGCTTAGGGGCGGGAGCTGGCCTGGCTGCAGGCCACCGAGACGTCCAGGTGTGAACCTCGTCCTTGAACTCAAGCCCGCCCCCAACACAGTCCTGCGGACTTCCTTCTGGCCCCGGTCTCTGTCCCTGAGCCCCACCCACCCCTACTCTCCCCAGCTCTCCGGGGCCCCCACCAGAGGGTCCTCCTCAGGCTGCTCATGGTCTGTCCCCCTCTGTTTCTCCCCGCCCCTCCCCTCCCTGTCACTGACCCCCACGCCCCTCTCTGTCTCTGTCTTTCCCTCCCCCATTTTTCACTGTCTCTGTCTCCCCCGTCTCTCTCTGTCTCTCTCTGTCTCCCCTGTCTCTGTCTCTGTCCCCCCCGCCCTCCGGGTATGGGACACTCTGGACCGCCCCCAGCCCCATGGGCAGTCCTCCCACAGACCTTCTGTGGTTCATAGCCTGGCCGACCTCAGCTCTCTTCTCAACCTTTGGAAAAAACAAATAAATTACGTTGCTGAACAAGATCTCTCAGCTCCAGGAATAGAGTCTTAGAAATCTGATCGTGTCCAAGAGCACTCTGTGAGCGCGGGCAGCACCTCCCCGAGGCCGTGTTCTCCCAGGCACGGGCTGCGCGGACAGCGCCTCCCGCGGCGCCGACGGCCAGCAGACCCGCTCCGGGGTCGTGGGGCAGGCCCGGAGAAGCACGCAGCCTGAGCGGGCCCCGGGGGCCCTTCCAACCCCCCGGACGGCCCCGGGGGGGGGGGCACATGCTCCCTGGGCCCCCTCTGCCCCCTACACTAGGGGGGGTCATTTTTCTGAGTCCATCCACAGGCAGACGGTGACCTTGTCACGTTACACTGATAGGCACGCCACATGGCTGGAGAGCATCAGAGTGTCACCCTCCCCGGCAGTGTGGCCCAAGTGGCCACTCCTGCTGCAGGTCCCCGGCTGGTGGGAGCGTGTTCCCACCTCACCCCCTAGGGTCTGTGGACTGGGTTCCAGCGGCCCCTTCTGACTTCAGGCAGGAAAACCCGAGAAGGATCACAGAGGCCCACGCTTGCCGCCAGGACCGCAGAGAGGAAGGGCACACGTCTCATGCCCTTGTCGGAGACTTTCCACTACCGGACGCAGGCCCCGAGGAGAGCAGTGGGGTCCAGACCTCGGTTCCCAGCCCACCGGGGCGGGGGGGAGCTGTGGTCTTCTGCAGCGACATGACCCTCGTGCGTGCCGGTGACTCGTTAGAAAGAGGGGACGCGGAATAAAATCGCGCTCTGTGCAGAAGTCAGGACAGTGAGCAGGTGCTTTGGGGTCTGCGTTTCGTTGGTGAGCAGTTCTCTGCACTTCTGGGGGTGTCACTGTGGCCTGACGTGCAGGCACGTCTCCCTGCAGCTGACGGGGATCCCTGGGTCCTCGCAGTGTCGTCAGAAAGTGAAATCAGTGGAGGGCAGTGTCGGGCACCACGCTCCCCAGCGGAGGGTCTTGAGAGCTGGAATTCCACCTACAGTCCACATCCCGCTCCCGGGGGTCCAGGCGGCTCTCCCAAAGGCAGTGGCGAGAGCGGCCCCGGAACTGCCTTCGAGACCCTGCATTGTCATGAAGATGTGTCCCCCACCCACAACCCCACGGCCCCCCAGGCAGAACCTCAGCGGGCCAGACCCTCCCGGCCACCGGGCCCTCCCTGGGAAGGGACCCCCCCCCCCCATCTCCGGGGAGGCCGAGCATCCAGAGACGTCGAGGGGCTCGAGGTAGAAGGTCCAGTGGGTGTCTGGAGATTTTCTTTGTGACAATTTTAAGCAAAACAAACAGGAAAAAAGAGAGAGAGAGACAAGGAACAGGGTGGTTTCAAACTGCTTTCCGATTTCACACCGTCTCTTCCTGGCGGGAGGCTGCAGCTGAGAATGCGCTCCGGGCGGCGGGCTGGGCGCGGCGCTGCAGCTGCTCGCAGGATCAGGTGTTCTTGGGAACCCGGCTCGCTGGCCGCCCCGCGTCTCTTGGCTGCTGAGCAAAGCTGCCCTGGGACAGGGGAGCCGTCTCTGCCCGCCCCAGCCTCCGTGCTGACCGCGCACTCGGAAGCCTCGTGCCCACATCTCCGAGGACACAAGACCTCCTTCCTCCTTCCTCCGGGCGACAGTGTCTGCCCTGGGCCAGGGGGCAACGTGCTTCTTCTGCAGAGGACCAGGCAGTGAACACGGCCGGCTGTCTGTGGTTTTACTTTCACAATCCTTTAAACACGGAATGGCTCTCTTAGCTCACAAGCTGAACGGACACCGGCCACAGGCAGGATCTGCCCCGCTGACCCCACCAGGGGCCAGAGGCCAGGCCGCCGGGAGGCCCTCTGCCCACGAGGCTACCCCCCGCCCTCCACAAGGGCTTTGCGGCTGAGCCTGGGCGGTCGTTACCTCCTCGCAGCAGCAGCAGCCCTGTGTTCTTGGGAAGCAGCCTGGGTCCCACGCCCGTTCTCATCTCCCTCGTCGCTAGGTCGCTGTGGGCAGTGTGGGCGCCGCCTCTGTTCCAATGCGTTTGCCGCCAGTTTGCAGATGAGGGAGTCGAGGCTGGCTAGCAAGGGTGCATGGGTTAGCCAAGGCGGCTCTGAGCCAGGGTTCTCTGTGCTGCCCTGTGAGGGCCCCTGAGCGAGGAGGGTCCCGCCAACGCCCCGTGTCAGCCAGGAAGCCCCGAGAAGCATCCCCCGGGGCAGGCAGCCCGGGGCATGCCCGAGCCTGGGAAGTCCCTCGGCTGCGTTGTCAACGTGACTGCCCCTGAGCTGGAAAGGCAGGAGGCGGCCCACGGAGTTTGCTTGGGAATCCGAGGCGGAGTGGGGGTGGGTGGGCCGGCCAAGCTTCGCGGGTTCAACCTGCCTCCCTCCCCGAGGGCCAGTCCGGGCCCCCGGGGCTCCTGGCTGCAGGGGCTGCTCTCCTCTTGAACCCAAACCCTCAGAAGGGAGCTCTGGCACCAGATGCTGGGGCATGGAGGCTGCAAGATTCCAAAGCTGCCCATTTTCCACAGCGGATCAGCGCGGAATTCCTCGACACAGCTGTTGCTGTAATTGGGTCCCATTAGGAAAGTGTGCGGTCTTGTTCGGGGCCCTCTGCCCCCCACCGCCCCCGCGCACGGTGGTCTCGAGTTAGCAGGGCAGCTGTGACCAAAGCCCGCGCGCTCAGCTCTGCCGCACTGTCTCCTCCCTACAGATTGGAAACATTCCTTGTGGGAGACACAGCACAGCTCCTTTCCCTCGTCTTTCCCTCCCGCCCCCTCGCCGCCCTCCCCCCTCCCCCAGCCCCGCTTGATGCTCCAAATGGAACCAGTTCTGGGGAGGCTGCGTGACCTGACGCCTCTGGGCACGGACCCACGGGAATCCCGGCTCTGCCACTTCCCAGCTGTGTGCCGCTGGGTGAGGAACTCAGCCTCTCTGAGCTCAGCGTTCCGGAGGGCAAGTGGGGATTACTAGAAGGTTATCGTGAGCTGAATGCAAGGACTCAGAGGAGACTTCGGCAGGGCTGACAGTCACTGGCACTATGGTCATTGCTAATTTACTGTAACCAGAAGTGGAAACAGTGTATCTCTGGCTTCACCGGCGTGCACATGAGCAGACCCCCGAAGTGAGAGCCCACTAGCATCTGCGGAGGGAGCAAGTGCAATAATGGAAAGATGAGAACCAGAGGCCGGAATTTTATCGGAAAGGCCTCGGTCCCCCAGGGCGTTGCCCCACAGGCACAGTGACCACTGGTTGTGCCTTTTCACTTTGTGTCACTTCTCTGTCCCTGGAAAGTGCCGCTCACGTTGTGAAGAGAATTCGCATTCACCTCTGCGCTGAAGCGCAGGGGCACGATCTCTGACCCTCCACCTTCAGGCTGTTAAAGGTTACCCCAAACCCCAGAGGTGGCGGTGGGAACTCACAGCCCAGGAAGAGCCCGAGTCCCGGGGGGTTGTGGGGGGGGGGGGTCAGGTTCCAGCCTCAGCCCAGTCGCGCACGCGCACACACCCCACCCCCGCCCCCCTTGGCTCTCTGGGCTTTCAGACTCGTGTGTGGCAAGCAGCCTTGGCTGGAGATCTATGACCCCTTCTTATTCACTTATGATTATTAAGGATCATCTTAACAAACAAGTTATCGATGAGCCGGGTCAAGGTGAAGTGCATTAATATGACTCTGTCAATGTGCAGGTTATTTCTATAACGAGAAAGGGCTGAGCATGAAAGACAGATGCGTGTGTAGAACCACTAACTGACCTGTGATTTATTTCCCCCCTTGGGAGACACCGAGGTGCAAAGGCACCAGGCTGCAGGGTCCCGGGAGCAGCTTCTCTGGACCGGCTGTCGTCAAGGTGTCCGGGGGGTCTGTGTCTGGGGCGGTCTGAAGGTCCAGGAGCCATCACGCACGGCCCGCGGGAGTCCTCCGGCATGAGGACAGCAGGGAAGTTGGTCCCGCGTGCGGCTGACACTTGCGGTGAATGAGCCACGTTCTGGGGCCGCAGAAGGGTTGGCTGCACAGGGACATATGGCTTTCAGAACATGAAAGAACGTTCTAGGAAACCCAGTGGGCACGTGTTAAGGCCGTCCTGTCTCCAGCCCCCGAGTGGCTGCTGGAGAGTGGGGACATGGACCTGTCAGCCCCCTTTATTTGTCCTGGCAGAGCCAGGAGCCCTCGGTTCTCCGGAGCTCTCACGAGGGCTCCCCCTTGGCTGGGGGACTTCCCACATCCCCCGTTAGCTCACCTGGTGCCCCGGGGGTGTGCTGGACTCTAGACAGGACCCAGAACGGGGCACCTGGGGGGACTGGTGACAGTTGTGGTGGTTTTCTCTTCCGGGGTCTCATCCCTGACGCATCTTCCTCTGGGCCGGCCCGGGTGCCTGTCACCTGGGTTCCTGGGACGGAGGTCATTCTGTGCTCCAGCCCAGACAGTGCCTGGCAGTGGGGATGCTGCACCCGTGTCCAGGGCGCTGGTGCAGGACATGCAGGAGGGGTGGCCTTCTGGCATCAGGGATCAGGAGGGGTAGCCCCCACACGTCCTCATCCAGGCCGTGCGACCCCAAAGGAGACGGTGAGCCCTGTGCCCATCAGACATTGGTGTCTGATCTCTAGCCTGGGGTGCAGACACCCGGAGAGCAGGAGGGAAGGAGACGGGGGGCAGTGGGTTATGTCCCTGGGAGTCTTGCCAGGCTCACCAACTTTCAACACTAAGTTCGCAGCCCAGAAAATGTGGCTTTTCTTCTGGGTCGGCCCCCGGGACCCTTCTGCAGGGCTGAGACCTCCCTAGTACTCACGGTCCCTTCCAGCTCTTGGCTTTCTCTGCTCTCACCCAAACCCTCAGAAGGGGACTCTGGCACCAGACCCAGAAACACGCAGCTCTGCAGAACTTTCCCCCGGTTTCCGGGGCGTGCTTGTCCAGTGCCTGGAACCGGCTATTGCGAGGCCCCTGGATGCACCAGTCGCTCCCCTTCTAAGGCGGAAAGTTATAGCTTGTCACAAGTCATTGACTGGACGTGCCACATGTCACCCTGCTCTTCTGATTTACAAGCACTTCCTTTGGGGACATCAATCTTCCAGAAGCAGGAGGAGGAAGCTGGCCACCAAGGCCAGGTGCGACCCTGGACATGCATCTCCCGGGACAAGGATCTGCGGGTACCGTCCAGGGCTCAGTCTTCAGCTCGCCGCCAGCAGGGGAGAGGCGGGGGGGCCCGTGCCAGGCTGCCAATGTACGCGTGGACCCGGCGGCGCTCCCTCACCGGTCTGGGCCACGAGCCTGCTGTCCTGTGCCCGGGAGCTCAGCTGGACACGGAGCCCACCACTGGGACCAATCTAGGAGGGCAGGGGCTCCCAGGCCGGGTCAGGGCTGGACCCAGGACCCCCCACTCAGAAAGTGCTCAGGAAGGGCTGAGCAGTGTCTTCTAGGGGCAGGGGCTCTGAGACCCGGAGCTGCCCAGTGTGTGCGGGAGTTCGTCAGAGCTAGGGTGGCCGGCACTCTCTTCTCTCTTGAAAAGGATCGCCCTGGGGGTGGGCAATCTAGGGAGAGGGGATCCTTGCAGACAATCCCCCAGACAGCTGCCACCCCCAGGGAGGATGGCCAGCCCAAGCGCTGTCCCCAAGCCCACCCCTGTCCCCATGGGATCAGACACAGGGGACGGGCGAGGTCACTGCAGGGGCAGGCTGAAGGGGCCGCCCCGTGCCTTCCTGTTGCCTGTGGCACAGCCCCAGAGCGGCCTGGGTGGGCTGCGGCCCAGGCCGGGAGCTGGCGGCAGTGAGAAGTGGGACCCGCACCCAGACAGCTCTGAGGAGCCTGTGACCCCGGGTCAAGGACGGGGACTTGCCGTCTGCTGGGGGCATTGGCGATGAGGTTGGCTAAGGCTCTGAGCTGTTAACCAGGTGGCTTGTGGACTGGGGGAGCTGGGGAGCCCCAGGCTGTTGGCACGGCCCTTATTTCCCGGCGTCCTTTGTCAGCAAGACGCACGCACGGTTGCAGCGAGAACTCTGTTCCATCAGATGCCTGGGTGACCTGCATCGGAGGCCAGGCAGGCCCACACCTGCGCTGCCTTCAGTCTCTCCTTGGCAAAGGGGCTGACAGGCCTGCCCCGATCTGTGCCCCTGCCCCGCCGGCCCCGCTCACCACGGTCCCCGAGGGCCAGCAGCCTCAGAGGACGCCAGCGGGGTGCGGTGGGAGGCTGCGCTCCTTCTCTGTGCCTCTCTCACCTAACGGCGACCCCGCCCGTCCTCACAGGCTTGTCCCGGGTTTTGGTGCTTCGCGTGAGCCCAGAGCCCGGAGCAGCGCCCACTTGGCCCTCTGTCCTCCGACACTTCAGTGTTGTTCCCTGGGCGACCTCTGACAGCTCCCCAGCTAATGGCGGGGAACCAGGGCCACAGCCTGAGCCCTGCCCCCGGGGCCCACCGTGTGCACCGGCACGCGGGCCAACAGGGGAGACGCCCGTGTTCTCCGCAGGGTGGACCCCTGACTCCAGCCAGCTGGGGACCAGGGCTTATATGAGGCTGCCCTGCCCCGCCATGTCCTGCAGGCCCTCCTTCCTCCCCTGCTCTCCACCGGCCCCCACCCACCCATCTCGCCAGCACCAGCATCCCTGCTCACCCTCAGAGGCAAATCGAACCCCGCCCAGCCCATGAGGATGCCCCGCTGGGCCCCGGGGGCCTTTCCAAACCTGCCTGTCTCTTCTGTCTTCTGGGCCGGCTCCCCAGCCCCCGCCCACCTCTGCCCACCTCCACCCCTACTTCCTGCTTCAGCACTCCCGCTCCCAGAAGCTCCCAGACCCCTTGCTCCGTGGTCTCAGCCGGAGTCTATGGGGCCCCTTCTGTGTTCGTGGTCGTGTTGCTGAAGGAGCGGGCGGGTTTGAAGCAGCTGATACCGGAGTCAGCACAGCTTCAAGGCACCTTCCACGGAGCAGCGCAGGCACAGGGCACTCAAAGGCCGCTTCTGCAACGAGGCTGGGCAGGAGGCCCGGGACAGACAGGGCCGGAAACCCGGGGAGAAGCCTCGGGGGCAGGAATCCGTTCACTCACTCCGCCGTTCACTCTGCAGAAGGGCCGGCGCGGGCACCCGCACCCCCGGGCCGGGCAGGGTGTCCAGCCGAGGAGCGTGTGCCACGCCGAGAGCAGCCAGCGGACACAGTGTTCTCGGCACGTCCGTCCACAGGCAAACCGTGCCCGGTGAGCTGGGTCCGGGCAGGGCCGTGCTGGCCAGAAAAGCCGTCTGCACCTCGTTAGCTCCTGCAGCCTCACCCCCAGGGGTCAAGAGAGACAGAGGCGCCCGCTCCCAGGGCAGAGGTCTAGCGGGGAGCATCTGGGAGAAGCAGGGGTGAGTCTAGATAAAAACCTTGCATGAAGCCCTGGAGGCCGAGTGACCTGTGGCTTCTTGTCGACCAAAGAAAAAGCTGGGAAGCTGGGACGTGGCTGTCCCTCACGCAGGTCTGCTTCCTCCCGTGGGACCCCGGGTGGGCTTCTAGGAAGGAGCATGGACCCTGACTTTGGGGTCCCAGGCAGGAGGCTTGGGCGATGCCTGGGGGGCCAGGAGGGGAGGGGCGGGGAGGGGCGGGGCGGGGAGGGAGGGCAGGCGAAGATGTCGGGCTGGGAATGTCAACAGCGTGCGGAGACCTCTGTGCGTTTCAGGACGGGCCCTCTGAAGGAGCCTGGGTCCTTTTTCGTGCCGTACTTGACTGTGTAAATATTTTTCTTAGGAGTCAAGAGAGAGTCTGCATTCATTGGGTAAGATCTCACTTGAAAGAACTGAGACGGATCTGTTTAGGCACAAAAGCTAAAAACACTGTCCAAGGCGCCTTTCAAAAAAATCATTTCTGTAGCTCAAACACAGCCAGGCTAAGGGTTTTTTTTTTTTTTTTAATGCAAAAAATAAATAAATATTCCCCGCTCCCAGTTGAGAGCTCAAGAGTTTGTGTCAACACCATTGGAGCCTTTGCTTTGGGAGCCAGAGTGGGCCCGGCCGGTGACGCTGCCCTCACGGTTCCTGGCAGAGCTGCCAGCGGGACCGGCACCCAGCCCGCCCGGCCCGGCCAGGGGAGGGCCCTCGCCTGGGAGGGTCTGGCTGGGGCTTAGGTGCGAGTCCTGGTCAGGAAGGCTGGCATGTGGCTTCTTTCCACCGGATGCACCCCCAGCGGCCTCCCGGGGCCTCCAGTGTCAGGAGGCCGGGACACGGGACGCCCAGCAGCTCTTTGACCTTCGCCCCGTCCCTCTGACTCCTGAGCCTCCGCTTCCCGTCTGTAAAGCCGGCCTGGTGGCAGCAGTCGCCCAGAAGGGGCTGTGGTGAGATGGTGCGGGGACACGCCTTCACGGGGCCTGGACGCACCCCCTGTGCCCCCCAGAAGGACTGCCCATCACCATCGTCCTGCGCCGTCACCACGTCACTGCCACATTTACACCAGGGACAGTGACCGTCATGGTAGGACTCCGATCCGGTCGGAGACTCAGCCCGAGAAGCATTCTTTAACAAGCGCGTCCTCCCAGAGGGGCCACGGGCAGGGGCTGAGGAGCCGGACATGGCGCGGCCCTGGGAGCCGCGGTGGGAGCTCCCTGGGCCCGTGGGAGGACACAGCTCAGCTGGGTGTAGATCCCTCCTGAGGGGGCAGGCTGTGTGGGGTCCACAGCCGCTGACCTCCAGGGGTCACCGTCTCAGCCTTGACCTGCCAGCTCAGACTGCGTCCCGCAGTGTCCAGAGGTCAGGAGGGTGCGGCTCAGAGCCGGGCTGGCATGGGGGCGGCTCTCCACCATGCCCTGGCGCCCCAGCCCCGCTCCCAGGACAACCCTGGGCCGTGACCGGCCCGGACAGCCCTGGCGCTGCCCATGGGGGCCTTTTCAAGGGAGGGGCCTTGGAACCAGCTTTCAGCCCCCTCTGGACCCAGACACTGGGCTTTGGGTGGAAAAGGCAGCTTCAGCGGTGGACAGGAGAGGGTCAGACAGAGGTGCGGGCTTGAAGGCCCAGAGTAAGAGGTCAGCAAATGAGGGTGCTTGGTGACCTCTCAGACCACAGGCCAGGCTTCTCTCTGGTTTTGGGAGCTGCGTGGCGGGGCCCCGTCTGGGCTTCCTCCTGGAGGTATGTTTTCAGATGCTTCAATAACAGATGACTTGGAAGGGAGAGAAACCTTCTGGGATGCATCTGTGACACCAAGCAGAAAGCCTGGCGCCCTCGGGGGACACGCCAGAGCTCCAGAGCTGTGAGCAAATGGACGTCTGTGTGTGTCTCCTCTGGGCGGACTTCTTGGAGAACAGAGGGTATTTATTTTAAGAGTCGAAAAAGATGTTTTGAGCAACCCCACTTAGCTCAGTCCTGGCATGGAGACCCACAAGAGAAGCAAATGCTGGAGGGCAAACCTCGCTTTTTTGGCTAAACCGCTTAATCAAAACACACCTAATACTTCTGCCGGTGCGGAGACGGGGTTGAGCGCAGAGGCGGCCGTTGCCAACGGCCGGCCGGCCCGCGGCACGCATGCTGAGGACTCAGCGAGCAAAATAAAGAGGGTTTTCAGCAAAGCGGTGGCTCTGGCAAGAGGAAGGCCAGGACAGAGGCTCCAGAAGGGGCGCACGGGGCGGGTGTTCGCCCGAGGTCAGCGGTGGGGAAGAGCAGAGGTAACGCCCTGCACACCTGCGTCTGCGGGCTGTTACGTCAGGGCAGGTAGAGATGCTGCGGGAACAGGCAGCCCCAGAACCCGACCCTGCCCCACCCCCAGGAGGTTGCTTCTTTCTTCAGAGTTGTTGGCGGAGGGCTAGGCTGCCCCTAGATAGGGGTGTCCGTCCCGCTGGGCTTGATGCCCCCACCGCTCCCTGCATCCCGTGACCGGGAGACCTTGTGTCCTGCTCGCCGTGGTCCTACAGCTGTGCTTCAGGCCAGCTGCACTGCTCCCCCCAACCCCCGCCCGACCGATGCCCACGGCTGTGTGGTCTCTCTTGCTTGTTGTGTTGCGCTGGCGTCTCGACCTGTTAGGGGCAGCGTGGTTTGAATGTCCACGTCCACAGCTCCTCTGACCACAGGCTCCTGGGTGGGGTGGGCGGAGGCCGTCACTGAACCTGGGGCACGGACCTCGCTGGACTCTTCCGGGAGGGAAAGAAGGGCCTTGACGCGGCATGACCGGTCCCATTTGGCCACTTCACAGCAGCTGACGGAGGACAGTGGCTCTGAGCACCCTCAGCCCGTGTCCTCTGGGACAGTGGGGCTGGGTGAACGGCTGTCTTAAAGGACAGCGGAGAGCAGGGGGGAGGGCCGTGTGGTGCTTGTGATGTGCCCGCTGGCCAGGCTCTGCCTGGAAAGTTTCTCCTGCTGGTTTTTGATCACAGGTTTCTGGGTAAATTGGGAGTGGTCTGTGTGGGTGACTCGGACGCAGGGCCTGGAGCCAGGGGGGACGCAGGGCCTGGAGCCGGGGGGACGTAGGGCCTGGAGCCGGGGGGACGCAGGGCCTGGAGCCAGGGGGGACGCAGGGCCTGGAGCCGGGGGGGACACGGGGCCTGGAGCCGGGGGGACGCGGGGCCTGGAGCCAGGGGGGACGCAGGGCCTCGAGCTGAGGGGACGCAGCCCGCTCGTCTTCAGAGAGAGGGGCTGAAGGGGGAGCAGAGAACGAAGGAGGCCAGGGTCCCCCAAGTCACAGTGAAGATGAACTGGCCAGGAGCTGACTGGCGTGGCACAAATTCCAACGAAGGGGCTGCGGGCAGGGGCGGCTCCCACAGGGGCCGGCAGAGGGTGCTGGGGGCAGAAGGCCTCCCGCTGGCTCTCCCACAGAGATGGCTCACACCTCAGGCGGAGGGGACCTGGGCTCTGGAACCTATCTCCCCACGGACACGGGAGGCCGTCCCTTCCAACCAGGATTGGGGGGGGGGTGGAGCCCAGGAGGCCAGGTCCTGCCCCTGTGCGCCTCTCTTGGGACACCAGGGAGACGAGAGAGAACCTTCCTCCACGATGCTGCCCGCGACAGGCAGAGCTGGGAAGGCCCGGCTCTGGTTTCCGCTCAGCCTTTGACTCACATCAGGTCCACGGCGGTTTTTATGCTGGTGGAGGCTCAGCTGCAGTGTGGACAGCGGTGGAGGCTCGCCAGCCCGTCTCCCTGCCTCTCGGGAGCCGTACGGGGTCAGGGTGTCCGGGGGCCCAGGGGTGCTGGAGCCGAAGCAGGCAGATTGTGCCCAAGGATGAGCCCAGAGCTTGCTGCCAGCGTAGCCCGGAGCCCCCTTGTCTCCCCGAGGCAGCTTCTCCCGGTTCCGAAATCGGTGACCAGCGCTGTCGGCGATCAGAGGCATAGCCGGCGTGGGCACGTGACCAGCCGGGCCGGCCGAGAAGGCCAGCTCGCCCCCTTCCTCAGGACAGTCTGTGCGCAGCGTGCTTGCCGGGGCTTCGTGGCCCCTGCACCTGGGCCGGAGGGTCCCTGGAGCCCCTTCCCTGGAGCCGTCCCCGCGGCAGAGTCGCTGGACGTGGCGTCCCCAGGGTCGTGAGACCCGGCCCTCAGATGGCAGGCGCTGGGTGGGCCTCCTCTGTCCGTCTCGCGGGGCAGGACCCAGGAGGGGCCGCTCCAGCGGGTGCACCCCTTCTGTGCTTTTGCGCCGTGTCCTGGGGCTGTGCTGCTTTGAAAAATCAAAGCACAGATTTATCCCTCTGGCTCAAGCTCCCCTCCTAAGGGACAGGCTGGTGAACCACAGAGCTCAGGGCCCATGGTGACTCCCCATCTGCCTCCTGGGGAGCATGGCCCCTCCTGGGGAGCACAGCCCCTCCTGGGGAGCACGGCCCCTCCCCTCCTGAGGAGCACAGCCCCTCCTGGGGGGCGCAGCCCCTCCCCTCCTAGGGAGCACGGCCCCTCCTGGGGAGCACAGCCCCTCCTGGGGAGCACGGCCCCTCCCCTCCTGGGGAGCGCGGCCCCTCCCCTCCTAGGGAGCACGGCCCCTCCTGGGGAGCACGGCCCCTCCTGGGGAGCACGGCCCCTCCCCTCCTGGGGAGCGCGGCCCCTCCCCTCCTGGGGAGCGCGGCCCCTCCTGGGCACTGCAGGTTTTCCTGGGATCTCTTGCCTCCTGTCCCGGCACTGACTGAGCCTCCGGCCAGCCCTCTTGGCTCTGGGTTTGGGAGTGAAAATCAGACAGGCAAGGGGGCAGCCCGTCTGCTGCAGAGCTCAGCCCCCAGCATCTGAGGGCACCTCGTCTCCCCTACGGCCTGTCCAGCCCAGGCCCGGCGGGAACCGTGCACCTGGCGACCGGGTCTCTCCCAGGGAGACCTTCCCAGTGTCTCTGTTGGTCCCTCTTCTGCCTCATTCTCTGTTTTCACTGCTAGTCACATTCCAAACCACAATTTCAGAATCTATTAAAAGAAACATAAAATCCCCAATTGGTTAGAATTCTCAACATTTAAAAATATGACTTATTGTTATTACAGCTGAGCCCGGGCAGCTCCGCCAGCGTTTTGGAACTCAGCGTCCTGGCCCGCTGACCCGGCCTGCGTGGGCACCGGCGGGCACTCTCCTCCACGCTTGTCATTTGAAAAGGCAATCGTGTCATTTTAAGAGGAGAAACAAGGCCGCTGGATTCGACTCCACGTCTCATTTCATTTTTCGAATACTAGGTTCCGCCTTGGTTTCTCTTCCTGTGGAAACGGCACGGCCGTGTGTCTCCATGTCTGTGCACCGCGCTTGTGATCCAGAAGGGAAAACCCGTTTACACAGCTAATTTGTCGGCTTGCTTAGCTCAGAGAGCGCTCCGGGACCTGCCGCTGAAGTGCCACCCCTCTGGAGTGGAACTTGCTGGTTTTTAGGAGACGCCAGCCAGGCAAAATGCTACATCTCTCCAGAGCTGAGCCAAGGAGAGCTCTGAGTTGAAACAGTCGGGTGGAAGAAAGATCCAGGATGGCTGGCACGTTCTTTCCTCACTGTCCCAAGCCAGTGTCCGTGGGCAGAGGGGAGAGCAGGCATCCTGCGCGGCCCACCGCCCGCTGCTGGGGGAGGGGCGCACCCTGGGCACGTGCGCGACGCTGAAGCCACTGCTTCTCTGCCTTGGCCTGATTTCCTTTGAGAAGCCTCCTCCAAAACCCACAGAGAAATGTCCCTTTCCCTGGGGTCGGGGATAAAGAACAAGCTAGAAATGGTGCCACCTCTGATTTTCCAGAACAGCAGAAGCCAACATATGGTGTCAGCTCCCCTCCCTGCCTGTCCGTCCCCCATCCCTTGCCCCTTCCCCATCCACGGCCTGGCCTCAGGCAGCAGTGCAGGGATGCAGCTGACCTCTGCCCTCTGCTCTGGCCTCCACCACGTCTGTCCCTGTGGCTGGTGTGGCCGAGTCCCAGGCTGAGCCCGCTTGCTCCCCTGAGCTCTGCCTCCCACGCTGGGCTGTGAGCCCCACGCAGGCCGGGCGGTGCGTCTTCCTGCTCCCCCGCGGGCGGCACAGCACACACGCCCAGTCACCTCCAAATACAGGCCACTCGGTCACGGCAGAACTCGGAAGTAACAGAGGCTGTCAGAGGAGCCCAGCGTCTTCGGGGCCCCATCGCACCGTTTCTAACAATATGTGGGGCGGGCACTCAGGCCCCTACGAGTGGACCTGTTCCCAGTCACTATGGGACGAGGCTGAGCCACACGAGGTGGCTCTGTCCCCACAAGGGCCCAGCTGCCTTCCCGGAGGACAACGTCCCTGTGCAACAAACGGGGAGGCCAAGGACCCCTGTTCTCAAGAGGGCTTTGGTTCACGTTGCGGAGAAGCCGCTAGCCCCACCCTCACCATCTCGGAGGACGTCTGCCACCCCCACGACGTAGGACTTGAGAACTGCACTTTGTCGGACACTAACAACCCCTTTCCAAATTGTTTTGCAGCAAATGCTGACGGACGGGGAGGTGTCGTCGCAGGAGGTCTGCATCCAGAAGGTAGGAGAGCCGGCTTGACCCTTCTCCCCTCCGTCGCTGGGCGCCCCCGAGGGCGGCGTGACGGAGGCCGGTCGAGCACGCGCAGAGCGGCGTTTTCCGAGCGGCCCGGGTGGCTGCTGTTCTCACGGTGCGGCAGGTGGGGGCTTCCGTCTCGGAGCCATCTGAGCTCGGGGGAGCGAGGCGAGCCACTTACCCGTGGGAGTGCTTCTGGCCGGGCAGACGCATGGAAAGGAGAGTCACAGGTTGCGTTTATTTACCTGTCTTCACCGGGTACTCACAGGAAAGAATGCAGAGGAGAAAAGACACAACGGGCTGCGGACTCAGCAAAGCCTTTCGCTGGTCTCAGCCTCCTCGCAGGGCTCAGGCGTGGCGCTCAGTGAGCAGACCGCCAGGTGAAAGGCAGTGTCGACGTGGGCGCCGTCCCCTGGTGATGGATGCTAGCGGGTTGACAAACGTTGGCTCTAACAGGTCCCGAGAGTGAACCAGACCCAGAAAAACACACACATCTGCAGAGGCGAGCACACACTCCCGGCAGGCACGTTCCTGCGCGTGCACGCTGCGGGCTACGTGGCCAGCAGGGGGATCAGGCGCAGAAATCGGCTCCAAAACCCAGAGGCCATTCCTCAGACAGAGCTCGGCGTCCAGAGAATTTGGGCCTTCCACGCACACGCACGTGCATGTACACACACACGTGCACACGGACACGTACAGACACACACACCCCGTAGCTGCTGCGGGGTTTTGCATCTTCCAGCAGAATTAGAACAGCATTTTCTCTCCAGGCATCAAGGCTTCAAAGGGCCACCCAGACTAAGCGGAGCGAGCCAGAGCCCCCGTGCTGCCGGACGGCGGCGGGAGCACGGCCGGGCGGCCGGGCCCCCGGTCAGCCCCGCGCTTCCGCATGGCAGGTGCTGCCGCCTCAGTGTCAGTGCCCGGAGCTGTGCTCATGGGGGTGCTGCCCTCTCTCCCGGGGGTGGGGGCTCAGAGACACCTTTAGTTTGCCTTCCTGTCACCCTGAAGTTTCCTTTTTAGGCCTGGAAGTGAAAAGGAAGCCATTTGCTGGTTCTGCCAAACTTTGTGACTTTCCCCCGGCGCCTGGCTGGATGGTTAGGTGTCTGGGGGAACTTGGCGTCTGGGGGGACCTGTGTGTAAGGGAAGGGGGCCTGCCCTTCTCACCAAGTTCAACCCCAGAGACAAGATTCTGGAGAAATCCGTGCAATGGGGGACGTCGTCTGACCCTGTGGTGACCTCCTGAAAGGATGACCTCTGGCAGGGGTGACCCTCTGACCTCGTTCGTCTTCGTAACGGTGATCTGCATCTGGCCCTGGTGCGACCCTTTTGTCTGAGCAGATGCTGAGACAAGGGCGCCCCGCCCCTGAGTACCGTTCAGACCCCCACCCCCCCTGCACCCCGCCATCCCTCCCGTCCTGGTCTCCCCTGTGTTCCCTGCTGAGCCACACAGCCCGCGTCACTCTCCCCCGCCACCCCGCTCCAGTCTCTGCGTTCCCGAGTCCTCCTCCTCCCTGCGCGCCTGCCACGGCCCCTGTCCCCGCGGCTCCCCCGCAGGTGCGCTGCGCTGCCCCGCGCTCTGGTGGCACTGAGACTGTGGCCGCTCGCCCAGGTGTGCACCCCGGCTGCACCTGCGTGTCCCCCAAAGTCACTTTGTCTGAGGTCCGCTGCCTCGCCCTCTGTGCCGGGACCCCTGGGACTGCTCGCCCAGCAGACTGACTCTATTTAGTCTCTGTTTACTTAGAGGGGAAGCCCGGGGCTCCTGGAGAGCAAACATCTGCGGGAGATAATCTAGTGAGTTGTCCATCCATCACTCGGGTCGCCTGGCTCCCTGGAGAGCCCGCCGGAGCCTGTAATAAAAAGGCCGGGCGAAGAGGCTTTGGGGACAAATAAAGAGCCGTGTTAAGGGCCTGCTGAAAATGGATGGAAGACATTATAAGGCTCAATGGCCGTCTTATCAAAATCCAATAGGATAGACATTTGGCAAAAGGCTTAAATTTATTCTTTGACTTTCTGGAGGGCTTGAATTTATCCATTAACAAGAGTGTAGTCCACCCGGGGAGATGGTATCTGCTGAAAGAATTTTGATTCAATCTCTTTGGCGATACGGAAGGGGAAGCCCCAGGCCCCCAGCGGCCGCCCCATTGTCTTGCTTTATCTTGTTTTCTTTGACCGTCTTGAAAAGGAAGGACGTGTTAATACAGTACACGGAGGGAAGTGACCTTTTTTCTTTTATTTCTTTTTCGTCTCCCTCTTTCTCTGCCCGTGCCGCCTCCGCACCTCCAACACATAAATCCATCAGGGAATTCGCATCAGTGGGGCTGGGATCGGAACCCGGGAAGGTGCCCCTTCAGACGCTTCGCAGACCGTGGCCGGCCCAGCACGCGCGGCAGGCCAGGGGTGGGGAGGCCCGAGGCTTCGAAGGAGACTCAGAAATAAATTGAGTTCGCAAAGCCCTGGTGCTGAGGACGGAACGTGATGTTTCCATAAATCTCTCCCTGTTATTACGTACAAAACGCTACAGGTCATGAAAGTCATCTGATAGCTTCGCCTGGCGTTGTCCAAGCAGGGTGACTGATTGATAATTATGATAATTTGTGAAATGATTATTTGGATGTTAGGACCACAGCCTGTCCCACTGACAAAATGCCTCTGGGAACGGGCGCCCCCGGTCTCTTGGGGCCCCCCGGGGAGGCTGGGGGGCTGCTGAAGGATGAGCCGGGGGAGCGCCAGGGGGTTGATGCGGACTCGGACGGGCGGCCGCCGAGTGTCTTTTGTGCAGCAGTGACTTGAGAAGCCTGCACAGCTCCCCGAGCTCTAAGCGAGGCTGCAGCCAGCTGTGCCTTGCAGGCTCCGGGCCGAGTCCTGGCCTCACGGGCGAGTTAAGCCCAGCACACACCGCGGACCCAGGCGTCTGTGATCGGTGTCGCCTTCTGTGGTTTATTTCCTTTGCATTACTTTTCCCCTGGAGGACGAGGAGCTGTGAGCGTGCGTGGCGGCCAGCTGGTCTCACGGGGACCAGAACAAGCATGGTTGTCCCTGCCGTGGTTTGCTTGTGTCGGCGAGGTTAGTTGTTAGAAATCTTTGCTTTTCCTCTCTCCCTCCCCGCCAGCAACACTCAGGGGCCGCCAAGGTGCTGCAGCGTACCTACAATTCGCTTTATTCCGGAAAAGTCACAGCAGAGCCCCCCCCCCCCGCCCTAAGAGCCCTGCCCTCCCAATTAATAATTTGCATGTGAGATCGGTTATGTCTTTATGAAATCAAAGTGTGTTTAGCTGCCTCGGAGACAGTGCTGAGTTGATTTTGATAATCTCAGGCTGAATAGACTCGCTTCGTTCCAGTAAAGCCCCGGACAAAGGCTGGACAGTGTCTGAAAGCCCTCCGGAGACATGCCTCCCTTTCCTTTGTCCGGGGCTGCTGATAAAAGAACCGGGAGTCCATTAATTCAGTGAATGGACATATAGGAAAGTCAGTCCCCTCTTGAGAACAATAATGTTGAGGTCAGCTTCGGTTGCCATGGAAACTAAGTACTCCTAAGAAGTTTGCATCCTTGATTTTGCTGAATCAAAGGCTGCAGAGTGGAGAGGTGTAATGGGGCCAAGACGCGGAAAGTCGGAGAGCACCGCCCCTGCCGGTCCCCTTCCCGCGACAGCTCCGGGCTGGTGGCCCGGGGACCCTCGGCGGCCGCCTGGGGACCAGCCTCGAGCCTGGCTCTTGCCCCTCCCTCAGGCCTCCTTTCCACAACTGCAGCCGCTTATCTGAAGAGGCCCTTAGGCCTGACTCTGGTGGCTCAGATGCCCGGGGCAGAAAATCAGGCCTGAGGGAGGGGCCGCAGCCTGGAAGTTCAGGTTCCCTCCACCTCAGCGCCCAGGGTGGACTCTGCCCTCTGGCCACCTCGCAGGGCCTGAACTTGCCCGGGGGCGGGGGAGGGCGGGTGGCACTGTGGCCCCTTCCCAAGCAGATAAGGGTGATTAATGGGCCAACAGCCGTCCTGTGACGAGGGGTGAGGATGGGCAGCGCCTGGCTGGGTGACAGTGTTATAAATGCAACCCTTTTGCATTTTGCCCCTGCCAACTGAGCTGATTTGACTCCCCCCACCCGCCCCTGAGGACCTCTGAGATCAGCGTAAACCATCAGATCAAGCTGGGAGACTGCAGGTAATCGACTCCTTCGCAGTGAGGAAGTGCCTACTGCAGACCTGCGTGTCTGCGGAGGGCCTCGTCTTGGCCGCACCGGCCCTAGTGGGCCCACCTGAGCCTGAGAACCTCGCTGGGGCGGGTGGGAGGAAAGAGGTGGGGCTTTCCTCTGTTTTGCTGGTGAGAAAGCAACAAATGAGGTTTCCTTTCTCGCATGGAAGCGTCCCTCGTGGAAATGTCTGAAAGGCCGCCGGGCTGCAGTCTGGGGTGGAGGTCCTGGGGGGGCACGGGGTCCAGAGCTCACCTGGCAGGCAGGGCCCCCTCCTTGGGGTCTAGCAGCAGCTCCTGTGGGGCTCGTGGGAGCAGGCGACACGGGGACTCCCCTCTGTGGTCAGGCCCTCCCCCGCCCTGTTGACCCTTTTGCCCAAACTTCACCGTTAAGCCAGGGCAGACAAACATCACCATTTCAAAGAACGGATTCAGAACTCGAGAATGTGCATTACCCGGAAAGTAAGCTTTGTCCTCACCAGAGACCCAGGGAGGCCGGGCTGGGTCCACCGGCCCTGCCCAGCCCAACCCCCGCCCTCTGAACCAGGCTCTGCCCTGGCTGGTGAGGCCCTAGGCCTTGAACTTGAACTTCGGCGTTCCTGTTTCCTCCCCTGCAAACAGGGAGGTAATCAGGGCCCCCAGCACCTGAAGGCCCCGGGCACTGAGCGCGCGGAGGCTGGGCGCAGCGCTGGGCACCAGGCTGCTGAGTGGGCCCGGGCACTGTGGCCGCTGTTGCTGGCATGGGACGCAGGCCGATGTTGCGCTGGGGGCCCGGCCGTGAGAAAGTGAGCCAGGCCCTGCGGCAGACACCTGACTCCGAGGTGGCGACATCGCCACCTGCAGCAGGCCGGAGGTCACAAGCGTGGTGGCCACCCCAGCACCTCGGGGTGTCCTGGCGGCCCACACGGACGGCGCTCGGGAAGGTGGCCAGGAGAGCTCGCCTCCGCAGCCACCGAGTAATGGTGAGGATTTACTGTCTACATTAGCGGCTTTGTAAGGGCCAGATGGTGGTGTCAGTAAACCCCGTCATCTTCAGGTGGGTGCGATGGAGAGTTAATTAAATTGCGCCACACTATTAGGGGAGAAAAATATATCAGCTCGAGGCCTCCTTCGCGTCCCTGCTTGGCAGGCAGCAGCCGGCGTTGCCGGTGTGGTGGCGCGGCCTCGCCCCTCCCGCGCGCAGGGACAGCCACAGGGCCCCCTGCTCTGCAGGCCCTGCCATCGGGCCATCCGGGCGCTTATGTTTGCTCTGAGCGTAAGGCCGGCTTCTGGTTTTACACACATGGCGTCAAGCTGGCCCGTCCCTCTCCAGGGAAAAGGCCGCCCACGTGGGCGCTGTGGCCCCTCGGGGCCCCTCCCGCACATGGTCACCTCCAGCAGTGCCCACTTCTCTCTCGGGGTGCCGGTGGAACGCCCAGGCCTCCAGGGAGGGCCGGCTTCCTGAGGTCCCCTCACGCCTCTGCTGGTGTCCCCATGAAAGTATTGGGGGGCCAGGCTGTGCGCCTGCCACAGGCACGTGGTTTTCAGGCAGGACCCTGGGTGGGCCCTCAGTCCTGAGAGTGGGGAGCAGAACCTCCCATCACTTCTCCTGGCCCAGGACCGTGCGGGAGCTTGGAGGGCCGCATCCTCCCCACGGGGGCTTCCCTCGAGGCCCAGCTGGCAGGCAGAAACTCAGGGAAGGCCGAGTCCTCTCCACCTGCCTGAGAAGCCAGCTGCTGCCTGGCAGGCGCCTGCCCCAGGCCTGGGGATTTGGCAGGTCCCCAACTTCCATGCGGTGCGGCACTGGCTTCCTGCATGTGTGGCCCAGGTGTGCGTGGGGAGGGTCCCCGTGGGGCCTGACAGCGCCTGACCCTGAGCCTCCAGCCTCTGCGGCAACCCCCAGAGCAGCTTCTGCACTCATGCCGCTGGGCACTGACCAGCGCTCAGCCTTGGCTGGTGGGAGGGGCCGGCGGGGCCAGGGCAGCAGGCTTCCTGGAAGAGGTGGCACTGGAGCTGGCACACCTGGTTCCCAGATGACAAGCTGAAGTCAGGAGAACCACCTGAGGTGTGCGGGAAGAGAACGGAGCCCATTGCAACGCAGGGACACTGTGCACATGGAGGGAAAAGCAAGGCAAGCTCACTTCTTACTGCCCTCCTGCAGCCTGCCTCCACCCCGCCCCCTTGCCGTGGGTTTCTTGGGTGCCCCTGACCCTTAAGGGTGACCCGCTCATCCTCGGGGGGGGGAGGCTCTGGCCTTTGGTGCAGAGCTGCCAGGGGCAGTGATGCCGGGTAGGGCGCGGGCGGTGTCCTGGGTCCCTTTGCTGGGAGGGGTCCCAGAGACCCTACATCCGCCAGTGAGACCAGAACAGGCCTGGCCGCCTGTGCTGGCGATGAGACTGGTGAGTGACGCAGCGGCCCAGGTTGGCAGGACCACGCCAACCCACCCGACCCCGGAAAAGAGGTGCTGGTATCGCCAGCGTCAGAAAGTGGGTCCAGCCTGGACGAACCTGGGGATGATGGTCCTGAGTGAAGTCAGACAGACAAAGAAAAGCACCAGACGATGTCATTTGTGCGTGGCATCTGAAAAAGCACAGAGATAGACTTACTTATGACTCAGAAACAGACCCAGAGACGTGGGGAACAAACTTGTAGTTATCCGGGGGAGGGTCGGGGGAGGGGTAGATTGGGAGTCTGGGAGTTGCAGATTCACAGTGCTGTGTGTGGGGCAGGTAAACAGCAAGGGCCTGCTGGGCCGCGCAGGGAGCCGCGCTCAGCAGCTCGTGACAGCCCATGGCGGGAAAGAGTCTGAGAAAGAATGTGTGTGTGTATGCGTAACTGAATCACGGGGCTGGACCCCAGAAACTCATGCAGCATCGCGAATCGGCTCTACTTCAGTAAAGTAAATAGATAAATAAATATTAGGAAGAAGGCTTCGCTCTCAAGGCACGGAGAGCCGTGGAGGAGCTTCAGGCCCACATGACTGAGCCGAGCGAGCCAGTCTGAGCAGCAGGCTCCATACTGTACGATTCCCTCTGTGAGACTCTGGGAAAGACAAAGCCGTGCAGAAACAGGCAGCTCGGGGGTCGCCGGCACTCGTGGGGCGGGATGATCGGGGGAGCTCGGAGGGTTTTCAGGGCAGTGCAGCTCCTGCGTGTGATGCTTCCTGGTGGGTACAGGCCACTGCGTATTTATCGCTCACCAGGAGTGATCCGCTGTAGCAAGTGGCCGCAGTAATGCAAGATGGTCCTTACGGTGGAAGCCGGGAGGGGCGGGCGGGGGTGGGGTACGGGACTCGCCACGCGTGTTTCCATAAACCCAAGACTGCTCTGAAAAATGAAGGCTGTTCCTTTACTTTAAAAAGGGACTTCAGAAAGTGGCACATAATAAACGCGCACACCTTCTGTGGAATACACATACACACACAAGGACATTCATACACCGAAAGGCTGGCAGGAAATGCACCAGAATCAACAGCAACATTCTTTGCGGTGAAATAATAGGTGATTTTTAAAAATTAGTGTCTACGTGGGTATTGCAGTTATGAAACATGTCACCTCACGTAGAGTGCTTGTGTGATTCCTGGCCCCTGGCAGCATTGTGAGTGGGCAGTCGGCGGGGAGCACGTCTTGTGCTGGATTGCGAGCTCCCTGTGGTCCAGGACCCCTGCTTCTCCTTCGTGCGGTCGCTGTCCGCTGTTCACCCAAGGGTCTGACTGTGCCTTCGGGGTGGGGGCGGGGGTGGGATGGGCCTTCTGCCCACCCCGAGGCTGGGTGAGCCGTCTGGCCAGTGGCTGTGAGAGACGTGGGTCGCTCCTCCAGCGCTCTCTGCCCTCGGACACGGCAGCCAGAAGGTCCCGGGTAGATGCCGAGGTGATTACGCGGAGCCGCCCCGCGAGTCGCACTGGGCGTGCAGGAGAAACACCGCTTTGGTCAGGCCTCTGTGTTTTGGAGCCGTTTGTTACTGGAGCACAACCTCGCTCTCCCTGACTGATGCGTTTAGGGAATGCCTGGTGCTTTGTCTGGTCCTGCGTAGTCTTAAAACACCCTTCATTCACTCACTCACCAGTTAACAAATATTTACCAAGCGCCTACTGTGTGCAGGACGCTGCCCCAGGTGCTGGAGACACAAGGCTGAGTCCCGCCAGGTCTCTGCCCCCACGATTCATGTCCTGAGACTCGGTCTCCTGCGTGGATGGCCTGCAGCCTTTGTTCTCGGTGCCCCCATTTCCCTGGAGACGCCCAACTGCAACGTTCCAGGTCAGATGTTGCTCCTGGTGGCAGGCAAGCCTCCAAGGGCCCTTGTGCTGTTTGCTCTGCTCATTTCGGGCAGAAGTGCCCCATCCTGTCACACGGGCTTGGCCCCGTCCCCGCGGGTCGGTGATTCTAAGGGGCCCTTTTTCTGGGCAGCTCCTCCTCTGCGTCCCATATCGTAGAGGGGAAATTGTGAGGAAAACGAATCGATTTGGGCCAGAAAGAGTCGGATTCTTAACCTAACAGATTTGGTGTGAGCGCACTGTTTTCTCAACAAATATTTCCTTCTTTGAATGAATGATACTTCCTCCTTCAGCACCGGCGTTCCTGCGCTAACAAGATGTGTCCTAGCCGGCACCCTCTTCCATCAGCCGGGGCCGTGTTGGCCGAGGGGGTCTTCCACCCCGTTAGCGAGATGTTTCTCCAGTAGAGGGTTGATAAATTAAGTCATAAAAGGCAAGACTTATTATTTCACGTGGGAACCTTGCCTCTGTTATTTCTCAGCAATGGCCAAGATTCAGAGTATTAGCCACAGAAATGTTTGCGTTGCCAGGGATGGAAAATGATCGCATAAAAAGAGTCTGATGTGGTGTTCATCGTGGATCAGCTGAGAGTAGAGAGAGTCAGAGACAAAATAATAACAATAATAAAAATCCACTTCTCAGACTCGCGCCGGGCGCACGGGGCCGGGGTGCCCGTGGCTCTCAGTGTGACGGGGACGCCCCGGGTGCCGTCGCCAGGCCGAAGCTTTCTTCTTGCTGCCCCAACCCCAGGCTCTGGGTTACCGAGGCCCCAAAAGGGCAGATAATTATCGGAAGAGAGTCTGAAACGTGGGCACCCTGGAGAGCTGCAAAAATGAAACGAGGAGGAGGAGGAGTTTTGAATAGATTTCCTCCCTTTGTGTTTCTGTTTTGGACGAGAAGTGCAGAGGCAGAATAAAAGGGAACCAGGAAGGTGGAGAAAAACATCAAGTTTGCTCTCGGGAAGGTCTGGACTGGCGGCCACACGGGGGCCGATGGGCATCTTTGTCCCGGGTCTGCCCATGTGCAGCTTCCGGGAGGCAGGACCGGCCCCAGTGGAGGCCTGTGTCTCTCGAAGCTCCCCCAGGAGGAGGGTGCGGGGCGGTGCTGACCGGCGGGTCCCAGGACGGGGCTCAGTGCCAGGTGCCTCGTGGGCGAGGAGGACAGGCCTGTGCCCAGGGCACAGCGACTGTATTTTTCGTAAACAAAGTCGGGCCACTCTGGGGCCAGGACTCAGGGAGACTCAGGAGACAGACTGCTGTGTCCCGTGCGCTTCGGTCTCAGCTGGAGAGTTCAGGGGCCTCATAGCCGCCCCGCCAGACAGCTGCTCATCTTCCCTGGGGCTCAGACAGGTGCGCCCACCCACCTAAGGTCACACAGACGGTGCCTGGCGAACCTGCTCCCGCAGAAAGCCCAGGGCTGGGGGAGCAAGACATTTTGCAGGTCAGCCCGCGGCTCACCCTCTGGGGCTGCCCACCTGCCTTGGCGTCTGGATGGGAAGCGTGTGACCCCCGAGCCAGGCGCCAGGTGCGGCCCCGCCCCCGCCGGGGCTGGCTCCCGCCGCGGCTCCGGTTGGTCTCACGGGTCGTCCTGCCTCGTCCGGTCTTCCCTCCCGTTCGCGCAGCAGGCGCTACTCGTGTGCCCCTCACCCCGCTTCCTTATTAAACACCCGTGGCTCTTCTTTCATAATCACCTTTGGGCCCCCGAAGTGTCACTGCCATCCCCCTCGAAGCCCTCGCCCCTCTCTGGGCCCCCGGTTTCCCCACGTGACACGTCGTGCGCCTCCTCAGGAGCCCCGACGACACGGCAGGAGGGGAGTCTGTGTCGCCGCCCCTCTTCTACATGGCGTGCTCTGGGGAAACTGTCTGCTGTTCCTACAGGAAGAGACAGCCTTGGCTGTATGAGCCGGGCCTGCCCTGCCCTGCCTCGGGGGCACTTCCTGAGCTGTCCCCCTTCCTGTGCTTCTGGGAGCCGGGCCCCCAAACAAGGCTTCAGAGGCTGTCGGGGACTTTGCTCAGCCTGACCCCACAGGCTGCCTCTCTGCCCAGCCTCCTCCACGCCGCTCCAGCGGCCACAGGAAGGGCTGTCTACAGTGCTTAATAGGAGCTGGGGTCGGGTGTGGATTTGGTGGCAGGAAAACTTCTTGAAAGGCAAAGGACTCTGTCAGAGGACTTCATTATCTTCTCAGCACCTCAATTTCCTCATCTATAAAATGGAGATGATAATAGTTCCTGCCCCAAAGTTGTGGTTAGTGATTGTATGAGTTGCTGTGGGCAAAGCACACTTAAAATAGCACCTGGCACCTGCACAGGGCTCAGAGCGAGACCAGGGAGATGGTGATGGAGATGATGGTGGTGATGGAGATGATGACGATGGTGACTGTGATGCAGATGTTTGTGACGGTGAAGATGAAGGTGATGGAGACGATGGTGATGGTGGTGATGGAAGTGAGGATGGTGGTGCTTGTGATGAGGATGGTTGTCATGGTGATGATGCTGATGGAGATGATGGTGAAGATGAAGGAGATGGAGAAGAGGATAGTGATGGCAATTGGGAAGGTGGTGATGGAC
Source organism: Camelus dromedarius (assembly GCF_036321535.1). Classification (NCBI taxonomy): domain Eukaryota; kingdom Metazoa; phylum Chordata; class Mammalia; order Artiodactyla; family Camelidae; genus Camelus; species Camelus dromedarius. The sequence continues at coordinate 69,303,248 of NC_087449.1, read as the reverse complement.
ATGATGGTGATGGTGGTGGTGAGGATGACAAAGGTGATGGACATGATGGTGATGGAGGTGAGGATGGTGGTGCTTGTGATGAGGATGGTTGTCGTGGTGATGATGCTGATGGACGTAACAGTGATGGTGATGACGCTGACGATGATAATGATGATGGTGCTGGTGATGAGCCCCTGAGGTCCCACCAGGCACCATCATTGCACGAGGGAACCCAAGAGCCCTGGAGAGGACATCCCCAGAGGGATCAGACCGCAGGATCTCCGGTTCTGGCTCTGCCGTCAGTGGGTGTGACCCGGGGCAAGTCACTTACCCTCTCGGGGCCCTGGTTTCCGACCTGGCAATGCAGGGCAAACACCCTGTGCCAGGCTTGAGTTCCTGGTCTGGAAGGACCCTGGAGATAAGGCACGGAGCAGCTCGGTGGCGAGTACCTCGCAAACAGGAGCCGGCACTAAAAGAAAAAACAACAGGAAGAGATGGAAAGAGAAGCCGTAAATGCCCCTCACACGCCGGCCCTCGGCGCTGACCTCTCACCCGGAGGAGCGGGCCTCGGGGAGTTAATAAGAAATACAGGACTTCCTGCGAGATAGCAAGTGAATTGTGAGCCGTGAATTACTTTTTTCCTTTGAAAAATGATGTAGCCGGGTCAAAATATTTTTGCGTTTCAAACCCTTGGGTTCCTTTGTCCTTGGGGCTGACATGACTTGGTTTCCATGCAGCCGCACAATGCGTGGAAACATCTTTTAACTGCCAGACGGCCCTTCTGATAAGCCCGCCAATTCATAATGTGGGTTTGGAAAGCTGGACGGGTGAGAAAGCAGAGGCCTTTGGAAAGTCTGTTTGCTCAGCAGCGAGAGGCCCTCTCTCCCGCCCTGGTAAACAGGGCCCCGAGCGCCGGCTATTGAGTGCCGGCCGGGCGGGGACGGCACACAGGACAGCCCCCGCCCACCCACACTCCGCGCCTGGTGGGGGGACCTGCTCGGGCGCCCCTGGAGCCAGACTCCCAGGTGACGCGTCTGCCTCTGCAGGTGACACGCAGAGGCTTGGGGCTGTGACAGCCTGGCCACCCCCGTTGACGAGGCAGCCTGGGAGAGCTGGCCTTTCCTTCTCAGCCACTCCAGTCCCAGCTCAGAAACGTCCCCAAGGGGCGGGTTTGCTCAGCGGGCGGTGGGTCAGGGCTGCAGCTTCCTTGGCTTCTTGGTTAAAGGGAGCCTGTCGGGCTGCTGCTCTGGGCCATGAGGCGGCAGGACGACATGGGATAACGTGCACACCCTCTACCCCTTTTCCTTTCCAAGCCACCTGCCTGCCTGCCCCAGGCTGAATGGAAGGCTTGCTCCCGTGCGCGCTGTTTTCCAGGGAAAGACTGAAAGTGTGAGCGGGTGTTGGGCTGGTGCTTCTTCAGACACTTACACCTGCTGCAGAAGGCTGGCTACGGGGCCAACGCACAAGCAGGAGCCCATTCTGCAGCTGAGGGAACGAGGCACAGAGAGGGTCAGTAACCGACGCAGCGCTGCACAGCTCTGAGGTTAGAGCCGGGGTCTAAACCCGGGTCATCTGGCTCCGCGCTCTTAGCAACACGTCATGAGGCTCCTCGACAGACCAGGGTCTGTTTGCTCCATCAGCGGGCGGCGCCGACGTGGCGAGTGCCTGGACCTGGAAGTCCCGGGACTCCCTCACTTAGCACGAGGGAACCCAGGGTCAGCACCCGCGGGTGACTTGATGGCTTCCAACGAGGCAGAGCCAGCCAGGAGGAGCCGCGTCTTACAGGGTCTGGACAGAACCACGGTGGCGATGAGGACCCGGAAGTCTGGGACGGAGCCTCCCCGGTGTCCCCACCTGCATCCGGCCACCTCGTCCGCCACACCGGAGATGAAGGCGCCCCCTGCCGAGGGTCCTGAGGAAGGAGGAGGGTGTAGGGCTTGCAGAGAACCCACAGAGACAAGCCCTCAGCACACACAGAGCTCTTTGCGGGGGAAGCAATGCAGTGAAGCCCTAAAGTGACCGAAGTGACAGCAGCAGACAGCAGGAGTGTGTGCTGGGCTGGTCCCCCGTCAACGGCAGCGTGGAGTCGTCCACACTCTCCGGGCGGCCGCCGGGTGACGCCCTCTGCCCTCCTTGAGAATGAGCCTCTGTCCCGGAGGAGCCCACCTGCCCATGCAGGGTGGGGGATGCAACTGGCTCTGTCTACAGCAGGACGCCCCCCAGGCCATAGGGGCCTGGCCGGCACAGCGGCTCCTCTGGGCGCGGCCTCTGCTCAGCCTTGGTCAGCACCCGCTCCACCTCTGGACTCGACCGTCCCCGTGGAGCCTGGCCTCGCTCGGCCCCTGGGGGTGTCCCCTGAGCTCCCCCTGGGTGTGTCTCCAGGCACTGGAGCGTCTTCTGTCTGGTTTTCAGTTGCATCAAAGGCCCAGGGAGGCGAAGGCCAGTCCGAGAACCTGGACCAGCATGATGATCTGATGGCATCTGAGGCCCGGTCTCTCCTCCCCCCGCGCTTTGCTGCTGGCCTTGTCCTGGGGGTGGGAGAACGAGGTTCAGGCTGGAATTCCGGGACAATCCCAGGTATGCTGGGAACGCTGCTCTCCTGCGGGGCCTCCAGGCCAGACGGGACCACCTGTTGGACAGTGGGAAAGCTGTTCCCACCGCCCTGGGCGCCAGCCGGCCCGTGGACGGCAGTCTCAGAGTGTGGCTGCCACCTGGCCACTGGGCCTCTGTCCCTTGGGCTTGAGCCACCTGCCCCGGCTCCCACCCATGGAGCCCCCAGAAAAACCAGCCAGAGCACAGCCCACGGTGGGTCCCAGCACTTCCACCCGTTGCAGAACGCGCTCCGAGACCCCCAAGGTGCCCGTGTGTCCCCCCACGGTGCCCGGCAGACACGGCTCATGTTCCCTCCGGGTGGCAGCCACTTCCCTGGCAAACCTCAGGCTTCACTCCTCAGAAAGGCTGCCTGGACAAGACTGGTGGTGAAGGAGGCAACTCCTTAAATAAGAAACAGGGAGAAGTCGCCAACATCCTTTGGAGAAGTGGGCGCTGGTCAGACGGCAGAGGCCGGCGGGGGGCAGCATCTGTTCCTTCATTTGCGGGTTCAGGGGACCGTCTGCTGGGGCCTCCTCTGCACCCGCACCATCCCTGCACGACCCCAGCACGCGCTTCCTGCTGTTGTCCTGAACCGATTCCCGCCCCAGGGCAGGTGACTCTGCTCTGCAGACGGGGGTTCCAGGCACCAGGCGGTCAGGACTTTGCCCAGAGCTCCCAAGTGGCTGAGCTGGAGGTCGCCCGCCTGCCGCGGCGGCCCCTCAGCTGTGACCTGTCCGCCCCCGCCCCGTGGCGCCCCCTCCTGTCCACCTTGTTCTGCTCGGGATGTTCTAACAGAGGTGCCGCCAACCAGGTGGCTCAGACAACAGACATTTCGCTCCAGCAGTTTTGGAGGCTGGACGTCCAGGAGTCTGTGCCCAGTGAGGCCTCTCTTCTCAGCTCATAGGCAGCCATCTTCTCTGAGTCCTCATGTGGCACGGGGTGGGGGGCGGGCGGGGACCAAGCTCTCTGTTCCCTCGTCAGGACGCTGATCTCATCTGGGCCCCACCCGCCTGACCTCACCCGACCCCGATCACCTCCCAAAGGCCCCACCTCCAAACGCCACCACAGTGGGGGTGAGGGCTTCGGCATATGTATTCTGGGGGGACATAAACATCCAGCCTGCAACGCCATTGCAGAGGCCGACAAAACCCAAATTCAAAGCCATGAGAACGTGGGCAGTAACCAGTGACCAGAAGCGCTGGCTGCAGAGACAGCAAGCAGGAGCCGTGTGACCCGGGCGTAGCTGGGGTGTCCGTGAGGCCTCTGGGGGGCGGCGTTGGAGAGGCCCCGGAGGCCAAGGAGTGACCTGGGAGGGCAGAGCTGAGAGCGTTCCAGGTGGAGCGACAGCAGCTCGAGGACCCCAAAGTGCAAGGAGAGGGCTGGAGGTCCAGTGCACCCGTGAGTCAGGGCGCTCAGAGGGGCAGGCGTGCAGGGGGCCAAGGGAGGGGCAGGGAGATGACGAAAGCCGTGTGTCTGGGGTATTTTGGGGGGAGAGGCGTCGGCACATGAATGCAAGGGGGCTGGTGCAGCTTTGGGGTGCCAGGAGCGGGCAAGCCAGGGCAGGAGTGGGAGCGGGGCGGGTGGAGGGGTTGTCGCCTTGGTCCACCTGACATCCGAGATGTGCCGTCGACATCCCAGAGGGCGTCTGGTGGGCAGTTGGATGTGATCTCTGAGGGCAGGGACCCTGGGGCTGGGGTGGCCCCCAGGGAGTACCAGCATGGACGGGGCTGGTGGGGAGCCCTGCAGCCCTGGAGCTGAGACCAGCGGGGAGGAGAGGCCGGCAGAACCCAGGCGCATGTGGAGTGCGGAGGGTGATGGGGAAGGCGGGGCAGAGCCGACTGTAGCCTGGGGACCTTGTGAGCTGACCCCCGGCCTGGCCGGAGCAAGGTGCGGGGCGAGGGGGTGGGGAAGCAGGTCGGAGTGGAAAGTGGGATGAGAGCTGAAGGGGTGTCGCATCAGGTGGGGCTGAGAGCTGCTGGGCTCGCTGGCCGGCGGCCTGATGGGGCAGAGAGGCATGGGGTCTGGTCCCAGGAGGGCCTGCCCAGGATGGAGGGAGCGTTCCGTGGAGGGAGGAAAGCCGGCCCCGCCCAGGTTCCCAGGAGGAGAAGACAGGTGCAGGACCTGTGGTCCAGGGGGCCCCACTGAGGTCCTAGGAAGGGGAGGAGGGGGTGAAGTCAGCAGGGCCCGCTTCTGGTCTGGGGGCCCCTGGAATGACAGAGGCTCTGTGACACCTTGCCCCGAAGCCTTGCCCTGGGGGCCGCCCGGAGCAGTGGACGGTGGGGTTCTTCCTGGAGGCAGGGGTGGGAGCTGCGGGTGGGTGATGGGGAGAGGACAGAAACCCCAGCTGGAGGGATGCACCGTGCAGTCTGTGCCAATGAGGCCCCCAGGACCCGTGTCTGGCCAGGACCCAGGCCCTCTGCTCACCCTCCCGCTGAGCCTGCTCGGCCCAGCCAGCCAAGCCCCGGCCTCCCCTGCTGCCCCCGCGCCCGTGGGCCAAGCCCAGGTCAGGCCACCTGGTCCCTCTTTCCACCAGGCCCCATCGCCTCGAGTCCAGCCACGGAGGCCTGCGGCCCATTGGCTTAGTCAGCAAGAACCACCACGAGCTCCGGTCGCCATAAACGCGTATTTAATAATGATTTTCTTCTTGCTGCTTCAGAAGCTCAGAAACGGGCTTCGCCCTTCAGCTGGTAATGAGAACTTAATAAAAGTGGGATTTTGTGCAAGGCTGGCCCTCTGACATCTTAATCTTTATTAAAGAGACGTAAACTTGCAGGGAAGGAGCGGGCCTGCCCGGCCCAGCCGGACGCCTGGAGAGGACGGCAGCACCCCCACCCCCGACCGACCTCAGGCACGGTGCGCGGCGCCCCTCCTCCCGTCCCTCCCGCTTCCCTCAGCGGACTGGGCCGATCTCCACCCCCCACCCTGGGGCCTCCGCGGGAACCGGGCAGCCCCCTTTGGAGAGAAGTGAGGGATTGGACTGCGAGTGGGCTGCCATCTCCCCTTCTCTTTTCGGTTGAGATGAAATTTACAAAATATGCAAATTAATTATTTTAAAGTGAACAATTTCCTGGCATTTATTACGCTCGTGAGGATGTGCGGGCACCACCTCTACCTGGTTCCGGGCATTTTCGTGAGCCTCAAGGAGACCTGTGTCCCCAGCAGCCCCCTCCCCCCCGCCCACGGCACGGACCTGCCTCTGTCTCCATCCGCGTTTGCCGGTTCCAGACGCTTCGTCTAAATGGAGTCACACGTGTGCCCTCGTGTCTGTGTGCTTTCACGCCCGGCCGTGTTTCCGAGGCTCACCCACCTCGTGGCCTGTGTCAGTCCCGCATTCCTTTCTGGGGCCGAGCAGTATCCCACTGCGCGGATGGACCACTGTCCTCCCCGCCGGGCCACGGAGGGCACCTCTGCTGCACCTTTGCTGCTGTGACGGGAGCGGCCGTGAACGTGTGCGTTCCGGTGTCTGTCTGAGCCCGTTTTCAGTCCTCTCTGGCAAATTCCTGGGAGTGGACCTGCTGGGCCCTGTGTGAGTTGGTGTAACTTTTGGGGGAACCACCAGACTGTCTCCCCGGCGGCCGCCCCATTTTGCAGTCTGCTGTCCACGGGCTTTTGACTTAGAGCTGCTCGGGATGAGAACGGGCTTCTCAGAGTGGCTGAAGGGCCACCCACCCCACTGACCCTGGGCGACCGGAGCTGCTGTTACCCCTTTTGTAGACGGGGCGGAGCAGGGTACCAGCCCCTCCGTCAGTGAGGAGGGGTGTGGAGGTGAGGCCCGGCCTGGCCCACAGGAAGCCCCACTCACTCGTAGGATGAAGGACCTTGACGCCGGTTCTAAGCAAGCCCTACAGGGAGGCCAAGCCGTCGGTTCAGGTCCTGCTCGGCCAGGGGCCAGGTCTGCCTGCGGCTCACGGACGACGTGACAGCGGGCTGACTGGCCCTGACTCTAGCACCCACCCAGCCAGCACCCACACCCCTGCTGGTCCGGACCCCAGGCCCTCAAACCGTCATCCACCAAGGCTCCCCTTCTCACACATGTGCGATCATGCGGGGAGCAGGCCCCTGGTGCGAGCCCGCCAGCCCCTTGGCCGCGGGTTCCGGCGGCCTGGGCGGGAGCGGGCCACCTGGAGCCCCTGACCCCACTGTGGACGCAGGCCCAGCCCCTCAGCGAGTGTCGGGTGGGGCGCACGTGTGCAAATGTGTCTGTCCTCAGCTAATCCACCAGGGAGGGAGAAGAGCGGAGTCTTTGTCAATCTCCAAGCAATTAGGATAATTAAAAAAGAAAGCTTATTGGGTAAACATGCTCTCGGATCGTGACCCCTTAATTAATGGACTATGGGGAGAAATTACAGCAGAGTCAAGAGAATTAACACGTTCATTTAAAAGAGAACTGTTAGGTGGGGTACCAGCGGAGGGAGGGCTGTGGAGGGGAGGGAGCCCCACCAGGGATGTGCGGCTCGGGGCGGGGGGGACAGCCCTGGCAGGCGGGTGGCCCTGAGGCTCTGATGACCTGGGGCCGGTCAAAGAGGGCCTCTCCCTTCACTGCCAAAGTCAACCTGAAGGAACGGAAGATCCATCCGTAGCCCGCAGCAGAACCACAGCCTCCACACGGCTCACCTTCCTGAAGACAACGAACAGGGTGGAGGGAGAATGTGGGCGCCATGGGGCCTCCAAGGTGGGCCTTTCACCTCCAACCCTGGCCCAAAAGCCCACCAGGCCACTGGAACACTAATATTTCGAGGGCGCGGAAGGTGCAGGGCCATCAGCGATGACCTGGTCCAGGCCCTCAGCCTCCCCAGCGGGAGGGGAGACTCTACCCTCCAGGTCCATCTCAGCCCTGCTTCCATCTCTAGCTTCACCCCAGTTAAAGCAGGAGGCTGGCCGGCCGGGGGCATTGCCTCCTGCTGGAGGGAAACTACGCTACTGGGACCTCCTCTAGACGTGCAAACGTCCTGGTGCTGGAGGCCGCCCTGCGAGGAGCAGAGGCCCTATGACCCACTGAAGGCCCCCACCCACCAGCAGCTTTTCCCGGCGACCAGGCCCATCGGGCTCTGCTAGACGCTTCGGAGATGGGATCTCAGAGACGGGGTCTTCAGCCTGATTCTCACTTTTTAGGCAGGAAACAGAAGCACTAAGTGCAAGTTTGGGACAGGCTTCGAGACGGCGCAAGGGAGCGGAGCAGCTGGTGGTGGGCAGGGGGGCTTGAGCCGTGGGCCTAGGGGAGGCGACTGCGTGGCCTTGCTGCCTGCCCGGCAGTCCCTCCAGCCCCGCCAGCCCCGCCGGGCAGCGGCCGGGCAGCCAGGCCCCTCTGGGGTCCTGAAAATCGCAAGGTCAGACTCAAAGAGCCAATCCTTCCGTGCCAGGAGCTGAAAGTGTCCCCCAGGTTGTGGAGACTGCCTCCCCCAGCCGCACCCCCAGTGGGAGGGCTCCTCTGGGCCCTGGAGGCACCGGCACGAGACACCCCGACAGCGCGTGGGCTTGGAGAACGGCGACCGCTGGAAGTCTAGGGCAAAGAATTCACTCTCCAGTCACTGCCGACCAACTGCAAGAATGACCACAAAACGGGAGCCCCCGGGAGCTGCAGCAGCGAGAGGCATGGGCACCCAGGCCCCACCGCCAGCCGGGGCCGGACAGGCTCAGCTCCTGCTGCCAGGAAGCCCCGGGCGCGGAACCGCCTGGGGCCATAAATCACTTCACCACCCACAGAACGGGCTGGAGACGGAGGCCAGCAGGCGGAACCGCCGACCGGGACTGCACAGAACCTGGCCTGTGTCTCTCAGCTCCAGTGCTGGGGCCAGACTGCCCGTCACGGTCAGCTGGAGGTGGACCTGCATGCCAGGGAAAGGGTACTCCTGCCTCCGAGGCCGAGCGAGCCTGGCTTCGCCTTGGCCTGGGTCTGCCCATCGCTGCCCTTAGGCAGAAGGAAGTGGCCCAGCCACGAGTCCTCAGGAGTCCTAGGGGTTCCCAGCACCTCCTGTCCTCTGCCCCCTAGACCTGCCCACCCCAAGCCTCCTCAGACCTCTCCGCACACACTCCACCCCCCCACTCCCTGTCTCACGGGCTGAACAGGCTGGACCAGTCATCACCTTCTGCCCCAGTCATGTGATGGCTGTGGCCCCGTGTAATGAGACCAGCCCCCAGCCCAGAGGTGCCCCCGTGTGCCCAGCAGCTCCGTGTGACCCGTGTGACCAGGGCTGGCCAAGTTGGGACACATTGCCCTTGTGGGCTGCAGGAAGAAGCAGCTTCTGGAAGCTTCCAGAGACGGCCAGTGCCCGGGAAGTGCTCCAACCCTGGGGAATCTGATTCACAGCTTCATTCAGGGCAGATTCTCTGGGAAGCGAGTTTCTGTGGTCCAGGATCCCGTCGCCAGCTTGTGTCTGCAGGGCCAGCCTGCAGGAGGCCTGAGCTGTTGGGGTCTGTGCACGAAGGGCCCACTGCGCTCCGATCAGGGGCTGGGCCCATTGACACTTGCAATTCTCAGGACTCGGGAATAAAACCCCAGCTGCCGAGGCGGGGGGCTCTCCCCTGGGTATGTGCGTAGCCGGCGTCAGGCGGCCCGAGATGTTGGTCTCCCCTGGGAGCTCCATCCACGTGGTGTCTGCCCCCAGGGAGCTGGGGGAGGGCTGGGCTCATGGAAGGTGCTCAGGACATGTTACCTCCTGGGGCTCGGCTCCTCGTGGCCCACCGATGTTCACGTGTCTCCCTGGGACACAGTTGAGGATTTTAGAATAACTAATTATTGGCTGCATGTTCTTAGTTTTGCATCAGTGGAGGGAGATTCAGAAGCTTGTGGTGCGAAGCCCGCATGTGGGGAAGGCACTACCCGGGGGCTGCGTGGCTGCTGCCTTAACATGGGGGGGTCCGGCGTTCCAGGCCTAGAACAGGCGGACGGGCGAGGCCAAGGCCTCCTCCCTGCCCTGTGGCCCCTGAGGGCAAGGAACGGCCCCTCCTCCCCTCTCCCATTTCCTTTGAGAGGGTCAGGGTCCCTCCCCATGCCTTATCTCCCTCACTGGACCTGCAGGGACAGGGTGCCCCTCCCCCCAGCCCAGGGCGCCCCGCACGTGGTGTGAGACAGACATCGGTCAACAGGGCGCGCTCAGCACCGGGAGGTGAGGCCCCCACCTTCCTGGGACCGGCTTTGTGGCCCCACCCTCTAGACAGTCCAAGGTGGGGTGGGGTCTCCCCGTGTCCACCCATCCGCCTGCCTGTTCATTGACCCCACCTCTGTGCGCCTGCACAGCCTGCGCGGCCCTGTCCTCTCCACCTGGGGGTCACGCTAAGTCAGCGGATGGAGCAGGCTTCACAGGGCTGCGGGCAGAGAGGGGCAACCTGGCATGCACAGGGAGGTGTGGGCAGGGGCTGCCAAGGCTTCAGGGTGCGGAGGGTCCGGGCAGGACCTAAAAGGTGGAGTGGAGAGCCATCAGTTATGGTCTGAAGAAGAGTGTTCCCGAAGCGGGAACAGAACGTGCGAAGGCCTGGCTGCAGGGAACGGCCTGGCCACGGGGAGCAGCACTCAGGAAGGTGCAGCTCGACCCACCGCTCTGGGCGCAGGGCAGGGCAGAGCGCGGGAGGGCCCGCAGGCCTGCGGGCCGGGCAGGGGCCTCATCAGGCAGCTGGGCAGTGGGAGGGGCTTGGAGGTGGGGAAGCGGCTCTCCAGGCACCAGGGCTGGAGGGCAGGTGCCCTAGGGAGCGGCGGTGCTGGTGGCCCCCTGAGACCAACTGCAGGGAGCCGCACGAACAGGCAAAGCCTCAGGGTCTCAGGGTCCCAGCCAGAGTGGGAGCGCCCCTTCCGGGGAAGCTCTGCTGCTTCTGCGGAAAAGAAAGGCTCGTGGCAAACAGGACAGACCGTCGGGGGCTGGCAGCAGCGCTCCCGTTGCTTGTGTTCTTTGGATCCCGTGATACAAACCGAGACTCCAGTCAAATTTGGGGGAGAGATCAGAGCAGGAGCCAAACCCCCACGGACCCTGACCCGCCCTCTCCAGCCCCTGGGACTCGGGCAGGATGGTCCCCTGAGCCAGAGTGTGTCTTTGTGGGGAGAGGGGTGAGCCATGGCCGGGGGCCACCGCTGCCAGGAGGGCGGCCAGCACGCCGTGGGAGGGGAGGCCTCTGAAATGGAACGACAGGGAGAGCTCCCTCCCCAGAAGCTGGAAGGAGTACGGGTGACGGGGCGGGCGGCAGGGGTCAGCACGTCCGCACCCAGTTCTCACCCACCCGAACCCTCATTTCCTCTGAAACAGGGGGAAGGGGCTCACTGGGGGTGGGCGCTGCCTCCTGGGCGCCCCGCCTTGGGTTGCCACCGGATGCCCCAGTGCCCGGAGGAACAGTGGTTCCTCTGCCATGGGTGGGGCCTTTGGAAGCAAAAGTGGGGAAGGGAATTCCCACATGTATTGTGACCCTGCCCGGGAGGCCCCGAGGGCCCCCTGATGTCCGTGTGTCCAAGTGTGCATGTGTGTGTGTGTGGGTGCCGTCGCCTGTGAGTACGGGGGGCTAGACTGCGTGACTGCGTGTGTGCACACGCGTGCGCCCCGTGTACATACGCACACACGGGTGGGTGTGCGACGCGTGTGCACGCGGTGAGCGTGTGTCCCGAGCGCAGCCCCCTCACCGTGGACTCTGCGGACTCGAGGCGGGGGGACCGAGGGAGGAAAGAGACTCTGAGAGTGAAGCCGTCGCATCCGCGTCTCATCAATGAGTCAGAGTCCAAATGCTCGACTAACTGCGCACATTAAATAAAAAGTCCCCCAAAGAGAAAGGAAAGGAAAAAAGACTAACCCAAGACACTTTTCAAAGCTTCTTTAATAAAATGTGTGTTTGGGACTTGACCGTAATGGCTACCGTCGCTTGCCAAAACCTGTCGCCCTGGCAGGTAACTTTCACCCAGCACATCTGAAATGGTACCTAAATGAATTAGCAATAAAATGGACTTAGACCGAGCAGTGGGGACCTCCATTAATCTCGGGTTAATCACTAAAGAGGCATCATTCACTTTTCTTAAGAAGTCACATTTTTCTCCCCTTGCTGGCGACCAGATTTCATAAAGTAACGTATTTCTAATGAAAGGTCTCTGCTTGAATTAAACCCTGAAGGTTTATGCAGATTTTGCGTTTGATTACTGCTGCTGGCATGGGCTCTTAGCCGGCTGTGGAAGGAAGGCCCTCTCTGAAAGGGCCCCAGCGTGCAGTTCATAATATTCTTTGAAATAAAATAGTGCACTTGTGCTTAGTGGCTTTAATCAGCCCTGACTTTTGATAGTCAAACAATAGCTAATTACAGTAACACCTGCCTTCCAGGCCCCGGCACGGCGGCCCCTGCCGGCGACCAGCCTTGTCTCCGAGCCGCAGGGTTATTACAGACTCCGCACAAAGTAACTCTGACTGACACTCAGCAAGTTTGGTAGCCATTAGGGAAGGTCTGCTTTGCCGCCGCGTTGCTGGCTTTCCCATCACATTCTTCGCCTTTGTGTTTCGGGGGGCAGTGGTGGCGAGCGAGGGCAGGGAGGGGAGAGCGCGGCGTCGGGCCTGGGTCTGGGGTCTGGAAGCCGCAGGGCAGACGGCGCGGGACGCATGCGAATGCTGCGAGTTGGCTCCTTTTGGCTCGAAATTTGGAAACGGGGTTTCTGGATGCTGGTCCCTCGAGAGCTGGCCACGGAGAGACAGCAGGGTGGGGCCCCACACATCCTGGCCGGGGTGGGGGGGGCCGTAGGACCCGCTCGACAGCCGGTCTCAGCTTCCTTGGGAAGATGGAGCGCAGTTTCCAGTGAAATGCACCGAGATGCACGGGGGTCTGGCCCAGTGGAAGTCATAAATTACTATCTCGTTTAAATCTTTCTTTCCTCATTAATTCTGCCTGGCAAATGAGCCCGAGTTCTCCAGGGCCCAGCCGAGTGCATAACACCGGCCTGTCAGCCGTGGGCTTGATGGCCCCCAACAAGTTCCTGGAAAGGAACAGGGGACGTCAGCGACGACAGGGTGGGGGGCGTGCTGCCCCCCGAGCCCCGCAGACCCAGGCCCAAGACCCTCCAGGAGCTGCCTGTGGTGGCCGCCTCTCGCCCCCGTGCCCCTTCCTCTAACAGGACCCTAGAGAATGACAGAGACAGGGAGGAGGAGGGTCTGGCGGGGCCCATCCGGGGGACAGTCACAAACTGGCGGCCGTCAGACGTGCCAGCAGTGGGCTTGCCCCGACGGTGACCGTATCACCCTGTCCTGATGCAGGGGCGTCTCTGTTGGGGGTCAGTTTTGGACACAGCGGCAGAGCCAATGCTGGACCAGCCCTGCCCTCTTTCCAAGTCCCTCGGGAATTCCATCCAGTTCTCTTGAGGAATGAGGGTGCCAGGACCCCGAGGCCTTCCTCCAGCACACGAGGTGACCTTCATGGGGGGAGACATGAGAACGGGGAGGCAGAGCCAGGAAGCCTCCCCGACCTGGAGAGCCCTGCGCAGACGGAGTGGCCATCCAGCCACACCCGGGGAGGCCGCCGGCTTCCATGTTCAGGATCGGAGCCTCCAAGGTGCTCCGAGCCCTCTGCACCGCAGCCAAGACAAAGCTCCCTTTGGACTGCGGTCAGGGCACAGGGGAGGGTGTGAGCACACACGTGAGCGCACGTGTGCCTGCGGGGCCACGTCCCGGGTCCATCTCGGTTGCGAGCCCTGTTTCCGTTCCGCTGGCTTTGGTCTCTGGACACCGTACCGTGTTGACAATTACCCACAGCCAGGACTTGCCAGAACCTGGAGTTGAAAAGGCTTCAAGGAGGGGAAAAACAACTGGAAAGCTGTTTTCTGTTAAGGCAGGTTTATTTTTCCTTGCAATTATGTCTGACTAAAACGTCCTTGTGCGGGAGGCTCTTCCCCAAGAAAGGTCTGATTCATCCTGGCCTGGACGGCAGGAGCGGTGGCCCCCGCCCGCCCTCCGGCCCCGAGCTCCCGGCCAGGAGCCCTCTGCAGCTGGCCCACGATGGGAGCCCTCGGCCCAGGCAGCCACCCCCGGGAGGGCCCAGAGACTGCGCTTCGGTGGAGGGAGCGCCGGCTGTCCAGGAAGGGGCAACCCCAGGGGTCTGGAGACTCGGCAGCCGGCCCTGCCCTGGGGGCCGCTCTTACACAGTCGGCCGCACGAGGCCGACGCCAGCCAGCACCCCGACTCTTTCGAAGTCTGTCCCAGAGCTATCTCCAGTCCCTGGCCTACAGGAAGCTTAGGGCTGGGGTCCGAGAACCAGCAGGGCCTCCTGAGTGGGGTCAGAGGCTCAGCCCTGGCCCCCACGTCCACCGCCAGCTCCAGGTCTGTGAACAAAGCCATTGCAGAGCAAGGCCCCGGGTTCTGAGTCCTCCCCAGGCCCCTGCCCAAACCATCCCTCCCCCGTGCTGACGTGGCATCTCCCGTCCTCCGGGGCCGCCCCGCCAGGGCCCCGAGGCCGGCCTGGTCCTGGATGGAGGGCGGGTGAGCCAGCGGGGCCTGGACGGCAGTCAAGTTCAGCATGTGTTACGCCGTCCTACGCAGGTCGCCCCTCACCCGCCCCAGCCCTGACCCCCGGCCTGCAGGCCGGCATCTGCCTCTCATCTCGCCGGTGTTTGCCCGTGCCGGGCAGTTTGATTGATCATCCCTGCTGCCACAGGTTGGTAATAAAGCCGTTCTGAGAGCCTCTTGCATTTCCTCTGGGCCCCGTTGGCGTGACAGGACTTGACACCAGCCATTCGTCACCTGCTGCCTGTGGTCACTGTGGACGATGACCAGCAGACAGACAGGAACCAGGCCAGGACGGGGCTTCAGGAGGGGCTGGCCTGCAGCCGAGGTGGCGAGGGGCAAGCAGATGTGTCTGCGCGTCCTGGGCCCTCGGGGAGGTCGGGGCAGCACTCCAGCCCCTGGGCCGGCTGCCAAGGATCAGGTGCCACCGGGGGCGTCGCCCAGCACCACAGACTCCCCCTCCCCACGGGTGCACCCTCGTCCAGCCTGCACACCGGGAGGGCGGCTGGGAAGCTTCAGGGAACCCTAGGAACCGGGCGCTGGGTGGGGCCCCCTCCGTGGCCAGGCACGTGACTCCCCCAGGGGAGGGAGGAACTGCAGAGGCAAAGGAGCATGGGGAAGGGAAGTCCCGGCCGGCCCCCACCTCCCTTCTCAGAGAGAAAAAAACAGGTTTACGATGTGAATCTGCGGATGCCCCGGGGGTGTGGCCTAGGGACAGCGTGGGCCGAACATCTCAGATGCCGGGGCCTGGGCACACGGGAGTATTGACCCCAGGTGTGTCCACAGCTGTCCCCAGAGCCGGGGGGGGGGGCTTCACATACATGCACACACCCTCCTAAGACCATGAATCCTGAGCTTCTGAGAGCTGTACGGGAACCAATTTTGCTGGGAGACCAGGGAATCCTGTCATCCAAAAAGGGGCGAGGCCAGAGCGGGGTGCGGGGTTGCAGACTCCAGGCACCTCAGGGACCGTGTGTCTGGGGACTTTCCTAGATTACACCCGTTCCTCTCGGTCATCACGGCACTTCCCTCCCATTCCATCCAGGTGCCCCACGACCCCCGTAGAGCCGGCCTGTCCATCCTTAGGGTCCTTGCCTGGTCCTCCGCCCGTTCCCCAGCCCATGGCAGAGGAAACCATTCGAGGCCTCACTGCATCTCCCCTCACACCCCAATTCCTCCTGCGGACCACCTCCCAGAGAGCTGGGGCTGTGTCTCAGCCACGCCCCGGGGCTGGCCTCAGGCTGCATCTCATTCGTGCTCTGTTCACCTCGCACTGCCCAAGTGCCCCGCACTGCCCCTCAGGCCCAGTCTGGACAGGGGAGGCCCAGGCTCCTCAGCTGAGACACAGCCAGGCCTTCTGGGCTGACGAGCTGGGCTGTGGGGCCCCAGTGGCCTCTGACCCTTTGGCAGGGGGAGGTTCCCAATGCAGCCTCCTCGGCCCTGCGCTTCATGGTCCCAGAGCCACTCTGGCGGCCGCTGGTGCAGCTTGCAAACTGCTTTCTTTGCAAAGACCGCACAGAGAGAAGGCAGAGCAGGTCAGCCCCTCCGGGGTGGGCGGGGGGTGGCTGACGGCAGCGAGGGGCTGAGGTGACACCCAGAAAGCACACTGTGCGCCCAGCGTCTCCCCAGGACCAGCTGCAGCTGCCGCCTCCAGGGTAGGGAATCCTGGGGGGCTCTGACTAGTCCCGCCTCAGGGCTCTGGGGGCCCGGCCGCCACGCGGCGGGGGTGCCCGGGCGGCTCGTGTCGGGAGTTTCCAGCTCCCATGCCTCTGCTTTCAGACCCGCGGAGGTTTTCTGAACTAAGACGCAGCTCTTGAAACGTATTGGTTCGATTCATCGTTGCCTTTGGAAAAGCTCCCGGGGTCAGTGTTCTGTGCGCCCCTGAGGACGCAGACCTTGAGGGTGGGCCTTGCATCGAGATGCCCCGGTGACATCCGGTCACAGCTCCATAGGGGGTGTCCCGCCCGCCCGGCTCACTTGGCCGTGTGATCCCCGGGCTGCAGCCGGGGCCTCATGCCCATCGCAGGGCCTCCTGGGTGCACGGTGCCTGCGGACCGCCGTGCTCTACATGGTGCAGGCGGTGGTTCCAAACGCCACCTGGGTCACCGTGGCCCACTAAGTGCCACTCCCACTTAGACGTGGAGTCACAGTGGCTGCTCCGCGCTCTGCGGGCTGCTAGTGGGGTCCTGCCTGTGGCAGTTCTTAATTTTGTCTCCCGTGTGGCGGCTAAACAGCATGAGGCTTGGGGTGCTGGTCCAGGCAGGCAGGGTCAGATCCTTCAAGACGGGGGCAAGGGCAGGGCATTCAGAGGCCCCAGCTGGACGGGCCTCGGTGCCCACCCAAGTGACTGCAGGCAGGCCGGCGGGAGCTGTCCCTGCACAGAAGCCTGGGGCCAGGCCCCCCCCCGCATGCCCTGCCATCGCACCCGGCTGGGGGCTGGCTTCCTTCTGACCTGCCCTGGCCGGAGCCCCCTTTATTCAGAGCTCTGTCTCTGGCCAGCGGAGACAAGAGACAGTAGAAAGTCAGAGTCTCTGAGAGGAGGTCTCCTGTCCGAGGAAACAGAGCAGCTGCGGAGGTAGGTCCTGCAGGAGGCCTGAGAGAGCCGAGTGAAGGGGCTGCAGGGGGCCCCTGCCCAGGCCCCTACAGAGGGGAGCCCACCCCGAGGCCCATGCTCCGTCTGGAGCTGAGGTCAGGCCTGGGGGCGCCCGGGGAGGGGGCGGGGAAGCAGCCCATGCCCAGCAGGTCCGCCGAGCGATGTCAGCCAGGAGGCCCGCCAGGGCAGGATGGCCAGGCTCGCAGCAACAGAGGGGCAGGTGTGTTCCCCACTGCGTCACCAGGAGAGCACGAGCCCGTCAGGACCAAGCCCCGTGGAGTCCGGAGGCTCTAAAAGGGAACACTGACTTACCTCCCAGTCACGATCAGCGCACACACCTTGTGAGGTGACGGGGGGAATCAAGGTGGTCTGAATAAGAAAGTCTGACTTGCACACGATGCGCCTGCCAGTCCGTAAAGACAAACACCCGAGTTACAGGGAGACTCACTTCTGCTGTCAGCGCGAAGCTAGTAAGCGCCGCCTGGCCGTGGCTGGACGTGTCTGCGGCTGGGTGTGCGCACAGGCGTGTGCGTGTGCACGTGTGTGCAAGGGCGGTGCGGGCGTGTGCTCACACATGCTCATCGGGTCTGTGCCCCCGAGCCGGGACCAGCCTCGGGCGTGGTGTGACCTCAGCCTCTTACACTTTCTTTCTTTTTTCCTCCCAGTTTTTTTTTGGTGGGGGCAGGGAGGCAATTAGGCTTATTTATTTTTAGAGGAGGCTTCGGGGGTTGAACCCAGGACCTCGTGCGTGCTACGCATGTGCCCCAGCACTGTGAGCCGTACCCTCCCACCTCTTCGCTTTCTTTCTATGGGAAGTCGCCCTTTGGCGTCTCTGTTCGTGCGTTTCAGTTTCTGCACGGCTGTCGGTGGCGATGGTGCGGCACTCCTGGACAGCCTGGAGGACCGGTGACCTCCTCAGGGGACGTCTCTACCGCTCAGGGGCTCCCTGTCTCACCTGGGCAGGTGGGCCTGGGAGGGTGGGAAGTGCGCTGTGCCAGGCTCGTCTCTCCCACACAGGTGAAACGGTTTTCTCTTCCAGTCGCCCTCCCCAGCCCCGACTGTCCCCATCCAGCCCCACACCGGGGAGCGTCCATGCTGGGACCCCAGGGCGCCCATCACCTCACCTGTCTCGAGGCTGCAGGTGCAACCCCACAGCTCACCCAGCTCTCACCAGGGGCTATGCCTTCAGGAAATCCACCCTGGCACCAACTGAAGTGTTCTCTGAGGCCTAAAAACAGGTGTTTAGCTTTGAAAAGAAAAAAAACAAGAAAAAGACAGCTTGGGCAGGACCGGCTCCGGGGCCAAGCAGGAGGCAAGGCGGCGGGCTCGCCCTCAGAGCCCACGGGCCATCGGGGCCGGTTCCCGCAGTGCTCCGGAAGGGAAGGGTAGTCGCTCAGGGACTCGGGCAGAACGTGGGTGAATCACCCGGAAGCAAGCGGTAGGACTCTAGGCGTGGCTGCGGTCACTGCGGGTGGCTTCTTCCCCGATCCCGGGAGCAGAGCAGGGAGGCTGGCTCTGGCCGGGGGTGACACTGCCACCCACCTTCCCCAGTTCTTCACCCTGCCGGCTTTATGTTGGGCAAGTCCTCAGACCTCTCCAAGTCTCAGTCCCTCGTCTGTGCCGTGGGGACAATGCCGTCTGCCTCCGGAGCTGGTGAGAAGGTGCAGTGGGACGGTGACGCCCAGCCCTGGGCGCGGGCTGCAGGCGGGGGCACTGGGTGCAGAATTGGGTGTGCTTGGTGTTCGGTCGCCAGAACGGTGCTGCCAGGTAGCCAGGTGTCCTCTTCAACTATGAACTTCGCCATTCTGTCCTGCCGCTTGCCTCCGCCCCAGCCCGGGTAGACGGAGGTGTCTCGGGCTGCGGCCAAGTCAGCCACAAACCCTCTGGGAGGACGCGTGCTGTGTGCAGGGTCCCCCGAGGGGAGCCTAGTGATGCGGACATAGCTCTGTGATGGCAGCACCCTTTTCTCTTGCTGCTGGTTCCCGGCCCCTGAGCCTGGCCTGCACAGAGCGGGTGCGCGGCGGGTACCTTCTGAATGGATGCATGGAGCCAGGACAGGGAGTGGACACTGCGGGAACGTGAACCCAGCGAAGGCTCTGCAGCAGGACACTCCCGGGGGTCCAGAGGCCCCTCCAGATGCAGACCTGAGTCTCCCACGGGCCAGGTTTACGTCTCTCTCTCGCCCTCTGTGTAGCCGGAGTCCCTCGGAGGCGGCCTTAGGCAGAGAGCTCCGTTTTCTAACTGTCGTTTCCGCTCAGCCGTCTAAAAACATCATTCCCTCACGTGCGTTTCGTCGGCCCTGCGTTTGTCCACGTCCCAGGTCCCAGGTCCTGGCGTGGAACCACCAGCTCTCTCTTCTACCGAGGAAGCCCCTTTGGACTTGCAAACGGAAAGCATCTGAAACTAGTCTCCAACTTGGCTCTCCTCTCCTACCTATAAACAGGCTGATCCGTGAGTTCTCAGAATGTTCTGGAAGAGGAATGTGCTCAGGGCCGGCCTTGGCATGCGAACATTCCATGGAGAGGTCCGTAAGTGCCAGCTTCTGGCACTTGCCCTGGAGACGCCTGCCGGCTGGGTCAGCTCGGGGGCCATCTGTGAGCCGGGCAGAGGCTCCGGGCTCCTTGACCCAGAGACCTGGTCCCCAGCTCTGGCGCTCGGGCGGTGACAGGCCAGGTAGTGTGGACCCTGAGCTGCCTCGTGGGCTGGGCCAGCCCTGCCGCGGCAGGCTGTTCGCGAGGTTCCCCCGCGAGGAGAAAGGCTGCCTCCTACGAGGTGGAGGAGGGCCTGTAACTGAGTGGCCATGGAGCCTGGTAATGACAAGGTCACCGAGGTCCCCCAGAGCCTGGCCTTGTGTCTGGAAAACACCTGCAGGAAAAGCCAGCGGGTCTGTGTCCACGTGGGGCGGGGAGGCCCGCGGGCCACGAGCTTGCTCGTTGCTGTTTCCGCTGCCGCGTATGTGATCCCTGGCAAGCCTGGCTTCACTGCCCCGAGGGAGGGGCACGTTTCATCCGTCTGCAGCGTGGCAGGGTGGGGCCCTCAGGGCCAGGTGAAGGTGCAGCCTTACCGGGGCGGCTCGTGGGGGTGATTCCCATCCTTCCCTCCTGCGCGTCCCTCGGCACTGGACCACCTCTCAGTGAGCACAGCCCGGGGCTTGGGAGCCTCCCTGCTAGACCCGGTGAAGCACGGCGTGTGGGGAGGGGGGGGGGCCGGGCGGAGGGGAGAGGCCCGTCTGCACACGTGGGTCAGGGCTTCACTTGGTCCCTCTCGACTGTACTTGGATGCAGTCTGGCCCAGTGGTCCGGGCACGGCTGCCCATTGGCCCCAGAAGCTGCCACGAGGGGACTGCCCTAACGGGGTGGCGGGGGGCCAGAACGTCAGTCCGACAGCAGCCAGAGGCACAGAGCTCAAGCTCTGCGGGCGACACTCGGCCGGGACACCGGCTCTCTGCTTGGTGGACAGGCTCATCTCAAGACGTCAGCTTGCAGGTCCCGGCCGGGGGGACCCAGCTGCTCCATGTGGCGGGCGGCCGGCAGCCTGGGGGGACCCGAGGGGTGGTCAGTCCGCCTCCTGCAGAGCCTGGGCCCAGGCCCGGGGAAGGGGCGGCCACCAGGCCACCCGGAAGCTGGGGTGAAGGCGCCCTCTATCGCCGGCTCGGGGGACGTCTTTCCTTCAAAGCCTGGCAGCCCCGAGAGCCTGCAAACCAGCACCAAACGCCTCGGGTTCCCCAGGCGTGATCTGCCTTTTGGGAACCTTTAAAATAAAGAGTCAAGCATTTCCAGCTCCCATCTGACTTTTAACATAAACCACGTGGTTCTTGGAGCATGAGCGTTTTTTAAAGCATTTACATGGTGGTGTTTACCTGGGCCTGGGAGGGAGACAGGCACGTGGACGTTCTATTAAGTCAGCTTTCGTAGAAAAGCAGTTGAAGAAAAGGCCAAAGTGATGAGTGTGTGTCCCCGGGGCCCGGAATTCTGTCCAGAGCCAAAGCACATCTGAAGGCTCAGGGACCACAGGATGGGGCTCACCTCCAGGGCGGCTTTCCCCCCACCCGGTGCAGCGCTGCGGGGGGGGGGGGGTCCCCGGGCTCCTCTGTGGTGGCACCGAGCCCCGGCAGGGACAGTGCAAACGGCCCTGAGGGCTTTCCCACCCGTGTTCCAGAGTGGGGGCGAAACGCTTCCTCTCCAGGTTCAAAACTGCCTTTGTGCATTCAGCCCCATTCAATCAGCACCTTTAAATGTTTTACGGAGGATTTGGGGTTTGGTGTTTGGGGTTTTTTCCTTTGGTTCCTAAAATGTCAGTTTTCCACCTGGGGGCAAATGTATTATTTTCTTTTTCCTTCGAAGCCATTTGTTTATCAGTCTAGTGACTCACTGCAGGGACAGTTACACCCTGGAGCGTCCGCCTGGTTTTCCTGACCAGGCAGGTGGGTGCCGGCCCCACACGAGGGCCTCACCGGGCAGACAGGCCATGTGGGCAGCGCTGGGGCCCCGAGGGCCCCTGGAGAGGGGCCGTTTGCCAGGGCAGGATTCACGCGGAAGACTCCTCCTGAGGGTGGGGAACACCTGGGTCGCTCAGCAGCAGGACGGCGTGGGGGGCACGGGCTGAGTGGGGGCTGAGGGGGAGGGAAGCCTCGAGGTAACGAACCAACCTGCGCTCGTGACAAGGCTCTCCTGAAATTCTAGACTGGATCCTGGACAGAGATCACAGGAGGCCTTCCAGCTTCCCCGGACGTCAAGTCCTTGTCAGACAAGTTCCGCATTCGTGGTTGCCTCGGAGTGGCCCGAACCTCGTTTCCAGACTGTGCCGGTCCTGCTAACCTCCGGGCCACGCCGGAATGGGGCCCTGGGCTGACAAGCCTGGCACCGCACAGCCCACACTGTTTAGATTTATAGCAGCCCTGCCAGCATTGCCAGGGCGCGTGGGGTCAGTGCTGTCGGCTGAGATTTTATGAGTCCCATGCTTGGGAATCAATTTGCGGAGAACGGACTCAGCCGCCGTGATGGGGCGTGTAACCCAGCCTGAGAGATGAAGCCCCCAGCCCCGACACCGCCTGGCCCCCAGGAGCCCTGGGGAGCCTGCTGGGACGGCTGACAGGTGCGTGTCTGTCGTCCCGTGTTCTCGGGTGGTCGGAAAAAGCTTGTTCTGCGCACAGCTTGGGTTCCACAGAGAGGCCCTCAGTGGCCCTGAGGCAGGATTCGTAGCCTTAGGATGGGAGACACGACGGGTTCCAACCCTGGCGGCTGGGACTCTGCTTGGCTCCTGGAAAAGGCCTTTTATCTAGAGAAGTTCAAAGTCGGCACGTGAGCCACAGAAAGGCCACGTACTGCCCAGACCCAGGAGCAAAGAGGGGCAAGGATCCAGTCTGCAGCCCCTGGAGGGCGCACTGAGGCTCAGCACCCCTAGGCGGCACGTGGGCCTCCGCACGCTGGCCCCTTCCCCGCTGTGAGCACGAGTGGCATGCTCCCGGAGGGGTCCTGGGCTTTGGGAGCTGAATGCTGGCAGGTCCCTCCGGTCAGCACTGTCCTTGCCTGCAGATCTCAGAACCTGGGGTGTGTGCAGGTGCCTTGGATGGTGTAGGAGGGAGGGAAGCTGGCACTCTGGGCCCCCCGAGTTCTGGCCAGCCCAGAGTGTGTCCTGGTGAGGTTTTCAGGCTCCATGAGGCCAACTCAGGGCACCCCGGCTGGCTGTGGGCTGTGAGATCTGCAGCTACCCAGCTCAGGGCACCTGTCACCCGGCCTGGCCCCACGGCCTCTCCCTCCAGCGGGCCACCTGGATGTCCTTATTTCCTTTCCAGGTGTCGCTGGAAAAGCAGCTCTCCGTCCTGCCCATTGTTCCGCGGCCCCTCTTGTAGGTCATTTTACATTTCCACCTGATCCCTGTAATTCTGCAAAACATTCCCAGGCCAGAGAGCGACCCTCTGGCAGCTGGTGTCTCGTCCCCGTGTACAAAGCTCTGGGTGGAAATCTCCCCTGCTCTGGTACAGCCCAGGCGTGGAGAGGTCACTGGCCACCGGACACGCATGCCCACCCACCCTGCTGTCAGCGTCCGGTGTGGCCACAGCCCCAAGCCCAGGCCCGCCTGGCCTCCCTCAGGGTGTGCTCGGCAGCTGATGGCTAAGGCGCGCAGCCCCGCGGACACGGGAAGGGGCGCCTGCCCGCGGCGTGCGTGCTCGGCGGGCGCGCCTCTGCCGGAAGAGCGCCAGACCCTCTGCAGGTGGACTTGGCAGACTCTGCGCCGACTCCCGAGCCTAATCGCAGATGTGAGCAGAAAGGCCCTGCGGGGGACACATCAAAAAATAAATATCAAAGAACATTTGAAGAGCTCGATAAATTGATCATATTCCAGTGAACCTTCACCCTCGTAACGACGGGACCATTTAAATGCTAATGTCATTTTTTAAAAAGTCAATTACAGGAGTTTTGAAGGAACAGAGTCAGCATTCTCCCCTGTGCGCCTCCCACTGCTGCCCACTCTCCCCGGCCGCGGGCACTGGGGCGCTCGCAGCCCCCGGGGGAGCACCCCTCGCCTTGCCGCCGTCCCCGTAATTGAATCAAGTTGATACAGACACCGAAAACGCCCTGTGCATGATGGAGCCACGTGCTGGCGAAGTGGGCGGGGCAACAGCAGGCGACCCCACGGTGGCCAGGCCTCACCCCCCCCCCGCCCCCACCCCGCAGGCCCGGCGGCTTCCACCGCAGAGGAGAGGCCTGGAGCTGGCAGCACACAAGCCTTCCGGAACATTCTAGAGAGGGGTGCCGGCTTCCCATCAGCCCCTTCTGCTCCCGGCCCTCCTCTCGGTGGGCTTCCTTGCCTGCGCCAGACCGGCTGAGCCCTGTATGTTCCTGGCGGGCCGACTGGTTCCCACGTGGCCAGGAGGGGATAGAGTGGGAGCCCTGGACCGCCCCGAGGGGAGGACGCTCAGGGCTCCTGTCTGCGGGCTCTGGGCGCTGCACCCACCACGGGGGCCTGGGGGGTCTCAGGAGTGTGTTCACACCCCCACACCCCCAGTTCCTCCCACGCCAGCGATGCAGGACGCTGCCTGGTCTGTTCCCACTTCAGCGGCCTGCCTTCCGTGTGCTGGATGCTTAACACTCACGAGGCCTCACTCCAGGGAGGGAAACAGGGGCTACCCGGCTTGCACACTAGCAGGCAGAAAGAGCTGGAACTCAAAGCACGTCTGCCCAGGGTTGTGGGAGCCACAGGGCCAGGAGGCAAAGCCTCACAGCCAGGAGGGCTGCCCAGGAGGCCCCTAGTGTCCACTCTGGTGGCCACGATGGCCTGGATCCCCTGGGAAGCAGCCAGTCTCAGCCTCAGGGAGAACGTGATGAGCTTTCTGGCATTTCAGGGGCTTGGCTGCCCAGGGCTGACCTGTGACCCTTAGGCCCCCAGCCCAGCACTGTGAGCAGAGGCCTGGGGTCAGCTCCCAGCAGGTCCCTGGACATCCTACGGGGCCTGGGGCTCTGGGGTGAGGCCAGAGCGAGGCCTGGGCCTCCTTTCTGCTCTTCCCCACCAAGCTGGCTTCTAAAGAAGGCATTTCCCAGTTTGCAGGGAAGCTCACCTTGAGGAACTCCATTCTGTTCTCTGAACCCCAGGATCCTTGGTGGGGAAGTCAGGTCACCAGGGCTGGGGCTGAGCCCCCCAGGGTGGGCGTACAGGGCCCCCGGCAGGTGCCAGTGCCCAGAGCTCAGCCAGGGGCCATGGGAAAGGGACACTGAGCCGCCCACCAGCTCTTGGCCCCCTTGACCCCCTTCGGCTGGTGCTGCAGGGAGTTTAGTGACTGTGCCTTCAAGTGGGATCAGAGACCCCAGGGCCTGGCCATGAGGGGCCTTCCCCCTAAGAGCCAGGTCAGCCTTCCCGCCTCCTGCCCTGGGCTTGTGTCCTCGGAAGGGGTGGGGCCAGGACGGCGCCGCAGGAGGAAGATAGGCGCTCTCTTCCTGCACGTGGAGGGTTGAAGTCCCGAAGTGGGGAGGGCCTGACGGGCAGGAGCTGGCATGCAAACCCTGCACCACCTCTCTGCAGGGCCTCGAGGCAGGGCACCGGGCTGGCCCTCTGCCTGGGAGCTGTCAATCCTGGCCGAAGACCCCCATCCCTGCGGGCGTGGGGGTGCTGGTGCCGCGGCCGGGGCTCGGGGTTTTCCTCCCCCACTCACAGCTCATTCGCTGCAGGCTCAGGTGGAGGCCCCCGAAGGGGAGAGGAGGCTGGCTGTGCAGTCACCGCGAGAGACCTGAACCAGGGGCCACAGGTGGGAGGGCAGGGCCCCTGGGAGTGAGGTCTCAGCACCCAGGGGTGTGCACGTAACGCGCTGCGTCCTACACACTCTGCCTGTGGGGAGGGGCCCGCGGGGAAGCTGCGGGTCTACAAGCCCCCCACGGTCTTGTGATGACGAAGACCCTGCCAGCAGACAGACCCTGAGGACACTCAGTTCAGCCACTCAGCTGCCGGGCCTGGTCGTGGGGACCTGTGGGACGGGACACATCCCACGCGGCAGGTGAAGTGGCCAGAACCTCCTCTCCCAGCTGTGCGAGTGCCCAGCAGGTGCCGGCTCACAAGCCCACAGGACCCAGCCCTGACTCCTGTCCCCAGCCCTGCACAGCCTCTCCATCCTGTGCTTCCCAAACTCACCCGCCTCCTCCCACGCTGCGCCAGGCTGGGGCTGGGTGGGAAGGAAGTCTGCCCTGGGGCCCACAGTCAGCGTCGTGAACACGCCAACCCCGATGCTGGCGCCAGAACTTCCCCCCGCAACTCCCGGGCAGGGTCCCCACGAGCACAGGGCCCCCGCGTCTGGGAGTAGAAGACTGGCCTGGAAGCCTCTCCCTGCACGTCCGCGTCAGCCCTTCCTTCCCCGTGATGCAGGGTCTCGGCACCCCCATTTCACGGGTGAGGAAACCGAGTTGCAGAGAGGCTGGACCTTGGTCAGGTCCTACAGGGCCGGGACGCTGACACCCAGAAGCCGGCGTCCCCGGAGGTGATTCTGCCCGTCGGCCCTCCCTCCCTCGCCTCACACCGCTTCTGAGCCCAGACCCAAGCCTGGCGGCCCTGCCCGCAGTGAGGACAGCCCCGGGCTGACCCTACATCTTCCCCCAAAGGCTGGCCCGGGTCGGCCCCAGGCTGGGGGAGCGGGGGGAACGCCACCCCACCACCCGGGAAAGGATCGGGCTCCGGGAGGACCCGGCAGAGGGAGAAACTCAAGACGGGGGCTGTGGATCGCAAAATACTGCAAAAGTTCCCCTGTCAGATCCCTGAAACGGGAGACGGAACCTGAACTTGGCCACATAATACTGCTCTGTCTGGGAAGCACTGGGAGCGCCCGGGCCCGAGCTGTCTTTCAAAGAGCGACAGTTACGGAAATTAGTGGTGCAGAAACGCGCCCCTGTCCTTCATCAGGGGCCTTATTGCCTGTCCTGTGATGTGACAGGAGCAGCCTGGCCTCCTGACCGCAGGGCCTGGGAGCGGCCGCTCCGTCCTCCGGGAGGGGCGCCCTCGGGGCGCGGGGCCCTCGTGGGCCGGGGCAGTTCCACTCTCGGGAGGATGAGAAGCCACGAGGCACGCGTGGAGGGGCAGGTCTGTAGCGGGAAGTGACCCATGCAGCGTCCCAGAGTGGAGGGCGGCCCCGGGTGGAAATGGCCCCGGTAGATGGGAGTCCCCACAGGAAGGCAAGCCAAAGGCCACAGGGAGCTCTGGGGAGTCCTGGAGTCACTCACCTGGACCTGCCGCTGACCCGCTGGGGCCCCTTCTCCTGGATCGTCGGTTTTTTCATCTCGGGAACCCCACGCCGGGCAAAGGAGGTAACGGGAGAGGCGCTGGCTCCCAGAGGGTGTCCAGTGGATACTGCCCACTTCTGCTACTATCCCAGACCGGGGGTCCACGGGCTTTCCCCGTGTCTCACGCCGACCACCCACCGGCCAGCACGGACGGGGTCTCCCAGCCTCCTACGGGACACCAGTCCAACCAGCGCCCACGCTAAGTACGTTCCACGTGAGCGCACACATGGGGAGGGGGCTGCTGTTCTCAGCGCCGCTCATGCACTCCCTAGACGTGGAGGTCCTCGGGGTCTGGCCAGACCTGTTGGGTGGGGTGCTGGGGTGTAGCTGCCGCGATTAACCAGCCTGCGGGTGGCCCCAGTTCCAGGATGAGACCCACGGGGTTGGACACAGAGGACGAGCCCTGTTCAACTCCTGTTCTCCAAGGACCTCCCCGACGGGAAGGCGACGGAGGCCTCCCGCTGCCTGGGACCCGCCTGGGCCGCGTCCCCCACCCCACAGCCGGCACGTTCCCCCCGGGGCTCCCGGGAAGCTGGGCCTGGCGGCGGGAGCCCAGCGTGAAGGCACACGATTATTCCAGAAAGGCTGGTTTGGAGGCCAGCGTCTTTGGGCTGAAGAGGTCTTGGCGAGACACGTGCCCTTCAAGGTTGGGCTAATGACCTTCCGCACAAGATTGATTTATTGAGGGGAAAACACGAGGTGAGTTCTTCCCAGTGACATCGTCAGGACTCTCCGAGGCCGAGTCTCAGGCCTGTTACTCAACACCTGCGTTATTAGCCCGTGAAGCAGACCCAGCGGGAGAAGAGGTGACGGGGGTGCGCGGCCTCTCCAAGCTCTTTTGCCTTTAGCCCCTGGAAATCGAAGCGGCGTCTAGCTCTGGCCGGGGAGCATTCGGTCCTCCACCCCGGCCGGCGGTGTCTCCACCCGCGGGAAACAGAGGCCCTGAAAAGATAAACAGCACTTGAGCGAGTCGAGTGCGCCCCGGCCGCACCGCTGTCTGCTCCCCCGAGTGTTGAAAAGAGGCCTCTTGGCGAGTAGCACACACGTAACCTTCACCTTGACCGCGGTCTGGTGGAAGATAAGTGGGGGTGTCGAGAGGGAAAGGAAAGGGAAACAAGCCACTGCCCCCCCTAAAAGAAGGACGCGGCGGAGGGCGTGGCGGGAACGCTGCCAGGCTCCCGTGGGGCTGGGGCGGCCCCGGGGTTCAGGGGTCGGGGCACCGGTGCCCAGGCCGAGATGCAGCCTGAGCTCAGCCTCCCACCCCGCACGTCGGTGGGGGTCCAACCCCCAGTTGTGATGAAAACATGTACCCCCAGAGCGTCTTCAGGACCCCAGTGGGTCTGAGAGGCGGTGAGAACCGCGGGGAGGCGTGGAGGTTTCCAGCTCACCTCGCTGAAATTGTCCCAAAAGGAGTCATTCAGCTCTGTCGCGTGAGCTCGGACTCCGGCACGGCCTCAGTTCAACCGTCTTCCCGCAGTTAATCCTCAGCACGAGGGGCGCCTCTCATGCTGAGGCTTCCCCGTGAACCGTCGGCCTCACGAGGACGGGGACCAGACCCCAAATCCCACCCTAGTGCCTGGCGTGGGGCTGGGGCCCAGAGATATTAGAATGAACACGTGCACCCCCAGCAGTCACTGGAGGGGAAGGCAGGGTCTCGTCCGTGGAGCGAGGGGCCTCGGCAAGCAGTCCAGAGAGCCAGGGGCCCCGGCAGCCCCCTCCCCACCTGGAAGCCAGCGTGGGCCTGCAGCCCTGGGACGGGGCTATGGTAATCAGGCCCCCGTTTGCATCTCCGTCCCAAGCCCGTCCGCTGTGTGGGAATGAAACCTTTGAAAATCGCCATGGACACTGGTTTCGATAATAGCACGTGGGTAAAGGTTGTATTGCTCTCCGAGCGGCGGTTCATCCATCTGTGAAGCGGGACAAGGCAGTAATAGGACGGAGCCGGTCGCCGGGGGCAAAGCTGGAATGCAAACTCATCAGAGGCGGCGAACGCGGTGCCGCGCCGCTAAATAGAATTCCATTATTGTTTCATAAACAGAGAGATCGAAGTGCCCAGGCCGGGAACCGGTGATCACAGGGGACTGTGCTTCCGCTCAGCTCACGACCAGTGTTTGCTTTGAGTAAGTGGTTGTCTTGGCTAATAGCAGGGCGTTGCGCTGTGAAGAGCTTGTTGAACGGGATTTATGGAGGGGCCCTGCGCTCGGCCGTCGCCGGGAGATGGGGAGTGAGAGCTGGCGTCCCCCGTCTCTAGTGGGTCTCTCACCGTCTCCGGATTAATGTCGCCCCTGCAGGTGCTGGGGCGTCTGGAGGGCACCGCCCACCGTCCAGCACAGCTCCTCGCAGGTGCTCCGAAAGTGCGTGTGCACGTGTGCGCACGTGTGTGTGCGTGTGTGTGTGTGCACGCGCGCAGGCGCTCCCGTTGGGGGTTAGTTCTGGCTTCTCTACAAGGGCCATGGCTGGACCATTGCCAGGCATCCTCCCGTGTCCCCGCCTGAGGGAGGCAGCAGGTGACGAGGTCCAGGTAAACAGGTGGAGCATCCTAGGTGGAGAGAGCTGTCCTGTGGCGGCAGAGCCTGGCTCAGAGGTGCTGTGGCGTGGGGGTGTCCCCGGGGTGGAGGGGCCCAGGCGTCCCCGGGGCCTTCTCCATGAGGCCCCCAAGGGGCTGCTCCTGTGGGGAGGGAGCCCTGCTGCATTCTCTTCACCTCCGTCTCTGCTCCAGCTTCAGCAGTTTCAGAAGCCACCCCCCGGGGGGGGTCTCCACCCTGCAGCTCGGGGCGCAGGATCCCACCCAGCTCGCCTGCAGGATCACAGTGGACGGGACCCCACGGGCCTCCGGCTTGTCCCCAAATAGCCAATCAAGTTGGTGGGGTCAGCATGGCCACAGTGCTGTGACCTCAGCAGCGTCGCTGGCCTTTCGAGGCGCAGTCCTGCCCGCGGGGCCGGAGCTGGCCTTTGGGAAGCTGCCTCCCAGGGGACCCCAGCTCTGGCCAACCCCGCTGGGAGCCCCGGGTCACGACCCATCTTTGCATTTATGGGAGCTGCTCGTGCGGGAGGCCTGGCCCCCAGCACGGAGGACAGGCCCCGCTGCTGCGGGTGAGACACTTACAAGGTGGTGCTGAGGGCAGACATCAGACTGGGCGAGAGGGCTGAACCCCTTCTGCCTCAGTCTCCCCTCTTCCCTTGAGGGCGCTGCTCTGAGGACAGGGAGGAAGGTGCCTCGGTGCCCAGAGGGGCTGAACGTTCCCTTGGGCTCCTCTGGTCGCCCATCCCCCCAGACTTCCCAGGAGGGGCCCCTGGAGGCGACACTCTCCAATCTGGGTCCCCGTCTGACCCTGGTGCCCCCTGCCCAGACCCCCAGGAGCGTCGGCGCCGTGGGGGAGGGGAGGAGGGCATCCTTTGACGCAGGTGTGCGGCCCCACCCTCGTCAGAGGTGGCCCTGCACGTGTGCCGGGAAACAAAGGGCCCCTTCACACTCACCTCCG
Organism: Camelus dromedarius; assembly: GCF_036321535.1. NCBI lineage: Eukaryota > Metazoa > Chordata > Mammalia > Artiodactyla > Camelidae > Camelus > Camelus dromedarius. The sequence goes on along the minus strand of NC_087449.1, from coordinate 69,273,391 downwards.
GGCCGGGCGCCGCCCGCCCATCGCCCAGCAGCCCGGCCCCCGCACCAGCGTCCCCAGGCCCGCACCGCAGCTCGCCCACTGGAAGCTTTGTTTAGTCTAGGGCTCTGGGTGTCGGGCTCTTTTTTCTCCAAATTCTTCCCGAGGTCTGTAGGCTGAGGACACCACTCATGCAGCCCAAGGGGAGAGCAGATCACCCTCCTCGGTGGAGAAGTTCCTGTCTCTCCCGAGGGCGACAGAGGTTCCAGGGAGCTGGGGTAACTGGAGCGTGACCCCCGCCCCCACAGGAAGGCCCAGCCAGCAGGAGAGCGTGGGGGGCCGGGGGAGCGAGAGGAGCGGTTCGGGGAGCCCCGCCGCATCCTGAGCTTGCGGTCTTCCCAAAGGGCGAAGGATGGGGCTGCTTCTTCAGGCCGCGCTGAGTGGTCTGCTCAGATCCTGGTCTCAGCCTCTTCCCATCAGGTTGTGTCAGGACAGCGCCCGGCGGGTGGGGTCAGGGCTGGGCGCCCATCAGCGGAGACAGTGCTCAACCCGGCTGACTGGCTCCGGGTGGTTTTAAGCTTCCTGCCTGATGCCCCCGTTGAGATGCCATGGGGCCGCTGGAAGGGGGCAGCAGGGGTCCAAGGAGCCAGGAGAGGAAAGGTGCCCGTGCGGCACGTAGGGGAGGAGGGTTCGGGAAGCCAGTCGTCCTCCGGGCTTGGGGGTGTACAGTGACCCAGCGTCTTCTGTCTTCTCAGTAAATGGATTCAGATCGGCTGTTGAGCAGCCCCTGAACTGCAGGAGGCACGACCCCCCCGTGTCCGAGACCCATGTCCTTCTCTCCCTGTGTCCCTCTCTCCCCGTGTCCTGCACGTGTCCTGCCTCCTGGAAGCTTAGCCCCAGCAGCAGGGCCTTAGAGCTGCAGAATCGTCTGTGAAGATGGACGTGGTCCAGAACCTCACCGTCATAAGACGGTAGCCACGAGCCCACGTGGCCCTGAGCCGTGCAGTGTGCCCGGCACATCTGAGGCACCGGAGTTTTCATTTGATTTCACTCTATTATCTTAGATTTAAATGGTGACCACAGGATGGGGCAGCTCTGGATGATGGGTCTTTACATCCTAAGAGTGTCACAGTGGTAGTGGTGGTGGCGGTGGCCTGGCTGTGTGGCGTCCGTGTCCCACGTGTCCCCATTCACTCCAGGCTGCTCCTTCCTGTGTGACGGGGTGGGGGTAGCGCCAGAGCTCCCCTGGGGAGAAGCTTCCCGCAGGGACTCTTGTCCTGCAGCTGAGCGTTGACTGAGGTCTGGGGGTCCCGCACGCAGCCCTGGTTCTGGGGCCTGTGAAGAGCTGGGGGGAGGAATCTTGGAGACATGCTGGTTCTGGAGTTGGCGGCAGGCTGCTGCTTCAGCCACATTTGGGCAAAAAGGCATCCTTTCCACCTTGGCTTTCCTGTAAGCCTTTCCTGCAGTGCCAGGGTGTCTGTACCTGACAGGGCTCCATCCTCCTTACTGCTGGCTGGTTCCCCTTCCAGTCCCGCCAGGGCCACCAGCGGGTGAAGGGCCCGCACGCCGTCCTCCTGGAGGCTCGTGCCCCGCCACCCGCCGCCGGCGAGGCGCTGACCCTGCCGCTGGGGAAGTCCTGCCTCGGGCTGCTCATGCTCCCGCTCCTTCATCCCCTCTGTTCTGTGAACGCGTGTCCTCCTCCAGCAGTGACCGGTTCGCTGGTGTCCGTGGGGAGCCCTGTAACTGGGGTGCATGCACCATGGGGTGAGGTTTTGTCCCTTGCGTCCGATTCTGCCCAGGTCTGCGTGTGGTCCTTCGCGCACTCGCATGAAACCTTCGTCCATCCATCGGTGAGAGCAGTGCGACTTCCCTCCACAGCTGAAATCTCCCCATACCAGGTCCTGCCTTCAGCACCGCAGGTGGGGACGGTGCCCCGAAGAGAGGAGGCCCACCGCCTTGCGCCTCCATGCCTCTGCACTTCCCCCTACAACTGCCGCCTTCCTCCCGGCCCCGGCCCCCTTCCCAGAGTGGGCTTCTCGGGGGCAAGTCCACAGTCACCCGTCCCGGAGCCTGGCCCCTCACTGGTTTCAGGGGATACCTGCTGAAGCATGAGCAAAGGAAAAATGGAATGAATGCTGCCGCGGTTGGGGACACGTGCGCTAGAGACAGAGGGAAGTTTGGTTTCAGTCGCTTTAAGAGGCCCCTTGATCAGCAAGTCTCCGTGGGCTTTGCATTTTCAAAGGTCTTGTCTGCTGAAATCAGGACAAATGCCCGCCCTGGCTTGTGTGAACAAAGCCTTGCATCTCACCCTCGTGCTGCAGAGCTGCCGGCCTTTCCGAGTGAGGGGGACCAGACAGAGCCCGGTCCTGGCCACGCCCCCGGCTGGTCCACCCCGTGCCTGCGCGACAGCTGCGCCAGGGGCTGGTCTGATGGAACCTGACTGTCTCTCCCTGTCCCTCCGGCAAGGCCCCGAATTCTCCAGAGAGGACAGGGTGGCCTCAGAGCACAGGGCCCCCTCTGGACCTCCGCACTCTGGGCCCTAGAATTGATCCTATTGAGGAAGGCTCGTCCAGGCCCAGCAGCCTGGACAATAAATAAACACGCATCCGAGATGCTCTGGGCTGGAAGGAATCCGACGAGGAAGGCTGCCCGCATTCCAAGCAGCAGTGAAGCATCTCGGTCCTTTTGTGCGAGACCATGTCCATTAACAGTCACAAAGGAGCCACCAGGAAGAGGTGCCCACGGACACTTTGAAATAGCAGAACTGCAGCTGAGAGGCTGCTGGAAGCCGCGTGCAGAGCTCACGCAAGGTGAGACCCAGGAAGAGCTGGGGCCCGGCCGGCAGGGGAGAGTAGTGCGTCCCCGTCCCCCCGCACTGCCGGCTGCTGGGGGTTTAAGGGCCCGGGGCCTGGTCGCTGGTGACTGTCCAGCTGCGTAGTTAGGTCTACGCAGACCTTCCGCTCCTTCCCTCTCCCTGCTGGCGTTCTTGCTCGTGGACACCCACGTGCAGCTTCTGGCTTTGGCTGCAGCTCGTCAGGCAGTACGAGCCTCTGGTGCGGCCGAGCCCCCCCCCCGCACCCCCCCCACCCCCGGCAGCAGAGACCACGGTCGGTCGGGGCAGGACGCGTGGCTGGGGCGGGGAGGGGCGTGCAGAGCGGACGGGACCCTGTCCCTCATGAGCGTCTCAGGTCCACATCACACGGGTGCCTCATCTGTGCAGAACCCAGGCCTCCAGTGACCACACCCCTTGGAACAGGGCTGGGATCCCAGACGGAGGAGAAACCCCTCTGGGCAGGATGGTGCAGGTGCCCCCTGCCGGCTCCCCATTCGTTTGTTGGTCATTCCAGGAAGCACTTTGCTGCTCGCCCACCTGTGAGGGCGCGGGTTAGACCGAGGAGAGCCCTCCCATCTTCTCTGCAAGTTCGCGTGCTGGGTGCCAAGAAGGCGCGGGCACCACCGGCTTGGGAACGTGCCCGAGTTGCAGGCAGAGGTGTCCCTGGCACCGAGCTCCTCTGCTGCCAGAAAGGCCGGCTCAGCATGCCTTCCCTCCAGATCCCAACACGTCCAGCCAGCTCGGTTTTCCCAGGTCTGTGCCTCCAGCAGATCAGAAGCAGAAGGGACGCACGTGCCCGGGGCGTCGTGCACCCTGAGGCCCCCGGGGCACACGTGGAGGGGGCAGCCCAGTGCCCGCAGTTCAGGATGGTCCGGGTTCTAGGACGGCCACACAGCACGCGCTCTTATTTAAGAGGGCGAGAAACAGGCACGTGCTTGAGAAGTTTCCCACATTAAAGAGCTGAGTTTTCCAAAGGGACAGCCCCCTCTCACCTGGAAAACCTCGCGGTCCAGAGCGACTCAGGCCCTGAATGGCCTGGGATTCGGGGAGGCTGGACTTGACCCCATACGTAGCCACGTGGCGACGGACAAATGTCGCTGACGGAGATCTTCTCTGTGAAAATCACTGCACATGGACGTAGGATGTTTGGAGAAGCTTTCAAGATTCCGCAGAAAAATGTTTGCCCTGAACAATAACTGTGCTTTTAAGACGGCTGTGTTGAGATGCAATTCATGCAGCAGGCAGAAGGCCGGGTGAGGTGCGGTTTGGGGGGCACTGGCCTGGGCTGCCGTGGCTTGGCCTCACACGGTCCTCTTGCCTGCGTCCTGCTGGCTGGCCTTCTCCGAGGGAGGGGCCGCCTGCAAAATCCCCAGGAGGGGATGGGGGAGCACACGTGGCCTCGCCCACAGTCCCGAGCTCTCTCCCGGGCTCCAGCCTCCCCCACCCCCCGATCCCCCTCACCCTGGGCCCTGGGGCCACGCCTCGCAGTCCTGTGTGCCCTTCCACTGACTGCCGGGCAGTGTCGCGCCCTCCCCAGCCTGGCGGCCTCTTCCCTCCCCCTGCCCAGCGCTGTGGCCCGGATGCCACACCGTTGTGCGTGACCTCGGTAGGCTGTCAACCATCCTGCTTGCCCAGGACTGTCCTGATTTTAACACTCAATGTCCCGCGTCCCAGAAAACCCCTCAGCCACCTGCCGAGCAGGACAGCTGGGGTTGGTCCCCCCACGGATGGGCGGCATCTGCAGACCCGGCCCTGCACGGCCCCCCACCAGGAGGTGGTAACTGGGAGCGCGGGCGTGGGCTGGGGTTGGGGGTTGGTCTGGGGGAGGGACTCGATTCTGGGTACAAATCTCCACCTTCTCGTGTTGGCCACATGTGTGTCCTCTGGCCTGGTTTTCTTTCTTTTTGCAACGGCCAAGCCCCCATGGCGCCTCCTTAGGAAACACCAAGCAACCAGCAACCCTCCCTCCCCTGCCCGATGCCCCAGGTCCCGTCTGCACCGCCCCCAGCCCCGATTCGTCCCCACCCCAGGTTTTCATCCCAAGGATGGGGAGAAACTGAGGTTACCTGGCCCTCTGCCCCCCCGACCCCCACGCCATCCCCTCAGCACCCGGCTCCCACTCTGAAGGCCTCCCCTTCCCTTCCTGCAGACAAGAGCTCCCCAAGGCATGCCTTCCCTTGTCCACCGTGTGTCCGCCCTCTGCGTCCTCACACATAAAAAGGCACGTTTTAAAATACGAAGCTGGGATACTGTCACATGTGCAGGTCCGTGTTGGTTGGAGACTTTCCAGCAGAGCTCAGCGCCCCGATGCTCAGGGCCCAGGGCCCCAGGCTGGGGCTCTGCCCTGCCCCTGCCCAGCTGAGGGCCGGGACGGTCACACCCTCTTCTGTAAAGTGGGCGTCACATGGACGCCCCCTCCATAGCGGCCCTGGGGGAGGGTGGCAGAGATACTATGGGTGAAGGCTGCTCAGATGTGAACCAAAGACAAGAGCCCACAGTGAGCCAGCCTTTCAGTTTGGGATCCCACCACCCGTCCGTGCAGGGAAACCACAGCCCCAGCAGTGCCCCACGCGCCCTCTCCCCAGCTAAGTAAGGCAGTGGCTGCCTGGCGGGGCCACAGCACGCAGCCTCCTCCCCCAGGCACTGGCTGCTCCTGGCCTCACAACCCCAGGGGTCCCTGAGCTGCCGGCAGGTCCCAACCAAACCTGGCAGGTGAGGTCAGGCTCTCCAGGGACAGAGCCACGACCAGTGGGGTTGCTAGGTGACCAGTGCCGCTGACAGCCCCTCCTCTGCAAGCCCGCCTCACCCACGGGGACCTGGTGTGACCTCACCCAGACCCCCTCTGCCTTCTCATCGCCACCCTCACGCCTGCCCCCTCCGCCCCGCTGTGTCCCACCCTTCAATTATTCTAGTGACTCTTTGCCGAACCTCAGGTGAGAGCCCCGGGGAGGAAGGTCCCAGTGTGCAGACGTGTGTATGCGTGCGTGTGCATGCGTGTGCCCGTGTGTACCTGAGCTCTAGCGAGAGCTGTCGTTGGCAGCAGGCGGGGTCCTCCACTGCGCCTGGCCCGAGACCCCCCACCGCCTCGCATGCCCGCAGTGCGTGCGTTCATGGGCGAGGACAGTGGGGCGGGAAGGGGTTAACCCGCAGGGCGGGCGCCCTGTCCTGTGCAGGGACCGGGCAGTCACCCGCTAACAAGAACCAGACCTCCTGCAACAGTCCTGCAGTGTTAGCGCCGCTCCCCCCGGGCACGCATCTTTGCTGTTTTTCCCAAAAAGTGGGCGCGGTGTGTCTACGTTTTCTCTCTTGCTTTCTTTCACTTTTGGAAGCAAACAGGAGGAGGCAAGTCCAGAGAGAGAGTCTTTATTTCTCCCCCAAATCACCTGGACGCCAGCCCTCCGGTGTGTCTGCCTCCCTCTGCCCTGTGCCCACGGCTCCAAGGCACGGTCCTGGCTCCGGGAACCTTCCAGGCCACGATCCTCAGGCCCCGTGGGCAGGTCTCAGGGAAGTTAGAGGAGCAGCGGGAAAGGGAGGAGGAGTCATCACAGGCCACTCACGGGTCCAGATCGGGCCTAGCCTGGCACAGATGGTCTTCATTTAACCCTCATCTGACCTCCTAACCGACGGGTAAACTGAGGCACCGAGAGGTTCCCAGAGCCCACCCGGGGGGCATAGCAGGAAGGGCGGGAGCAGTGGGACAGACACTGGGCTTTGAGACCACAGGGCCCCGCTGGGCAAGAGGCTGCTGTCCGCCCTCCTCCAAGGCTGGTCCCACAGGCCGGACCCCGCCCGTGCCAGCCCCCGGCAGCCCAGCTGGTCTCTCGTCCCAGGAGAATGATCCCAGTTCCATCCCGCCTCCTACCAGGGACACCTGAATTCACCATCTGCCTCGCAGACAGAGCCTTGCTCGCCCCTGGGCCCAGAAGGGCCGGGAAGCCACCAGTGTCTTTTCTGCACAGCCCCTCCCCAGTCTCAGGGGGTCGGCTCCCGGCCAGCAAGGTCCAGGCCTCGCAGGCTGACAGCAGGTTCGAAGCCCAGCTTGCCCACCCTGGAGAGGTGCCCTGGGCTCTGGTCCCGCCCTGCATCCCCTTGTGCGGCTCGGGACAGCATTCAGGATCCCTGGCGCTGCTGGCGCTGAACGAGATCGCGGTTGGAAGGGCCTCTGCTCAACCCAGCTGGTCTCAGGCACTCGGCAGGCATCAGTGGTGCCACCGGCATCCGCGTCCCCACCAGGCTTTTCTCTGCTTGCTCCCACGCTCACCTCGCACCAGAGCCTGCGGTCCGTGCGGGGCCCCAGTGAGGAAGCCATCGGGTTGGGGAGCAGCAGGGATCTGACTGATGGGAGAGCAGGACTGGCCCCAGGCTGCAGGATCACAGGACCCCGTGGGACAAGAGGCTGGTCGTGGAGGCCAGACTCCCCCGCCAACCACCCACCCTCCAGCAGCCCCGCTTCCCTGGGCTTTGTTGCATCTGACGCTGGTGTCGCTCCCTCAGTGGAAAGCTCTGTGAGCCCATCCAGGAGCCCCGGGCCAGCGGGTCCGGACAGCAAATGGACAAGGGGTTTTCGGAAACGGACCCTCCAACCTTTCCCCAAAGCCCACCGATGGCCAAGCCGCTCCCCTCTGAAGGCTGGAATTTCAAACTTACACAAATATTCCGATGCTTTTCAAGCATGTTCCAAATAGACATTTTTGTTGGCTGCGCTGCTGTTTTCCTTTTATTGCTGTTATGAGATTCAACATTTTTCCAGAAATAACTTCTGAAAAGTGCGCCTGGATCTGGAACACGTGTGATCCTGACCTAGGGGAGAACGGCTGCTCAGAACGCACGGGCACACGCGTGTGCACCCACGCGCATGCTGAGGGCCCTTGGGCGCGCGTCCTGGAAGCCCCGCGGGCGCTGGGCCCCGGAGGCCCGTGCTCTCCCGGGAAGGGGCCACGCGCTGTCTGCCCTCCGCCCTGTGCAGTGAATGCCCATCCCAAGGAGCTGGCAGTGGAGAGGACGTGGCTCCCGCTGCTGCCTCGTCCTCCGCTTTGTGCCCACGAGGGCTTAGACCCTGAGGCGGGAGCAGTAGTTGTAGAGGCATTTAACTGCTAGCCGTCTCGGAAACCCTCCCGGAGACCCACTCCACCCCGGCACGGCCGGAGCTGGGTCCATGTTCGCTGTGACGATTAGTCATCGCTGAAGCGGTGAGTCAGATGGGGCAGCCCAGCTCCCTCATGCCTGGCGCTGAATTTACAAGAAGCCCTTGTGAGGAAAGAGTCCGGCCGCTTGTGAACTTGTAAATGGCCCCAGGGAGGTTGGGAAAGGAGGAGCACTGGGGAGGACCACCGCGCACGGCCCCCTGCGGATCCCTGCTTCCCCTTCCCCCGGCCCGGCATCCAGGTGAGAGAGGAAGGAATAGGAAAGAAAAAATAAAATAGGAATGGAAACTGTTTTCCAAAATTAGAAACCTCGGAGGCTGCGTGGGCCCCACTCGGCCCGCCCCCTCGGGGGCTGGACCCGCTTCCCGGGGGCCCTGAGCGCAGCCATCCGCTGACCCCGGCAAACCCCGAGCTCCCCCTGCCCCGGCGGCTCTGGGATTTGCGAATGTGTGAAGGTATTAGCTGCCAGTTATAACTGGAACGCAGCCGAGAGGCCTCGCTTCTCCAGCAGGAAAGCTTGTAATGCCGCGAGTCTGGACCTGGCCCAGCATCCAGAAACAGGAAGAATTAATAGGAGTAAATGTGAACACTGTTAGCACTCCTGGCTACGATTTATTGCCGGTGGTGGGGGGAAGCACGGGCTGGTGGCAGAGTTTTGTCCCTTTGAATATAAAATGTAATTAATGAGTCACCAAGCGAGGGACCCTGAGAAGCAGCTTCAGCAGCGTCCTCTTCCAGTGGGACGCCCTCCCTCACGGGGGCTGGGGCACCTAAATCTAAGGGCAGGAAGCCTGGGTCCCGGGGCGGCCCGGGAAGTGGCGGGTGCGGGGGCCAGGACGTCCCCGTGTGGGAGGGGGCGGACGTTTGGGGACAGGAGGACAGTGTGTCAATTTTTAAATTGGCCCCAGAGAGAAGGCAGGGGAGGAGGGGGTCTCTCCACGGAGGCTGAGGGGTTTGCTTGCACGTGTGGTTGATCAGATGGCAGAGGGGGTGTGCGGGCCAGAGGGGACGAGGATGAGGATGGACCCAGGACTGCATCCCGGTGCCCGGGCGCCTCGCGCCAGCGCGGGAGCAGAGCCTCTCTGCCCTCTCTCCTCTCCCTCGCTTTGTTAACGGGGAAGGTGGAGGTCCGTGTTTTTGTTTCTCCCCTAATCGCCTTCGCCCCCATGGCCAGCGTGTTCTCAGCGAAGCGCCCCCTCCTCGCCTCCTCCTGGGCCCTTTGATCTTCGGTTTGGGTTCAGCTGTTTCGTTTTTCGCAATTACCAGCCTGGAGGGAGGATGGCCCTGACCTGCAGCCGCAGTCTGGCAGACAGATGGGACAGGAAGCGGGGAGTTTATTGCAGCCTTCGCCCCTATTCATCTTGGATAGATTACAACAGTAGCAGCTCCCAATGTCTTCATAGCCCACTTGTGATGAAGCGATGGTAACATCACACAAGAAGAGAAATGTGCAGATTAGCGACATCCGGGGAAAGACGGATTGACTGAGCGCGCGGACTGCTCTGAACCAAGTCCCCTCCTGCCCCCTCCCTCCCCTGCTCTCAGGGAAGCCGCTGCTCCCCGTGGGGCAGGATGGCAGCCCCAGCAGGGCCGGCAGGGACCTCGCTCCCGCCTCTCCCTCTCTCCACCCGCTCGCCCTCGTCCCCTTGCTCCCCTCCCTCTCCCTGCATTCTTCCCCTTTCCAAGTTTTTGAAAGTCTGCAGGGCAACCCTGCAGCAGCCCAGATAAATCAAGCTGCCACGCACGGTTACTTTGCAGAAGGCTGGGGGTTTATATTTGAATTTCAGGAAGAGGGGCAAATCCATCACCCTGGAATGCTGCATCGATAGATTTTAAAGTTTGTTTGAATTATTATTTGGGTTTGGGGGGGGATTGCGGTGGAAGGGATGTTTGGAAGGAAACCAAGGAGGACTGGCAAGGAAGAGCTCGAGCTGAAGGACTGGGCACATTTATAAGCCATCAATAAGAACCATTAAGACCTGCGGCTTTCTCTTTGTTCTTTTTAAGAGGAAACACTTAGCAGTTGTTGTTCTTTGTTGTACTTTTTTAATGAGCCAAGAGAACATTGCCGCTGTCCCCCGTGCAGCCGGAGAGGAGGGGCCACAAGCTTTGTCTGTTGCATTTTTCATCTTTTTCCTTTCCATGAAAACTGACAAGAACCGCCCCCCCCCCCATGAAGGAAAGCGGATCTGCCCAGGCTGGTTTCAAAGAGCTCCAATTTACAGCATCCCCAGCGACTTCACTCCTAATCATGTTTTTACTTCCCCGGCTACCAGTCGCAGAGCGCCCCCCCCCACCCCGTCACTCTGCTCTCTATTGATTAGAGCCCGGCTCCTCCCAGGTGAGGGCCCGGGGGCGGGGGCGGGGGCGGGTGATGCGTCGGCCGGCCGCGGTGGCCCTGCCTGGAGAAGGTATCGGAGGATTTGAATGACATCTCAGGGGACAGTATCAGGCTTCCAAATTCCTTTCATCCATCAGATGAGAGAACAAGCCGTGGCTTTCAGCCGGACAGGAGCTGGGGCTCTCTCCCGGAGTAAATGGGCTCAGGCCACACAGATAAAGAGCGGCTCCTGTTCCTTTTAAACCGTTTCAGGCAGGAGTCGGCTGTCACTGACTGGGGGCGGGTGGTGGGGGCGGGACGGACCTCTCAGCTCTGATTAAAGCAGCAAGTTCAGGGCCACGGTGGGGCTTCCCGAAGTCTTCCCAGCCCTTCCTTCCCGCTTTACTTACTGGGTTTTCCTTGCACCGTGGGGGATGTGGGGGCAGTTAGCATCTTGTTCCAAGGGAAACCTCCCTCTTCCAAGGCAAGGATCAGGTCCAGTCTGAGAGAGCCCGGACCCCTCAGGCCTCGCTGCACATCCATTCAGCTTCCAGGGAAGGCTGCGAGCGGCTTGAGCACCAAGGACAGACACCACGTGCTGGAGGGCCCCAGGGCAGTGAGGGGCTGGGGGGAGGGGGGCCGGCGGTGCAGCCGGAAGCGGGGATACTTGCGTGGGAAGCAGGGATGCAGGGACGCAGTGCAGCCGCGAAGTGATGACCCAGACGCAGACCAGCGGCTCCCCGCGGCCTGGGGCCCAGAAAGCACTGGGGAGCGCTCCCTCCTGACCCCTCTGACTGTGCAACCGCTGGGTGGACCGTCTCTCTGGCCACCTGCGGCAAGGGGTGCCTGCCCCCAGGCTGCCTGCTCCTGCACGTGGCGGGCCCTTCCCTGAGGGGTGTTGGGGGTGAGACGAGGCGGAGGGCCCCCCTAGCCAGACCCTCCCTGACCCCCTGGGGGATCCCAGCTGACGACCAGGTGCACGTTGGGCGCCGGTTTCCTGGGGCCGGCTCCCTGACTGGGCTGGGCGTGGGCCTGGGCGGACAGGGTGCTGGGGTGAAGGTGTGGGGACGTGGGACATCTCCGGGGCTGGGTGCCCCTGGGCTCCCCACAGCATCCTGCTTCCGCCCACATCCCGCTTGCCCTTCAGGACCTGACTCCCTACGGCGGAGCCGCCGTGGGGGCGGATCCCTCCTGCCTCTCAGCTCCTCGCGGGGCCTCTGATGGGCTGTGGCCTCCAGACCCAGCGCCCGGGGAAGCCCTCTGCGGGCAGGCCAGGCAGGGCGAGCGTCGCCGCCCTGAGCTTGCGCACACGGCCCGGTCTCCCCCCACCCCGTCCACCACTAGCGCCGAGAAGGATGCACGTTGCTCATGGGATTATTTCCTTTCCATAAAGACCCCAAGAAGTTTCCGAAGGCAAAATGACAGGCTGGTTAACTTTATATCCCAACTCCAAAAAGATACATTTTCCTCTTTGTAATGCACTAGTTAGCGGTTACTGGCACACTACATTAACTAATTTGAGATCGAATTATCAAATTTGCTCATTGCTGCTAGCGCTAATTTGAAACCTTACAATAAAGAACGGTTTGAGAGGCACATGAAAGGACGCCACCCACGGCGGCTCCAAGGCCCATCCCCGGAGCATCACAGCGAGGCTCGCAAAGGCTTGGGGTAATTGCAGTCATGAGCCGGAGTTGATTGAAGAAAATTATACCCCAGTTTTTCACTACAAGTTTTTTTTTGTGCGGCTTTTCTTAAATTATGCGGTGAAATTCAATTACAAGGGAAGTCACATATAGGACTTTTAATAACTGAAGTAAGAGCGTCTCCCCTGCCCCTTTCTGCTTCGTCCTAACAGGCTGGTGACCTGCCGCCTTCTCAGACGCGTTCCTGTTCCTGAGGGATTTGGGTGTTGTTGTGCGTGCGTTTAAGAAAATGATCTGGTTCAAATTCACTTTTTTCCATGTCGTTTTTCTTCTTATTCTTCTACAATTTAAACCAGAAAACGTGGGGGAAGAAGTGTCAACACATCGTGTGTGTGTGTAAATGGTGGGCGTGCCTGTGTGCGGTGTGTGTGTGTGTGTGTGTGTGTGTGTCGTGTGTATAATTTCTTCTCCACCTCAGGGTTCTTGGCTCCCTCTTTGCCAGACAAACGCTCAGGGCCTTGAACCCCCTGCAGGCGGGGAATCTCAACAGCCGCATTTCCTCACTGCGCGTCACAGAGGTCGGCGTGTCAGCCCCAAGTGGAGCGTCGGTGGGAGCCCAGGAGGGGCTCGCCCACTCCCCGACAGAGCTGCGGCGTGAAGAGAAGCCACAGCGCGGACGGGGCCACAGTGGCGGCCGGCCCTCTCCCCGCTTTCCTCGGAAAAATGCACCTGTGGGTGAAAAATGAGGCCCCGAGCTCCGCAGTTAATGCATTTACATTTTTAATACCGCAAGTGGCTGCAAACGTGGTGTGACGTTTGGAGTGACGCCGGGAACTCTGACCTGTGGGTCCGGCTTTGATGTCCGTCGGGGAAGCCGGGAGGAGAGGGTTCCTCCAGGACCCGGGCAGCAAAAGCGCTTTCGGTGGCGTCCAGCGTGAGCGGGGCCGGCGGCACCAGGGGTCTCGCTGCTCCCCAGGCCTCAGCCCTGTGCTCCCCGCCGCCCAGCGCGACCCGGGGAGGAGGCCTGGACGTGTGGCCCCGCCGGGTGTGGAGGCCAGGTGGCAGGGAGGGACGGGGAGTTAGGAGCCAGCAGGAGGTTCAGCATCTGAAGGACGAGTCGGGAGTGGCCACTGTCTTCTTCTGACGAGCTCGGGCATTTATTCCAAAGGGTGCAGCCTCCTCCGACTCAGGAGCATTAGCCTTTGGGCAGAGGGGATGGCCTGCCTCCTGGTCCCAGGAGAGCTGAGGGGGCCTGTGGGGCAGATGGGGGAAGCCCCCCACGGGGCGGTGGGGATGGGCACTTGCGGGCTGGCCCCTGGCTCTGGGGATGGGAGGGCTCTGAGCTCTTGTCTGATCTCCCCCCTCAATGGCCAGTTGGGGAAACTGAGGCCCAGGGGCCATATTGGCTTCCCCGACATGGAGGCTGAGCCAAGGCTCAGCCCAGCTCAGCCGGCTTCCGTCCTGGCTGGGGGCCTTTCCTCGGTGTCACCGCAGCCCACCCACGTGGCACTAGAAGCCACGTCCAGGGGCAGGGACGTGCATTTCCCATGGCTTCCCACCGCTTCTCCGCTGAGCCTTGGCGTCTTCTGCCCACGCTTGCAAGAAGAAAAGGCAGGACCAGGCGGGCTAGACTGATGGGCTCACGGCCTCTGGACAGCACGGCTGGGCGCCCCGGGGCAGCCATCGCCCCAGGCAGCAGCACACGGGCCTCGAGTGACGGGAGACTCTGAAGGGAGTAGCAAGGCTGTCCCTTAGAGGAGGGTGCTTCGTGCTCAAAGCCACGGCGGCCAGGTGCCATCTCTTGAGAGACCTACTTCCTCTTTCCTGGATGCAGAGCAACGCGGAGGGCACCCTCACGCCCTCTCCTGTCAGTGAGCTGAACTACAGCCCCTCAGTAAAATGGCAAGGGGCCCAATCATACGGAATGTAAATTGGGCTGAGACAGGAGAATAAATGGCCGTCTGTTAAGGACCGGACCCTACAGGGCTCTGGGACTTGAGTATGAGGCTTTGGCCTTTGCGTGGTCCAACTCAGAGGCAGATGGGGTCGTGCGCGTGGTCACATGTGGGAGGGGGGAGTCTGTGTGCGAGGTGAGTGTGGCTCTGCAAAGCCACGGCTGGGGCTGTGCCCGGGCAGGGCTGCAGGTTGTCCGCGTTCCTGGGGGACAAGCATGTTCCCAGGGCCCCAGGCCGCTGTTAGCACCTCTTGGAGCAGAGTCTGCTTCTGTCTGCCTTGATCCTGCGCGGGGCAGCCGTGTCCACAGGAGAACCTCGCGTGGCGAGAAACCGGCCGCCATCCCTGCAGCGGACACAGCACCGCGCAGAGGGCCCCCCGAGAGGAGACCGAGGTCTTGGATTCCCTCTGTCCCTCCGAAGGCTTCTCCCCAAGCCGAGGTGACTCCGGGGTCCCGGCCAGCTCGCCCTTGCCCTCGCTGTGACAGTAAGAGCTTCCGAGCTAGCAGCCAGGCCCCCCCGGGAGGAGCTGGGCGCCGCCTGGCCCCGGGGAGGGTCCCGGTTCAGAGGGACTGTGCTGGCCACCTCCCTGCATGCCCTCTCCTGCGTCCCCTCCCCAACCAGAGTAACGAGCTACACAGGTCGTTCCCCAGGCACGCTGCGCAGCTCCTCGAGCCCTCGTCACCCACCCCAGGGGCGTCTCGGGGCGTGTGGACCACACCTCGAGGTTTCACAAAGGAAGAGGATGCGGGAAATCAGGGGAGGGGAGGGCATGAGGGTGGAAGCATGTGGAAGCCTCCGCCCCGCCCGATGCCTGCACCAGGGTTCGGGGAACTCCGTGTGTGTGTGTGTGTGTGTGTGTGTGTGTGTGTGTGCGCGTGCGCGTGTGCTGTGGCGTGTGCAGGGAGCGAGCAGAGGTCAGGCTGGCCGTGAGTGTGACTCAGGGGTGAGTGCGGGGGTGCATGCGAGTGTGGGGTGCACGGTTCTCTGTAAAGGCCGCGTGCTCACCAGGCTGCCTCCGGAGCTCGGAAGCCAGAGGAAACAGGCCTGGAATAAACGGTCTGTTGATTGAGTCGAGTTACATCATTTTCTTCCCCTCAAGAGCCTATAAATCTCACGCTCCTTGTAAAAACAGAATTTGAAAACAATTGTGAGTCCTGGGCCAAGGGGGCTCCAGCCTCCAGCGCTCCCGGGCGGGCGCCTCCCTCGGAAGGGGAGGGGGGCTACCATGCCCGCACCCTGAGGCCCTTGCTGTCCGGGGCTCCTTCCTCCTGTCCAGCCTCCTCCCAGACCTGGGCAGGTCCGGATGTCCCCGGCAGGCGCCCTGAGGCCACCAGCCCCACAGGCCGAGCCGCCCTCCTTTGATGGGGCCAAGTGTCTTGTTACCCAGAAAGCGGCCCACTAGCATCTTGTCCGTTCCTCTGCCTTGTTCATTCAGAACCTCCTGCTGAGGACCTGGGGAGAAAAAAATAGAAAATTCCGCCTTATTTTTAAAGTGGGATCTTGCTGTGCTCTGGACGTCACCCTTTCCGGCTGTGGTTCGTTTACCTAGCAGTGGTTCTGCGTTTCCAACCATTCTGAGAAACAAATCGTGTTCCGGGTGGCGGGGGGTTGACGGAGCCGTGGGTGCCAAGGGCAGGGCTGGTGCATGGGGGCTGGGCAGCCCCCATCTCTCAGGAAATTTGGCTGTGACTCGACTGTCTGGTTCCTGGGTGTGGCCGGCAGGCGGGGGGCGCATGTGCTGGCTTTGGGGCTTCCTAGTGTCACGCAGGGACCCGTCCGCGGTTGCCCGAGAGCTTCTTGTTAGAGTGCTGTGTGCCTTTGGTGGGGAAGTGGGGTGCAGCCGTCGTCTCTTCAGCCTTGAGGTCCCGTGAAGGTCTCGCCGGGCTTAGCACTCAGGGATGTTGGGGCCCCCTCTGCGAGCAGCCCCACCCCTCACTGGCGTCAGTTGTGGGAACTCTTGAGGCGTGGGACGACAAGACATCTGCCGCCCCCAAGACAGCTCTGAAAGTTGGGCCACCTGGGCTTGGAAGAACTCTGGAAAAATCAGAGTGTCCCAGCTGCCGTCAGTGAGCTGGGCAGAGTCTCAGGGTTCTGACCTCCAAACCGCATGCGCAGTCAGAGCCCTGGGCTGGGGGCGGGCGGGGCAGCACCTGCTCCGCGCCTGGGAAGGCGTCTCCCTCCTGCTGTCCCCGGGGCTTCTGTCTTAGGATCCCCCAGGGGCCCAGGAGCTGGGAGGAGGGAGCTTGTGGGGACCAGGAGCCCCACCCACCACTGGTGGACGCCTGCGATGCGAGCCCCAGGCCAGGGAGTCCCTAGGCCCCCGCGGCCAGGGCTGGAAACCAAACGTGCACAGTCATAAAAAGCCCCACGGAGGGCTCGGAGGTCCCCGGCCACCGCGTTTCCCAGCGGGCCTGATTGCCCTTAATCCTGAGCAGTAAAACCTGCAAGGCCCCATATCCCAGGACTTGGTCAACAAAGAGGGCTTTTTCCTCGAGTATTTACAACTGCTGGCGTGGCCGGTAACAATGTGATGGCTTATGTAATGATGTCAAAGAGCCTTTTCAGATTAGGGAGCTCCGGACGGTCCCTCGCACGCTCCGAGGGTCCCCGGGGTGGCGAGGCTGCGGGCGGGGCTGGGCGGGGGACTTCAGGACCCACCTCTTCTCAGGAAAGGAAAGAAAAGGGCCTGTGGGAGGGGTGGGGGACAAGGAGGGGGTCACAGTCGCCCTCATCTCGGGGTGGGCGGAAGATCTGTAGCTGAAGGATGAGTCTGGAATCAGAAGCAGCAGGAGAGGGGTGGCCGCGCCTGGACACTCGGCCAGAGAAGCCAGGCCTGATGTGGACTTAGCGCAGACAGGACGGTCACCGTGGCCCCAGGACCCCCCACCCCCAGACCGCTCTACCAAGCGGGTTCAGGACACAACTTCTGCAGTAGCCCTGTGGGGACCTAGAACTCCAAGGAAGGGCACCTGCTCTGCGGGGCTGCCCCACCCTGTACTGCTCACTCCCCCCCAAGCTCCCTCCTGCCATGTGCTCCCAAACGCGGCCCGCCATCCGGCCACCACGGGCCCTCACCTTGCTTTCCCACCCTCACAATGACCTCCGATCTCCAGAGACAAATCCACGTGGCCCCTGGGCTGGGGGTGGGGCCTTGAGACGGAAATCTGACAGGTCATTCACTCGTTCATTCATTCATTCCCTGGGAAGACCCTAAGGTCCTCGTCACCCAGACAGATGCCAGACAGCCTCACCCGGGGCCCATGTGTCACTCCGGGGGCGTGGCCTCTCAGCCGGGCAGGCAGACCCCACCCAAGCCCTGAGGCCCGGGCAGGTCTGAATCCAAGGGGCTTGACCCCTTGGATGTGCCATCACCCCGCCCCTCAGTACTCAATCCGGCACATGACGAGCCGGGGGAGCACATGCGATGTCACTGCATGTGACGCTGAGCCCAGGCCTGGCGGTCAGCGGTGCCCTGACCTGGGTCCTGGGCGATGCTGAGAGACCGCCCCCACGGAGGGCCACATGCAGGTCTGGGCCCACTTGAAGCCCTCCCCAGACCCTGGTCTCTGAGCCCCCAACACACACACAGGGGAGCCACAACACCCGCACCGGCCCAGGTTGGCTCCCCCGCTCCAGGTCCTGCCTCCTCTTCCCTCGAAGCAGGTTCCCCAAAGCCCAGGCCCTCTCTGAGGGATGCAGGAAGTGTCTCCCAGGGAATCCCTCGTGCCTGACAGCTGCAAAGCCCCCGAGGGATGAGCAGCCTCCCCGAGCAGGACGAGGCAGGTGAGAGGATGCCGCGGGCTGGACCCCGCTCTCAGGACAGGCTCCGGTGCCCTGTGGGCACAGCTGACGGGCCAGCTCCATCCTACTGGGTTAGTGTTCTCCCTGGAGATGAAACGGGATGCTCCGGGGCGAGGGGGACAGTGGCCTGGCTGTGCCCCCAGTGAAGGATGCCATTTCTGAATAAGGCATATTGTGAGGTTCTGGGGGATGTGGATTTTAGGAGGACAGTATTGAATCCACTACAGAGACCATGAGCAGCCCTAGGAAGGTGGGCGCTGCCAGGGTTGGCCCGGGACTCTCTGCCCCCACCGGAGGCCCAGTGACCCAGGCTGATGGCCCGGGTGGGTCCCCCCACCTTGAAAGCAGCCCCTACATACTGAACCCTGGAGCCACCAACATCAGCCTCCCCTGAGAGCTTGTCAGAGGAGCAGAAAGCCCCCGCCCAGGACACAGGAAGGGGGTCTAGCCGCCCACGGCGACGGCCAGGCGCGGCTCCTGCCCCCCCTCCCCCGCACACCGCCGGGCCGTGGCTTTCAGGCCCTCTGACAGCTGTCCCTCCCAGAGCACCCTGGCTCCCGCACCTCCCGCCCCTGGGCCAGACCACAGGGCAGGCTGCTTGGTCTCGGGGGCGGGGGGGGGGACAGAGAAGGGGTGTCCTGCTCCCGCCAGGCCACGCTCGGCTCAGTGGGCCCAGAAAGTTGCCCTCTGAGCCCCCCGGGGTGCTGTCGGCCGCTGCACACCACCCCGCAGGGCAAGAGAGCCATGCAGACTGAGCTGGGGGCCTCCGAGTCCCAAGGGAAGACGTGGCCTCAGGGCCCTGCAGGCCGGCCCTGGGATGCTCTGCAAACCTGGCATTTGGCATTTGAAATCCTTTCTGTCTACACCCTCCGTTTTCTTTCTGAATCGTCACTCAGCAGAGTCTGGTGTGATTTCAGGGACAAAACAGCCCAAACCCACTCAGAGGAGGTGACTCCCCAGCAGGTCAGGAAAGTTGCTTCCGAGGAGAACCTGGAATCCGCGAGGCAGAAGCTCCGACCATGAGCTTCAGTCTGGGGCTCCCCAGCCGCCTGTCAGCCTCACTGTCTCCACGGACACCTGTCCCCTCGGTCCCCTTGCCCCACCCCCAGAATCTCGCACCCAGGAGTCATCTTTCACCACCCCCATCCACACAGTCAGGACCAGGACACGCGGCGGGTCCCGGCAGGAATTCTGTTTATCCGGACTGTGAGTTATCTGACCTGGGCGCTGATGCGGCTGCTGATGCCGCGCGTATCAGCTCGCCCGCTCACCGCAGACACGGCCGCCGCGCGCAGACACCTGGGGCCCGAAGCCCAGCCCCATCTGGGAGGCCGCGTCGCTGGGAGGACACGTGGGGGCCTGGGGGTGGCACCGAGGTCCCCACCCAGACGCGCTGCCTGGGCGCCATCGCCCACCTGCCAGGAGGGAAAGACAGAGAGAGGGTCAGGGCAGCCCCGTGGGGGGGTCTCAGGGCCTCGGGAGGGAGCCTTGCTTCTCGGAAGAGCCTCCCCGGCTGCCCCTCACAGCCCCAGCCTGGGCAGCACCCCCTACAGCAGGTGCCTCTCTCTCCCCACTCTCCCAAAGGTGGTGGGGGGAGACCCAGGGTGCCCAGGGCACGGGGCCCCCTAGTCCACTGAGCAGAAAAAGCTTTCCATGAGAGAAAACAAGCTGGACCCCTCTGGGACTCCGCGGGGCAGGGGCAGGGGCCCTGGAGTGGGGCCTTCCTCAGGAGGGCCTGCGAGCGGTCTCCGCGCCCACCTCTAAGCCTCGGGGCGGCTGGGTGGTCTGAGCGCTGACCCCATCAGTTCTGCCGAGGCTGTGAGGGGCCTCCCCGCTCGCCCCCGCCCCCACCCCAGTTACTGTGGCGCTGCTGCTTTGTCAGAGTTTCTCAGCCTGGAAAATGTTGGTATCTGGGATCACATCATCTGTCGTGGGGGACTGTCCTATGCCGTGTCAGGAATTTCCAGCATTCTTGGCCTCTACCCACCCCTCTACCCGCCTCTACTGTCCCAGACAGTGCCGGGTGTCACCCTGGGGGAAGGGAGACAAAATCGCCCCGGTCTGGGAGCCCCTGCAGCCTGCGTGTCAGCCCTGCCTGCCCGGGGGCCAGAGGCATGCCTAACGTTTTCATCACTCCCCCGGCAGCAGGGGCTCCTGCGAAGACTGGTGGGAGACACGAAGAGACCCTCCTGGTTCAAAGGGCCGCAGCCGGGATGGCCCAGCGGGTGCTGACGAGACACCGTGGGCGCCTCTGTCACCAGGGCCATGCCAGACACTCCAGCCCCTGCTCGGGGACAAAGAGGGTCCCAGGCAGAGATGCCTTCTTACTGGGAGTGGATTTTATCGGACCCTGGAGCCAGGCCAGGACTCTAGAGGCCCCAGAACAGGTTCACACGCTGGCTGCGCGGCCCAGAGGGCTCGCGGGCGCGTTATCTGAGGCTCTGCACCACAGCTTCCCTGCTGTAAAAAGACAAGGAGCACGGAGCTTCTGTTCAGACGGGGGTGGGGCAGGCAGAGGAGCAGATCATACAGGGAGGACCACTGGGCTCAACCCCCACCCACGCCTCCCTTTCTGCAGCCCCTTTCTCCAAGGTCCTGCAAGGACGCCTTCTCCCTGCACCCATTTTCTGATGGGAAAAATGAGAATGAGCATGCGGCCCCTCCACCTCGCCCCCCCATCAGCTGGCTCTCCCCCTGGGGGGCCTCCCACACTGTCCAAAGGCTAACACATTCTGTCAGAGCCAGGGGTGGGAAGGGCTTGGGCAGAGCCAACTTAAGGGGTCCCCAGGTTGGACGTGGCCTGTTTGCCTGGCAGGAACCGGTGCCCTTCTGGGCTTGGCCGCCCACATCGCACAGCCTAGGGGATGGCCCCCTGGTTCCGCCTCGCTCAGGGGCCTTGTTCTGGAACCCACTGTACTCCCGGTGGCCATGTGCTGGGAAGGGGTGGGGGCCGGCTTTGGGGCTGGACCCCAGCTGTGCGGTGAGGGAGGCGGGAGCTTGCTGGTCTGTGCAGGAGGCGGTGGGGCCCTCCTGGGCTCGGGCTGGGCAGGGGCAGCCGGGCTGCGGGTCTGAGGGACGGGGCTCTCCTTCTGCTTCTTCATCTGAGGGTTGAGCATAGAGCGCCCCCCACCCACCCACCAGCCCTTCCCCCACGCCCCTTGCACCTCCCTGTCTGGATTTGGGTGTCTGGTTTTGCAAGAACGGTGTTAATGGCACCCTGGATGGTGAGCTGGGAGGGCGGGGACCTGCTGGCTGCACCTTCACGGAGTCGGGCAGGGAGCAGAGAGATTGCCATTGACACTGGGGACTTGGTGTGGCTGAGGCACTGAACACACTGTCCAGAACTGTCCTGACCCTGACGTAAAGGGGAAGCCAGAGCAAGGAAGGAGCTGTGGGCTCACCAGGAGGGGTCCTCACAGGAGCCCTGTTTGCCAGATGCTAAGACCCAAAGAGGCTGGGGAGGTCCCAGGGCTCAGGCGGCCACCAGCCAGCCCAGCCCGGCCCTGCCGGCATCTTCAAGAGGCCTGGAGAGAGGACAGGTGGGTGCTCACCGCCCAGGTGGGCCCTCGCCCCGTCCCTCTGCCAGCCCGGGGGCTGGGTTATTCTGGCTGTGGGAAAATAAGATCCAGGGGAAAGGGGGCACCTCCAGTCTGTGGAGGACCCAGAGAGGCTCCCCCTGAAGACAGGCCCCAGCCACCCCCTCGTGATGGCGGCCATCCTTACTGCTCTGGCCTGGGTCCTCCGTGTCCCACCCGCACCCACCCAGCAGGCACTCCTTGGGGCCTGGGGTGGGCTGAGTCGCGTGGCTCCAGCTGGGAAGACACGCACCAGGCACCGAGCTGGGGAGCCTCAGATGTTCCCGCAGGAGGAAGGCTTTGGGCTCACTGTCCCTTTAAGAAGGCAAGCCGCTAGCCCGAGGCTCTGGTTCCCGTGACAAGTGATGAGGGGAGGGCCCATCCCAGAACAACAGCTAGAATTCTCAGCCAAGAGGGGTTAAGGATGCCTTTGAGACTCTGGCCACCCACTTCACCTTGGACTTGTCAAGTCACACTGAGCGTTTAACCCTTGCCTGGCCAGAGCTGCAGACGCCCGACCCTGACCCGCCAGCGGGGGTGACCTTGAGCAGAGGGCACAGGTTCCACCTCTCGGAAGCCTTACCCTGGCCCGCTCGGCCTCCTCTCATCTCTTCCCCTCCCACCTTTTGCTCCCCAAGCCATCTCTCCAGCCCCAGTCGCCTTTAACTCTAAGTGTGGAGCTTCCTTTGTTTCCATCCATCCGCGTGCTGGCCGCTGTCTGATCTGGGGCCTGGACTCGGCCTTGTCCCCAGCCAGCCCTCAGCCCCACCCCCCAAGTCCCGCTTTTCCCTCCTCCCCTAGGGGACATCAGCTGGCACACGGGGCACAAGAGTCCATCAGAAAACCAACCACAGGGCGAGGCGGGAGGTGGGGGGCGGTTTGAGAAACTCCTGAGGAAGTGTCAGACCCCGCAGGACCCTCAGATCTTTGGCCAGAACAGAGCTCCCGCCCTTTGCTGATGGACTGAGGAGGGAGCCGCTGAGAGCGCAGCCTCGCCCCGCCCCCGCCCCCATCCTTCTCCCGAGACTTTCTCACCTGCGGCTCTGGGCAGAAATTAGAGCCGCCTCCTGTGCCTGCCTGGGGTCAGGGGTGAGGAGATAAGAGCCGGCTCTTTGTGTCCAGAGCTTGCCTTTCAGCTCACAGGAAGTGGCCTGAGTGCGGAGAATGGCGCTCAGCGGGAGCAGTCACACAGCAGCCGGTCCATCTGATAAGTGGGGACGCTGAACCCACCCTCCCAGGCCCCACCGCCTGCCCCGCTCCCGGCTGGAGGAGGCTGCTGTCCGCCAGCCTGGAACGGCCCAGCCTGGGACCCTTCCCAGGGAGGGGCTCTCTCCCGCTGGGCCTCCACCCCCCCCCCCCGCCTGGGTGGGCTTCAGCGCAACCCAGGCGGCCCTCTGGGCAGCCCTCCCCCCCCTTTGCGCCTGATGGGTCATCTTCCTGCGGAGGCGGGTTCTCCCCACCGCCTGGAGCAGGGGGGCTGGCAGGCGGTCCTTTATCCCACGGTCTCCTGATTAGTATGCTGGCCCCTTCCTCAGAGGACACAGCCTGTCAGTGGGTCCCCAAGCTGGGGGCCCGGCCCAAGAGGTGTGCAAACACCTTTGCTGAACAAATGAACGAATGAATGAACAAGCAAGTGTCTCAGGCTGTTTCCAGGCTCAGCAACCCCCGAAAACGTGGCACAAATTGGGGAGGGGTGGAGGAGAGGTGGGGGAGGGGTGGGGAGGGTGGGGGAGGGGCCTCTTCTTAAGAAGTAAGCCAAACCGTCAAGGAGAAACATGGTTGTCCAAATCCCCTAATTAGCGGGGATCCGGGTGCCGGGCCGCCGCCGGCCCTGCGGTGGGAACAGGCAGAGACGGCCTTTCTCTGTTGCCCGGCACCCCGGGCCGAGGCGCTGGCACAGGCTGGGGAGCGCCACCCCTGGGTCCCCTGTCCTGGGCCCCGGGCGGCTCAGTTCTGGGCTAATTGGCCCTCATTAGCAGTCTCCCCTCCTCGCCGGACAGCAGCGAGTTGTCACCCCAGATCCCCTTTCGGAGGGGCTCTGGGGCTCCAGGCTTGGGGTCTTTTTTTTAACTTGACACAGATGTCCCCAAGTCTCAAAGGATGAGGGAGGGCGGCCCCCACAGCCGGGCAGTGGCTCAACCACATCCTTAAAAAATGAACGCTGGCCGTGCGTCTGGGCGGGCACCTCTTGGGCAGGGGACAGGCAGCCCCACCTGCTCAGGAGCCCCCGCCTCCCGGCCCTCTGTCCGGCCTCGGCCGCCCAGCCCCCACCGGCTCCCTGGGTCCTCATGCTGGGGCAGCCACTCGCTATCGGAATATGCTTGCTCCTGATTGGGGAGGTGTGTGCGCTTGGAAATTGTAATTAGATTCCGCCTCACATTGTGTACTGGTTCCCAAGAAAATCATCTATTAATTGATTCCAATTACTCTTAATTGTTTCTCATACATTTCAATTAGGCAGCCCTGTAGTTCCAGGCGGGAGCTCTGGTTAGACAAGCCATCATCATGCCTCTGCGGGCGGGGCTGGGGGGAGCCCTACCCAGGCGCGCGGGGCCGGTGGCCTCCGCACGGCCAGCCCCTGCTCCTGTGGCCCCGGGGCCCCGAGCCAAGCGGGGAGCCCCGCCCGGCCTTCCTCTGGGGGCTTCAGAGCCCCTGGCCTCCACCTGGGCCGGGAGGGCAGCCTGGGTTTCCACGGCCCCTCCCCATCCCGGGAGGAAAACGCCCCGGGGCGGGGGGGCCACTCTCACCCAGCCTGGGGGGGCCCAGTGATGGGAAGCGCCCCGGGAGCGGGAGACACACGGGCTCCTGAGGCTGGGTTTGGTTTTTCTGGTCGTTTTCCAAATCAGTCTTAAGTATCAATAATTGCTTTTTTAAATTGTTGTAAATTACACATAACATAAATTTACCATTTTGACCAGTTTAAGTATACAGTTCAGTGACGTTTAATCCATTCACAGTGCAACACATCCAGCACATTTTGTCTCCCAGAAGGAGACCCTGTACCCAGGGCAGTCACTACGCCTCCCTCCTTCCCGGCCCCTGGCGACCGCTGATTTACTTTCTGTCTCTGAATTTCCCTATTTCTTGTTTGTTTGTTTGTTTGTTTGTTTGCAGGGGGCAGTAATTAGGTCTATTTATTTATTTTAAACGGAGGTCCTGGGAACTGAACCCGGGACCTCGTGCTTGCTAAGCACACACGCTACCTCCTGAGCTACACCCTTCCCGCTGGACCGCATTTCGATGATCTACTCGTCTGCTGGACGTGCGGGGTGCTTCTCCCTCCTGGGTAATTGTAAACAGTGCTGCTGGGGGCAGTTGTGCTCCAGTTTCTGTTTGAACACCTGCTTTCAGCTCTCCGGGGTGTGTAACTCGGAGCAGAATTGCTGGGTCTCACGGCCTACCTACAGCGGACAGAACCCGGCTTACCCTGGTCCAACCTACCTTTTGTTTTTAACTTCATGATGGTGTGAAGGTGGTGCGCGTTCGGTAGAAACCCTGCTTCGAATTTTGAATTCGGGTCTTTTCCCAGGCGAGCGTCGGGAAGTGGATGCTCCCTGGCGGCGCTGGGTGGCGCTGGAGCTCCCAGCCAGCCCTGCTCTCGTGACACATGTGCGAGTGTTCTGTCGCCAGACAGCCGTGCCCTTTCCACTGTCAGCACAGTATCTGATATTCAACACTCTCCTGCAAGATAGGCTTTGTGCGCCACGATTTTGTCCGACGGGAGGCTGCGTGTTCTGAGCATGGCTGAGGTGGGTGCGATCAGGCTGTGATGTTTGGCAGGTACTACGTGCATTTTCGACGTCTGGTATTTTCAGCTGATGGTGGGTGTATCAGGCCGTAACCCCGTAAGCGGTCAGGGAGGGTCTGGGGTCTGACAGTGACCAAGTATCAGCAGTCTGGCAGCAGATGTGGTGGGCAGAGGGCGAAGGTGTCCTGAGGAGGTGAGTGTCTGTGCTTCCGGGGACGCTGGGAGACCCTCGGGGCAGGGCCTGGAGCAAACAAGGCAGGAGCATCGGAGACCCCTTGGCAGGGCAGGGGTCTGGCTCGGGGAGCCCGCGGCCCTGTGTGCTTGCTGGTTGCAGCCGGGGGGCTGGTCCCCAAGGAGGAAGGCTGGCAGGAGCAGGGGCAGCAGCCCGGGTGAGGAAGGAGGGGTCCCAGGGCTACGTCCAAGCCCGTGGACTGCAGAACAAGGCTCTGAGCACCTCCCGGCTCCCCCAGCTCACTCAGGACTGTGGGAATGGGGGCTCTGACTGGAGCCACAGGGTCGGGGAGGAGAGACCTGCCGCTGGAGTGCCTTCCTCCAAAGGCTTTTGGAACCTTCTCTCCACCAAAAGCCGTCGCAGTCCAGCCACAGGCACGGACTCCAGCTGACTTGGTACACGGTTTATGTGCAAGCTGTGTGCCCTTGGCTGTCCACAGTCCCCTGAGCGTCCGCTGCCCCACCTGTTAATGTACCCAGGTTCACAAAGCAGCCCTACTCCCAAGGGTGGGAGTCTCCACGGCTCTGGGCCTGACATGACGGGAACCTCAGGACACAGTGACACCAGAGGACACACGGAGAGTCTCGCTGCCCAGACGCTGCTCAGGCGAGGAGCCGCAGCCCCAGACCCCAGCCCTGGGTCCAGGGGTTCCCGAGAGAGAAGTCAGCAGCAGCGGGGAAGCCCGAACCCGGCCCTCCTCTTCTCCAAAGGCACTCGACGTCTCTCGGGTCATTCCCAAGGTCAAGGTGGCCGGGCAGGTCCTCCAGTTCCGGTCACCACAGTGCCTCCGGGGTCCCTCGCTTCACCATCAAACGTTAGCCTGTCCGACCTCACCCCTCCTGCTTGCTGGAGCCGCCTGTCAGCACTTGTGGTTAGGAAAGAAGGACGGACACCGGACGAGTCCGCCGGGCCCTCCAGGCCAGTGAAGCTGAGGCCCCCAGGCTCCAGCGTGGGAGGAGACGGTGCAGAGCTGCCTGGGCTCGGCCCCCTGCTGTCCCCACCGCCACCTCGGCTGCCTCCAGCTTCACCTGGGCTCTCCACACCCCTTTCCAGTCTGCCGTGGACGGAGATCCCAGAGCAACCGCAGGGAAGTGAGCTGCCAGCTCCGCACTGGGCCGGCTCTACCTGGACCCATTCTACCGATGAGGGCCAGAGACCCACACCCTCCACTGCCAGCCTTCCGACTCCAACCCCGGGAGACAGTGCGGTCATCAGTAGCTAAATGTCACCCTGTGTGCTCAGGGCCAGAGACTCAGCCCACCTCCATGCGAGCCCAGGCTGGCGGCGGGGACCCGTGTGATCACCCAGAGAGGTCCATGGGCTCATGCCAGGGCTGCAGCCCCGACCAGAAGGAACCGTGGGGCCTCATGCCCCCAGTTTCTGTGCAGAGGCCGGAGCGAGGACACATCTCAGGAGCCGGGCACCTTGTTGCAAAGTGAGATGGCAGGCGGGCGGCTGGGCAGGGCCCGGTCCCAGGAGGAAGCTCACTTTGAAGGTGGCCCTGTCTCAGAGCTTCCGCTTTGGAAAGTGGATGAAAGAATGTCACTGAGAGGTGGGGGGCAACGTGGAGACCTCGGAGGACATGGGGGTCCCGTCCGCAGGGGGCATGACCTTCACCCCAGCACGACCAGCGCGGCGCGTGTCCAAACGCGCACTTAACGAGACCCTAAACTGAGCAGGTTTGTGTGCTTTGGCTTCTGGCCGGCCAATCTACACAAATGAAGAAGACTTAGAGAAGCTGAGCAGGTCGGAGGGCGTCTGAAATCTAACCTCTGGCTGAGGTTTAAAACAAAAATACGCCCTCGGACATAAATCTGCAAACAAACTTTCCAAAGAGAAACATCTACTTCGTTCAAAACCCACCGTTACTCCGTGGTCCATGCCTCGTCCCGGCAGACGGCGCCAGGCCGGCCACGGGAGGCATGTCGGCAGGGTCAGGCCGCCATCAGCCCCACCTGCCCGCCCTGCGCCTGGCACCCCCGCCGCCCCGCCAGGTGCGCAGGCCCCTGAGTGCTTGGGGTCGGGGAGGCTCGGGCCGGTCCTGGTGGCCGCCAGCACCTGCATCCCTGTGCATCGCCCTCGTGGAATGCCAGAGTCCCAGATCCCCTCGGGCAGCGGACAGACAAGGTTGTGACCTGTCGAGCCACAGACACCCACAGGGGCCACTAAACTGGTCATGCGCCAGCCCAGTCTGCGCTCTGGAGGGTTGTGGAGGGCAAGTGAGGCGGGAGAGTCGGGCGCTGGGCTGAACCATTGCGTGGGGGCTTCCAGACGCTCCTGGATCATGGGGATGTGTTCATGTGTGTGTGCATGCGTCTACATGGTGGCCTGTGTGCATCTGTGAGTGTAAGCGTGTGTGTGCCTGTGTGCACATGTGGGGTGTATGTTTTTGTGTGTGCACACGTGGGTAGATGCATGCACATGTGTGTTGATGTGTGGGGGGGGGTGTGCCCAGCCCGCTGTGAAGTCTAACTCAGGAAAAAGGAGAGGCAGGGTCGCCTGAGAGCAGGCATGCACTTCTCCCCGAAGCCCTGGCTGTCCCCAGGGCCTCCTGCACTGAAAGCATCCGGTTGCTTCTTCTCCAACAGCCTCTCTTCTTTGCGGGAGAACGGTCCTCATCTGAGTTCTTAGGACCCTGATTTCTGAAGCTGCAGTCTCGGGGGCAGAGCAAGATCCCAGACCAAGCTGGGTTCCCAAGGCATGGCCCACAGGGTCCTTGTTTCTGCAGACAGGGACCTCTTTGCTCGAGGCCTTCCCGGTGGAGACGCCAGAAGAGGGCGGAAGGTCCACTGCAGGGCCAAGGGCCGGTGCGGTGGATGCTCTGGGCACACGGCACGCAGCCCTCTCGGCTCTGGGTGGTGGGCCTGCCCTTCAGGTGGTTTGGGGCACTTTTCCATTTGCCCTCTCTGCCTGGGGACGCCAGGTGGCCCAGGAGGTAGAGTTTCTCACTGATGTGAGGTTCCACCAACCTCTCACCCGGTGATCGAGAGCCTGACACCCTGAGCTTTGGTGCTGGAAAGAAAGAAGGAGGGGAAGAGACAGAGCCCACACACACACACCAGACACACGTGCACACACAGGCAGGCATGGCACACGTGCGCACACGCATACAGTGCTCACATAAGACACATGTGGACACACACGTGCACGTGCACACAGCCCCACAAGCAAACAGGTACATACATGCACACACGTGCGTGCGCACATAGACCCACGGACACACGTGTGCACACGCATGCACACACACAGCCTCACAGGCACACACAGAAACCTCCAGCTTGGTGAGTGTCTGGCCCCAGTCGTCACGTCTTCAGTTCTCATGCTTCCAGAGAAACAAGCAAAGCAAACTCCTTTGTGGGGGCTGCGAGCGACCTCACCTGGCGTTTCACGGGAGACCCCATCCAGAGAGAGGAGGGATCTGATGACAAGGGCGGAAGGAGACCCTGCCCCCACCCCCACCCCCACCGCGGGGACAGGGCTTCCCTGGGCCTCCAGGAACGCTCCCTGATCCCCAGATGAGATGGGCCATTGGGGACCGGATTCTCCTGTCCTTCCTCTGAGCAGAGAGGGGAGACCAAATTGGGGCTCCCTGGACGTTCCGCCTTCAGGCCTGTCACAAACGCACTGTCCACCAGCACGCTCTGTTTACCCCATTGTCTGAGCAACAAGCCAAGAAACAAGGGTCTCAGAGGCCCCCCGGGTTCCCGACTTCTGGATTCAGAGGCTCCATTCAAAGTAGGGGTGCCGGGAGCACTGCCCCGTCTGTCTGTCCAGGGAGGGAGGCTGACAAGTCTCCCCCTGGGTTTGGATCTGGCTCCAGCGCCGGGCAGGGCCGCTCAGCTGGCTGGGGAAGCAGCGGAACACAAGGAGTTGTGGCCACTGTGCCCTCTGGGGCTCCAGAAGCATCAGAAGGCCTCTGGGCGTGGACGGGGTGAGGGCTCTCTGAGCAGGACACGCCATGCACGTGGGCCCTGCCCTCCCGGCGCCGAGCTGGGAGCTGGGGCGCATCTGGGGCCGACAAGGGCCGACGGAGCCCACAGGACCAGCCGCCCGGAGGACCGTCTGACAGCAGCCACTGAGCCATCTCTGCCCCTCTTGGGGGGCTGTACCCAGCTCCCCCAAACTCTGGAGAGCAGGAAGGCCCCAATTCTCAGGGTGATGAGCAGCCTCAGACCCCTTTCCTCTCCCAGAAGATTTGCAACCTCAAGGCGGTTAATGGGGAACTTCTGAGCTGCTCCCCAGCTCTGCCCTTCCCAGACCCCGCCTTTCCAAGCGCTCAGAGGGGTCCTCCAATCTCTTGCCTCCCGGAGGACCGTTTCCTGGCCACGCCCTCCTCCAGCCACTGATGGTCGCTCCTTGCTTTGTGGGACACTGCCTTCAGTGGAAACAGCCTACCAGGGACAGGGCTTGGCGTCTCTGGCTCCTGCCTGGAGTGAGACACAGCCCTCGGAGCGTCGATGCCTGGAAGCACGAATGGGCGGACAGACGGACAGGCGATGACCATCCTGGGCGGTGCTCAGCACAGCGGAGAGGGGGTCTGCCTCCACCCGGCAAATCCCTGAGGCTCCCCGGAGGCGGTGCTGTTGGGCTGGGACTTAGAGGAAGGCAAAGGGACACCAGCAAGGAGGCCAGACCGGCGTCAGGGGACTTCAGAGAGACCGTCGCCTTGCCCTCAGGAGACCGCACTGCCTCCTGCAGTGACAGTGAAGGTGGCAGCCTCAGCAGGGGCCCCAGCAGAGGGGAGGCCTGGGCTCAGCCGGTGCCTTCTGCCCCCATCCTCCAAAGAAACGTGCAAGACGGAGCTGACACCCCCTCGCCTTCCCAGCACATTCTCCCAACTGTCAGAATCAACGGAGAGCCGTCCGCCCACCAAAGAGCAAGCCCTCCCAGCCGGGGGGCCGGGTCCCAGAGCAGACAGCCTCCCGCTCGTCCCGGGGAAGATGTGGTTCTTCAGGGCAGCAGGCTGAACTGCAACTGCGAGGAAGGCAGGCTCTCGACCGGGGACCGTGTGCTGCCAACCATCTCCCGCTCCGGGGCTGCAGGACAGTCCCCAAGGGCAGACAGTCGTGCTCCACAGAGACGCGTTTGCAGCCGCCGCTCCGGAATCTGCCAGCCAGTGTCCTCACGGACAGAGTGGGCTCCCTTTTCTTCTGGTAGAAGGGCCATGGGGCGTTCTGGGCCTGGGGCTCCCCTCGGGTCCTCAGCAGAGCAGAGCCGGCCGGGTTCCCACTGGGGTCTTGCCCATGCTGCCTGGGCCCTGCCCTCTCTCATTTCTCCTGGTGTGGACTTTCCCTCGAGGCTGCCCTGGCTCCCTGTGTCCCAGAGCACCCCCAGGAGCCCCGGGCAGACTTGGACACCCTGCACCTCTGGGGCAAGCCTCTCCCAAGCGTCCGTCTGCCCCTCGGAGGGCCAGGCTGAAGGGAGGCGTGGTCGCCGTGCCTTCCTCCCAAAACGGTTTGGGGACGGATGGTCACGCACCTGACGAACATCTCAGGAGGGGCGGCTGAACGCCGGCCAGCGCCCACCTCCTGCTTCTCCAGAGCCAGCGTCACAGATCGTGCACCCGGGGTCTCTGGAACACTCCCAGGGAAAATAAAACAA
The DNA here is from genome assembly GCF_036321535.1 of Camelus dromedarius. Lineage (NCBI taxonomy): Eukaryota > Metazoa > Chordata > Mammalia > Artiodactyla > Camelidae > Camelus > Camelus dromedarius. The sequence continues at coordinate 69,242,560 of NC_087449.1, read as the reverse complement.
TTACTTTTGACAACTTGCATCAATACCATCTGCATTCCCCCACCCTCCCCCACGCTGCCCCTCCCCACTCCGCAGCCGCCCCTCGCCACTCGCCTATGTCTTCAGGAAACAGCCAGCAAACTCAATAAGCCAATTGTTAGCTTCATCGATCTTATCTGGGGGCCTGAAAATTCAGCAGACAGCACAGTGTTAAATTATTAACTAAATGTTTCCACTCGCCGCCACTCGCCGGGATGTGCTTCTGTAAGGCCCATCTACGTGAACAATGGCCTCTTTATGGAATTAAGAGCCCAAAGGATCGCTGGGACCAGGAGCAGAAGCCAGGCAGTGGCCGAAGGACGGCGCTCCCGCGCCCCCCGGACGGGCAGAGGGGCGGAACGGAGCCCTGGGGATGTGCAGGACAGAGTGGCCGCGCCCGCCCCGCAGCAGGCGGGACCGTGCCCGCGGGACCGGCCACGCCAGCCGCACGTGGGCGGGGATGTGCTGGAGGCCCGTGCTGGGGAGCTAGGCGCGTCAGATCGCCGGGTCCCACAGGCCCAGTGACCCTGTCTGAGCCTCGCTTCCCCTTTGCAGTAATGAGACCAGCAACCAGGCCGCATGGGGACGTCGAGAGGCCTGAACGAGCCCTCCAGTGCGAAGTCCCGGGCAGTGGCCGTCTCCCGGCCAAGTTTCCCCCCAGCTGGGATCTGGCGGCCCCGGGGACAGAGAGGGAACTCAGCCACCTCCGCAGGCCCAGCAGGGGCTGGAGGCCCGGGGGCGGAGCCGGCGGACACAGCCGCCCCTCGGGGAGCACCCAGTCCGCTGCCGGAGGTGCGCGGAGCACGCTGGCTGCGGGGCCGCGTGCGCGGAAACGCTTCCAAGAGAGAGCGCCCGGGGGAGGCCAGCAGCCCCCATGGGCGTGCGGGGCGGCCCGGCCAGTGCAGCCCACCTCGAGGAGCAGACAGAAGCGAGGGAGCCAGGATGTCAGAAGCTGCACACGCTTTCTTAACTCAAAGGTCAGAAATAGCACCATTCAAAACCACACGAGGCGCACTTCGAGCAGAAGATCTGGCGGCTCTTTGCAGGCCTGCTTCACTGGGGAAGCGCACCCCGTGGGCTCTGAGCGCCTCCGTGCTCCAGCGCCGGCCCCCAGCTCCCTGACACGCTCCCCTCCGAACCCCAGAGTTCCCGTGGAGTCCGCAGCGCACGCCGTCCTCGGGGAGTCCACGAGTGTTCCCCAGGAGACCACCCCTCTCCCGTCCGGCTTGTCGGCCGGAGTGTCCACAGCTTGGGAACAGGCTGAAAATTCTGTAAGTGCCGAGCTGACCGCCAGCCCACCTTCTATGAAAAACAGCAAGAGCATTTTCTTCGGAGCCAACCGTGTTCTTGGTGTTTACCTGGGTCTCTAACTCAGCCGTCCCAACAATCCACGCCGTTGACTCTGGCCCCTTTGTGCCCATCGGAGACCTGAGGCCCCGAGAGGGCCCGAGACTCGCAGTCTCTCACACAGCCCTTGGCGGGGCCGAGCCTCAGAGCCGGGCAGCCTGGCCTCGGAGCCCCCACATGTGGGAAGGACGATGGTAAACTGTCCTGTCACAGGCGCATGCTGGGATGACTTTGCTGTGAACACCACCTGGACCGTGGGGGAGGGTATCTCCATCACTCTTGCCCCTTCACAGTCAAGACTCCCCGAGGGCAGATGGACAATCACCCTTGATTTCTCACCTTAGAATAGTTCTGTCTTTGAACTTCGTGCAGAGAGACTCACACAGTCTGTACTCTTGTGCGGCTTCCCCTACTCTGCATATGATGTTTGAAGTTCATCAGTGCTGTGGCCTTTGTCAGCAGACCATCCTTTGCTATCAGAGTGTGTCCCATAGTCTCCACAGATCACAGGTGGTATCCGTCCTCCGTGGATGGGCATGCTGTCTCGTCCCCAGATTTGGGCTATTGTGAACACAGTGGCTATGGACTCTCACATACAAACATTTTTGTGGACGCGTGTTTTCCTTTCTCTTGTGTAAGTCCCTAGGAGCAAAATTGTCGGGTTGTAGGGCGAATGTAGGTCTAAATTTATAAGGCGTTGCCCCGCTGCCTCCCACAGTGATGAACTTCTTGTGCATTCCCACCAGCAACGGGTGTGCGTTCCGCTTGCCCGGACCCTCGCTGACATTTAGTGTCGCAGCTCTTTCGCATTTCAGCCACGTCAGCGAGCGCGAGGTAGCCTTTCGTTGTGGTTCCAGGAGTCACTTCCCTGACGACTAGTCATGTCGAGCTCGCTTCCACGTCACATGCCTGTTAGCCTTGGGTGCCGCTGCTGTGGTGAAATGTTTGTTCTTTTGTCCACTGTTTTATTGGATTGCTTGTCTTTTTGTTGATTGATTTTAAGAGATCTTTATATATTCTGGATACCAGTCCTCAGTTACATGTATCATAAATATTTTCTCCCAGGCTTGCTTGCCTTTTTATGTCTTTAACTGAGTTTTTTGATCAGTGGATGTTTTAAATTTTTGTGTGTTTTGTGCTTTTTTGGCTTTTTTCCCCCTGCTCCGTCTCCTGTCTCCTTTCGCCTTCTGGGACCCCAGTTACACACATGCTAAGTATTGTTCCACAAGTCACTGGGGCTCTATTCATTTTGTTTCTATGTTTTTAATTTTATTTAGATTGGACAATGTTTATGGGTCTGTCTTCAAGTTCACTTACATTTTCTTCCTCCATCTTCAACCTGCTATCAAAAGTCCATCCAGGGACTTGCTCATTGCATACACTGTACTTTTCAGTTCTAGAATTTCCATTTGGTCCTTTATTACATTTTCCATTTCTCTGTTGACATTTCCTATCTACTCATTCCTTGTGGTCATATTTTCCTTTAAGTCTTTGGACATATTTATAATAGCGGCTTTAATGTTTTTGTCTGCTAATGCCAACATCTGGGTCATATCAGAGATTGTTTGTCTTGATTAATTTTTTCCTTGATCATGGGTCACATTTTCCTGTTTCTTTGTACATTTAATAATTTAAAAAAATTTTTTGTACTGAACATTGTAGATGATACATTGTAGAAACTCTAGATTCTGTGATCTTCTTCCAAAGAGTGCTTCCCCCGGTGAAGTGCTGATTTTCATTCTAGCAGATTTTTTTAGTCACTAGCTGTTCATCTTGAGCTCATCTTGCAGAATTTTGTCTAATAGGGTATGTCTATTTCAGTTTTGCTTTTAGTTTCAGGATGTGGGCTTTACTCTGAAAGTATAGTCCTTCTAGGCTTTTAATGGGCTCCTTGTAGTCTCCCCCATGCATGAGCAATGCAGGAGTGAGCCCAAGATTTGGGGGTTTAGATGCACACTGGGGAACACTTGTCTGTGGCCCCTTCCTCTCCAGGATCTCCTCCTTCAATTTCCGGCTGCTCTGGCAGCCTCCAGCCCCAGCCTCTGACCTCTCAGTTCAATAAGATCACGGTTTTCTGCTGCAGGTCCAGCTGCCTGTGCCAGATGGACTGGGTAGGGGATCGAGTGGAAAGCTAGGAACTGTAGGCTTCACCAATGTAGTTCTCTCTTTAAGAGTTGAATCCCTTTCATTTCTACCTGCTTTTACTCCGTCTCTAATGCCTTCCAATCTTCTGTAAAAAAATATTTCGTCCAAGGTGTACAATTGTTGTCTGCAGGAGGGTGAGGCTAACAAAAGCTACTCTGCCATCCCTGGACCCGGCGCCTCCAGGGCCACGTGCACTTCTGGTGGCCTTGTTCTGTCATCCTCACTGCAGCCCAGGGAACATCATTCTCATTTGACAGCTGGCAGTGAGGAGGTTCAAGCTGGGTCAGTATCTCGCCTAAGGTCTCCCAGTTGGTAGCAAGAAGACTTGGGTCTTAAACGCCCGTAGGCTGACTGCAAACCCCAGCCACCTCTCAGATCCTCCACACTGTCTTCGGTAGCCCGGTTTTTCTTGGCGGTCGTTTTGCTCCACCCAGAGCTCCTCGGTGCCCCCGCCCCAGGCTCCCGGGAGCTGACAAGAGCCCACAGAGGCCATGTGGCTGTGGGCCAGGGTCTCCACCGTGCAGGAGCAGTGTGAGGGGCTGCCTGTGAGCATGAATATAAAAGGGGGCATTGAGGGCGGGCTCCGAGGAGACTCGTTCTCCATCGGGCCCCACAATGTGGGCTTTGTGAGGCCTGGCAGGGCTGAGCTGAGCGGGAACTTTCCTTTTTCTCCTAGGGAGAGATTATTTAATTTAAAAATAATTGAATGTGGAAAATGTTGGATATGGAAACTGTTTATCAGGTTTCCTTTCTTGTCTCTCCCGCTGGCTCTGCCCCGCGGCGGGGGCGGCGGTGCCCTCCCCCGGCACGTCCGCAGAGGTGTCTGTGCTCCGCGTTCCTCGTGAAGCAGGAGGAGCTTTGGCTTTTCCAGCAGATAAGCCTCAGGCTGCTGACCCGGCTGCGGGCAAAGGGGCTGAGGAGAGTCGAGGTCTTGGGTGGACACAGGGGCCTGCCTGACTGGATGTGGCATCCGTCTAAATTCACAATCAGACGTTCTGGATGGGCCGCTGTTCCCCTGACGGCCCCAGCTGCATTCCCCATCACTCCTCTTCAGGACCCCGGGCTCCCCCAGGACACCCGAGAGTTCCTTCCGCATGACCCTCTCCCACCTCCGTCTGTCCTGGCATCTCCTTTCTCTCACTTCCACCCACACCAGTCTCCTGGGGGGTGGGGGACGTACAAACCCACATCCTCCCTGACCTCTGTCTTGGCATCCAGCTGGGCCCACTCCCTCTGTCCCCCGAGCATGTTCGAAATGGTGTCCACTTTCCACCTGGACCCGCACGCCGATGCCTCTCCTGCCCTGGCTGCACCCTCCACCGCATCCTCTCGGTCCTGAGGTTGGGGTGGTGGCTCCGTGAGGGAAGGCCTAGCTCTGACACATGCCCGGTCCTGGTGTCTGGCCAGTGCCTGGCACACATCTGGGGAGTGGCTGGACAGGCCGAACGTTTGATCAGTCAGTTGAATTGGATCTGGAGTGAGTCCTGCCAATTGTCTCCATGTGACTCTCCACAGGTGTCAATGTTTTTGTCTGAGACGACCCGTGACATCTTTCTCAGGGCTCTGCACTGCAACTGGACCCCCCAGAAATCCTCAGCCCCAGCACAGGGGGCCCTGGGCTTGGGGGGGGGGGGGTTGCGTGAGGAGCATCTCCCAGCCTCACTGTGAGTCCTTGAGGACTTCAGAAGACCCGGCTTCCAGGTTTCAGCCCGGGAACGTGGAAGGAGTCCAAGACATGACCCCGGGAAAGCGGGAGGGGCTGGAACCGCTCCCGGGTGCTTGGCCCTAGAATTATGAACTTACACGAGGCACACACGCGGGGAGGCACCAGGCAGCCAGCAGTGCACCCAGATGCTGAAGGGGACCAGATGGGGAACGAGGCCCAGGGGGGAGACACCCCATGAGCCTGTGCGCAGCTGGCAGGCCACTGGCCCTGGGTGGGGCTGACTAAGTCCCGCTGCTCAGGGCCGTCCTCCTGCTGCTGAGAAGTCCACCCCCCGCCACCACACACCCGGGACAGAGCTCTGCATACGGCGGGAGCTGGTGGAGTGGATGCAGGAGGCAGCCAGGGGCCGTGCTGGGCAGGGACTCGGGAAGCGGAACCTGAGTCACGTGGAGGGGTCCAGGACCATTTTGTGTGCAACTGGTGTCTCTTGGACATTTGGGGGTGCCCACTGTGGACAGGCAGGTCCTGGGCTGAGGAGTGGGCCCGAGCCCAGGGCCACAGCCTGCTCCCACCCCACGCTGGGCCTGGCCCCCGCCCCAAACTCCCCAGTGCTTTCCGTGGGTGAGCACTGGCCCCGAGGGCCCTGCAGGGAGACGGCAGCCTCTCCTGGGCCCATCCCCTGTAGCTGCAGGGGTGTCTGGGCCAGACCCTGGCTTCCCCTGAAGACCTGGACCCCGGGCTGCGTGTCTCAGTGGCTCATCCCGCCGGGACTGGAACCGAGCCGCAGGTCAGGCTGCTCAAGCCTCTCACAGGACTTGTGGGCAGAGAGACCCCCTGGCGGTGGTAGTGGAATGTTGGGGGGCCACATTCTCCCGGGCCCCCAGGGCTTCTGCGCTGGTTTGGCTGCAGGGTAAGCCCACCAGCTTTTTCTGGCTCTCGCTGCCCCCGGCCCCCACCTCCCGAGACGCAGGGCCCTGGCCTGCGCTTTCTGGGGCAAACCTTCGCTGCCTGGCCGGGCTCTTTTTAGTATGCGAGTGGAGGCCCCGGGAGAAGCAAAGGAGAGCGGAGAGAGGCCAGCAGGAGGGGCAGGCGGCAGCGCCGTGCCTCGACTCTCGGGCCAAGGGCAGGGGACAAAGAGCCTCTTCATCAGAGCGGCGGGCACGGCCCCGCTCACAAAGGCAGCCCTAGTGTGTGCGGCGGGGCAGGGCGGGGCGGGGTGGAGTGGCGGGGGCACACAAGCCAGCTTCTGCAAGGCCTCCGCCGCAGAGTTGCCCCCATCCTGGACCTCAAGAAGCCCCTCTGACACCTCAAATGTCAGGTGGCCCAGAGCCACGGGGGGGATCCTGGCACTAGCCGCTGGATTCTTCGAGGACAGCCGTCCTCCCCTCCACTGGGACCAGGCCGCGCTGAGCCATAGGGTGATGGTGGCGAGTACCGTGTGCGCAACTTGGGGGGAGAGGCCTGGGGCTTCGCATGTGTAATCGCCGTAACGACTGTTGAATTTTGGAGCCAGAAGTCAATGTGTTTCTGCGCAATTCTGCCAGCCAGACGTGCAGTCCACTCGGGCTGCCCCGCCCCCGCCCGTGTCAGGGGCCGAGGGCCGGGCTGTCTGGATGCGGCGTTCCCAGACCTGCTCGCTGGCTCCCAGCAAGGGTCCCCAGCCCGAGGGAGATAAGATAGAGCCGTGTTGGGGAGGAGGTGCCGACGGGGCCGCCCTGGCACGCTGTGAGTGATAAAAGCGGCTTCAGAAAGGTGCTGACGTGGCCGCCGCGCTTAATGAGGTCATCGCCCAGGCTGCAGCCCCCGATAACCTGGAGGTCAGGCCCCAGCAAGTGGCAGCCGGGTGAAGCGAGCCGGCTGTCGCCGCCTGTCGGTGCCCAGCACCCGCTCATTTCACTGGTCATCCCAAACTCAGCGGGCACCCCTATCCCGGGACGGCCAAGGGCAGCCCCCGTGTGTTGCTGGGGGAGGGCAGCTGTCGGTCGGGGGCTCAGGCCACACCTTCTCCTGCCTCCCGGGTCAAGGGTCAGCTCCTCTGGCTCCGTGGGTCTTTGATGCACCACCGGAATCTGTCCCGGGAGGTTTCCGCTCTTTGGGACGTGTGTGGGGCCCAGGCCCTGCCAGGTGCTGTCCTGGGCATAGGGACTGAGATGCCCAAAGCCCAGGGCATCTAGCCTGCGTCCAGCTTGACTCAGCCATCCTCTGCCATGAACGTTTAGCTTAGCTCTGTCCAACCAGGACTCGCCCTCTCTGCCTGGCCCCATCCTGAGCCCCGAGTGCTGGGGTAGAGCAGAAGTCAGGGGCCCGCACCCACCCCGGGATGCCCATCCTCCAGGGATGAGGTCGAGGGCACCAGACTCCGCCCCTCTGGAGCTGGGTGCCCTTGGATCGATCCCCACCCACCTCCGGTCTCCGTTTCCCTGTCTGTGTGGCTGGGGGGCTGCAGCCAGGGTCCAGGCTCCGTGAGCATTCGCATGTGAAGCTCCAGCCTAGGTCAGGTGTGTGTCTGTGCAAAAGTGAAGTGCCAGGGACCGGCGTGGCCCACAGGACGCCAGCAGCCCAGGCTGCCCTGGGGCCGCTCACACAGGGCTGAGGGTGGGGCGGGCTTCTGCCAGGGAAATGAGTGGGCAGAGGAGCCGGGGAGCCAGCCCCCCCGGGTGGGTCTGGGGCACAGCGGGGTTTCATTGGGGGTGAGGGGTGGCCTTGCCTCGCAGGCCCGCAGGCAGGGCCCATGTCCTAGCCTGGGTGCCCGGCACCTCTCCGGTGTGAAAGCATTCGGGAGGCTGGCTCCTCCTTCCCTGCTTCCCTGAGTGGCGGCTCTGTGTCAGCCCTCACGGCTCTCCTCCTTCTGGGCCTCAAAGCATTCTGTGCTCAGGTAGGGGTGCCTGGCCCATCCTGGCCCTTCTGGGCCCACGGCCCCCGTCTTTGCAGGGCCTGCTGCGAAGGGCACGTCAGGGCTCCATGTCGGCTCTTGTCACTCTGAATCCTGGGAGGAAAGCACGCCAGAAAGCCGTTTCCAAAAACAGCCAGCAGGGAGCGAAAGCTGTCTGTGCCCAGCGCGCTGGCCACCCCCTCTCCCGCGCTGGGGCGCAGGCTGGGCCTCTGGGGACCGTGGAGCAGGCGTGAGCTGTGTCCCAGACCAGACAGACCAGGCTGGCCGGGCGGCTCCCGCGGGCCCTGCATCCTGGGAGTGGTCACTGTTTTGCTGGGCAAACGTGGTGCTGCGGGGGGGGCCACTGGCTCGGGGGGGTCTGAGCAGAGTCTGCTGTGCCCCCCAGGGTCCACCCCAGCCCCGGCCAGCAGCTCTGCCTCCCAGCCACACCCTTGCCCACCGGCCAACAGTTAGGCAGAGGGAACCCAGAGGAGGGCCGGCCCAAGGTGGCCCCCGTGGCCTTTCAGGTGGAAAAGACCTCACTCAGGGCAGGCGCTCTGAAGGCCCACTGAGAGATTTGGGCTCAGAAAACACGTTCACCTGGGCTGGGTTTAGGGAGAAAACTGTGTCTGGGCCCCGCTTGGGGTCCCAGGAGCTCTGCGGACCCTGTCTCTGCAGGACCTCGAGAGGAAGCGCCACCAGGCATGGGCACCAGGACTCTCCACAGGGGCCTCCGCCCAGAGGGGACCCCCTCCCCCGCCCTGGAGCTGGTGCCCCGGGCCGTGGAGGCCACAGGGCTGAATGAGGGCCAGGGCCATGGCTGTCCTCCCTGCGGGTGGCCACAGCAGGGAGCACGCAGAGCCCAGGGAGCATCTTGACCTCTGACCTCAGATAGGCCGGGTGATCTGTGCTTTTAATGGAAGAACTCAGAGGACTGTCTTTGTCTTCTTTACGTCTTTTCCCGCATTGACCCTGGAGGGTCTGGGCCTGTCAGCCCCACGTGTCCGCCGAAGTGTGGGAGGAGGTCCCTGCCAGGTGGAGCTGCTGGCTCCAAACCTATTCTTTCCTCCTCCCCCAAACAGAGGCTCTGAAAACGGCCCAGCGGGCTTCAGCCTTGCTTTCAGACAAAACTAAGGCTCCCTCCCCCTTGAACTTCACCTCTCCCATCAGGAATGGCTTCTCCAGGGGGAGAAGGACATGGGGCTTCCCAGCCTAGCTGCTGCCTCCAAGCCACACACAGCCCCCGGCAGGAGGGCCCGGCCGCCCAGGGCAGGGCCCGCAGGTGCAGGACGGGACCTCCACCTCTCCCATGGCGGTGCGAAGGGCCCCCGCGCCCGGAACCCCCGCCGGCCCGCACCGCGCCCACTCTGCACCAGCAGCGCCACGTTTGGACCGCTTGCTGCCATGCCGTCTCTTCCCCCTCTGTCTCTGACTGGGTCTCCATCTCCCTGTCTCTGTTGCCGCCTGCCCCCTCCGCCTTTCTCCAGCTCACTTAGTGGGGTTCTGGCCCCTGGTGGGGGCTCAAGCACATACTCTGCCTGAGCAAGGGGCCCCCACGGTGCTGTGGCCTGGTGCCCAGCCCCCCGGGGGCCAGAGGAGCTGATGCTGGAGGGTGACCCAGCTATGCCGACACCAGTCTTGCCGGGGACCCCTCCCAAGATTCTGAGGACCCCTTCAAAGAGTAGGCTGACCCCACACTTTGCATCCAAAGGGGACACTCTTGGGAAGGAATGTATGCGAGGCCATCCTCAGGGGTCACCTGGTGGGTGGGGGCCACCTCCGCCGACGCCCCCTCTGCCGAGGAGCTCAGGGCCGCACCTCCCACTCGCCGCCTCCCCCGGCCCCGCTGCCCGCCCCTCGCAGACTCCCCACCTCGGAGCTGCGGTCTCGCCGAGGCTGCCGGTTTTAATTGTTTCTCTCCCCTAAGTGCTCTCCCCGCGTCTCTTTCCCCTTCGCTGCCTCGCGCCCCCTCCCCGGCCGCTGGCTGCTGCGCGTGGGGGGAACGGGCTCCAGTAGCATTTCCGCCCGCTCCCTTCAGTCACTTCATTTGTTCTCTCTTCCTTTCCCTTTCTTCCCCCTCCACCGGCCCAGCCTCTGTGATTAAGCCTCGAGGTCCCCTGCTGCTTTTAATCGCCTGCGGGCTTGGCCGTCTGATGAGAACGGGGCCACGCAGCCAGCTCCCGAATGCCTGCTCTGGAATCTCCTAATGCAGGGTATTAATCATTACTGTCGAGCCATTCAGGCCCTAAATACATCCACCCAGTATAAAATTATACTAAACAGAAAAAAAAGAGGCTGTGATTGGCCACATATTGAAAACAGACATTAGGCAGCCCCCGCCCCCACCTCGCCCCCCCAATTTCGGGGCCCCCCCAGGGCCTCTGCCCAGTTGAGTGAACAATAGACAGCTCGGGGTGTAGGTCGGGCCACAGTTGGGACTCGTGAAAGTTCTGCGTCATGTGCAGAAGTGATGAGAAGCGGGGGGAAGTAGGGGGGTGCGGGGGGGGCGAGGGGTGGCGGGGCAGCGGAATCCACGGCGGGGCTCCTGGGGGCAGAGCCTGCGGCTGGTCCCCGAGAGTGGCCGGGGGCTCCTTGGGGGCTGGGCGGGCCCGGCTGAGGGCTGTTTCTGGGCAGCGCCCAGGGTGGAACCAGAGCGAGGGGGGAGGCGGCCGCCGTGCGCCCCTGAGAGCTCGCCAGCTGCCCCCCCCCCCGCCAGACCCCCGCGCCCCTGGGGCCGCCCCTGGGCTGGGAGCTGCCTCCTTCCTCTGCCCCGGGGCTGTCACTCTTCCTCTCTGAGCTTGTCGTGAAAGTTAACTGGGTGTGAAATGCTGTTCAGTGGGGGGCGGTAAAAGGTTACAACGGCGGGGGGTCTGCCCGCGGCCTGCTAGGCAAGGACCTCTTTGCGCCTGCGCAGCGACGCCCAGGGTCCCTGCCTGGCGGGACGGGCGGCCCAGGGCGCCGCTGGCCACACCTTCGAGGTGGACCTGGTCCCAGGCTGTGTGTGGTGAGGCCGTCTAGGGGGTCCCTGCGCCTGTCCTGGGGGTCGCCCCAAAACACCATTTTCACGGATGTCCCCCCTGGTCAGCTACTTGATCTCCACTTAAACGTTGAGCTGACCGCAGGCTGAGGTCCTAACCTATGGGTAGTAACCCCACCCTTTGCACAAATTGCTCCAATCAGCAAAGCCTCGCACCCTCTGTAGGCATTTCATCCATGCGGCCTCCCGTGAGCTCTGCAGAGAGCAGTGGACCATCATGGCTCAGGTTGCTGGGAGTCTGGGGACAGCCAGACATCCAGAAAGTGGCTGAGCTGGTGGCGTGGAGGCCAGGCCTCCAGCTTCCAGGGTCCACGACCTTCTGTGCTGCCCTGACGGACAGAGCCCTCCCCAGAGCTCATCCTGGCTCCCAGCCGAGCCAGCAGTGCTTCCGGGAGCGGCCGAGGCAGCCTGCAAGCCCAGGGGACTTCCTGGAGGCCAAGAGGCCGCCGGGGACCATGCACAGATGAGTCCTGGCCACCAGGTCCCAAGAGACGGGGAGCCTGGTAAATTCCAGGCTCTCCTGCAGTGTCCGCAGTCACGGCCCGCTTCCTAGTCGAGGTGCCTTTCTCCAGAGAATGCTCCGGTCGACACTGTGATGGCCAAGCATTGATTCAGTCAGGTGACCGTGTGTTCCAAATTACATGGCGCTGGAGGGACACTAAGGAAAAATAAACTTTGCCTGTCACCGTGCTTGCTGGGACCAGGCCTCTGAAACCCTGGCCCACCCTCCAGCGAGTACCTCTCAGAGCAGAGAAGGCACAAGGCTGCGTGTCGATACCCAGATGCGCAGGGACCACACGGGGACCTCTGGATGGTGAGGGTGGTAAACGCAAAGCGTGGATGGGGCCCTGGGGGGTGCACACCAAGGTGGACAGGCTGGAGGGGGCATCACCGGGGGCATCCCCAGGGGCAAAGGCTCCGCTGCGGTGGGACCAGCGTGGAGGCCAGCTGGTGGGACTGGAGCGGGGGCCACAGAACACCCAGACCTGCAGTGCGGGAGGGGCACGCAGAGCTCTGGGGCCAGGCTGCCAAGGCAGCCGAGGGGCTGAGGCTGGAGGAGGTGCGGGTTGGGGACCAGCAGAGGTGGATGCAAAGGACTGAACTGCAGGGAGGAGGCTGCGCGTGGGGCTTCCCTCTGAGCCCCCTTCTCACCTGAGCCAGCTCTGCCCTGGTCTTCCCCACAGCCCTGCAGTCGATTAACAGAGCCCAGCTCACCCCTACACGCCATCTCCATCCCTGCAGCAGGGGAACAGAGGCCAGCAAACAAGGGCTTGACTGACTCGTCCAGTAGAGCTTCCCCCGGGGTGTGGACGAGGCCACGTGTGCCCAGGTCTGGGTACTGGAGCCCTGCCAGCGCCTGGAGCCCAGAGTAGCCCCCTCCCCACCCCGCAGGCCACAGGAGACTGTCCCCTGGGGCCAGGATGCTGCATGGCCCCAGCCCCGGGGGAGAGGACAGCACTGCGCCTGCTCACTGAGACCTTGCAGGAAATAAGTTTCAGAGGCTTTTCCGGCAGCAGCTCTTGGTTGAAGGGGTGGTAGGGGTTGGTTAGGGAGGATGCGCCAACAGCTGTAAAAGTGAGGGCGGAGCATTGGCTCCACAGCGGATACTCCCAGCACCCTGCGCAAAACTTGCTCTCTACCCCCACGCCTGCCCCTGTGGGGACCCTCGGCACCTCTTGGATCACGCAGATGGAGGCTGGAGCAGGGAGAGGCTAAGCCACTGCCCCATGAGCCAGAGCCGGACGGGGTGCCGGGGCTGGCCCCCTGAACTCCAGGCCGCCTGCCTGCCCATGCCACGGGCTGTCTCTGGAAACCAGGGCACCTGCCAATCCCAGAGTCTCCCCTCCCCCATTGCCCCCAGACCAGAGATCCCAGATGAATGTGGGCGTAGACACTCAGCACCAGCTCCTCTGGGCACCTCCCGACAAGAACAATCGGCCTGTCGGTGACGAGGTGACAGCTGCCACCTACACCTTGAATCAAGTGCAATTCTCAGGGCCTAAGACCCCTCCACATTCTTCTAGAAACGGTGCCATTTGCTCTTCCCAGGACTCCGCTGGCGGCATTAGCAAAACATCCCTAATCTTAAGCAAATAACCTCCTTGCCCACATCAGCATGCCGCATGCAGGTGGATTGCTGCACCAGCCCGAGCAGGCCTGACGTGTCTGGTGTCGCTGGAGTTGCTCCAAAGCCCCCAGCCCCTCTCCGCCAAGCCATCATCTCTCAGCCGAGAAGCTAAAGGTGAGAGAGCCCCTGGCGCGGGGAGCTGCTCTGCGCAGGCGCTAGGGACAGTCTGTTTTATGACGTGAGGCCGCCGTCTGATCAGCCAGGGCCGTGCTCACACCCCGTCCCTGTCCCCAAGAGGAGACGGCAGGGGAGGGTGGTGTCTGAAATTCCCGTTCTCCATCAGGGCCACGTTGCAGGGCGAAGCCCCGCCTCCGCTTCCCCTCGCCTGTTTGAGGGCATTTAGAAATCAAAGCGGCAGCACTGCGCCAGCCCTCCGAGTGCTGGCCTCACCCGGGTGCTGCCTGCAGCCCGGGTGAAGCCTGAGAGCAGCCCAGGGAGGCACTGCTGTTGTACCCACTTCACAGATGAACTCGGGGTAGCGAGGGGACTGGGATCACATGGGCAGGTGGGCAGCTGGAGGTGGTGGACCCTGGGGCTCCAGAGGGTGCTGCCCTGCCTGTAGGCCACTCTCCCTCCTGCCCAGACCCAGAGTTGGGGTCCTGGAGCTGGCCAGCCCCTCCCCCACTGAGAAAGTCCCCAAACCACAGGGATGCTCAGGGCACTGAGGCGGTGCTGGCCGCCCTGGGTCCAGGTGGCTGGGATGCTGGGTCTCCAAACAGGTAGGGCGGCTTTGCTTCCCCTTCCTGCAGCCTTGGAGCAGACACGCCGCCCAGCGGCTGGCCCAGACGCAGAGCTCGCCTTCGGCTGCAGCTTGCACCCTCTGGACCTGGAGTGGGGGCCCCAGGGCCCCTCACCCCACCCAGCAAGATCCATCCTTAGCTGGGCGCTGGGCACAGACAGTGACTCGGGCTCCCGACAGCCCTGGGCCCGGAGGACGGCCTGACGCCTGGCGGGCAGGTCTTGTTCCTGTGCCCCAGCCGTCCCCGTGCCCTGTCCCGGGCCATGAACGGGGGGATCCTGTGGTCAAGCTCAGCTGGGCGCCACCTTGGACGAGGAGGGCGCTGCCTCCCCAAAAGCGGAGATCTCTGTGCCTGGAGCCTGCGTTTTCTGAGTGGATGAAGGCTTTCTTCCAAGGACCCTCGGCAGCTGCAGACGTGGGGTGGAGGGCCATCTCCTCCTAGGACATCAGCCGGCGCTGAGCTGGGGAAGCGGCCGCAGCTTCTCCCCTTCCCGGGGCCCAGGCATCAGCCGTGGTAACCTGATGTAGTCGATGCGGCAGGACTGAGAAAACCCCGGTGCCTGGGCGGGTCCCCTCCACGGGGCTCACCAGCAGAGTCTCCCAGGGCCCTGGGCCCCACCCAGCCCTCCTTCTCCCCTCGCTGCACCCAGGAAGCAGTTTTCCCTACGGGCAGGTGCTGCCGGGAGAGGTGCGGACGCTTTCACGGCGATGTCCCCCTTGTTCCCATTCTGCTGATTTAACCCACTTCTCTGCCAGCCCACGCACCTGCTCCCACAAGCCTGGTGGTGATGACAGCGTGACCCTTTATCTACGACCTCCAAAAAGCGATGACCTGCAACCACTGGTTCTCAGCCCTGGGCCATGCTGCCTTCCAGGGGACAGTGATAGTATCTGCAGACATTTTTGTTTGTCACCACGGGGAGCTGGTGGGCAGAGCCCAGGGATGCTGTTCCGCACCTCCGGTGCCGAGGACAGCGCTCCCAGCAGACAGTGCGCCGGACCCAAACGTCCACAGTGATGAGGCGGAGAAACCCTGTCTGAGGCTGTGGTCTTAACAGAACAAAACCATTAACACGTATTAACGCCCCTGCGGAAGTGTGCCGGCTGGGTGAATCTCACTGGGCTCCGAGGACGATGCCAGGATTCGAGGATACAGGAGGAAGACGCAAAGGTCTTCACAAGTCCCCAGGGCGGGGACAGGGACAGGGCCTCCTTGCCTGGGTCAGCGTGGACAACACAGACACAGTGTGAGTGGCTGTTTTCCGCCTTGGAGGGCAGTTGGTCCCATGTCTCTGAACAAAAGTAAACGTCTTCGTAAAACTCCTGGCTCGGCCTGGCGTGGCTCGGCCCCCGGGAGCTTAGGGAAGTGGGTCCTGGACGGGGTTTCTCTGGACACAAGACCTTCACCCACCCTGAGGACCCAAAGGGCAGAAGGCCCTGAAATCGCCAGCTGCCGACCCTCAGATGCCCTGCTGTGACCCCAAGAGTAGGGATGAGAACCAGGCCCGGGGAAGAGGCAGAGAGGGACCCCTTCCCCCTGCCCCCAGCCTTTGCTTACAGGCCACAGACGTCTTTTTTCCCTTTTATTCTGACTGTTTTTTTATTTTAAATTTATTTACTCATTTTTTTGGAAGGAGGAGGGAAGCAATTAGATCTATTTTTATTTAGTTAGTTAATGGAGGTGCTGGGGATCGAACCCAGGACCTCGCGCATGCTAAACACATGCTCTACCACTGAGCGCTACCCTCCCCCCCCACCTCTGACATCTTTAAAAGTGTGACACCAGCGGGGAGGACCTCCCTGGGGCCCCAGACCAGATGGGGCGGCCAGAGACCGCCACCACCATTTGCACAAGGAGCACCGAAGATAACTGGACTGAACAACAGGAAACTCTGTCTGGCTTCCACCTTCTTCCCCGTCTACGCAGTCACCGTGCGGGATGGTTCATGCTGAGAGAGGAGGTGAGCTCACTCCTAATTCGAACCATTCTGAGGGGAGCGGGCGCGCCTCGGCGCCCGGAGAACAGGACTGTGGAGACGGAAACAACTGTGAGCAGTCAGCGGGAGCACTTCCCGCCGCCGCCCCTGGCTCTGCCAGCAGGGCCGCCTTTCAGAGGCCGATGCAGCCTCCGCTCGCTCACTGGAGGCTTTAAACATACATCTATTCTTAAACTCAGAGTTGTTCAGAGAATCGGGGGCACAAGTCAAACCCTCGTGCGGCAGAGGCGGGCCAGCATCCTGGAAAGGGGGACTCCTTTCCCCCAGGTGTTCACATCCAGGGAAGCAGCCACCCTGACTACGCGGTGCGTCTCCGGGCCGTGAGGATCTCCCCTCCGACAGCTGGAGGCGGGGTCCCTGGAAGAGGCCCAAACGGCCAGCTTCCCGCGGCCCGTCGAGGGGGCCGCCGCAGACGCTGCCTCCCCGACGTGGGCCGGGCCACACCATCTGCAAGAAATCTCTACTTGCAGCCACTCTGGAGTTCGGGTTTCTCTCTCCGCTCCACCTGTCATTGCGGTTTGTCCTCGCCAGCTCGCGCAGCTCCGTCTCTTCGGGTCTTCCTTTAAAGGGTCTTTAGAAAATTGTTGGCAACCTTAGCATTTTTCCCTCTGGAGAAAAGAAAGAAAGAAGAAACAAAGTGTCCTCGGTGTGACTGAAGAGAACAGTAGTTGTCAAAGCGCAAAGCCGGGAAGCGCCCCCGCGAAGGGCGCGCGTCTACGTGGCAGCTGGCGCCGGGCGGGGGCCTCAGCCGTGCCTGCGGGACGCCTCTCGGAGCACTCGGGGCCCGTGCGGCCGCGCAGCCCTCGAAGACGCGGGCTTAGCGCCCACGGCCAGCAAGAGGCCGCAGACGAGCACTACACTCGTGCACGCCTTTTGGCAGGGCCACGGTCCCTGGCTCTAACTGCCACGTATTTGAATCAAATGCATCTTTTGTCACGTCATCCAGGACACAGTGTCTGAATGATGACCACTTGTGGGTGGGCCGGGGACTTCAGTCCAGGCGGACGTTTTCTCCTGCTGCTCAAGTGCAGCGGCTGGGAGTTGCAGGCAAGGACAGCCGGTCACCTCCGGAAGCAGCTGAACGCTCCTTGTTCTGGGGCCGGTGTCCTCGCGCTGTGTGGTGGGCGGGCTGCCCTCCAGGGGCTCGGGTCCTGATGGAAAGCAGAGGCCGAGAACGGCCCAGTGGCTGGCGTCCACCTCGGTCTCAGAGGCCCTCATCTCCCTGTCCTCTGGGCTCCTGGACTGCAGGTCAGCCCCAGGCAGAGGCGGGTCAGGCCCGAGCGTGGGCTTTGGGAGTTGGGTGGAGAGGGCAGCCCCCACCACTGTGTGGCCACTCTTAGCCCTGGAGAGTTTGCTCATGGGGGACAGAGGGAGGGGCCAGTTTCTGCAGCAGACGCCGCTCTGGCAGCCTCGCTGGGCTCTGTGCAAGGGGCGGGGGACCTCAACAGGGCCGAGCTGTGTCCAGAGGGACCGCCAGGCCAGGGGCCACCCCAGAATGACAATGGGCCCAGCGCCCCGCCCCTCCCAGGTCCCCTGTGGATCAAGTTGCTCCGTTTTTCCAAAGTGGAACGTCCCTGGAAACTCGTAAAACCGGTGTCGGATACCCGGGTGCTGTCCCACTGCAGGAAGGAGGGAAGGGGCCGCAGGCCGGGGCCCCTGGGCGCGTTCATCCGCTCCAGCGGGGCCACAGCTGTGTGACTGGGTGAAGACACCGACTGAACAGTCACGGCCCTGTCTGCTGAGCAGTCTGCCATTGAGCCGCACGAAAAGCCTTTTTGAAGTGGGGATGGTTTTAAGAGGACGTTCCTCGTCCATGTTTCATCTCCGACCCGGGGACGGACAGGGCCACAGGTGCCCACGCAGAGGCTCTGCCTGTGAGCCTCGGATCTGCTTGACCCTGCAGCCCTTCCCCGTGGCCCCACTGCAGCCCGCACGCCTCACCTGCTCCCAGCAGCCACAGGGAGCGGGAGACGGGCCGAGCAGACAGAGACCAGGCTCTGCGGGCAGTGAGGCCACGGGGAGCCAGCCCTGGGTGTTGGTACTCAGAACTTCTCCCACCTTCCGGGCAGTTGGGGAGCCCCTGCTCCAGCCACGCAGAACAGCCCCTCCCGGGTTCTGTGTAACCCAGGAAAGTCATCATTTGGTTAAGGAAAGAAAAAAGCTACGAGAGAGAGAGATGTGCAGAGCGCAGCACGCACTGGTCTGGGGCGTCCCGACCTCACCAGGCACAGCCCTGAGGTTCCACTGGGCCAGCACCTTCCAAACCCCAACTTCCGTGGGGGGAGGCACAGGGGAGGGTGTGTCCTGGATTTTGGGTGACGGGCCCAGACAGGAGGAGGGGACAGGAGGAGGTCTGGCAGCCCGAAGGATGCGACGGGGCCCCCTGGCCACAGCCCAGAGTGAGCGAGCGTCTGCTGGCGGCCAGCAAGCCCTGGACACGGATCGGAAGGCAAAGGAAGGCACCCCACCTCCTTGATTCAGTCCCGCCTCCCGGGCAGACTTTCCTCCGAGGAGCCTCGCGTGGCCTCATTGTGGCTCTGGTGACTTCGTCCTCCCTCTCCTGGCAAATGCCTTCCTCCCTCCGGGCTTGAATTGTGCGGATCTCAATCTTGTCTGAAAACCCCGTGATCTGGGGGCACATGGTGGCCAGTGCAGCTCGCCCACCCTGTGCACGGGACGCCCCGGGAGTCCTTCCCCGGAGAACCGGGAGGCGAGGATGGAAGAAGGCACAGGTGGGCATCAGCACAAGATGTGGACCCTGCAGGAAGAGGGAAGGAGCTAAACAGAAGGCGTCGGCGTGCTTGGACGGGCGGAGGGCTTCCTGGAGGGGATGGCGTGGGGCTGGTGGGGAGGCAGGGACTCAGGGCTGGGGCCGGAGGGTCACGGGAAGACCAGAGCAGGGTCACAAATGGAAATGAGGCTAAGAACACAGCCTCGCCTTGGATTGCACAGGGTGCTGGGAGCTTGATTAAAAACAAAAAATGTAGCTGGGTCAGCAGATGGGAGGTTGGATGGATGAACATAAACACGCAGACAGATTTTCCTAAGGCACCGGGCTGTGTATCAGGACTCTCTGGAGGGCGGGGCCTCAAAGATCCCACAACTTTCAGCCTTCCTGTTCAGGGGCCAGTGCAGGACACCCCGAGACTGCCCTTCTGGGAGCAGATAGGGACCCCTGAGTTTCACTGGGTCAGGCGCCCACGGCAGGGGCCGCAGACCTGCCTTTCCCCGCGGGGCTCACGGCAGCCGCGGTCCTCTCCCGACGGCGTGGGTGTCCATGGGGCTGCCCCCGTGGGCTGGTGTCTGGCTGTTGCTGTCCACCCACTGTGTTCCCCTTTGACAGCCCGCTTGACCACCAGTGGACGCACCGCAGCATCCTTAAATTGACATCCGGGGAGCGGGGGTGGGGGTGCTCCGGTTCTGGGGAACGCCTCCCACTGTGGAAGGAGCCGCCGGGCTGACGGCCCAGGAGCACTGGGAGCCGAGGAAGCCAGGCAAGGCTGGGGCAGCCGTGGCCTCGAAACCCACCCCAGGCCTCACACGAGGCCGCTTTGCCCCTCCGTGAGGCAGTGCGACTTTCCCAGGGGCCTGAGGGTCACCCACAACGTCTTCATCCCCGAGAGTGTGACCCAGCCTGGACTTCCTAAGTATAAAATCCATAATAAGCCCCCCCTCATCTCCCAGGAGGGGCACCTCCTGCGTAAGCCCCCACGCCGGCCTCGCACGATTACAGATGCCCTGAGGAGGCGCTCGGGGAGCTGGAAGCTCGGTCCAGGATCCTTCCGAGGACATGAGAGGAGGGAGGAGGGGAAAACCCGAAACAAAACAAAACCCAGATCCGTGCAGTTCACACCCCCAGTAAAGAACCACTCAAGTGAAACCAGATGCTTGCAGATTAGGGACCAGAAGTACCCAAATCAGCACCATCCACCTGACTCAGCCCCAGAATTCTTTGGGAACGTGGGCAGGGACGTGGTTTGGGCCGCACGTGGCCTCGGGCAGAGGAGCTCCCGGGTGGAGTTCTAAGGGCTGCTCTCTGAGCCGGGTCCGGCTCTCCGAGAACTGCAGGTGGGCTTCAGGAAGGACATCGCAGTCGGACTGACCCCAAACCCACCCCATTCTGTGTGGGGCGTGGGGGTCCACCTGCCTGAAAAGCTCTTCCTCTAGGCGTGAAGTCTGGGGCGGAGGTGGTCTAATGGTCTCGGGGCTTCCTGGTCTGCCATTAAGTGGACCCAGATAGCCCTGCATGGCAGCCTTCGCAGAGCTCAGCGTGACCTCTTAACGGGAGCACAGGTGGGCCCGGCAGTGCCGCAGCCTCCAAGGGCCCAGGAGGTGAGCCCGGTGGGCGGGAGCCCCTCGTCCGTCCACACCCCACCCATCCAGCACTTTCTGGGTAGATCCTGGCAATGGCCTCTTTTCCCTTGCAGCCCAGACCTTCACGGAACCGTCTACCTCCAGAATGTCACCGCCTGGGGCCACCGCTGCCCGCCCCTTACCCCAGCAACAGCCTAGTAATGACCCTGTGCCCCTGCACGTGGCCCCCTGGTGCCAGGGCAAAATTAAACTAGGCCCATGGCAACATATTTATTTGCTGCTGGGGCAATTACTTCCCCCCTCCCCCAGCTGCCCAGGGGGACAGGTGGGCCTTATAGAAACCAGAGCCAGAGCGCAGTTTTAATTATCAGGGTCCAGCCGGGGGACCAGAAGCTTGACATGTGGGGCCACACCCCACCCCTGCCCCAAGCCTTGAGAAAGACACTTTTATTGCTTCCTAAGGAAGCGGAGTGCGTTAGGGCGGCCTCATCCTTCACCAGCGCCGTTCCTCCCACACCTGAGCCTCTGAAGGGGCGCAGAGCATCCCCAGGGCAGGGCTGCTTGTGGAGATGAAAGGGAGACGAAGGAAGCCTGCGAGGGGTCCACAGAGTAAACCGGGGTCTCGGGCGGGGGGGAGGGCGACCTAGGGGACAACACCACACAGGCGAGGAGGGGTCTCCTGGAAGCAGCCTGGGGTCACCGGGCTGTGGCTTCTGTGCGGTCTGTCGGGAATGTGCAGTTTGAGTTGCAAGGTCCCCCGGGCTTGGCATCAACCTGAGGGCTGGGGGTGGCTGCTCAGGGGGCTCTGGTCAGGCTTCCACGACGGGAATGTAGCTCCTCCCCTGCCCGTTCAGCCCATCTCGGAGCCACCAACATCCCCCAAGCGCCTACTGTGTGCTGCCAGCCGAGGGTCACAGGTAGAGCAGACGCCGTGCCACCCCTGAGTAGGGGCAGTCTCGCCGGGCTCCACGGGGGCACAAGGGCAGGGCAGCTGACACCCCCTCCCTGGGGGTCAGGGAGGAGAAGGAGGTGTGCGGCTCTGCTTGGGAAGGAAAGGGGGGGCTTCCTGGCAGATACAAGCACCCCTCCTGCTGCTTCCTCCTCCATGTTGGGGGCAGGCTGCCCACACCCCGAAGGCCCCCAACCTGCACCGTCAGCCCTAAAAGGGAGCTGCCGCCCCGTGCACGAGGCCGGGCCGGGCCGGGCCGGGCTGGGGGCGTCCCTGAGGTCGGGCCCAGAGAAGAAACGCTGGGGCTCTGCTGGGCAGCCGGCAGCCCCAAATGTCAGCCGCAGGCCAGAGGCGTCAGGGCCCGGAGCTGCCGCGCGCTCACAAGTCATAAATACCGCCCAAGAGGCTCCCGTCACCCGCCGCAGGCTCGCTTCCACCAGCCGCAGCCGCGGGTGATTAATGAGAATTATCATTAACGCTAATCAGAGCCGTTTGGAGGAGGCTGGGGTGGAAGGAAATGCCCTTTGTGGGGCTGCGGAGGCTGCTCTGAAGGGTGTGTGCACGTGTGGGGTGCACACATGCACTGTGCATAGTACGCATGTGCTGTACACAGGCACTCACACGCACTCTCATGCACACGCATGCACACATACACACAGTACACACTCGTGCACACTCATGCACGCACAAACACGCTGTGCACATGCACGCACACACATACATACATATGCACTGTACATGTGCACTCACATGCAAACACATGTGCATGCACACTTACACACATGCACACGCATGGACACATACACACACTGTACACACGCACTCAACGTGCATGTGCTGGAGAGGGCTCCGAGGCTGGCTAGCGGGAGGGGGTCTGGCAGATGCAGATGCAGCTGAGCTGGTGCTAAGAACAGCCCTGGCCTGTCGTGGATGGCTGGCTCCAATGAGGCCGGAGAGCTGATTGCCAGGGACACAGGCCTGGCCCAGCACAGCGCGGCCCCACTGGAATGGACTCTCTCCCTCTGCCGCTGAGCACGTTCACGACGTGTTGAGCTTGGCAGCTGCTCACAGATTGGGCGGGCTTGGCCAAAACCAGGGCCGATGCAGGAGAACACGGGGCGCGTCTGATGCCCTGAGTCAGGGTGTGGGGCGGGGCCCCTCTGGGGGTTCCATTTTCTCTGTCGGCTCCCGGCCTGGTCCCCTGCCCTGGGCCCACTCCCGCCCCATCACGCCGGGGCCGCCTTTTTCCCGCCCGTCTCCGAGGAAGTGGCAGACGGGGCTGCGCAGCGGGCTTCCCTGCCCTCCGCATCCTCGCTCGGGGGGCCGTGTGGCTTAAAGATACAAAGTGTCCTTTTATTGGAAATATCAATTCAGAAAGGGGCTAGTAGTAAGCTGAGAGTATTTGGATAAACTTGACAGCCCTTAGGACTAAAAAAGACCTTTTGTTCCCGCCAAGAAAAAGGCTGTCGCACCACCCCGGGGCTTGCTGGAGCCAGTCCAGAAAAAACTGAGGTCGGAGCAGAAAAGCGATTAGGGTGTCTGGTGAAAGATCTTTACTCTAGGTCAAATGTTTATTATTATTTATTTTATTTTTTTATTAGAATGTGTGGCTAACATCCTATTGCCTAATATTGGGCTGTAACCGTGTCTTCGAACACCGAGTCTGGTCCAGCCCAGCCTGCAGGGGCACAAAGGGAACTTTGTGGCATGTAGGGGTGGAGCGGGGGGCGGCACCGGCGTGTTTTATTTTGCTCTGCTTTGTTTTCAAGATGTTGACCCGTTTAAGAAGGAGCAGGCATCTCCTAGGCTCGTCCTCCATGAGCAGAGGGGTCCCAGAAGCTGAGGGGCCTAGCTGTCATGAGGAAGGGGCCGCCTCTCTTTCCAGCGGCAGGAGGTTGTGCGTGCAGATGGCACGGCGGGCGGGCGTGATTTGGGTGGGTCTCTGCCAGCATCGAAGAAGGTCAAATGCAGGCTGTTACTGGGCGGGTGGGGACATGGGAAAAGCTGCCTGTCGGCTGACCCGATGCACCGACAGCCAAATGCCTTTTCGGGGACACTGACCTGACGGGCCGCCAGCCCAGCACCTCCCTGAGACTCGTGTCCACTGTCCAGAAACGCGTGCGCAGCCCCGCTGTTCCCTGGTCTCTTGGCTGTGTCTTGACTTACTGGCCTCCCAAAGAGGCTGGTGACTCTCTGGGATTCCCGGGAGGGGACAGCCCTCGAGAAGCCACGAGAGATGAAAGTCTCAAACCTAATTTGATCCTCTCCCACCCAAGCACAAGGAAAGGAAAACAGCTCGTCCGACTCAAGTCGCTGGAGGAGAATGAGCCGACGTCGCGTGAGAGGGGACTTGGCAGAGCGGGAGAGCTGTATCCGCGCCCAACACGAAACCTAATGACTGTCTGCGAGGGAGCTGGTCGCTGAAACAGCCTAGGGGCTGAGGCCCACGTGAATCCAGAAATTTCTCCTCCAGCCTCTGCAGAAAACCTCCAGATGGTGGATTTTCTCACTGGTCCCTGTGGAAGGACCCTGGTTGTGGGTGTGGAACTCGGAGCAGCCTCTGTGGGGTCACCTCGGGGACGCGGTCACAGCGGACCCAGGCAAAGCAAGCAGCTACCCTAGGCCTGCCTCTCCGCCAGCACCGCCTCCTGCTTGGCCCTCCCCTTGGCCAGGACCCGGCACGCTGCCCCTTTCCCAGAGACAGCGTCCAGGAGGCTTCTCCCAGGACCGCAGGCTGGGCCTCCCACCCAGCCCCGACACGATAGCCCCAGGGTCCTCTGTCACAAACGCAACGTGAAAGAAAATGCACCTGCCTGTCTCAGCCCCGCAGGGCCTTCCTCGGGGCAGCGGCCTAGGGCCCCCCCAGGGAGCAGAGCGCTTTGCGAATACTAGTCTGAGGAAAAGTGCCGTGACGCCCGCCGGGCCAGAGACCCATCTTCAGATCCACCCTGGTCACCGTGCTCACACCAGCGAGGCGCCACGTTCCCGCGGCCTGGACTCCAGCTCGGCCGTCAGGCACTGGCGGTGGCTCTAAGGTGTGCCTCAGGGTTCTAAGGAGATCATATTTTCAGAGAGAATTTCCGCTGCCACCAGAGAATATACACATAAACGTAAAATACTGACAAAATTGAAGTGGTGGTGTATTTTAAGGTAATGACTTTTATGAGCTTACTTTCCGTAATTCAGTCGACAGAACAAAATTACTGGAACGGCAAGCATGTGCACTAAGTTTAAATGTTTTGATTCTTTAAAATTTTTTTATTATAGTTTAAAAAAATTAAATTAGATACTAAACAGAAAAAAGAACCTAGTCTTCAAAGCAAGGCACTTGGGAAAGAACCAGGAGTGGTTATTTTTACTGAAAAGAAAATCTTAAAATAGTCTTCATTTGCAGAGGAAGACTAAACAAAAATCGTTAAAAATAAAAGTTAAGTAGCAGGTGTTTAGAGAGTGAGAGGTGAGGAAAGGGATTCTGAGGGACATTATCCATCCGACATACCTAAGGGCGACCCTCCTCCCGGAGGCAGAGAGCTTTCTAGAAAAAAGCCAAGGACCCAGCAGAGGGGAGAAGCTGTGTGCCCCTCAGGGGAACCACCAGCGCAGTGACCATCCCTAACCTTCGAGGAACTGCTGAGGGCGGCTGGCCTGTCCAGAGTGGCCCCAAACCTTGCCACGTGGGGCTGGACGCTGGGAGTCACCGCGTGGACGGCCCTGGCCCAGAGTCTCCAGGACAGAGTTCCCAGCTCAGGAGTCACACCCAAGACCAGGCCTCCGACACTTCCATCAGGAGGGAGTCTGGGGGTGGGGGGTGGGGTCCTGGCCACTGGGGACTCATGATCAAGCCCCGGGTGCCCTCCGCTGGCCAGGGAGACCTCAGAGGGAACGCTCTGAACCCACAGCCTAAGACCCAGGAAGCTGAAATGGAAGGGAGACCGCCAGCCGCCCTACCCCAGAGACGGAGCCCCCAGCCGCCCCCTCCCTGCACACACACAGCCCCTCCTCGAGAGGCAGCTCCAACCCGGTCACCTGGGAGGTGCCCCGACTCAGGGCAGCAGCCCGGTGGGCTGCCCCAAACCACACTGCTCCGTTTCAGTTAGGCGTTCCCACCCCCACACCCCCCACCCCAGGTTTTATTCCCGTCCTGACAACATGAATAGAAACAGATCTGCCAGAAGCAGCCGTGCGCCACTCACCCTGGGGAGAAAAGTGAATCCGTCCTCCCATCCTTTGCCTGTTCTCAAAACGAGAGAAATACAACAGCAGAATCCACAGAAAGATCTCGATGAAAATGTTCCGAGGCTCTTAAACGCCCCCACTGAAATTCCGGGTACTCGGCTGCATTGTCCTGCCCCCGGGAGAGGCCGGGGGTTGGTGGGTGCAGTTCCGAACCATTTGTGTCACACAAATGCTGCTGATTAGGTTTTTAATAAGCCGTTTCAATTCTATTTCCTGGGCTTGAATAGATGTTTGCACTTGGCTGGTGTGGACTTGAAAGGGGTCCAGGTAATATCATTGTGGGGGACATACTCTTAATTCCTTTAATATATTTCGTCAAAGGTGACTGGCTGTAGGAACCAGCTGAAACACGGGCAAAGAGGGAGCGCTATTGAATTTAATTGGTTCCATTTGTCATTCAAGACTGACTTTGCTGCACCTCTGTCTATGAATCATTTCCAAACTTGCCGGTCTGACCCACCGGGCCCACAGCTTGGGAAGGAAGCCGGTTTTGGATTCCCAGGGCGGCATCTCGGGCTGAGCTCACGTTCAAGGGCAGGCCTGGCGTGAGGCCCCAGGTGCATCACTGAGAGCCTGGATGGCCTCCGGCCAGGACGACAGCCCGCGAGAGCTGGGGAACCAGGAAGGAGGTCATGCGATCTGGGAAGCCAGCCTTGCGATCCCAGACTCTCAGCCCTCCTCCGTGTCCGATGCGCTGGGAGGGCTGAGAGCAAGAGCAAAGGCGGGCCCACCGGGTCGCAGCGCCTGGGGCCCCTCCCCACTCAGCCACCCAGAGGACGGCTGAGCCCTAGGCGCCCCGGGGACACGGAACCCTGGGGTCCCAGCACGCTGTTCAGAGGGAGACACACCTCCTGTCTCTATAAAGCCAAGGCCAAGGCCCGGGCCCTGCCCGGTGCTCTCGTGTGCGTGTGCAGAGCTGGCTTCTGGCAGGGCATCCACACGCCGTCCTCACCAGGAGCCATTCTTGTCTGTTAAGGAGCCGCGGGAAACGCTCATTATGGGACGTGGCCAGGTGTTTGCTCAGACCCGGCCTGTTGAGGTTTGAGTGATTTGCAGACACTGATCTCAAACCATGTGGCCTGATGCTGACAACTGAGTGACAGAGCCTCTCCAGACCCACGCATCCCCCGGGAAAGGAAGAAGGGTGGCCTGGGAGAGCCCGAGTCCATGGCAGGGGAGCCACCAAGTATAACCTGGCAGGAGGCAGCCCGGCCACCACCAGACCTTTGATGAGCAGCTACTGCATGCCAGCCCCACGGGGTGCTGAGGTGGACGAGCTGGCCCCACAGGGTGCTGAGAAGGATAGGCCATCCCCGCGGGGTGTTGAGAAGGACAGGCCGGCCCCACGGGGTGCTGAGAAGGACGGGCCGGCCCCACGGGGTGCTGAGAAGGACAGGCCGACCCCGCGGGGTGCTGAGAAGGACAGGCCGGCCCCACGGGGTGCTGAGAAGGACAGGCCGGCCCCGCGGGGTGCTGAGGTGGACGGGCTGGCCCCACAGGGTGCTGAGAAGGACAGGCCATCCCCGCGGGGTGTTGAGAAGGACAGGCCGGCCCCACGGGGTGCTGAGAAGGACAGGCCGGCCCCACGGGGTGCTGAGAAGGACAGGCCATCCCCGCGGGGTGTTGAGAAGGACAGGCCGGCCCCACGGGGTGCTGAGAAGGACGGGCCGGCCCCACGGGGTGCTGAGAAGGACAGGCCGACCCCGCGGGGTGCTGAGAAGGACAGGCCGGCCCCACGGGGTGCTGAGAAGGACAGGCCGGCCCCGCGGGGTGCTGAGGTGGACGGGCTGGCCCCACAGGGTGCTGAGAAGGACAGGCCATCCCCGCGGGGTGTTGAGAAGGACAGGCCGGCCCCACGGGGTGCTGAGAAGGACAGGCCGGCCCCACGGGGTGCTGAGAAGGACAGGCCATCCCCGCGGGGTGTTGAGAAGGACAGGCCGGCCCCACGGGGTGCTGAGAAGGACGGGCCGGCCCCACGGGGTGCTGAGAAGGACAGGCCGACCCCGCGGGGTGCTGAGAAGGACAGGCCGGCCCCACGGGGTGCTGAGAAGGACAGGCCGGCCCCGCGGGGTGCTGAGGTGGACGGGCTGGCCCCACAGGGTGCTGAGAAGGACAGGCCATCCCCGCGGGGTGTTGAGAAGGACAGGCCGGCCCCACGGGGTGCTGAGAAGGACAGGCCGGCCCCGCGGGGTGCTGAGGTGGACGGGCCGGCCCCGCGGGGTGCTGAGGTGGACGGGCCGGCTCGGCCTCTGCCCTGGAAACAGGACACCACCACACTAGCCTCAGGAACAATTGCATGGGGGTGTTGTACACCGGACAGACAGACTGTAACACTGGATGCAGGAAAAAATGCAACTGTGCTTTCCAGGGAGACTAAAAGGAGCGTTTGTACCTCAGAACCCATGGAGGAATGAAAAGGAAACAGGCCCAGAATGTGCCAAGGGGAGATGAGGAAAGCCCCTTAGGCAAAGGCTTATGGAATACTGGGGAATATTCTCAGCTATCTTGAGACACCCACTCATTCTTTGTCCCCCAGACATTCACTGCGCACCCACTGCCACCTGGCTCTGGGAGTCAGCCAGATGAAACCTTCAAAGCCCTCATCGTACAGAGGAGGAGAAAGAAATTACTTGGACAGCACAGCCATAGTCTACTGTGTCCTTACTGTGATGGGGCAGGCGCTGGGAGAGCCCCTCAGAGGGGCCCAACCCACTGTGTGGGATCAGGGCAGTCCTCCTGGGAGAGGGGTCCCTGTATTCTGCCACCTTTACAACTGTTGGCAGAATGTCCCGTTATATCTCACCTTGGGAGCCGGAGAAAGCCAGAAGTATCTGCGTAGATTGAGGGAATCCTGTGCCTCATCTATCCATCCATCCATCATCCATCCATCATCCATTCATCCTCCCATCCATCTATCCATCCATCATCCATCCATCCATCATCCATCCATCCTCCCATCCGTCTATCCATCATCCATCCATCCTCCCATCCATCCACCCATCATCCATCCATCCTCCCATCCATCTATCCATCCATCATCTATCCATCCTTCCATTCATCCATCCTTCCACTCATCCACTGATCCATCCATCCATCTACCATCCACTGAGCGATGCATCTGGACTCTCAGGCGCAGAGGGTCTGAGGGTAACGCGGCCCTGGGCTGAGGCTGTGGGCTAGGGGGGAAGAATCCCTGCCAAGGAGCAGAGAGCAGGGTGAGGGGGTCTCAGGCATCCTTGGTGGGTTCCTTGGCTGCGCGTTTGGCTCCCACACTTGGGGCTTTTGTCCAGCAGAGAGAAAGACCAGGCAGCTCCCCGCAGGGCCCCAAGAAGTGTGCGTGCTATTTTTGGAAGCCCCCATCCCCCAATTTGCAGCAGCTTAGCCATTGTGGGAATTCCTCCTGCACCTGCTGGGGGCAGGCGGGGGGAGCCCCGTTCACCAGCTGTGCAGTTTGTCACCACTTACATGACCAGAAAAAGGTTATGAATGTGACACCTTCTGGGGGCCTCGCATCAGCTCAGCGGAGGAACCGCTTCCTGTGGGCAGCCCCCGGGCTCCCGCCGCGCCCCGGGCAAGGACGCTGCCACAAGCCTTTGGTTTTGAGTGTTTGGGCTTTTTGTCCCCTCCAATCTTCTTAATGATCAAGAAACAAACACAGTGTCTCACTTCAGAATGTCACAGCTGAGTCTGCGGTCGTGTGCAGAATTTAGGCTCAGAGACTTCTGCTCCAGACCCAACTTCAAATCAGATCAGCGTTTGAAGAAGTGTTTGGGTTGTTAGCGATCTAACCACGACAGCCCAGGGAGCAGGGCAGGCCTGCAGCCGCGGCAGGGGCCAGGGTGGGGGCGGGAGTGGAACTTACAAGCTTGGGGGGGGGGTACTTTACAAGCCGGCCAAGATTTGGGGGCTTCTCTGCACTGAAAGCCTTTACCTGTTCAAACAGTCCCAGTGCTGACATGTGGGTGGCTTCTCACGACCCTGCCCTTCCCGGGGCATCGGACCTTCTGATCAGCCCCCAGACCCCGCGGCAGCGGCTGGGTGACCTGTGGGTGTTTCCACCCCAAGAGGAGTAGAGCCCCCATGAGGCTGGAGCAGGGCAAGGCTAGGCCTTCCATGCTGGTTTGTCAGGACAGTTGCACGTGGGCCCCTACAAGACATTTGAGGGTCCTTGGACCATGGGGTCAGGGCAGGGGGACAGAGCAGGGCAGAGAATTTACACCCAGATTTCACCTGGATTATTGGCTTCTACAGGAACCCATCTGACAGGGAGCTGCCCTTGGGACACCAGCTGCCCCACTGGGGAAGGGCCCAGGATTCCAGCCCATCAGCCCGTGGCTGAGCCACTGGCCTGAGTCGGCAAGGAGGACCCCCTCCTGTGGGGGGCTGAGGCTGACCCAGGGCTCCCTGCAGTGACTGGGGGCTTTTTCTTTGGGGACACCCCAAAAGCTTCCAGAGCGTGAAGAGAGAGCCCCACACCCAGGTAGGCAAAGGGATCCTTGAAGGGAGACGCCCCGGAGGGGGCCTGTTTGCTGAGGCCCCCCCTCCTCAC
Organism: Camelus dromedarius; assembly: GCF_036321535.1. Classification (NCBI taxonomy): domain Eukaryota; kingdom Metazoa; phylum Chordata; class Mammalia; order Artiodactyla; family Camelidae; genus Camelus; species Camelus dromedarius. The sequence goes on along the minus strand of NC_087449.1, from coordinate 69,212,563 downwards.
TGCCAGGGCTGGCTTGTCCCTCGGGGGGCCCGGGCAGCTCACTGAAGAGTTCCAACCAGCCGGGAGCCTCTTACCCACCTGGAAGACCCAGAAAGGGTCCCTGCTTCTGACCAGCTCCCCCGTCGCCCTGTGCTGCCCACCCACACCCGAGCCGGCGCATGTCTGAGAGCAGGTGAGCAGGTGCAGATGGCCAGGGAAGCAGCAGATGCCTGCAGCCATCAGTGGCCACAGACACGTCCCCACAGCGCATGCACCCTGGGCACTCTCGGAGCCCAGCGGAGCTGTGGGCATGGGGCTCCATTCTGGACCTCTCCAAGGAGCTACCGAGGGCAAACCAAGTGTTCCTTAGAGTGCACCGTACCTGCCTGGGGCCACTGGCCTCCAAGCGGCCGGGAGGCAGGAAAGAGGCTTTCTAGGTCCACAGGGTCTTGCAGCAAAGTGTGTTACAGCTCAGTGCTACAGCTCAGTGTGACAGCAACCTGGATCCAGGCGAGAACCAAGGAGCAATCGGATTGGAGAACTCAGGTTTATTACACCAGCGGGCCCAGAGGCTTAACTCTCCAGGCTCTGGACCCTGTCTGTAGGTTTACATAGGCTTTTATAAGCTACCAGTCAAGATTTTGCAACATTTTGCAACATCATATGCAGAGTCGGTGTTAGAAATTGACCAATCAGGAGTGAGCTTTGTGTAAATGAGGTGTTAGAAATGGACCAATCAGGAGTGAGCTTTGGGAACCTATAGAATCTTAGGGGTAATTCCACTTTCCTAGAAACAAGCCATTTTACAAAAAGCAAGATAATGCCACCGGGCCAGGGAACCGGATGGCGCTGGCAGGAAAGTAGTGTCCCCGCCTGGGGGTCCTGCCAGTCTTTTCATGGGGCTTCCCACCTCAAGGGGAAACTGATGCAGGAGCCCAGACAACCCCCATGTTGTCACGTTGAAAATTTGTAATGTCAAGGCTGGAAAGGTTCCTGCGGTGAGAGAGTCAAGCCTCCCTTTGGAGCAGCCTAGAGGGCTGGCCACCGAGGCCTCCTTGAGTCCCCGCAGTGACAAGGAGCTGACCCCTTTGCGAGACTCCTCGCCCACCCTGCAGGCACCTGCAGGCACGTCCTCCCTGCTGGTCCTGAGGTTTCAAGGGCCCCTTCGTTGGTCACCCCAAGGGGCTTCTGTGTCTGAGCGAGTCCCTCACTTACTTCCCTGCAGGCCTGAGGGCACTAGTTTCAGTCACCAGTTTGCCTGATTCTTTCTTTCCCTTCTTTTTTTTAACTGAAGTACCGTCGGTCACAATGTGCCCGTTTCTGGGGTACAGCTGCCCGTTTACTCCTGGTGGGCCAGGGCTACCACCCACCACCAATGAGACAACCTGCACACTTGCTGTGATGGGCGAGACGCGGGAGAAAGCTGAACCCCAGCACCTGCCCCCGGTCTGGAGCCGGGCAGTGCGCAGGCCACGCCAAGGGCCAGTGACCCTCAGCGCAGCCCGCGTGGCCGTGCTCCCACAGCTTCTGTTCTTGTCCCCTGTGCGTCGCTGGCGAGATCGGGCGAGCCAGCTCCACTCCAGGCCTGGGCAACGCGCCGTGTAGACTGACACGTCCCCTCTGCTTGGCCACCGTCTTGCCCTCTGGTTTTCTGCACGGACACTGCTGGGAGAGTTACCCCGTATGCAGCCCCGGCCTGAGGAGGAAAAGGAGAAAAAGGGAGACATGAAATAAGAGTTGGATGGAAGGGGAGGAGGGACCAAAGAAGAGGTGGGGAGCTATGAGGAGAGCCCAGCTGCAGAGAGCAGAGCTCTGCCTCCTGGGCCCCAGGCTGGGCCCCCAGGGCCAGAGCAGCACTGAGCATCTGGGTGTTTTGTGGGACATGGTCTGTGAACCCCGGAGGCGCCGTGGCACCTGGGTGTCTGAGCAATCGGGAGAGGGGGTCTGAGAACCGGGGGGGGGGGTTGCACAGCACTTGGATGTGTGAGTAATTTCTGGTCTGAGCTTTGAAGGCTTCTGTGGCCCCAAAACTCACAGAGTGTGGTTTCTGGGTCTGGCTCTAAGCCGAGAGGCTCCACCCGTCGCTCACAGGAGACAATCCCCCAGGCGCAGCCCCGGGCAGGGATGCCGTCAGTCTCCACTGTCAGGCACCCGCTTCCTTTGAAGAATCCCCATCCTGGGCCGTGTTCTTGGGTCTCTGAGACGGAGGGACCCTGGTCTTTGTCCCCCACGATACACACACAACTGCCCTGGAAATGTCCCCAGGAGGCCATGGTCAACAGGGCTGTCCAGGAGCCCCAAGCAGCTCCTCCCAGGCACAAGCCCCAGGAGATACTGGTTCTCTCGGTCCTCTCTGCCCTCGCAAGCTTCAGAGACCGCTGGCCTCCATCTTGGAGGAACAGCTTCCATGAGTTACCTGCTCTTCCTCGAAGGAGCTCCCTCCCTCCCTCCCCTCCTCCCCTCCCCTCCCCCACCTTCCTCTCAGCCCGAGCAGTAGGGCCCCAGGCCGGTAACCCGTAACCCGTCTGCCAGACCTCCTGTCTGCTGGGCAGCCGTGCGACCCCGTCCCGCCGGCCACATTTCTCGTTAGTGCTCGGTCATCTCAGCACCGAGCCCCGTAATGAGAGTCAGGACGGAGGATTTACGAGCTCACCCAGGCTCCGGGGCCGCACCCGGCAGAGGTGTTTCCAGAATGCCTTTCCCCCACCTCCTTCCATCACAAGAATGGGCTTTCTGTTCCAGCTACTCGTGGACGCGTAAATCGTAACCATGACGTGTGCGTGCGTGCGGGTGCCGGCGGGCAGGAGAGCCCCGCACAGCTTGGTGGCTGGCTGGCGGCTCTGAACAGCTCATGGGTGATTAAACAAGGGGTCAGGGTGGGAAGGACGAGCCCCTCCCCCATCCCCGGCTTCCACAGAGCCAAGTCGCAGCCACAGGACGCAGGGCCAGCGGGGCAGATCCCGGGCCGGCTCCTTCCTGCGGGCTCGGAACCCACTAGCGACAGGGGCGCCGCCATTGCTGGCCGTGCGCGCACCCCGGACGGGCCGGGGCGGGCCGGGCCGGGCCCACTAAACGCGAGAGGACAGCCCGGCCGGGAGCCCGCAAACTTCAAATGATGTGCAGAAGAAATTGTCGAGGCTAAGAGAATTCTTCCATCCCTCGGCACTGCTGGTGGGGGTGACTTATGAGCTGGGGTGGGGTGGGGGGGCCTGGGCGGCCACATGGGGAGAGGGGGCAGGAGGGCAGCTTCCTTTGAAGGCTCTGGGACCCCCGAGGCTCAGCCCCAGACAGCTCCGAGCCAGGCTTTGGCGTGTGATCAGGTGGAGGGCTGAGGGAGGTGGACTTCAAATCTGCAGAGAGGCCCAGCCCCGAGGCCACAGCAGCCTCCAGGCCACTACCTGCTACAGCCGCCCTAGGAGACGCAGGGAGCAGGGCCAGCTCCTTCCCTCGCCATCCCTCCTGGGCTCATGCATTCATCCATCCTGCACCCGGGCAGGGTCCTGACCTGTCCTCATGGGCCCTGGAGAGCCTCATCCCAAAAGAGGCAGGAGAGGGGCCTGGGGCTGCCCGGGCCCACGTTCTGGATTCCGGAGCACGCCGACTCTGCGGTTCTCGGAGCAGGTCCTTGACCTGGCTCCAGACTGCGTGCGGGGTGCCTGGGCTCGGAGCGGCCCTGCTCCTCCGTCTCCTGTCCTATAACATGAGCAAGAACAGCCCCTGCCTGGAGGCCTGCAGTGATGTGTAAGAGGCAGGGCTGGAGCAGAGAGAGACCTGAGCCCACGTGGCTCCCGGTGTGAGCACCCCAGAGGCCCCAGCGTGGCCACCACGGAGATCCTAGAAAGAGCACCAGGCGGAGACCAATGCTGTAGCCCGTGTCTCCCCTTCTGGGGTCAGAAACGGCACAGCCCACCCCCGCCCCAGACAAGAAGCCAGGCCTGCGGCACCCTGCCCACCGAGGCATGGGCTCAGGCCGCTCCTGGGAGCGCCTCCCTGGCCTGAAGCAGAAGGGCGGCAGCTTCCAGGGCTCCCTCTGGGCTCCTGCACCTCCTGCTCCGTCATCCAGATGCACCCAGGGGCGCCCCACAGGGCTGGGCTCTCCACGTGGAGACAAGAGAGAGACGTGGTCCTGGCACCGGGGTGAGGTCCCCGCTGCCCACCTGGCCCTTCTTCACTGGTCCAGGGCCCCAAGGCCGGGGCCCCTTGGGCCGTCCTTGGAGGGAGGAAGTTCGCTTAATCCCTCTCAGAGGCAGAGTTTTAGTCCCTGTGGAAGGAAGGAGGTCATGGAGGCTCCTGCATCTCCCCAGAAAGCAGGTCAGGGGGCCTGTGAGGGAGGAGGGATTACCCCAACCCTTGGGGGCCACCAGGAAGTAACAGCTACCCTGTGATGGTCCAAACGGCCAGGGGCCGGGGGGCCGGGTCCTCTGGGTTGAGGAGGAGGGACACTCTCCAGGAGAAGGCGCACACCGGGAGCTGGGCAGGGGGTCCTGCAGGACTTGTTTCCTCTGAGCCCCAGGCCCTGCACCCCAAGAGGGATGGGGACAGTCTGGAAGCCCCAGCTCAGTGTCCCATGTGGATGAGCAACCGGCCGTGTCCACGTTCACTCGTGCTTGAGAGGCCTGGAGATGTTGGCCGCGGTCCAGGGCAGGGCGAGAAGAAAGTGGGCCGTGTCCAAACACCTGCAGGGCATCCTGTGGAGGACAGAGACCTGTCCCGGGAGGGCCAAGAGGGCACATTTAGGGGGGAGGGTCTGTCCATGCCAAAGTTACTCCCAGCCATGCAGCAGGATGGACCACCGACCAGGCCTGTCTGGGGGCCGCAGGGGGCCCAGTGTGCCCGTAGGTGTGCAAACAGCAGTGTGGACTTGCCTGCAGACATCAGGGGAGGGTTCAGGCGGGATGAGCCTGGAATCTTCCAGGACCGAGAGGCACCAGGCCATCACTGCCCCTGGCCTCCTGCACTTTCCCTGGCGCGCCTCCCCCGCTGCCCCAGGACGGGTCCTTTAAGGACCTAAGGGCCAAGCACGCTCCCTGGGGCGACAGGGGAAGCGGGGCCCCCACGTGCTGACTGTGGCAGCTCACAGCATCACTTACGGTCTCCACTAGTCCCAGACTGGACCAGACTGGACCAGGGGCTGGGAGACACGTGCAAACAGAGACAGAGACGACAGAGTCAGAGAGACTGCCAGCCCCCACCACAGCCGCACCACCTGCAAAGACGCTGGGGGGCACAGAGAGCTGGGGCCCCCACAAGTGGGGGGTCGGGGTCCCTGGCCTTGGCCAGCAGCCCCTCTTCCTCCCTGTGATGGAGGGAGGCAGGGTGCCTCACCGAGCAGAGGTGCCACTGACCGCAGCTTTGCTTGGTGGGCCTTTTTTGTGGGTTTCCTGCAGTTGGGGTGGGAGGTGAGAGGAGGGGCTGATGAGAGACGTTATTGCCTGGAGGGGCCTCTCCCGTGGGGGCCTGCGCTCCCCCCACAGTGGCCTCCTGGTGTGGCAAGACCGGGCCGTGTCCCCTTCACCCTCTGGCACCTGAGGCAGCTGAGGACTGGGAGTCTGTCCCAGGCCCTCTGGTCTCTTCTTTCTTCCAGAATTAGGCCCATGTGGTTAAAGTCCCCCAAAGTGGAGAACCCCCAGGACTGAGGCCTCCTGGTCACAGCCCCGTCCAGGCTGGCTCTGGAGCACCCACCCAGAGTGGCCACGGGGCGTGGATGCCAGAAAGAAGAGAGGCAGACTCTGTGTCTCCCACCACAAACCAGCTGCTGCCCCAAACCTCCATTTCCTTGCTGACTTGCAGGCCGGGCGGAACCCTCGGCCATTTAGAAAGTGTCCCCAGACGTTTGGGAGGCACCAGGACTGTTCACAAAGCATCCTGATTCTCTGGCCAGAAGTGGGCTTCTCCCAGCCTCATGGGGCAGCCGCCTTCCCTTCCCAGGCCCTTACTGTTCATCAGGAGCACTTGGGAGATCCTCCAGAGGGCAGGGGCCGTGGCACCCGGAGTCAGCCACCTCTGTTCGTGGTAGGACAGGTCACAACCCCTGCCCAGATTTCCCTGGTCCCTCCTGACACCCTGCTCCCACCAGCCCTCCCACCTGGGCCCCCTGCCCACTGGGATACACCTGCCAAGCTGGACACACTTGCACGCCTAGACATACCTGCCCTCCAGGACACTATGGCTCACCTGGGCACACCTGCCCACCTGGACCCCCGGGCCCATCAGGACACCTACTTCGTACTCCCAGGCCTCAGCCCCCCGCCCACTTGGCGCCAGGGCTGAGCTGCCCAGCACGCTGGCCCAAGACGCTGCTGGCCTCCACGGCTCTGGATCCTGGACCCTGAGCAGGCACTGCCTGCAGCCTCTCCCTCAGGGCCCGGCCGGCTTGGGGAGCCCCTCTGTCAGCAGGGGACAGCAGTCAGGTCTTCTGGTAAACGATCCAGTCAGAGGTGTGCACGCCTGAGACGCTCCCAGCCCGTGGGAAGCGCGTTCAGAAAGCAGCAGTGACAGCTCAGGTCCTGACGCAGTCGGGCTGCGAGGCCAGGCGTCTGCAGGCCCCCGGCGGCAAAGGGAAGCTTCCACTTCGAAGAAAACAAAGTGGCTTTCCCTCTTGCAGGGTGACGTGCACACCACTGTGAGCACACACAGGCACGCCGGCGCACACAGGCGCACGCACAGGCACACACACCCCCAGATGCACGGGCCGCCCCACCCCAGCCACATCTTCACCTTCAGGACCGTCAGTCTCCAGCCCACGCCCACCGCTCCCACAGAGGGCTCTGCTCTCGGACACCGTGGCCTCTGCTTCCTCCCACGTGGGGCTGCTCGCTGGAGAGTTTTCACAGCACTGGTGGCACTTTTATGACCGGGCCAGGGCAGTGATCTGCTCGGTGAGAAAAGACAGGGCCGCCCTCCTGCCTCCGCATCGTCGGAGGCTCCTGGGCACGGGGGGCTGGGGGACCAAGGGCCTCGCAGACGCCCGGAGGGTTGGCTGAGGTCTGGTGCCGACCCGCCCTCCTACTCCGAGCCCCAGCTCCCTGGTTGGGCAGAGGCGGGGTGCGGCAGCGGAGGCACACAGGATGCCTCTCACCTTGCTTGGTGTTCTTTCTTGCCGGGCAGATCTCTGAAGACCTGGGCAGCGGGAAGTTCTGCGTGGAAGCTAACCAGGCCGGGGCCGGCAGCTGGCTCAAGTACATCCGCGTGGCCTGCTCCTGCGACGACCAGAACCTCACCATGTGTCAGATCAACGAGCAGGTAGGCCCGGGGCTCGTACGCGGCCCCGTCCTCGGCGCCTTGGCACCAGGTCGGATGGGAGCAGGGGCACGAGGTGACAGCTTGGCCGCTCCTCTGCCAAGCCCGTCCACGGGGGGCTGTGTGGTGCTCGGCCAGCGCTGCTTCTGGGGGCTCAGGGACACCCCGTGAACCTCCATTGGAGCCTTCGTTCGGTGGCCTCGCCTGGGGCTGGCGGGGCTCGGGAGCTGAAAGCTGGTGGTTTACGTGAAGAAACGCGGCTGGAGCAGGCAGGCTCTGAAACGGCAGGGCCCCGTTCCCGCCAGCCCGGGAGGAGTGGAGAACCAGACGCGTCTGCTTGAAAAGCGTGTCTGCACCGCTGTTTCACCAAGCTGCGCGGGAGGGGCCACGCTGGCCGTCTGGAAGGTCAGGGTGAGGCCCCGCTGCCCCGAGCCCTGGGGACCACTGCAGCAGCCCAGCCAGCCAGCAGAAGGACTGGACTCGATCTGGCACAGAATCCTGGTCCTGTGGGAGCCAGGACCTGAGCTGGGTGGTCCTGACTCCAGCTCAGGCCCCACCTGGGCCAAGGGACACTTTGTTCTGCTGTCAGCCCCCTGGAGGCTGAAGATCCCGCTCAGCACACTGGACCCTCGTTTGCTCTGCTGCGTCCGTGTCGGCCCAGGGTTGCAGGCGTCCAGTCTCAGGAGCTGACCAGGATACAAGATGCCACTGGGAGTTCTTTCCACCACGAAGGGAGTGCCGTGTCTTTAATTACAAGTTTGCAAGTGGCATCCAGATGCTCTGCTCAGAGCCAGGCCCCCGGGTCACGCCTTCACTGTGTCCCCAGAGAAGCAGAGATGCTTGGAGCCAGCCCCTTCCATCAAAGCCGCCTGCTTCCGTCTCTATCTTCGGGTTACTCACAAGATTTCATCTGCAAAAAGGGTTCCACAGCTTTAAGAAACGTTTGTGGAGACCACACATCAAAAGGTGCAGCCTCGTGTCATCTGGGCAAACCTCTAAAAGCCGTTTGAGGCTCTTAACTTTAGAGAAATGGTTTTGCTTGAAGAGCGGGCACACCCCAGAGGCCCCAGGACCCGCGAGAGCAGCGGGGTCCCCGCACCTGCTCAGCTGAGGGGCTCAGCCGGGACCCAGCACCCCCACCCGCCCCGGACACAGTCTAGTGAACCTCGAATCCACCGCTGCCAGCAAGACGTCTATAGCTTTTACTTGGAACGCAACATTTTGAAAATAAGGACTTTTTTAAATTGCAAATATATATATATATATATATATATATATATATATATATATAAAATTGCAGAAATAAAGCAAAAGATAATCATAAAAATTAGAACAGGACTTTTCAAAAAACCCTTTTCTTTCTTCGAGATGGAAGTGAAGGAGAATTAGGTTTCAGGCACATGAAAAGATGGTCCTTCCACTGCCCTTTCTTTGTGGAGAGCAGGCATCCTTGGTCATGTGTTCGGAAGCCCAGGGGCAGTGACAAAAACACCACGAGGCTGGAACCAGGACCACGCCAGAATGAAATAATGAAGGATCTAGATTTTTTTATTTAAAAAATAAACATTTGTTAGAGTATTCGAACCAAACATAAGCAGTGAAGGTCTCTTTACATGGCAAGCTATTGAAAAAGCGAACAGATACATCATCTTCTCAGAGACTGGTCTTCAAACATCCTCGTCTTATTATTAATATTTCAGGTTAGCTTTTTTTTTTTTGGTGGGGGAAGGTAATCTGGTTTATTTACTTACTTACTCTCAGAGGAGGTACTGGGGGTTGAGCCCGGGACCTCATGCAGGTTAAGCACGCGCCCCGCCACTCGAGCTACACCCTCCCCCTTAGGTTAGCTTTTATGCCAGCCCCACGCAGGGTCCAAATGGAATGAATGGCTTCGCAGCAAACTCGTCCCATGGTCAGGACCCACAGATGGAAAGACTTTCTTCCGGGATGGAATAACAATCCTTAGCTCAGGGGTTCCCGTTCATTGGACCCCGCTTTTATCCCCCAGTGCTCACCCCTTCCAAGGCTCCACCCCACAGTCAGAAACAGACCTGGTTCTAGTATGTAAGCCCACGGGGGATCAAGATTTCATCCTCACCTCACTTCCTCTCCAACCCAGCCTAAAAATGGGGGGTTCATTGTCCCCATTTTAGTTCACAAACTCAGAGAGGACTTGGGTGCAAATTTAAGCAAAAGCAGCAATGAAATAGCCCACAGCAGCGAGACTCCTCCCCCGGGGCACTTCAGACCCTCCATCCTCGAGGGAGAGAGGAGTGGCCGGCCCATGCCCCCTCGTGGGACCTCGGCGGGTGATTCCTGCTGTTACCGGGCAACTGAGGTTCCCGCCAGCTCCCCGTCTCCAAACTCCGCTGCGTTGCAGGGGCCCCCAAGCACCCAGGAAGGCAGGGGTCAGGAGGCGTGAGGAGGTGCCTGCATTTCAGATCTCAGAGGAAAATGGGCAGCTTGTGGGACGTATTTTCCTTGGCGAAAGAATACAGACAATTTTAAACTCTCATAATAAGAGGAAAACTGCTCTTAGAGACATGGAGATTTTCAATATTTTTTGGTTTGGATGACGTGAATTTCAGAAACGCCTTTTTGAAAGGGATAGAATAGATTTAGAACCACCAAATTTTAGATAGCCTCTCAAAACCTGACTCCCTCTCTCGGATGGCCACGCGGCCCCAGCAGAAAGCCTTTAGCTTGCTGCAAAGCAACCGACTTGACCCTGCCTGGAGCTGGAATAAAGCCTTCCCTGAAATATTAATAATAAAACAAAGATTTTTGAAGACAGGCTTCTCTTTGAGAAGGAAACATTACATGATATTAATGGGGTTTCTCAGATTTCCATAATCCCAAGAGTTTCTACCAGGATTTCCTGGCTCTTAGGGAATCCTCCCCACCACGCACGCACACACGCGCACACACGCACACACACCCCCCACCTCCCGGCACAGCACACACGGGAGGGAAGGAACCCGAGCTGAAGATCTGCGATGCAGCAACCAGGGTTCAGCAGGTGGTATTTGGCAGGGATGTCACTTTAATCAGAAAAGCACTAACTTGAGGTTCATGACGCACAACCTGAGCCCCAGTTTCCAGAGGACAAAGGAGACGGGGCCAGACAGTCTCATAATGGGAATGTTCCAGAAGCCACAGCTCCCAGAGGGGATGAGGCAGCTCTGGGCAGGCCGACAGGGGCCCTGGCCTCCTGGATGGCCCCAGGTCCTCCGGAGAGACCACCACAGGGTGGCAGGTTGAGGTCGGGGGAGTCTGGTCCCCTCAGCCCATCAGGACCTTTGCTGGTGGCTGGGCTGTGGGAGCAGGCACAGCCTCATGCCCCGTGTGGTTCTGAGCAGCGGGCGGCTCTCTGGCTGCGTCGTGGGGCCTCAAGGAGCCCAGACTCTGGGTCCAGCTGCTTCTCTCTGGCCGGGCCTCGTTCTCCCTAGAGCCTACTCAGACCATGGGGCTTCACTCCCCAGCGCCTTCTCCAAAATAAAAAGAAAGAAAGAAAGAAACCAGTGACCATGTGCCCCCAACCCAGCCTCACCCGGCCGGTGCGCCCTTGGACCCCAGCCTCAGTGCAGATGAAGGCTCGTGTGATCCGACGCAGTGTCTCCAGGCGGGAGAAGGTGGACATGAGAAAAGGGAACCTGGAAAGAACTCAGCAAGTATCCAGAAGGTTCCCCAGAGATGTCCTCCAAGGTGCCGCCCCCAGGCCACAGGAGACGCAGTCAGGGAGGCCCCGACACCCCTCCCTGCCAGGAGTCTGTGTGAACTGGGCTGTCTTCATGCTCTGTGTCCCCCCACGGCCGCAGGGCTGCAGGGCAGTGCTCACAGCCTCGCCTCCAGGTCCTCATCTCTGCCCCTCTGGACATACCCCACCAGGAGCCCTGTGGCTCTGAGCAGTCCCTGTCCCAGGGGACCGTGGGGAGAGATGACCGGCCAGGCACCCTGCCTTGATCCTTGGGCACCAGCTTCAACCTCCCGTGTGCAACTCTGGCTGGGGGAGCCCCGGGCAGCGAAGGCCACGGGGGCCAGGAACTGTCTCCTGCACGCGGCCTGTCACCTAAAGGGTGACCGGCGGTCTGCTACTGCGCACAGCCCACAGAGGGTCCTCAGGCAGCACCAGCTTCAGGGCGCCCGGCTGCTGGGAACAACGCCCGCAGCAGACAACTGTGGGGGGCTTGGGGGCGAGCTCGGACCACAGCAGCAGAGCCTGGGTGAGCTGACTTACCTTCCCAGCTTAGCCTGAAGCCAAGGCAGAGCCCGCGGAGCCTGGGTTCGCTCTAGGAGGAGAGCCCCCTCCCCGCCCCCACCATCCTCTAGTCCCACTTCTTGTTTTGGAAAATTCAAGATACTCAGACAATCCCGGGTGGTTCTTCCTACCACAATTATGAGCAAGCAAGTTGCTTTGCGATGTTTCAGAAGACACAGATGGGGTCTGTTCTTGGGTTTGTTTTAATGTCAAGAAAGGAAACCGGAACTGGGATGCAAAGTGCCCACCGGAGGAAGCAAAGGCAGGGAGGGCCCGTGCACGGCCCGGCTCCTCCCGTTCGCACATCCCCTCAGTGGAGCTAGGATGTTGGTGGCGGGATGTCAGGTGGCCAGAGGGACTGACGACGGTGTGACCGGGTGCCGGGGTCACACACACATGTCAGGGGCATGCCTTGGGGGCTCGGACCTCCCCGGCCACTCAGACAGGCTGCAAGGCCGGCGAGGCCCACGCTGCACCCCCACCCCCCGGGCTGGCCAGGCACCGGGAAAATCCACCACGTCCAGCACATTCCGCGGCAAGTGAGGGGCTCAGCCTGAGCAGAGGGGCCGGGTCTCCCGAAAGTGGAAGCAAAGTCTAATCCCTCCGCAGAGTGCGGGAAACAGAGCGCTTCATTAGCAGATGTGCTGGCTGATAGGCAGGCAGGCAGTGCCCTGGCGAGCGCACGCCAGCGCTGTTTCTGAGGAGAACCCGGTGTCCCCGGGCCAAAGCTCACAGCGTTTTCTTTTGCTTTCGTTTCCTCTGCCCCAAGGTGGACACCCCCCACCCCTGTGTCAGGGCGTGCGATCTGCCAGGGCTGGGATTTTCAACGACTGACATCTGACGTCCACCCCTCTGCTCTGTCCTGAGGCCGGACAGCCCCTTGTTCCTCTGCTTTCACCCTCCACAAATTTTTAAATCATAAATCATCAATGGATTACCCGGTTGAAATGGTAGCTTCCCGTCAATTAGGTGTAATTTTCCCTTTGAAAATGAGAAGGACGGGGAATTCATTTCAGTGCTCCTTAACCAATTTACAAAAGGGCTTTGAAAAACACAGCAAATGCGTCTGGAGCCAGAAATTGTTGCATTTCACTGTTTGGAGCCAACGGACCCTCTTCTGGGCAAAGAACAAGATGTAAATTTGACTGTGCCCTCACAATTCCGGCCATCAGCACTCAGCAGAATTCATATTTTTTTCTTCTTAATTAAGTGGAATACTTTATTAGAAGGCGGCATTTAAGAATGAGGTAGACAATTTAACTGTGACCCATAATTTATATATATATGTTTTTTAAATCTAGGTATAAACTGTACACTATGTGTTTGTACATCTGTAAATATAACTTACAGATAATAAATATATCTGCAATAGCCAGGTACTGAACAACTAAGAGAAAAATAGGTAAATAGATTTCCTTATATTGAGCTGCTGAGATGGTGACAGATCACGGAGCAGAAAGAGTAAAGATTTAGGCACAGATGGCTTCTGCCACACGTGGGGAGAGAGAAGCCCGGGCAGTCCCAGGGATGTCAAGCTGCCTCCCCTCGCTCGGCCAGAGGAAGGAATTGTCTGCCTGTCCCTGGAGCTGCAGGTGGTGCCGAACCCGAACTGGACGGCTGCCCCCATGCCCCTGCTCAGCTCTGAAAACGCGGCCTGGCACCGGAGGAGGGCTCCCGCGGTAAAGGCAGGGACGAGGGCGGAGGGAAACAAAGTCCTGCCCGAGCCCTCGGCAGCTCCAAACTTCTGCTTTCCTGCTCCATCTCAGAGCATCGCGAGGCTGTTTTCTAAACACTGGAGGCTCAGCTCCGCAGCCAGCCTCAGGGCTCCCGGGTCCCCAACCTCCCAGGGAGAGATGGCCCACATCTGGGGACAGCAAGTGGGGAAGAAACACCGTGACACTTCCAAGGTCACCCAGCCACTTCAGGGATCCCCCCAAAATGCCCAAGGATAACCGTCAGGCCAGCCCCCTCTCTCAGAAGGACAGGAGACGGGCAGGCTGGCCACTGGGCAGATTTGCTTTTCAGCAAGATCTTAGAGCGATTCAAGTTCCCCTCGCGGTGGGCTTCTCTTTCTTGAAAAGCCCCGGTACACCGCACCGAAAGCCTTCACAGAATCACAAAAGCACAAGAAAATTCTGAGATTCTGGATGGAGAGGGTTGTTTTTTTTTTTAAGATAAGCGCTATGAAAGCGAGTCCACCTGGTTTACTCAGATGCGCCTTTAAAGTTTCTCAAATTGGTCAGAAGGCAGGGGCGGGGGGTGGGGGTGGAGAGCGCTGTCCAGTTCGCCTGGTCGCTTTCTCGTTTTTGAGAAAATCACTTGCTCCAGGGAGGAGAAAGCAAGGCTGTGGCCTGCGTTCAGTGCACCGGCTGGTTGTCTGCGATGCTGTCCCTTCTGTGCAGTGTAGGTTGGATGGACTTTTTCACCTATTTAAATTCTAAAATTCTAAGATTAAGTAGGAGTGAACAGTGTAGACCTTAAGTCTTCATACTCCAAAATAGTATCTATCCTCGAGAAGTGACTTGGTATTAAAAGCAAAACTTAAGGAACTTTAAGGGGAAAGTGTTCCAAACTGACAGCCATTATAAATTTGAAATATTTCTTTGTCTTAAAGAATGTTGTTGGGGGGGGGTGGGAAATGATGTTCATTTTCTGAAACGGCTGGCTCTCCATGCATGTGGCCTCTGCTCAGTCCACCTTTTCTCAGGCAATTTCTCTGTCTTTTGTAGAGAACGTGGCCATTTATTTGTCCCAGAGTTCCGTTCACCTACCAGGAGCCGACTCTTTGTGCCCAGAGATTGTAAAGGGGGAGAAAACAGGCCGGGTCACACTCAGGACAGTCAGAACCCCGAGGCCCCCGGCTGGTGTCGTCCGCCCACGTTCAGTAAAGTCATCGCCGTTACAGAAAGAACCAAGATGCTAAAACAGGGACTTAACCGGGGACCGGGTCTGTTTGGCATTGTTACTTTTTAAAGCCGTTTAGAGCAGACATTTATTGTGCTAGTAAACTCAGCTGGTGCTGGGGCTCTGCCTGCTCTCAGATCGCGAAACCAGAGAGACAATTCCAGCTCTGCTGTGCCAGGCCACACCAGCCAAGGCCTGACCGGGACAGGTTTAAGCAGTGCTGGGGACGCCGGCCCTTCAGGAACAGGCCTGGGAGACGCAGATGCTGACTTGTAAACAAAGCAGGTCTTTCTCGGTCGGTTCCTGCACTGAGCCTGGGAACGAAAGGGCCTTAGAGGCCAGGGTTTCTTCCTCCCTGAGGACAGGCTTCTGTCTCCCCTCTTGTGAAAATCCTTAGGACTCAACCCTTCCTGGATGCTCGCTTGGCCCTGGGGTCTGAACATGACCCACTGAGGGGCGCACGGTGAAAGGCAGATTATAAACCGACTTCAGGAATTTTTTAAGGGCTGCAGTAATAATTTATTACAGGCCGCGAACGGAAGGGGCCCGGGCTGGGTACAGTCAATGCGCAATTTGTAACGCCCTAGAAGCCAGGAGACCGCCTAGGCCTCAGTCCCACCTAAGCCCGGCCTTTGTCCCGGGAAGTCGGCCGACCCCGCAGACCAGGAACCCTGTCTTTCTGTACGCGCGCGTCTGGCTGATAAGGTCTTTGTGCCACTGGGAACAGGTCATAAAAACCGCCCGCGGCTTTTGTGTGGACCGGGGTCGGCCCGCGGCCCCCCGGTGCCCTTGGCAAAGGCGGACCGGCTGAGTTTGGAAAAGTGTGCGTTGTCTCCTGTAGCCTTTTCGCCCCCTCCTCCAGGTGGAGGCAGGTCGGGGACACCCCGCCCCGCCCCGGGAGCTGCGATTAGCGCTAATAGCGATTAATTCCATCCGCGGCTCAAAGTCCAGGCGGCCCCGGCTGCCCGGCCCGCTTCGGGACCCGCGCTTGCGCCCCGGCCAGGCGCCCGGGCTGGACCCTCCCGCGGCGGCTCGGGGGCTGCGGCCGCGCCGGCCAGGAGGGTCGGCAACCCGGGACGACGGAGTCCGGCAGCCCTCGGAGCGGGGTGGGGCGTGCGGAGGGGTCCCAGGAGGTCGGACAGCCCTCGGAGCTCGGAGGGGTGTGGCGGCGGGACCGGGCAGCCTCGCAGTGCGGGGCGGCGGGCTTGGGGCGGGGGGAGGTCCGGTGGCCCTCGGAGGGGGTTGGGGAAGGGAATCCGGCGACCCTAGAACGGGGGTGAGGGTCCCGGGAGGCCCGGTGGCCCTCACGGGGGGTCGGAGGGGAAGGCATAGGAGGGAGGCGGGCCGCGCCGGCCCCCGCAGCCCGGCCCGGGGGGCCGCGGCCGCCGGGGAGCCGCGCGCCGAGCCGCGGAGGCCAGGTCGGAGCGCGCCGCCCGCCTCGCACGACCGGGCCCTGGCGGGGCGGGGGCGCGGCCGCGGGGGGCGCTGCGGGCGGACCCACATTGCCCTCTAACGGGGCCTTCGAGAAGCCGCCGCCGCTCCCGCCGTGGGCCCCTCCCCAACCTGCGCGCAGGGGCGCAGCGCCCCGCGGGCGCATTAAGGCGGCACTTGCTGGATGCGCTCGCTTACCGGCCGGATGAAAGTGCAATTGTCCCCGCGTATTAATAACCCCTGACTCACCGCCCCGGGACGGCTCAGGGGCTCATCCGGGCTTTGTTGGAGAGCGGGGCCCGATTTTGAAATAAGTGGCTCGAGTCAGAAGTTTTTAAACTATTATTCAGCCTCTGAGTAATTTTTTAGATGAGATAACGCAAAACTGGGATCTTCACAGCAGATTTGATCACAGCGGTGAATATGGTACAGTTTCTCTTCTCCGTTTTAAGATCTCCTCATTATTTTACCGACGCGCCAGAGAATAATTGCCAAATGAAATTCCTCGTGGGCACAGGGAGAAGGACCCTCCACGTGGACATCTGAGCACGTGCGTTCTCTGCTGCTGAGTGCAGCCCCTTTGTCCACGTGCTCAGCTGGGCATTTGGGGGTGCAGCGTGGCTCTGCTGTCCTTTAGAGAGCACACTGGTGTTGTTCTCGAGCTAGTCTGGGCTGGTGGCTTGGGAGGGCGTTCACAACTGGATTCGGCCTGGGGAGAGGCGGTAAGGGGCCGGACAAGAGATGCGGGGCTCAGCCCTCCAGATGCTTCCCGAGGATAAGGGTGGGGTCAAGGGAGGAGGGCGAGCCGGTACCCAGCTCAGTGTCTGGGGCGCCCAGACCACGTCCAGCTACTGCTGGGAAGCCTGACCTGGTTCATGGCCACTAGGTCCTCCACAGGAGGGCGGTGCTGGAGCATCCCGGGTGGGAGTGGCCTGGAGAAGCCTCCGTTCCGCATCTCCCAGGGCAGATGGATCTTCTCGGGCCCTCCTCTAGCCTCCCAGGCAGTCCTATGGCCGAGCCTTTGGGCTCCTGGAAGCTCCTTGTTTAATGTTATCTAAAGAGAGACCCTAACACCATGTGTCAGCGTGCTATGCAGTGGATTGGCCAGAGAGAAATGCACCCC
The DNA here is from genome assembly GCF_036321535.1 of Camelus dromedarius. Lineage (NCBI taxonomy): Eukaryota > Metazoa > Chordata > Mammalia > Artiodactyla > Camelidae > Camelus > Camelus dromedarius. Next base: position 69,195,629 of record NC_087449.1, on the reverse strand, counting down.
GCTATGTGACATGTGCGGGTTTAAGACGCAGGGTTCCTGGTGCCAGCCCTGCTCACGTGAGGAGTTGGCACCTCCGCCCAGAGGAGCTGTGTTCCTTGTCTCCAGAGAGAAATGGGGCTCCCAGGCAGGGTCTGGCACAGACAAGGCAGGGCTCATCCTCTCCCAGAGCCTCCCTGGCTTTCAGAGCCTGGTCCCTGGGCTCCATCCTAGATGGCCCCTAGGATGCAGCTGCGGCCCTTCCAAGTTGCTGGAGTTTTCCAGATCTTGGCCACCACCTCCAATGCAAACAGTCATTTTTCAATGCTGCTTGGAGTATTAAAGCTGGTCGTTCCAAATTTACCTCCCCAAGCCCTCCAAGCTTGCTGCAGGCTGCAGACTCTACCCTGAGCCCCACTCCACCCCTCTCTGTCTTCAAGGGTGTCCCCTCTCTCAGACACCTGACAGCTGCTGGCACCAAGCTTGCTGCAGGCACACACTCCCCCCACCTCCCATACAGATGGTGTCCACTCTCCTGCGAGACTCACACCTGCTGACCTGGCCCATGGGGCCTCTGTCCAAGTTCATAGCCACTTTGGTAAACATCTAAATCCACTCTTGACCCTACCTGCGCCCCAGGCAGCAAAGGGTGTCTTACTTACATACACGCTAACAGAAGGAACAGGGAGCCACCCCAGACTCCACTCAGGGTGAAGGGAGCCACTCCTCCTCGTATCCTCCTGAGAACATGCACTGCTTGGGAACTCTGGGGCTAATCCTCGCCAATCTCATCTTCCACCCCCTTTATCAATATTCAAAATCTGGATAAAACAAAGGAAAATGGACTCTAGCCCTTTCTCACATATTCTGCCAAGTTCCAAAGGGAAACTTCTGACCAGCAACTGGAAGGCAGGTGGAGGGCCCGGCAGGCTGGCCTCCCCTGTGAGCAGGGTCAACAGCCTGCTGGCTAGGTGTGTGCGGGGTGGCTGTTCAAGCACCAGGACCACAGTGCTGACTCCTTCTCTCTGGTTTCTCCATCCTAGATTTATTATAAAGTCATTAAGGACATTGAGCCGGGAGAAGAGCTGCTGGTGCACGTGAAAGAAGGCGTCTACTCCCTGGGGACGGTGCCCCCTGGTCTGGATGGTAAGCCCCACCCCATGGGAGCAGAAGCATGGGAGCTTCCCAGGCCTCCCATCATGTCGCGCTGCACGACGCTGGGGGGCCGGGCGTCCCCCCGCTGCTGCCCATGGCCTGCCGCTCAGACCCCGGGCAGGCAGACCAGCACCTTCCCAACAAATTCGCCCCCCAAGCGCTTTGCTTTCTCCCTCCTTGGGTGGCGTGGGCCACACCCTGAGACGGGACTTCAGACAACCTGGGGGAGCGGGGGATGTGCTGCACCGCATCGTTGCAGAGTTTGAGCCCTGGGGTTTTTTTGAACTGTATTATTGTTTTTTTCTCTTTTTTTTATTGAAGTCTAGTCAGTTTACCACGTTGTGTCAGTTCCTGGTGCACAGCGTCATGTTGCCGTCTCACGTGCACACACGTGTATCCGTTTTCATGTTCTCGTTCATTGTAGGGGACTACAGGACATTGAATAGAGCTCCCTGTGCTTTTCAGCAGAAACTTGTTGTTTATGTGTTTTATATATAGTAGTTAGTGTCTGCAAATCTCAAACTCCCAATTTATCTCTTCCCACCCTCTTTCCCCGCTGGTAACCACGAGTTTGTTTTCTGTGTCTGTGAGTCTGTTTTGTAAATAAGCTCATTTGTGTCTCTTTTTTAGATTCCACATATGAGTGATCTCATATGGTATTTTCGTTTCTCTTTCTGGCTCACTTCACTTAGAATGACGATCTCCGGGTCCATCCGTGTTGCTGCAAATGGCATAATTTTATTCTTTTTTATGGCTGAGTAGTATTCCATTGTATAAATATCCCACAGCTTCTTTATCCAGTCATCTGTGGATGGACATTTAGGCTGCTTCCATGTCTTGGCTACTGTAAATAGTGCTGCTGGGAACACTGGGGTGCAGGCATCTTTTTGAGTAGTGTTTTCCCCAGATATGTGCCCAGGAGTGGGACTGCTAAATCATAGGGTAAGCCTATTTGTAGCAAACCTGTATTACTAATAATAATAATTAGCAGTAGTAGTGTCAGCAGCCGCATCGTTTGCTCTCCAAATTACTTCAAAAACAAAGAAGCCCGTCTTGTCGCTTGGAAGCATTTGCCTCCAGAGCTCTGTGCCAGGAAGCGTTTCGGTCTCACTTGAGAGGGCAGTGATGGCATGTGTGTCTTTGAAGGTAACGCCCATCTCCAGGGAAAGGCAAAAAGTCCAAGAGAACTGTTAAGGGAAAACATACCGGGGGAAGACTCAGGGCTTGGCTGGACCTGGCGGGGCTGCGGTGACGGCTGCGGGAAGCACCCGGCCGTCCTCTCCTCTCCGTTGGTCACTCGGTATTTTTCCAGGAGACACACGTCCCTTCCTTGTTCGTCCACACCCAACCCAAGCACATTTCAGAGGACGCTTGAGAAAATCCCAGTTTCTTACAGGCTAGGGTTTCTGAAATACAGGTTTCTTTTCCTTTGTCCCCCCTGCTGGGCGATGTGCCCGTTCACCTTGGGGTGCTGGAACAGCGTCTGAGTCCCGGAGGAGAAGTTGGTTGGAGGGCTCTGCGTTGTGCACAGAGGGCCGGCGGGTGCATTAACTCCCCGCCAAGCAGGTGGCACCCCCACTTTGAATGAGAGTGCACGAGTGGACAGAGGGCCGTCGCTCCCCCCAGCCGTCTCCGGAGCTGGTGCTTCTGTTCATGCCGGGAATGGGGGAGGCTGGCTCTCCCCTCCTGTCTGTGTTCCCCTCCTCTCCAAACACTCCAGGGCTCAGTGGTTAATGCCACGGACTGCAGGTTTCTCTAAGGAACCACTCTGCTGTCACGGCAAGGGAGTGTGGTTGGCTGGGCCGGGGAGCTGGCTGCTGGAATTAGCCGGGCGCCTCCGGGAGCCAACCCAGAGACGTCCACCTGGAGTTCCCTTTGCGGTCCCCGAGCGTGGGCCACCGTCGTGCTGCAGCACGTTGCATCCTTGTTCCAAACGCAGCCTCCGCAGAGGGGTAATTCCATGAGACAGAGCTTTTCCATCCTCTCCGCGAGACTTTGGTTTTAATTAGGCTGTTGAGAAAAGAAAAGTAAACAGCCGAGACCTGGGTAGCAGGGGGATGGTCTCACTTTACTTAGAGTAATTGTTGGAAAGACCTGTGCACCGTAGACGGCCCACGAGAACTTGGAGGCAGAAATCCACTCAACCCAAAGAGGGCGCTCGGAGATGGGGTTTCATCTAAGGAAATGTCTTTCTTCCAAAAGGTTTTAAAAACCTTGATTCCGATTTCCCCCTCCCATCCCCGATCTCACATAAGCTCTATGTGTTCCTAATAGTTTGTCAAACGTGTGGCCTAATTCTGCTCTGTACGCAGCCGCCCAGCACCGGGTGCCAGGCTCCTCTTGCTCTTTGCCATCAAGGTTGCCACTTCTCCCCCAGCAGCCGCCCCCGTCCCGCTTCACTCTGAAGCACTCGGAAAGAACACGTAAAAACGTTCCTCACTAAGATAATTATCATAAAAAATCTTTTATCCCAGCCCCGGCTAAATGCAGCGGGCCCTTCTCATGGCAGGAATTTGGAGTGGGGTCTTGAGGGCTTCTGAGCCTCCAGTCTGCTAGATTAGCATGGCGATGCCACGTAATCGTGGCCCCCTCGGTTCCCCGAAGCCATCAGGCACTGATTCGTTTTTCTGTTACAGTCCTGCTTTGCCCTGGAAAGTTCCTGATGGGATTTCAGATGGACGAGTGAGACGCAGACTCGCCAAACAGGACACCGGGCCACTGTGGCCTCGGTGTAGTTTGGTTTGGGTAGAAGATAGAGCTCCCTGCCCCTACCCCCCAGATGTCTGTGAGGGGAGCTCAGTTCTGAATCCCAATTCTGCCTGCTCTTATCGGGGGGCAGGAACCTCTGCCAGGACCACATTCAGGTGTCACGGAAGAAACGGGGGCCCTGCTTTGCCAGTTCCCAAAGCACCGGCCCTACGGGTCTGGGACTGGAAACACTCCTTCAAAACTGCAGCTTTGTAAAGAGATTCAATTCCAGTTTCCCCACAGGTGATTCAGAGCAGAGGGAAGCCGCTTGCAGGCTCATTCACTCCAGGGACTTTATTTTCTTTTCACTTTCAGTGGAGAGGGGTGGAGATCTCTCTTTCAGGAGAACTTCCTGCTCTTGGGAGAAAATAAAGCAAATCATTTCCATTCAAATATGCCTTTCTTTTGAGAAAGGCTCAAAAATTATCAACTTTTCTCCCTCTCCACAAAAAGGTCAAGAGGATGCAGTGTATTGTGTACAAAGCAGGAGGGAGACAGACACAAAACGCCATGCAACACAGCGTAACAGGATGCAGCCAGAGCGTAGCACGCTCTCGCATGACGGGGGCGGACTCGGGTCCGTGGTGGGCTGGGGGCCCGGAGCGGCAGGGCGCCCTCAAATGCCTGCAGCCTGAGAAGCAGGCAGCGTTTTCACTGTAAATCCAAATTCCAGATCCAAACTGGAAGAGCAGGTTGGGCCGTGCTGGGGACGGGCGTGCTCGGCCCCTCTTGATTTTGTTTTCAAATTTTAACTTTGATGACTGTCCAGAAAGAGTCAAATACAAACTGGCATTTCTTTTTTTTTTTTTTTTTTTCTCAATTTTCTTGGTCACTAATTTAAAAAAAAAATTAAGCCAGCATTTTTTATTTTATTTTATTTAGGTTTTTTGTTTGTTTTTGGTAGAGGGGAGGTAATTAGTTATATTTATTTTTAGAGGAGGCACTGGGGATTGAACCCAGGACCTCGTGCATGCTGAGCACACACTCTACCACTGAGCTATATAGATCCTCCCCCAAACTTGCATTTCTAACTTTATTGCGATGCTGGTGGGAGCCCCCTCTCGGCCTCGTTCCAGCCCAGTAAGTCAGAATGAACCCACAAGAGCAGTTCTGTGGGGTGTGTGCGTCCGGCTCCATTCTAAAATGGTGTTCTCGGTACTCAGACCTGCTTCCTAAGGACAAGGACAGCGTGCAGGGAATGGGGAGGGGCAGTGCCGGCAGGTCCCCACCTGCACGTGTGTCTCTCACACCCTCAGTGGCAGTCAGGCCGCGCACCTGCCCCTGGGAGCAGAGCAAAGGTCCCACCTACCGGGCTCTGCCACTGCCTCTCTGGGTGCCCATCTGCCTCCCCCGGCCTGTTTCCAGTCACAAAGTGAGTGGATTGACATGAGGCTCGGGCGTGGGGACACAGGAAGCTTCCTGGGACCCAGCCTGCCACATGGAGGCTCCCAGCCTCCGGCGTGAATGTCACTTGTCACCCGACTTCCACCGTGGGTGTTTCCCTGAAGAGGGCATTCAGGCTCTGGTCCTGTTTTGAAGGCAGCATCTTGCAGACTTGCCGGGGGGCCGTTTCGTAACGTGTGTCCTCTGTGACCCCTCCCCATCCCCAGAATCGGATTTGGGGGTCTGCCCCAGCACCGAAGAGCCCACCCGGGGCTTAGATGGGCTTTGGTTTAGCATCTTCTGCGAGTTCACTCTCCAGTCGGTCTCAGCGTTCACGTGCACATGCACGCACACACACAGACTCACTCAGGCACATTCAGTCTTGCACATAAAGGCACGCGTACCCACACACACAACACACTAACACATGCACACAAATACAGTCACATAACACATGTGCGTTCACACACAAATACACGCAGCCACATGCACTTACAGACACACAAATGCACACAAGTGTATATTCAGTTCCTATGTGTTCACACACACAGGCGCAACCATCACACTAGCAGTCATGTACATGAATGTGTATACTTAACACACACGTGCATATGCACGTAACACACACATGTGCACAGAAACCCATTCACATGTGCCAAGTAAGTGCACACAGGCACACACAACATGTACAAATGCAGGCATTCCTACTCACGCATGTGTGCAGGTATGCAGACATGCAAATTTTCACACACGGCCACAGACGGAAACTTGTGCACATGAGCACACATGCACACCGGCAGGAACACAAGTGCAGAAGCACAAAACTGCCTGCACATCTGCAGAAGAACACAGAGGCGCTGGAATTTTCAGCCCCGTGCTCCCCGTGCGCACACAGCTGCCCGCCCAGGCACCCCGTGCACGAGGAGCTCACATGTGTTCACACATCGGCTAACACGCACACCTTTCAGTGCGTTTGTGCAGGAACGTTTCGTGCAGGTTCTCTGTCCAGACCCGCGTGGGACACAGGGTGGTCCTGGGCAGGGCGGGGCACCCGCTCCGGGAGGAGCTGCGTCGGCCTTGATCAGCTGGGAGGGGCGGGAGGCCTGCCCCGGGGAGGCTCACAGCTCCAAGCTGTTTGGCTTGGCGGGCTCTCAGGATGCCGCCTGGTAAACTTCATAGTGGCTGCCTCCCTTTTATTTGCTTGACCTTGACGACAATCGCTTATGATACGCATCAGAGCCCTGCCGTCTTCTTTCTCCTAATTCATACACAGAACACTTGGCCGGGCTTCCTTCTCCATTCCGAGCGCCGGGCCTTCTCAGGCCTCCTGAGACGCAGGGAGGGGCCCAGTGCTCCTCGGTGGTTTTTGGATGCAGACACGGATCCCCTCCTGGCGGCCCCCATGGCCCACGGGCAGCCGTCCCTGGTTCCCGGGATGGGGGCGGGGAGAAGCAGGAGGGGACCAGGCAGGGTCGGGGGCAGGCCCTGCAGGGCTCCCCACACCCCTGCAGGCCTGGGGCCCGGGGCGGGTCTGGGTCCACCTGCCCACCTCCCGTCCTCTCTGCCTTGCAGAGGAGCCCACGTTCCGCTGCGACGCATGTGACGAGCTCTTCCAGTCCAAGCTGGACCTGCGGCGCCACAAGAAGTACGCGTGCGGCTCGCTGGGGGCCGCGCTCTACGAGGGCCCGGCCGAGGAGCTCACGCCGGAGCGCCTGGGCAGCGGGGGCGGCGACGGGCGGGCCCACGAGTGCAAGGACTGCGAGCGGATGTTCCCCGACAAGTACAGGTGCCCCCCGGCCCCCCACCCCCACCCTGGGAGCCCGTGGGGACAGCAGGGTCGCTTAACCCTGGGAGCACAGGGGGGGCCCCGAGAAGGACAGAGGTCAGCCCTTGTGCCTCGGGCCTGCCCAGGCTGACAGGCCGAAGGCTCCAAGGACAGCTGGAGAAAAGGTCCCCTCCCGTGCAGCACACCTGGGGGGCAGGTGCCCTACCCACTCACGTGCCGTCAAGGACAGAGCAGGCCGGTGGCCTGCGGTTGGAGGCCACGGGTGTTCCCGGCTGTGAATGTGAAGTCCAGGCCCCTGGTCAGAGGCCCCCACCCACGGAGGACCCGCCCAGTCGAGCCAGTGCTGGCCCTGCCCACCACTCTGTGGTCAAGGCTGAGTTGTGGAGACCGGAAGCCAGGGTTCTAGGGGTTGAAACCAGAGTGACCCTCTGGACACAGGCAGGACTCCTTCTCAGACAGCGGGCGGGAGCAGGAAGCAGCCGCCCAGAGGCCCCCTCATCCCCCACCCCAGGCACTGGCCTCTGCTTCCCTCCGGGGCCCCCAGAATTCCCTGGAGAAGTCCCAGAGGCGGGCACAAGTGCCAGACCACCTGTGTGATGCCCGGACATGGCCTTCCCTGCCCCGAGACCCGGCAGGAGTCAGGACCCGGGAGTTGGGACCCTGGGGACCCGTGGGGGGAGAACCAGCACCTGCGGTCCCCGTGCCCCAGGGAACCACGAGGACTTTCACAAAGCGCACCCTCCTCCTGCCTCCAGAACGTCCTCCAGGGCAGCCTTGCAAAGTCAGCGCAAAACCCCAGCAGGGCACCAACTGGCCGTGGGATTGCAGGGAGTTGAGTGCCAGTCCCGTCCCAGCCTCCCTGGGCACGGGAAGCCCTCCACCCTGAACAGATGACTGAGAAAACAGGAGTTTGGGTAAATCCCGACCGAGGCCCTGGGCGGCAAGCGCTGCTTAAGAGGGCCCGTGTTTTCTTTACATAAGCACATAAATCACAATTAACAACAGGGAAAAAGATACAATCTGCCGTAGCTCAAGAACCAAGCGTTTCTGATCTAAATGGATGGCTGGGCCCCGTAATTAACGGGCCGTGATGTATTACTGCCGAGCTCATGAAGATTAACGGTCATACCTGGGACAGGAGGAGAGGCGGGATGTCCCCCGAGAGGAGGGGACGGGGAGCTGCTCGTTCATCCAAGGGGGGGCGGCCCCTTCCCAGTGGCTGTGCGCGCTGCTCCGTGTCATGTCTCATTTGGAGACCCCCGCGCTCATTCCCCGCCGACCTCCGTGGGGTGTGCGCGCCGCGGAGGTTTTCAGCCCAGCTTGGCTGGCCAGTACCCTCAGGCCACTGAGAGGGGTTTTCTGGGCCTCGGCCCCACTCTGGGGCTCATGGCAATGCTGAAAATCTCTGAACCCCTTTTTTCTTAGGCCCAAGGTTGGTGTCAAGGTTAAACTTATCTTAAAGAACAGCCGGGAAGTGTGAGCGGGGTCTCGCTGCCTGTGGGTGCCCCGGGGTGGTCTTGGATGAGGGCCTGAGCTGGGTCCAAGCACTGGCTTCTTCCCCATCAGGTGTAGGGAGGCCGTCTCTGCCCGTCCCTCCCTCTGACCTGTCCGGGGAGGCAGTGGACAGATGGGCTGGCCAGACTCGCCCTGCTCTCTGAGTGGGGAGCGGCGGGGGCCCCGAGGGGAATAGGCCATGTGAGTTGAGGTCCTTCCCTCCCGGGCCGCGGGCGGGGAGTGGGCCCCACAGTGACCCCCGTCCACTGTGCGCAGCCTGGAGCAGCACATGGTCGTCCACACAGAGGAGCGAGAGTACAAGTGTGACCAGTGCCCCAAGGCCTTCAACTGGAAGTCCAACCTCATCCGCCACCAGATGTCCCACGACAGCGGCAAACGCTTCGAATGTGAAAACTGTGTGAAGGTAGCGTGGTGCACACCTGCGCCCTGTGCTCACCTGCCGGCACGCTCCTGTGGCAAAGCCCCGAGCCACCTGTGACCTTCAGTCTTCAGGGAGGACAAAGAGTGTGCGGGGGAAGGGGGGCCGGGAGAGGCCAGCTCAGGACCTCTCGGGGCTGCTGTCACCCTGGAAGGACAGGCTGGTGGGGGCGAGCCTCCTCGGCTCCGGGCGGTCACAAGTTAAAGTACTTGAGCTTAAAAAGGCTGAGATCCTGCCTAGAGCATCCTTGGGGCCACAGTTTTCCCACGAAATACTGAGAAGAAACAAGGTCAAGGGAGGCCTGACAGGTCACCTGAGGCCGTAGGGGGAGCTGGGGAGGGGTCCCCACTACAGCAGAGACCCGCCAGCCAGGCTCGGTGCAGGGGGCGGAGCGGCAAGTGAGACCCCGTCCAGGGGCCAGAGCCGGGCCCACCGGGGAGCAGGCAGACGGGGTGTGACGGACGGTGTCTGTGCCCCAGGTGTTCACGGACCCCAGCAACCTGCAGCGGCACATCCGCTCCCAGCACGTGGGCGCCCGGGCCCACGCCTGCCCGGACTGCGGGAAGACGTTCGCCACGTCCTCGGGCCTGAAGCAGCACAAGCACATCCACAGCACCGTCAAACCTTTCATATGTGAGTCCCGCCCGCCCCCGCCTCGGGCGGGAGCCCCCACCCCACCCCCGCGTCACGCTGGAGCACCCCCCCCCCGCCCCCAAGTCACGCGGAGTCCCGCCCGCCCCTGCCTCGCGAGGGAGTCGGCCCCCAGCCTGGGCCTGGGGCCGTCGGGGTCAGGCCAAGGCCCCAGGCCCGCTGCCTGCACGGGACCCCCGTTGGCCCAGAAAGCGCGCCCGGCCGCCGCCCACTGCTCTGCCAGCCGCCTCCTCCCTGTGTCCTCCCCCGCCCCTGGTTTTATGACGCGTCCTTGTCTTGCTCTGGTCTCCCTTTCCCCTCCTGCCCTCCTTGGTTCCCCCTCACTTACGGTGAGTAGTGAGGACTTCCTGGGTCCTGCAGAAGGAGCCAGCAGCCCACCCTCCGTGTCCCCTCCTCTCCCCTGCGTGTGGGCTCCGGCCTGGGCTCCAGCAGGTACTGGAAGCCCAGTGATGCCTGCTGCGTTGTGCTGTGCACCCCCCCAGCAGCCTCTGGGGAGCCCGGACTGGGCACGGGCACTGGCCCAGGCCACAGGGGCCAACGGTAAATAACTGGACCCCTGTCCTCAGGGAGATTACCTGCCAGTAGAGGAGACAGAGCTGAGCCATGCAGGTGACAACTGCACACACCCTGGGCGCATCAGCCTGGGGGGCGGGGGCAGGGCAGGAGGCCCACCCAGTGCCCAGGTGGTGGGAGGTCGGATGAGAGGTGTTCTAGCAGAGAGCTGGCAAAGCGTGGGAGTGAGCCCTGGGGCCTGCAGGGGAGGCTCAAGACAGGGTTGTGGGCACAGAGGGTGTGTGTCTGAGGAGCGCAGTAATCAGAGAGGGGTCAGAGGTCACAAGGGTTAGGTCCTGGAGGCCTCGTGAGCCGACGTGGGGGCATGACCCTGGTTCTCAGAGTTTGGAAGATATTGAAGGTTTCTCTCTGCCTAGCAGGGCGCTGAGTCTCATGCACACCAGCATTGTGCCGAGGCATCCATCATTTCGTACACAGAATCTCGCAGCATCCTTACAAAATCTTACAGCACGGGGACCGCACAATCTCCAAGTGAAGGAAACTGACAGAGAAGGAAACGGGCCTGGCAACGCTCAGGGAGCAGGCCCTCGAGGCCGGGCTGCAGAGCCCAGACTCCCGCTCAAGGGGCCTGGCTCCTGACCCCAGGCTGGGTGGCCTGGGACCTCTTGGGCTCCACCAAGAGAGAAACTCTGAGAGCTTGCAGACTTGGGTCTGGGTGTTTTCACCAACGTCAAGGTGGCTGGGCTCCTGCCCCAGAGAGCCATGCTGAGGAGCTGGGGCTGTGCCCCCTCCTGCCCGCAGCCCCCTGTCCAGGCTTCCAGCTGTCCTGTTAGAGATGACGCAGACCCCAGCCTGTCGGAGTCACCTGCTCCCTCAGCCACGGCAGCAAAGGGAGCCAGCGCTCCGCTGGGTGGCCCCCACACTGGTGCCATCTTCCTCCTACCCGCCACCTCCTTCACCCGCAGGTCCTGCAAAGAGCACCCCAGCAGCAGCCCCACCGCCCTGCACGGGGCAGGGCCCGTCCCCTCTGGGAGGGGCTGGGAAGGGGCCAGCTGGGTGGGAGGAGCCAGGACTTAGCGAGGGGGTGGCACGTCCTGCTTCCAGAATGAGCGTCCCCGCAAGTCCCACCACGAGGGGCGCACAGGCGCGCGTCATGTCGTAGGTGGGAGCTTCCCAGCTTAGGAAGGCTTCAGAGTCGTCACGTTTCTGAGCTCGCAAACCGGCTTGGTGGAGTCTTGTTGGATTGCGTTAAGGATGCAAGTTCTGGGACCCTCAGCACACGGGAAGCATCCGAGTCCGCTGTCTCCACGGCCCTCACAGGCAGCTGGCCGGCCCTGCCGGCTCTCAGCTGCTCTCCACCCGTCTGCGCCCCGTGCTCACCTTGTGCCCTGGCCGTTGGCCAAGCGGTAAAGCTAAAGGGAGAACGCCAAACTTGGCCGAGGTTCAGCGTGGGATAGAGATGAGAGTAGACATGAGAGCCAGCCTCACACATCTAACCGTGGCAGAGCATCCTTGGGTCTGCGGTCACGGAGGTCAGGCCTGGAAAGGAAACTGCAAACCAGAGAGCAGAGAGCCAACAGTGGGGCACGGCCGAGAAAAGACGGCTCCCCGCGGCCCGGCGCTAGTGAGCACAGACTCCGTCCACCTGCCGAGCGGCCCGGGGCGCACACAGCACGCACACTTGATCCTGGGTCCGGGCCTCACTGAGCGCACAGCCCACGGCCGTGTAACCTCCCGGTGACCCCTGCACCAGGAAGCTCGGGTGTGAGAGAGGTGGGGGAGGGGGTATCTGGGCGCACCGGCAGGCAGGCTCCTGTGGGCACTTTTCAGAAAAGGACCTTCTCAAGAGTGAGTGTGTGTACGTGTGCATGTGTGCACACCCTACCGGGAAGAGAAGCTGCTGACCAGAACAAGCACTGGCCAGGGCCCCTCTGCATCCCGGCAGGGCCTGGGCACCCTCCCTCAGCCGCTGGCCCCCACGCCCAGGCCCTCCCCAGCCCCTGCAGGCAGCCACCTCCCCTCAGCGGCGCTGTAGGCCGTCCCGGGGCCAGGACCTCCTCTCTGGGGACCTCAGTCCCCCAAGGCCTCTCTGTAGCCCCAGTACTTACACAGCGTCCCTTTAAGTGCGAGTGGCTGAGGCAAGGGGAGGAACCAGGGGTCTCAGGCCCCCTGCTCCCAGCACGGCCCCTGGCCCACGAGGTCCCTCCTGGGAGCTGCTCGGGGTGGGTGGGAACGTGCTGAAGGCCGGTGTCCGTGCTCGGATGGCAGTGGTCACAGCCCGAAGTGGGGGACAGGGAGCTTGTCCCAGAGCCCCTCTGGCAGCCACCGACCCAGGAAGGGGTCACCCGCTTGGCCTGGAGCCCTGAGCTGAGGAGTGGCCTCGCTCCCCAAGGGCAGGCGGGCCAGCAGGCCTTCCCGCAGACACACTGCCGCCCCCCAGAGAGGGCATGTTTGATGAAACGAGGTAGCACTCTTTCCCCCAGCGCTGGGACCGCCCCGCGATGCCAGGCACCCAGGAGGGCAGGGCTGCCAATATAAACAGGTCCTGCGGTTAAAGGGCACAGATCCTCAGGGCCAGCGCTCCCAGCGAGGAGGGCCCAACACCAGTGGTGGCGGCTTTGCGGCAAGAAACACGCTGGAATCATTGTTCTCGTTGGAGCTGCCTTTAGGAAGCAAACTGTCCCACAGCGAGGGCCAAACAGTCTGTGTGTGTGTGTGTGTGTGTCTGTGTGTGTTCCTCCCTTGCTGGCTAGAAAAACAAGAGGAGAAAGAAAAGCTGGTCACTCGCCGGGGCAGCTCACAGGCCGTTGGGAAAATGTCTGAGACACGGCCCCCCGGGCCTCTGGGCTCTGATGCCGCTCCGGCCACACCACCCTCTCCTGCACAGAGCAGAGGCCAGCGTCTGTCCGCCCAAGGCTGGTGGTGCCTCTTCACCCCAGTTTGGGGGGAGGTTTTCCTTTCCTCAGATGTGGAACTGGTCCTCTCCATGTGGCCCTGCCAGGGGCTCCCCTCCCGTCAGGCCCCCCCCCCGCCCCAGATGGTGGCCTTGTCTAGGCTCCCCAGCTAAGACCCCCCCAGGGGCTGGTCACCCTGAGGCCTCCCTGTCCTGGGTGCAGGTCACAGGGCCTGGGACAGAAGGGAGTAGGGGAAGCTGAGAGCATTTCAAACCTTAGGAAATGAGAGAGCAAGCAAGGCGGTCAGCGTCTGCTCCGCCCCTGCCGGGATAGCGTCGCTGACAGGAGTCGGGAGGCCGGGCGGGAGTTCTGGGCTGGCTGGTGCCGCAGCAGCCACGTGGTGTGCCATGACTCCGTTCACCTCTGGGAGCGATTTCGGAAGACCTTGGCCCCCATGACACACTCATGGTGGGGAGGGCACAGGGGCAGCAGCACCGCGTTTCCCAGCGGAGAGGGTCAAGGCACTTCAAGATGTGTCCAAGATGGTGCAGGGACCCCAGGGAAGGCACAGGGGCCCTTGCCCACCCATGCTGCTCGCCAGAGGCCAGTCCCAGGGTGGGGTGCACATGCATATATATGTACGTGTGCACATGTGTGTGACATACACACCTGAACGTACATGCACGTGTACACATAGACACGTGTACAAACTTGCACTCACACCGACGCGAGCACATAGACACGCACACAGGGACGCACGCACACGTGCTCAGACACACACACACACGTGCTCGCATCCCACACGGGCTGCTCCGGGGCCCCCACCCCCGGCACCGCAGGTTCCCGGGCCATTTTATAGCGTGCCTGTGTTTGCTTTCTGCTGGCGTTTTAGGTGAGGTCTGCCACAAATCCTACACGCAGTTCTCCAACCTGTGCCGGCACAAGCGGATGCACGCGGACTGCCGCACGCAGATCAAGTGCAAGGACTGCGGGCAGATGTTCAGCACTACCTCCTCCCTCAACAAGCACCGGCGCTTCTGCGAGGGCAAGAACCATTACACGCCGGGCGGCCTCTTCGCCGCGGGCCTGCCCCTGACCCCCAGCCCCGTGATGGACAAGGCCAAGCCCCCCCCCGGCCTCAACCACACCGGCCTGGGCTTCCACGAGTACTTCCCCTCCCGGCCGCACCCCGGGGGCCTGCCCTTCTCCGCGGCGCCCCCGGCCTTCCCCACGCTCCCGCCGGGCTTCCCCGGCATCTTCCCTCCGTCCCTGTATCCCCGGCCGCCTCTGCTACCTCCCACACCACTGCTCAAGAGCCCCCTGAACCACACGCAGGACGCCAAGCTCCCCAGCCCCCTGGGCAACCCAGCCCTGCCGCTTGTCTCCGCCGTCGGCAACAGCAGCCAGGGCACCACGGCGGCCGCGGGCCCCGAGGAGAAGCCGGAGAGCCGCCTGGAGGACGCGTACGCCCCCACGAAGCTCAAGCCGCGGGGCAGCGACCTGTCGGACGGCAGCGACTTCGAGGACATCAACACCACGACCGGGACCGACCTGGACACAACCACGGGCTCCGACCTGGACAGCGACGTGGACAGCGACCGCGACAAGGCCAAGGACAAGGGCAAGGCGGCGGAGGGCAAGCCCGAGTTCGGGGGCGGCGGCGGCGCGGCGCCCCCCGGCGGCCCGCACGGCGTGGGCGAGGTGCCCGTCTTCTACTCCCAGCACTTCTTCCCGCCGCCCGAGGAGCAGCTGCTGACGGCGTCGGGCGCCGCGGGCGACTCCATCAAGGCCATCGCGTCCATCGCGGAGAAGTACTTCGGGCCGGGCTTCCTGGGCGTGCAGGACAAGAAGCTGGGCGCTCTGCCCTACCCCTCAGTGTTCCCCTTCCAGTTCCTGCCCAGCTTCCCCCACTCCCTCTGCCCCTTCACCGACCGCGCCCTCGCCCACAACCTGCTGGTCAAGGCCGAGCCAAAGTCGCCCCGGGATGCCCTCAAGGCGGGCGGCCCCAGCGCCGAGTCCCCCTTCGACCTCACCACCAAACCGAAAGAGGCCAAGCCCGTCCCGCCGGCGCCCAGGGTGCCCCCGGCCCTGGCGTCTGGCGAGGAGCAGCCCCTGGACCTGAGCATCGGCAGCCGCGCACGGGCCAGCCAGAACGGAGGGGGCCGTGAGCCCCGCAAGAACCACGTCTATGGGGAGCGCAGGCTGGGGGCCGGTGAGGGGCTGCCCAAGGCCTGCCCAGCGCAGCTGCCCCAGCAGCCTGCCCTGCACTACGCCAAGCCATCGCCCTTTTTCATGGACCCCATCTACAGGTATTAACATGCCCTGCCCTCACCTGCCCCCCCCCAAGGTGGGCAGCCAGCCAGGGCAGCGGCCGGAGGGGACGCCCTCACCTGCTCCCCTGAGCTTCCTCCTTCTGCCTTTGTAGCTTCAGAAGGCACCCCAGTCTCTGCCCCTTGGGGGTCTGCACCCAGGCTGGCCCTTCCTGGGGGGGCACCTGGCTGCCCCGTTCGGGAGGCCAGGGCCGGGTCTCCTGGGCACACATGGTTCCCTCTTGCTGACAGTCACTGGGATACCCCACTTCTGTTGAGCCCCCCCACCCGAGCCCGCCCTCAGACGCCAGCCCTGGGGCTCTCCTGCTGGTATCTCTGCTGTCTTCTCTGGACCAATTCTGCCTCCCACAACCCTCACATCCTGCCTCTCTCCTCTGTTCCTGCATCTCTACTCTCCCATGGCTGCTCTGTGGCCCCCACCCCTCCCTCGAGCCACAGCCAGGGCTTCTGGGGGCCCACGAGAGATCAGAAGAGCCGCTTGTCCCCAGAGGGAGAAGGGGTGGAAGGAAGGGGGAAGCTTCGGAGGGTTTGCAAAAAGAATCAGTGCCCCATATCTCTGACAGCCCTCCTGGTGAGGGGCCAGAGGACCACCCCCCGCCCCAGTTTCCGGGCAGGCTTTGATCAAGTGGGTCTGTTAGGTGAGAGGAGTGACCCCCCCACCACCACACGTGCCGCAGGGGTGCTGGGCAGGCTGAGCCCTGAGGAGGGGGCTGTGCACGTGGGCCGTGCACGGTGCAGGCAGCCACGTGGCACAGACAGTTGCAGCTGGCACGGGCCCAGGGCTGTGTGTGAGCAGAGCCCCGTGGGCACACACATGTGCAAGTACACAGTGGTGTTCCGCCCTGAGGGCTCATGTGCCTGCTGTTCCCAGGGGCCAGGCAGGGCCTGGGGACGGGCGTGCAGGTGCGGTCACCTCTGCTGAAGGCACTCACGAGAGGAAGTTGTGTCAGAGCGCGACCCAGCCGCCTGCGGGGAGATAGGCCAGCCGCCTGCTCTGCCGGCCGGCGCCCACTCGGGTCCCGCTCTGCACGCCCGCCTGGGGCCCCGGCCGGCTGTGTCTGCAGCCAGTCCTGTTTCCTGCATCCCTGGACACATGACACTGCCTCCTTTGGGTATTTCTTTAAGAATACGCTATCCACAGGTGGTTTGAGACAGTGGACTAGAGGCTCAGCGGAGGGTGACTTTCTAGGACCCAGGCGAGGCCAGGAGACCCTGGGGCTGGAGGGAGGAGGCACCCCATGGCACGCACACCCTCGTGCAGGGGTGGGGTGGGGTTGGAGACCTAGGCATGGAACCTGCTGGTCAGGCCCCCAGAGCTGGAGCCGGCAGGCCTGTGAGAGGCTCTCAGTTGAGTTCCCCGCTCAGTCCCTGGCCTCCCCCAGCCCCTGCTCTCCCGGCCTCCTCGTCCACCCCGCCCGAGGTCTTCTCTGGCCCCTGACCCTCCTCTGCCTTCCCCACCTCCTCTCTCCAGGCCTGCTTTAGGGCCTTATCCTGGACGCTGGCAGAGCAGAGAGTCAGGCCTGGAGGCAAGAACCAGCCTCAAGTCCCCCGAGCCCCCTCCTGGAGCCCCTCTTAGACCCAGCAGGTGCCAGGCTCCTGCCCTCAGAATTTGGGGTACAGAGGCTGATGGAGGGGCTGCCGGGCCCCAGCTTTGCACACAGACGCCAGCAAAATGCCCGAGAGTGGGTTAGCTCCAAATTCACTCTCCACCACCCCCCAAGCCCAGTCAGGACAAACACACGTGGTGTCATGAAGTTTCCCCTCCAAGCGAAGGTCTGAGTGACTATGACTGCTGGTGAGTGGGCCGGCCCAGGGCTAGGATTCCCTCAGCTCCTGCGGGGTCCTGGCCGGTGACTCCAGTAAAACTCCCCGCTGTCCCCACAGGCTGACCCTGGGTGTGTAACCCCCAATCCTGCCCCCCTGGGGTTGGAGGAACCCAGCACTGCCCAAGGGGCCCCCCTGACCCACCAGTCCCTCTCACGTCCACGTGCTGCTGCTTCTGCACAATGGGCTGGGGACACAGTGGTGACAAAAGCCGCACACCTGGCAGAGCACATGTCCACTGGGGTCAGTGGGGCTGGTTGTTCAGAGCCAGCCTGGTAGGCTGCTGTGAGACACAGAGGTCAGGAAAAGGCAAAAGGAAACATTGATCGACCCCCTCCCATGGGAGGCCCCTTCCTCGGCCGGTGCACCCCCACCGCGGGGTTTGGCGAAAGGTTGACTCGGTGCCGCTTTGACCGGAGCCTCAGCTAAGCCCTGTGAAGCAAAATGCCCCTGAAGCCACCTTCCCCCATGAGACCACCTCTCCCCAATGCTTGTCCTCTCTCCAGGGGACACTTCACCCCACACACTCCTGTCTCCTCCCCTGGACCTGCCTGGGGTCCCCGTGGGGTCCCCTGTGGCCGCCTGTGCCCTGTGGGGAGATCCTGCCCTTGGGATTCCCAGGTAGCCGTGCTGTCTCCCCTCCTTGCAGCTCTGGTCGGTGCCCCCAGCTGGTCCCCGGGGTCAGGGCCCTGGTGCAAACGAGGCAGCAGGTTCAGCGCGGCTACAGCTGCCTGTGGTGGGGTGGCAGATGTCCCCAGATTGCACTTTGTAAATCTTGACCTCCCTGAGTGAGGCTGAGGAAACGGTGAGGGAAGGGGTTGGGGGAGAGGAGGGACCACGGGACGCGTGCCGGCCACCTCCTCTGCTTGTCGTGATTGACGGAACTGTCCTGACATTTGGGGAACGTTCTAGAATTGTCATCCCCAGGCTTCGTGAGATTCTAGGTAGACCCTGCCTGGCTGCCATGGGAGGCCCTGTGAATTCCCCAGGATAGGAACCTACTGGTGGAGGTTGAGCAGAGCGCCCTGCCAGGGCTGGGAGGGACAGGGAAGTGGGGTGTAGGCAGCAGCCTCCCGTGTGCTCCACGTGCTGCTTCTGGGAGCCCTGGACCCCACGGGGCCGCTGGGCCAGTTGGCTGGTGCACAGCTCTCAGGGAAGAGCCCTGGCCCCGGCATCAAGCGTTCATCACGCGTGTGGGTGCCAGCAGCTGGGAGGCTGGGGCGGACGCCGGGGAGACTCGAAGGGGTCCCGACCTGGGCATGGTGATGGGGAGCGCGTGCTTGGGCTGGGAGGCTCGGGCAGGCGAGTGCGTGGCCGGGTCGCGCACTTCCCCACTGCCGCCAGGTGAGACGTGGTGATGGAGCTGTGGAAGCTAGGCCACTCGGTGGGGTACGTAACCCTCTGTGTTGCTGTCCAGCAGGGTGGAGAAGCGGAAGGTGACCGACCCGGTGGGCGCCCTTAAGGACAAGTACCTGCGGCCGTCCCCACTGCTCCTCCACCCCCAGGTAAGGCCCCAGCAGGGCCCCGAGGTCCGTCAGGCCAAGCCACACACCCCAGGCAGGCCTCCACTTCCCGTCCCTGCAGACCCACAGGTCACTGTGAGGCCGGAGAGGATGAGAAGGGCCAGGACAGGTGAGGAGGGAGGGTGGTTCTCAGAGGAGACGGCCCTGTGGGTCCGTCAGAGACAGCCCAGGCCTCCACTGCACAGGGGCGCCCACCGACCCATGACTCTGGTCTGGAAGCGGGGTGATCTTCCTTGGGGTGGCGGGAGGGCAGCAGCTTGGATGCAGTGAACCCAAGAGTTTTTAACGTAAGGAGGATAGGTCCGGGAGAGAGCCCGGGCGTGAGAGAGCAGGCAGGCCTTTCTGGTGCAGGGACTTGGGGGCACTTGAGGGAAAAGACCAGGGAGACAGGGCCTGCACACGGCGGGGACGGGGGGAGCCAGGACGGAAGCAGAGGGGCTGGCACCAAGAGCAGGGGTCCCGGGGGTGCTGGGCGGGAGAACCGCCCTCCCCAGGGCTGCAGACAGTGGCGAGGCCGCCTGTTAAGACCAGAGTCAGGGGTCTGGGAAAGAGAACCCCAAGTCTGGGCAGTGGCCGCAGACCCCGCCAAGCCAGCCAGCACTCCTGTGCCCTCCTGCACCCACCCCGGTTCATCCCCCCAGGGGTGGGTGCAGAGAGGCTGCAGCGTGGGGCCGAGCGGCAGAGCCACGACTCTCCCCGCTTCCCCGCCCCGACGCCCACCCTTCCTCACTGCTCGGGGCCCAGCCCTGTCCCCGGAGCCCTGGGCCTGACCTGGCCCTGCCGGGGATCCGGGGACTGCATGGTGGGACCGGCCTGGGCCCAGACTCCAGACCCACGCCTTGTTCTGCTCTGTGTTTCCCGCCTGGGACGCACCCCCCGTTTGTGGGACCTGCACCCTGCCTGGGCTCACAGCTAAACTTAGTACCTGCCATTGTCTTGCTGGGGCCTTGCAGTTTGGTTAAGAACTTCCCCTGATTTCCTCGGGACCGGCTGGAAAAAACCGGCAAGCCAGCCAGGCACATCCTGTGTTTGTGTTTGTGCCGGAGCTCAGCCGGGGGTATCTGATCAGGCTGGGCAGGCCGGGCCCACCCAGGCCTGAGGACGACCGGCCTGGCGGGGGACTGGCTGCCCATTGTCCCTGCTGCCCACTCCCCCCAGCCCTGCCACCCCCGCTGCCTGCCCGTGGGCCCAGAGCCAGGGGTGGGGGCTGGACAGAGGACTACTAAGTCACCTGGTTAAATGATCTGAGGTCAGTCCATCACTCGGACAGGAGAACTTGCGGCCTCTTACAAAGTCTGAGGGTCACCACTGTGCCTAGACGTCAGTCCGTGCAGTCAGCTGCCTGGTAGGACATGACAGGGCCTTCCATTCTGAGGTCTGACATGCAGGTGTGCAGCTCCTGGGGTGCAGGGTGAGGTGGTCCTGCTGAGTCACTGCGCTTAACCTCCCCAGGGCCCTGGGGAGTCTGGGGTGGTGGCGAGTCCCAGAGCCTCCTAAGGCTGTGGCTAAAACTGAGCCCCAGAGGCAGGCGGGCAGAGTGTGCGCAGGTCCCTGGGCCGTGGAGGGGCCAGTGGAAGGCTGGACAGCGGCTGAGGGGCAGGGCAGTTTCTGCCCGTCTTCTGTGGGCACGGGGAGGGCCACCCCAGCTGGAAGCATCTGATGGGGGAGCGTGCCCACCCCGGGGGTGGCGAGCCCCGACCCCTGCCGCCGGGTGGAGCTGACCAGGGCCCAGGCAGCCGCCCGGGGTCAAGGGAAAGGCCACACTTTCTGTTCCCTAACCCCTTTCTGGCATTTTATTGTAGCCAGTTATTTGCCAGCCTAAACCCTGAGGGACCCTGGGCGCAATGACAGCTCTTCCTTTTCTGGTCCCACCCCAGCCTGCCCCGGGGCCCGGCTTGCCAAGGGCTCTCTCGGGCAGAGAAGTGCAGCTGAGGCCCATGCTGCCCCGTCCCCTCTGCCGTCCGCAAGCCCCAAGGCCCCTGGGGCAGGCGCAGCCTGGGGTTCCGATCAGAGCCGTGCCCACCGGGTGGAGGTGACCGATGCCCCGAGAGAGCAGCTCCTTCCCCTCCCTAGGCGAGCCCTTGGCCCCTCCAGGAGCAGAGAGGCAGCCCCTTTGTCCACGTGGCCGTGTGCTGCGTCACCTTGGCTCCATCGCTCCCAGGCTCGGGTAGTGGGGTCTAGTCTGAGGCTGTTGGACTCCTTTTCGGCACTTTGCCTGCAATGACGGCCTGCTGCCACCAGGTGGTGGTGGTGCCTCAGGCGCCTGAGCCAAGTCCCACCCTGAGAGTCAGGAACTTTTTGACATTTCACAACTAAAAAAAAGGTAAAATTCTGTCTTTAACCCAAACTAGCCATCCAGCAGTGCTGGCCAGAGGCCCAGCCAGCAGCGCCCTCGAAGTAAGGGGCTGTGCGGTCTCCTGTGTCTCACCAACGGGGAGGCTGTCCAGTGGAAGCCAGGGGCAGCCCCCGCCCAGACCCGACTACGACGGGGCTCCGGGAGGGACAGGCGCGGGGCTGGCCGCAGAAGGGGAGGGCCCGCTCAGCGGCCGAGAGGAGGCCAGGAGACTGCTTCCGATGACCTCCCGGGCAGTCGTCCAGGGCCTCAGATGCCTGTGCGTGGGTCCACACGCGTCAGGAGAGGTGGCAGCTCGCGGAGAGTCCCACAGCCTCTCCCGCTCTCGCGCCGACAGATGTCTGCCATCGAGACCATGACGGAGAAGCTGGAGAGCTTCGCAGCCATGAAGGCGGACTCCGGCAGCTCCCTGCAGCCCCTCTCCCACCACCCCTTCAACTTCCGGTCCCCGCCCCCGACGCTCTCGGACCCCATCCTCAGGAAGGGCAAGGAGCGATACACGTGCAGGTGAGGCCCCGAGACCCTGGGGCAGCCACGCTGGCTGGTGGCCCTGCACTGCGGTCCCAGCCAGAGGGCGCAGCGTGCTAGCAGCAAATGGCCCGCTGTCCCCCGAGGTCACGCCTGGAAATATACATGTGCCCCCCACCAAGCTGAGCTCCTGTGAGGGCGAGAGAAGGTAGCCTTGGCCGGCCGGGTGGAACTCGGGCCGCCGGAGGCTGCAGGGTGCCGGTCAGTGTGTGACCAGAGCTCTGGGGGTGGGTGGGAAGACATGTCCGTCCCCTGCTGCGCAGGCCTGTGCGAGCCGGTCCTTGCCGGCTTGGCCAAGGCTGGGCTCCGGGCTGAGACACTCCGTGGGGCGGGGGCACAGCCCTGGGACAGGTCGGGACTGGCCACAGTCCTATCTGCCCAGCAGTGCGTGCCGGGCTTCCCTGTGAGCCTCCGCTGGGCTCCGGGGCTGAGGAGAGACTGAAATCCAGGATGTGCAACCAGGCCACCTACCCCCCAGGGGCATGAACTCGGGCCCCGGTCCCCAGCTGGGGGAGCGGTACCAGGAAGCGCCTGAGTCTCTGGCGGCACGCCTGTCTGACGGCACCCCTCCCCCCCACCGCAGGTACTGTGGCAAGATCTTCCCCCGCTCAGCAAACCTCACAAGGCACCTGAGGACGCACACAGGGGAGCAGCCGTACAGGTGGGAGCCGGCTCCGGGCCCCCCACCACCACTGCGGGAAGGGCGGCGGGTGGGAGACAGCGAGCTCGGGCCATGTCCTGGGTCCCTCCCTCCTGGCCCTAGAGCCATTCTGTGCCCTGGGATTCTGCAAAGATGAGGCTGACCCAGGGGACCCTCCCACCTGCCGCGGGGGCATTGACCAGAGCAGGGGGTTCAGGGCAAGGGGAGCGGAAGCCAGGCCGGGGGTGATCAGCTTCACCCGCACCCAGCCCAGCCACAGCCATCACTGACCTAACCCAGGGCAGGGACCAGGGCCGGCGCGTCAGGCAAAAATATGAGGGTGGGCCAGTCCCGGAGGAAAGGGGCTCTGTGTGAACGTGGGTGTCACGAGGGACTCGCCCATGTCCCCCGACCACTCTGGACAGAAGCGGGGTCTGCCCGCACCTCACTCCTCGGTGCCTGGGCTCCCGCCTGCAGAGATGCAGCCAGAGATGGGGGACTGAGAGCCACTGCATTTCGTGTTCACAACTAGTGATGGCGTCACTGTCTCAGTGACTCGGAGCCTGAGGCTCAGAGACGCCCCTGACTCGCCCAGGATCCCAGCACACATGACGCCGTGGCCCTTCACCTCAGTCTCTGAGGCCCTTGTGGGGCAGGAGGAGTTGAGGGCACCGCCCAGTAGGGCTGGGAGTCCCAGGAGACGGCGACCGAGAAGCACGTGGGGAAATGCTGGTTCCGGGCCGAGATAGCATCCTGGGGTGTGTCTGGTGGGCAGCAGCGTTGGGAGGCAGGGGTTTGGCGTGATTTCACGTTGGCAGCAAAAAATCCTTGTACTCCAGCCACACAGAGCTCAGAGTCACCCACTGACCCCAGAGACTGGGAGTGTCCCCTTCCCTGGGAAGGGCAGCCACATGGGACCCCTGCAGGTGTCACGTCCCCGTGCCCCACCCACCGACCATCACGAGCTGTGTTCTGTCCTGGCTGGATACACGTCACTTACCTGTTCTATGTTCAGTGCCCTCAGCCCGTCCCCGACACACAGCCCCTGCCCTTCCCCTCAAAAAGTGGCTTACAACTTAACCAAGGCTGGTGTGGCCCAGTTCCCTCCCCGAAAATGAGCCGTGAGTGTTTTCTGTAAGGAGAACTGACTTCTGGACAGTGTCGTGTGTGAGAACCCCCTGGGGGGACGGGGAGGGGTCAGGGCCGTGTTTATAGGATTTAATTATCATCTATTTCTTGTGCTTTTTCCAATCTCGTGAGAGTCGACTTGAGTAACCATTACTCTGAAAGTTTGCGTTGCAAATCCTGCCTTGATCTGGCTCGGGGCAGCCCTGCCGTGAGGGGTTGGGGGCGGTGGCTGCTGGTGACGTCACCGGGCTCCCTGGCTCGCTCTGGGAGTCAGAGGGGCCTGAGCTGGAGGAGGAAAATGTGCCCTTGGGTCCACAGAACCCGGTGCCGGCACAGGCCAGGCCCCCCAGGAAACGCTGATTAAAACTGCTTGCCCGGCGCCCACGCGTGTGCGCTGCGTGTGCGCTACTTGTGCGCCCTGAGAGGCCAGGCTGTGTGGGGCCCTCACAGGCAGGAGGGAGCAGGGCTCTTCGCGCGCTGTCCTGGGTGCTTGGACACTGGAATGTGCTTCCTTTTAAGTCCTGGCCTGAGATCATCTACAGTCCCTCAGGGTGTGTCTCAAAGCCCTGACGTGGGGAAAGAAAGACCCTTTAGTGCGATGGGTGCTTCCTAGAGGGGAGGTCAAACCTCCGGCCGGCGAGCCCACGGCCACCTGCTGACGGCTTCTCCCGGCTCACAGATCTTCGCGTGGACTGGGAACCATCTCTTCAAGCTCCAGCACGTAGGGCTTGTTGAGATGCGGGTGGAGAAATTTAGAAATTGGCCTGGGAGTGAGGCAGGCTGCTTCCTTCACCTGTCCTGGCAGCCGGGCTCAGAGGTCCCTGCAGGCTGCTGCCAGGGGACCTTGAGCCACACTCGACGCGGGTGCCCGTGGGCTGGCCGTGGGCTCCTGGTGGGACCTGGGGTTCTGGCTTAAGGATGCTGCCTCCCCACCTGCCGTTCATTTCCTTTTGGGCTCCCGTCCTGCTGCCTGAATTACGCCATAGCGCCCCAGCAAGTTCCCGTCACCATTGCCGTCGGGGCTACGAGTGGCACATACGTGTCCCTCCTTTGTTGGTTTTATGATCGGGGCTGGGTTTCACAGTCTCTTCTTTCTCCCTTTCCCGGCTTTCACAGTTCCCAAAAGACTTCTCCCTGTGATGGCAGGTATGGCCCCACTGGGTCCCGGGAGGACGCTGCCGCCCACCCGGGGCCGTGTCACCTTCCCCACACCCTGGCTGGCTTCCCCAGGATGGCGGAGACGCGGTCACGGCAAGGTCCCCGGGCCGGCCAGTCTGTGCTCTCTCATTCCTGTCGGAGCGCGACGGTGTGTGATTTTACACAGCACAGCCATAAATTTCACTAGCCACTTGTCAGCTTATTTACAACACAAATCCCAGCTGCTTGGAGAACCCTGCTCCCTCGCAGCCCTGGGCTCACCGCTCCCCTAAATTTCAAATGCATTTCCCTGGGCCATTTATTTAGATTAGAACCAGGAGAGGGCCAGATTCAGGACTCTGTGACCAAACTGAATGCATGGCTGCCCACCACCCCCTGGCCCCTGCCCGCCCCGCGGAGGTTGGAGAGGGAGCGCCAGGTCTGTGACCAAGCTCCTCTCCCAGCCCCGTTTCTGCACTCAGCATCCCCGTTGCTCCAAGTTCGCGCACAGCCGCTGGCAGAGCTGGCAGAAGGGTCCTGCGTTCCCAAAGAAACAGGAATGGCAGGCTCGGTGTGCACGCCCCCTGGATGAACGTTATCTCCCATGCTGACGCCCTGCTGCCCGCGCACACACGTGCGCACCAGAGCCCCCAGCCAGAGTCCTGCTGCCGTGGCCCAGCTGGACGCACGGCACGGGGGGTGCCCGCAGTGAGCTGTCCGGCCTGTGCTTGGACTCCTGCCGCCGGGGGGGCAGTGCCGTCTGTGGAGCTGCGGGTCCTCCGCACCCCATGTCCCCCTACACATCCCTCTGCTTCTTGCTTCTTGGTGCCGGTGTCGTCGGGCCCTCACTTTATAAAGCGGGGGAATCACCCTCTCTTTCCCGGACCTCAGGGCCTCCGATTGTGGTCGTGAAGGCCGTGCCCCGCACAGGCCCCACACCCAGGGGGACCTGCCCCGGGGCAGACTGTTCCCCGCGGCAGCTGCCCAGCAGTGAGCGCTTTGCTTCGATGAGCTCGGAACGTCCAGGCAGCATTCTGACAGACGCACCCGAAGCGTCTGGAGGCAGGCGCGTCTCTCTCCCATCTCCCAAGTTCGTGGTGCAGGCTGGCAGCGGGTGCCCCTGCGGAGACGCACAAAGATCACGTGGGCACATGGGGCTGGTGGTGCCCTCAGCCGCAGGGCGTCCGTGTGCAGGAGGCAGCCTGATGGGGCAGGGCCGAGAGCCCCCTGACCTTAGGGCAGTGGAGGATGCTGGAGACTCGAGGCAGCCCCACGCCCCTTCGTGGACTGGCAACTGAGGCCCCGAGGGAGACAGGGTCCGCCCGAGGACCGCTAAGAGGGGCCAGGACCAGGCCAGCCCTCCTCGCCCTCCCGGTGCCAGGATGGGGGTCTCTCTGCCGGGGAGTCTGGGCCCCTCCTTCCCGGGAAAACTGGCCCGGAGCATCTTTCCTGGTGCGCTGCTGCCCCCTTGAGGCTGCCAGGAGCGTGTCACCCTCTGCTCACAGACCATCAGGCCTCGGCCTCCGGCCTCCGCACTGGGGGACCCAGACAGCAGAGGGTGGGAGATGCTGAGAGAGGCTGGAGGGTCCCCCTGACGCACAGCTGGGGGCTCAGCCCCCAGAGCGTCCCCTCTGCCAGCGGGGAGCACATTCTGAAGCTGCCCAGCGCCCAGGAGTCGAGGGGGGCACCTGCTTCCTAGGGCTGCTTTGGCTGTGAGCCAGCGGCCTCAGGGGAACCGCGTGGGCAGGGGTCTCCGCCAGGCCTGGGGAGGGGTGCAGGGCCCAGGCCCCGCGGCCGGCCGGGTTCCTCTGAGCACCCGTGTCTTCCAGGTGTAAGTACTGCGACCGGTCCTTCAGCATCTCCTCCAACCTTCAGCGGCACGTCCGGAACATTCACAACAAGGAGAAGCCGTTCAAGTGCCACCTGTGCAACCGGTGCTTCGGGCAGCAGACCAACCTGGACCGGCACCTCAAGAAGCATGAGCACGAGCACGCACCAGGTGGGCTGGGGGGCGGGGCAGCGGGGGGCGGGGCGCCAGGTGGGCAGCGGGGCAGGGGAGGCAGAGGACGGAGGAGGGAGACACGCCAGTCCCGCAGGACAGCCCAGCATCGCCCCTCAACTCGTTTTCATCAAGGAGAATTCGTGCTCGCGGGTCTTCCTAAGAAGTGGGTTCCCTGGGAGCACCCCAAACACGCACCCTCCTCGCCCGGCTGACCACCCCACCCCCGTGTGCCCCGGAGGGAGGGGCTCCGCAGGGCGCACCTCCTCTGATGCTCCCGCACCCCGCAGTGAGCCAGCACTCCGGGGTCCTCACGAACCACCTGGGGACCGGCGCCTCCTCCCCCACCTCCGAGTCGGACAACCACGCACTTTTAGACGAGAAGGAAGACTCGTATTTCTCTGAAATCAGAAACTTCATCGCCAACAGCGAGATGAACCAAGCATCATCACGAACAGACAAACGGTAAGACGCCCCTCCTGGGGCCCGGGGGTACAGTCACGCCCAGACAGGTGCCCCCGCCTGGTGCTTGAGCGGGGGGGGGGGGGCCTGCAGAGGGCAGGCACACGCGCTCTGCAGCCCGCTCCACCCCCTCTGCCTCAGTCTCTCACCTGAGAGGGATCAGAACGAGCACCCTCGACCGGTGGTGTGTGTGGCGGTGTGTGTCACACGCTCGGTGCAGCGCCGGCACGGGGGCCGTTTAGGAAACAGCCCGGTTTGGCCTGGATGTTGACAGACGGGCGGCAGAACACCGGCCAGGTGAGGGCTGCTGCCAGGAGCTCTGCCACAGCCCTGAAACTTGAGAACATTCTCACTTCATCCGAGGCATGAAAGGTCCCTTAAGAGCACTGCCCCTTTAAACACACACACACACACACACACACACACACACACACACACACACACAACGGGAAAGTGAAGGACTTCATTAAGGGTGGAGGGTGTTGTGCATAACCTCCCTCCCAAGGCTCCGCTGACCCGAGAATCAGAGACGCCCAAACTCCGAGAGTCCTCAGGGATGTGCTCCCCTAATTCTGCGGACGGAAAGGAGGCCCAGAGAAGGCGGAGCCTTGCTCCAGCCTCACAGGCAGGCCCAGAGCCCAGAGCCAGGGCCCCCGCCGTCCCCTGGAGCTCGGGGCCCTCCCCACCCCCCAGACACCCTGCCTCCCCCAGGACGGCTGCATCTCCCGCTCACGGGTTCTCCCGGGGGCAGAGCAGGGCACTGGGAAGACCTGTCCGATCGACAGACAGATGTGGTACCTGGACTGTTCCTGGCTCTTCTAAGCCCTAAATCCGTGCCCTGAGAGGGGAGGCCTCATCTGACCCCCAGGTCAGAGGCGGGGTCGGTGGGAGAGGCTGGCATGGGCTGTGCCTCCCAGAGCCCCACCCTGCTGGGCAGCGGAGATCTGGATCCCGGAGCAGCCTCCTGCTCTGCAGCCCTGCCCATCCTCCTCAGCCCTGTGGCTCCACCCGAGAGCTGTCCGTTGTTAGCCCAGTACAGACCTGAGCACCCGGGGCCAGGCCTCACTGAAGCCCACGGCCAGGCCACGAGGCACATCCCGCTTATTAAAGGCCGTCCCCTGGACTGTGGCTTCCTGCCCCCAGCAAAGCCAGAGGAGACCCAACAAGGATGTGGTGGGGGCGTCCTCCGTGGGGCAGGGGGAGCACCGGAAGGGCTCCCACGCCCTGGGCTCAGGTGGCAGGCCCAGCTCTCAGCCACCAGGAGGACACTCCAGGAGAGCCACCAGGACAGAGGCGCGTCCTTGGGAGGGGAAAGGGGTGGTACCACCCCAACCCGGGGAGCAGAGCATCTCAAGCAGGGCCCCCGGGGTGTGGGGCAGCAAGTTCGGCTCAGACACAGCAGGCTGGCCCCTGCCACCCAGACAGCCTGGAGCAGAGCTGGGCCACAAGCCCCGGCTCCCAGATGGCCCGTCCTGGCTCATCCCGGGAGTTGGGAGCCCCCTGCAGGTGCCGCCACATCGTGATGGGAACCACGGTCACAGTTGACATCTGTCCACTAATGTGCATAAGTGGTAGGATATTGAGAGTTCTGTTTGGGGCCAGTGTTAACGTTATCTGGTTCTCATCCAGAGCTAGAGAATTCAGGGTCTGCCAGGCTTCCTGGCCCCACACAGGCATAAACTTCTGGGCTGAATCGTACCCCCAGAATTCCCACGTTGAAGTCCCAACCTCCAGCACCTCCGTGTGTGACCTTATTTGGAAAGAGGGTCTCTGCAAAACTCATAAGTTAAGATGAGGTTTTACTGGAGTCAGGTGGCCCATATCCGATAGGACCAATGTCCTTATAAAAAGGGGAACTCTAGACACAGACATGCACCCCGGGAGATGCCACGTGAAGGTGAAGCTGAGGTCAGGGGATGCGTCTACAAGCCAAGGAAGCCCAAGGGTGGCCACAAACCACCAGAGTCTTGGGAGAGGCCTGGGAGGGCTTCTGTCCCCCAGGCCCCGAGGGAACCAGCCCTGTGACGCCTGGACCTCAGACGTCTAGACTCCAGGCCTGTTTGAGCTGTGATGCTTTGTGATGGTGGCCCTGGGGACACCCCCGCATCCGAGCAGCTGTTTGGAGGCCTGGCAGTCACCCTGTGTCCTCTCTGTCTGCACCTGTCTCCAGCCAGACCTCTATTCTGTGCCCCCAACCCCAGCCACTGAGCACTGGTGCTGGACGCAGGCCTCCTACGGATGAGCAGACCCTCTGTGCGGGTGGGGCTGGGAGCACAGAGACTCCCTGCTCCCACAGAGGGCTGACCCGCGCAGCAGCCACACACACGACTCCGAACATGACCGGAGCCCCGTCTGCCTGGGCTCCCCACCTGTGCTGTTCATCAGCCCTCAGCGTGGGGGCTGTTCTCAGGTCGCCCAGAGGGCGTGGGCTCCGAAAAGGCAAGGCCCTGCCCAAGGGGGCCCTATCGAGACCCAGGAACGGAAGCCAGACCCGGCCCCGTGGGCCTCACCCCTGTGGACGGGCGTGTGCCCAGTGACCAGCACGGGCGCCCAGCGACGCAGGAAGCAGGGCGGGCTTCTGCTCGTCCTGGAGGGCGGGAGGACTGTCGGCGTCCATACACTCCCCCGTGGAGAAGCAGGAAGCAAAGGCCAGGCGGCTGAGAGCAGGGCCGTCGGGGTCTCCCCAGCCCCGGTCCTCCCCTGTGTTTGGAGGCAGCGATCACTGAGAGAGGATGCCCCCCCTTATCCCGATGACCCGAGCAGGGCCTTCAGTCTCCCCGACAGCAGTGGGCTAATTCCTGCGGGCCGTGGGAGGTCCAGGAAGGAGCGGGTCTGGGACTCAGAGCTCGGACTCAGTAAGCGTGAGCCTCGCCCTCCCCATCCCCTCCACCCACCTGCCCAGGCAGCTTCAGGCCCAGCCCACCTTTGGCCACGGCACCTGGTCCCAGGCTTGCAGACGAATCAGACGAACCCCAGTGACGTTTCCTGAGAGGACTGCACCCTCCCTCCCACTCTCTGCTTGTCTTTCCCTTTCAATACAAGGACCCAGAGTCAGAAAGGCTCTCCCGGCTGCAGTGACCCCACGGGAGATGAGGTGGGGTCTGGGCTGCAGGGGACACTCCCCCAGCCTCTGAAGCACACTCATCCTGGCGGCTTCCACTGCTGACAATGGCCCAGCCCTGGATGTCCAGAACCCTCGACCCCAGACATTCCATCTGCAGAGGGTCCCTCGCCTGGGGCCGCCCCGTCCTCACACCCTCACGGCGGGCGGGGGGCAGCAAGCACCCGTCAGGGCTGGGCTGGCAAACCTCCTGTGCTCCTCGTGCGGGGTCCGACCCGAGCGCCCGCGCCCAGGGCCCCCTTCCCCACAGGCGGGCCGTGACTTCCTTCCCCAAGCCCCTGAACAGGCCGTGTTCACGCTGCCGAGCGGTCCGTGCTCTGCCTCCAGCAGGCTCCCTTCTCTCCCTGAACCACAAGGATGGCGGCTGAGGCCAAGGGCGGAAACCAGCCGCTCCAGACCGCAGCTCTGCGGGCTTAGTGACCGGGAAGGCAGGCTCTCTTCGAAGGCAGCGGGAAGGCCGTCGGGTGGAGGGCAGTGGAGTTCAAACCACCTGAAGCCACGCCGCTGGCCTCTGGGGTCTGCAGCCAACTCCCTCCCGTGTCACTTCAGGCCGGAGGTCCAGGACCTGGACGGCGCCTCCCAGTGCCCGGGCCTGGCCCGCGGGAAGCCGGGGGACGTGGAAGAGGAGGAGGAGGAGGACCTGGAGGAGGATGACGAGGAGAGCCTGGCCGGGAAGTCTCAGGACGACACCGTGTCCCCCACGCCCGAGCCCCAGGGCGCCTACGAGGACGAGGAGGACGAGGAGCCGCCCGCCCCCCTGGCTGTGGGCTTCGATCACACCCGAAGGTGGGCACCGGCCTCTGCGGGCCTCGCATGCTGGGCGCCCCCGGCAGGGAGGGGCCGAGCATCCCGGGGGCGACCTCCGTCGGGAGCCCGCCGTCCTCCAGATGGGCTTGCCCGCCCTCGCAGCGGGCATTTCTGCCGCAGGGACCTCTGTGTGCGGCCAGGGTGAGGCCAGGCCCGAGGAGAGGGGTCAGGGCCCAGCCCCCCACACTCTCACACACACGTGCACACGCATGCACACTTACCCAGGCCTGGAAGCAGAGCCGGGGAGGGGAAGGCTGAGAGGGCTCTGGTCCTAGACCCGCGGCCCCTGCGGAAGACCTGCCCGTCAGGCCAGTGCTGTGACCTCTGGCCTCCTGCAGGCTGTGTGGGGTAGGGGCTGAGCCACCCCTAGTTTTGGGGGTTGGTGGGCCAGAGCCTCTTCCTTCATGTCCTGACTGCTCGCCACCTACCTCTGGCACCAGGGATGCTACCAGCACCCCCCTGCGGGAGGGGGTGGGCGTAGATCCAGGAGGCCCTCCGGAGATGGTCCGCTTCCTTGCACCCATGGGTCCTGGGAGAGGGAGCCCCGGGCTCCTCCAGAGCCACCCAGATTCTGTGGACCCGAGGCCCTCCTCCCATCCTCCATCCCCGGAGACCCGGGTGCCCTGCCTGCCGCTTGCAGTGTGTGTGCACGCACTCACCTCCTCCTGCCCTCCATCTGTGGCTCCTGCATCGTGTGACTTCTGTCCAGGTGTCCGTGTGTCCGTGTGTCTGTCTCCCTGTGCATGTGGCTCTTGGAGTTGCTGTGGCGTGCATGCAGGCACAGTGCCAGCCATGGGGCGTCGGAGAGGTGGCCAGAGGCCGGGCCAGCTAACGGCAGGCCCCCTCCCGGTCCTTGGTGCAGGTGTGCTGAGGAGCCACCAGGCGGCCTGTTAGCTTTGGAGCCGATGCCGACTTTTGGGAAGGGGCTGGATCTCCGCAGAGCAGCTGAGGAAGCATTTGAAGTTAAAGATGTGCTTAATTCCACTCTAGATTCTGAGGCTTTAAAACAGACCCTGTACAGGCAGGCTAAGAACCAGGTAGGTACCCGCCAGAGCCCACCCCCATCCCCTTTCCCAGGCTGGACGGCAGGCGCCAGCCGCGCCGCCTCCACCAGGGACAGCCCGCTTCTCACTGTGGCCGTCCCATGCCTGCCTGGGGGACTCCCAGGACCCACCGTGGCCCTCCTGTGCCCATCGCATCAGCTAGAGAGACCCCAAGTGACCCCAGTGTCCCGCAAACGGGCAGGGCAGGGAGAGGTCGAGGGCAGATGAGTACAAGCCGGACCCTCACCTGGGAGCCCCCCCCCCCACTGCAGTGTTCACGGACACATGGGTCACTGTGCTCACGCCCCCGGCGGGAGGTGCCCGCCAGCAGGTGTCCTGCCCTCGCGGCTGCAACGGCCTCCCTCCACCTCTGACCCGAGCAAGAGTGATGGCAGGCCAGGGGTTTCCTGGGGGATACTGCCCCGTGCGGGGTCACCGATTCCAAGCAGGAGCTGTGAGCGGGTCGGCGGGGCAACGGGCTGGCCCGGCACGTCTCACCCCGGCCCCTCGGTGTAGGTTCCGCAGGACCTGCCTCCTGCTTGTCCCCAGTCGGGGGGGCGGGGGTTTCACTCAACCACCTGCAGCCCACCCGAGTCTCAGCGAAACCGTCTGTGTGTCTGTCTTTGTCTTCTTACTAATCCTGTCCGGAGTGTTAACGTGGGTGGGCTTGGTCTGCCCCTGCCTGCTCTGAGCAGCCGGCGTTCCGTCCACTCACACCCTGCGGACGAAGCCGGGCTCCAGGCGGCTTCCCCGAAATAGCTTTGTGCTGTCACTGTGGTAGTCCAAGCGGGACAGGCCCCACCAGGCAGGGCCTGAGCCTCGCTGACGAGGGTCTAGCAGTCCCCAGTCCCTCCAAAGAGCAGGGTGAATCCGTGCTGATCACGGGGGTGGGGAAGTTTCTGCAAAGGAGGGTGTGGCCCCGAGAGGCTGAGGGAGCCCCTGCACAAGGTCCCTGGCCATCCGGGCGTCTTGGCGCCCTCTGCACAGGGGCCCAGGGGAGGTCCTGCTTTTGCCCAGCCCTCCCACCGCCAATGCCTCCTCTGTGGGCCGGCCCCGCGCCCTGCCCTCACCGCACGTCTGGATCTGAGGCCAGTCGGAGGGTGTGGGAGGCCGGGAGGGGCGAGGATGCAGCAGCCTGGGCCTGCAGGGCCCTGGCCCACGCCGCTCACAGCCTGTCCTGTCTGCACCCTCGTCCTCTCCCCGCCAGGCGTACGCAATGATGCTGTCGCTCTCGGAGGACACGTCTCTCCACGCCTCCTCCCAGAGCCCTCTGGACGCTTGGCTGAACATCACAGGAGCCACACCGGAGTCTGGAGCCTTTAACCCCATCAACCACCTCTGACCGACCCAGAAGGGGCTGGGGTCAGAGTCCAGGCAAGGCCACCACGGGCCCCCAACATCCCAACAGGAATCCCAGCTGTGGAAGATGGAGGCGAGGGCCTGGGAGCCGGTGCGGCCCGGGGCCAAGTGGCCACTCCTCAGCACCTGTCCCCCCACCACAGTTCAGCTCGAACTTCTCCAGTGAAAACCCAGAACCCGGACATCCTTGGAAGGCTTCAGCTTCTCCAGGAACTGGCGCTGAGGACAGCGGCACCCAAGGTGGCACAGCACAGGCCCATCGGGGCTCAGCGCAGGGGAGCTGCTCGTGGAGTCCACCCAGGGGCGAGGGCGGGATCCGAGTCCCGAACTGAAGCCAGTGGCCACCCTGGGCGCCCGCGTGGAGTCCCGGGAGGGAAGGGGCAGCTGGGTGTGCTCTGCAGAGGGAGTCGCCAGATGGTTTTTATAGTGAAAATGACCAGAACGGCCCTTTTGGTAATCTTATTGATGACAGAGTCTATTTAAGCATGTGGTTTTAAAAATAGACAGTATTTTTAAAAGAAAAAAATCACAAAGTGACTTGGAAATTGTTTTTTAAAAGTAATTTTGCATTGCTTTGAAATCTCAGCTTATTTGCAGACCCAGACCTGCCTGAGAAGCAGCACAGTGTTGGGAGGTGTTCTTTGTAGATGATGGAGACATTTTCTATCCCCGACCCTGTTTGTAAAGCCAAGGAGACGCAGGGCGCCCCCAGGCAGCACTGAGGGGGCGGGCCCACTCCTGCGAGCGGGTTCAGACTGTGCCCGGAAATCTTGGGTAGGGTGTCCTGGGCCGGCCCGAGGCTGGGGCTCGGAGATGTGCCTGTCAGTGTGTGACACGTGGTTCGTGCCCGTGGCCCCCACCAAGGCCCCCCAATTGTCTGGGGAAGGTCAGAGTGGGGGCTCGGTCCCCAGGGCAGAGGGGTCGGTGCCGCCGAGCCTGCAGCCACTTTCGGATCTGCACCCCCGCCCTCACCCACCCCCACCAGATGGACGGCGGAAGGAAGTGGGCATCCCGGGGGCCGCTGCGGGGCACACTCCCGTGGCTCCCCTGCTCCAGGCGGCCGAGCTCTGCGTGCACCTGAGACCCCGGCTCCAGGACACGACTGCCGCCTCGCTCCTTGTGTGGGTTCCTGGCGGGCGGGACCCGGCTCCAGAACGAAGGGCATCCAGACACGACCCGCCGCAAAGAGCAAGGACAGCGCAGCGCCGGCGCCTCCCCGGGGACCGGCTGCTTCTCCACTCGGATGGGCTTTAAATTATTCCCCTAGGGGCCAATTTCGAAGAGTAGTGTTTTTTCCCTGATGGAATTTACCTTAATCTGTATATAACTTGTAATTTTTTCTAATTAATTTCTTTTCTTATTTTATTTTTTCCTTAACAGTATTTTGGCATTAGACGTTCTTATTGTGAAGAAATGTTAATATAAGGATCTAGTGAAGGACCAAACCCTTGTAATAAGGTTGTGTGCTGTGTGATCCGTAACCAGGGGGCGGGGCGACTTTAATGTGCCAAATACCCCGCGTGCCCCCCCGCAGCGAAACCTGCCGCCCCTGCCGCCCCTGCCGCCCGTTTTCCAGACAATCACGTGTTTTTGTTAAATTTGAGTTTCAGTTGCATTTGCATTTAAGACAAGTGTTCTATTTATTTCTTTTAATGTTTGCAAGAAAAAAGAAGGGCGTCCCAACAAGAATAGAAAATAATTTGCCCAAGTTGCCCTTAAAAAAAGAGTGTGAAAATGCAAATGGTTGTGGTGCAGCCACGCGTCCGGTCGCTCCGCCGGGCCAAGACAATCGTCCACCTGGGCCCGGGGAGGTCAGGCTCATTGCGGAGACCTGCGGTGGGAGGTCCCAGAGGGCAGCAGGTACAGACCTGCGGAGCCCATGGGGGAGAGCTTCGGCCTTCCCCAAATCCAATCAAGGGAACAGACTGAGAGCCCCGTGCGCCTGGGCGCAGGCTGGAAAGTCGCCCTCGGGGCGGCTGGAGAAGCTGCTTGTGGAGAAGCTGGCCGTGAGGCCGCCCCCGTGAGGATTCGCAAACACAGCTGCTCACACCCCCCCCCCAGAAGCGTCCTCGACCCTGCCCGCCCCGGCCGGACCCGCCTGGTGTGTGCGAGTCCCTAGTTCCCCCTGATGGGGCTGGGACCCCTTTGAAAAGCCCACCTCGGACACCGAACCCCCGTTCTGTACCCCCAAATTATATGCTTCTTCTGCTCAAGAGTAAGGCGTGTGCTTCTTTTGCGACATGACTCTGTCCAAAACGGGACGTTCGGGCCAGCGGAGGCCCGAGTGTCTTCTCCCTGCGGCCGGCGCTTCCGTCCACCTCGGGGTTTCTCTGTTGGCCTCACGGCCGGTCCTTTCCAGCCCGTCTTCCTGAACGTGACCTCCTCTCTCTCCTTCCTTCCTTCCCCAAGAACCCTGGCTGCACATTTTAAGTCCTGTGTTTGCCCCCCAGGTGATTAGCGCAAGCCCAGCGGCCTCCGGCCCAGCACCGGGCAGGTTTGGGCGGGGTCTGTCCCGGGACCCCCGACAGAGAGCGTTACTTCCTTTGCCTGGTGCGTCCGCGAAGCTTTGCCTCAGAGCTTAGCGTTGCCCCGACCACAGCCAGCCGCCCTCCTGGTCCCTCTCTGCCCCCAGGCTCCAGCGTCAGCCGGGGGACTGGGTGGGGCCGGAGACTCCCGTGATTCCAGCTTCAGAGGGTGGATGCAACAGATGGCTGTCTGGCCGCCCACTGTGTCCCTGGGTGGGGCCAGAGTCAGGACTCTAGACCAAGGGTCCCACTGGGCCAGGTTTGCCCAGGGCCAGGGCCCTTCGGTACAGCCATGACTGTGTCCCTCTTTGGATTGTTGACAGTTACCCCCACGTAGAAATTCAAAAGGAGGCCGCCTCACCCTCCCCTCCCGCCCTGCAGCCCCCAGCCCCCTGCAGGCCCTCACCCTCCCCTCCCGCCCTGCAGCCCCCAGCCCCCTGCAGGCCCTCACCCTCCCCTCCCGCCCTGCAGCCCCCAGCCCCCGCAGGCCCTCACCCTCCCCTGCTGCTTTCACGCCCGGAACAGGAACAATCAAGTTGGGCCCGGGGCCAGCCAGCCCTTCACGACTAGGACCCAGGAGCCCCTGATTCCTGCGTGCGGTCCCGCATCCCACTTGGGACCCTGGGGTGTGGGTCAGTGGATGGGGTGACCCTAAGAGACTGCCCAGCCCACGTGGCGTTCCTGCACAAGTCCAAGAACGCAGCCAGTCCGTCCAGACCCGGATCGGCCCAGCTGCTCTGCGGCCCCAGAGCCTGGCCTGGGAACCCGGAGGGCCCGTGGCCTCCTCTGTCCCCGCTGCTTCCTCAGTGAGCGTCCGCAAAGCTCCTACCTGAGTACTTATCACTCGTATCAGCCTCGAAGCCTCGAAGCACTGGATTGTGGTGCCCCTCGCCCCTGACCTTGTACCCCTGCCCCCGTCCCCCTGCCCAAGTGACTGAAACCTACTGAGCTATATTCACTGTGCTGTCTTGGGGGGTTGGGGAGCGGCGAGGGGGCAGCGCCCCCGGGCAGAGCTCCCTGCGCTGCTTCCCCGGGGTGATGGACAGGGAGCCGGGCCCCTCGCTCCCCTCCCGGCTGGGGACGCGAGGACACAGCTGCTCCTGGTCGGTGGAGGTCAGCCGGGTCTCAAAGCCATGAAACTGTGTCTGTAGCGACGAGCGATACTGTGACTAAGGCGTCCTCGCGTTGTTCCAAGGAGCGCTCCTTTTCTCCTGCCGTCCCGGTGTTTTTTGTTTTGTTCTTTTCTGTCCCTGATTCATATTACCACTTTTGGAAAAAAAAAAAGAAAGAAAGAAAGAAAAGAAATGAAAATGAAAAGGCAGCTTGAGTTTCCAAATGTGCAATTCACTTGTGAACAAAGCAACGCGAAAGGTCCTTTCCGTGTATTCTGCGTCCTCGCTGTCTCTCCCAGACCAGGGACCCTGAGCCCCGCGTCGCAGCGTGTCACTGAGAGTGCAGGCGCACACACGCTGGTAAGACGCCGAACCCAAGCGTCCGCGTCGTCCTTCGCCATTGCAGATTTGGCTTCGTTTTTGTTTTTTTCTTTTAGAACTGTATAGAGTTGAAAAAGAAATCAAATGTAAATGTCTGGTTTTCATATAACGTTTCTTAAAAAAAAAACAAAAACATTGAGAAGGAGGCTGATGTGTGTCCCGTGTCCCCCGACTGTAAATTGCTTGTTACAAGTAAACTGTGCATGACGTGTGTTTAGCGGCCATCATCGTGTCTGTTTGTGGAACTCTGATGAAGAGGAAAACCCCGTAGATGCACTTACTGAAGACGTGATTAGGGTCTGCGTCCTCGAGACCAGGCGTGCGGACTGCCGAGGCAAAGACACGCCGCTTAAACGGCGCGGGGACCGCAGTGGGAGGAGAACGGAACACAGACACGCGGCGTGGGGGTCATCCGAGAGGGATTCTGCTGGTTTCACTTCGATGCTTGTGAGGAAGACAAATGTACTTGTGTAGAGAAATCCCTTTAAGATGAAGCCTAGGAGAAGCTGATTTTTGAGGTTGATGCTGTAGACTAGGACTGTACACCAAATGTAATCTTTCCGATGCTACAATGAATTTATACATGAGATTGATATGCAATAAATCTGTGTGCTTTTCTAAGCCTCCGTGCCTGTGAGCTCTGCCGATGGAGAACACGGCCCCTGGGGTGGGAGACCAGACTCCAGGCTTGGGGCGTGGCTGGTGGTGAGGCTCCCCGGCGTCGGTCGAGAGCCCCGCGTGACAGGCTCCAGCTCCAGTGCACACGAAGCCACCCCCCAGCACCACCACCGGGACGGGCGCCCTAACTGCTCCCGTTTTCCAGAAAAGAACAAGTTCCAAGAAGGCACCCCGTGCCCTGGATGGCCTGGCAGTGAGGGTGGTGGTCTCCAGGTGCGCCCTCCTCCAGGTGTGCCCATCTCCAGGCATGGCGCCCTCCAGCTGTGCCCACCTCCAAGTGTGCCTGCCCCAAGGTGTGCTTACCCGCAAGTGTACCTACCCCCAGAGCCTGCCCCCATGAGCTCTCGTCCATGGGGTTTCGGGGGTGGAGGAGCCCATCCCATTCGGCCAGTCCCAGTCAGCCCCTTCCTCGGGGTGGACCTGCCCATCGGCCCCCTGTCCACAGCAGCAGTCCCCTCCTTCCTCACACCACCCCCAGCCAGGGTCTGAGCCTGCCCCCGGGTGCCGGCCAGGTGGATGGGGGCTGAGCACATGCCTGGGTCTAAGGGGAGGCAGACCCAGCCCCCGCAGGGCGCCCCTACTTTTGAGCACCCAGGCATTCCTTCTTGAGGCCCACCTGCCTCCACAGGGGGCCTGCCCCCACCCCAACCTGATTCTGCTCTAACCAAGAGGACTTGAATGATGGTTAAACCTCAAAAGACGAATGGCACGTCCCAAATCAGGAGACAGCCAACGGGGAGCGCCCCAAACTCTCTTTCTGCTGACACAGAGGGTAACTGGTGTCACTCAGGCGTCCCCTAGCCCGGCAGCCCCTGGGCCAGCCTCACCTGCCACATGCAAGTGGTCCTCCTCTGCCCCGGGTCCCTGAGCCTCTCCCGGGCCCCCCACCCCCCGCCACACGTGCTGGCAGACCCCCAGCTCCTCACACACGGGCATGTTCAGGGCACGTCCTGCCTGGAGGCAGACACACCTGGGGGGTGCCAGGTGGAGGGGGCGTGTCTGAAAAACCCTGAGCTGGGGGTTTCGGGGTGATGGGGGGTCCTCCCCACACCAGCAGCTTTCCAGTCGAGTCAACATGGGAGGCTGGACTTCCAGCTGCTCCAAGTGGGTCTTCCTTTGGAAAGCCCAGCATTTAGTGACGTTTCTGTTGCCTAACACCTGCTCACTATCAAGACCACCACAGCTGACTCACCTGACCAGCCCCACAGATAACTTCTCACCTGGCCCACGGCCCCAGCCTCCTCTCCATCCCTGAAGCTCCCTGTCCCGCCCCCTTTCCACGCCACCCTCACCCACTCAAGCCACAGGAGAGAGCTCCCCACTTCCCAGGACTCCCCCACCAGCGGCTGATCCTCCCAGCGGCCACTCCCAAAGTGGTCGGACAAGATGCCTCTCTGACAAAACCCACCCACGCCCCAGTGGAGCATGGCCCTCCCTGAGGTGCACGAGGCAAAAAGAAAACAAGCTTATGTGTCAGAAATTGGGCGGCAACCCCCTTCTCCCCACAGCTTTAGAGTTCCCCCAACAGACCACGTCTCAGCCCCCAAGACACACAGGGGCTCCTGCATGTGTAAATCAGAGACTATCACATGCACTGGACTTGGGGCTGCGAAGATGGAAAGTGCCCTGATTTATCTCTCTGTCCCCAAAGACTGGCTCGAAACACACTCAGTAGAAGGCAGGTTGCACAAACAAATGAGGGAACAAATGGATGGATGGATGGATGGATGGATGGATGGATGGATGGATGGATGGACGGATGAATGGATGGAGGGATGGGTGGATGGATGGATGGATGGATGGATGGATGGATGGATGGACGGATGAATGGATGGAGGGATGGGTGGATGGATGGATGGATGGACGGATGAATGGATGGATGGATGGATGGATGGATGGACGGATGAATGGATGGAGGGATGGGTGGATGGATGGATGGATGGATGGATGGATGGATGGACAGATGAATGGATGGAGGGATGGGTGGATGGATGGATGGATGGATGGATGGACAGATGAATGGATGGAGGGATGGGTGGATGGATGGATGGATGGACGGATGAACGGATGGAGGGATGGGTGGATGGATGGATGAATGGATAGACAGATGAATGGATGGAGGATGGGTGGATGGATGGATGGATGGATGGACGGATGAATGGATGGAGGGATGGGTGGATGGATGGAAGGATGGATTGATGGACGGGTGGATAGATGGACAGACAGATGAATGGAGGGAGGGAGGGATGGATGGATGGGTGGGGTGGTGAATAGATGGAGGGTCTGCTATAAGGGCCCTCACGCAACCTATAAGGATTCTGGGACCCCCAGTGCCTCTGAAGGGTCTAAACAGGCTCTGAGGGAAATAATCGAAATGGAATGAGCCTGGGGTCCCCTAAACAGAAGTGCCCAGTAGCCACCAGAGAAAAGAAACTACCGTCAATCTTGGAACAGGACCCCCAGCCCCAAACCTGGGGCTCCGAGTCTTTCTGCTTTCTTCACAACAGCAAGTGACGTGCGTGTCCCAGTGCCAGGGTGGCTGGGGGCAGCTGTTTAGAGTTCAAGGTGATTTCCTCGCTGGTGTGACGATGTCCGTGAGACCTGACGCCCCTCATCCGACGTGGGCTTTGCCGGGAGCGCAGGGCACAGAGACACTGGGAAGGCTTCCCTCTGGGAAACAGACTCCTGTTCTCCAGGACGGATGATGCAGGATGATGCAAATCACAGAACTAGTGAATGGCCGCACCTCCAAAAGTCATGCGCAGAGATGGAAGGTCGCCTCCAGCAGGGCCCACCCTGCCCTCCCCGAGCTCCTGTCGCGGGTGCGGTGGGGGGCCGGCCCTCCCAGCTTCGTTCAGCGCAGCAGCCTTTCTCTGTGTTAGCCCCGAGGGGAGAGGAGCAGCCTCAGGCAAGAGCCCATCGGATAAGAGCCCTATTGTCTGGGGGACCCGAGGAAACGAGAACCGAGACACAAGGACAGGCCGACAAGCAGACTCTGTCTCTCCGGAGCCCAGCTCTGTGCACAGAGGACGAGGAGAAGGCTCCATTTTGGAAACAGGGGGAGAAATTCAAGAGGAGGAAAATGTATCAATGAGGAATCTGTCTCCTGGGAAAACAGATGCTTTTGAATTCCTCTTCACATTCATTTTGGGCCAAGGGAGCCTGTCAGTTATTGGCAGGGAAGCTATTTTGAAAATCATTGACTTTATTTCTCGGGGCAGCATTAAGTCTTCCAAAAATCATTAAGTGTCCTAATTTGGGGTAGAATGGCCATGGGCAGGCTGGCTTTCGTGGGGACAGAGGGACAGAGAGTGGTGCCCAGGAGAACAAGATGCTCAGAAGGGGGTTCTGGGGTGGGAGGGGCTGCCAGCCACAGCCGGGACCGCGGTTCCCAAAAAGGCGCCGTGCTCAGCGCCGCCCGGCAAAGTCCTCCCCAAACTTACACCCCGCTCAGGAAAGGTAGTCTGCTCCAGAGCTCCAGGGCGGAGAGGGAGGAGGTCCACGGTCACAAGATGGGGAAGCCGAGCATCAGCGGGGGGCCCCCCAGGGGGCTGGGCCCTGCCCAAAACCCCAGGGGAGGGAGTTGGTTCGTCTCTCTGGGGACCCGGCTGTGGCCCCCAGGACCCCAGAGCCCACCCAGCCTTAGAGCCGGTTCAAAGCAGGCGCCAGCCTGGCAAATGCAGGGAGCAGAAGACACCAGCACCGCGAAGATCTGCGCCCCATGTTCTCAGTGGTTTTGTTCATCGTAGTCGAGCCGGACAGAACACAGATGTTACCCACCGGTGAGCAAGTGTGTGATCTGTGGAACTAAAGGACACACACATATGCACAAGAGAGCAGGCAAAGGCCATTTACCCAGAGCTCGACGTGGCAAGGGTGTCGGCCACCATCACTGCGTTTGGCGAGACCCCAAAACAGGCAGAGGAGTTGAGGGGCTTCACGGTGGAAAAGGGGAGGTTCTGGCTGTGCCCCGATGGGGGCTGTGGGCCTGGGGGAGCTGTAAGCACTGATGAGAATTGGGGCACCCCATGGGACTGACTGGGGGCACAGTGGGATTTCTCTGTCTGGTACTGAGTTGGGCGCAGGGACAAAACCTAGGGAAGCTGCCTGAACTGATGAAGCCTGGCTGTTCCGGGCCGACTGATTCAGGGTTTCTCGTCTGATTGCCTGAGCTGGTTCCCATCCATCGTGGGTCGGGGTCTGAGTCCTGCTTTACGCCTGGCTGGCCGTTTTCTGTGTATTCGGTCTCTGAAGACAATCTTCGGAGGAGGTCCACGGAAGGAAGACCCCTCCTCAGTAAAGGAGCAATGGCTTACATGCGGCCAGAGCGCCCACCAGCACGCGGGGAGGAGGCTGCGGGCGGCGTGATGCCCGAGCGCAGGGCTGGGGGGCAGCCCCAGGGGTGTC
Source organism: Camelus dromedarius (assembly GCF_036321535.1). Classification (NCBI taxonomy): domain Eukaryota; kingdom Metazoa; phylum Chordata; class Mammalia; order Artiodactyla; family Camelidae; genus Camelus; species Camelus dromedarius. Next base: position 69,153,233 of record NC_087449.1, on the reverse strand, counting down.
CGGGGCTGGGAGCAGGGGGAGTGGGATGACTGCAGAGGGCCTGAGGAAGCTGCCTGGGGGGACGAAGTGTCCCCTATCCTCACTGCTCTTACACAACTACTCAGTTGTTAAAAACTAACTAGAGGCAGGCTCATTACACACACTCACCTGATTTTTCAAAAAGTTTGTCCTGCCCACCCTCCCTTTGCTCAAAGTCTTGGAGGCCCTGGACCACCGTAAGGCACTTCCAGCCCAGGCTGGCGAGGCGGGTCCCCACCCCCACCGTGCCTGCCCCCTTAGGCCACCCAGGATGGAAGAGGTAGCCGGGCAGGAGCAGAGGGGCCCATGTCCTGCCCGGGGCCAGCTCGCGGGCTCCCAGCTCTGCCTCACTGCAGGCATCTGGGGCGGGCTCAGCCTCCGACCTTCAGCTGCCCGAGCCCTGCCAGCACCCATCCAGCATGGAGTCTGAGACCAGAGGCCTTCTGCTTGATACCATTCACAGAGTTTAAAAGTTCAAGGAGCAACACTGGAGACTGTTTATGGCCACGTATGTGTGTTGGAAAAGAGCAGAAATGTGCCTAAGGTGGATAAACACCAAATTCAAAGCAGTGGTTTCCTCTGGGAATCAAGGGAGGCGAGGGTTGTATGGGGGAGAGCCTGGGGGAGGGGCTCATCCACAATGACGTACAGATTCTTTGGGATCATTTACACGCACATTCAGGTCAGAGAGAGAGAGAGAGCTGCACATCTTCCTTTCCGAAACGTGGACCTTCTGCTGCTGCTTCTTGCCTTATTGCCCTGGCCAGGAGCAACACTGAACAGAAGCGGTGAGAGCACGCAGCTTTACTGCGGGCCGGAGCGCAAGGAGGGCGTCTCGGGTTCCCACCATCGGGATGAGCAAGTCCCTTTTGCCGAAACTTTTATCATTAAGTGTGAGACCGGGTCAAATGACTTCTCTTCAGTCTATTAGGATCTACCCTTAGGTGACATTGTATCACCTCACATAAACTATGTGAAATTTGCAACAGTGTATCTCTACACTTTCCTCCTGTTTTTTTTTGCTTTTATTATGTTTTACTTCTCCATATGTTAAAAACTCCATAATGCACTGTTATTATTTTTGCTCTAAATAATCTATTATCTTTTAAATTATCTGTTTAACACACATACAAAAAAAAAAGGCCTGTCATATTTATCCACGTATTTACAGTTTCCAAAGGGCTTCTGTACCTTGTGCAAACCTGGATTTGTATCTCTCAGCATTTTCCTTCAGCCCCTGGCGGTGCGGGTCTGCTGGCGACGGACTCTCTCAGCTTGATTTCACTTGCACCCCTGGAAGATGTCTGTGCTAGCTGTGGACATGTGGCTGTTTTGTTTTCTCTCCTCACTTTAAGGATGCTGTTCCAGCACTCTTAGCTTGCAGTGTTTCTGATGGTGGGTCGGCAGTTCTTCTCGAGATTTTCCCTCCATCACTGGTTTCCAGCCATTTGACTGGCGTGTGTCCTGGTGTGGTTGTCCTTGTGTTTGTGAGCTTTGAGTTCATTAAGGCTCTTGGATCTGTGGGCTTGAGGTTTTAATCTCATTAGGAAAACTTTCGGCCATTATTTTTTTAAACAAACGTTCCCCCTTCGCTCTTTGGGCCTCTGGTTACACTTACTGATATCATCTCACAGGTCAGCAAGGCTCTGCTTGTTTTTTACTGGCTTTTTCCCTTTGTGCTTCAGTTTGGAGAACTGGGGTCGCCCCGTCTTTGAGCTCACTGAGCGTTTCTTCTGTCTTGTCTAATCTGCAGTTAACTCCATCCAATACACCTTTCAAATTTCGTATCTTGTATACTATTGCCTTGAGAATTTTTATTTGATTCGGTGTTCTGCTTTCTCTTTTGTATACATCACACGCTACACTTTCTCTTTTGATTATGTCCATGGCTTCTTTCAGATCCTTGGAACAGTTGTAGTGACTGTTTCAAGTGCTTTACCAGCTGGTTTGTCCCCTGCGTCGTTTCTGGGTCTCTTTCTATTGGCTGCTTTTTCCCCTGTTTATAGGTCGCATGTTCCTGCTTCCCCTCATGTCTACTAACAGTTCACTGGGTGCTGGAGGCTGTAAATGCTAAATTGTCTAGACCCTAGATTTTGTTGGCCTTCTTTTAAGAATGTTGGGTTTCATGCCGACAGGCAGTTAACTGACTCGGAGGTCAGCCTGGTCTTTGCAAGGCTTGTTTCAAAGCTCCATCAGATCAGGTGTAGAACAGCCTTCACTCTGGGGTTAACTTAAGACACGGCCTTCTTTGGTCTCCACCCAATGGCCTGGGGTCCCCCTGGGGTGCCCCCGGCCTCTTCCTCCTGGTGGGTGGCTTCCAGTGAGCCCCAGCCGGCGTGGACACTGGGAGCTGCTCTTCTTCTGGCTTCCTGGGCTCTCGCTCTGCACACACACAGCACAGCAGGGGCCACACTCAGGCTGGCCCAGGAGGGTTTCCAGAGCTCTTTCTCTGTATCACTGCCTCCCCTCCAGGCCTCCGCCCACAAGTCCCACTCTCCGTGGCCTCCCTGAACCCCATCTCTGTCCCCTCGGCTCAGTGAGGCCACCATGCTCTGCCTGGTTCTGCCTCTCGGAGAAAAGTCGGCAGGTTTGGGGCTCGCATCATGGGCTCCTTTCTCCCAGGGACCAGTGTCCTCTGTGGCCTGTCCAATGTCTGAAACAGTTGCTTCTCCTCATTTCTACCCAGTTTGCTACTGACTATGGTGGGAGCTGCTTCGTCATGGCCAAAATGTCTGTAACATTTTAAATTCTCAGTTGGAAGCAAATACACGCATTTAGAAAAAGCCCTTAACTGGGAAGACTGAAGTAGTCCTTACTTATTACGAAGGGGCCTTAGCTTTGGGGTCAGACAGACCTGGGCTCTCGTCTCTGCCGGGTCACTTACTAGCCAGGTGACAAAGCACAAACACCTTGCCTCTCCATGAAATGGGGGTGATGAAGTTGACACCTTAGGGATTTCTCTAAGAATTCACCAAGGTGATGCATGGGGCCCGGCACACAGTAGGCGCTTAACAGGAAGTAACAACCATTTGCTCTCTGGGGCTCAAAGAGGAGTGAGCGTGTGCTCCCTGTACGGAGCCTCCTGCTCCGTGGGCCCGAGAGGACCAGGCTCCCTCGGCACCCTGGCCCCCGCGCCGCCCCCACGCCCATCTGCAGACCCCACCCGGCCCGGGCCTCCTGTCGTCCAGCACAGAGGAGCCTCTGTCCTCAGGCCCACTCACAGCCGCCGCATCAGCCGAGGTCAACGCGACCTTTCCCAGCTGCCCGCAGGCTGGGCCGGCGCCCGTGGGACCCTGCAGGGAGACAGAGGTCAGCCGGATGCCAGGCTGGAGAAGAAAGGAGAGCTGTTCTGCCCCTTCCCTCCACCCTGCGCATTCCCTGTGGCCCCGGGGAGGCCGGCTGGGGTGGGCAGCGGGCACTGCCCACTCGGCCCTGGCAGCCTGGGGTGGTCAGACCAAAAGGCCTCCTGGGGGCTGCTGGTCTCAGGACACTGCCTCTCGGGGCTGCGGCCCCAGCAGCTGAGCACAAGTTTAGGAGACTCAGAGCAAGACCTCCAGGCTCTCAGGACACCCTGGAGCCACAGGAAAGGGGCACTCGCAAACAAGCCTTGATTTCTTGTAGGAACTTCCGGTAGCCTTGGGGTCGGGGGTCTACATTCTCCCCCTGCCGGGGACCCCAGAGGGGTGGGCCCCTCATTTCATGAGTGCAGGGCAGGCCAGGCATGCAGCTGACCAGCCACATCTTACCTTCCAGTGATGAACATCGGGGTGCAGGCTATGCCCCCTCGCCGGGACCCTGGCGCTCGGGGCTGAGGCGGCCTTCCTAAGCCCATGATGGGACAGTGGTGTCACCTCCAAGGCATTCATGGGGGAGGGGGAGGGAAAAGACCCTGCGGCCACGTGGCAGCCAATTCTGCAAGGTTTCTGCCCTTCAATTCTCCCCAGGCTGGTGGGGAGGCCCGGACATGCGGGACGGGCTCCGGCTGACTTTGCAAGGTGGAGCCATGGCTGTGCCCCTGGCCTCCTCCTGGCCTCCCGGAGGCTGCAGGGCGAGACCAGGAGCAGAGGAACCCCGGCGCTCGGGAGCGGGCATGCTGGCCGCCCCTCGTCTGCAGACAATCCCCCTCTCTCCTGGAGCATGGGTTCCAGTGGGAAGAGAGACACAAAAAACAAATGAACAAAGCAGGAGGCCCACCCGAGGCAGAGGAGCCCCGAGGGAAGACAGGACGGAGAGATCCCACTGTCTTCCTGGGCTGTGGCAACAAAGGTCCACAAACGGGGCTGAAAGCAACCGAGACACATCCCCTCCGAGGTCTGGAGGCCAGACGTCTGAGATCAAGGTGTCGGAGCAATCCAGGAAAACGGGGCGCAAGAGCGGGGCGGTGCCCCAGGCCTCGGGCGGGTGCCCAGGAGGCGCCCCGCCAAGTGAGGGCCCTTGGCTTCACACAGGAGAACTCAAGAGCGAGCCCAGGGAGAGGGAAGGTGGATTTCTTTAGAGAGACACAGGTGGATTTATCCGTAGACGGCATGCGGCCATCTCAGAAGGCAAGAGAGGGGGCGGGAAGGGATAAATTTGGAAGTTTGAGATTTGCAAATGTTAGCCACTGTATATAAAAATAGATTTAAAAACCAAATTTCTTCTGTAGAGCACAGAGAGCTAGGTTCAATAGCGTGTAACGACCTTTAGTGAAAAAGCATGCAAACGAGTGTATGCGTGTCTGTGCATGACGGGGACAGTGTGCTGCATACCAGAAACTGACCATTGTAACCGACTGTGCTTCAACTGAAAACAAACAAGCAAACAGAGAAGGCAAGAGCCCAGCCGCGAGGCCCGGGGCCCGGGGCTGTTAGCCTCTGCTGGCTGGGTGACTTCCTGTGCTACCAAGCGGGCGGATTATTCCAACTACTTTGGGGAAGGGGTGGGGGTCCCAGGAACTGGGGCCACCCACGTTTTGACCTTTTGTGGTCCGCCTGGGAACAGTCACAGTGCCTGTGGCTGGGCCACTTAGCGGCCAGTCCATTACAATGAGCGTAAAATGAAGCCCCAGGTCTACTGGAAGTCAAACCTTCCACCATCTTGGCTGCAAAGTCTACCGCGAGTTGAATCTTCTGCCATCTTGGTGTCATTCTTTCAATGGTTGTGCTCTGTCCCCTTCCATCTTGTCTCAGGAGGGCCCTGCTCTCTCTGAAAGCTCTAGGGCAGGACCCCTCCTGCCTGTTCTGACTGCTGGTGGCTGCCGGCAGCCCTCAGCACTCCTCGGTCTGAGACAGAGATTGGTTCACTCCAGCCTCTGTCTCCATCGGTACCTGGCCTTCTCCTTTCTGTCTGTGTGTCCAGGCCTCTGTCTTCTCGTGAGGACACCTGCCATTCAATTTAGGGCCTGGCCTCATCTGGTACGATCATGTCTTAATTATATCTGCAGACAAGGGTCCGTCACAGCAGCATTCGGCTCTCAGGGAGGGGCACGGCCAGCCTGGAGGCCCGGGAAGGGGAAGGAGGGCGTCTTGCCAAGGGGCCATCTGGGTGCTGTCCCAAGGGGCCACCTGCTCTGTGCCGACCCAGCCCCACACGCCCTTGGCTCCAGCCACAGGCGTGTGAGAGCTGCAGGCTCACCCCTGCTGGCAGGCAAGCGAGAGGAGGCCTGTGTGGCCAGCCCCGGACACTTAAAGGCTCGAGTCGCCGACTCTGGGTCATTTCTTGTGTCATCTTCAAACCTCCGCTTTCTAGCTGAGACAACAGAGGCCCAGACAGGCCAAGCCGCTTGCTCTGGTCGCTTGCCCCCAGCCACACTGAGCTGCCGGAGATGGAAGTGGCCCCCGAAGCCTCCCAGCTTGGTGGCAGAGCCAGACTCCAGGTGCTGGAGTGGTGAATGGGGATCAACCCTACAGTGGCCAAGCTGCGTTCTTAAAGAAGGTTTTATAGGAAAGCACTGAGTCAGAGTCGGGAACCCACGGGGCCTCTGTCTTCCCACAGGCCAAGACCCTCCAGGGCTCCCCCAGCAGCTCCCTCCTGCAGTCTGGGCCTTGTGGGTGTAGTACCCACAATGGCCTCTGGAGGGCAGCAGGTGTCCACCTTTCCCAGGAGCTGCCTGGAAGCCGTCTGTCTGCCCAGGTGGCTGCAGGGCCCAGGACTCCGCCCACAGGAGTCAGCCATTAGCCCCTACCCACTCAAGACACACACACACACACACACACACACACACACACACACACACACACACACACACGGGACTGATGGCCCTGGTGGGCACCTTCCTATGGCCAACTAGGCCCCTGCTTCAGGGCAGACATTGGAGGAGTGGGGACTGGGAAGGCCACAGGTGTGCCCAGCAAGACTGGCCTTCAAACCACAACGCCCAAGAAAATGCCAAGCCAGCCCCGCGAGCCTGTGGCACCCCCTGGCCCCACACAGGGCAGTAAGCTCCCACAGCCACCAGCCCTGGGGGCGTGGACACCAGGAGGGGGCAGGCACGCACCCCAGGCTAGACTGCCCTGCCGGCTGGCATGTCCCTGCACCCTGTCCGCTGCACCAAGGCCTGGGGTCTGCGCAGAGACTGGTGGGCTGGAGGCTCACCCAGTGCACAGCCCAGCCTGGGCTCCAGCAGCGACACATCTGGCAACGGCCTTTCCTGGCAAGGGGACCCAAGCGTAAAAGGACCCAAACGCAGACCGGAAGGGGGCTGGCACATCCGCACCGCCAAGGATGAGTCCGGGGATCTCAGGTCACATCCAGGAGTCACCTGACACCGGGGTGTGGGTGACACAGGGCAGGCAGGATGACGGGGCATGGGGGCGCCCTGCCTGTCTGACTGGCTGGTGGGCCCAAGCCCAGAGTGGAAGCCAACAGGCCCCAGCCCCCAGCACCTTCTCCAGCGCCAGGGAGCTGGGCTCCTGAAAGCCCCGCTGGGGAGCTGTTGCAGACTCTGCATCCTGGGCAAGGCCTGGAAAGGCCAGGCTTCAAGTCCAGACTCAGCCTCGTGCCAACTGGCAAGCGCCTTTTTCCCAGGCCTCAGTATCCTTATCTGGGAAGGGGCAGCAGATGCACACGAAGGGGCCAGAGTGCGCGGTATGCTCCCAGGGAGCTCTCTGGCTGCAGTCTCCAAAGAATCCAGAAGCTGCGGCCATTTCTGCAGCAGCGGAGCCTCTCAAGCATCAGACTCCCCGCGGGGCTGGTCAGCTTCCAGGAGGACTTCTTGGAAGAGGAGGCAGCAGACCCAGGCCTATAAGGAGAAATTCAGGGTCGCAGTGGGAGAAGGCAGGCCACCCGGGGGCACCCCAGCAGGCGACACCCGACCGATGGCGGTGGACATAGGGGGCGCAGGGGACTCCGGCCGGGACTCCGAGGCGCGAGCCCGCTCGGCCGCGGGTCACGTGGGCGCCGGCCGGCCAGGTGGGGACAGTGACGCAGGCGGCGCGGCCAGGTACCTGGGGTGCGCCCCGCCGTCCGCTCCCGCCCGGCCCTCGGCACCCTGCCCACCTGGCCGCCCACCTGGAGGGGCCGGAGCGCGCCGCCGCCTCCCGTAGGGCCTCACAGGAAGTGGCGGGGCGGGGACAGGGAGGGACCGAGCGGCCGGGACCCAGCGCGGGGCCCGGAACGGCCGCCCAGCCAGGGCGGGAGCCTGGAGGCTGGACCGGCCCCACTTCGGCCGCCGCGCTCGTAGCTCTGTCCTCCGCCCCGCGGCGCAGGTAAGCCTGGGGGCAGGTGAGGGGCCAAGAGGTGAGCCTGGGAAAGGACGGGTGAGCGAGGCAGTGGGGGTACACCTTGGAGGGGGGCCGGCAACCGTAGGGGCGCCTTCCCTCCCCTGCGCTTTTCCGCCAGCCCCGCCCCAGGGGCCACGACACTCTGCGGCTCCCTCCCTCCGCGGTGGTGGCTGTGGCCCGGGCTGCGGGAGGGGGCGGGGCCTGGCTGGCCCCAGGGCCCCCGAACTACCACCCCCCCTCCACTGCCGGGCTTCAAGCTTCCTGGCGTCCCTCCGCCCCCTACCCTCCTTTGAGCCCTAGCGGACGCTTCCTGGCCCTGGAGAGGAACTCTGCAGCCAGAGCTCCCACCGGGGCATAGGAGCTGAGAGATCTTTAGGGAGCCCCAGGGCCTTTGAAAAGGGGGGAGGGGCAATAAAGAACTCTCCCCAAACCCTGGAGAATCTGCTGCCCAAACCTGCTTCGGCACAAGAGTTAGCAGCCCCAAGAATGAGGAGCCCTCCCCGCAGCAAATGGAGAAGGAACTCCTCGCCCACCATGGGGAGCAGCCCCCAGCAGGGAAGAGGTCCTGCGCTGCCTGAGCCGAGAAAGAGAGGGGAGGGAGGAGGGTGGGGCTCGACTCCGAAGCTGCGGGCTCCCCTTGCTGCTGGGACACCTGTCTGTCTGCCCAGCCTCCGCTTCCGCATCTGGGAAGCGAGGCTGCTTTCCGAGATGTGGGTGGGCCTCAGTCCACTCTCTGGCGTGGGGGCGGGGGCGCTGGGGAGCTCCCCGTCCCACCTGGAGCCCAGACAGCCTGATTCCTTCCTCTGTCCTTGAGGTGGACAGTCTGCACCTCCTGGTGAGGGGTTAAGGGGTGCTTGTCAGGCCAACCAAGGCCAGGCAAAGCAGCTTGCGGGCCTGGCTGGGACGGGCTGGAGCACCCCTGACTCTGTACACCGGTCTGCCTGCACCCCTGCTGCCTAGTGCTTAGGGGTGGGGTCCCCAGGTCCAAATCCTGGCTCTGTGTGACTTAAGGCAAGTGACTTCAGCCCTCTGGGCCTCGGTTTCCTCCTCTGTAAAATGAGAGTAGTTAGAGGATGCTGACTCAGCTGGGGCTCCTTTCTGTTCTGGTCGCTGCTCTGACGATGCCCACAGGCCACAAAAGATGAGAACTTCTGTGGGGTAGATCGTGGGGTTCCCCCGAGGCCTCCTGGCAGGGGCAGCTAGCCGGCAGGGCCCCCCCCCCGGACACCTGCAGGAAGGACCCTGTGTGGGGGCGGGGGGGGGACATCCCTCTTCCCCAGGGGCTCTGGTTCCTGGGGGTGTCTCTGACCTGGCACGGCAGGGAGCCAGGCGCAGAGGTGAAGCGGCGTGAGGCAGCTTGCCGGGGCCCCTGCGGTGCCAGTCTGTGCCTGATCTGATGGGCACAGCCGCTCCCCAAGTCTGGCTCCCGGGATTTTAGTTTCAGTTTCTGAGTGGGTCTCAGCTGCTTGTCTCCTTCGCCTGTGGGAGTTACTGTCCGTGCTCAGGTGACCAGCCACCTGTCCCAGCGTCTTTATTTCCAGTGAGAGTCGCCACTCGCCCCGCTGGCGTTGGGGCAGTGATCTAGGTCGGACCGGGCCTGGCTCCCCACCCAGCTCTCTGCTGCCCGCTGCCCGACCCCAGCAGGGGTCACATTCCCTCTGCACCTGCTTCTCACCTGGCAGAGAGGGAAAGTACCCTCCTTCCAGAAGAGCAGCGAGGGACTGAGGACACAGAGGATGAGAGAGTGTGTGGAGGACACCTGTGGGTCATCTGTGCGGGCCACCTGTGGAGTCAGGGCTCTGATTCCCCATCCCTGTGTGCCAGCCAAGCCTGGCAAGGCGGCTGGGCTTATGGGGCGTCTGGACTCAGAGGCGGGAGCAGGAAGCCACGGAGGGGCCTGGACGGGTGGGCACCGCGGGCTGAACCGGGAGGGCAGTCTCTGTGATGACCGCCCCACCAGGGGCCTGGAGCCGTTGTCCAAAGGGGGAGCCCAGGGCTTAGCACTGCCGGCTGCCAGGCTGCGTCCCGGGCCGAGGGCAGCCGGCGGGTCTTCCCGACCCCCACGCTGGCGGGTGAGTCTGCGCTTAGCTAAGCTGAGGTTTCTCCAGCTCAGCCCTGGGGACGTTTGTTCCAGATCATCCCTTGTGGGGCCGCCCTGTGCGCCGTAAAGCACTGGGCAGCACCAGAGGCCAGTAGCTCGGCCCCAGCTGTGACCACTGTCTCCAGACGCTGCTGAGTGTCCCCTGAGGGGGCCAAGGCACCTCAGTGGAGAGCCCCCAGCTGCCCCCCACCACTTTGCGAACGAAACTGTTTGCTACATGCTGTGTGTTTTCCGAAGCCAAATCCTGCCCCAAATTCCACGTGACTCCAAGTCTTGAGCTTGGCCGGGCAGAGTTACCCGAGCACAAGGCCATCATTGTGGGTCCAGTTTGCCCAAGCAAAGACGAGCCTGGGCACACGGTGCCGGGCGGACTGAGCCCCTCCAGGCAGGGTCAAGTCCCTCAGACCTTAGAGGGACAGAGGTGCCCCAAGGATGGAGGTGTCGAGGTGGCCTCACCCAAGGGGCAGTGGGTCCTCAGCTCCGTGCAGTTTGGGTCCCGGTGTCTGTGAGAGCGACTGAGACCAGGGCCACAGGCCCAGGCCAGGGGGGCTGTGCTTCTTCGGGGGAGCAGGAGGGACGGCACTGAGCCCACTGCGGCCCCAGGAAGCCCATCCACCCAGAAGAACCAGGGCTCTGGGGGGCTGGGCTGCACAGGGCCCCCTGGGCCAGGCGACCCAGAACACAGCCAGGGTGGAGCCAAGAGCGGCTCAGGACCAGACAAGCTGTGTCGGTCAGCTGAGGCCACCGGAGGCCCATCTGCCTCCACCCACTGACCCTCAGCCCACCACTCCTGCCGCCCAGGTCCCACGTACCCCTTGCCCGCATCTGCACGTGCGCCGGGGGCCCCAGGGCGGGCTGCTTAGGGGCCAAGGGAAAAGCTAGTGCTGTGGTTCCCAGGGCTCAAAGGTAGGGGCCCTCCCAGCCCACCCTGAGCAGGAGCAGCAGGGTGTCACCGGGCGGTGGCACAGACAGGCCTGGAGCCCCCGCGGCGCTGCCCTGGAGGATTTGCCTCACTCGAAGCCAAGGCCTGTGCGGGTTAATCTTCCGCATAGAGCAGCAGGGCCTCTTCCGGAAGACGTGCTTCCAGGGAGAGGAGACCAGAGCAGGTGCTCACAATGTCAGCCTTCCCTCTTCAGTTTGGGAATTGAGCCCAACTGTTTGTGGGGACATGAACAGGAAGTCGTCCTTGCTCCTAAAGGACGCACAGACTCGTTGGGGAAGACAGAGGGACAGACAGTCACCACGAAGCCCTCACTGCCATGGGCATCTCTGGGGGAGCTTTCCGGGGCTGCCTTGCTGGGGAGCAGACCTGCCTCTGTGACTCAAGTGGTCACTGCAGGGTGTCCGGCCTCTCTGAGCAACATTGCTGCCTGAAGGGCACACGCTCTCACCCATCCCCTATGCTGGCTGCAGGACACCAGGCATTGGCCAGCATCTGACGAGGACAATGAAAGAGCTACTCTGCTGGAGGAGGAGCTGCCGGACCCAGACCCGGTGAGGGGTCCCCAAGAATCTGCCAGGCAGAAGCACGTGCTTCTGCCCCAAATTCCATGTGACTCCGACTCTTGAGCTTGGCTGGGCAGAGTTACCCAAGCACAAGGCCATGTGTGCGCTCGGGGTACAGGACCCCCACCAGCACCTGCCTGTCTCCTAACAGAAGCCGACAGCAGACCAGGACCAGGACCACCCGGTGTTTGAGGAAAGCCTGGGGCCTGGGAGGGGGCTGAGATGAAGGAGAAGTGTGGCCAGGCCAGGAGCAGGGAGAAACTAGTTGGAAAGAAAATACATTGACAGAGGGCATGGCATTCGCGAAACAAGAACAGGCTGCGGTGAGTAAAGAGCAGGAGAGAGCGCCTCGTAGGACGAGGAGAACAAGAGCCATTTGGGGGGATGGAGGGAGCCCCTCACAAAGGAGGACGCGGGATGCATGAAGGGAGAGATGGGAGATTAGGAGGGCAGCTCAGTGGCGTCAGTGCTCACAGATGGCTGTTCCGGAAAGAGACCAGAGAAAAGAGGTGGGAGGACCTATCAAAGAAGCACCACTGGGAAACGTGCGGACCTAAAACAGCTTGGCAGGATGCACAAGCCTGTGGCTCCGTCTCTGTGAGCGGCTCCCCGTGGCTGTCAGTGCTCGGGGGTCAAGCGGGGAGCCCACACCCCCAGTGGCGCTGGAGAGAGCCTCCCGTCACGACGCGAGGAGGAGAAGTCAGACCGATGTCTCAGCAGCAGTGGGAAGGCAAGGGAAGGAGCCTTCTCCATTATGGAAGAAACTAGTCTCAAATGGGACCCTAAGCTCCGCTGGCTACCGGCAGAGGAAAAGGCAGAAAGGAGACATTTTTAAACAAAGATCTCCCTCCTGTGGCGCTGCCTTGGGAAGATGCCAGTGGGTGGGGGCAGGGGGCGCGCCCTGGCTCAGAGGGGAGGGAAGGAAGAAAGAAGAGGACTAGTGTGCAGGGTGGGGGCCAAGGGCCGATCTCCTGCCCCCGAAGCAGGGAGGGGTGTGCCGGGGAGAGAGGACAGGGTCTCTGGGCAAAGGCTGGCGGCCGCTTGACCCTGCGCACTGTGTGGCCAGCATTCTCAGGGCGCGGCCGCTGGGGCACACCCAGGAAATTAACAGGAGGAAGGCCAGCCAGTAAACGAGAGAGAATTATTAACGAGAAGCGGGGGCAGGCGGGCCGTGCTGACACCAACACCCACGCGGAAGGGCCGAGCCGAGGCTGGGGTCTCGTCCTCGCAGCCGGCCAGAGAGGGCCGGTGACGCCCACGGCCGGGAGACCGTGAAAGAGAGCGCCGGGCCTGGTCTGGGGATTGGGAGGAAGCTGAGAAGCCCAGAGTGGTGGCTGGCGGGGAATGGGGTGGCGTGCGGGGGAGGACACCTGTCTTTGATGATAAGCCTCTCGGTGCTGTTTGACTTCTGAACCTACACCCAGGCGGCTGTGTGACCAACTAAACACTGGAAGGAAGAAGACGGCGGCCCTGTGATGCCTGCTACTCCGGGGGCCGCTCAGGCTGGGGCCCGGGGCTCGTGCAGAGCCAGGCAGCTGCCCACACCTCTGGGGCAGCTGCCCACACCTCTGGCACAGCGCCCCTCTCCTTCAGGCCTGGGTCCCGCGCTGGGGGTGGCCCAGGTCTGTGGGTGTGGCCCCCTCCGAGGAACCAAGGTCACGTCCAGCCATGGCGGGCCTGACGGGCTCCACCTGGCACCTTCCAGCCGGGAGCAGACTTTGCCCTCTCCTGGGAGACGCAGTGCCACTGGCCGGGCTCAGAGGAGGGGGTCAGGAAGACTCAGGCCTGGGGCTCCAGAAGGGAGGAGGCGGGGAAGGAGGATGGATGAGGGGACGGGGCGGGCGGGGCTCACGGCCCCGCAGTCACTGTCTGGCCCTTCAGTGCCACCTGCGCGTTAGGACAGCGTCAGCTCTCCCCGTGGCAGGTACGCCGAGGCTAGAATAAAAGGACTCAGACACCGGGGGTCTCCTGGCCGGCCGCCCGCTTGGGTGCATTTTGCTCGGTGTGCAAACAGATACAAGTGCGAAAGAAGCCCATTTGTCAGCCAGGCCTGGCTGACGGGCAGCCAGGTTCCTGTGGGGTGGGCGACCCAGGCGGGTGTGGCCCCGCCCATGGCTGCCAGCCCCCTGGGAGGCCCGGGCTGGCTGCTGCCACCCTCAGCCTGGTGACTCAGACTGTCCCCAGGAATGCGTGGGCCGTCCTCCTGCTGTGGGGGTGGCCAGGGCTCACGGGCGGGTGGGCAGCCCCTCCCTGCCGGCCCTGGAGGCTGAGCCGCACACGCCTTCCTGGGATGGTTTTAGCGAAAACTGATGGGCTGGGGCAGAGCCAGGCAGAGAGCCAGGCCTCCAGGTGCCCTGCAGTCGCCCTGACCGCGCCATGAGCGAGGCCAGCCCCGTGCGCCGGCCCTGCCCGGCCTCCCGTCAGAGGGATTCCTAGGCTGAAGCTGGAACCTCCCAGGGCGAGCACGCAGACCCAAGGCTGTGCGTGAGGTGGGCTCGGGCTGGGACCCGCCCGGTGATTCCTGGGGCAGATGGTGATTCCCCGGTGGCACCCACCATCCCAGGCCTTGCCACTTCCGGCACAGGCGTGGTGGCGAGGCTCCCTCCCAGCTGGGCCCCTGGGCAGGCGGCCTGGAGCCTTGGTTTCCCCATCTGGAAAACAGGCCCCCCCCCCACCCGGCCCTGATCATGCTAACATTTAAGAAGCATTTGACCATTTAAGAAGTGTATATCAGAAGCACATGAAGGGTGGCTATCCAGGTTTTTATTCAAAGGGGAAAGAATTAAAGGAGCGAGTTCTCCTCCTGTTGGATTTTGATCCTACAAAGTGCTAAGCCGGCAGCCTCTCCCCTTGAGGCTCCAGGTGACCTTCTATGCAGCTTGGTCTTGCAAGGCTATAGCCCTCGGTGGCCCCTCACGCCCAGCACCTATGAGCCCACCACCCTTCCCAGCACCCTCGGGAGGCGGGGTGATTCTTACTGTGCCCATTTTACAGATTTTGAAACCAAGGTGCAGCGAGCAGTGGGGAGAAGTGACAGTGGTGATGGGAGAGCAGACTCTCAGATTGGATTGGTCAGTGGTCAGAGGCTGGTGCCCTTGAAGCTTGTAAGTGGCTCTGCCTGGCCCAGAGGTGTGACAGGTGGCCGTGGACCCACCCACACTGGCCAAATGATGTGCTAACAGTCAGGATGAGCCTGGTTATGCTGCAGTGACAAATAGCCCTGCAAAGTGCTTAGAGACCCTGGGTCTCTGGGCCCTGCACGTCCTGGGCACTCAGGTCCCAAGCCGGTGGGGCTCCATCCAGATGTGCCCTCCTGCCATCACTGCCATGGGGGAGGGTATGGCGGGGAATCTGTCAGTGGCTCCAGAAGTTTCTGCCCAGGAGGGACACACGTCCTTTGCTCAGCCCTACCTGTGCTGGAAGGAGGAAAGTGGGGGACAGTGGTGGGCACATGGGGCTGCCAGGCTGGCCGAGGGCTGGAGGGTGGGTGAGGATGGAGAGGGAGAAGGGGTGGAGGTGGGACATGAGGTGCTGGGAGGGATGGGCTGGAACATCTGGGGGATGCGGGGAGAGTGGGCAGCCCTCGGAGGGCACCGGTCACAGGCCACGGCCGCGCCCCTGGAGCACAGTGTGTCCTGGGGCTGTGGGCGCCGGGGCAGAGCTATGCAAACACCCCCGCCCTCTCCGGGACCACGTGGCTCCCACCGTGACCGTGCCTGGCAAGGCTCCTGAGACAGATTGTTGGCCCCGTTCTGAGTTCAGACATGTGGAAAGTGTGAGTGTGTCATGGGACGAGTGGAAAGGCCATGTAGACGGCTGAACACAGTGGTGTCACCCCAGGCGGCGCTGAGACAAGAGAATCAGACAGGCCTGGGTTCAGACCCTGTTCCCATGCGTCCTGCCAGCCCCTGGCCTCTCTGCAAAATGAGAATGAAGCCCATGCCTCTCGATTTGGAGCCACAGCTGGAGCCACAGAGCGAAGCCTGGCCCTGCGTGCTCGGAACCCGGGGTGAGGCGGGGCGGGGGCGCAGCCAGGCTGTCTGGCACGGACAGCGTTTCTTGGCGTCCTCATGCTGACCCTGAGGAAATGGTGCCAAGAGGCCGAGTGGCTGATTCCAGTCCAGGTCCCATGCAGCCTGCACTGCCCCATGCTTACATCCCCAACAGAGCCTGTCCCACCCAGCAGAGGAAACACAGGTGTCTCACCAGGCCAGCCCCTAAGCAGGCTGCTCCCACCAGGTCCCCAGAGCCCTGGCGACCAGCCTCCTGTCCTCTGCCTTGATTCCGGCAGCCTGGGTCCCTGCAGGTCTGAGACTGTCCCGAGCCTCCCTGCACGCCTCCAGCCGGCTGCGCTCCCACCTCCCTGGGGAGTCTGGGGACCATGGGCTGGGAGTCCTGGCAGCCGTACCTCGGGCTCTGGAAGGCAGATGCTGAGAAGAGCAGTGGGGCCAGTGTGCAGGAGGGCTGCCTCATCTCTGTCCTTGCCCCCAGGACCCTGCGGCCACTCGCCATGGCCCAGCGGCACTCGGACAGCTCCTTGGAGGAGAAGCTCCTGGAATACCGCTTTCACTCGGAGCTGCGGCTCGACGCCAAAGGAAACCCAGCATCCGGGCTCCCGATGGTCCGGGGCTCCCTGCCAGCCAGGAGCAATGCCGCCTTCCAGCCTGACACCCCGGCACCCCCAGCACCATCCCCCGAGGCCCAGGAGCCGAGGGCCATCGTCTTGAGCACACAAAGCCCGGCGGCCCTCAAGATGGGCACCCAGCAGCTGATCCCCAGGAGCCTGGCCGTGTCCAGCAAGGCTAAGACCCCGGCCCGCCATCAGAGCTTCGGGGCGGCCGTGCTCAGCAAGGAGGCCGCCCGGCGGGACCCCCGGCTCCTCTCAGCCCCCAGCTTCTCCCTGGACGACATGGACGTGGACATGGTGCCCGGAGGGATGCTGAGACGAAACCTGCGGAACCAGTCCTACCGGGCGGCCATGAAGGGCCTGGGGACCCCGGGCGGCGAGGGGGACACTGTCCAGCTCACCCCCAAGCTGCAGGCTCTGGCTGAGGAGCCCAGCCAGCCTGCTCGGTGCGCAGCCAAAAATAAGGTAGGGGGCCCGTCCGCCTGGGCAACGGGGAGAAGGACATGCCTCTAGGGGCCGCGGGAGCTTGTGGGCAGGGAGCGGCCTGGGCACACCTCCCCGCCGGCGTCGCGCAGCTGCCGTCCAGCAAGCCCCGCCTTGTGCAGGCTCCTGGGGCGGCCTATCCCAGTTAAGCCCAGCGGCCGGGCTGTGAGCAGAGTCGGAATGTTCCCATTTTAGAGATGAGGCCGCTGAGGCTCGGAAAGGTCGAGGGTTTTACCCAGAACACCAGACTCTCACGCACAGCAGGGAGTGCAGCCTGTGGAGGGACCCGAGGGGGCGCCGCCTGTCCGAAGGACAGATTTCAGGGATGGCCTTGCAGCAGCAGCCAGCCTGAGCTCCCGTCGTGGGGGACTCAGGAGGGGCGGTAGCAGCTCAGATCTGACGCCCTCTGCACCCTCTCCCTCCCTGCCCGGCCTGACAGCCAGCTCGGGGCTCCCTGTGCCCACAGTTGCGGTTGCCGTCCGGTGGCCCCCTCTACCACAGGCTCCTGCCCTGACCATGAGCCCTGGCCCCGGCCTGGGGAGAAGCCCAGACCGCCCCACAGAATGCTGGCACCTGGTGCATAGAAGGGCGGAGGCAGGGAGTCCCGAGCTACTGTCCTCTGTCTAAAGACACCCCTGTCCCGGGAGGTGGAGCATAGCCCCTGCCGTTCCGCTGGTGGACCTCGGCACTCCGCACCCGCCCGGGGCCGGGCCTGCAGGGTCCATCGTTCGCTCATGCTTGCCTCCCACACCCAGCCAACATTTCCTGACCCCCAGGCACCTGGTGCCAGTGCCAGGGTGCGGAGCTGAGCCCGGTGGCAGGCCCCAGGAGAGCTCCCAGGGTGGCAGGAGCAGGCGGGTGGCAGGGGCACGATGGGCTGGGCTGGGGGTGCTCAGGGCGTGGAAGGAGCACAGGAGGGGCTCCCCAGGAGCTCAGGGCCCAGGAAGAGGGGGTCCCGGAGAAAAGAGGATTAAAGCAGAGGCGAGGACACAGGGTGGGGGCGAGGTGGGAGAGGGACCGAGACAACAGCGGGGCAGAAGGCAGAAGGGATGGGGGCTCTGGGGGGTGCAGGGCAGCGGGGGAGCAACACCAGATGCAGCCGGGAGCACCACACTTCAGGCCAGCAGCAACAGGAGCATTCAGGCCACAACTTGTTTCAAGAAACCAGCTCCTACTTTCCTGGAAGCAAGAGGTCATGGGAAGTGGTGCGGCCCAGCCAAGGAGACGGGGTCTGAGCAGGCACCTGGTGGGGCCCCAAGAGCCCCGCCCTCCACCTGCCTCGGCAGCCCCACCCCCACTGGGGCAGGGGCCCGGGCCTGCGCTAGAACCGGGTAACCCACCAGGCCCAGGCCCTGCTCCTCCTGCCGCCCCAAGTCCCCTACACACGGGGCCCGGGTTGCGGCCCTAGCCCCCACCCCACTGTCCCTATTCAGCCGTCTGCCAGCCCACCTGTCCTGCCTCGGCTTCCCTCCAGGACGGTCGTGACGCCCTTTTTCTGAGCATCCCCTTTCAACATGCCTCCACCTCTAGGCAGCCGTCCTGGACCTGCCCAGCCGTAGGTCACCTGCCCTGCCTGTGCTGAGCCCCCATCCCACCCCTTGCCTCCGCTTGGCAGCTCCTCCTCCCTCCTGGAGCTCACATCTCCTGAGCACCTCTGCATGCCCAGCAGAGCCGCCTCCCATTGGAGCCCGGGTGGAGGGACCGCTGTAGCCCCACACCCGCCCCTCCCCGCTGACCGCCCATGTCTCTGTGTCTCTCCACACAGAAGACACTGGGGCGGAAACGCGCACACAAGGGCTCCTTCAAAGACGGTGAGTACGGCCAAGGGGGCGACCTTGGCGGATCTGGGCCAGGTTGGGGCCGGGTGAGGCAGGTCTCCCTGTGACGTCCTGGGGCAGGCGGAAGGTCTGGGTGCAGTGGCACGGAGGGTGTGCGGGATGGGATCCCTCCAGGGACTGGAGGACCCGTGGCCCTTCAGACTCTGCTGCTCTGCTGGATCTAGAAAGTTTGCTCAGATTCTGTGCTGTCCCAGGGCCAGGGGCAGACAGAGCCCCCACACTCAGGAGATGTTTGTTGAGCACGCCGTGTGTGTGTGTGTGTATGTGTGTGTGTGTGTGTGTGTGTGTGTGTTTGAGCGCACGCGCCAGGCCCTGCTGGCGGGACCAAGACCAAACACAGAGCCCTAGGCCTGGGGTGCAGTCATGCAGTCACAGGGACCCAGTCTAGGAGGCTCGGGGGCGTGGGTCACGGCTGGGCCGTGACAGGGCCCAGCGCAGTGCATTCAGCCTGCTGAGGACTGGGACGCCCGGAGGGCCCCATGGGAGTTGGAGAGGCAGGTGCCCACCCAGCCAGGATGGACCACCCAGTGGGTGTGAGGGGCGGCAGGCAAGAAGGGCCCCCTCCCTGCCGGCCCCAACCTCTGTGGACAGCCGCAGGCCTGGAAGTGGGGAGGCAACAGGATCGGGGCCTCCTGCCCCAGGAGGGCAGCTGCAGTGCCCCACTGGGGCCGCGGTGGCAGGAGACTGGAGGGGTTGCTTTGAGGGCTCAGAGCCGCCGCGATCCGTGCACCCGCCCAGTGCTGCTGCGGTGTGTGCGGCTGCAGACAGAGCCCGAGAGCCGGAAACCGCACCTCCCTCCGGTAGGAGGGCTCTGGGACCAGTCTCCCGAGCCCTCAGGGAGCCCCCGCCCAGCCCCACTCCCCAAGGCCACGTCAGGCAGCCCCTGCGGCTCTCTGATTTGTCGGCTCAGCTCGGGTCTGAAGGTGCCACATTCTGCACCCGGATGCCACCCCTGCCCTGGGCTCAGCCAGCCATGGGAGGGCGCCCGCCCGAGGGGGGCCTGCTCTGGGGGACCCTGCGCAGCCTGGTGCTCTCAGGGGCTCCTTGGGAGGACTCGACCTGCGGGCTCCCAGGGGGGCAGGACGGCCCAGAGCCCCCAGGCCTGCGTGTGACCCGCCCCCTCTCCCCAGACCCCCGGTTCTACCAGGAGATCCGGGAGCGAGGCCTGAACACCAGCCACGAGTCCGACGATGACTTGCTGGATGAGTCCTCCGGCCCTGAGGGACCCCGAAAGGTGGACGCCCCTATCGTGGTCAAGAGCTACCGGCCCCCCCAGATCACCTGGAGCCAACTCCCTGAGGTGGGGCTGGGATGCGGGGGGCAGCCCTTCTCCCAAGCCCATGGGTGGTCCTCGCAGTGACGGGAGAGCCTCCTAGAAGCACCCCATCTGCACCCAGATTGCGGGGATCTCCCTGCGGCTGCCTTACCTGCCCTGCGGGGAACCTTGGGGGCGGTCCGTTGTGGGGGAGAGCACTGAGGGACACGTGCCATCCGTGTGTGTGTGTGTGTGTGTGTGTGTGTGTGTGAGTGTGACGGGCTGACCTGGAGGGAACTGTGGGCACAGGGGACACCCTCCCAGGGCCCTGCCCCCAGAGAGTGCCAGGAGGGTCCGAGTAAGGAGGCAGGAGGGGAGGGGAGAAGCCAGGCTGGAGTCACGCACCACCGCCAAGCTGCCCCCTCACCTTCCCTGACATCTGAAAACAGGGCTGGTACTTGGCCCACAGGGCCTCATGGAAAGCATGTCAGGGACAGAGGCCCCGGTGTTCTAAGCAGGTACCCAGGGAGGCAGCTGTCACTACTCCAGAGGGCACAGCTGGCCATGGGACAGACAGATTCCTGACCTCGTCCCCTGGGAGTGGAGTGATATCTGCAGTGCATGCCGGGGGGCCATCAGCCAGGGAGGGCCCAAAATGGGGTGGGGGTAAGGGCAGCAGGTGGAAGGTCTGGAAATACACATTCGTTCCCACCTGCCAGGCGCCAGGTGCGGCCCAGAGCTGGGTGGGGGTGGGGTCCAGGACGCCGCATCCTCAAAACGCTGCCAGGGATTCTGCTCCTGACCACCTGAGCTCCAGGTGTCCCAGCCAAGCCTCTGGGCTGGAGGTCGAGGCCTGGGATTCACCCTCCTGGCCCAGGCGCTGCTGGCAGCCTCTGCCCAGTCCAGTGGGGACGGGAGCAGAACTGGGTGGCCCTGGTCCTGCAGAGGGGATGCCTCCGGGCAGGGAACTTGGCAGGCGTGCTGTGGTTGAGTTAGCTGCACTCCAGCCTGGGGCCGGGGGCCCTGAGGGCCAGAGCTGGGGCAGTGTCACTCCCCTCCCAAGCAGTGCGCTGACTCACCTGGCCCAGGTGTGTCTGAGTCGCGGCCCTGCCCCCAGCTTTCCCAGGTGCCTCTGTACCTTTCCACTGTCACCACACCCCCCTCCCCTCCCCCTGCCGGCAGCTCTGTGGGGCAGAGCCCCCTCCCCACCGTGGAGTGCCTGCTGGCCTTGCCCTCTGGATGCCCATTCCCTTCCTCAGCTGCCCCAGGGCCCTTCCGAGGGGGTGGTCCCGCCCAGGGGAGGTTTCCATGGAGAGGAAAGATGTCGGTGAGGGGACAGAGCAGGGACAGGCCAGCTCAGCAGTCCCCCTGTGCTGAGCTTTGCAAGGGCAGCCCAGGTGTCCCACGAGGGACGGCTCTGCCAGGCCAGCCTGGCTCCCGCCTTCTCTTGGTGTCTCTACTGTCCACGCTGGCTCTGGTCCAGCAGGAGGGTGAGCTTCTGGGACGTGCAGCCCGTGACTCCGGGCCTGTGCCGTCCTCAGGTGGTGGAGTCGGGCATCCTGGACAAGCTACCAGCCGAGGAGCGCAAGAGGCAGGAGGTGAGGTGGGGCGGGGTGTGGCCCTGCTTCTGACATCGAGGGGTGGGAGGCACAGCAGCCATAGTGACGTCGCCCCCTCACCCGCTGGCTGCTTCCCAGGCCTGGTGCCCAGCGACGGTTCACGTCCTCACAGCTGTGCTGACAGTCCCAGCCCGCGTCCTGTCCAGGGGTCCCGAGTCCCGGCCTGCCCCCTGCACCCCGGGCACATCTGCATGGCCTGAGCACTCGTCACCATCGCACCCTGGGCCGGGCCCCCTGTGTGGCGGGGCAACTCTCCTAACCCCCTCCCGGGCCAGGCCCCGGGGACACAGGGCTGCCCCCATCCGCTCTGCTCTCGCCCCAGGCCATCTTCGAGATCCTCACGTCCGAGTTCTCGTACCAGCACAGCCTTGGTATCCTGGTGGCCGAGTTCCTGCAGTCCAGAGAGCTGCGGGCCACCATGACCCAGACGGAGCACCACCACCTCTTTTCCAACATCACGGACGTCCTGGGCGCCAGTCGGAAGTGAGGCCCGGGCCCCTCGACAGTGGCGGCAGGCTCCCAGGAGGGTGGGAAGGCCGGGGCTCTGGGAGACCCTGGCCTGCGAGTGTGGATGGAAGATCTGGAGCAGCCCTGGGGTGGGGAGGGGACACGAGACCTCCGTGGGCCATGCAGCCACCGAGAGCCGGCCCTGGGGACACGCAGGTGCAGAGGGTGGAATGACAAGGCGTGCGGGGCTGCGGGTCAAGCGGGCGGGAGGCAGCCCGGAGTTGCAGCCCGGGTCATGTTCCGCCCAGAGGTGTCTGGTGCCGGCCCGGGCTCTGGTTGCAGGACCAGGAGGTGGAGGAGGGGCCAGGTGTGCAGCTGCAGTACTGCCCGGGCTTGAGTGTGCGTGTACATGTGTGTGCACGCGTGCGCAGTGTCAGGGGTGTGTGTGTGCGTTTACCCCCGTGGAGGGCACCATCCAGGTAGCACCTGTGTGGGTTCAGCCCCGCACTGCCTTGTACCCTGGGTGACCCCATAACACCTCTGGCATCTCCCTGACCCTCAGCACTCTCCCTAACTTGAGGGATGGGTCCCACGTCCCCCGACCAACCCCGCAGACTGGGGCGAGGTGAGGGAGGTGATTCGGGGACTCATTCAGATCAGTGCCAGACCCGCCCTCGCTGAGCCCACCTGAGTCTGCTGCCGAAGGGCCCCCATGGAGTATCAGGGCTGTCTGGTCCCTGGAGACAGGGCTCCCTGCAGAGCTCCCTGGACCGGCATGGGGAGCCCGCAGCCCCCGGCCTGGCGGGGGGCCTGGGACAGGGCTGCCCCTCCCCCAGACCTGATCCTGCGCTCCGTGTGCCCGAGTGCAGCAGGGCTGAGCGCTTGGAAGCTGCTCCCTCGTGTTTGCTTCCGACCTCCGTAGGGCCCCAGGCTGGCCGTCACTGTCCCCGGGGGCGCTCTGGCCTCCTCAGGAGTCAGCTATCTCGGGTCAGCGGCTGAGGGCCGGCCAGCCCAGGAAAGGCCTCCAGGTCGCCCTGGGAGGTACTGACCAGCCTGGCCTGCCTGTGCACGCACGTGTGTGTGGCCCTGCGTCCAGGCAGCTGGGCCTCCCTCTCGGGCGGGATCCTGGGGGTCCTCATCTGCTGCTGATAAGCCACCCCCGGCCCCGTCTGCCAGGGCTGCCCAGGAGCGATGGTTCGCAGAGTGTCCCCACTTACAAGACGTGCAGTCCCCCTGTGAGTGGGGGTCAGGCCAGGGCCCAGCGAGTGGGGGCCTGAGGGACCCCTGCCCACCTCCAAGCCAAGGCCTTGCTCCCCCTCCCTGAGACCCTCACCAGCCTTGCCAAGGATAATCAGAGCCAACAGGGTTGGGGGGTGGGGGCACGATTAATGAGGTTGCCCACCCTCCTCCCAGTGGGACCTCTGACACACGTCCTGGGTGGGCTGATGCTGGGCTCCACGATGTCCTCAGGACTGAGGACCCGGGACCCCCTCCCCACCCTCTCACTGCTCCCCCCCACCTTGGTGCCACACTGCTGGCTCCCTCCCCTCCTCCCAGGCGGGGTGGATGGTAAGGACCATGGTGGACTGGCTGTCTCCGCCTGGTCACTCCCCAGGGAGGGGTGTGGGCCGCCTGGGGTTCCCCATGTGGGGCGGGTTTTGCTCAGGGACTCTGCTCTCTGCCCCTGGGATGTCAACCAGCTGTCTTATCTCCCAGACAGGCTGCTTGGGGCAGGCCCAGGAGCCCAGCTTGGCAGGCTTCTGAGAGTCGGGTGTGGGCAGAGATGCTCGTGGCTCAAGGAGGGGCCTCGGGGGAAAGGGCTTCTCAGGGGGACAGAGCTCTTGGGGTGGAGGACCCTGGCGGCCGTATCAGTGCCTGGAGAGGCGATGAGGCCTCAGGGTCTGGCTCCTTCCAGCTGTGCAGGACACACTGGAGGTTCCAGCCGGCAGCTGACACACCCAATGACTGACCTGGGTCCAGCCAGGCCTGGCTGTGGCAGCAGTGGCTGCTGGTGGGAGCAGAACTCAGGGCAGCCCGGGGCCAGCACTGGCCAAGCTTTGTCCTCATCTCTGCAGCCAAGGCCCGGGTTATGATTGAGGCTCAGAAACGGACCCCAGCAGGAATCGGGGGGCCGGCAGTCACTGGCAAGGAATCTGCCTGGAGCCCCTGTCCTGGCCCTGCGCTGGGCAGTCCTGCCCCAAGTCCCCAGGCGTGAAGTCAAAGTGACAAGTTCTTTGTCCTACGTGTCTACATCCCATGATGCCCGCTGGAATCTGTCCAGAATCTAGCAAGAAGTGGCCTTGGATTTGGCCATGGGTGTGTGCCCAGTTACTTCAGGTTTAAGGAGATGATCTGTCCTGGGGTTTTCTTGGGAGGGCCTGGGCCAGGGTCCCGTCCAGCCTGGGCATCCCATCCACCGGGTGCCTGCTCTGCGCTGCTCCTAGGAGCCTCGCTGGGCTCCTGCCGCGTGCGCGTGCGTGTGCGTGTGCGTGCGTGTGCATATGCGGCAGGGGACGGACCCCCAGGCCCGTGGTGCTCACCCCCACCCCCGGCAGGTTCTTTGAGGACCTGGAGCAGCGGCACAAGGTGCAGGTGTGCGTGGAGGACATCAGCGACATCCTGGAGGAGCACGCGGAGAAGCACTTCCACCCCTACGTCGCCTACTGCTCCAACGAGGTCTACCAGCAGCGCGCCCTGCAGAAGCTGACGTGAGCCGGCCTCCGGGCCCCGGGGCTGGGGCGCGGGTGGCCTCGGGAGGACCCACACCCTGTCTCGGAGCTCGATGTTGCCCGTGGCCTGATTTCTATTGCTTTCTACGGACCGGCCACGCCTCCTGCCGCAGCTGAGAGCCCCGTCCTCTGTTGCAGAAGCAGCAACGCCGCCTTCCGAGAGGCCCTGAGGGAGATCGAGCAGCGGCCGGCGTGCGGGGGTCTGCCCATGATCTCCTTCCTGATACTGCCCATGCAGCGGGTCACGCGGCTGCCCCTCCTGACAGACGTGAGTGCTCAGACGCCGGCCGGGGACGGGAGGTGCCCGGGTCCCACCTCCGGGCGGGGCATCAGTCCCCCCCGACCTTGTCCTCGCGCTTTGTCTGTACGTGACAGTTTCGAGGACAGTTACAAGACGGCGTTCACGGCCACGATGCCCGTGGCCGGCAGCAGTGGCCCTGCCCACAGAGCTCTCTTTGCCAGGAGCCATTCCTGTACTTAGCGGATTTTTGTTCACTTACTTGATGCTTCATTTGTGTCCATGAGTCTGATCCGGTGTCTCCCAGATCCCTGCTGAGCATCGGTCCAGGATGTGGCTGCCTCCTACCCAGCACCCTTCGGCCAGTTGTCCCGGGTGGGGGCCCTGGGGGGACCCAGGCCCCAATCACCATGCCTATTTCATGGACACAGGGGTCCTGGGGGCTCCCAGTGGCTCGTGTCTCTGAGATGCTGGCTCACGGGGCAGAGAGGCTCATGGGGCTGAGAGGTGCTCATGCACGTATGTGCACACAGGCAGGCACGTGGCAGGGGCCCAGCTGAGCTCTGAGAGGCAGCATGTGGCCCGTGCTCAGTGGGTCAGCGTCCAAGGCTGACAGGAGATCAGATCCTCTGGTGAAATGAAGAAACAGAGGCTGCCGGGCGCCTCCCCAGGCTGGACCAAGACAGCCAGGCACGGGAAAGGTGGGGTCTTGGGGGAGTACCTGCTCCAGGTTCCAGCCCGACTGGCCTGACCTGGCAGAGCTTTTTGGGGGCTGCATGCCCCAGTGGGGCCTGGCAGGAGCCCTCTGGGTGCCCCCAGGGCCTGGGGCTCACAGGGAAGCCCCTGCCCCGGGCCGGCCCCTGAGCCCAGGTGTAGGAGGCACGTGTGGCTGCTCACGTCTGGTGTCTCCCTGCAGACACTCTGCCTAAAGACCCAGGGCCATCCCGAGAGGTACAGGGCCGCCAGCCGTGCACTCAAGGCCATCAGCAAGGTGAGGGGGATCCAGGGTGCAGGAAGGAGTGCCCAAGTTCTGCCCCCACCCCCACCGATGGCAGAGACCCTGAGAGCAGGGCAGGGAGGATTTCCAGGCCGCCCATCCCAGGCTTCTCACAGTGTAGATGGGGAAACGCCCAGAAAGAGTGGAGCGCACACACAGTGGGGGAGCCCACAGTGGGGTAGGGACTAGGACAGCCGAGAGGGCCGGCGCTTGTGGGCAGCCGGGCCAGGCTGGATGGGTGGGGTGCTGGGCAGTCCCGGGGTCCGGGCCACTGCCTGCAGCACAGCCGCTCTCGTGTGCACACGCCCTGCAGCTGGTGAAGCAATGCAACGAGGGGGCCCACAAGATGGAACGCACGGAGCAGATGTACACGCTGCACACACAGCTGGACTTCAGCAAAGTCAAGGTAGGCAGTCCCCACCGGCCCCAGAGGCCACTCCCGCCAGCCCTGTCTGAGGTCAGGGGTCACTGCCCCCAGGCCTCTGGAGGGTGCCCACCCTGCAAGGCCCAGGAATAAGCCTCTGCCCTGACCTCTGCAGGCCGCTTTCCCCACCTGGGAGCATCCCTTGTGCGCCCTTGGCCACAGGGCTCAGCTCCACCGCCCTCCCCCCGAGGCCCCCACCCCCGGAGCGGCAGGGCAGAGGCAGACCTGGCAGAGCGGCCAGGCCGGGGCGGCTGGCGGCAGGCCGGGTCAGAGGGCTTGCCTGAGCCGGGGGTCCTCCTCGCTGTGCCCGGACAGGGGCTGGATGACCTCAGGCCGGCTCAGGCTTCCTTGTGAGGCCAGGACAGCCCGTTGGTTCTGGGGTGGGGCCTAGGCAGCCTCCAGCCCCCCCGAAGCAGTCAGGGCTCAGACCTCCGCCCCCCCAAATCCCCCATGTCCCACAGACTGGCCCATCCTGGACGGTCCAGGGCCCGCCCCCGTGGTCACCCAGGACAGCCGTGCCCTCCACGCCGCCGTGTCCTCCACGCCGCCGTGTCCCGGGCCACCGGGCCTCTGCAGGGAGCGCCTCCTAGGGGCGGCCCAGCAGGGAGCACCCTGGTGGGAGCCGCTCTCTGGAGTCAGCCTTTGCCCCGCCCCCACCCCGCCCCTCTGGCCTGTCTGCAGCAGAGCCCTGGGGGCTTGGAGTGGGCAGGAGACTCAGAGGACACTGGGGTCAGAGCAGCTCCGTGGGCCGGGCCTCAGCCTATCACCAACCAGGCTGAGCTGTTGACCTCCAGCCCCCAGAGGCTGCCCAGCAGGCTGGAGCCCAGTGAGAGCCAGAGCCACGGGCAGGGCAGGGGGGTCACGGAGATGTGGAGGGAGGGCACAGAGGTTCAGACAAGGGGAGCAGGCTCCTTGGGGTGGGTTAGGGTGGGCTTCACCGAGGAGGCGTTCAAGTGATGACAGCTGTGGCTTCGCTGAGCCCAAACCCTCGGCCGGGTCTTGACCCCATTGGCCGGGCAGCAGATCTCACCTTTGGGGTGAAATACACCCCTGACCAGAGCAAAGACCCAGCCTCGGGCCTGGCTGACCCCTGAGCGGGGCTCTCGCCCCCTGATGTCTCAGAACTGGAGGGCATGGGGGCCGGACAGCTCAGAGTCCCAGCAGGCGGGATGTGTCTGGGGAACAGAGACGGTGGGTGGGCCTCCTCAGTCCTCCCCTCCAAGCCTGCTCTGCCTGCCCACTCCTGCTCCAGGCAGACGCCCGAGCAGCTGCCCTGTTGGCGGGAGGCTGGGTCTGAGCACCGGCCGTGAGGCTGTAGGACCCAGGTGGCGGGGGCCAGGGGTGTCCTGTCCACCTGCGCCTCTCACTTATTGGCCTGTTCTCTGGGCCGCAGAGCAGGAGGGAGCTCCGTCTGCAGGAAGGGCCCCTGGACACCGGATGTGGTTCTGCACAACAAGGGCTCCTCACAGTCTGTATAGACGCGGCTGAGCCCCTGCTTGGTCTTGGGCAAGGAGGTTCCCCCAGAGCGGCCGTCACCCCCTGGCTCAGGGGAGCGCTCAGCTGGGGCCCAGGAAGCCCGTGGGCCTGGCTAGAGGCAGGTTGCTGCGCAGGATCTGGGCCCAGATCTGGCCCAGTAGCTGCCCCGTGAGCACCTGTCGGCCGAATGAATAGCCCTTTGTTGGAGGCCCAGTCAGACTCTCTTCCTCAGTCCAGCCCTGTGGAGGCTGGGTCACCCAGTCCCCACCGCCGGCTGTGTGTCCTTGTCCCCTGCCCCCCGTCGGGACTCACCCAGCTCTCCGGCTCTGCCCCCAGTCCCTCCCGCTCATCTCTGCCTCCCGCTGGCTGCTGAAGCGCGGAGAGCTCTTCATGGTGGAAGAAACCGGGCTTTTCCGAAAGCTCGCCAGCCGGCCGACATGCTACCTGTTCCTGTTCAATGACGTCCTGGTGGTCACCAAGAAGAAGAGGTGGGTTCTGGCTGCACGGCCTGCCACAGGGAGCGGGTGGCAGCGGCGGCCTTGGGGCCGGGGAGGTGCCTGGGAGCCAGCCCTCGGGAGCACCCTTCCAGCTGCTGCAGGGGAGCCAGAGGCGTGGGGAGCCCGGGCTGCCCGCAGACCCCTGCAGCATGGCCGACCGCCTGTCTGCCTGCAGCGAGGACAGCTTCGTGGTCCAGGACTACGCCCAGGTGGACCACATCCAGGTCCAGAAGATGGAGCCCTCGGAGCCCTCTCTGCCAGGGGGCGGCAACCGCTGCTCCTCCGTGCCGCACCCCTTCCAGCTGACTCTGCTGCACAACAGCGAGGGCCGCCAGGAGAGGCTCCTGCTGTCCTCCGACTCCGCGTAAGGCCGGACTCTGGGAGGGGCAGCCCTCACAGCTCCGTGGGGACGTGGTCAGTGTTCCCGGGCGCTGCACTGTGTGAGGGACAACCTAGTCCTCACACAGTTCACACCTCGGGGCGGGGGGGGCGGGACATGCCAGCCACAAGATGCGCAGCTGAGCCATCTGGTGTGACCCAGGGTCGCAGAGGAGGGGGAAGTTCCGGCAGAGGCATGGCAGTGCAAAGGCCCTGGGGCAGGAGGCCCCTGCCCAGGAGGACAGCAGGCTGGAGCACAGGGTCGGGGCGCAGGGGGTGGTGAGGTCAGAGTGGTGGGGACCAGCATACAGAAAGGTGCTGGCTCAGTTTCCACGCTCCCTCCTTTCCAGTAAGGAGGCGAGGCTGAGCATGTCCAACAGCAAACTGACAAGTGCAGGGTGCTCTGGGCCCAGGGCCACGAAACAGGGAGGCCTGGGTTCTGCAGATACAGCCGCCGCCCGACTCTGTGGCCCTGGGCGGGTATGACTCAGTGTCAGCCTGCCTTGGAGGAGGCCTGCCTGCCACTCCTTCACATGTGCGTGACTTCCTGTGCAGGGACCCCCAGCGCAGTGGGTCCGGGAGGCAGGGGGCCACCCATGTACACCTCCTGGCTCAGGGCCCACTCACCACAGGGCACCCAAGGCAGCCTGAGCCTGCATCCAACTGCTTATCCCACCTTGAAGGTTGTGGGGGTTGCTCAGGGACCCCCTATCTTCCCACCATGCCATGCTGTGGGGGCGGGGTCTGAGATCACCAGCTGGTGGAGTCAGCCTCGGGCCTTGCTCAGGCTCTATCTGCCCCCAGGAGCGACCGGGCGCGGTGGGTCACGGCCCTCACGCACAAGGAGCGGCAGGAGCGGGGCCCCACCAACAAAGGAGGTGAGTGCCTGCCCCGCCCTGGGCTGAGGGTTGGCCTGGAGAGGAGAGGTGCCGTGCAGCCCTCTGTCTGCCCCAGGGCCTGCCCCCAGGGTGGCCTGCAGGGGTGGGGCTGGGGCTCCAGCCCCGGATGGGATGGACGTGTGTGCCATCTGTGCGCACAGACCCAGCTCTTCCCTGCACTGGGGAGGGAGCGCCGCCCAGTGGCTGCAGAAACTCAGGCTGAAGAACTGGAGTGGACTGGCCTGCGGATCTGTCAGCCCAGCTCCGGCCCTGCTCGGCCCTTAGTAGCCGGTGCTGGACGCTTTGGCCCCGGAATCGCAGCCTCTGGAGCGGTCCTTGCTTTAGCTGGAGGGAAGCTGCCACGTGTCCATGTGCTGGGACACCTGAGGGCCCCACCGGGGCCAGGCCACAGAGGGTGGGTTGGAGCTGGGCCCTGCCCGACTCAGGCTGCAGAGCGCCCGGCCCACCCCAACCCTGGAACAGTCCAGTCACTGATGCCTCCACCCTCTGCAGACCTGCTCCAGGTGGAGATCACCAAGGCCTACTTGGCCAAGCAGGTGGACGAGATCACGCTGCAGCAGGCAGATGTGGTCCTGGTCCTGGAGCACGAGGATGGTAAGCACAAGGGGGTGGGCATGGGGCAGGCGGGAGGGGCTGGTGCCGAGTGAGCATCTGAGGCCCCGGGGAGAGTCCAGAGCACATTGCACGGGCAGCTGTCCCGAGCCCGCCCTCCCCAGGAGCAGTCCCTGCCCGAGCTCATGGTGGGCCTGATTCCCAGGCCCCCTCCAGCATCCTCCATCAAGGATGTCTTCAAATGTCCCAGAGTCATAGGATAAAGTGGGCTCTTGGTCCCGGTATCCTAAGCGGGAGGGGTGGCCCCTGCGCACACCTGTACAGGATGGGCAAACCAGGCTGGAACGTGCTCAGCCCCCGATACCAGTGTCGGGACCTGGTTTCCCATCAGGTGCCCTTGAGCAAGGCCTGCGGGGTACGGGGGCAGCCCCAAGGAATGCTGGGCCCTGGCGTCTCCTGGAGCAGCAGCTCCGAGGACCGGGGGTGCCAACAATGGGCCCCTGCCTGGTCCTCAGGACCCTGCTCTCACCTGCCGTGTGTCTGGGTTCAGGATGGTTCTATGGCGAGAGGCTGCGGGATGGAGAAACCGGCTGGTTCCCCGAGGACTTTGCCCGGAGCATCACGAGCCGCGAGGCCGTGGAGGACAACGTGCGCAGGATGGAGCGGCTGCGGGTGGAGACGGACGTGTAGCCGGGCCTGCGGGCACATCGCCAGGCCCTGCTGTGGTCCACACTCCAGCAAGTGGCCGTGCCCATCTCCAGGGGGCCTGGAAGTTCCCTGGTCCCCCTGAGGCCCCACGGGCTGCAGCACATGCTCCAGACACTTCCAAGGAGGAAGGTCCTGCCTGCTCGTCGGGGAGCGCCCGCCAGACGGGCTCACGGAGCCGTGCCAGCCCGGGCCCAGCTGTGTCACCGGGAGGAGCCCAGCCCGGCCCTGTGCCCTGCTGCTGGCTGCGCCCTCCCCCAGCTCCTGGCCGCCCCACTCTGCCCTCCTGTGCACCCGCAGGGCAGTTGTGCTGTGGGCGTGAGATAGAGGGATGACCCTGAGGGTGCTCCTCCCACGGCGCTCCTGCCCCAGTGCAAGACGAAGCGGGCCTGGAGGCCCCGGGGCTGCCCCGCGCCCGGGGGCAGGTGGGCAGTGGAGGGAGGTGATCCTGCAGCGCCGTCCCTGGAACTGTGACTGAGACATTAAAGTGTTTCTGTAATGCCTGAATGTGCACGTTGAACCTGAATCAGGGTGAAGTCCGCACAAGTCCCTGCGAAATCCCCACAGTGCCGTGGGCCGGAGCTGGCCCCCATGTGTGTGGTCATGCTCGTGGTCCCGGTGCTGGACCTCGGCCCTGGACTGTCTGGAGCCTGGAGCGTCACGGCAAGGCCATCCCCTCGAGCCCTTGGGGCCCAGCCTGCCCAGTGGGTCTGAGGACTTAGGGCATGGCAGAGCCCGAGGGAGCTCCTCC
Organism: Camelus dromedarius; assembly: GCF_036321535.1. Taxonomy (NCBI): domain Eukaryota; kingdom Metazoa; phylum Chordata; class Mammalia; order Artiodactyla; family Camelidae; genus Camelus; species Camelus dromedarius. Next base: position 69,121,993 of record NC_087449.1, on the reverse strand, counting down.
AGGGTGTTCCCCATCCATCTCCTCCCTCACGGCCCCACCTCCCAGCCGGTCTGCTCCCCAAGGACCCCCGGTGATGTGCAGGTGGGAGAGGCAGGCTGGCCTGGCCTCTGGGTGGTCAGCCAGCCTGGACGGGGAAGAAGTGTCCTGCTTGCTAGAGAGGGTGACGGCCCAGCTGGGTGGGCAGGGCGCTGCTGGGCCAGGTGCCAAGAGGACAGTCGGCTCTCAGGGGAACCCCCTGCCAGCCCTCCCAGTTCCCGTGCCTGGCGCCTTTCTCAGCTCCAGCAGTGCTGTCCTCGGTGGGGGCTCCCAGCGTTCTCCTGACCAGCTGCCCGGATCCTGCTGGGGCCCTGTCTTCTTTGTAAAAGCCAGGGTGTGGATTCCCACCTGCCGACCACAAGTGGGTGACTGGGACTGGCTGCAGGAGGAAGTGGAGGAGCAGGCTGGGCCAGGGGGGAGGAGACTGAGGGGTGGGGCCGACCCTGGCCCCACCCACTGAACCAGGTGGTAGAGGGGTTTGGCCCCAGGAGGGAGGGGCCGCTCCTCCCTACTAACCTCCAAGGTGACTTTGGCCCCAGGCAGCTGGAAAGACCCAGCCTGGGTCCGAGCCCAAGCAGGGCCGTGGGGCAGAGGGGTGGGGGTGGGGGCTCTGAAGGCCAGGGGATAGGGCAGGGCCAGGCTCAGTGCAGGAGGCACGGTCTGGGGGTGGGGTCACCGAGATCAGGCCCTGCTCCTGGGCAGGTGGGCATCTGGGGCCTCCGTTTGCCCACCTGTGAGCTGACTCCCTGCCTTTCTCCTGGAGCTGCCATGGGGGCAAGCTGGTGCCAGGGCGAGGCGTGTGCGCGTGCATGTGCGTGTGGGCACACGCGTGCCCTAGCAGGAGCAGTGGGCACATCTGTGAAAGCCAGCTGCCCTGCAGCCTGCCCGCTCCCTCTCACTGCTGACCCGGCCCTTGGGGAGGCAGGCCAGCCCGCCACCCATCCTCCGCCAGGTACATTTCCAGTTAGTGGAGCGAAGTGGGTTTGGAAAAGCCCTGGGGCTACGTCCTGGCTTTAGTGACCCAGGGCCAGCGGCCTCAGCACGGTTTCCTTCTGCAGAGTGGATGCCGCCCAGGAAGCCGGGACTAAGAACACTTAGCCTTGGGGAAGGACGTCCCAGGACCCTGGGGAGGGGCTGCCACTGGGGACAGGCTGTTGAGGGTGGCTAGGTGCGCCTGGGAAGGACCAGGCCAGGCCAGTTCTGGACAAGAACCCTTCCAGCAGAATCAGGAAGTGCAGGGCCCTGCAGCGAGGCCTGGAGGGGCTAAGACCGGTGGGTGGGGGCGGAGAGAAGAGGCCGGGCTTCCCCCAGCACCAGTGCCTGGGCTCCAGCCCTGTGGGCTCAGGCATCATGACCCCCTCAAGCATGGCAAGGCTGGCGGGGAACCCCCGCCCCAGCCAGGGTGCTCAGACCTGCTACTTGCTGAGCCCGGCCTCTTAGGATCACAGACAACCTCAGGGTTGGAGCCAGGTGACACTCACCCCTCTGGCTAACAGGGGTCCTGCAGAGGCCCAGCCACACCTGCTCACCGGCTCCGCTGGGGAGGGGGCGGCACCGGGGGCAGGGCCTATCTAGCCCGGCCCCTCTTCCCAGCCAACTGCACCGCCCTTCCTGCTACAAAGTGGGGAGACTGAGGCCCAAAGACGCTCTGCCCACTGCTGGGGTCAGTGGGTTTGTAGGGGGGCCACTGAGGCTTCCCAGCCAACCCCAGACAGTGCCCAGGATGGGGTCCGGCGGGAACAGACACTGCGGTGTCCCAGCCATCCCACAGGAGCCCCTCGCCTCGGGGCACCATGGTGGATGCGACTGCAGGGCAGTGGGGAGTAGGGGCTGGTGCCGGGGCCTGCAGTGGTGCCCCTTCCCCAGAGCCGCCCTGGGCACCTCAGTGTCCAGCCCCGAGGGGCAGCGGGCACCCCTCCCCGCTCCCTGGGGTGTGTGGGTCCCAGGCGCGCAGAGGCCAGGGAGAGTGGTCACACAGCTGGACGGCCCAGTCATCCCTCTGTTGGGGGCAGGGTGGGGAGCATCAGGGGCTGAGGAAAGTCCATCACCCCAGGGCCTGGAGGCCACCCCCAGGGCGCCGCGTGTCCTTGTAAATCAGTGTCCCTTCTATGGGATGGGAACACAATTTACACAAAGGGTGTGTTCCTGTGACCTCACTGCATGCCGCACAGGTTTTAGGCCCTCTCTCTGCACATCTGGCTTGCTGCCGTCTACCGCCCCCCCGATGGCCAGTGGGGACACTGCGGCCCAGCCCTCGGCCTTTAACACATCCAAAGACCTGGCCGCCCACGGTGGGACCCAGCTGTGCCCAGGGCTACCCCAACCCCGACGCCTCACTGAGAGCCCTCGGACCCCCGGGGAGTAAAGCTCTGTACCCGTGTGGACCTGCAGATCCTGGCTTCTGCACCCACACCCGCGGGCCCCTGGGGTTCCCCGGCTCACTCACCTGCCAACTCCTATTCACCAGCACTCCTGAGGTCAGGCCCTGGTCCGTGCTGGACACCCCACATCGCGCCCCCAGTGGCCACCCGCCTACCCCGCCGCCAGCACCAAGCTGACCTGAAGGCCGGCTGGGACGGCATCCCCACTCTCTGGCCCCTACAATCCTGAGACCTTGAGGGCTTCACCAGATGAATTAGGTGTTTGTGGGCTTTGCCACCACGTGGAACGGGGCCTTATTTTGTATTGTTTTCTACCTGGTCCTCGGCGGCACCGAAGAACTATGACTGTCACAGGTTGACGCGGTTCATGTCACTTGTGTGATTTTATGGCCCACTTTGCCAAATTCTGGTAGTCATGCCAGCCTGTCTCTGGGCCTCTGAGCTTTCCAGTAGCAACAGTCCCGCCCCTGAAACCGGGCCAGGTGGCCCCTTTCCCGCGGGCCCGCACACCTCCTGCTCCATCTCACCTGACAGTGTGGCCTGGGCTCCTCGGAGCTCTGCTGGGGCCGGGAGGGGTGAGCTGACTGTCGAGAACAGATTCTCCATCTTTAGGGGAATTTGTTCCTCCCTGGCACTGTGGTTACTCGGCCCCACGCAGGTCCGGTCCGGGTGGTCCCACCGCCCAGACTCTGTGCTGTCATGTGGAAAGACAGCCAGAAACACAGGCTGTCACCTCAGGGCCGTGGAGGCCAGTAACGTGGGGGACGCCGGAGCCCAGGTGGTGGCCTGGGCGGCTCGGCTGGACCGAGACAGAACCCACTGCCGTCCCCGCTCAGCCCGCGGGGGTCCTTGGCACATAACCACCGTCTAGAAAGCGCCTTTCGGTTCCCGGCTGGCCAAGAACTCATACCTGGGAGAGAGGCTGAGCTCGAGCGAACGTTCTGTGTTCTTTTATCAAGACAATCGAGATTTCTCGTCTCACCCAAACGCAGGAACACATTTTCTGACGTTAAACTGTTACATTTCAGTCAAGTCCAAGCCCCGCTGGATCCAGTCGATGTTTTTTTTAAATATTTCTACGTGAGTAGCTCGTGTTCCCCTCAGGGCTGTCTCACACACACACACACACACACACACACACACACACGGAGTCTGTAACCTTTTCTCCCACCGCCCCCACCCCCCCAGGTGGCAGAGCCCAGGTGGCACTGGCCCCATGAAAAGGTCGTCGTGTGTCCTCTATTATTGTTTCTGGAGCAACTCTATCAGTCAGGTTCCCGGGGTCCTGGATGTCGCGCACAACCACCTCTGCCAACATCTGTCCCAGGAGTCACTGGGGTGGCGACGTGGGAGGCGACCGCGGGGCAGGAGCAGAGCTGTGACTACTACTGCGTTCACTTCAGTTACTGGTTTATTCAAGTCTGTATTTCTACTTACACTCATCCTGGCACTTCATATTTTCCCAAAACTTACTCGTTTTTCTACGTTTTCAAAGTTACTGGCTCATCGTGGTTCGGAGCATTCTCTCTCTTGCCTTGTTCTCTGTCTGTGGTTCACCCTCTTGTAATTTTTTTTCTTGCTTCACGTTTAAAAAAAATCATCAATCTTGCTGGCGTTTTCCTCTTCCTGACTCTTCAAGGAAAGACTCTTGGTTAAATGTTCCAGTATTTCCCACTTGTTGAGCGTAAAGTTCATAAGCGTGAAGGTAAGATGCGTATATATGCGAATATAAATACACGACTACAGGCGTGCAGACACGGAGCGCGCACGTGTCGGGGCACGACAACGCCACCATCGCGCATGTCTGGGTTTTGTGTCGGTTTTGTAGAGGGCACACTGAAACCGCCAGGGCGGTTACTCCCCGCCGCCGCATGCACCGCTGCTCTGTGAGTCTCTCGGCCTTTACTGCTGCGGGCATCGGGTGTCGCTTGCAGACAACCGCGTGTGATGCCTTCCACCCTGAGACAGCAGGACTCACAGCCCAGCTGTCTTCCCGCTCACCGTGCATGCTTGCGTTTCTGTCCCTCTGGGGACGCCTTTCATAAACAAAGTGCTGTTGAAGGACGTTTAATGCACGGCCATCTGGTTCTTGAGCCCCTGCAACTGCTTACACTAGGCTTCAACCTGCTTTCTTATTCTGCTTTGTTTTTCCTCTTTCCCTGCTGAACGTCGGAGAGATGAAATTTCCTTCGTTTAAGAGTCAGACATCCTACCGGTGCTTCTGCGGAGGTCACGCCATCTTATCGCCCTCTGTCTGCACCAGGCTCAGCTGCGGGGCGGGCAGGCCTGCCGGCCGCTCCTGCTGTTGGTGAGCGTGGCTATTTTGATTCTCTTCATTCCGAGGCCGCGTGGGAAACACAGGGACCATCTCATGCTTTCTCTTCTTGCCGGGAAACTTCCTCTAAGCGTGTTTTCAAGCCTGGTTCTCGTCTGGGGCCGCCTGGGGCCTCGGACAGCTGAGAAGGACGCCGACTTTGCTTCCCAGTGACAGTTTAGCGGGACACACAATTCAAGGTCATGAAATTCAAGTTTCCACACTGTTTCCTCAACACCTGGCAAACAGAGCATCGCCGTCCGGCCGCTCTCAGTGCTCCTGTTGCAGAGCCTGACATCACGCTGATTCCTGCTCTCTCTCTCTGGTTAATTTAAAACTTCTCTTTGCCACTGATATTCTTTAAATTCTTCTGACTGTGGCTTTTTAAATTTTGTTTAATTTTCTTTGCACTTGGAGTGCTTTTCGATCTGAGATCCTCCAACTTTGGACTTGAGAACTCACTGCTTCACATCAATGGTTTTCACCTTCTTTTTTTGGGACTTCAGACACATGGGTGTCACACTTGCCTCGTCCATTTCTACTGCCCCGTCCCTTCGTGTTTCCTCTCTCTCAGCCTCCCTGCCACCTCCCGGGAGCGTCCTGAGCTGGGAAACCCCTTATTCGGCCGGATTCCTGCCGCCTCCGCCAACTCCAGCTCCCACGCCCTCCACCCTCATTCCTCACGATGGTCCCTCTCGAACCGCCTCTTCCTGCACCACGTTACCACCCGCATCCCTTACTCCTTCCGGGACACTGATCACAGCTACGTACTTCAAAGTCTTCACATGGTGGCCCAGCGATTCGACGCCCTCTGCTACCGGGTGTTCACGAGTTGTCTGCTAAGGGGGCGGGGCTTACTTGAATGCGCCCTGTTTTGCCCCACGAGGTCCTTTGCCCTTGGGGGATTTAAGCTGCCTGGGCACTGTTGGAGAGGAGGGGAGGGGGGCTACAGCCCCGACCCTAAATGTCCGGTGTGACAAACGGCGTCCAACCCTCTCATCAGCTCTGCCCTGAAGACAGGGCAGGAGTGGGGGTTGGGGGGTCTCCCAGGCTGCCCCCAGCAGCACCCCTGCCCTTGGGGCCATGCTTCCCACACGCAGGCTCTGGGAGCCAGCACTCCTTGGTCTCGGGGCACCACGCCCCTCTAGAGCACTGGAACCAGGATAAACCCCAACTTCGTTTGTGTGGCACCTCAGTCCCCAGGGAGGAGCAGGGCAAGTGGTCAGGCAGAGGTTCCTGTCCCAGCGCCTCGTGCCAGCATGCCTGGGAGGCCACCGCGCAGAGCCCGCACAAAGCAGCAGACGCACAGCCTCGAGGAAGCAGCTGCTCCTTTCTTAACTTACTGGTTTCACATGGTACCGAAGCCCGCTGCCCCGAGTCAGGGCGTCCTGGGGCAGGAGACGGGCAACCCTGTAGTCGGGCCGCCCATAAATCACATAAACACGGCCCGGCTGTGTTTCCTGGTGAACGGGCTGGGCGGTAGCTGTCCCGGGGCCTAGCACCAGAAGAACCTGCTGGGAGGGCAGGGGCCTCATGCCCGCACCTGCCCCAACACCTGCCCTTGGCCCTGCCCCAGGGCGGTGGGAGGGGCGGGGCTTCCTCAGCCCCGTGGTCCACGCCCTGGGCGGGCAGATCCCGGCAAGGTGGGGCCTGCCTCCTCGTGGCAAGACCACCCTTGAGGAGCCGGAGGCTGCACGCCTGTCCACAGGCCTCGAGACAGGGCGGGGCCACAGTCCTGGCCCACCGCACCCCTTGGCAGGCGCCTCCTAAGCCCCGGGGCCCCCTCTGCGGCTCCTGGGAGGCGGGCCTCAGTGGGGGCTGCCTCTGAGCTAGTGCGCCTCTGCGCTGCTGCCGAGCCCGGGCGCTGGTCTGGGAGACGCTGGCTGAGAGGCCGCTGCAGGGACAGGAGAAAGGACGGTCAGCCCCCGGGCGGGTGGAAACTCTCCAAGTCCTCGGAGTTCTGGGGTCACACGTGACGCCTCCCCTCCTTCCTTCCAGCTCCCGACGGAGAGGAGACAGCCCACCCCATCCTCCCCAGCCTCCTCCTGGCCTCGTCTCTGAGGTCCAGATTCTGCAATGCCCACCACCCTATGGGGCCCAGACGCCACAGCTGCCCAGTCAGTCCTCATCCCTCCTGAGGCCTTAGTCTGCTGGTAACGGCCAGTGATGCCACCAAATGCCACTCTCTGGTGACACGGGGATGCCCCCAGCCCCCTTACCTGGGCTCAGGTCTGGGGACAGGCTCTCCGGGAGCTGGGAGGGCCCACCTAAAGGCAGACAGACAGCAGCTCAGGCTAGTGCCCCGCCCTCGGGTGGGCAACAGTTACGGGGCAGCACCTGCAGGGAACCCCACTGCCCCCAACACAGCCCCTCCTCGCCTCACTCCTATGCAAATGGTGGGGCGCCCCCCCCCTCCCCAGATGGAAGCTCCCAGCCCTGCCCTGGCAGCAGGGGGACCAGGAGAGGGCACTCGGGCTGGATGGGGAGGGCTTCCTGAAGGCCAAGCTGGGTCCACTCCAGGGCAGGGGGCGGCGAGGCCTGGCCTGTCCTCGTTCCCAGCGGGCCTCAAGCAGGCAGGACCTCAGGCAGGTAAAGCCCGCTCCAGGCTCCCGCTCAGTATCAGGGCTGCCCAGGATGCCGTGGTGCAGTACCATACCTGACCACCAGGTGCCGCCATGGACAGCATTTGTCCCAGCAGGCTCAGCCTCCAGCTCCCTGACCCCACCCCTCTGCAGAAGTGGGACCCCTCCCCTAAGGGCTTTTAACAGTCTGGGGCCAGGGCTGTCTTGGGGAGGCTCCAAAAGGCATACACGATATCAAGACCAAGTCTGGGGTCCCCTAGCCAAGGACCCCAATCTGGAATCCCTGCTCACAGCCTGGCTCCCCCCTTCACCCCATCTCAGGGCCTGCCCAGCACAGACCCCAAGCTGGCCTCCCATCTCCATCCTGATGCATAGGAGTGCCTTCCCGGCAGTAGGCTGGGCCTGTGGGAGCTGACCAGGGGACACCAGATGGCTGGAGGGGCAGGGGCACACAGCACATTCCTGCCTGTGGGTGTCTGTGTGCAGGCACACGTAAGCACTGGAGCACACACACGCACTGGCAGGCACGCACCGGGACGCGCAGAGGTGTTAGCACGCACAGACTGGAGCACACACGCACAGGGTAGGGAAAGGGTCGGGGTGGTGGGCTGGCTCAGCGCCCACCCACACTGGACCGCCCAGCCCTGCCCGTGGGGTCTCGGCCCCTGCAGTTTGAGCCCACCCCCCGCTGCTGTCTGGGGCTGGGGTGAGTGGGACTGCCTCGGGCCGATCGCACGGCCGAGTTCCACCCCATGGTCCAGGGGCTGGAAGGCTCTTCAGAAGCCAGGAGGACACTGTGGGCACCACGATGGCTTGGTGACACTGACGCCGGCAAGCCTGGCCAGCCAGCCGCCTGTGGGGGGGAGGGATTAGCATGGTGCCCCCCGCCGGAGCCTGACTCACTCTGCTGGCACGTGTGCCCCGTGTAGCCGTCCACGCAGTGGCACTGCCCGCTGACAGGGTCACAGTCGGCCCCACCCCCACAGGAGCAGCGCAGGGCACAGCCTGGCCCGAAGAAGCCCCTTCTGCAGCCTGCGGGCAGAGGGGCGGGAGAGACGAGCCTGAGTGCCCCTCCAGCCTGCCCGGGCTGGGAACCCCAGGCCTTGGGGCCACCCTGGGGCCTTCGCTTCCCTGTCCTGTGTGGGGAAGCACCAGCCCCCAGCACCTGCCCAGGACCATTGCCCGGCATTGCTGCCCAGCCCCCAGGCCGGCAACGGGGCGCTGGGGCCAGGGATGCTCCCCCCAGGGCAAGACGGCCCAGAGCCAGGAGGAGGACGCGTGTGCGGCCCGCACAGGCGGGCCCCACCCTCTCCCCGGGTGGGCTGACAGACCCAGACAGTCTCCTCCCCACCTAACGGCGGCCTCTCCCCATGACCACCCCAAGGAGAGGCCACCGGGGAACTCTACTAGGGGTCAGAGGGCAGGGCTGGCCTTGACAGCCGTTAGGTGGGGCGGAGACTGTCTGGGTCTGTCAGCCCATGCCGGGCCCCTCTTTGAGCAGCGGGGCTCCACAGAGGGATGGGACTGGTGCAGAGGCCTGGGCGTGGCATCGGGCGCGGCTCCACCAACACACTGGATACCACTGACTGAGACCTGCATCCGTGTCCCCCACAGAGAGGGACCCCAGACTCACCAAGGTCACAGGTGGCCCCGGTGCGCCCCGGGGGGCATAGGCAGTGGCCCGTGACGGGGTCACAGGGCACCCCGTCCTCGCAGTCACACTGCTGGCTGCAGCCTTCTCCAAACGAGCCAGGCTCACACCCTGGTAGGAGGAAGGGGTCCCACGTCACCTGTCTCGTACCCGGACCGGCCAGGGCCAGGGCAGGGGATGGTGGGGGCTCGTGGGGCCACAGAGCACTCACCCCTCTCGCAGAACTGGCCACGGAAGCCAGCGGGGCAAAGACACTGGCCGCTGACAGGGTGGCAGGAGGCTCCGTGCTGGCATGCGCATGTCCCCAGGCAGCCAGCCCCGTGGAAACCGGGGGGACAGGCTGTGTGAGACCCGGTTAGAGCTCCAGACTCAGCTTGCCCAGAGCGGAGGGCTGGGCTCCCCTCCCTCCCACCCAGGCAGGGCACCTGCTTCCCAGTGGCCCTGACCTGGGGACCTCTGGCCTGAGAGCCCTAGCGGAAGCTGGGGTCAAGCCTCATTCCATCAGAGCCCCAAGGGGGTGACACGGAAAGCCAGAACAGGGGCCCAACCCCACGACTCACAGTGCTCGCAGGCCTGGCCGTAGAAGCCGGGGCCGCAGCGGCAGGCCCCCGTAGCGGGCTCGCAGGTGCCTTGGCTGTGGCAGGAGCACTCTAGGCGGCAGGCAGGGCCGTAGCGCCCTGCGGGGCAGGCTGGCGTGAGAGCCGTGGGTCAGCCTTCTGCCGCAGGAGAGCAGGGGGCACAGGGGAGGGCCCCGGGATGCTAGCCTGATCCAGGCGACCCCGGGAGCCTCATGCAGCCCCATAGCAGCCCATAGCCCCCACAAATGCCCCTGAGATACATTCCTCCTCGAGCCCAGGGCCATTCCCCTGCACCACCACCACCGCCACCACCACCACCACCACACCGGGACATGGCCTCCCACCCCTGCAGGTACCAACCCGCCAGCTCACATGGCGATGCGGCCTCCAGACCGGCCCAGACGCTCACCCAGCTCGCAGTGCGGCCCCATCCAGCCCAGGCCACAGGAGCAGCTGCCGTTGGCGGCGTGACACAGACCCCCATTTCTGCAGGAGCACACGTGCTCACAGTTCACTCCAAACCGGTTCTGGGGACAGCCTAGGGAGAGCCAGGCATTGCTCAGAGCGCAGCCCAGGGCTGGACACACTCCAGGGACACCCCCCTCATGAGATCTGATGTTCACTCAACAGACAATTCCCTGGGCCTCTCATTGCCAGTCCCCGTCCCTGAGCACACGTGTGCCAAGGAGCAACACCAACCGCACCCCGCCTGTTCATCCACCCTCAGTCAGCGAACACCAGGCCTGAGCCTGAAAATAACACAGGACGAAAGGGGCCCGGGCCCTCCAGGGGCTGCGAGCGCCTGCCCAGCAGGCGGGAGGGCAACAGGGAAGTCTTCCTGGAGGCGGTGGCACTCAGTTCAAGAATAGCCCGGGCAGCCCTGCACTCCAGGTGGCCCCTGTTCACAACCTGCCTGACCCGGGGCTGCCATCCTTCCCTGGGGGTGAGGACATGGCCTGGCTGGAGCTGGGCTCCAGGGCCTGGGGGAGTGTTACCGGCCCCTGGATGAGGACCAAAGAGTGGCAGGGGCTCAGATCTACCAGGGTGTGGGGCCAGGCCGAGTAGCGTGGGTACCAGACCTGCCATCGTGAGCATGAGCCCCACCACTGTCCCCAGGCGCCATGCCCTGTGCTCCAGCCCTCCCTCCATGTGAGGCCCCAGCTGCTGGGCCCAGCAGAAAGGGCCAGAGGGACCCCGTTCCAAGAGGACATTAGCCAGGAGGCTGGCTCCATTCTCAGACAAAATAGCCACCTGACCCCTCCTGCTAGGGGGGCTCCAAGTCAGAACCTGCCCAGCCCCCACTAGCCACAGGGAGCTGAATAGGTGACTTGATGTCCCGAGTCTTAGGGGTTACAGCTCAAAGCAGGGCACAGGGTGCTATCAGATGACCCAGTGACCTGAGTGGGCACTGCCATCAACACAGGCGGGACCCTCACCTCTTATCCTCAGGGCACTTGGGGAACCAATGGAGGGACCCAGTTCTCCCCCAGAGACCCCCCCAGCTTTACCCCACCACCTCCCACCCTGTGGCTGACCAGCTGACGTCTACGAAGTGGCCAAGAGGACAGAACAGACTCTCACCATGCTCACAGTGGATGCCGGTCCTTCCCGGGGGGCAGGTGCAGGTGCCGGTCACGGGGTCACAGGCCGCCCCATGCCCACACCTGCACACGTGGGCACAGCTGGGGCCAAAGCGGCCATGTGGACAGGCTGCCAGGAGGAAACGGGAGGGTGACCAGCCCTGGCTGGATCCCCCTCTGCTGTGTCAACCCAGGACAGGGTGGGACAGGACAGGCCAGGCCAGGCTGGGTGGGGAGCCCCTGTGTCTGGCCCAGACAGGGCGGAGACCGCCTGCTCCATGCCCCCCACCCGCACGACACCTCCCTCCACCCGCCGGCTCTGCTGCGCCAGGCCTGCCCCGCAGCGACGATGACTCACCACGGCCCCCACCCCCACCTCCCGCCTGCCCAGCTAAGACCCCAGACGGGCGGGAAGTCCCTGCGCAACTCAAGGAAGGCCCTTCTCTCGGCAGGGTGCCCAACTGGCCTCTGTGTGGCCCCTGGTGGACATGGCCCCGCAGAGCTGGTGGCTGGGGACACTTCGGTCACACCGACAGCCCCAGCTCAGCCCAGCCTGGGGCCAGTCCCGGGAAGGGGGGCCAGAAAGAGGGGTGGCCAGGGAGCCGTCCTCCCCGCAGGCGGGCTGGTGGGGGCCCTGCCCACCGTGGCGCAGGGAGGAGCCAGCCCCACCGTCACCCCAGTCACTCACCGAGGCCGCAGTCTGTCCCGAGGAACCCAGCAGGGCAGCGGCAGGCCCCTGTGGCCGGGTCACAGGAGCCCCCGTTGAGACACCCACACAGCTGTTCACAGCCAGGTCCGAACCGCCCTGGCAGGCACCCTGCAGGGGAAGGGCCAGCTGTCGGGGGCCAGGGGGCTCAACCTGCCCCCTCAGCACAGAGCCCCGACTCCCCACCTCCCCGGCCCGCAGATGCAGGCCCAGCGGGAGGCACTCACGTTGCCGGCAGCCAGCGCCCTGGTAGCCAGCAGCGCACGCGCAGGCCCCCGAGGCAGGGTGGCAGGCCTGGGTCTCGCTGGGACACTGGCACGTCCGCCCGCAGTTCTCCCCAAAGGTGCCGGGCGGGCAGGCTGGGGTGCAGGCGGGAGGGGGTCAGTCCGGGTCCGGCCCAGAGCAGGCATCCTCCCAGAGTCACTCCCATTACCCCTTCTAGAGGTAGAGATTTTGAGGCACAGCCCAGGGGTGGCCTGAACCACCCACCGCCCGGGCCCACCCAGCTGGGTCACCTACCTTGCTCACAGCCGGGCCCTGTGAAGCCGGGGGGGCAGTGACACTCCCCGGTGATGTGGTGGCAGGCGGCACCAGGCGGGCACTGACAGCGCTGGGCACAGGACTCTCCAAACCGGCCCCGTGGGCAGGCTGTGGGGAGGCGCGGGCGGCGGTGGGGGGGAGCCTGGACCAGCACGGGCCCCGGCGGTCACAGCGTGAGGGCCCCACCCAACCCTGGGTGCTGGCGGAGCCAGGGGCTCACCGTTCTCACACCGCAAGCCCCTCCATCCCGGGGAGCAGAGGCAGGCCCCGGTGACGTGGTGGCAGGTGGCCCCCTGCCGGCAGGCACAGCGCTCTTCACAGCCGACCCCAAACGTGCCCTCGGCACAGGCTGTGCGGAAGGAGGCAGGCGGGCGGGCTGAGTCTTCCTCCAGGGCCGGCGTCCCGGGCAGAGGACCCCCCTCAGAGGGCCCTGGGGCTCAGACAGCAGCCCCGCCCCTGACCTGCCAGCTGACCCCCTCAGTGAGGCCCCCACACCCTGGGTGAGCCTGAGGCCACCCTGGATGGGCCTGGGAGCCACCGGACCTCCCCACACTGGCCCCTAAGCTGCCCCACTCACGGCTCTGGCACTGGTCCCCGGCCCAGCCGGCCGGGCAGAGGCAGCGGCCTGTGTGCCGGTCACAGAGGCCGCCATTGAGGCACGTGCAGCGGTGCTGGCAGCCGGCTCCAAAGGACCCTGGGAGGCACTCTGCGGAGGCGGGAACGGCTGAGGGTCCACTCCTGGGGCAGGGCAATGCCACTGGGACCCAGGAGGCCCCTCCCGCCCCACCCACCCTTCCTTATCCAGAGCCCGGGATCCCATGTCCTCGGGAAGAAGAGGTGCCCGGCGTCTGGTCACACTGCAGGCCACACGCAGGACCACGTCGCTCCACGCCAGGCAGCCGTCTTTGGCCACGGAGGGAGGGGGGGCCATGCCAGGGCACGTTGGGTGCTGGCTCTGGGTCCCACAGACCCCCAGGGTCCCTCCTCCCTCCGCCACCCACCCAGTGCTCACCCATCTCACAGGCCTGGCCGGCCCAGCCCTCCGGGCAGGTGCAGTGACCTGAGACAGGGTCGCAGGTGCCCCCGTGCTGGCAGAGGCAGGAATGCTGACAGTTCTCGCCATAGAGGCCAGCGGGGCAGGCTGGGGCACAGGGAGAGGAGCCACTCACAGCATCCCACCAGCCAGCGGGGGGGCCTGAACCCCTCTCTCTCCATGGAGGGCCAGCCCAGGCGGATCTGCAGGCCTGCCCCAAAGCCTAACACCAGGCTCTTGCCCAGGGCTTTCTCTAGGACGACCTGCCCAGGGCTCCCCGGGCCCATCAACCCAGCATCCCAGGGCTCACGACTGAGGGGTGTGGCCCGGGCTGAGGGGAGCCCCATGGGGGCGTGACGGGCCCCGGTCCTCCCCACTCACCATTCCCGGTGAGCTTCACGTCCACCCAGCGTCCCACCCTACGTCACCCTGCACAGCCCAGTGAGGGGCAAGCATGATGCCCGGCCCAGCCTCCCGGGAGGGGCTTACCCTGCAGGCAGGCAGGCCCAGTCCAGCCAGGGCCACAGCGGCACTGCCCATGGATGGGGTCACAGGAGGCCCCATTAAAGCAGGAGCAGGCCTGGCTGCAGTTGTGACCGTACGTGTGGGCCAGGCAGGCTGCAGGAGAGAGGGGCGGTCAGGGGCCTGGGGGAATGGACCCTGGGAGGGGCTGCAGCAAGCGGTCCCAGGCGGCTGCTGTCCATCTGCCCTCCTTCTGGCCTGGGCGCCATTCAGGGCGAACACAGACAGAAACTAACCCTAACCCCACCCCAGCCCTAACCGGCAGCACCCAGGGACGACGGGGCCTCACGCACTCTGGGCGCAGCGGGGGCCCCGACGGCCAGCAGGGCAGAGGCAAGAGCCGCTCACGGCATCGCAGGGGACCCCGGGGCTGCAGTCACAGGCATGGCGGCAGTCCACTCCAGAGAAGCCGGCCGGACAGGCTGCAGGCAGGGGTGGTGTTACAGGTGCCAGCCAGGGCTCACGGGCCCCGCCCTAGCTCCCAGCCACCCCAGCCCCCGCCCCAGCTCACCGCGCTCGCAGAAGGTTCCCCTCCAGCCAGCTAGGCAGGTGCAGGCCCCACTGACATGGTCGCAGGCTGCTCCGTGCTCACACTGGCACTGCCGCTCACAACCCGGCCCAAAGTGGCCCTGGGGGCACCCTGAGACACCAGGCCGTCAGCCAGGGGACAGTGAGCCTGACCCAGCCCAGGCCTGGGACTGTGGGGCAGGAAAAGCCCCTCCCCACCCAAGGCTTCTGCCTCTGCCCCCTGGCCCAGCCAGGAGCTGAGCCCTGGAGAGGAGAGAGCCCCAGCTCCAGCCCGGACCCACCAACTCAGCCGGGGGTGGGGGGTATACACTGAAGGGCATGGTCTCAGTCCTTAGCAGAACCTTCCACCTCTACTGCAGGTGCCAGGTGCCCCGTGTGGTGCAACTGGCCCCACCCTACCCTGCCTACTGCTCCAGGTGGACCTTCTGTGTGGCAGGTGGGAGAGAGGGGCCTAGTCCAGGCAGCCTGCCTGTGGACAGGAGAGCAGGACTGGGTCCTTGACAAGTGCTTGTGTGCGTGTGCATGTGTCCGTGTGTGCACGCGTGTGTGGGCTGGGCCAGGACTCACGCTCCTCGCACTGCGGGCCCACGTAGCCAGGCTCACACAGGCACAGGCCACTGACGGCGTCGCAGCTCCCGTGGCCTGGGCTGCAGGTGCAGGCATGGCTGCAGTCAGGTCCCCAGTGCCCACTGTCACAGGCTGCAACAGAGGCCAGGTCACCCCGAGCAGGCCCGGCAGAGCCCACGGGCACACAGCCAGGCCGGGGAAGGGGCCTGGGGGAAGGCTTATCCGGGGCAGGGCTTGTCGGGGGGGCGCTACCTCTCTGGCAGCTGAGGCCGGTCCACCCAGGGGCACAGCTGCAACGTCCCGTCTCCGGGTGACAGTGCCCGTCATTGGCACAGGAGCACCTGGTCTGGCAGCTGGGCCCAAACCAGCCTGCCGGGCATGCTGCAGGCGGAGAGATTGTGAGTGCGGCGGGGCTGGGGGATCGCGGGCATGGGCTGAGGTCGGGCGGTGCGGCACTCACGGTCCTGGCAGCGGCTGCCCGTGTAGCCGGGACGGCACAGGCAGGCTCCGGTCTCAGGCTCACAGGCAGCACCGTGCTCGCAGGCCGGGCAGATCTCCTGGCATCCGAGCCCCCAGCGGCCCTCAGGACAATCTAGCCCCCACCCCCAACAGCCAGTCAGTCTCCTGTGGGGCCTAGCTGGGCCCGTCTGCCAGCAGGAACCCCTGTTCCCACCTGAGCTGTCCCAGGGGAGGGAAAGGGGCAGGTCATGGGAACCCCATCCCCCTTGGGGCCACAGGCTACAGGGCGCCCAGCCCCAGGATGGGGGCCCCTGGCCCAGGATGGCTCCACAGGCAAAATGGGGGGCCCACCAGAGAGATGGGGAGACCCCCATGCAATGAACAGGCAGCTTAGAAGACAAACCACAGGCCCAGGGAGGGCTGGGGGCTGCTGGTCAAGATGTCCCCATGGCCGACAGGTTCCTGGTGCCCCTATATGGGCAGGGCCATGGGCAGGCACAGACCCCACATCCAGACCCAAGGCTGGTAGGTGTGAGCCCTTGCAGCTGCCGTGGACAGGCCTGGGGTCTGCAGGCCTCCAGGGCTGGGGCCAGGGCTCCCCAAACACTGCCCAGGGCCAGGGTCTGTGAACACGGCTGGGAGTCATGCACGGGGTGGGGCAAGGGGCCCCCAGGGTCCAGCTACCGCTCACCTGCCCCACAGTCACCACCCGTCCTCCCAGGCGGGCACAGGCACTGCCCTGTGACTCTGTCACAGGAGGCTCCCCCACAGGAGCAGGAGCCTGAGCAGTTCAGGCCAAACGTCCCCTCCGGACACTCTGCAGGAGGGAACGGGAGAGCCTCAGCCATGCCCATGCAGAGCTGCCCTCCTCCCCTTGGGCCCCACCCTGACACCTGCCCCCACCACAGCAAGGTTGCTGGACACAGCCAGTGTCCCCTAGGTGACAAGGGCGCTCACAGGAGTGGGCAGGAGACAGGGGACACGGGGCAGGGCAGGGAGGCCTGCTTGGGCTGACCGTGTGTTGGGGAGTAGTGATGAGGGGCGGCCTGGAGGCCACAGAACAGCAGGGACAGGTTAGAGGGAGCCAGGACCCTGGACAGCACCTGGGAGCAGGTGGCAGGGCCCACTCTGCCTCTCTTCCTGGCACTTTGGTCCACCCTGCGGCCCCCTGTGGTCACCTCCATGTTCAGGAGAGGCAATGTCCCAGGCGGCAGTGGCCTGATGACTCTGGGCCCATGCAGGGCTTCAGGAAAGAAGTCAGGGACAGAGGGCTTCGCCCCACCTGTGAGGGCTGCAGTGGCTGCTCCCCTTGGCCTTGCAGGGCCCCCCGCAGCCCCCACACCTGCCTCGGCTGGGGCGGTAACCCAGGCAGTGAGGAGGCCGCTCTGATGCTGCTAGAAGAAATGCTCCTGGCCCAGGAGGGCCAGCGCAGCAGCTGGAGAGGGCGGGCTCGGGGCCACACTCCACATCAGGGGACCAGAGTCCCCTGACCAAGACACCTGGCGGGGCTGAGAACAGAGCAGGCGCCCTGCCTGGGGCGGAAGGTGTCAGCAGACCGGGGCAGGGTCCCGGGCCTGGGGCCTCAAGGGCTGTGAGATGGCCTCCAGACAGAGGGTACACCAGACGAGCCCTTGCCAGGAGGGTCCATGCCCTGCAGAAGCCCACCCACATCCCTCCACGGGCACAGGCCTGACAGCAGGACGGCAGCGCACGCACTAGGCGGCCCGGCGCAGCACCCGCGTGCACAGCAGGACACACCCACGCAGCGTGGGCCCGGCGGGGAGGAGGCCCGGCGGTGCCGGATGGAGCCGCCCCGCCAGGCCTCGGGGATGACCCGCTCCACTAACTGGGGGCAGACCCCTCTTTAGGGCGGTAAGACTTGCTGGACCCAACGGCAGCGGGGAGCCCATCATGCTGTATAAACGTGTCATTTCCTGCGGCTCATCCTTAGGGCTCCAGACGGTTTTCAAGAAAAAAGAGAAAGAAAGACCAAGAAGACCAGCAGGGAAGCCTGGGGATGAAGGCCCTTCCCTGTCTCGGCACACGAGCCGCTGGAGAGGGCGGGCGGGGACCGCAGGAGTGGAGGGCGCGTGAGCGTCTGGGGTCGGGGGGAAGGGGACAGGGTTAGGGGAGCCGGAGGAGCCTGAGCCGTGTCACGTGAGCGTGACCACCGCTCTCGTGCTGTCTGACGGATGGGACGAAGTGCTGGCTTTGCTGAAGGCACCCGAGATCACAGAGCCCCCCAGGGTGCAGGCCGGGCTTGGTTGGGGGGGTTCCAGGCTGGGTTCTGACCCCTACACACACCCCTCCTGGAATCCTCCATGGAGTCTCAGGGACCAGCACGCAGGAGGGGTCAGGCCTGTCAGCTCGGCTGGGCAGTGGCCCCCAGGCCCTCCTCCTTGCTCCCCAGGGGGACAGGCCAGCTGGGCCAGGAGTTCTAACTGAGGGGCACTTGAGCCACTGCTCCTGGCCGGGGTCACGCCAGTCACAGCACAGGCCCCCACCTACCCTGGCCAGTGGGTGAGAGAACAGTGTGGCCTGTGCTGGCCGAGGTCTCGACCTGCCCTCCCCTGTCGGCAGCCACGGCAGCCCCACCACTCACACTGAGGGCTCCTCCACCCATCCTCAGCTGCCAGACACATAAATGTGGGGGCCCCCCCGCCCTCCAGCCTCGTTTGCACGCTGGGTCCATTCACGTCATCCGGGCCTGGACATCACACGGACGGCCTTCCGTCACCACCCACGCCCGACGCCAGCACCTCCCGCCCAGACTTCCCTCAGAGCCGCCACCTGCAGGAGCAGCTGCCCTAGTCCCGCTTGCTCAGACACACCAGGAAGGAGCCCCATGGCCCGGCCTCCAACACAAAGCTCGCCCAGGATGCTCCATGGAATGAGCGAGGGAGGGAACGGTCTGGGAGAGGCACCGACCCCTCCTCCGGGCCACCCTGCACGTGCACACGTGCACACACACGTGCGTCTGTGAGCTCCTCCCGGAGCGGCCCTCTCAGGTACAGGGACAGGCAGACCTGTGGCTGAGTCACCACCGTGTGACCAGGGCGGGGACACAGCAGGTGAAGGTGCCACCCAGGCCAGGCTGCAGGGCTGACTCTGCCCCAACTCGGAGCACTTCTGGTGCCCAGTACGAGCCAGATGACCCCCATCACACCCAGACCCTGGGCACGGGGCCAGCCGCTCACCTCGGCCACAGTCCTCGCCCTGGTAGCCGGCAGGACACTGCTCCCCACACTTGCCACTCACGGGGTCACAGGTCACGCCCAGGGGGCAGGTACACGCCTGCTGGCACCCCAGTCCAAAGAAGCCCGGCTCGCACTCTGCAGGGGAGAAGGGAGAGGGGCCTGCAGGGTTCAGCCAGCCCCGGGGCCCTCCCGCCCCCCGCCCCCCGCACTCACCGTCCTGGCACCGCTCGCCCCTGAAGCCCGCCTTGCAGGCACAGCGGCCGTCTCTCCTGTCGCACGCACGTGTGTTCCTCTGCTCACACCGGCACTCTTCTGAGCAGCCCGGCCCGAAGGCCCATGGGGGGCAGGCTGCACCCACAGAACTGTAAGACAGGCCTGCCCACTGCCTCCCCCATCCAGGGTCCCCAGCCCCGTTCACTGAGCTGTGTCCAGGACCCCACACAGAGCCGCTGGGATCCTGAGAACTGGGCCATCGTGCCGATTTCACAGCCCAGAAGCAGGGTCTCAGAGGCTCTGGGATCTGCCTTGGGTCCAGCGCTTCCCAGCAGGAAGCGCTCGGAGTCCCCATTTCCCTGCCTTAAACATCCTTTTACAAAAGCCGCTGGGATGAAGTCCGCTTGCCAGTTACCCAGCTCTTCTCCACCTGCCACCCACTCTCCCAGCCTCTCCCATCCCCGGCGTCTGTGGACCCAGGGCGGGTGACCCCACCAGGGGTTCAGGACTCGCCCTTGCTGCCAGGAAACTCCAAAAGCCCAGATGAGCCCTGCACCCCGGACGCGTCCGAGGGAAGCCTGCCCCTGCCCACACCTGCAGCACCCCCATCAGCCTGGCTGGGGCTGGGACCAGCCACCTGGACACTCGGAGGCCAGGGCAGTCCAGAGACCCATGGCAGTCCTCACGCCCCAGGTAGGGACCTCGCTGAGCCCCTGGTCCTCATCTGTAAACAGTGATGGTGGAACCCAAGCCGGACCACGGGCAGGAAGGCGTGGGAGCACCTGGCCCATGCTGTGGCACTGCCCCCCCACCCCCAGACACGCGGCCAGCGGGCGGCAGGACTCACCCAGGTGGCAGAAGCGGCCATAGAGCCCTGGGTCGCAGAGGCAGGCCCCGTAGAGGCGGTGGCACCGGCCCCGGTTGGCACAGTGGCACTTCTTGCGGCAGTGCTTGCCATAGAAGCCCTTGGGGCAGCCTAGAGAGAGGGGAACTCTTGACTGCCCACCTGGACACGGCCCCCACCCGAGGAGATGCTCCAAGGGGCCCCAGTGTTCAGCACATGAGGCAGGAATGGCACAGTCCACCGGGGCGTGGCCAGAGGGCTTCAGGCCACCAGCAGCCCGAGGGCCCTGCACCGCAGACAGGGCAGTCCCAGGGGTGGCAAGGGCATCACGAGGGCGGGGCAGGCGTGAGGGGAGCCCCAGGGACACGGCCGTCTGCCCTGGGCCCCCAGGGTCCGTGGCCTGGATGGTGGCCGGGGTGGGAGACCAAGTGCATCCCTAGCACTTGTGGGAGACGCTCTCCCTGTCTGAGCGGCACCTACAGCATTCTGACATCTGTCCCTGGGTGGTCACCCAGCCTGACCTCCGGACCTCATGGGGGAGGACACAGGCCCAAGCACAGGGGGCTCAGGGTGAGGAAGGGGCGCCGGTTTTCTGTCCCCAAAGGCTTCCCTCCACCTCAGTCCGGCCCCCTTCCTGCCTCCTGAAGGGTCCCAGGGAGCTGGCTCGTGACCCCAAGGTACATCCACGTCCTGATCACCAGGCTCTCCAGGTGGGACCATCCCGGATTGTCCGAGGGGCCTAAATCCAACAACTGTCCTTAGAGGAGAAAGGAGGAGGAGGCTGGAGACAGGAAGAGGGGCCACGGGAGGACGGAGGCAGAGACTGGAGGGAAGCAGCCACAAGCAGAGACATGGGGGTCTAGGAATCTGGTACAGAGGCCCCTGGAAACAGAGGCTCACCTGAGGGGCACACTTTACCCACAGGACCCCAGCTGAGACCGAGTCTCCGGGGAGCCACGCCACATCGCAAGGAGAAGCACCACCATGCAGACCCTTCATCTGCCGGGCGTCCCCTGGGTCCGTTCAGGGCCCCACACACATACAGCCGCCAACAGGCGGGGGTTTTCAGCCCTTGCTGGAGTAGAAATGGCAGATGGCCACAGAAGGCAGGAACGGACCAAGAAGCCGACCAGAGGGAGGAGGCCGAAAGCCCTGCCTGGCGCCCTGGGGCTTTGAGCCCTGCCCCACAGAGCTCACACTGGCCACCCAGGCACTGGGGACGGGGCACCGGCCACCACCACCTGCTGCTACGACGGGAAGGCCTTGACACATTGGCTACGTTCGCCGGCAAGAGGTCTGAAGAGCCGGTCGCCTTCTTTCTGCAGCAGTGGGGAAAGCCTTCTTCTGAAGCCCAGGAGCTGGGAGGTGGTGCCTGCCCCTCCCCTCCACCCCCAGGACAACCCCCGAGGCACAGAGGGCTGCACCCACCATCCTCGCAGTGGGCCCCGCTGACGCCCGGAGGGCAGCGGCAGGCCCCCGTCACAGGGTCGCAGGTCCCGCCGTTCTGACAGCCGCAGGAGAAACTGCAGTTCTTCCCGAAGGTGTCGGGAGGACAAGCTGCAGTGGGACAGAGAAACACGAGGGTCACCAGCCCGCAGGGCTCTGGGCCCAGAAGTCTCTGCAGAGACCCTGAGACACCCTCTGGGGTTCACGCCACCCAGGTCAGCAGCAACTGCCCGGAGCAGCCCCCGGTGGCACCAGTGCCCCATGCCCCTGCCCACGCGCATGGCAGGCATCGCTAATCGACCACCACATCCTCTCCCCCTCTGACCGTCCACCTTCTCAACCAGCACTTTCAGAGACAGTCACTATGGCCTTGAGACAAAACCACCACTGCCATTCGGGCCTGGGGTCGCTGGGCAGGGAGCGGACAGACTCCGGACAGAGGCTGGGAGAGCAGTTTTCACGCATTCTCCAGCTACCATCATGCTGCGTGGCTTGGGGAGCCATCGCCCCCCGCCCCGAGGTTGTGGGCACGACCAGCCCACCCGCCCGCTGCTCCTCCTCAGACCCCTCGTGTCTTAGTTGTTGGCTGGCTTGTCACTGGACCCCCGCTGACTGTGACGTCTGTGAGGGGCAGACACCCGGCCCTGCCAGCCCCCAGGGCCTGGCACGGGGCAGGCAGCCAGGAGACCCTTAGGAGTGAGCAAGTGAGCCAGGGAATGTGGGCCAGCAGGCAGGACTAAGCTGGACGTGCTGTGCACCCGGCCCCCGCCCCCGCCCCCGCCCCCGCAGCAGCCTCACTCTCGTTGCAGACGAGCCCGGTCCAGCCGTCAGGGCAGTCACAGCCGTCCAGCCCTGGGAGGCAGGTCCCTCCATTCCTGCAGTCTTCGCAGGTCACGCTGCAGTCGGGGCCAAAGGAGTTGTCCAGGCAGACTGGGGGGGGCAGGCCAGGGGAGGGGCCTCAGAGCCTGAGCCAGGGCCCAGAGCCCATCTGGGCTCCGGTGCACAGAGGTCGGCTCAGGCCCTCAGGCCAGAGAAGGGGACAAGAGGGGTGTCCTCAGCCCAGGAGGGCCCCACGCGGGCAAACTGAGATGTGGAAGACAGATGCTGGGGCCTGGAAGAGCCCAGAGTGAGGCGCTTGGGGCCCCAGCCAGCCAGGCTCCGCCCCAGACGTGCTGGGCCGGCTGAACAGGCAGCTTGGCCTCTCTGAGCCTCGGTCAAATGAGGCTATCGCGGGGGCCCTTCCTCGCACCCAAGACCACAGGGTGGGCAGCGGCCTGGCCCGAGGGGGCACTGGGACAGAAGCCCCGGGGATGGGCCCCCCTCTCACCAAACTTCTCCTCCAGTGTGTGTTCGCCCCGGGCCTCTACCTCCTTCTCCCCCTCCTCCTCCTCCTCCTCCTCGGCCCCGAAGTAGTCGTCTTGGAAGAGGTGGGGCAGCTGGTCCTGGAGCACTGTGATGGGCGGGAGGGGCCGCACCAGGGGCAGGTGGCCGTCCAGGCCCACCTCGGGCACCTCCAGGGCTGGGGGGGGCACAAGGACCCCTGAGCCCCTGCCGCCCTCCTGTCCTCCTCAGGGCTGTGCCCAGAGGAAGCGCAGGGCCTGAGCCACCCCAGGGGTCCCACTTACAGCCCCCGCCACGCCCCTCCCCACCCCTGTGGCGGAGGCCAAACCAGCTGTGCCCCGACCCTACTCCTCAGGACAGAGGAAGCTCCAGGCCCCAAGGACCGGACCCGTGCCACATGCACCCCAGTCGCCCTGGCTCCCACACTGCCCTAAGGACCCTGAGCATGCAGCAGGTGTGGGGACAGGGACAGCTCCTTGTCCCTCTGGACGCTGTCCTCAGTGCTGGAAATGGTGTCCCTTCTCTCACCTGGGCAGGGCAGAAGCCAGACCCGTGGGAGCCCTGAGGAACACCCTGCCCTGGAGGTGCCTGTCTGTCCAGCCCCCTCCCCCCACCTGCTGCCCCGGGGCCGTCCCACAGCGAGACACAGGTCTAAGGTGGGGGTCCAGCTAGCCAGGAAGATGGGCGTGGGGGCACCTGGAGAGGCGCCAAGAAGTTAGGGAGCATGGTGCTTCTGATGGACAGGATCCCGGGGGCGCCAGGCGGAGACTCACGGGTACAGCCCCTGCGATCCTCATCCAGCCGGTAGCCGGCCTCGCAGGAGCACTGGAAGGAGCCAACCAGGTTGGCGCAGTGATGCTCACAGCCACCTCGGCCGGAGGCACACTCGTCCACATCTGCAGGCAAACCCAGCCTGTCCTCGGGGGTCGGGGACTCAGGAGACCCCTGCCGCCCCAGCCCTGCCCATCGGACTGTGGCCTGGTGGCCACGCCCGCTGGGCGACACACCACAGTCATCCGCTCTCCCCAGGAGCAGAGGGACAGTGGAGGCACTGCCCGAGGGAGGCCAGGCTGGGAGCAGCCAGGGGTGCAGTGACCACAGGTCAGGAGGGAGCGGGCAGGTCCCCACAGCCCTGCAGTCAGCAGGTGCTCAACCAACATCCAGAGACGGAGCACGGGGGGCAGAGCCAACCCCACGTCATCCTGAGGGCGGCCCGTCCCCCTGGCCTCCCCAGCTGCCCAGCACTCACCCTCACAGCCGCAGCCATCGGTGCTGAGCCGGTAGCCGGCAGAGCAGCTGCACTCGTACCCGCCCGGGCTGTTGGTGCAAACCTGCTGGCAGCACGGGGAGTCGGCACAGTCGTCGACATCTGCAGGGCACACGCATGACCCCAGTGGCACCCAGATATCCGCCTACGTGTGCCCCGCCACAGCACACCAGTGCATGCACACCTGCACACGCCCACACAACTGCACATGCCTGCACACGCCCACACACCCGCACACGCCCACAGGCTCACCTGCAGGAGCTGCATGTTTTCACACACAGTCACACACGCACCCAGGTAGGCTCCTGGTCCTGCACACACAGACACACGCAGGACACAGGTCACGGCCCCAGGGCCACCCCGCCTGCTCTGGGGGCAGACTGGCTGCTGGAGGGCGGGGGGGAGCCATCGTGGAGGCAGGCTCTCCCGTACGGAGGGGGTGCTCAAGCACCACAGTGCTTCGGGCGCTCTCCCAGTATGTGGGCATTTAACCAAGCGACTGAGCAGAGCTGGAGGGGAAGGTGCTGCTGGGGCCAGTGGGGTGATGGGTGCTTGGCGGTATCGGGCTCTCGCCAGGCCCCCCTTACCATTACCCCCCAGCTCAGGGCAGAAAGCAGAACTGGGGGTGGAGGGGCAGACCCGGGGCAGCGGTGAGTCCCTGGCTTTGGGGACAAGGCATTTGGGAAGGGGTGGGGCATTCGGAAAGGGGCGGGGCAGTCGGGAAGGGGCGGGGCAGTCGGGAAGGGGGCGGAGCGCACCAATGCACGTCTTCTGGTCCTCGTCCAGCTCGTAGCCACGGGGGCAGGTGCAGACGGGCCCCGAGCTGCTGTGGCTGCAGCCATGGGAGCAGCCGCCGTTGTCGGCCTCACAGCTGCTCACAATCTCCATTTCAATCCCTGCGGCAAGACCCGCCACCAGGGACGTGGGACAGGGTCTGGGGTGACACCTGACCTAGCATGGTCCTCCTGACCCCAGCAGCTGCCACTCTGCTGGGAAACAGGCCGCACAGGGCTTCTAGGCCAGGAGGGCTTGGGAACCCCTTGTCCTCCTGGGGTCCCTCATCCTCCCGGGGTCCACCCGCAGCCCCCATGCCCAGCACTGCCCTTGACTGACAAGGAAGCTCTGCTCCTCAGCCAAAGCTAATGGTGGCAGGTGGGGGGCTGGGGAGCCATGTTGCTGCCCCCAGGCACCCCCACGCCCCTGATCCCTACCCACCGTCCACTCACGGTAGCACTGCCGGCCATCGGCACCCAGCTCATAGCCTGCGTTGCACACACATTTAAAGGACCCACGAGTGTTGAGGCAGCCGTGAGCACACCGGGCCAGGCCTGTGGCACACTCATCCACGTCTGAATGGGAGAGAGCAAGGGGGCGGGCTCTGGGCCACTGGCCTGGGAGACTCGGCCCCCGGGGTGGTGCCTTAGTGTGGAGGGGTCCCTGCTGAGGGGCCAGGGCTCAGGCCCCCTTTGCCAGGCCAGAGGCCCCACTGCCCTCTCCCGCCTTTGCTCTGAGCATCTGTGTTTTCGTCAACAAGCTCCAGGTGCAGAGCTGCGCTCCCTCCCAGGGCGCGGAGGGTGCGGTTGGAAGTCCGTGCTCAGGCCCAGCCAGCAGCGCCGGGCAAGGGGCTCCGCCTCCCTGAGCCCGCCGGCCCTCCGCTGTGCCCGGAGCACTCTTGCCAACAATCCCACCCCCATCCCAGGCCCAGCACAGAAGGGCCTTTCGCCACCAGCCTCTGGGGCGCCAGCGGGAGGAAGGGACGCTGACGCCCAGGCTGAGGTTACCAGCCTCCTCCCCGTGGCTGCACAGCACTGTCACCAGGACCAGAATCCCAGCATCCCCAGCGACTGTCCTGGAGTCATCAGAGTCCTCAGGACAGAGCTGACCCTCAGCCCTGTCTCCCACTGGGCCCTCTGAAGCCAGGACGTGCCCTTCCCACGGGCATCAATGCCTGAAACGCTCTTTCCTGCTGTTGGTAACATGGAACCACGACCTCCCACATCTGATGGCCAGGACGCCTCAGAAAATGACCACTGCCTGCCCTGACGCACGCATCACTTCAGGGACTCACCCAAGGGTTTCGGGGGATGCCCACAGACCCTTCCCCCATGCTGCTCGCCCAGAGCCGCGTGCCGCAGGGAGGAGCGCGCACCCCGAACGTCCTGCGATGGGGAGACTTTAGGAAACACGGTGCAGCCGCACAGCGCATGCCCCACAGCCAAGAGGTCGGACCCGGAGTGCGTTCTAGAACGCTGGGCCCAGCGGGGCTCCAGGGTGATGCCAGATGTGCCCGTCAACCAACAAGCCCTGGAGACACCTGCAGGCCGACGCGGGGCGGGCATCTTACCTTCGCAGGCCTTGCGGTCCGCCGCCAGCTGGTAGCCCGCGTGGCACTCGCAGTGGGCGAGGCCCTGGAGCGCCCGGCACGTGTGCATACAGCCACCGTTCCGGTCTGTGCACGGGTTTCTCCCTGCAGCCACGGCCAGGAGGAATGGAGGCAAAGAGAAGAGGTGCGGGGCTCCAGCAGGATCGGGGTACCTGCCCCAGGGCCTCTCATGAGGCCCCGACCCCGAGCTCTCGCCCCTCCTGCTCTGGCCTGCCAGGCTGGGCGGCAGGCTGGGGTTCAGGCTAGCCCTCAGCCATCCCCAAGGAGACCCCAGAGAAGACAGCATGGCACTGGGCCAGCTGGTCCCTGGTCAGGCAGCGGGGACATGGCCAGCTCCTCCCACACGTCTTCTTGTCAGAGCCCCCAGCCCCAGGACCCCATGCCACTGCTCCCACTGCTGGCCTCGGCCCCTCTGGCCCACGCTCACTCCTGACCCGGGCCCCAAGAAGCCAGGCAGGATGGGAGGTGCTCTCTCAGGACCTGCCCTGCCCCAGCCCCCCCATCTCCACATCTCAGGGGTCTCCTGGGCCTGCTCGAACTTCTCTGTCAGCAGAGCGCCCTCCTTCCACGACAGGCAGCCCTGAGACCCCAGCCCACGGTGCCACATGGGGCCTGGCCAGCCTCCTCCACCCAAGGGCCAGAGCCTGGGTCTCAAATGTCCACACCAAAGCCTATGGTGGGCCTTAGAGCTGAGGAACACACAGGGTCCTCTTCCTCTTCGTCCCCTGCACCCCCAGTCTGAGCTTCCTGCCCCCCAAAGACATGCGATCCCAGAGTACAGCCTAACTGACTTCCTCCCCTGTGCCTACTGGGGCCTCTCAGCAGCCAGGGGCCCCGCTGCCCGAGGCCCCCATCCAGCTTCAGGAGCCAAGTGGAGAGGACATCCTGCCCCTGCCCTGGGCTCAGGCTGCAGGGTCCCCGGGCAGGTCTGCAGGTGCATGGAGGACTGGGGTCCCCATGGGAGTCCCGGCCCCGGGCGTCCAGTCCCGAGGGTGGCTGGCACACTCACGGACGCAGTGCTTGCCATCCTCCTGGAGCTGGAACTCGGGCCGGCACTGGCAGCGGTGCTGGGTCACCGTGAGCTGGATACAGCTGTGCTGGCAGCCGCCATTGCCCACGGCACAGGAGTTGATGGCTGAGGGCCCAAGAGGAGCCAGGTCAGCCCAGGGGGACAACCGGCCAAGGGGCCCCACGCTGGGCAGGCACGGAGCAGAGCACGACACTGGACCTCCTCCTCCAGGACCCTCCAGGACCCACCCAGCCCTTCCCCTGTCTGTCTCCATCCCAGAAGCAGGGACTTTGAGAGCGTGACCCTGTTCCTGTCCAGTTCACGGTGCCTGACTTTGCTTCTCGGCTCACACACAGGACCGTGGACCGTCGTCTCTGGACCCCCCTGGCCTGGTCTGCCCCAGGACCAGGTGTAGACAGACACCACAGAGCTCACCACCCCCCACGATGGAAGTTCAGCACCAGCCAGTACAGGATGCAGAACACCAGGGCCCCGAGAGCCAGGGCCACCAGGGCTCAGAGCCCGAGCAGGTGGAGGCTCCCCGGAGGAGGCAGCAGGCCAGAGACCCAGACATCCCATTATCTTGGTCATCAGGCCAGAGCAGAGGGGCGGGGAGGGCCTCCATGGACGGCCACCATGGCTGCAGGCCTGGCCCCAGCTCCTGACCGAGCGCAGCTCCTGCCCACCCCAGGCCGGGCTCTGCCCGCTGCCTGCCCTCACGCAGTCCCCGCTCCTCCAGCAGCTGTGGGGACAGCACGTGGTGAAGCCACAGAGCCAGGGGCCTGTGTCCCAGCCCCAGGACACCAGGGACCCAGGTGTTCCCGCTCAGGCCCACACAGGGCAAGGGTCCTACAGGTCAGGTGGGCCGAATGGGTGTCCACGTACCGGGTGGACAGGCAAGGGGCACTGGGAGAGGCTGGGTACCCAGGGAGGTCACCCAGCCTCTGGTGGCTCCTTCAAGTCGGTGGTAGTGTCCTGGAGGTTAGGGAGGCATCAGCCCTGTGCTCTGGAACAAAGCTTCCAGAATATGCCTTGGGGGAGGCGCGGCCGACTACCCAGCAGGCCTGGACCACAGCAAACCTGAGTCCCAGACAAAAACGCCACAACCACTAGGGGGCAGGGCTTCGCCCCCAGATGCCACCGGTGCTGTCATCACAGATCCCAGGGGGCCACTGGCCTCAGGGCCCAAGTGTGGGAGGCCACTTACTGTCACTGGGTCTGGAGACCAGGAGTGGCAGGCCCTGCACCGCTGGGAGCAGGAGCTCCGAGGCCCGCAGAGCCGGGAGCAGCCCTGGCAACCGCACGCAGAGCACATGAGTGGCCTCGGGGCTCTGAGAAGGCCGGGCCATGCTGTCTGCCAAAAGCAAAGCTTCCTTCAAAGCAAATATGTTCTAAAAAAGCCAAAAGACAGCACTTACGATCCAGCCGTCTCCCGACATGGGGCACGTGGCTGAGGAGCCTGTGCTGAGGGTCTCCGCCCGGGGCCAAGCCAGCCCTGCTGGGGCAGGGAGGACGGCCTGGAGGGTGGTGACGGCTGTATCCAGGCTGCACCTGGCCCTGCCACGTGTGGGGGAGGAGCAGAGACACGCGTCCTGGGTCAAACAGGGCCAAGTGGGGCAGCCACCGTCTCCTGTCCCCGTCGGCCTCTGGGCCCCCTCCCCATCCACCGCCCCCCGACCCTGTGCTGACCCCCAGGACCCTGCCTGCCTCTCCCGAGACAGCTCTGCTTAAGTCACCGCCGTCACCCTAGAGACATCCGAGCCTGGCCCGAGCCGGCCCACTCCTGGGGCCCTGTTTGTGTTCACAACACCAAGTGCATCCAGCTCAGAGCTCATAATAGGAACCAGAAGCTCGTCCTGGCAGCACGGGGCAAGCACACAGAGAGAGGGGCTTGGAGCCTGGGGCCGGGGAGGCGGCTGCAAGGATGACCCCCAGAGCTGCAGCAGGGCTGGAAAGGAGCCCTCCCTGATGGGCAGAGCCCCTGAGCCAGGCCCGGGGCAACCCAGCACCAGGCCTACCGGAGCCTACCGGGGGAGAAGTCACCGGCAGATGGAGGCCGTGGAGGGGTCCGACTCCCCGCACAGCCTCGCACCCTCCCAGGCCTGTCTCTTATTGCTCTGCTGCATAAGCTCTAATGCTCCAGCTGCTCCCAAGCTGTGCACAAGAGGGAGCCAAGCCCAGTGTCATCACCCTGCACATCCTGTGCCGTGATTCCCGGAAAGCTGAAGGCACGTTTTCTCAGGCACTGGGCTGTGCAGCTCTGGGGAGGGCCAGCCTCTGCATGACCAGGGCCCAGAGCTGGGGGTGAAGATCTCAGGCCCCTCAGGTCACTTCAAGAGCTGGCCATGGAATCCAAGTACCACTGACCCATGCCTGGGCAGTCCTGCAAATCAGGGCCAGGCTCAGACCTGAGAGCCCATCGGAAAACGGGAGACGAGGGGGTTTCATAGCCCCTAATGGGATTAATGTCCGTGTGATCCTAAAAGTCATACATGGGCTCCTAAAATTAAATCACCAATGTGAATGTATTTGGAAGTAGCGTAATTTAGGTTAAGTGAGGCCGTAAGGGTGGGGCCCTGACCCAATAGGATGTGCGTCCTTGTGAGATGAGACACAAGATCTCTCTGTCTCTGTGTCTGTCTCTCTGGCGACCACACGAGGAGACAGCAGAGGGACAGCCAGGGGACGCACTTCACAAGGAACCACACTGGCTGCGCCACAGTCTGGAGCTGCCAGCCTCCAGACTGTGAGCAAACAAGCTGTTGTTCAAGCCGCCCGGTCTGCGGTATTCGTTACGGCAGCCGGAGCTGACTGCTGCGCCTTCACTTCCCGGCTTGCAAGCCTCAGGACCACGGCCTCGGCCAGGGGACTTGCGGGCTCTAATAGAGCGGGGCTGCACCTCCGCCTTCAGCCAGCAGGGGCCGCCCTAGTTGCCTCATGTGCGAGGGGTGCAGCTCTTCAAAGGGACTGGAACTTGACTTGAGCAGGAAGCTGGATATTCTAGAAACCAAATGTCCCACAGGGCAGAGGACTCGCTCTTCCTGTGCCAGGGGGTCTCTGCTCTTGGAGGTGCAGGTGGCAGCACCTGGGACCTGGAGCCCAGCATCAGGTGTACCTGGGTGGGGGGAAGTAGTGGCAGGTGGGGGGTCCGGGTAGCTAACCTCCGAGGCTGCTCCGCTGGCAAGGCCCTGGCCTCCGAGCCCGGCACGCCAGCTGCCCGAGCTGGTCAGCCAAGGGGCTGGGCCTGGCGGGCTGGCGGTTTGAGGACAAGTCTGCGGGCGGGCGCCCAGCCCACCAGCCCACTCTGCTCCAGCCTCCAGGCCCAGCCTGTGGGTTTGGGGCAAACTCGAGGGTGGCTCTGGTTCCCACTGGCCTCGTGGGTTTTGAAATTACTGCCCTCAGACTGCCTTGGTTTCTAGGTCCCAAGAGCCTCGCGCCACATGTGGTCAGCTGGCACCGCAGCCTTTGCTTCTAGGAAGCCAGCTGCTGGCGACAGGGCCAGAGAGCGGGGCAGGCACTGGTGGCCCGGCCGGCTCGGCCGTGAGGGGAAACTCACCGGGGCCCTGCCCGCCCCTCCCACGCGGTAGCTCGCGGTTTGCCTGCGGCTCTGCCTGGGGCGCGCCGCCCTCGGCCCCCACCCTCGGGATGGGGCCTCCACGCCGCACAGGGCGTGGTTCTCCTGCAGCGTAAGCAGCGCCCTCGGCCACGAAGAGAGCCAGGGGCTGGGACCCGCCCCAACATCACAGACTGCACGCGGCCAACAGCCCGGCCCAGTCCCAGGCAGAGAAAGCACCAAAGCCGGGCCCGGGCCCCACCCAGAGCCACCCACGTCACAGGCAAGAACAGCCCCCCAGCACCATCCCGATGCGGTCCACAGCTCCCACGCCTCCCCACTTGGCTCTCCCCCGTCAAGACCACTGACTCCAACCTGCTGGATCCTGCATCCGGCCTGGGCTCTGTGGCCACTGCCCCGGGTTCCCTGGGTGGGGGTGTGGCCCTCCCCTCACCGCTGGGTGCTGGCAGCCCACACTACGAGGGCTCTGGTCTTGGGCACAGCTGTGACCTCCCAGGTGGTCTCTCACGCAGGGCTGCCCTTCCTGCTCCCCGTTCGGACCCAGCGGCACCTTGGGGCTGGGAAGGCAACCTCTCTTTTTGAAACTACAGTCTGTTTTGGGTCTGGAGCGGGCTGGAAGGCGTTCCCAGAATGGCATGTGTGGCTTTGCAGGGATGAGCTTTGCAGACAAGCCTGATGGTCTCCATCTCTCTGCCGCCTGCGGCTTTCGCGCCCGCCCCACATGCTGCCAACGACAGCCTCCAAGGAGCCAGCAAAGAGCAGGCTGCAGGCCCCGAGCAGCCCCTCACCGCCCCCTCACTGGGGAGACCCAGGCCTGGGAGAGCGTCTGCCCAAGGTCACGCGGTGCCCCTGTGGCAGAACCCCAAAGGCAGGGGTGAGGAGACCTTCCCCGTGCTGGGGGCGTAGCAGGGCCCATCTGACTCCAGGGGCAGGACCCTCACTCAGGCAGGGGCAGCCAGGTCATGGGGGTGTGCATGCTGACAGCAGAATCCTCCCCACAGCGTCCATCCAAAAGGTCCAGCAGGCCTGAGGCCATGGGGAGGAGGATGGAGAGCCCACCTCTTGCAAGTGGCCGGCCCGGGGCATCACTCGGGACCCTCTGCTGATTGAGCCAGTGGCATCGTGGTCCCTCAGACTGGCCCCAAAAGTGTTGCTCATCATGGGGGACATGGGGGATACCGAAAGGGACCCCTGGACAGAAGTCATGCTGGCTCAGAGGAGGAGGCTTTCCCAACTTCAAGTGTTCAAGGACCCTGGAGCTGGCCTCTGTGGGTTTGCAGGGGCGCGCAGTGAGATGTGACAGGACAGCAAGAATGACGCCTCTGGACGCGTTGCCTGGCACTGCTCCCAGCAGCCGTTTTCCCACAATTCGGGGAAGGAAAGGGGCCCGCTTCATGCCCCTGTGGGTGAGAAGCTGGGGGCAAGCCTTGGGCCTCACTCGGCCCTGCTCTTCCCATCCCAGAGCCTGGAGGGACAAACCCAGGAGGGCACCCTGGTGGTGGAGCGCCCGCAGATGCCTGGCTGCCTCAGTTTCTCTTGGGGCCGGGCTGGTGGGGGAAGCCGGGGAGGATACAAGGCACTCATGGGCCTTGGGGTTGATGGCAAAGTCCGTGCAAATTCTCACTTTAAGAACTGAAACCTTCTCGTGTTTTATTTCTGTAAGATCTTTTGCAAGAGAGGGATGCAAGAAGACTGCGGTCTTCTTGTCTCCTCCCTGCCTCCGAGGCAACTTTAAAGACTGTTTTAAGCCTCCCCTTGTCTGTTTCAGGGCCCCCTCAAGCACCACTACCTTGAAAGACTTCTCAGATCCCTGGGGCCCCATGACGTGGCACCAACCTGAGAGCTCCCAGCGCACAGGGCAATCCCACCCTGTACTGAGGAAGGACTGACACATCCCTGCGGGCACCTTCTCTACCCCCATCCTCCAGCACCTCCATAATCCTCACTCCAAGCTGCTGAAGGGAGGGGGTGCCCAGGCCTGTTCCCTGCCTGGCTGCAAAGGAGGGCTTACAGCACCCCGTCCCCTCCCCCAGAAGGCCCCCCGGGGAGGGTTCCAGAGCAGCCCTACTCCAGCTGTGCAGCCGGTCCCACAGGTGGCCAGCGTCGGGGAGGGGAGGGTTGGGGAGGGGCACAGCTCCTACACTGATCTTCCCATAAACGTCTGCTGAGACTCTAGGGTGGTCTGGGCTCAGAGGGTGCCACTGTGGACCACAGACAAGGCCACCAGCTCCTCCCCACACCCTGCAGCCTGGGAGTCCTGGAGGAGAATCGGGGAGGGCCCACATCCCCCAGAGGCAGGAGGTTTAGCTGCCCAGCAGGGGCCAGGCAGTGCCCTCCACCCAGCCCCCACCTGGAGGCCCTCGTCTGAGATCGGAGGTGCTGGGCTGTCCTACCCACCCAGAGCCAGGAGGTCAGGTGCACCGGAGCAGGGTTCCCCTCTACAACCAAAACGGGGCACATTAGGGAGGAGGTATCTGCTCCCAGGAATTCCAGGTACGGAATCCGCCTACAACAGCCAGGTGTGCGTGCGTGTGCGCGGGTGCGGGAGACGCAGTGAGTGCTTCCCACTGGGAGCTGCAGTCAGAGGAGAGAAAGCAACGGACCAGAGCTCACAGCAGCGTGGGGAGAGCACTTCCGGCCACGGGGAGAGGCCAGCGCCCGGGAGAGGCCAGTGCGCAGGGGGCGGTCCGGAGGCGGGTACCGGCACCCAGCTGAGCTGCAGACCCCTGGGCTGCAGGCTGGGTGTGCAGAGTGTGGGAGCGGGGATGCCAGGCAGAGGGGGCAGG
Source organism: Camelus dromedarius (assembly GCF_036321535.1). NCBI lineage: Eukaryota > Metazoa > Chordata > Mammalia > Artiodactyla > Camelidae > Camelus > Camelus dromedarius. The sequence continues at coordinate 69,088,456 of NC_087449.1, read as the reverse complement.
GAGTCCCAGCAGCCTCATGCCGGGCTGTGCAGACCACGCAGGGGACCCTGGCATCAGACCCCAAAAAGACCCTTTAAAATAAGCAAGAGCCACAAATCAAGACTTCTGAGACCCCCAAGAATAGGCATCTCCCAGGAAAGGCGCCAGGGAGGGGCTCCAGTGTAGCGATGGGGTGGGGTGGGGTGGGGTGGGGTGGGGTGGGCTAGAGGCCAGGGGCAAGGCTGAGGAGGACCCCTCCAGGGCTTTCCAAACCAGAAGCTCAAGGCCACTCGTAAAGGCCATCACAGTCCCTCCAAAAGCCCTGAAGGGCACCCTCCCCTGTGCGAGCCATTTACCCATCTGGCAGCTCAGTGAAGGCCACCATCAGGGAGGGTTAGGGGAGACTGGGGCGATGTCACAGGCCCCTCTCAGAGGAGCCAGCAGGGGAGGGGTCAGTGGGCCCTCACCAGGCCCAGCCCAGCCCATCCTGGACCAGCCCCAGGGAAGCTCTTCTCCAAGAAGAACCTGCCCCAGAGGAAGGGAGACTGAAGGACACCTGGGGCCCTGAGTAGACCAGAGGGGTCTTTCCCCAGCCACCAGCTCCCAGAAGCCCCCCACTCAGCGGGCAGCAGCTGGGGGCTGAGCGCCATTGTATTTGCCCTGAAGCACAACATTCCTGCATCTGTTTTCATTTTCCAACCCAGAGAAGCTCTACAGGGCCGCTGCTGCCTCGCTCCCTGAGCGGCGGCCCGGACATGTGAGTGTCTGTGCCGGGGAGGCCCCCCAGGGCTGGCAGGCCGCCCCGCCACAGAGCTGCAAGGCCTGCAGGCCGGAGGCTGCTCAGAGCCTGCCCGGGCCGCCCGGGGTGTCCAGGGTGGAAAGAGGGGGCAACCCCCACTGCCAGGGAGAGCACTGCCCAGGCCTGCTGGCCAGGGAGCTGACCACGGGCCCAGCCAGCAAAGAATGACCCCTACTTGGCCTCGTAGGGTGAGTGGCCAGCAGGGAGGGGTCGGCCCCATGCTCACGGCACCTGCATCCTGAGCAGCCAGGAGAGGGCAGGGGAGGGCGAGGAGCAGGTGTCAACTGCTCAAAACCAGACTCCTGGCCGCCAGCCCCTCCACCCTCCACTCAGTCGGCCTCAGGTGCTCCCCTTCTCCCTCTGTAGATCCCTGTGCTGGCAGGGGCAGCCGTCTGTGACCCCGGGTACCCCCATTGAGCCCATTCCCCACTGCAAAAAGACCCCACAGAGGACCTGTGGGCCAAGGTCCCGCTTCTCGGTTACCCCTACCCCCACCTGCCGCAGCCCCGCCCCCGGGCTCCCCAAGCCTAGGGTGGGGGACCTGGCCCCGGGAAGCCCAGCTCTGCAGGCCAAGAGTGGCCTCACACTGCCCCCGCCCCAGGCTGGGCCTCCCCCCACTGACCCAGCAAGCACCAAGTCTCCCCCAGTTTGGGACAGCAAGGCTGGACCTGGGTCCCCGCTCTTGGATGACCAGAGCTTCTGCCCCTGAGGGCGGCGGCCCAGGGGCTCCTCCCCGAGTCACAAGAGTTCCCTGGGGAACTGGCCTCGGCATCCCAGCCAGATTCAGCTGTGGCTGCAGAGGGCACACAGCCTGGGGTCCCAGGGTCCAGCCTCAGGGTGGAGCTCGGGGCCCGAGACACACTTACACCACCTGAGCCCCAGTGCCCCCGGGTGCGGTGCCGGTGAGGGCCCCCGAAGGGCGGCGAGGCCCCTCAGCACCTACGCGCTGCAGGCGGGCCTGCTGTGACAGCGGCTGCGCTGAGCAGACTGGCCCCGTGAGGGCCCCACCAGGCCTTCTGCCCAGGGCTGCAGGGACCCCGGCCCCTCCCAGACCCGGGCACCCCCGGGAGAGTGGGGGCCGCCCCTCTCAGGGCCGCAGGGGGGGCTCACCCAGGCACGTCCTGCCGTCCGCGTGGAGCCGGAAGCCGAGCTTGCACTCACAGAGGTAGGAGCCGGGTGTGTTCACACACCTGTGCTGGCAGCCGCCGTTGTGCACCTGGCACTCATCCACATCTGTCAGGGACAGGGGGCCGAGGGTTAACAGCCAGGACCCCCTGGGCCGCCCACCACTTTGCTGCACCAGCTCTCGGGGGACATCGCCCTTGCCCAGGTGCGGGGGCCCAGACCCAAGGCCCTGCTTCTCAGGCCGCGCCGCCGGCAACACCCCCGAGCCCCTCACCCACACCTGCCGGAGAGCAGGCAGGCCCGGCCCGCGGGGGAGGAAGACGCACCGCCCGTGCGGCCGGCTGGGGCCCGGAGGGCACCGGGTCGGCCAGGTCTCGGGGAGCAGCGGTCCGGCCACGGCCACGGCTGACTGGGCGGTGGTCTCTAACGCCTTTCAGGACTGAACCCGCGGCCCGTACCCCTTTCCAAAGTCCAGTCCAGAAATGCTCTCATGGCAGGGCCAGCGGCTCCTCTGGGGCCCACAAGCCTAAAAGGAGAAACTGGTCGCTCAGGAGACGCCCCTGCCTGGCCCTCCGGAGGCTGCCTCAGACACCTGTGTGCAAGGCTGACGCCAGGAGGGTCCCAACCACCCGGGAAACATGGAGAGACAGAGGGAAGAGGCCGCTGCTCAGAACCAAGCGGCCTTGGAGCGCTGGGCACAGGGGCCGAAGCCCACGCCTGGTCCTCGGGCTGGTCCACACCTTTCAGAAGCCAGCCTCACCAACCAGGCGGCCGGCCTCCCAGACTGGAAGAGGGGGGACAGACACACAGACACGCTTCACTCCGGAGCACGTAGGAGCCGAGCCACCGGGGCACCTTGCCTGGACCACGGGGCCCCGACCGCAGACGTCTGGTTCACAGTGCCGGGGGAAGGTTCCACTCCGCAGGGTGCCACTGGGGGAAGATTTAGTGACTTCAAGGGGCAAGTCCACAGCTGCGTGGAAACCTGGCTGGTTCCCAGGGGCGGCGCGGAGCTGAGTTCCTCTAACTGCGCCTAACAATCCCCGCGGGTCCACACTATTCACCGCGACCCCAGCCTCCAGATCTCCCCATCGCCCCCAGGAAAATACCCACCTTCAAGGCTCTTAACCCAAAGCCCAGCCAACCCAGCACACTGTTGAAGAGGGCTGAAGACAGCACAGGGGCAAAGTGCCCCCTGGAAGACCCCCGGGGCCTGCCCACCTGGCTGTGCCTCCCGCGTACAGAAACCCTGCTTCCAGTCCACGCTGCGAGCCTCTGCCGGGCTCCCCAGGAACGACACAAGATGAACCCAGGAGGCCACGGCCTCCACCCCATGTGCAAGCCACATCCACCCTGGGGAGATCCTAGGGTGTCCCCCACCCAAGCCCAGGGCTGCCTCAGAGAGGAGGAGCCGATGAGACCAAGCGAACCCCTCCTCGGAATCATGGTGACACCTAAGGGTTTCCTTAGAATGACACCAGGATGATTAGCAGGAAGAAGACCGAAGGCAATGGGTTAATGGCCTCCACAGAGCCCAAGGAGTCTCAGGGGACAGAGGGACCCAGGGCAGGGGGACTCAGGCCCCAGGGTCCTCCTGTAGGAGAGTCAGCTGGGGTGGGGGGTGTGGGCAGGCAGCACCCACCCAAGGGGGCTCAGAAAGGAGACCCTGTCCGCTCTGCGCTCAGATCCCTCTCTCAGGGACCCCTTCGAGGGTCCCTGAAAGGTACAGCAGCTGCCAGAGCATTGTGCTGTGCACACAGTAGGGGCTTAGTAAGGTTGGGGGAAGAGGCACCACATGTGTGCTGTCCAAGGGGGTGGGCAGATGGACTGGGTCTCAGCGTGTATAGAGTGGCCTTGCCGGGCAGGTAGGTAAAGCTGGGAGAGAAGGACAGATGGACAGACAGGCTGCCTTTCCCAGACGCACCCCTGAGGCAGGTGTGGAGTGGGCAGACCGGTGGGGACACTGGCTCCAAAACTGGCTCCCAGCTGGTGACTGCATTCACCCTCACTCACTCCAGACGCTGGGCTCCGGGGAGGCTGACGGCAGCGGCACTGCACCCCGGAGCCCTCGACACCTGGCTGGGGGGCCGGGCGCACCCCGGGAGCTGCGTCCTTGAGCAGGACACACGGGGAGCCCAGTAGCCCAGGGGGCTGCAAAGATGCCAAACTGATGACAGCCTGGGAAGAAGCGGGGTGGGGTGGCCGCTGGGGCAGGGCCAGTCTGTCATCAGCAGGGTCCCTCCGGCTGGGCTGGCCCCCCACCCCCAGCTGCCCACATGACCATGCTTTTATCCCCCTCCTGCTGAGAGTTGGGGAGCATTCAGACTCTGGAGGTGCCTGGCCTCTCTCAGAAATCCCGCTCCCAGGCTCCTGCCTAAAACACACAGGCCCTCGTCTGCCAGGTGTCCCCACGGTGCCCCAGGAGCCCTTCCCTTCCCCAAAGTGCACTGTCCTATTGGAGAGACAGGACCTATGACCAGCAGCACAGGCTGGTTGTAAGTCGCTAGGTTGGGGTGATGAGTCCAGCAGCCACAGGGACTGAGCAGAGCCAGTAACTATCGCAGCAGTCTTTTCCAGAGCCCAAGGGGCTCAGACCACCCGAGCAGAAGATCCAGGTTCCCCAGAGTGCACCCTGGCCAGCCGGGCCTCCCGACAGCCACAGGGAGGGCTGCGGTGCTCTCCGGGGTGCTGGCGGCACCCCCCCCCCGGGTCCAGTGTTGCAGGGCAGCCCTCATCGCCACGCCGCACCGACCATACCCGGTGATCCCGTCAGTGGGACTGGCGCCCTAGGGTCCCAACCGAGCATCAGCCCCCGAGACTGAATCTACAGCAAAAAATATCCGGTCATCTGGTCACCTTGGAGACACCAGCCCTGCTCAGCAGTCCTCTGGGCCAGTCTGTGCCGCTTTCCACGATGGAGCACACAGCCCATTCTGCCAACAGCACAGAGGGGTGCTGGTCCCCAGGGCGGTGTGGGCACCCCCTGGTGAAAGGGAGCTTGGAGGCCACTCCTCTGCCACGCGTCCCCTAGAGAGTCCAGAGACAAAATCTGCTCCTTCCTGACGCCACCTGCGTCTTCTGCCTGCACACCTCCCACCTGCCCCGGGGCGCTGTCTGAAAGCCAAAGGCTCTGAAGCCTCAGGACTGCCCCTGGGCTGCAGCTGTCTGGCAGATCTGGAGTGAGGCTATCTTAAAAAACAGAGCTAGACAGGACAGCCCCTGGGGTCTCACTGCTGCCCTCAGCTGACATGTGTGACTGGGGACTTGGCAGCCCAGCGATGGGGACCGTGTCACACACCGGCACACGGCAACCCATCACTGCACAGAGGGCCAGTCCCCTAGGAACGGTGTCTGCCAAGCTCGGGGAGCCCATCACGATGCTGCTGGGACACTTACCTGGTCACACCAGCTCCCAGGAGCTCGCAGCCAGGGCTGAATCAGCTGTCCCTGCGGAAACCACCCCAAGTCAGCCCCTCTTGAAGCCTCACCCACACTAACAGGAAACTCTGAGCCCCTGGGATTCTGCCAGAAAGTTCCACTCGGGGGTTACCAAGTTCAGAGTCCTGCTTTCCCCCAAACATGCCGCAGTGTCCTCGTGCCAGACAGCTCACCCCATTGTCCACAGGCCCTTCTTCTAGTCCCTCCACAAGCCCAAGCAGGCCTCAGAACAGCGTGGGAGTTCCCAGCTCCTCAAAACCCAGCCCCGCCAAGCCCCTCCAAGCCCCGCCAAGCCCCATCCAGCCCCAGGCCTTTGGATGCTACACGGTCTCACAGCATTTAGTGCCACCAGTGGTGGAGTGACAGCGCCAGCCTTGGCTGAGCCACCCAGTGGGAGGGCTGCTTATCTCATGGGTAGGGTTCCAAGGACCCCCTGGCCAAGTGACAAAGCCAGAGGAGACAGGGGACTTGGCCACAGTCCAGCCCCACAACTCAGTGGTCTGTATGCTTCCCACCATGGAGAGTGGCACAGACTGGCCCAGAGGACAGCTGAGCAGGGCCGATGCCTCCAAGGAGACCAGATGCCCTGTACAGAGCCACATTCAGGGGCCGGGGGGGGGTGGCCTGTAGGGGAGCAGAACCCTGGCCCTGCTTTTTTTTTAAAACAGTCCTGCTCTGGACTTGCCTGCTCCTGCCAGCCAGCCACAGCCCTGGGGCAGTCACAAGACTTCAGAGCCCTGACACAGGTGGGCGCTGCGGTGGCCGGGCCTCAGGCTCCACGGGCAGGCACAGTTCTGCCCTAAGCTGGGTGTCCTCTGGAGCATCCCCAGCAATGACTCATTGGGAGCTGAATGCCACACCCCACCTCACATTCCTGAGGGTGCCGGACTCCAAGCTCCGAGGATCGCATGGAAGCTCCAAGAGCTTCTTCAGGGAGGCTGTCGTGGGCAGCAGCAGGGCAGACCCAGAGGCAGAGCTGCTTCCCGCAGGATGCTAGGGCCCTCCCAGCTGAGCCTGCAGCCCGCTGGGCGGACCACGCTCCCGAGCCTTGCGGGGAGGTGACAGGATGCCACTGGCTACATGCACACATACCTGCAAGGGGCCCAGGCTCTGGGGAACCTAGACAGGAAGACCCTGCTCCAGGACCCCAGGGGCATCTCTCTTGAGGCTACTCACCTACCCTGCCCCTCTTCTTAACCCCATGGGGAGTGCAGCCCTTGTGCCCACCAGCAAAGGCAGGGGATGTTTCTCTTTCCTCTGGTCAAGAGCCAGCTCTGCTGTCAGCACCCCCGCAGCCAGGCCAGAGAGGGAACGGGACCCTCCGATGACTCAGGGCACGCGGCCCTGTCCCAGAGCAGCGGCTGCCTCCCCGACACTGCCCCAGCCCCGCTCCCTCCAGCCGCGCTGTCAGCCGCCGGCGCAAAATTTTAAAAAGGAAACAAAGGCAGCGCACGCGGAGCCCGCCCGCGCCCACCTGGCCTCCGGTCGCCGGTGCTCACGGGGTAGCCGGCCTGGCCCAGGTGGCACGGGTAGCAGCCCCTCCACAGGTAGCGGTAGTGCGTGCCCGCGACGCGCGCCAGGCCCCCCAGCAGCCCGAGGCACCAGAGCGCCGCCAGCCCGCCGCGCCCGCGCGGCGCCTCCATGGCCCGTCGGCTCCGCTCCGCTCCCTCCGCGCTCGGAGCCGCTGGAGCCGCTCCGGGCCGGCGCGCCCCGCCCCTCGCCTTTCTGTTCTCGGCTTTCCCTCCGCCCCCCGCAGGTAAAGGCCAAATCCCCGCCGCCGCCCGAGGGGCCGCCCCCGCCCCCGCCCCGCCCCGCCCCGCCCCGCCCCGCCCCACGGGCCGCGGGTCCCCTGTGCGCCTCCCACCCGCCCCGCGCATTCCTGCGCGCGCGCTCACGCCCCCGGACACACACCCCGACCCACTGACCAACACAGGCGCCCCCGCGCAAACACGCAGACCCCTGCAGCAGCAGACCCACGTGTGCAGCATGCACACAAGACCCACAGAGCCCTGCACAGACGGGCGGAGGCACATACACAGCCGCACCGGCACTCGCACAGACGTGCCCCTGCGCCAACACGTTAGAGAACCCACAGTAGGGAAGGAGGCCGCCCTGGCAAGGCCCCGGGGCTCTGCAGAGGCAGCCCAATGGGGTTGAGCTCTGCCAGGTTTGGGAAGAGTAGGTGGGGGCGGACTTTGAGGCCACATCACCATTATAGTGGAATTCCTGGGGGTGATGACATCAGCCTCCAAGCCCAGTGTCCTGGTCCCAGCACTAGCATGCCCTCCAGCGGACCAGGGCTGGTACTCGGAGGGAGCCTGGGAGAGGGAACCACTGCACCCCAACAGCAGATAGGAGGGACCCATAGCTAGCAGGGACAGCTAGCCCCAGGTGTCAGGCTGCCTCGGGACAAACATCCGACCCCAGACCCCGTTTTTGTCATGGGCACAGCCTGAGGTTCCAGATGTGTCTGAAGCAGCCTCCCCAGGGGTGGTGAGGCCACAGTAGCTGTGCCTCCAAGGGACCTGTGCGTTCAGACCTGGCGAGAACTTGGCCCCAGCTCTCATCGCATGCAGCTGACCCCCAGATGTCTTACCCATGGCACCCCACCTAACCTGGCCCTGCCCTCCACCCCCCCGGAAACTGCTGGGGCAAAGGCTCTGCAGGCTGTCACTCTGCCCAGCCCACCCATAGGCAGGGTTCCAGGAGGCGACCTCAAGCTCATGGGAGAGATACAATCTCACCTTGCTCAGTGCTGTCTGCAGTCCACACACCAGCTCACCCCATCGGCCCCCACCTGCCAGGCACCTGGCAGTGCAGAAACAGGCCAGCCTGCCTCTCTGCCCAGGTCTCCAGGGGGAGCCTCTCTCCTGTCCTTCCTCTGGGCGTCACAGCAGCCCTCTGACACCAGGGGAGCCTCCCTTAATCTCCCAGATAGACGCACCGCTGGGCTGTTGGAAGGGTGACCTCCACATGGGCCAGCACTGTTTATCACCCCAACGTGCATCTCATTTGCCAATGGCTCACTGCTAACAGAAACCTGCGGGTCCCCTCCCGTGCAGCCACCAGCCAGGCAGCAGGGGGCAAGGGCGGGTGGAGATAAGCTGTCACTCAGGAAAGTGCAAAGGGACACCTGAGGGAAATTGTGACTCAAAGATCACCCTCCCCAACGGACAGCAGAGCCTGGGCTTCCTCTGTCGGTGCCCCTCCCTGAAGTGGCCCCTCAAGGTGTCACTCCCTCTGCTCACGCAGCCTCCACCCTGACATCCTGTAGGACCCGAGCATCTGCGGAAGCGGGAGCCTCACCCCGCCTCATCTCCCCCATTGTCCTCCAAGTCTCGTCAGCCCTGGGAAAGGGCTCCTGGCCTGGCCTGTGTCACAGGGAAGGGGGCAGAGCCCCAGAGCCCCTTGGCAAGGTCCCCGGCAGGGAAAGGCAGGTGCCGGGAGTCTGGCCCTGGGCTAACCCGTGGCCACTGAGCACTTGAAGTGCGGCTTGTCCTAAATCGGGGGGGGGGGGGGGGCTCGTACATTCTTCTTGGTACGAATAAGAAAAGGTGAACTACCCCCTTGACGGCTTTCATGTGGACCGCGTGTTGGGATGATTGTATCTGGACACACCACATTAAATAAAACACAGCACTGAAATGGATCACACCGATTTCTTTTTGCTTTTTTGATGTGACTTCGAGAAAATGTGAGACTCCATGTATGGTTCTCGTGTGTGGCTCACATTCTGTTTCTGTGGGACAGCACAGGTCTTCCCCAAACCCAGCCCTGGCTCTGCTAGTATGGGGCAGTGCTGTGTGGCCTCAAGGGAGCCCGGAACCTCTCTGTGCCCATGTCTGTAACCCAAGATCAGCACAGTGGGGACTGTGAGAGGTCGAGGAAAATGCTTCACTGGGAGTCACTGAGAGTGGGTGTCCAGGTCTGCATGCCTGACCCCTGCCAGGCCCTACACTCAGCCAGACACCCCGGGCCGAGGAGCAGAGTGTCGGAGGGCCGGTGTGCTGGGAACTGCCCATCTCCCTGCTCCGTGGTAGATGCAGCCGTGGTCCCAAAGCATCCCAGAAGCCATCCAGGCCAGCCTGGGAAGGGTTGAGGGACCCAAGGACTGCTCCGCTTCCACAGGAGCCAGCGCCCCAGTACCGCAGCGCCCACGAGCTGGCCGGGGACCGCTCCTGTGGCCTCTCATCCCACCCTGGAATGCCACTACCCTTACATCAACCAGGACTCCCAACTCATTGAGCAGGGGTCATTCATTCACTCCCACGGCCTCTCTGGGGCAGGACTGGGGTTGCTTCGGGCCATGTCTCCAGCGCCCAGCAGGGGGCAGCATCTGGGGTGAGCCCAGCACAGTCTGGGGGCAGCTGACGTGGGTCCCAGCCCACTGAAGAGCTGGACGGCACAGACAAGTCCCACGACCCCGCTGAGCCCCAGTTTCCTCATCTGTACAGCAGGTAGGGGGCTGGATTCAACCAGCTCAGGGGCCCATGGGCCCACAGCTATGGGGTACATGTGACTTTGGAAAGCAAAATGGGGCCAGGAAGGAGGAGATCAGCCAATAACGAAGCCAGTCGAGTGTCCAGGGGCAGCTCCTGAAGCACAAGGCTTCCCGAGTACCGAGCGCCTGCAAGTCTGGGCGAAGGACATGCCAGCGTTTCTGCCCTGGAGGCTCAGACGTGGCCCCCACACCACCCCCAGCATCCTTCACCACACACGGACAGCCCCTCCTGCCTCCTTCCTCCCCTCCCGCCCCGCACTTCCCGTCCACCTGTCCTCTCCACCCCTCCCAGACAGGTTTGCAATTAAATCCTCACTCTGCTACCAGCTGGGTGCCCGCCTCAGGGGCCCAGACACCCTCTTTTCTACTGTCCTTTTCCAGAGGAGAAATGACCTCCCAAGGTCACGCGGGACAGAGGTGGGCTGCCGATGGGGGCGGGTCTGTCTCGGTCCCATGCCCTGTCCTCACTGGGCACCCTCATCCAGGCTCCTGGAGCTGGGGCCTCAGCAGGTGCCCGGCGGCTGGCTCCCCTTAGGGGACACCCGTGGGTTCTGAGTGATGGGGGCAGAGGCCCAGGAGGAGGAGGAGGGGTGCCTGAGTCGGGGCCACCACAGGGTCTTCCGCTGCCCCTCGCCACAGGGATCCCAGACTGTCAGCTGGAACCTAGCCCTGGGCTCCTCCGGGCTGGGCCACCAAAGGGCCCTCAGCACCCAAGCCGGACCCTGGGCAGAGCGTTCCTAGCACTGGCCCCAGATCCTGGCTCTTCCATCCCTCTCTGGGTGGCCTTGCCCTCCCGGAGCCCCCGCTCCTGCAGCAGCCGAGAAGCCCACCCACCCTCCCTCCCGCCTGGTGAACAGTGAGCCCCTATGCATCTGTCGAGTGCCAACTCAGAGGCCCCTTCTCTGCAAAGCCTCCCCAGCTGGCTCACCCCAGAGCCAGTCGCTGCCGCCTCTGTGCTCCCCCTTCGGCCGGCCCGTCCCTCCTCCACATTTAAGCACTCGCTCACACACTCACTGCTTTCCCGTAGCTGTGACCTGTGTGCCCACTCTGGGCAGGACACGGTTCTGGGATGCAGTGGTCTCCCCACCCAGCTGAGGGTTATGATCAGGTCCCCAGAGCCCAGGACAACCTGTGGTATAGATGAGCTCGGGCAGTGCCTCCCTGAAGGACTGGGGGCATGGTGGGGGCAATGGCTCTGGGCCTCCGTCCCCACCAGGCTGGGCGTGGGGACTTGGGCACAGCGTGAGTGGCAGCGGCCACCAAGCTCGGAATGCCACCAGCAGCTCAGACAGAGCCCTCTGCCCTCCTCGGTGCCACCAAGCAGATCCAGGCCTGCGGCTGTGGTCTGGAAGCTCTTTGGGAAATGCTTTCCCGATGCGGAAACTCGGGCTGGGTGCCTCTGCCCCGTGGAATGTCTGTGTGTCAGCAGAAGGAGCCGTTCCCCTCCACCCGCCAGGCCGGCTCCAGCTTTCCTCTCCAAGCTGAGCGGCCACCAAGCTCCTCTGCCAGGACCCAGGCTGGGGTGAGGGCCCAATGCTGACCCCCAAAGGCCACAGACGCCTCAGGGCTGGGCCCACCCCACCACAGACCCCGGACACTGGGGGTTCAGGGAGCAGAACTGTCCTGTTCCTGGGGCTGGCAGGAAGCAGAGCAGGACTGAGCCTCCTCCCAGCACGTGTGGTATCCGTCCCTTGTGCTCACAGACACTTCGTCCGTGAAGCCTCTTGAGGGCCCGCATGCCCTGCCTCACGGTTAGGAGACCCGACCTGCCGCCAGCCTGCTGCGAGCGAGGCGATGCCCGCCGTGCAGGCTGTCTCAGGCTCTGGACGCGGAGCAGGTGCTGGAGGGGGAAGCTAGGCTGGGCCCAGAGCATGGGGTGCCTGCAGGGGTCAGGGGCTGCCTCACAGGGGTTCCCGGGGTCACGGAATGAGGAGAGAGGGCCCCTCAGTGGGACATGAGGAGACCAAGACTGGGCGCCCCGTCCAGCCCGAAGGAGACCCTGGTCCTCCCCGTCTACCTGGGGGATGGGGCATCCCTGGGTATCAACTTCTCAGGAGGGACTAAAACCGTCTGGAGGCACTGACAGTGCAGGAGAGAGAGGACTGACACTCAGAGGAGCCCTCAGAGGTCACCCCACAACCCCAAGCTGCCGGGTTTCGAGGGTGAAGTTCCAGGGACACAGCAGGCGCCGGAGGAGCAGCAGCCACTGACCACCTGCACACCCCCAGTGCCCTCTGTGCCGGGCACCTCTCGGGGTTGGGGCCAGGCCGCGCCCACTCGCAGGTGGACGGGCGGACCCAGAACGAGGCCACACGAGCCCGGAGTGGCTGCCCGGGGGCTCCAGGCCTGGGCTCTCCCTCCACCAGCATCTCCCATTGCAGTCAGGCTGTCAGGTGACTGGTGTCGGGGCTGGGCGGGCAGAGGCCGGGCTGGAGGACCCCGAAGGCCAGGACCACAGCGTGGGAGCCAGCGGGGCTCTGTGAGGGGTGCGGGGCTGTGAGCAGGACCGGCCCCCGACAGGCCCCGGCTGCAGGGGAGAGAGCCAGGAAGGTGCTGGAAGGGGGTCTCTCAGACTGCCTTCATTCCGCCTTCGGGGGCTCAAGGCCGCTCGGTCCCAAAGCACCCCCCCGACCACCCCCGGCCCTGCCGGGGACAAACGCCTGCCTGACTGCTTCCGCCCGGAAGTCCAGAGCCCAGGCCAGGAGGTCCGTTTTCAGCCTGGGGTCACACGCGACCCACCCTGCCGCAACGCAGACCAACTGCCCCGGAATATCCCTTCCCCCCGCTCCCAGGGCCGCAGTTCATTTCAGGAGCAGAGCGCTGGGCCTGGCCTCCAGAGCTGTCCGGCCTCCACCTCATGGTAAACCCATTACCCATCTGGCTCCTCACCCAAGCCAAAGGAAGGGAAATTAAGACCACGGTTGTTTCCGAGAGCCCAACGGCCGTTCCTGACTGTAGCTGCCCTGGGCGGGGGCCAGGCAGAAACGGGCCAGCCCCTCCTCTGACACACACGGCCCCCCAGGGGAGCCCAAGATGGAATGGCCTCCGTCACACACGCTCTCCTCCAGAGATCAGACAGCTTGGGGGGCATCCAGACCCCTCACTGTGCCAGGGAACCCAAGGCCTGGGCAACCCCAGGGGAGGAGCCCACTGCAGGCCAGACCCAGGCTGTGCTGGAGGCCTCCTGTGCACGTGTGCACGTGTGTGTGTGCGCGTGACAAGGCCCTCTCTGCTGCCTCGACTCACTCCCCTGTGGTCATGTGAAGGTCAGGATGAGGCGGGGTCCAACCCTGGGAGCACCTGAGCCCTGGAATGCTGACACAGCCCCACCATGGGCACAGCCCTCGAGGCCTGGCTCTCACTGGGAACATCTGAGCTGCAAGGACTGCAGTGACCACAGAAGGGGCGCACGGACAGCCCCGGGGCACATGCTGTACTCAGTGGAGGAGAGATGGTGAAGGCAGTGTGATGGGAAGGCAGTGTGACGGGAAGGCTTCCTGGAGGAGGTGGGCCTGGGCTGGACTTTGGACAGGTAGAGGGGAGAGGGAGACTGGCTTGTTGGAGGACTTTTTGGGGCAGAGGCAGGGAAGGCCTGCGAGGAGTGAATGCCAGGCGGGGAGTTTGGCCAAAGCCGTACGCCTGGACCTGGCCCACAGCGGGCGCCCAGCCAGCCAAAACAAACGGGCAAAGCCACGACCGGGCACATCACCAGGCCACTTCCAGCCACCCACACAGCCCGCTGGGCCCCCTCGGTCACGGTCACTCCTGCTGCCCTTTCCTCACCCAAAGGCTGAGCCTGCTCACGGGGGTCATGGAGGTGGCAGCCAGCTCTGGCCAGGTGCCCAGGGCCAGCCAGCACTCACACTGCCTTCCAAGGTGCCCATGCTGCAGCTGGCAGGGCTGGCCACGGCCGCCCCGCCTCTGAGGCCCAAATGGTGCCCATAAGTCCTTGAGGCCTCCTACCGCACAGATGGGGCTCCGAGACAGTGGCCGTCACCTCGAGCGCAGACAGCGATTCTGAGTCACAGGACCTCCCGTCTCCGCTCTGAGTGCCCACACCTCCCCCAAGGCCTTTCCACGGGAGATGCGCTGGCCCACGGGTCTCAACCTCACAGGCATCTCATGGGATCTTTTCCAACGTTTCCTCGCCAGGCAGAAGGAAAACTCGCCCCTCTGCGTGCTGGTGCTGCCCCCACCCAGCCCCGGAGAGGCTCTGGCCAGGCCCCGGGGAGCAGGGAGTGATGGCATCTGGGGTTTGGCTGAGGGCTCTGGGGGTCAGGAGCCCAGCCGCTCAGCGGTGAGGAGCGGGGAGGATGGGGTGGAGGCCAAGCCTAGATCCTCCTCTGCAGGGAAGGGGAGCCTGGAGAAGATACTGGGTGGGGAAGGTGCAGCCATCATTACCGAAGGGAAGGACCGAGAGATAAAAGGCAGCTGAGAGACACAGGCAGCAGGAGAGTCCAGCTTGGAGGCCAGATGCCCACAGAGGAGGGCCCGCCGGGACAAGTGAGGGATGAGGGCTCTCCCACCCGCCGGGCAGGCGGAGAGGCAGGGCAGAAGACCTGCCCTTCCCGGGAGCTGGCCCCTACCCAGCCGTCTGCACACGCCTGTCTCCAGCCCTGCCAGGAGGGGCTGTTTCCACTTTCAGGAGCTGCACAGAGAGGGGAGATGCCTTCCCTCCTGAGGTGTGCCGCGGGCCGCTGCAAGCTCCGAGTCACCCCAGATGACCCAGCCTCTCAGCTGGAGCCCCTGGGCCAGTGGGGGGCAAAGCTGGGACCCCTGTGATTCAGAGGAAAGGGGCTGCCTGGAGCCTCAGTCTCCCTGGCCCAGGACCCCCTAGCTCTGTGGTGGAAGCTTCCAGGACGGGGCGAGATGCAGCCCATCCCTCCTCTGCCCAGGGCATGTCCTCATGGCAGCTGGCCGGCCACAGGGCCCTGGGCATGCCGGGGTTCACTGTTAGGAGGTGTCCGCTTCCTCTCACTGAGCCCCAAGTCTGAGGACTGTGGCATCAGAGGGTCACACCTGGACTTGGCCGGTCAGGGCTCAGGGTTGAGGACCCAGCCTGTCCATTCCCACGTCCACTCCTGCAGCCGGCTGTGGGTATCCAGACTGCGGCCACTCAGATGCTGGCAAGCTGCACGTCCTGGGGCCTCTTCCCGGGAAACTGCTCAGGGCCCTGAACTTTGGGGGTCTGGCAGGCCCTCGGGGGCAGGCGGGCCTCTCGTCTTTCTGTCTCCCGCTGGCTCCGACTGTTGACACAGGGCTGTGTCTCTCCTGCCTTGGCCTTAACCAAAACCGTACCTGCCAGCATCTACTCACACGAGGGATGGACTAGCCAGAGTCAGGAAATTAAAGCTTTTAACTCTCAGCACCTCTGATGGATCGGAAACCCTGCCATCCTGTCTGGAGGGATCCCAGCCCTGGTCGGGCTTCCTCGCCCACAGCCAGAGCTCAGCCTGTCAGAGGGCCCAGCCTCAGAAAGGCCCAGATTGCGGCCCTTGCAGGAACGAGGCAGGGGCTTTGCGACGGAAGGCCCAAGGTCACGCGGGGCTCCACGGCCCGCCGGTGTGCAGTGAGCCCAGGGGGCCGCCCCTCCAGCCCCAGTCTCTGAATCTGTAGGGGCAGGTCGCTCAAAAGACACTCGCCGGATGCCCACCCTGTGCCGGACACTGCCAGTGCGGGCCACGTGGAACGAGCAAGGGGCCGCCCCCGCTCCTGAGAGGCCAGTGGGCTACCCCCAGACGGGGCCTGAGTGCCAGCCTCTGTGGGACCTGGGGCAAGGGGCCGGGGGAGGGGCCACGATGCCGCCCCCTGTCTGCCACCCCCTGGCCGTGTGACCCTGAATGCGCTGCTGCGTCTCTCTCGGCCTCCACTTTATAAAACGGGGGCCACGGCGAGGCCTGAGCGGCGAGCAGCGGGGCCGGCGTGCAGCGCGGGCTGGACGAGGCGGGGCAGCCTCCTTCATGTCACCTCCCCGCTCTCTGATGCAGGCGGGCGGGTTACCAGGAGGCGCAAACTCCTCACAGCACTGAGGCTCCCGAGACCCCCTCTTAGAGGGAGGGTGTCCCGCCTTCGGGGGCCAAGGGGCCACGACAGGGGCTTCGGGGACGCCCCCACAAAGGGCCGAGGGGAACGCAGCACGCCCCACCGGAGCACGGGACCCAGGGCCCCCCACCCCACGGCCGCAGGACGGCACAGCCGGCCCGGGACAGCCACGGCCCTCCCAGCCCTGGGCCGCGCTCTCTGCGCCCCTAATCAAGGCCTGTCGCTCCCCGCGTTCCTGCCTCTCCCTCGGGACAGTGAGGGCCTGGCAGCGCCCCCGGGGCAGCCGGCCGAGTGGGTGTGAGAGAGAAGCCCTCGGCGGGACAGGACGCGTCTCGGCTGCTTTCCCTGACCCAGATGGGACAAGCCACCGCCACAGCCGAGTCGGGCAGTGGGGCAGGCACGGTCCATGCCAGCCTGAGCACAAGGGCCTCAGAGAAGCCCCTTTCTCCCTCAAGAAGGGTCAGTCGTGTGGCAGGGCCACGCAGATGTCAAAGCCGGGCCCTCAGGGCTGGGGTGCAGGGACACCCCTACTGTGTTCCATGGGCTCCTCACAGACACCCCAAAGAAGACCCCAGCTCTGCACTGGACGCTCCCACAGCCCAGGAATAGCAGGGATGGGGGGCCAGGGGGAGCACACTGAGCCCCCAGGAAGGAGCTGGCCATGTCCATGCTGGGCTGAGGACTCCCAGCCAACAAAGGCTGCTCCCTGCCCAGCACCCCCCACCAGCAGTCGCCTGCCACCTCCCTTCCCAGCCCCTCCTTATCTCCGGGAGGGAGGGGGCAGCAGGGGTGGGAACAGTGGAGACGTCTCTGACAGAATCCACCCCCGGTGCCGTGAGAAAGCCAGCCTGAAGGCTTGGACCCAAGATGCCCCACCCCAAGCCTCCATCTCCTCCAAGGAGACACCCTGATTTTCTCCAACAGGCGAGATTCATTTCCGCCTCAGAATGAGACTTAAAAATCCTTCCCATTCCAATGCCACCATGGTCTTCAGGCCACACCATCGGCCTAATGTAAGGATTGGACATTTCTCACAGACGGACTGAGCACCCCTGCCCCGGCCAGCAGGGGAGGGAGGAAGTGAGGAGAAGGAAATAGGAGGGCCTTGGGGCGGGCGTGGAGACCCGCCAGGGCTCCCCCAGGCCTGGATATAGGGTCCTGGTCCCCCCAGACCTCCAGGCTGGTCCCCGCGGTGGAACGTGGTCAAGAGAAGGCATTGAGGTTGGAGGCGAGGGCACGTGCCCCCAGCCCAGGGCAGAGATGGGGTTCGGCTCAGGTTGGAGCCCCTCTCCTCTCCAATCCCCATTCCCCCGGAAGCTGGCCTGGAGGTCAGGGAGCCTGCTACAGGCGCTGGGCCGTGGGCATCGAGTCACTTCCCATGTCCCCCCGGGCGCCCTAAGAGGCAAGACCATTATTAGTGCTACTTTCTAGATGAAGAGCCTGAGGTTCAGAGTTACCCAAGGGGCTGAATCAAAGCTCATCCTGGGCCTCGCTGACACCAAAGTCTGGCCCTAGAATGGCCTCCCCAGAGAGGCTGACGTGGAAAGCTGGGCGGCCCCAGACAGGAAGGGGCTCGGGACCGCCGACAGCAGGGACGGGAGCTTTACGGCAGAGACCACGTCTCTCCCCAGGGCCTGCGGCCTCCACAGACCACAGGTCTGAGGGGAGGCCACGCCCTACCTGGGATGCTGGGGAAGCAGCAGCCTCACCTGGACTCTGGGCCCGCCCCCGGCCACCTGACCCCCAGCGCAGTGGGGCAGGGCTCCCAGGACGGTCTCCCAGAACACAACAAGCACGTCGGCGGGGCGATGCTCCCGGGGCAGAGGCCGAGGCACCCTCCCACCAGGCTGCGGTGCCAGAGCTCAGAGTTTATAGCGCTGATTAATCACTGAGCGGTTTCTGGGCTCACCCCAGCATCCACTCGGCGCGCGCGGCCCTACGCATGAGGGAGCAGAGCCGTCCTTTCCTCCGCGGTAACATCTTATTTCCTGTCTCGCACACTGCCGGCCGGCCGCCCCAGGAGTCCCGCTCGCTGGCTGGAGCTGCAGTTTTAGGGGAGGCTGGGCTGGCAGGGGGACAGAGGAAACAGCAGGCCATTGGCGCTCAGCAGAGCCCTCTCAGCCACGCAGTGACTTGGAGCCCCAGCCATCCCAAACATGCAGAGCTGGGGTCAGCAGCCTCCCCGGGGACCGCGGCTGGGGAGGGGCCGGCACAGTGGGATGCAGGGTCTGGGGCCAACCCTCCTGCTGGGCCCCCTCCCTGGGCATCTCATTGGTACCCCTGCCTTCAGCCAATGGCCAGGTGGCAACCACCTCACCTGCCCTCAGGACCCTCTGGGTTAAGGCATTCCAAAGCCCTGGCCAGGCCTGCTGACCCAGTGCTGGGCTCCAGCCAGTGGCCAAGTCATGTACTTGCATTCCAGGACTGCGTCTGGCCGCTGGGCCCAGTGTCAGCACTGCAGGCCAGAGGAACCCCAGCTCTGAGGCTGCCCCAGCGTGCCCCCCAGGGCCTGGCTCGAGCCCTGGACCTGGGAGACCTGGGTCCCCAGGGTACCCACAAGGGACTGGGTTGTGCCCCCCGCAGGCTCTGGGGACTGAGAACAGGAAAGGCAGGGGATGGGAAACCCAAGGCCCAGCCCCACTCTGGAGGCCACCAGGCTGACGATGCGTCACCAGCAGGGACCCTGGATGCAGAAGAAAAGGCTCAGGGAGGCCAGGCCGGGGCCAGTACGCGCCAGCAGCAGGTTGGGCGGGGCACAGGGAGCACGACCCTCGGCCCGTACCTTCAGGTGCCGAAGGCCCGGAGAACCTCAGCGCAGGAGCACGTGTTGGGGTAGCTCTGTCTCATGTCTGGGCCAGATCTTCATGGAGGCCGGGAGGCTGGGGGTGGGGCTGTGCTCATGGGGAGCCTGCCCTGGGCCTGGCAAGCTCTAGGCCCCTGATTCCTTCCCTCCACCAGCACAGCCACCCCCACTTTGCAGGAGGTGGGGGGCAGGGCAGCAGGGCCTCCTTCCTCCCCTGGGTCTGGGGAGCGTGCTCCTCCCCCCCACCGCCAACTCCACCTGCACTCTGCGTGTCCCAGGACAAGGGTGCAAGCATGGGCGGGTTCTGACATCCCAGTGGGGCTCGTTTCACAGAAGGGGAAGCCAAGGCCAATGCCAGGACTGGGGTGGTGGGACCTGTCGCCTGACTTCTGCTCCCTTCCTCTCCAGAGACACGGGGTCCCCAGGTCCTGGGCCACGAGCAACAGGTCACTGCAACTCCTCTGCAGCTGTTGCATCCTCCCCCAGCCTCACCCCAATGAAAACAGTCTGGAAACAAGGCCCGTCTGCAGAACACTTTGGCCAGGGCAGACTCCCCTGCCCCTGGACCCCCAGTCCAGCACTCTGCCCCACCACCACCCCGCCGCCCCTACCCCCACAGACAGCTCACAGCTGGAAGCAGTGTTCTTGTGCGGACAGGGAGACGGTGTGATACAGCTGCCCGGACCCGGGTCAAGGGTCAGGGGTCAGGGCGGTGGAGGGGCAGCACAGGGGCAGGAGTGGGGGGATGTGAGCGGACGGGCCCCCTCCCCCTCCCCCGCCACGAGCCCAGTTCAGCCCTAGTCCGTTTCAACCCCGGGAATTTTCCTTCTGTCTGTTCTTGATTTTGGTAACAAGCTGCCAGCACGGCAGAGCCGTGGCACGGGGTGTGCCCAGAGCCGTGAGCACTTCCAGCCCAGCCTCAGAGAGCCCTTGCTACCAGCAGGGTGCCCACCAGTGTCCCCAGCCCGCCCAGGCACATGCCCATCCGCCCGCTCTCCCGGGGGCCCTGCAGCTGCACCGGGGCGGCTGGCCGCCCACCCGCCCTCCCCAGCCTCATCTCCCCCAGGCAGAACGACCTCCCTCTCCCTGCCCTGCCCCCAGGGTGACCCACCCACACCAGGCTCTGAGCCCCCTCAAGGTTCACGTTGGGAGAAATATATGGATGCCCCAATGTGTGGGGAGCAGGTCAGGCAGGGAGGACGCCGAGGAGTTGGGCACCACCACCCAGGACCCCGAGTGGCACTCTTCGGAGCAGCCCTGCGGCAGCCCCAGGGACCAGCGGGGGCAGGGATGCCGAGGCCGAGGCCGACTGGTGGTGGTGGGCAGGAATGGGGGCCAGAGGCCGAGCTGGGCAGGTCTTGTGGTCTCCCTGCAGCTGGCGGCCAGGGTCGGCGCGGGGGGTGGATCGGCAGCAGAAGCCCCACACAGTGTCGAAGCCCCGGCCTCACGGCCCCCATGGCCAGCAGCACACTCGTTCATGTCTGCGAGGGGGAAACGCAGATGCGGCCTGAAAGGGGACACTCCTCCCAGCCACAGCCCACCCCAAGGCTTTAGACAGGTGACCCTCAGGACCCCACGACACAAGAGGACATCGTCTGGCAGAGACGGGGAACCCCACTCCTCCAGACAGGCCTCATGGGAGGGGAACCCAATGGATAAATCCAGCAGCAGGGTCCAGGCTGCAAACCAGGTCCCTCTGAGCACCCAGGGTCTGTGCACCCGGGACCAGTGGCCCATCCTATGGCATTCGAGAGTGATTTGGCCGGAATGCCCCATGGGGACAGCTTGACGCAGGAGTGGGCTCTGCTCCCCAAAACTCTTACTTGTCTGAGTCCCGCCAAGAATGGCCTCTGTGTGTGTTCTCGTCCAGCTGTCAGTTTGCCAGGACATCAGGCCTCCCCCAGCAGCGAGGCCAAGAGTCCCCCACAGTCACCCTTGCCACTGTCCCCAGCCCTGGCAGTGGGCTCAACACCCCGGCCCCCAGCCCAGATCTCTCCCCACTCTCCGGTCTGTTGAACTTACGTGGCCTGTGAGCCTGGGTGGGGCGCTGGTCTCCATCCAGCGTGGAGGGTGGAGAGGCCAGGAGGCTCCAACCACGAGGCCACATTGCAATCCTGTCCTCTGCTCTGCCTTTGTGGGGGCAGGGGCGTGGGGCTTCCCCTGGGTCCACATGCTGGGTCCCAGGGGAAGCAAGACGCCCTGCTGGGGCTGGTGGCATCACTGCACCCCACACACCTCACCCCCCCAGCTGGGGCCTGCAGGACTCAGGTGCCTCGTTTCCCAGGACACCTCACAGGAGCGGGGTGACAAGGGGACCAGGTGCCTCTGCCCACTCCCAGCTCCGCGCTGTGCTGCCTGTCCAAGGTCGCAAGGGCCTCTGCCTCCCGTCCTCCCAGCCTCTCAAGGCCAAAGGCCGAGGCTCCTCACTCTCATGGAGAACGTCACCTAGAGACAGGCGTAGGGCAGGCAGAGACCCCAGCATGCTACAGGCCACAGACGGCCAGATGCCCAGCCAGACCTCTCCCAGAGGCCGGGTGCCCAGACAAGGACGAGCCCAGGCCACACTCCCACCCGAGCCCAAAACCCCCCCGCCGCCCCCAGGGCTTCGGCTCTCGTCTCTGCCGGCACTTCCTGGAGGGTCCCTGGAAGGCCTCGAGCCAGGCTTGGGCTGCAGGGGAGGCCACAGTCCCATGGGAAAGGCGGTGGCCAGAACCCGCCTCGGGGCTGCTGGAATGCAACCATGAGCCCGGCCTGCCGAGGTTAACTAAGGGGTTTTCTGGGAATTCCTAGAGAGTTACGCAGGGCGAGCCGGAGATCAGCCCAGCCCAGGGGTCAGAGCCCAGGTGCCAGGGTTTTCCCGCCAGGCCAGGCCTGGGGAGACAGCACAGAGGCCAGCCCCTCAGGCAGGGAGCAGGCCAGGTGCGAGGCACCCAGAAGTCCCACGGCCTGCCCTGATACTCGGGTTTTCCAGGCAGCAGGGAGGACAGATGGCCAGGCGGGCGGGGCCACCAACCGAGGGCGCTTTCTCAAAGCTGGTGACGTGGCTGCGTCCCTGAGGCCCGGGCACGGGTGGCCATGTGAGGGCATCGGCCTGAAAGAACTGAAACAGGAGCTCAGACAGATGCCTGGGCGGGGATGGCCACCGCAGAGGAGGTGGACACAACTCAGGTGTCCATCGATGGGCCCGGGGATAAGCAAACGTGGTCCCTCCGTGCAGTGGGGCGCCACCCGGCCACCAGGGGGAGGGCAGCGCGGAGACAGGCTGCAGCGTGGGTGAACTCCAGAAACCTGATGCTCGGGGGGAAGCCAGACACAGAAGGCCACGCAGCATGTGAATCTGTTTGGAGGACACACAGGCACGTCCACCGAGACAGAAGCAGATGCGTGGCTGCCAGGGGCTGGGGGCTGGGGGGGAATGGGGAGCAGCTGACTTGGGGTACGGGGTCTCCCCGTGATGAGGAAATGCTCTCACAGTACGTAGAGGTGGTGGTTACGAACATGCTCGATGCCACTGGACTACACACTTTAAAAGTGTCAATTTTATGTTATGTGAACTCCACCTCAGTTTTTAAAAAAGCATTCCTCGGACCGGCCCCCACACCACACTCCTCCAGGGCTTTGGTGCAGAAGAAAGAGGGATGGGGCCTCGGCTCCTGGACGGCTCTGGCCCCAGCACAGGGCCCTCCCTCGGGGGGGCAGCAACTCTACAGAGGCCCTAAGTAGCCAGGGCCCCCCCCCCCCAGCCTGGGTGAGGGCCCGAAGGCCCAGCTGCCCCCGCTGACCTGGCGACCGCGGGCTGCGGAGTGAGGAGTAAGGGGGGCCCACCCTGAGAGAGGCGGTCCCCACACCCCCCGCCTGTCCACCAGCAGCCTGGGCGCAGAATCAGAGGCCAGCCCGGCCTGGTCTGGTAGCCAGCGGTGGGCCTCAGAGCCCCCAGGTGTGAAGCAGGTGAGAAAAACCATGTGGTTCCAGGGGGGGCACAGGGTGCGGCGAGGGACCCCTACCCCGCCCGTGAGGACGGGGAAGGCTCAGCCCGAGAACGGAGGTTGAGACCACCCAGGGAGGAGGTCAAGCCGGGCCTTGGCTCCCCGGGGCTGTGGGACAGCCAGCCCTCAGCCCCCCGCCCACCCAGGCCTCTAGCTGCCCCTAGGGAGTCAGAGTTTAAGAGGCCCGGCCTGCTAAGGAGGCTGAGACCCTTCCTCCCTGCAGCCAGGTGTGTCCCCGAGACGGGCCAGGGCCGCTCCCGGAATCTCAGCCGGGCGGGCTGATGGAAAGCAGCTGGACCAAGTCGGCCGCACGGGGCTCCAGAGACAGAGCTGGAGAAGCTGGAGGTGTGGGGGACTGCCTGGTGTCTGGGCTTCACAAAGGCAGCCCCCTGGGGAGGGGTGGGCAGCCCTTCACCCTCCAGGCCCCGCTGAAGGGCTGGAGGTCCAGCGGGGGGCGGGGGGGGGGGGAGAGGTGTCCAGGAGCATCCCCAAAGCCAGCCCACCAGACAGACGGTGGGGGGACCCCTCCCAGGGAAGGATGCATGGCTGGGGCCAGCGGAGTCTGCCCCCTAGGAATGCCTCCTCCACCAGTGCCCCGTGGGCCCCTCCTCTCCCTGGGGGGCAGCAGGACAACTGGGGCCCCCCCGAGCGAGCGAGCTCTGCAGGGCAACTGCCTGCTAGGTGCCAGGCCAGCGCAGGTCTGGGCCTGCCCTGGCAGCAAGTGCACCCTGCCCCACCCGTGACCCCTTTCCCGGGCACCCCACTGAGTGTCATGGGCAGGGGTTCTGGCCAAGACAGGCGAGGCAAGGCCTCTGTGGGGGATATGAGCCAGGCTTTGGAGGGGGCAGACGAAGCACAGGACTGCGTGCCTCACACTCAGCCAGTGGGACAGAAGGTGGCTCCCAGCGGTGACCAGGCTGGGAAGGCGGGGCCGGGACGCTGAGGACGAGGGGTAGGGGTGAGGGCCCAGGGCAGCCGGCCAGGCTGGGGGCAGAGCTGCAGGAGGGGCCTTAGCTCTGACCCAGGGGAGCGGGGAATTCACCTGGCCGGTGGCCCCAGGGTGTCGGGTCCCGGTGCCAGGGGACCACAGACCCGGCGGCTTAAACAACAGAAATGTACCCTCACGGTTCTGAGGCCACGAGTCTGAAATCAGTGTTGCTGGACTGAAGACCAAGGTGTGGGCAGGCTGGGCCCCTCCGGACGCTCCAGGGCCACACCTTCCTTTGCCTTTTTCACAAGCGAAGGGTCCTGGGCTTGTGGCCACATCACTCCCGCCCCCGCACCCAGGCCTGGGCAGCAGTGCAGGAAGGCACCGCCCTCCGCACCGTCACTCCGCTCGGCTGGACCCCAAAGCAGGGCACCGCCTGGGGTCTGGGCTGGCTGGGCCTCTCGGCTGCTGGGCACACGTGGCCTATCGCAAAACCCCTCCGGGCCTCGGTTTCCTTATCTCTGAAATGGGGAGAGGCGCGCACTCGAAGGAGGGCGGCCAGGGGACCCAAGGGACCCGAGGTGGGCACTGAGCCCCCTTCAGTATTTCGTTCCTTCTGGGTCAGAAGTGAAAGCCCAAAGCCACACAGCTCCAGGGCCACAGCAGCCGACCCGAGACTCCTGCGCATTCTGGTGGAGGTGCAGGCCCATTACAGGGCGGCACAGAGCCCCCTCCGCCTCCTCCTGCCTTCTCCCAGAGCGGCGGGGCCAGGCCAGGCACTCGCCTCTGCTTGTCCCAGGAGCTCCCGGAACACATTCTCTCCTGGGTCCCTGGCTCCCAGGGAAGAGTCTGCCAGGTGGGCAGGGACCAGGGCTGGCAGCCAAAGGCAGCCGCCCTGGAAGATCTGCCCGGCATCCTTCTGAACATCGTCAAAGTGAAACTTGTCTGAGACAAGCCCCCAACTCAAAAGGCTGTCGCACCACGGCCCAGGGGAAGGCAGGATCCCAGCAGCCCCGGAACCGGCCAGAGCAGAGTCTACAGCCAGCGCAGCCAGTTCGGCTCAGCCTGTCCTGGAGGGGCATGCCTCCCTGGTCTGGGCACTGTGAGATTTGGGGCGTGCAGAAGGGCCACCCCGTGGGTCCTTGTCCGGCCCCTACCCTGCCAGGAGTCCCAGGAAAGGTGCCTGGCGGGTAACCTGAAGCCCTGGGCAAAGCCAGCTGGCCAGTTTCCTGGCTGAACTCCGTGACTTTGGTCCAAAGAGACCCCCATGAGCTCCCTCGGGCAGAAAATGTCACACACACTTTAAGGGGTTGCCATAGTAACTGGCAGGTGCAAAGCTGTTTGCCAGATGGAATTAAATTTGCAGTTACCTCCTCCCGGAGCAGGAGCAAGCAGGGGTGGGAGACATTCCCTGAAGGCCAAGGCGCCTCCAGCCTCCACCCGACACGCACACCAGGCTTCCCGTCGGCCGCTGCAGCTCGGGGCGGGTCAAGGAAACAGCATATCCCCCCACGGAACAGCCTGCACCCCCGGAACCCAACGGGGGGTGGGGGGGATGGAATTACAGCTGCCCATTGGCTGACCTTACAACGGGGGCGTGTCCTGGAGGACATGGGCGGGTCCAGTGTAATCACAGCGTCCTGACAAGGCCCTCCTCGGACAAGGGAGGCAGGAGAGGGTCAGAGTCCGGGACAGAGAGGTGCCTCCCTGCTGGCTCTGGGCACAGGGGAAGGGGCCACGAGCCAAGCAATGCAGGCACCCTGGAAGCTGGGAAAGACGAGGAGCGGCTCCTCCCTTGGAGCCTCCAGGATGGACCCGCCCCGCCACAGCTGGACTTCAGCCCGGTGAGACCCGTGTCGGACTTGTGGCCTCCAGAGCAGTGAGCTAACAGGTGTGTCTTTTAAGCCACTGAGTTTGGGCAACCTGTCACTGCAGCAAAAGAAACCTGACACAGTTGCCAGGCGTGCACCCCTCTAAACTCCACAAAACCACTGTAGAGAAGAGCCCCTCGTGCTGCTCCGGCTGCCGCTTGCCCTTGGCCAGGGGGGCGGGGTGGGGCATCCTGCCCAGCTGGGCCTGTCCGGGGAGGGGCCCATACCGAGGAGTCGTAAGTCTGCTGCCAGGCCAGGGCCCACCTCGCGGGGTGGTCCTCTGTCTGCTGCAGCTCCAAAGTCCACCAGCCCAGGGCAGCCAGAACATTCTAAAGACGGGGGGGGGGGGGCCCGAGAGGCATCCAGAAGGGAGAAGCACAGACAGCAGCTCCTGGAGGGCCTCCTGGAAGCAGCGTCCCCAGGGTGGGCGCTGCTCAGACAGGCTCAGAGGAATCCATGGTCTCTCCCAGGGGCGCTGCTGGGGCAGGTGCGGGAGACCGCCACGGCTGTGTGAACCTCTGCCCCAAAGATGAGCGCTGAGCACCAAGCCCCGTCCACGTGCTCGTGAGCGTTTGCCGTCTAGGGGGTCCCATGGGCCTCCTGCACAGGAGGGCTTCCCTCCAACGCAGCCATCCCCACCAGCACCACCCAGTTTACCGGCTCCAAAAGCTCAGGGTTGATCGTCTGGCGCGGCTAAAGGGAAGCTTTCTCGTCTGGACCACAGGCGCGGTCTGAAGGACACACACCTCCCATCCACAGTCACCTGGACCAGCGTCCCTCCCTGCCTCGTGGGGCAGCCCTCCTGCACTGCCCGCCCTCCTGCGTGCCCCACCCCAGCCCCTGCCCCCGGACACTGGCAGCGGCCTCTTTTCTCATTTCCTTCTAAAACTGAATCCCTCGGAAGACCTCTCTCTGCCTCTCGTCCCATCACTGCTACATCAGGGAGGCCTGGAATGAACCCAACTCCGTCCACGGCCAGGGCCTGGGACCCAGCGGACGTAGAAGGAACCCTGTGGGCTTCGAGCATGTGGTGGGGCCCGTCGGCAACCCCCCCAGTGGAACCTTGTCTTGACCGTCAATTTAAGGCCGCTGCGTTCCGCTGGGTCTCTCCTAGTTCGGTGGAGAAACAGACCTTCCACAGAAGGGGTTCCCCTGGCTCGGAGGCTTTGCACGGACGGCACCTGGAACCTGGACATTTGATCGTTCAGATCAACTTCCAAACATTTGTCCCAACGACAGTTAGAAGCCAAATGGCTTCTGAGCAGTGAGGGGACCAGGCAGGTAGACAGAAACCCCGGGGCCCATCCTCAGGGGACAAAGGAACTGAGGCGTCCAAAGGAGCATCAAGCAACACGCCAGAAAGCCAGCAAGCCAGCGAGGACCTGGGAGCGGGAGTGCTCGGGGCCGGGCCAGGTGGGGCCGGGCCTGGAGGCTGAGGAGGCTGAGCTTCTGCTTCGTGTTTGCTTTGAATTAACAGGTTTTATTTCTTAGAGCAGTTCTGGGTTTACGGAAAATTTGAGCAGAAAGTACAGAGAGTTCCATGCATGCCCCCTCCGCGACGCACACAGCTTTCTCTATTACTAACATCCTACGTTCATGCCTCCATTTATTGCACAAGATGGACCAGTCCTGGGATGTCATGATGAACTAAAGCCCGTGGTTCACATGAGGACCACTCCTGCCGCTGGACGATCTGCGGGTTAGACGAACCTGGGACAGCGTGTGCCCACCACGCCGGCGCCGCACGGGGAAGCGCCTCTGCCCGACACCCTCGGTGCCCCGTGCTCATCCCTGCCCCCCCCCCGGGCCCCCGGCCCGCCCATCCCCCAGCTCTGCCTCTGCCAGAACATCTCTAGTTGGAGTCTCGCGGTGCGGAGCCTTTTCAGAGGGGCGTCCTTCTCTTAGGAACATGCTTTAAGAACGTTGAGATGTTCAGACGTTTTCTCAGAGGAAAGCCCCCTGGGTCCAGTGATTCCCTCCCAGCGTGGAGAGAGGCTGGGCCCCATCAACCCCTCCCCATCTGTGGTTTCCAGGGCAACCATGGAAACCAAGAGTGGGTCGCCTAGCAACAGTCAGACAGGCCTCACCCGCTCTGGATTTCCAGAGTCACCGGATGGTCCCCTCCAGGAGAAGGCCACAGGGGCAGGCGGAGAGTGAGGAGGTGGGCTCCCCCTCCCCCAGCCACACCCCACACTTTCTAGGTGCCCAGAGGCTCCCCAGGGCAGGGGGCAGCTCTCGGGCCCGCAGTACCCCCAGGGCCAGGCACAGAGGTGGCCCGCAGTCGGATGGGGGCTGCGAGCTCTCACAAAGTGCTTGCCTCCAGCAGACAGGGGTCACGGAGAAGACCCCGCCTGGCAGGAGAGACGGCCTTCAGGGTGGGAGGCGGCACATCTGTCACTGCTCATCGGGCAAGAAGGGGTTCAGGCTTCCAGCGGAGCTTTGGGAACCAGTGAGGGGAGGGGGCGCCCCCGGCTCTGCCGAGGCACCAGGGCTGGGGGCGCCTCTCACTGCCGGTCTAGCCAGGCCCCTCACCAAGACCCAAGATGGGGTGGGGGGCCCAGCTGGGGGCAGGCGAGACGGGCGGTCAGGCAATGTTGGCAACGGGGGCCCCAGAGGTTCCTGAGCAGGACCCCACTGGGCAGCCGGCACGAGGGTGTCATTTGAGGCACTGAAGCAAGTGGACCAGCCCAGGGCAGGACCAGAAGGGTTCTGTCACCTTCTCCTCTCAGCCCAGGACTCAGTGCCTAACTTCGGACAATTCTCTGTTTACTCTGAAAGTTATCGTGTTTAGTCTGTTTATACAAATCAGCCTCCAAAAATCTGGGAATGGGTTTTTTTTTTTCCATTTGTTTCCCAGAAAACAAGACAAAATGTAAAAGGCCCAGAAGGGAGCCAAGAACATTCCTTGGTTCCCCAAATGTCCAGGTCTCCACTCTCCCTCCAAGGCCAAGTTCCTCGGACAGCTCACACTTCAGCGGAGAGGCGGGACCGCGGCCCGGGGGCCAGCGGCCACTTCTGCTCTAAGCTGCCCCCACGGCAGGGGCTGAGGCTCAGGGAGGGCCAGTGGGGCCGGGCGGGGCATGCTCTCAGCCATGTCCTCTGCATGGGTGCAGGTGTGTGCGCGTGTGTGTGCGCGCGTGTGTGTGCATGTGGTCTCTCTCTCTCTCTGTACCAAGAACTCTGACTTCTGGGCTCACATGGGGACCCCCAAACCCACTCTAATCCTGTGCACAGTCGAGGCCCACACGTGCCATCCAGGCCATGGAAGCCCCGTTGTTGGGTGTCCACCCTCTGCTCTGGACAACAGGATGTGATGCCCTCTCTTTGCCTGTTTCTGTTTCAAAGCCAAGACCAGGAAGCATGGGCGGAGGAGGGGGCTCAGCACTTCTCTCTCATTTCCTGAAGCAGCACTCAGAACCCTGCCAGGAACAGGGCTGGGCCTCAGGGGGAGCCCAGCCACTCCTGGGTGAGAATGTTTGGCCGGGCTGCAACACCCTGCAGTGAAACCTGAGGGCAGGACACTCAAGCCTCTGGCCAGCCAAGCACCTGCCCCGCTGGGAGCCCATCCGCCAGACCCACCCCGTCCCAGACACAAGGCTGGCCAGCAGCATCTCCCCAGGCCGGTTCCTGAGCGGGGAGCTGGCCCCTCCCAGGACCCACCCTCTGGTGGGTGGCTCACTCCCCACCAGAGCTCCAGGGGCTTGGCCAGGAAAGCTCTCCACAGAGACGCCCCGCAGGCCCTGGTGTTGAGCCCCATGCCTGGTGCCAATAGGATTCCAGAGCTATGGGCTCGGACAGACGGACAGACAGACTGATGGATTTGGGCAAGTGCAGAGGAGCTCATAGCCACCCGACCCTGACCCAGCCAGGTCCAGGTTACATGTCCCCCTTCATGGCCTGATCACACCCCTGTGGTGGGACTCCTGACTCCCCCTGGACTGAAGGTCCCTGAAATCAGGCCACGTCTGCTCAGAAGCCCCCAGCTGGGCCTGGCAGACAGGAAAAGCCAGCAAAGAAATTTTGGAGGAATACTTGCCAAAAGAAGGGAAATTGAATAGCAATGAGTATTTCGTTTGAAATCGGGATCTGAGTGTAAGTTCTATGTTTTCTGCAAAAAGCCCTCCTCCAGCTGAGAAGGCCCTGAGAAGGAGAAATGAGGCTGTTGCTCGGAGAGTTAGAATCCAGGCGACCTGAGTGGACCGGCAAGCGAAGCCTCTGTCCTACAGATGGGGACACAGACAGGAGGGAGGCCGGCGCAGCCACCCCGGGCATCCTGAGACACAGGCCCCGCGGTGCCCACACACCCGGGGAGGGAAGGCTATGGCCCGGCCCAGGCACGAGTCCAGACACCCCGAGGGGCCGCAGCCCTCCGCTCCCCAGGGCACGGGGCACAACTCCTCTGCCAGAGGGCACCTCCCTGCCACCCCAGCCCTTCCTGGCACCGAGGCCTGAACAGAAGCCCTGGTCTTCCCAATTTCAGGAATCCCTGCTGTCCACCCCTAGACAGACCCTGGGAGCCACTCCTTCCCTCACACAGAGCCTCCCCCGCACCGGCTCAGTCTCTCTGCCCTGGCCTGGTGTCGCTCTGGCCACCAGCCTGGCCCCGGCTTGAGCCACCGTGGCTGCCTGACTTCCAGCCTCAGCACCTCGGGAGTCTGCGCCCCAGTCCTGAGTTAAAGCTCTCAGCCTCCCAACAGAAGTGAACCCCCCAGGAAGGCAGTGAGCAAGGATGCAGTATAACCGCCCCACCACCGCCCCTTGTGCCCCTACTGGACCCCTAGTGACCCGGCCGCTGGCCTTGCTGGCCCCTGCGGTTCCCTGTGCCAGGCGCGACCCCACCTGGACCCGCCCATGTCTTCACAGTCACGTCCATTGCGGCTCCTGAGGTCCTCAGGGGCCCAGCCGCCTCATTTTCTATCCCCTCCTCCTGAATCCCATCCCCACGGCCACCGCTCTTGAAACTGTTCCCTTTACTGCCTGCTGTCCTCCCGCCAGGACGCAGGCCTCACACGGCACCCAGCTCCCCGGCACGGGGCCCAAACGCGGCAGGGTTCAGCGACGTGCGGGGCAGATGAGTGAACGGGTGGAGGGGGGCAGTGCGCCCAGGCCGCCCTCGCCCTGTCCTGCGCTGGGACCACTCGCGGGTCTCACCCTCTCTTCCCCACTTGTCCCTTGGGCCTCGGCTCCTGTCACAGGTGACACTGGGTGTCCCTAGCGGGGCTGGCGAAGGGAGTGGAGGAGGAAACGCACGGAGCTGGCGCTCTAGCTGGAGCCAAGTCCACGCTGTCGGCAGTAAATCCCAGGCAGCCCCCTGCGCTGGCTCTGGGCTCTCGCTGCCACCAGGGGGCACCAGTGCCTCGCCCCGAGCGCGCAGGAGGGGAAGGCAGATGGTCCCCGCTCTGGGGCAGGAGCCCCTCCAGGAGGGTCAGGGGTCCCTCATGCCCTGTGGTCGTTCTCTCAGTGCCTCCCTGCAGCCCGCAGAAGCCCTGGGAGGGCAGCCAAGGTCGGTGCCCAGCAAGGAGAAGGGCAGGGACACAGCCTGGCCCTGTGTGCACAACGTCTGCCTAGCATGGGGTGAAGCCCGGATGGGCATCACTCCGTGTGCAGGACCAGCTACCCGCCCCCCCATCCCACTGGGTCTCTCAAGTGGCATCTTCCTGGCTGGAACTCAACCCC
Organism: Camelus dromedarius; assembly: GCF_036321535.1. NCBI lineage: Eukaryota > Metazoa > Chordata > Mammalia > Artiodactyla > Camelidae > Camelus > Camelus dromedarius. Next base: position 69,057,308 of record NC_087449.1, on the reverse strand, counting down.
ACCCACCCCCCTGCGGGCCTCCACTGCCTCCCAGGATCCCTGGGGGGCTGCCCGCCCCTGGGGGGTCCCGGGGACAAGAATGGGGTGTTGACAGGTGTGGCAGTGAGCCTGGCCATGGGCCACCACCTCGTTTATTCCTCCATCCATCATCCATTCATTCACCCAAACAGCACAGAGGGCCCAGCAAAGGGAAGGCTTGCCCACGCCAAGCACACGCGGAGGGGCCTGGGCAGACGCACCCACTCTCCAGGTAGCACTCCTGTCTGTAAAAGGGGGAGGACTCAGACCGGACAGCGTCCGCCGGCTGCCTCAGGCCTGGCGCCTAGGCTCTCCGGCTGGGGCAGCCGCCCGGCAGAAGCAGCATCCCACAGCACCTAGGGGAGACAGGGCCCCGCCCACCCGGGAGCCGCCCCTGCCCCAGACAGCGGGGCCAGGCAGCTGTCCGACGTGGGGGGCCCAGCCGTCCCCTTCCTGGGGCCCCAGCATCGGGAATGGGCAAGAGCCTGGCCCCTCCACCCCCACTGCCAGCAGCCAGGTGGGGTGATCCAGTCCACGAGCTGCAGTCCCACCTGGGCCCCACCCTGGGTCCCCAGCCCAGTGCCATCCCCCAACCCTCCACCCAGTCTCACCAGGAACAGGTGGAACAGGTGTTCTGTGGTCTCCAGAGGCCAGGGTAGGTGGCCAGCCACCAGGCACGCCAACAGTCCTGGGCTCCCAGGACCCTCCTGGCATGGTCCCCCAGACTCCCAGCTGGACACGGCATCCAGGAAAGAGCCCTCCTGCCTCCCGGGTGTGACGGCACGAGCCTGGTGGCACGACGGCCAGCACCTCCCAGACCACGCAGGACGCCCGCCTAGTCCCTGGGGTGTCATCATCCCCAGCCCCCTGCCACAGGGACAGAGGGGCATGGCCAAGGCCACTCGTCCCACCTGCCAAGCTCTGGGTCTCACCCTGCAGCCTGCCGGCCCCTCGAGCCCTCAGAGATGCCACGGCCCCCCGGGAAGGTGGGCGCAGGGGGGACAGGGGCTGGGCTCTGAGTTCAGGTCCCCCATCCCGGAGGCTTCCCGATGTCACATCCTGGCAGCTCTGAGTTTGTGGATCCAACAGGTAGATCCGGGCTGGCTGGGCCAAGGTGGGGTGTCCTCTGGCCACAAGCCACAGAAAGAGCCAGAAATCCTGGCACCTCCCCCTCACAGGGGAACCCAGACGGCTCAGCCAAGTCTGTGTGTGCTCCGGGGGACAGGAGCCGGGAGGGCCCGGGGGGCTGAGAGCAGAGCGCCTGGCAAGGCCGGCAGCCCCCACAGCTCAGCCGAGCCACAAACAGGCTGCCAGGCTCAGCCCTGCGCCGGGCCCACCAGAGGCAGGGCAGCCTGAACACGGCCCCTCAGAAACCTCCGTGGCCCCATCAGCAAAGCAGCTGCGGAGCTGGCCGAGCTGCAGTTCCCCCAGGAAGGTATGCCCGTGCACGCTGTTCCACCCAGGGGCAGGCTGTGTGAGCCCCGCAGGCATCAGCCGCCCTCCCGGCAGGGGCTTGAGAGGCCGGCCCTGGCACGGTCCGTGCCTGCACTGGGTGCCGTGCGGGTACTGGCCGCCTTGTCTGGACCACCTCCTCCCGAGACAACCTCCACCCTTCCCATGGAGATGCCTGCCGGGGAAGAGGGGCTCGACCACCACCTGTAGCCCTGGGAGATGGTGGTCTGTCCTGGGTCCAGCCCAGACGCAGTCTGAACCTACCTGCGCCCAGCCTGCCTTGCTCTTGGCCCAGAGGATGGCTCGTGGGAGGGACAAATCCCGCAGTAGGGATTGGACAGCCAGTACAGGGCACGGGCACCAAGACCTAAAGGGATGTGGACCCCAGGAGTGAGCACGGCCCACAGGAGGAGGCAGGCAGGAAGGGCCGTGCAGGGAGACGGGGGCAGCAGGTCAGGGCGCCCAGCGGGATAGGGATCCGGAGTTCTGATGCTGAATCCATCCCCAACTTCCCTCGGCACGTGCAACAACAGACGCCCGGAGGGGGGCATGAGCTCCCAGACCTGCTGCCCCGACCTCCAGGTGGGCAGAGCCGAAGTCCCGGGCGCCAGAGCCAGAGCCCCCAGAAGCAGCAGAAAGGCCCAATGGACTCGACGTTCCACGGGACACGGATCTGAGCCAGGCCCTCGAGGCCTAGCCAGCATCAGGCAGAACCGTCTGTCCTGCACACCTCCCACAACGCAGCCGGCGCACAAACAGAAGTCCAGGGGACGTGTGGCTGCACCCTCTGTGTGGGATGGCGACCATCTGGGATGTGGTACGGACGCGCTGGCCAGACCCTCGGCAGCTTTGCTGCCAAAGCCCCTTCCCCTTCCCTGAGCAGAAGGGGCACTGCCCGCCCTTCAGACGGGAGCCCACAGATGACAAGCACAAAGGCAGCACATCAGAGGCCACACTGAGTGGCATCAGGCTGTCCGGGGAGCTGGGAGGCGCAGAGGGCACCCCTTTGGCCTGTGGGTGCACTGAGCCCAGGCTGGGGGCGGGAGGGGCTCTGCGGGTGGGAACCGGGGCTCTGCACGGAGGTGTCCACTGTCCAGGAACGTTCTGAGCTGACCTGTGGAACCGAGCTGTCCCAGTTTCTCTGCCCAAGGGCTACGGCGTCTGCATACACCACTTCGCACTGCGGTTTCCCAGGGAGGCTCTCCGAGTCAAGTGGCCACGTCCCTGGGGAGAGCAGTGTGCGCAGATACTCACAGGCGTGTGGCTCCCCTGCGCTCCGTCCTGCACCCGGGACTGGCCGGCTCCCCCCGCCGGCCTCGAGACCAGCCCTGTGGAACCCGGACACGCAGCGGGCAGGCAGTGGCACGGGGCTTGGCGGGACGCGGCCTCCTCCCTGCGGAGGCCTCTGACCACGCGGAGGGTCGCTGGAGGTCCCCACCGTGGGAGGCAAAACGGCAGGGTCATCTTGCCCTGACCCGGAATGGGGGATGACCCCCGCCGCCCCGGCTCCCAGCAGAGCAGATGCTGGCCAGGGAGACTGACCGGGCGGCGGCTCCCCGCCGCCAGCACCGGCTGGAGACCAGCTTAGCGGGCTGTCGGCAACCTCGCCGCCACCTCCTCCTCCCGCGGTGACTGCCTGTGATCAGCTGGCCTGGCTCCGTGAGATGCTGTCCAGGCTGCAATTCGACCCGGGCACAGAGGCCAGGCCCTGCTCTGGAATGTCAGGAGCTGCCAGGACCCAAGGGCAGATTCCGGGAGGCCGATGCCAGCTCCCGCGCCTCAGACCCGTCATTAATTACCCTGCTGGGATGGGGAGGCAGGCACGGGCCCCAGGAATCCTGAAAATGGGCAATCAGGGCCTTTCCTGGAATTTGCCCTCGAACAGCTGTGGCTCGCAGGCCGCCCGGCGGGGGGAGTGGACGCAAGGCTGAGAGCCGTCCGGGAGCCTGGGAAGCAGCCAGGGGCTCTCCGCTCGGCAGGGCGGCTCTGCCCCCTGCCCCAGGCCCTCCCTCCCCAAGTCCCAGGGTACTGCCAGGCAGGCGACCCAGACCAGGCCACTCGAGAGGCCCAACTGCTAGGGAGGTGACCCGGCCCCAGAACCAGCCCCAGAGACCAGGATCGCCCCAGGCAGGAGTTCTCCAGAAACTTAGACTCACGGCCCAGCTCGGAAGCTGGCTACATCTTACTGACTCATTCAGGTGCCCACAGGCTCTGACCACCAGGGCTTTCGGGTGACAGGTGAGCGCCAGCTCCAGAGGCTCTCACTGCAGGGGGAGGGGTCAGATTCCCGGGATGAAAAGAAGGTGGCCCGACACACTGGGGGCATCGGCAGTGGTCCTGGATATCCCAAGAGGTCCTCAGAAAGTGGCCCTCTGGCCGGAGCAGGACAGCGTGTCCACAAGGGGCTGGAGGGAGGGCTCAGGCAGCTTCCTGCATGAGTCCCCTTCCCCCGTGACTTCCCCAGGGCAGGGGCCCATCACCTGTGCTGTGGTGCCCAGGCCGAGAGCCTCCCCAAGCGCAGGGGCCTCCACACACTGCACTCCCCTCCCCAGCCCCCTCCAGCCCCCTCTGCTACCCCTGTGCCCTCACCCAGACATGCGTCCTTCAGCCCCTCCTAGAGTGGGCGCCCCAGCCCCAGCCCGGCAGGGCTGTGAGCCAGGGGTGAGGGGGGCCAGGCTTGGTCTTCTCAAGGCCTCCGGGCGGGGGCTTCTCCGCTCCCCACCCTGCGGAGACAGCCTGTGCCAGCGAGTGAGCAGGAGGGCCCTGGGCCTGGGGGCCAGGTGGCCTGAGCCGGCACCCCCCCTCCCCATATTGGCGTGGCCCAGAATACAAAGTGCAGAGCCACGTACCACGGGCAGCAGGGGCTGGAAAATCAGGCACTGCAGTTCCTTGGCAACCTGGCTTCACCAGCCCAGCGAGCTGTCAGGAAAAGTTCAGACAGACACCCAGCATGGCCCTTCGGCCCCAAACACACCCAGGGGAGCTCCTGCACCCTGACAGTCAGTGCCAAGGTGGTGACAGCCTAGAGACCACATAGGGTACCTGGGCCACAGAGACCTTCCCCAGACACCACCCACCCCAGCAGGGACCTTTACCCAGCCCTGCCCTGGTGGATCCAAGAGACTGTCCACCAGCACTGAGTCCATCACTGACCCCAGCCACTCAAGAAGTGCCAGGGCTCAGTGGCCTCTTCCGGAAAATGGAACAAGCACCAAGCGCGGTCCAGGGCACACCCAGGACTGGCTTTGAGCCCAGAGAAGGGCATGTCACTGGAAGAGTCTGGGACGGTTTCCCGGAGGCGTGGAGAGGACAGTGTGGCCAGGGCAGGGGAAGGGCAAAGGGCAGATGTGCGAGGTCCTTTCAGGGACCACCCAGGAGGGTGGGCGGGGCTCTAGCTTCCATCCTGCCTGGACAGCAGGTCCCAAGGGCCTGGGGTACTTGAGACACTCACTCACCAAATGCCCAGCCTGGAGGCCTGGGGGCAGAGGGGTGAGCTCACAGACCCCCACACCCCAGAGGGTCTGCAGTAATTAAGTCATTAGAAGACCACCCCATCTCAGAAGCCAGCCCTGGGAGAGGCCTGCAACCCCATTGTGCGCGGAGCAGGCCTGGAAGACACAGGCATCCTGAAAGACAGAGGCGTCTTTGTGGGCGGGGGGGAGGCGGGTAGGGGACAAACCTGGTAATTAAACGATTCACAGAGCGAGCATGAATGCCCTTCCCAGAGTTAGCCACTTTGAAAGGGGCTGGGAGTCTGCGCATGGGCCATCCCCAGGCTGTCCTGGAGTCGGGGTCTGCTGCCCTGCTGCCCTGCAGGGACGTGGACCACCGAGTGCAGGGCCGGCAATGGCCACACCTGTCCCAGCCGATTGTCACGGCCAGCCAGGCGAGGCCAGAGGGCAAAGTCAAAGCCACCCACCTCTCCATTCAACCCACCAGGCCCTCCTCTCCCTCAGGCAGAGGCAGCCCCACCCAGGAGCAGGAGGCCCAGTGCCAGCTCCTGCAGGGAGAGCAGCTCTCTGAGGTTTTTGGGAACTGTCCTCAAAGGAGGGGTTTAGTGCAGATAAATCGGGCGTGTATGAAGTCACACTGTCCACTGGGGTCGGGGGGGGGAGCAGAGTGGGGCACGGGGCCAGGGGGCGCCCAGGCAGTTCCGTGCACCCGCCAGGGAGGAGAGCATGTCCCAGGCCTGGTCACGGCCCGTGGCCACGAGCAGCGCCCGGTGGTGTCGACCTCGGGCCAGGGGTCAGACTCCCACCCTCAGACGCAGCGGGCAGCACTGAAGGGCCACGGGGAGGGCCCACTTCCTCTCCATTAACCAACTGTCCCAGTTTAGAAACAAAGTCACCCTTGAGCTAAGGCCAAGGGCTCAGGGCACGCCAGGCCTGCCTCCTGCCCCTCGGCTCCCTGGTGGAGCCGGGGCCCCACAGCTCCCCCAGCGCCTCCCGCCCGCTCCCAGGCCCCTCCCACCGACTCCCCACTCTGGTGGGGAAACAGAGGCTCCTTCAAAGAGGGCAGGCCTGGGTGGGGAGGCTCCAGGCGGGACCACTGATGCCTCTGCCTGCAGGGTGGGGTGGGGTGGAAGGGCGGGCCACACTGGGTCCCCAGGGCAGCCCCCTGGCTCCAGTCATCCGGCTGGCTCACAGAGAGATGCTAAGGCTCCCTGCATTCCAGGCTGAACCTCCTCTGCCATCTGTCCCCACCGGCCCTCCAGTCCAGATTGACTGGCTCCCTCCACTCTGCTCCTCTGCCCCGCCTTTCTCTCACCAGGAAAACCCACCGATTCACCTACACCTCTCCAAACCTTCCTCAGCTCACAGGCTCACCTCCTCCAGGAAGCCCTCTGGACCACCCAGCCCTCTCTAGGCATCAGTCCTGGAGCTGAGAGCCTACTGATCCTGGGAGTGAGAGTCCCAGAACTGCCTGAGAGATGGGCCCAACCGGCCCATTTTACAGGTGAGGAAACTGAGGCCAAGAGGGACCCAGGGCCAAAGACTCTTGGACCAAGAAGTACCTAGAGGTGACCCAGGCCTTGAACCTCAGAGTCTGTTCTCATCCCACGAGGTCAGCTGAGACCAGGTCATGAGATGACCAGTGGGCATTCTGTCACCATTTATGCCACAAAAGTAAGATATATTAAGAGGTTATGTCAGAGCCGGCAGAGATGTGAGCAGAGAAAGGGGGACACAGACCAAACGGCAGGAACTGGGCAGAAAGGAGGGGCCCGGGCCATGCAGGAAACCACACATCATGTGAGCAGCAGGGGTCCCTGGGCAGAGAAAGAAAAGCAGGAACCTTGGGGCTGATAAGGGATCATGCCTTTTGGGGTGACAAGTGGCCTGGAGAAGAACAAAGAAAGGTGAGAAAAGGCAGGAATTTCTAGTGTCCGAATGTAACCTTTTGCTCATTATGCCCTCATTTCAATAAAATTGGCCTTGCAGATCAGAAGTACCCATCCTGCACCGACGCCATGACACTTCCGATCCAGACTAAACAAGGACAAAAATCCCTCCTCCCTTCGGGAAGGTGGAGCTGTGTTGAAAATCAGGGAATACGACCCCACACCCTTCCCTCCCCAGTGAATATTCCGCCCATTCATTTTCACACCCTATGTAGCTAACTTGCCAGGGAAGCTCAGGGCAGCCACTCCCCTGAGCTGCCCGCTCTTGACGGGACAAGAACCTGGAACACTGGTCTCATCTATCGGCAGCAGTAGCATGTTCTTAAGGATACGTTTTCTCATCTGTTCTTTCCCTTAAAGGTTCAAGGCCAGCGGCCACAGAAAGCGATCACCTGGTCCCCTGCAGATCTGGGAGCCTGGGGGCCTCTGCCATCCCTCACTCGGGCAGCGTCCAGCCGTGCTCTGGGTGCAGGGCTGAGACCAAGCCACATCTCCCACTGGTGAAAACCGTTCCTGGGCAGTCCGACGGAACTGATGTTCTGACGGTACATCTCCCAGGGTCCGTCTCCCTCCTCCACTGATCCAGAGTGCCAGCCCGCAGTCCTGGGGGGTGTCCCGACCCCAGGCCACCCTGAGAGACAGGCCACGTGGGAGCTGCAGTTACCCCAGGAACAAGGGACAACCCCCGCTGCCCTCACACCCAGCAGGCCAGGCCTTTGGGGAGAGAAGGCTGTCACCACCCCAAGGCTCTTCCGCCCACCAGGGCGCTCTGCGCCTCACCTGCACGGACACCGGCAACCCACACAAAACCCCCACCAAACGGGGCAGCTGGGGTCCCGCACGTTACCCTAAGTTCCCCAGGGCATCTGGACGGCACGAAGCTCACCCTGGACAGACAGCCTGTGCCGGGCAGGCGGGGGCTCTGCTGGGAGCGCCCAGGGCCGGGCCCCCACCCCACCCTCACCCCAGGCCCCGCCAGCACAGGCCCCCTTTGTGCTCCTGTGGCCTCTGCAGAAAGTCTTGTGGGGAGGGGAGGTGGGCAGCAGGCCGAGGTGGGCAGGCGGTCCCAAGTCCCAAGTCTCAGTGCTGTGGGGGGACCAGATGCGGGAGGGGCTCTTCCCTCCCCTCTCTGCTCTCCACCCTCAACCGGCACGGTCCCTTTCTCCCTCCCCCACTCTTTTGTTCAAATGAAAGACTGGGGGAACCAGAAAAAATATGTCTTTTATTTTCAAAACTGGAATCAATTATAATCAGGGGGTCGGTTACATGTGCCCAGCTGTGCTGGGCCTCAGGTTGGCCGGGTCCAAATCCCGCACGGGGGACAGGAAGAGGGCAGGGGCTGCCCCCGCAGGCGGCACAGCCTCACATCCTGCCCTCACTCCAGCCCTGCACACCCGGCTCTCATACTCATCCTCGCACACCCAGCTCTCACTCTCAGCCTTGCACACCCAGCCCTGCACACCCAGGTCTCACACCAGCCCTGCACACCAGCCCTGGACACGAGCCCTGCACACGGGCCTGGACACGAGCCCTGCACACGGGCCTGGACACGAGCCCTGCACACGGGCCTGGACACAAGCCCTGGACACGAGCCCTGCACACCAGCCTTTCTCCCAGGAGACGGCGTCCTAGCAGGAGGCCCAGCGGCTGCCCTCAGGCTGTGTTCACCGCTCCCTAAAGGCCACATCTGCTGCCCGACTGGCCGCTCTCCCAGGAAGGCCACAGGGCCACGCCCCTCTCTCCTCTGAAGCAGATATCAGCAGGGCTCCACCCCAAGACGGCAGGCCAGAAGGTCCCAGACCACGCTCCCAGCCCTAGCTCTGCCGAGCCGCGGGCAGCTGCCAGACACTCCCTGACCCTGGTTTCCTCTTCCCTGAAGCGGATGAAGTGAGGACTCAGGGAGGTCACACAGGCAGAGCGTGGAAGGGACAGGCAGGTGCTCCCGCCCCGAGAGGCCACCCCAGCAGTGACCGTGGAGAGCGGGGGCTGCTCTGGCGGCAAAGCCAGGAGGCCAGGGAAACGGTGAGCCTGTGGTCGCAGCCCCCACCCCACCAGGAGCACCCGAGTGCGGGTCCCTGAGCCCACACCCCCCTGACCAGGAGCCCCCCCACCCGGGGCAGAGCCCTCCCCGCTGTGCCGCTAAGCCCTGGCGCCCCCTGGTTCGCGGGGGGCCGGGTGTCGGGGGTTCACAGGAAGGGGAGGAGGGGGTCCACAGAGAGGCTGCTTCCCCGAGGACGAGACCCAGGACGGGCCACGTGCAGTCACCTCCTGGACGCCCTCCCCAGACAGCAGGGCCCTCGGCCTCTGCGCTACTGACGGTCAAGCCACAGCCCCGTCCCAGCCACCTCCCCGAGGCGGCCGAGGCCAGCACATCCCTCCCACCACGACCTGCACAGCCCAGAACTTCTGAATCAAACCGAAGCCCAGCAGAGCGCGTTTCCAAAAGGTTAGACACACACGCCTGAAGGTCCGCAGGGCGTTTACCCACAGCCCCCGGGGCCTCACCAGGGACCCCTGAGAAGAGAGTGTGGCAGCCCGACCCCTGCGGCCCAGCCTGGACCCCAGCCTGGACCCCAGCCTGAGCAGGCCCGGGGCGGGGGCTCACCTCTGTCCAGCCCACAGAGGGGCTCGGGGAGGCCTGGCTGAGACTTGGAGCCTGGACGGCGCAGGACACAGGGCAGGCGCCCCGCGCACCTGGGGGCGAGGCACGGCCCTCGCTCCACGGCCCGGGCAGCCGCCCAGAGCCTGGGAAGCGCAGGGCCTTCCGGCCCACAGCGGGCATCCAAAGAGCCGTGGGAGCTGCCCGACCATCCGAGACAGTCGTCAGCGCCCCTGAGTCTCGGCACCCGGCTCAGAACTCCGGGACCAGCTCCCCCCTCAGCCAGGCTCTCGGTGGGCACAGAAAAAGGTAAGAGGGCAGGGGTCTCCTCTACAAGCAGGGCCTCCATTCTCCGCAGTTTCCCGGCCTCCCTCCGGTTGCCTGCTGGGTATCCAGAGCCTTAAAGCGCATGGCAGGATGTACAGCCCGGTGTCCACCTGGAAGAGGCCCCCAGCTGCCCGCCAGAAGCAAGTTCAAAGCCCTGGAAGCCGTCCAGAGAGTTTCATTTGAACAGCAGCCCTGGCTCTGCGCCCGGTTCCGACAGGACCCCGGGAGCCACGCGTTCAGGGAGGAAACTGCGGACAAAGCAGAAAGCCGCAGGGGGCGCTCGCGCCTCCCCCCCGCCCAAGCAGCCAGGAGGAACGTTTGCAGGGGTTCTCTGACGACCCCTCATGCTTTCGTCTGCACTTCCCTTTATAAAGTTTCTATCACCCCCTCCCCCAACCCCAGCACCTGCTTTAAGGCTGTCCCCACTGGCAGCATCCCCACACGACAGTGTCTGAAGCGTGACTGTCAGTGGGTCAGGCTTCAGTTTGCATGTGTGAGGTTGACCCCAGCAGTCACCTTGGGCAGGACCCCGGATGTCCCCCATCCTTCAACATGAAGGACACGAGAGGCTCTGACAAGGTGAGGGTGCAGCTCGGGGACCCCCGGGACGCGCCCACCTCCACGCCTGCGGCCCCCACTTGCAGAGGGCACTAAGGACTAGGATTGCAGGTGCAGAGGCATCCGCTGAGAAAGGGGGTGGCAGGGTGCCCCTCCTTCCAACAACCGCAGGTGGGCTGCAGGGAGCAGAGAGAGGGCCCTGGGCGCACCGCCTGAGGGAGACTTCCCTGCAGGGCGGAGCCTGTGCCCACGGCCAGCCGGGGCCTCGTGCCTGGAAGGGGCTCCACTCACCGTGCTGACAGCGGGGACCCTGGAAGCCTCGAGGACAGTGGCACGGCTGGGCTGAGTCGGGCACACAGCGGCCACCGTTAAAGCAGAGGCTGGCGCTGCATGTGGCTGTGGAGAGAGGGAGAAGACACTTGAGGGGGGGCAGGAGCCTGGGGGCACTCCCAGCCCACCACCAGGACACAAAATCCCTGGGGACCCCCTCCATAGAGTCTCCCCCTAAGGTGAGGCCTCAGGCCTGGACAGGACTCGGAAAAACCCTCAACGCAGTCAGGAAAGCTCGCCCCAAACCGTAGCCCTGTAAGCGCTTGGGGGCCCCTGGGGAGGGCCCCCCAGGCAGGCAGGCCTCTGGCCCAGCTCTGCTCTGTCCTGGGTCACACCCGCCCCACCCCCACCGGGGCCTGAGCCCTCCCCACACAGTTCAGCCTTTCCCACCCAGCTTTGTCCCACAGTTCGGGTGGGACAGAACCCCCAAATCACTTCAAGGGGCTATGAAGGAGTGTTCCAGGGCATTTTCTGGGGGAAATAGGGAGAGGAGGAGGGGGCAGCCCACAGCTAAAGACCCTAACGGTGGACCGGGCCGTCTCACCTTCAGAAGGGCCAAGACCAGCCCAGGCCCCCGGGCTCGGGGAGGGGAAGGAGGGAGGGTCCGGGCAGGGGCTCAGGGCTGCGAGCGGGCTGGCCTGCTCCACCTTCTCCAGAGGAGACTCCCTGCTCCCAGACCCTCTCCCCACACCCCACCCTCAGGTGGGCCCCGGGGGGTGCCCCTGGCCATGCTGAGGACAGGTGTGTTGATACCTGAACGCACTGCCTTGGGGTGCCCTAGGGCTCTGAGCCCCACCCTCCCAGCACCAGGCACTGTGGAGGAGGTGGCTGCTGGCCCTGGAGGCAGGGGCTCCAGGTGGGAAGGGCAGGTCCAGTCCCAGCCCTGTGCTGGCGAGGACCCCCACTGGGCTGGGCCGGGGGCCTCCTGAGGGCTTCAGCATCAATTTTCTTGGCCCTGCAGCCACCACCCTCGTGTTCTACACAGGGGAGGGGAAGGCCAGGGCAGGTGGGCTGTACCTCTGTCCTCGTGACCCCAGCAGCCAGGTCCTGGGTCTAAAGGCTTCGGGGGTGCTTGCTGGGTGAATGGACCCTCTGAACAATGGCCTTAACCCCCAGCCAAGCACCCCAGAGCCCAGCGTGATCCACGGGTCCAGCAAGTTTATGTATAGCTGTCAGCGTTCCCGCCAGGAGCAGGGAATGAATCTCGGATGGTGGGAGACTGAGGGAGGGATGCTGGCCAGGCACACGGGTCCAAGCAGCCCCTGGACCAGCCCTGATGAGGAAGCCAGGGCTCAGAGACATGCAGCACACGGCTCCAGGTCACACAGCAGTGGAGGAGGGACCAGGCTCAGGACTTCCTGACTTATCGCCTGGAGTCAGGAGGACCCGACCGGGAGACACGGGTTCTTTGCAGGAACTTCTTCCTTTCTCTGTCCCACAACCAGGATGCTGGCCCTGTCTTGGAGGGGCCCCTTCCCTCAGGCCACCCTGCAGGGGTCCCAGCTGCACGCCCACAAACCCTGCAGTCTGAGGACGTTTGTGACATGCGGTGGGAATGGGGGGCTGGGGGACAAAGCAGGGGCCGCAGGCGAGTGAGGAAGACCCGCATGGTGGCTCAAGGACCCGCACACGGACGTCCGGGCGAGGGGCCAACCAGGGGGCCGTGCAGCACCAGCATGCCAGCTGCTGAAGGCCCGAAACTGGTGGACTTGTGCAGTTGTGTGGAGAAGGGGCCAGCTGTGGTTATTTTCACCTCTTAAGGAGGGTTTCACTGTCCTGAAGACCTTCAGCCCCAAACCACCGAGACGGGCCACCCCTGCAGTGGGGAGTGGGTGCCCAGGCCAGAGCCCACCCTGAGACTCTGCCCCCCAGGAGCCTCTGCAGGTCCTGCCACTTTCGTGCCCACCGGAGGGTCCGTTGGACAGCACCCTGCCTGCGTCCACCTCTACCATCAGCTTCAGAGCTGGGGGGCGGGTAGCAACCTCTGCCTCTTCCCGTTCCCCTGGGGGTGGTGCTCTGCCCAAGGCCCAGGGCTCCTCCCTGTGTCCCCCACAGCCTGGACCCCAGCCCTCCCCAGGATCAGGTCCCTCCTCTGGAGCCGCGCCCAGTCCTCACGAGCCCTCTTCCTCATCCCGTACCCTCCTCCACCCTCCGCCCACCCCGCCTAACTCTGGAACAAAGAGGAAAGCAAATGAGCTTCTGAAAAATCCTAACAAGACCCACCCCCACCCCGTGGTCCGGGCCCACAGCAGCGTCCCCGGGTGTCTGGATAAAGACCCCCCCGAGGCACGTGGAGCGGATGCCCTCCCCGGGCAGGCAGTGACAAGCAGGCTCGCAGGCCAGGGGACCGCCACCCGCCGTGGAGCCCAGGACAGACATTAGTCTTCAGCACCACCCCAGGTGGGACACGACCATGGACAAGCCTGTCAGGCACCATCTAAGCCTCACTGCCGTGTATTTCGGGGCACAGGCTGCATAAAAGGTGTCACCACCCACCTGGCAGCTGAGGCCAGAAACCCGGGAGCCGTCCTCACATGCATGGGACCACTCGGCCGGCCCCCAGTCCGAAGCGGGCCAATGGCCCTACCTCGAATGACCTGGAGCCACCGTCCTCTCCATCTCTGTGCCAGACGAAGCCACCGGCGGCGTCCCCGCAGACACCTCTTAGCTGGTCCCACTCACTCCATTCTTTCTCTACGCTGCAGCCACAGTGACTCTTCCCAGTGGGAGTCAGATCACGGGCCCCCGGTTGAGAACCCTCCCGTGGCTTTCCATCAGCCTGGCACAGAGACCCCCTGCCCACCTGCCAGGCCCTGGCTACTGTCGGCTGCACACGTTGGCACTTCCTTGGGTGTGTTCCCCCGCAGCACCCTGCGGTCTCCCGCCCTGGCGCCCTTGAGAGGGGCGACAGCTAGCCTTCTCCACCCCGGGCCTGGGCCCCCGAGAGCAGGCGCCAGCTTCGTCTCCGCCACCAGCACGTTCCCTGGCACCCCCAACACGCCCGCACTTAGAAGTTGCTTCATAAATGTTGTTGAATGAATGAATGAACGAGTGAACAGACAAGTGTCCGCCAAGCGGGACGCGAGAGAGTTATCTGCGGGAAGGGTAGGCGCTGAGGACGCATGGAGGGATCCTCACAGCAAGCACCGCCACAGATGGAAAAAGGAAAAGGTCCACGGCAAAAACGCACCAAGCTATGCCCCAAACCGAGAAGGGGGTTCCCCGTGGCCCCAGGGCTGGAGGGGTGCTGGGGAGACGCGGTCACCACCAAGGGAAGCTTGGGACCCAGGTCTGCTTGGGGGGCACAGGGTGGCACTGGGTACACACCCCTCATGGCAGGACAGGCACCCAGTTCAAAGCGACAGGGCCCCCCTGCAGGGCACCTGTGGGCCAGCCCTGCGGGATCCCACCCCCGGGCCAGGTGGAGCCAGGGATGCCTCCCCACCCCTCTTGCTGTCGCTCAAACCACCGCAGGGACAAGCACCCCCAAAAGAACTGCCCGCAGCTCAGAAAAGGCCACAAGTGACAGTGACAGCACAGTCAAAACCTGGAGACGGGGCTCAGGAGCGTCAGACTGTGGCTTCACATGAGGGAGGTGCTTCCTTCCATGAGAAAAGGGAGGGCGTCATGTGCACAAAGAGGGTGGCCGAGGAAAACAGACCCCGTGGGACGCTTGGAAATAGAAAATATAAAAACCCGCACACGGGTGTTAAATGAAGAACGGATGAATGACTTGAAAGCAATCAACAGGTTAAGTAACAAATGTACTTTATACTTAACATTAGATAATTTTTTAACACATTTTATGAGCACCTATTGTGTGCGAGGGAGGAGGCCAGAGGAGGCCGGAGGGCAGCCAGGGGACCCGCATTGCCGTTGTCAGCTTGGCCGGGACTGCAGCCACAGGACCCCAGGGCCCTGGAAGGAACTGTCTGAATCCACAGGCGTAGGACCACCCCCACCAGTACCCGCTATCCACTCCCCTTCCTGCCCAGACCCCCGCTGCCTCCCCACTACCCAGATGCCGTCGCGGGGCAAGGCAGCCCAGGTTCTGCAGACATACGTTCAAGGTCCCCTGATGCTTCTCAGTTGTTAGAAATGCGGGCTCAGCTCCCCACAGGTGACGCACACGTGTCAAAGGTAGTTGTCCTCCACCCTCCACGCTTCCGCCTGGAGCGGGAGGCGCGCGCGGCCCCACAGCAGCCCACGTCCAGCAGCACCGCGACCTGAAGGAAGGGGAGGAGCACCTCCTCCCTGGGGCGACGCGGGGCGGGTCTGCCTCTATTCCTGTAACCAAAGGCTGGGAGGGCCCTTAGGGGTGTCCTGTCCCAAGGGTGCTCCCCACCGGGCCTGGGTTCAGGACAGCAGATTTGGAAAGCACAGACCCCAGGTCTGGGCCGCGCGTCCAGGCACCGTCTGTGGCACCCCGATGCCAGGCCCCTCCTGTCACACCTGTGCCTGGCTAGACCCCAAGCCCGCCAGCCGAGGCAGCTGCGGCCTCGCGGTCCCAGGACAGGCTGGCCGTGGAAAGGAGACTCGAGTGCCCTCCAAGGGCTGGGGCACTGTGAGTCCAGCCCCTGCAAGTTCACCTCCCAGGGCCTGGGCTTGGCTGTGCCGGCGGCTCCTTCTGCCCCTCCCCACCCCCGGGACCACGTGGTGGGAAGCTTTGTGACCCTGCTGACACCTTTGTCCGGTATGGCACACCGCCCACCCACACCCCAAGGTCACCAAACGTGCTTCTGGAGGCCAGCCTGTGAGTTAGCATCCGCCCACGTGCCCAGGCACCTCCCTGCAAGCCGCCTGGAGACGCCGCAGGGTGGGCTCCGCAGGAGGGCGCCCGGGGTGGCCCTTGCCTTATCGGCCATGCTGCCGGGCAGCGTTTCCTAAAAGCCTCGCCCCAGCCGCCGATAAGAGCTGCCTGTGCACAGGCGGGCGTGGGAACCGTGGTGCCCACCTCATGGCCAGCAGTGGCTAAGGAAGGGAGGCCACTTCCCTGGGAGCACAGGGGACAGAGCAGGCCTGAGCCCCTGACCTCTTCCTGCCACCAAAACCTGCTGGCCTTCCACTCAACCTGGCTGAGGACCCGGGCCGGAATCACATGCTCCATCCCATCCCCCCACCAGGCCCCTCGCTGCAGGGAGAGGGTCACTGTGTCAGCTCCATGCCGGGCACCCAGGCTGCAAGCGCCCCAGGAAGGGCCCAGCGCTCCAGGCCAGCCCCCTGAGGCCCTGCGCCTAGACCAGTGCCCCCAACACAGGTGGGCCCAGGAGACAGGCGGGCAGACTCCCCTGCCCAGAGTCAGGCCCGGCTCCCACAGCCCCTTCGCGCTGCAAGTCCAGACACAAGCTAGCCACCCCGACTTGGGAGACCGAGCTCTGTCAGCGGGAGAAGCGGGAGGTCGAGAGGGCACGGACCCGGATGAGGACAGTGGCAGCCCACTGCCCCCTCCAGGCCCCAGCATCCATCCTGGGCTGCAGAATCCCTGCAGGGCGGACCTGGGCAGGACAGCCTCCTCCTCTGCCCGCCCCCAGGCCGACCTTCCTAAAGGCAGTGGGCAGGGCAGGGGCTGTGCGCCTAGAACCTTCAAGAAGGGCTGGACTCGACCCAGCTCCGCCTGGCACTTGGATCACTCTGGGCTCCGGGTGACGGTGGCACCTCCATGTCCCGTCCCCTGTGCTGCCCGCCACGTCGTGGTCCCAGTGAGAGCACACGCAGGGGTGCCGGTGCACTCCCGTGAGTATGAGCTCGTGTACACAGGCGAGCATACACGTGTGCTCGTGTGTGTGAGCGCACGTGCGAGTGTCAGCAGGTGCGCGTGCACGTGAGTAAACCCAGGCGCACACACGTGCATGTGCGGCTGTGGGTGGCGAGCGCGTCTGGGTGGGCAGCGGGCCCGGCTGCACGAGTGTGCACGTGGGTGTGTAAATGTGTGCAGGGCACAGGCGCAGGCGGGTCTGGGTGTGACTCTCGGTTTGAAGACCTGGGGTGTTAGGGACACAGCAGGACGACACTCCCCACCCCCAGCAGCTGCGGAGGGCATTGGTGTCCCCACCGAGGACAGGAGAGCCCGGATGCCAGCCTGCAAATTCCCACGCTGGGTGCAGGGCTGTGGGGCACCCAGAGCGGACAAGGAGAGTGAAGCTCAGAGGCAGGGAAGCCGAGGGCGCCCTCCCCGGGCCTTAAAGCAGCCTTCCTGCAGCTCTGTCCCCCCAGGCCCTGACCCACGGGGCTCAGTGCCAGGGGACCACAGACGAGGTGGTAGGAAAGGGAGCCCGCCTGCTGGTCCGACAGCCGGATGCAGAGGCCCCACACCTGGGGCTCCCCCGGGGTCCCGACTGCAGGTGCGGAGGCTGCAGGTGCGGAGGCTGCAGGCAGGGGGCCCCCGGACCCGGGGCTGCCCCCACAGGACTGCGCCCGTGGGGCGGGGAAACAGCACAGCCCACCGGGTTCCCCACCTTCCATTCTCCCCGCCGTGGGGCTCTCTTCCCTGGGCGCAAGCAAGGCCCACTGCTCATGTCACACGGGCCACCTGCGCCCTGGACGGAGAGGCCTCCTCAGACCCCACGTAGGCCAGCACCCCTCACCCCCTGCCCCTTAGCCCTTCCCGCCTCATTCTGCTCGGAGTAGTTCCCACTCACCGGCACGGCGTTTCTTCTTGCCTTCCTTCCTCCCTTTCCACCGCCAGACATGAGTTCCACAGAACAGGGCAGAACCAGCCCCTGCGCACGGCCCCTCCCAGGCCCCCGAACGGCGCCGGGTGCCCCGGCGGCCATGGTTCACCTACACCCTTCACAGTGCATGCTGGAGGGACATTGTTTCATTACTGTGACTTTGCTGTTTCTTTTTCTTTCTTTCTTTTTGAAGAAAGAATTAGTTTGCAAACACTACACAATCTGTGTCAGGAAATCTGCAGTGCACAGTGGCACATTAAAGGCTCTGAGAAGTCCTGCAACATCCCCGGGAGACCCCCGGTACAGCCCGACACCACTCGGGCCCTGCCACTCCACCCTGTGCCTCCTCCAAGGGACCCTCAGATGCACTGAACCCAGCCCACGCAGGGAGAGTTAGAGACGGAGCCACAGACGGTCTCCCGGGCACCCATCCCGTCCCAGGGTCCACATGCGGGGAGTCTGGGGACTTGAGCTGCTCCAGGCCAGGCATCTCATCCGTGCACTCAGGACCCCCACTTTGATAAGGGGAAGCCAGGCCCCGGGGTGACTGCGGCTGAAGTATCAGGAGAGTCCAGGCAAATCTGCCACCTGACTGGGATGGTTGTGGAACTCAGAGATACGCAGAGCAGGAGGACCGACCCCCCCACCAATGGCAGAAGGGGCTGAGCCCAGCTGCCCCAAGGACATACGTGTGCCCGGGGCAGGCCCAGTCATCAGGCACCCCGTCCAGCCAGCACTTCTTCTTTTCGGTCACCTCTGGGTCACCCATGCTGCCTGAGGGACTCAGAGGGGTCCCAGCACCGTTAGGAGCCCCCACCCTTCTCTCACGGCCGCATTTCAAGGCCACATCCAAGTGGGGACATTTTCCCATGGCCAGCGGAGAGGGGCTGGGCCCACAGGTGTCAGTGCTCACAGGCTGTCCCCTGCCCTGCCCCAGCCTGGCCACTTCTCAGGGGCCCTTGACTGCAGAGAGCCTGGACGGGGATGAGGGAAGGTGCTGGAGAGGGCTGGGGGGACAGCGGAGAAACGTGGGACCCCAAGGTCCCCACCCCAAGACAGCTGCTTAATGCAGCCCTGCACCTGCCCCCAGTGCCCCAGAGGGAGGACATGCGCAGCGGGGCTTCCAGAAGGCTCTGGCTCCACACGAGCTGGGAAGCCAGCCCTGAGCGGCTGCAAGGCTGAATGAGCCCAAGGGCTCAGCTATGACGTGGGGAACGCTCCCCAGCCGAGGGGCAGCTGAGCCTCCCCTCCCTGGCCGCCCACGTTCCCCGGACAGGGCTCCCCTCAGCTCCCACCTCCCTTCCTTCCTCCCTGCCCCCCCCCACTTCCTCCTGCTCCGGCTCCGGGCAGCTCCCCACACACCCCCAGTGCCCACCCCGCCCCCGGGGCTAGCCTGGCCTGTCCATCCTCAGGCCGACGCTCCGGTGGCTCTGTGCTCCGTCACGCCCTCGTCATATCAGTGTCACTGCAGCGTCTGCCAGCAGCCAGCCTCCCCACCAGACCTGAGCGCCCCACGAGCAGGTGCTGCCCTGCCCAGCGCCCCCGAATCCCCAGTGCCCGGGGGCAGCTGAGCAAAACTGAACGAATGAATGAGTGAAACCATGAACACTGAAAGAAGAAATGAGCCGGCACTGGCGCCCCCACGTCCCCGGGGGGCAGGATCACACCCTGCCCCGTGTGAGCCCCCTCCCCTCCTCCTTCACATGCTGGTGAGCCAGACGCTGGGGGTGGGGGGGGCAAGTGACTGTCCCGGGAGGCCAGATCACAGGGCTTTTCCTGACCACTCAAACAACCAGACAAAAGCTAGATACATAAATAAGTAGATCCTGCCTAAAGATGCGTATTTAAAACCAAACAACCGAGAAAGCCAAAGCCTAGTGGTCGGGCTGCGCGTGAGGACCTCGTCCACGTCCCCTGGCTGAGGTGACGACGGGGGCCCCGGGGCCTGGCCCAGCAGCCAAGACCCTTCCCCGTTTCCCCGCTGCCCCAGCCCTGCCCCAGCCAGCTGCACGACCCAGGCTGCCCCGGGAGGGTCCTGGCCGAGACCGCCCCCGCTCCCCTCCCCTGAGCTGACAAAGGGCACCAGGGCTGGTTCAGGCCCCACCCGCCCACCCGTCAGTGTGGCTGCATCACGCATCACCGACCCCCGTCCGCCAGCCAGCCAGGCCAAGGCAGAGCCACCCTGACCTTCCCGACCGCCGGCACAGGCAGAGCTACAGGACAGGCCCACTAGACTCGGGGGGACACTGTCACAGCCCCTGGCGCTGCGGACCCGTCCCAGCATTGGCGTCCTGATCCTGAGAAGCCAGCCCTTGGACCTGTCTCCACAGTGGGCTTCCCAGAGTCTGGCTGGCTGGTGGCCATCCTGCTGCCCCCAAGCAACCCTGGGATGGTCACTCCGAGACACTGGTGACACCAAGGACCACCAGACCCCAGCTCAGGGGTGCAGAGTGGACGACAATCATGGGAACGCTGCTGAGCAAACCTCGGTCTGCACCTGGCCCCCCGCCCCACACGAAAGATGCCCACTCCCCTCCCCCGCTGCCCGGGAAGCCCAGCCCAGAGGGCCACCCCCCCGGCAGCCACACGCTGGGGCGCCGTGTCCCTTCTGGGGCGTGAGAGGCCATGCCCTTCCCCACAAACCCAGTGGGAGCCTCAGCCCCACCCCTTCTCCCGCCCCAGTGGCTTCACGGACTACTGGAGCCACCCTGGGCCTGGAGAGCCGCTCACAGCACAGACCCGGGGCTTCAGTCTGGTCTGCCCTGCAACCCTCCTCGGACCCCTCATCTTCCCAGACGCCAGAGCACAGGTCAGCCCTGTGCTCAGAGATGCAGACAGAAGGGTGGCTGTCAGAGCTGGACTCCACCACCCCAGGGGCCGGCGGCCGGCATCCCCTCGTCCCCCCACCCCCGCCGTCCCTCCGCGGCACGTCCTTGTCCTCTCCCCTCCACCTCCCTTCCTGGAGAGAATTACTCATTTCCCCTCCTGGACAAACACCGCCACATCCTCAACTTCTCCCCTTTTCCTGCTGGAGTTCACGAAGGGCGGCCTGTGGTCAGCCCCCGGGGCGGGTGAGACAGGCTGGGACATGGCCCTGAAGTCCGGTTCCTGTTCCAGTCCCCGAACGGTCAGCCTGCGGTGAATCCCCAATGTGGGGAGCGGTGACCCCAGCCACCCCCCACACCGCAGCCTGGCCCTGACCTCACGTCACGGGGTGCCGCGTCACTGACTCAGGGGACGCCGACCTCCGGGCCAGCCTCCCCAGGGAAGGACGCTGACTCCTGCTGCCCAGCCGGCTTCAGCTGCTGGCCCGCCTGTGCCCACACCCGGGGGCCAGGAGCCCTTCCCAAACACCGCCTGCAGCCGGACTCCACGCAGTGGCCCCTTCTTCTGCAAAGCAGAGGCTTCACAGCCGCCCACGAGGATCAGAGCCGGGTTCTGGCCCCCATCTCAGAGCCTCGGCCTCCGTGTCTGGAACAGAGGCTGCCCCTCCCTCCCACGTCCGCCAGGACCCCCTCCCTCTGAGGGAGGCAGCGACTGATGCTCCATTCAGCAGACGAGGAGACTGAGGCCCAAGGCAGCACAGAGAGGGAGCGGTTCTCTCTCCGCACAAGCCCAGGCAGGAGGGCAAAGCGGCAGAAGGACCGGGAGAGCAGGCGCGTGGGCGTGGGCATGCGGGGCAGGTGACCGAGGGCTTCACGCTCCAGGACTGTGACCCCAAACCAAACTCAAAGGCATCTGAGCCCACTGCCACCAACACACAGCCCTGGGGCCACCCTGGGACCCCTTCCGGGTGCCAGGCACCCAGGCACTAGCACACAGCCCCCCTCTGGCTCGGAGCCCCCACCAGCCCCAGCTCTCTCTCAGGCATCAGCACCGAAGGATTCACTGTTTCTTCTTTCTGTCCTCATTTCCTTTAAACAGCCTCTGGCGAGCAGAGGGGCTGAGTGAGTGGCCCTGAAGTCTTTCCTGAGCTGTGAGAAGTTCCACTAAGAGGGGCAGGCAGCCGGGAGGGGGAGGATGCAGTGCCAGCGGGGCCAGCGGGGCCAGGGAGGGGCGGGGCCGGCGGGCACTCACGGGAGAGGCAGCCCCGGTCTCCAGGCTGCTGGCTCCACCCGGGGCAGCACCTGAACACGGTCTGGGCCTCCATGCTGTACACATGCCGGTAGCCGGTGTAGTAGACAGTTCTAGGAGAGAACAGAGAAGCCAGCATTACTGTCGAGGGACCAGGCTCGAGGCGTTTCTGCCCGCTGCATTCGGCGTCCCCCAGGCTGATCCTCGGACGGCTCCCACTTCCCAGCTGAGCACGGAGGTGGGCGGAAGGTCTGCACTGCGAGAACGCGGGGCCACGAGGGTGGCCGGCCAACCTGGCACCAGCAACAGGGGAACCTGCCACCCGTTCCGTCACTACCCCCATGGTGGCCCCAGCTCTGAGCCAGCTTCAGGAGGGGCATTGTGCCCCAAATTTGGCCCTGATCACCAGGCCAGTCTACAAGGGTCTGGGGGTCAGACTCAGAGTGGCTCCTGGAATGAGCCAACTGGGCCGAGTGCTGGGCAGCCATGCCCCAGGCTCTCAGCCCACCAGGGCACCAGGAGGCAGGCAGTGGGCCAGTCCGGGAGCATCCGCGAGGAGGGGCCGCTTCCCCCACCGAGGAGCACAGGGCTGAGCTGGGGAGATAGGCCGATGGGGCTGAAGCGTTTTTGGGCAGCAGCAGGAGGACCCGAGTGCGCTCAGCACATGGCACTGAGGTCAGAAGGGAGCAGGAAGGAGGGCTTCCTGGAGGAGGGCAACTTGGAGGCCAGGGTGGCCTTGGTCCAAGGCTGGTTCCTGCTCGGACGGGACAGGTGCAAGCTCACAAGGGCTGAGCAGAGGGAGGCAGAGCCTCATCCAGGAGCTGGGGGTGGGCAGACAAATCTGAGCAGCCTGGGGCCTGGCACAGGGAGTGGCCATAGGGAGGTGGTGCCCACGCCAGACAGAGACAGCCTCATGCAGAGGGGAAAGGGCCTCCTGTCTGTCCCCCCCCACAAATCCACAGACTGCCCCCGACCACCTGTGCCTGAGGCCCCTAAAAGCCCAGCCACTCAGGGCCACCCTCTGCCAGTCCAGCCCCACCTCCTGCTTCTCCTGGCATCTCCAGCCCCCAGGGTGGGCAGTCTTGGCGGACCAGCTGGTGAGGAGCTGGCTCCCCCAGCCCCGGACTCATCCTGCAACCATGAACCTGGAGCAGAAGCCAGGGTGGGGGTAGAGGGTGCCCCAGTCCTACTCAGCCCTCAGACGGCCCCCTGCCCCCAACCCCCTCCTGTTCTAGCTGCACCTCAACCCCACGGCTCCTGTGTCCCTGCTTCTCTTCAGCTGGGCCTCAGATTTTGGATGGGTCTCTGTTCCTCCTGAAAGCTCTGGTTCAGCTTCTTCAGAGAGCAGGCTACAACAACCCAAGGCCAACACTCCCTGGGGAGCCGCCCCGCCGACCCCTCTCCTTCCCACCCCTGTGCAGACAGCCGCCCCCCCCGCAGCTGGTGATGCTCAGGAAGACGGACGGCTCACCGCCCCCTGCCTGCCCCAGCCCCGTGTCTCTCACTGCTTGTGCTGGCCGAGCAGTGTCCCCCAAATCTGTGCCTACCCAAAACCAGTAAACGTGGCCTTGTTTAGAAATAGGGTGTCGGCAGATGTCATCAAGTTAAGATGAGACCACCATACTGGCTTGGGGGGGCCTACTCCAGTGACTGGTGTCCCCATAAGAAGAGGGAACTGCAAACACAGACAGAGGGCGAGGCCATGAGACACCAGAGGCAGAGACTGGGTGATGCAGCCACAAGCCCAGGGCCACCCAGGATGGCCGGTCGCCACCAGGAGCAGGGGAGAGGCCGGGAGCACACAGAGGGAACCACCCCTGCCCGCACCCTGGTCTCAGATGTCTGGCCTCCAGACCGTGAGAGAGTGAATCCCTGCTGTTCTAAGCGGCCCGGCTGTCATACTTTGTCACAGCAGCAACAGGAGATTAATACAGGACCAGGCTCAGCTCAGGCCATCAGGTCCACGGCTGGGAGGCCCTGGTGTTTACAGCGACAGGCTGGTCATGGGGAGGTGGGGGGCAGGAGGGAGGGAGAGGGACAGAGAGAGTGGAGTCCCAGGAAGAGAGGGAGGGGACGACCGGGGCCACCCTGCGGCCACAAGGGCAAGGCATCCCCACCCCACTGCCATCTGAAGGGTCAGTGGCGGGGCCCAGCCCGTTGGATCAAGGGCCCCTGAGACCCCGGGAGTGGCGAGGGCCTGGGCTGCGGTCTCCAGGGAGCGGAACACCCCCTCACCTGCTCTTCCCGGCAGGAAGTCTGGGGCCACCCAGGGACCTGGACACACACACAAACCTGGGCCACTTCCCGGAAGCACCAGTGCCTGACCGTGCACCGCGTGGGAGCAGCTGGGGGCGTCTGCACAACGCCGCTTTGGCAGGACATGAAACCACCTGCCCGGAGAGAAACCGACCCCAGCGGCAGACAGTGTCCGGCAGCGCAGACGGTGTTCGGGCGCTTCCACCGTAAATATTTATCCTCTCCCTGGGCTACGTGCTGCTCCTCCCGGTCACGGGAGGCCGGGGCCAACCGGGCCAGTCCGCCAGCCTCCCCAGTGTCCCCTAAAGTGAGTGACCCTGGGAGACAGCCAGTCAGCCCTTGTCCCCACTGCCACCACAAGCCAGCCCTCGCCCCTTGCAATTCATATGGGACCCCTCTCGTGGGACATCACACGGGACATGGCTCACATAGGACACAGCTCACAGGGGACAGTCACACAGGACACAGCCCACAGGGGTAGTCCCAGGACACCTCATGTGAGACAGTCACATGGGACATGGTTCACATGGGACAGTCACCCCACACAGCTCACATGGGACAAGGTTCACACAGGACACAGTTCACATGGGACAGATCACGTAGGACAGCTCACACAAGTCCTGGCCACAGGGCCGGGATGGACAGGGGGGCACGGGTACCAGGCTGGTGCTCACTCCTCCACCTTGTGCAACCCCCGGAACCCAGGCCCCAGGGCAGCGGGAGCCGGGGGAGGGGCCTGGTGGGAGGCATGGGCTCTGGGCTCCGAGCATCCTCTCCCTCCCCCCTGCTCCCTCCTTCCTTCCTCCCCAGCCCCCCAGGGCCAATGGTCTTTGAGGGCAGCCTGTGCTGGTGGGCTCCTCGGGGAAATGCCCCTGGACACCCTCCTCATCCGGCCTCTCAGGTGGCATCACAGCCTCGCCTGTTCTGGGGCAGGGTCGAGCCCCGTGTCACCCCACATGCCCCCACTAAGGCCACGCCACAGGCCCACCAGCCCGAAAGCAGACACAGGAGTCACCATGGCTTCAGGAGACACGGCAGCTGCCACGTGGCAGCCACGCATGTGGCCCAGCCACGACTGGTCAAGAATCCTCCCCGAGCCGCAGTTCAGGCCTGGCACCCTGCTCCGCACGGGGGGAGACTGAGGTTTGGACAAGTTCTGACCCCAGAGTGAGGCTCAGCCCAAGCCTGCTGGCCGCCCGTGGGAGCTCGTGAGAGAAGGGGTCTCCCGTCTGTGCAGCGGAGGGAGTGGGACCCCGAACTGGCGAGGCTGGGCTGTGGTGGGACTGTGGGGGCAAGCTTGCTACCTCTCGCCTGCAGCTCCTCAGCCCGCAGGGCCTCAGCTGCCGTGGGCAAGTGGGTGGGCCAGCCTCCCCCTCCCAGAGATGCAGCCTGGCCCTCCCTGTGCCCAGCAGCTGGGCCGAGGGCCAGTGCCCGAGGGCCGAGGGCAGGCGCCCGTGGGGGCAGGAGGGTGGCGTGGCTCCTGTGTTTCTGGAGCATGTGGGATGCTGGGGCCTCGCCACCTCCACCTGCTCACAAGCACTGAGCACTCAGGCAAACAGACCGGGCCCCGAGGGCTTTGGGCTGGGAGGGTCTACAGGCTTCTGAGAGGCTGAGAGAAGGGATGTGGACCGAGGAGGGCTGGATGCTGGTCTGGCCAAGAGGGAGGGCGGGCGGGGGCTCAAGGTGGGCTTCGTGGGGAAGCGGGAGCCTCCGTGGGGTCTTGAAGGATGAACAGGAGCAGGCCAGCAAAGGAGGCCGGGAGACCCCGGCTCCAGCCCAGAGCCGGGCAGACCAGCAGTCAGACCAACCCCGCCAGAGCCCGGCCACCTTGCCAGGAAGCTGAGGCACCAGCCACCTTGGAAACCAGCCCCCGCCCTGGCCAGGACAGCCTGGAGACCAGCACCAGAGAACCAGTCTGACATCCAGTCCGAGGGACCCCTCCCCCAGCACGGCCACCCACCCTGCTCTCCAGCCCAGGGACCAAGGGCTCTCTGGCTGCTTCCAAAATAGCGCCCTTTCACCACAAGTTGTTGGGGGTGCAGCCCACACGACCCGCTTCCCGTTTTGTAGGTACACAGACAACCACGCAGGTGCGGAGCCAGGAAGGGCAGACCGCAAGATGCCCATCTCTGGGGAAAGGATGGGGGAGACCTCTCGCTGCCAGCACGGCCCAGCCTCCCTCTGACGCTGGGGGTGGGACCTTTGTGGTCAGGGGCCGTCCTTGCTGCAACCTGCTAGCTGGCGAGAGCCCCCACCTCCCAGCTCATGTTTCACAGCCCAGACTCTTCGGACACTGCGAGGTCCCTAGGGACGGTGACAAGTCAGTCCCAGTTGAGAACCACTGTGAGACCTCACTGCCCCTCCTCTTTCTGTCCTGAACACGTAGGGATCCTACAGAGAACAAACGCTGAAAATGAAGGCCGCCCCCCAGCCCCCGGGGGGCAGGCCCAGCGGGTCACGCCCCAAGACCTGGCTAAGAGCGTGGACACTACAGCCCCCTCGGGGACTCTGCCCCACCCCCTCCCTCAGCTACGGAAGCCCCTCCTCATCGGGGAGGCCCCCTACCCCTTTGCAATCAGGCAGATTCCAGAACCTGTGTCTATAAAAACAGAGAGGTATGCAGAGGCACTCCCTACGTCTGATTTTGAAATAAAACTTGAGCAACAGAGGTTTCACACAGGCTTGGAGTCAGGCAGCAGCAGTCTCCAGCGGGACCTCATCCCATTTTCTCCCTCCCTGCAGGGTCCGTCCCTGCCACAGGATCCCCTCCTCTCCTCAGAGCCCCCCTTCCTACGGGGTCCTCCTCTACCCACAGAGACCCAGGTGCCCGCTGAGCAGGAGTGTTCGGCCTGGGCATAGCCTCCTGGTGGCCACGCCCCTAGAGCGGTGTCAGAGGCCTTGACCTCAGATGGGGAGCTCCAGTAGGGGGCGGTTGCCGGTGACCCTGAGACCAGGACAGCCCTTGCCCAGCCACACCATCACCCCCCACACTGGCCGGTCATCAGTGCTGCTCTGGCTGTGAGCAAAGCCCCCTCCCACACGGGACCTAGGGACTCCAGCACATACCTCCGTTCCAGGCCGACGCACCAGGCCTGCGGCCCACAGCCTGGCTTCCACACAGGCACTGTCCTGCTGAAGGCCCGCACGCAGGGCTGGCGGTGGCCCACCAGGGTCAGCTCCTGCTCGGCACACACGTGGGGCCTGGGACAGAGGACAGACGGTCAGGCCCCTGTCACCAACACCAGCTCCTTCTGCACGCATGCCCTGGGGCGTCCAGTCATCTGGGTGGGGTCCAGACCCAAGGCGGGCCCCACAGCGGGGCACCCAGCCCGGTGCGCAGCGCAGGCCGGCAGCAGGCCTGGGCTGGAGGGTGCGGGCGCCCAGGGGAAAAGGACTCATAGGCCCGCGTCCCAGCCTCCCCATGGCGAGGGCCGCGCGGCCGGGGCGACCCTACAACCCTCCCAACTCCCCACAACACAGAGCCCGCTGCCCCTCAGACAGGGGACTGGGGTCTGCGGGGACAGTGACGACTTGGCCTGAATCCATCTGACTCTGCTCCCCGCGTCCTCTCGCCACAGCCTGCTCTGCTCCAGAGGTGCCGCGAGCTGGGGCGCAAGCATGAGCCACCAGCCAGCGAACCTCTCTGAGTCTCGTGTGCCCGCCCAGAGGGCGAGAACTCAGCGCGGGCCTCGCAGGTCGTCCTGAGGGTTCAACGAGCCTGAACGGAAGAGGCTCCCATCAGCCGTGGTGGGTGAGCTCCGAGGGCCCCCAGCAGCGGCCACAGTGGGAAACCGCCATCACTTGCGAACTGAAATCGGGCCCAAGTGAGCGGCTGCAGGTGCCACACCATTTCTGCTCCATTTCTCTGGCCCCCACCTGTGCCCAGTCATGCCAGCATCCAGGCTCTCTGCCCGCAGGCGGTGGGGGAGGGGCGGGGAGGGTCCAGGCCGGATGGAGCATCTTGGCTGCAGGCCCAGCCTGACCCTGAAACTCCCCCTGAGCCGTGGAAGGCCTGTGAGCCCTCTATCCCTGTCTGAAGGTGGAGATGACAAACCCGGGCTCTAGAACCAGCCGCCCAGGCCTGCGGCCCGCTGTGCAGCCTGAACAAAGTCACTGACCCTCTCTGAGCCCTGGCTTCAGCACCCGTAAATGGGGCAGCAGGCACCTCTAGGGATCCTGACATGAGACCACCTGTGTCAGGACCCTGGCTCCCCTCTGGCTCAAAGAAAGTCCCTGTGTTTCTGGGTCCTGGGGCCCCACAGCCCCTGGGATGTCCCCACCACTCCCGTAAGCTGACCCAGCTCAGTGCGCCGGATGCCAGCCTCAGGGCCTCGGGGAGGGGACGCCACAGATCCCAGAGGTCCTTCATCTCAGGGGGCTGCAGAGGAGCAACACCCCACATGGCGCGTGGCAGAAGACCCCAGGCGGCCTGAGGACGCTCTTGTGAAGGGCCCCCTCTTCCTTCCTGGCCCTCCTCAAACCTCGGCCATGTGGGCTGCCGCTGACCCACGAGATGACAACGGCGAGGCCACACAGCTGCCCTTCCGGAACATCTGCCCTGGTCACTCCCCCGTCCGCCGCCTGCATGTCCCCACCCCGCAAGACACCTGCGTGACTCTGGTCCCCGAGGACTCCTCCCCAGGGCCTGCAGGGCTGCCTGGCTCCCCGGACGGCAGGTTTTCCCTCTGACTGGACCCCTCTCTCCACGTCCCTGAAAACGCTGTGAGCCCCAGATCTGGGCGATTAAAGGGAGGAGGGGCGAGCGCTGGAATGATTTTCTCCTCTGGGAAGTTTCCGGCCCCTCAGAAGCACAAGCATAGCTGGCTTTTCCATCTGGAAGGATGGAGGAAGTGGGATGGGGGGAGGGAGGGCCACAGAGGGGACCCAGAGGCTGACCGGCACCCCACGCAGGTGTAAGGAGAGCACAGTGAAGACTCTGACCATGGCAGGAGTGAGTCCTCAGGCCCCTCTGTTCCTGAAGTTGGATCCTCCTCCCGTCAGCAGCAGGCAGTTGCCCAACCACAAAGGGAACGCAGCTTGGTCAGAGGGGAGCTGATCCCAGCTGTCAGGCCACCTGCTCCCCAGGCAGAGCGGGGCTCCTGGAGGCTGGGGGCCTTCACCTGGAGCTGGAGGTGAGGGTGGGCATGAGCTGTGTCTCTCCAGGGTGGGCCCTGGGCCCCAAGAACAAGGCACGAGGACGAGGAGGTGAGGGTAGGAAAACCAGGCAGGGAGGCAGGGGCAGCCGGCCTGGCACAGCGGGGGAGGCCTGGCTGCACGCCCCCTCGTCCGGAAGAGGGGCTGGGTTACTGAGAAGCATCTCCGTCACATCTGCTTTTACAGGCTCTGTGTTTACACCCGTGGTCAGCCTCTGAACGCAGAGCCCCTGGCCTGGGCGCAGCAGGTGTGGGGGGAAGTTCAGGGCTCTGCGCCTGGGGAGCCCAGGTCCAGCCTTGGGGCCCTGAGGATGCCGTGCACTGGGCAGGTCACTCCCAGACCCCCGGGTTCCCCCGCCTGACAAATGGACAGTGGATCGCGACATGGAGCAGCCCCAAACACAGGGCCTGGCACGAGGCGGTTGGCCACAGGCGTGCCCCCGCCCCTGCCCTGCCCTCCACCCACCACAGCCTCGGCCCCAGAGAGCCTCCTGATAGCTGCCCACAGGCCACTGAAGGTACAGATCGGCCTTCAGACTCCTTGACTGGTGAGGACAGCTCCCCCAGACAGCCAGAGGAAGACTTAGCCTCAGCAAATGGAGCCCAGTCTAGCCCTCAGGGTCAGTGGGTCCAACAGTTACTTGCAAGAGGCGACTTGAGCTTGGAGGGCCTGGATGAGAGGGGTCGATATAATGAGCTGACCCCAGAGCACAGCTGCCCAGCAGGGACTCCGGCCCCGGGAAAAGCAGAGCCCGTGAGCAGATGTCTCCTCCAAGCCAGGCAGCCTCGGACAGAGGCTGGTCAGTCCTCCCTGTTCCTAGACGCTGTCCCCACAGCCCAGCCGGAAGCCTTGGGCCAGCACTGCCTGTGGTCAGCAGTCAGTCCAGGCCCCAGGGAGAAGGACTGGCCATTTTTCCAGGGCCACAGAAATTCACTTCAGAGACTAATTAAATAAAGAAGTGTTGGTTTTGAACCTGGACATGTTAGCCAGTGGGAGCCAAAGGACCAGCCAGATCACTCAGGTCCACAAAGGCCCCCGGAGCACCTGGGGCTGCCAGGCAGCGGGGCCCTCCCTTAGAGCACCCTCTCTCTTTGCCTCCCAGGGGCCCCATGGACGTCTCCAACCGGCCAAGGAGTCGGGGGATGCCTGGGAAGGGAAGAGCGGCACGGGGACAGGACCTTCGAGGACAAAGCACTTTCTGGGACGCTCACTGCTCTCTGGGCCCCGTCCGCTGCCCCTCTGGGGTTCAGGGAGCAAGGAGACAGTTGCGGCACCTCCAGGAGCCCACCAGCTCCTGCCTCCTTCCTGATCAGAACAAGCTACAGGATGCTCCATAGCCCAACAGACCTCCCCGTGGTGGAGCAGAAGAGCGCCCCTACTAGGTCAGCCAGCCAGCAGCACCCACCGTGCCCCCCTGCAGGCCCAGGCGGGCAGGCGCCCGGTGCTTACAGACAGGACTGGCGGGTGTGTGCACCAGCAGCACAGAACTCAACACAAGTGGGCAAGCTGAGAGTGGAGGGGCTATGCCCCTGCGAGCGGGAGGCTCCCCCCAAAGGAGGGGTGGTGGGCGGAGGATTTGAAGGTGTGGGAGTGGAAAGGAGGCTTTGTGCAGCAGGAAGACTGGCCTCCTGGGCAACCCACCAGCAGCTGGTTGGAAAGCCCTTCCCAGACTGGCCCGAGGACGGCCAGAGCCCTCGGTGAGCAGGCTGACCTCACAGCACAGGCTCACTCCCCGCACCAGGGAGGGGCGACCCGTGCTCTCCTCTCCACAAGGGCACCGGGGCAGAAGCCCCTCCTAAGATAAGAGCCCTCCACCCTCATCGTCAGAGCAGCTGTCCACCCTGACCAGCACCCTGGGGTTCCCAGGAGCCTGGGCCTCTGGACGTCCCCAGCCAACCATGTGAAGGGCAGGCCGGTTGAGTGCTGAGTGCCACTGTAATCGCCCCTCCTGAGGCCCCAGCTTACCCTGAACAAACTAAACTGACTGGGATCCCAGCATAGAGCAGCGTCGGGCAGAAGTCACGCCAGGTCGGGACATGGGCCCCCATACCATGCTCCTTTGAAAAGGCCACGGGAAATCTTCCTTCTTGGAGGAATGCAAGACCCAGGCTGAGGGGCCTGGGGGCATGGGCTCGCCCCCTCCCCAGCTCTGCCTGGAAGTCTGTCCTTTCCCGCTGTACAGCCAGGTGCACCAGGCCCGCTCAGGAGCCCTGCACAGGAAGCCCCAGCCGCGGCCTGGGCCCCTCACTGCCCCTCTGCTGCCTCTCCAAGCGCTGCAGGTTCCGGGCCCAGCACGCTGGGGGAGTGCGGGGGTGGGGGCCGCCAGCAGCCTCTTCCCCCAACCCCTCCTCCTCCAGACCAGCTCACTTCTCACCAGTTTTCCTCTGAGGCCACCACAAGAATCGATTTGCTGTTTAAGAGAGACTGCTAAACGGTCCGTTGGGGAATCAGCTTTCAAAATTAAATTCATCTCGGCTGGCTCCCTGACCCTCTCTTCCTGCCGATTCTGGCACTGAATTTCTTCCCCCAGAGCCATCGTACTGAACACAGAAACCAACCCCAAGCCGCCCCTAGTCTGGGCACAGCCCGCCCCTGCGCAGGCGGCCCAGGCCCCCAGGCCCCAGGAGACGGGCTTTGGAAGGAAGTGGGCACAGGCTGCCTCCTTTCTGCCTTCGCCAAGCTCCCTGGCCAGACCTTGCCCAGATCTCCTCACCTCCGCGGGAGTGCAGATTCTGCCTCCACGTGCAAACCCACGATGCAGAGCTAACGCAGAGGAGGAAGGGGAAAGGGAGAGGCGCGGTGGCCCTGCCACAGAAGCGCCCCCAACCCCTGACCCTCGTCTCTTAACCTCCCACTCCCCGGTTAAGGCAAGGAGCTCACTGCTCCTCAGGGCCCCGGGAACAAAGCCGCCCAAGGATCCAGGCCTCCGGACGTCCCGCCAGCCCGCCCGCTCCCGCTACTCACATGCTGGGTTGCAGGCGGAGCAGGGCGCCGGCGCCCGCTGGCACGGAGGAGAGCAGCAGCACCAGGGTCAGAGCCACCGCGCGCCCCGCCGCCGCCGCCGCCTCCGGAAGGAAAGGCATCGTGCCCTCGGCGCCGCGACGGGTCCCTCCTCCGGCCCCCAGCTCACAGGCGGCCGAGGCCGGCCCTCGGAGCCGCCGCCTCCACGTGCGCCATGACCCGGGGAGCGCACAGGGCGCAGCCACAGGTGCCGCGCCGGGTCCCGCCGAGCACGAGGTCGCCGCAGGTGCGGAAGGTCCGGTTTCCCACCCGCGTCCGAGGGGCAGCGCGAAGTCTTGCGCGCCTGGGTTCGCTCCGCCAGACTCCCGCCCCAGAGCGGTGAGCCCAGTGTGAGCCGAGCCCCGCGCGGGAGAGGCGGGCCAGCCCTCGCCACGCCCCCTGCCCGGACCCCAGCCCCGACTCCGCCCACAGCCCAGAACCGGGTCCCGCCCCGACCCCGCCCACCTGGACCTCGCCCTGCCCGCGGCCCTCTCCCCTCCTGCGCCCGGACCCCAGCCCACGGCGCGTCCCCGCCCAGACGCTCAACCCCAGCCCCGCCCACCTACCCTCAGCCCCGCCCCGCCCCGGCTCCCAGCCCCGCCCACAACCCCCACTCGGGTCCTCACCCCCAGCACCCCGCTGCCCACTTCTCTCAGGCTGCAAGTCCCAGATCCTGTGCAACCCAAGTAACCAAGGGGCGGGTATCAGAGATCCCGCCCCTCACTCCCTGCAAAGGCAGTCCCTTTGCGGATGCCAGACCCAGAGGCCCATCATCTAAGGGGGGGTTCCTGTCAGGCCAGCCCGACTCCCAACCCACTGTACAGATGGGGAAGCAGAGGTCGGAGAGGGAGCTGCACTCTGAGTCGCCTCTTGTAAACAGCAGATCTGGGAATGGAACACTGCGGTCTGGCTCTAGGGACCTTCACCCTTACTAAACCCCCTGCATGCTGCCTGTAACTCTAAGAGCACCACTGGATCACGGAGAACAGACGGAGGTCCCCCCAAGTCTGACAGCCTCTGGGGGTGTCCCAGGTGGTTTCTCATGTTCAGGAGGCTGGACGTCCAAGGTCAAGATGCTGCCTGACTGGGTTCCCGGGGAGGCCCTCTTCCTGGCCTGCAGAGGCTGCCTTCTCCCTGTGTGCTCGCCTGGGGGGGTGTGGGGGGCATGGGGTGTGGCAAGTGGAGAGAGACTGTGAGTTCTGGTGTCTCTTCTTCCCCTAAGGCACCAGACCACTGGGATCAGGGCCCCACCCTTGTGACTTCATTTACCCTTAATCTCCTCCTCAAAGGCCTACCTCCAAACACAGGCACATTGGGTGTTAGGGCTTCAACATACGAATTTGGTGCTAACACAGTTCAGTCCACAGCAGGGTGATTTCATGTCTTCTGAAACCCCCAACACACGGAGCACCCTGCCCCATGATGCCCCGGGCACAACCCTGTGTGCCCACCCACTCAGTCTTGCGACTGAGGTCCTGGCTGGAGTCCTGCGGCAGAGCTGGCCCACACCCGGGTTCCAACCCACACTCCTCCTGGGCTCCCCGACGCCTCAGCTTCCCAGAACCTGCCCTAAGGGGTCTTGTGAGTGCGTGGCCCTTCCCTGGGCGCTCCCACCCAAGAGCTTCCTGGCACCCGCCCCCTCAACCATCTTTACACATGACCCCTTCTCCACCAGAGCTGAGCCGGGCGCAAAACGGTGCTGGATAAGTGTGTGCTGGAGCAATGAGTGATCACCTTCAAATGTCCCCCAGCTTCTCCCAGGACTTCCATGCACCTTGCCCTCTTCCTCTCAGAGGAAGAAGGAGACAGTCTGGCTGGTTCCCGCTGGATAAAACGGAGGACACTGGGCAGGGGCGTCCAGGTTTGGTGGGGCCTAAAACATATAAAAGTGGGGCCCTCTTTAAGAAAAGTGATATAAAAATGTTATTTTGCTAATTTGACAAAAAGACATGAACTGTGTACACATTCCAGCCCCCCTCCCACCCCCACCCACTTGGAAGGTCCCCTGAAGCATCAACGTCATGGCATCACGGTAGTCCACCTCTCCCCACCCCACTGTCCCTGGAACCAAGTCCAGCCACCAGGTGAACAGTCCCAAGGCAGGTGCCAAGTGGGAAGATGGAGATGGTGGGCTGGAAGTCCCTGCGCCTAGGACACCTGCCACAGCCCCGCACACTCGGGAGCCCTCGGGCTTCGGTGTGGCCCTCCACAACACAGAGATCATCTCTCCAAGCAAAGTCCCACCCACACAGACTGCCCAGCACCTGGTGCTCCCCCCAGACCCCCACCCATCTCATCCTCATCTGGGACCCTGAGGGCGTGGGAACAGTCAAGCATCGGACTTGAACTGATAGTGTATGTTCCTGCACAAGCAACCAACATGCCACCAGAGGGGGAGGGCTTCAATTTTATATTTGAAACAAGTAATCAAACTGTATTTCTGTGCTCAATACACTTCTCTAAGTAGATTTAACTCAGACAACTTTTATTGCAATCCAGCTAAGCAGAAGGCAGTGGATATTCCCTAAGAATTATCTACCTTTGTCCATTTTCATCATAAAGTGACCGTTTGTGGGACACAGCAAACATTTTCCTGGTCTATAGTTTCAGTCCTAAGGTGGCTGCTTGATGGCGCCTGCAGACGATATAAGTTTCTGGTTTTGTGTCCTCAAACTTACAGGCTGTCGCTCTGTTGTTTCCCCTGCTGCTTAGAAACAGGCCCTCAGCTGGGAAAGATCACAGACGTGGGCTTCTTTCTTTGTGACATCTTGGCGTGCAAATGTCATTTCACGTGAAATTACCCGGCTGAGCGCTGGAAAGGGCGGCTCTGCTTCGTTTGGTTGTCCGATTGTCCCCGTGCCGTTAGCGGGCCAGCTTCCTTCTTCCGATGCAACAGAGCACTGTCAGCCCGGACGAGCTGCAAGGAGAATGCGTCCGTGGGTGTTTCCACTGATTCTCGCTCCAGCTCCCAGGGTCCCGCTGTCGGCCCTGCACACCGGAGTGAGACCCGTGCACCAAGGGTATTCCCGCGAGGTTTGCTGGTGACAGGCTGGTGACCTCGCCATCACTTTTATTTCCCCACAAGCCATGCTGGTGATTCTCCCCCACGCTTCTTCCAGATGGACTTTGGCGTCCCTTTATCCACTTCCTTCCGTGTTATGTTGGACTTTTTATTGGATTTGCATTAGATGTGCGCATTAATTCCAGAAGAGCCAGCATCTTCACCGCGATGCAAGTTTGAGAAGACCAAGAAGTGTGGAGGGGGATTTACTCTGACGGTGGAGGAAGGGCGTGCATCCCGCACCACGGGGCGCTGTCCGAGCGTAGGGCGTGGACTGCAGCACTCGGGTCCCCTTGGTGCGCCCACAGGGCCTCCGTGTGCGAAGGCTTCAGACTCCCTTCGAGCTGAGCTCTGCAGGGGTGTTTCTCAGCCCAAACCCCCATCCTCAAGGCCTTCAGCCAAACTGCACAAGACCTCCTGGCCCCACCCTGGCACCCCCGACAAGGTCCAGACGCAGTGTGGTCACCACGATCCTGAGCATTCGTGGGGACACTTCGGCCAGGAAGAGAGCCTTGACAGTGAGCTTTTTACATAAAGCGTTTGTAAAAGACACTGCCTGTCAATGTTTTTGTCTCCTTCTTTGCTGGAAATAATAAAACGCCCTAATGTGGGGAGGGGGAAGCTCGTCTCACCAGCTTGGCTGGTCACTCCCACAGCAGAGGGCTCTGTCCAGCCTGCTTTCCTGGAGCTGCTGCAGCCCCTCCGCCCCGAGGTCCTGCCTGAGTCCCAGGGGAGGGGAAGAGAAGGGCGCGCACAGATGGCCCAGCACAGCCCCCTAGCGCTCCCTGAGCTACGCCAAGAGGAGAATCCAGGCTGCTGTCTGAATTTTCAGACACTTGTCCTGACGGGAAGACAAGCAAATTAATTGCCACCAAAGGTACTTCCAGGTCCCAGGGGAGAGGGCCTCGTGCTCACAGAGTGTCCACAGGGGTCCCTGTAAGCAAAGCCTGGCATTTGAAACCCTGCACCAAACACTTTCCCAGCTGGATGGGAAGCTTTCGGGCTCCGGTTCAAAGCCTGTGTCTAAACCTCTTCATTTGCCCAGAAAGAGAAACTGAAATCCAAGAAGCCATCTAAGCAGGCTGTGGATGGGCCGCAGTGCGGAGGGTGGACGGGGATTCCGGACCTGAGGGGCCTCTTGGCGCCTCTGCCCTTGTGGTGCAGCGGGAGCAGCTGGGCAGCACCCTGGAGCCGGTTGCCTCTCAGCCGCTGATCTGACAGGCCAGCTGGGCTGGGGCAGCAGGTGCGACTGCTGTTCTGTGAACAGCCAGGCCTGGCTCCCTCCCACCCCCTCCACCTCCCTTTATGGGGGCAGGGGCAGCATCAGGAAGGGTGCCACAGACCACCCACCAACCCTGAGAGCAGAGACGCACCCACTCACGCACAGGTGCCAGGTGAGGGGTGCAGCAATGTGCGGGGCGGGGTTGAGCTGTATCCCACCCGCCCCTCGCAAAAGACATCTAAGTCCTAACCCGCAGGACCTGCAAAGGCGACCAGATTTGGAAGAAGAAGGGTCTTTGCAGATGTAATTAAGAATGTCAGGATAGACTCGCCCCAGACTTAGGGGGGCCCTCCACACAATGACAGGTGTCCTTATGAGAGGAAGACGTTTGAGACACATGGAGAAACAGGAGAGGCCACGTGGCCACACGGAGGCAGGGGTGGGAGGGATGCGCCCACAAGCCAAGGGACGCCAAGGGTTGCCGGCACCCACTGGATGCTGGGCGGGCCTGGAACAGACTATCCCTCGGAGCCTCCAGAGGGAACCAGCCCCGCCCACACCTCAGCGTCAGACTTCTGGCCTCCAGCCTGGGGAGAGTAGGTTTCTGGCTCTGCCTTTAGCTGCAACCTGGTGCACCTCGAGCCCTCAGCAGCTCTGAGGTCCCACCCTTGAGGCTCCTGTGGGCACATGCTGGCCCCGTGGCTCCCCCGACTCCCACTTCCATCACAGACAGATGTCAAAGGTGGAATCCGTGGATTTGGTAAAACGCTAAACCACAACATCTGGAAGTCAAGGTAAGAATCTGCAGTTCCAGCTGAGACGCATGGTGCTCTGTGCTCTGGTTTGAAGGCACTTGTGGATGACCCTGCCACCTGCCGGTGAGAGCGGGAACAGCCTTTCAAAAGCGGAGAGAGGGAGAGAGAGAGAGAGGTGGGGAGAGGGAGGGAGGAGGGGGAGAGGGAGGGAGGAGGGAGAGGGAGAGAAGCATCACAACCTCAGGGGAACGCCAGTCCGACTGGCAGGAGCCAGCCTCCCTTCCCCCTAGCCTGCCCTGCACGGCAGGCTTGGCGGGGGGGGGGGGGGCGGGGGGGGGCGGGGGGTCACTGGGGACCATCTGAACCCCCTCGCTGTTTACACGAATGCACTCTTACAGGGAGAACTGTGTCCCCTGCCCCCAGGCAGTCACGCCCCAGTCCTAACCACCGTGGCTCAGTAGCTGTGAACATGGCCTTGTTTGGAGATGGGGTCTTGGCAGGTGCCAGGGCTAAGATGAGGGCGTCAGGGAGGCCCTGACCCCACATGACTTGTGCCCTATGAGAAGCGGGGAGAGCCCCAGGGAGAAGACAGCCACGTGGAGATGGGGGCAGGGGTGGGGGTGACGCAGCCGCCAGCCCAGGAACACCCAGGACTGCTGGCCGCCACCGGATGCCGGAAAGGGTCTCCCCTGCAGGCTTCAGAGAGACTGAGGCCCTGCGGACCCCTTGACCTTGGACTTGTGGCCTCCAGAGTGTGAGACAACAAATCTCTGTTGTTGAGCCTCCCAGGCTGTGACACTTTGGGACGGCAGCCCCAGGAATCCGGTACAACGCCCAGTGCTGTTTGTCACTGAGCACAAGCCCAGCCTCCCCCGTGCTACCTCTGGAATTTGTGGACCTTCAGGTTACACCCCACCCCCTGCCATCCACTGATGGCTCAGGTGCCAGGTCAGCAGCCACATTGTCATGCCTACTCCTGCCAGCATCTGGGATCCTCAGGGCCCATCCATCTACCTGGTCCTGGCCCCTCCCTGCTCACCCGACGTCCTCATCCCATCCCTGGGCACCCAGTCCCAAGACTGAGGCTCGGCCCTCACTTCCGAAAGCAGAAAGGCTCCAGCATCACCCAGGGCCCCGGCGTCCAGACCTCCAGGCCATCCTCTCTCTGCATCCATTCACTCCATCCTGGCCTCTGCCCTCCATCCATCCATACTATTGGTCCAAAAGCCAGTCCTGGACACGGAGGGCAGGGAGAGGCCAAAGGAAGAGGTGGAGGCTCAAGGTTGTCAGGTGGCAGGTTAGTGATCAGGGGACTTACTGCCAAGGCTTGTCTTGGGTGCTCCGTGGTCTCCACGGTCGCCCTGATCAGCTCCCTTGCTGCGTCTTCACCAAAACTCCCAGCTACATCTCCCGCTCACCCCTACTGAAGACAGCAGGTGTCCCAGGGTTCCTCAACGCCCCCTCCCACTGCATCCCCCGACCCAGCCCATCCACACCCGGCCTCGGCCCTCTCCCTCTGTCCCCGAGCGGATGGTGTCCTCATGCCCTAAGCTACCTGCTGGCTCCAGTGTCTGGCCCCTCAGCCTCCGCCAGGAGCTGCATGCATTCACTGGACCCCTGTCCTGTTTCTGCATCCTCACTCCAGCTGTGCGGGGCCCAAGGTGGCCTGAGAGCCAGTTCAGGTGGCCCTCTCTCCACCTGTGAGCTCCTTTGAGCCTTGTGACAACCCAGGAGCCAGGTTCCAGCACTCCTGCTTTCCAGACAAGGAAAGGGAAGCAGGAGGGGTAAGTACCAGGATCAGGGTCAGCACAGCTCTATCGGACAAGCTGGAGCTCTGAGCCTTAGCTGGCCGGGCCCGGCCAGCTTGTGAAAATGACCAGGCCTCCTCTATCCCCACATAGCTGCCACCTTCAGCTGCTACCTGCTTGGGTCATTGCTGTTCGCTTTTCACCCTCTCCTCCTTCAGCCTCATCCCCCAAGCCGTGGCCCCCTTCCCATCCCAGTCCGTCTGCTGAGATGACCCTGATCAAGGTCGCTGTGATGTCCTGCCATCGAAGCACATGACCACATCTCCCTAATTACCAAGTCTGAGAGCGTGGAAGTCCATGGCCGGCAGAGGGCAGCCTCCTCCGTCGGCCCTTCAAGCACTGGCACAGGGGCGGGGTGGGGGATAGAGCCCAGGATCTGGTCTCCAGGTCCTCTCTCTCTGTTGATGTGTGACCCTCACATCGTGTGATATGTAAAACCTCTCTGGGACTTTCTTCTCGGTCGAAGGGGGTAATAAGGCCCCGCAGGCATGTGTGTCTGGAGCAAAGGCTGTTTGCAACATCCCTGGCCCTTAGCAGAGGCTCAAGGAGCAGCAGGAACAGGGCTGATGCTAACGCTGAGGCGGCTCTTCTCGTGTGCAGGGCAGGTGCTAGCCAGCACAGGTGTTAACTCACTGACTCCTCTCAACCACCATGGGAAGTAGGAACTGTTACCCCTACTCGTAAAAAAGGGAAACTGAGGCAGACAGAGTGTGAGTGTCCAGGTCCAGTGGACAGAAGTAGGGGAGCCGGATTCAAGCCCCCATCCCGAGTCCACGTGCCTGGAGGCATCAACATGCCTGCAGCTCTGCTCTGACCACCCCGCCCATCATGAAGGAGCTCAGGAGAGGGGGCAGAGGACACCTCAGGCCCAAGCGGCTCAGTCTGCCCCTCTGGGGCCTGATCCAGGCCCACCCTACGGGGACTGGGCTGAGCAGACTCAACCACGGACTCTGGTTGCCGGAGCAGGGGTGTAGGGGGGTCCGTCCCCCAAAGGGCAGGGCCCAAGGCAGTGTGATACGGCCTCTAGTCCAGGGGCGGCAGCAGCTGTGCCCACCCCACCCCACCCCAGCAGGCCAGCGGGTCTAGAAGCAGCTTGCTGCTTCTGTTTGCACACTCAGCCCTCTGTAAGAGCTTAGTGTTTTCCAGGAAGCAAAGCACCGAAGCTACGTGAATGTCTGTGGTGCGTTCGTGCCTCCTGTTTCTGTGGATGCTGACGCACAGGGAGAGTGCGCGGGGCTGTTGAGGACCTGCTGTGTGCAGAGCTCAGAGCCCTCCTGAGAGGGATGCCCCAGGACAGAACGCTGGCCACCCTGGACTCACTCACTGCCAGGGAGAGCACCTAGGTCTGCATAAGCCCGGAGGTCTTGGTTAATCGTCAGGGCCACGAGGCTGTGTGGCCCCAGGCACCCCACCAGAGCTCTCCAGACCTGTTTCTCCATCTGCAGCACCTGCACAAGAGTGTGTTTACATTCCTGGGTTCTTGTAAAATTCAAAGAACAATGGAAGGGGTTATACACCCCAAAGCACAGTTATATGCTCATTCCTGGGACTTCCCTGACTAATGGGGTGCAGGGACACACACACACACACACACAGCAGGATGACCTAGCGCACACAAGTAACCACATGCAGGACACACACACAGCAGGTTGACCAGCACACGCAGAGCAGACGATTACAGGAAACAGCAGAGAACTAGCACTGAGTGGTAGGTAGTTAATGGCAGTGTCTCCTGGGCCGCGGGGTCCCAACCGAGTGTTGGAGGATGGACACAGTAGAGGTGAGGAAAGAAGCCTTTGGGGGTTGGAGGAGTAAGGGGGGGGGGCAAAGAGGCTGCGGGGCGAGGATCATGGCGCTCATATTTGGGAGGGGCTGTGAACCGTCATGGATGCACAGCCTCTGGGTTTCCCTGAGGATGGGCGAGGAGGATGGTGATGAGGTGGCCCTGGGGCCTGTGGGTGCCAAGACCAGGGAGCTGAGATCCCTGGCAGGGGAGGCAGATGCCCCGGGGGGCGCCAGCTGCACGGGCGATCCCTCAGCGCAAGAACAAATGCGGTTCTTAGTGCCGGGAGAAGAGCAGGGGCTGCGACAATGACTCCTGGCTCCGCCCTTGATGGAGTGACTTGGGCAAGTGACCAGGCCCTGTGCCTCAGTGCCCCTCCCCTTCCGTGGAGCAGGGGGTCGGGCGCGCCGGTTTCTAGGCGCGGCGAGTACGTCTGCACTCAGCACAGCGCTGGGCCCACGTCCCTGTTGCTCCATCCATAACCCCCCGGTCAGGAAAGGCGGAGGCGCACAGGGAAGTGCTCGGCCCCGCGCGCCGCCGCTCCTCCAGTCCCGGAAGCCCGCGTCGCCCCTGCGGTGCAATG
The DNA here is from genome assembly GCF_036321535.1 of Camelus dromedarius. Taxonomy (NCBI): domain Eukaryota; kingdom Metazoa; phylum Chordata; class Mammalia; order Artiodactyla; family Camelidae; genus Camelus; species Camelus dromedarius. Next base: position 69,016,256 of record NC_087449.1, on the reverse strand, counting down.
CGGACACCCGGGGACAGAGAGCTGGTCCGGGGGGTGGTCATCCCGGCTGAGGGGGCGCGTCCAGCGGGCGGGACTCTGGGCAGGAGGTGCATCCAGGGAAGTGGTCTCCCGCGCAGGGGTCCGCATCCAGGGGGTGGTCACCCAGGGCGGGTCCAGGGGGCGGTCACTCTGGGCAGGGGCCGGGGTCCCTTCCCGGATGCCCGCTGCACTTCAGCCGAAGCTGAACAGAAGGGGGTGGACGCCGTGCCGCAGGTCGGGGTTCCAGGACGCCCCCAACCGCCCGCCGTGCCCTGGAGGGGCGAGCCCCGGGTTTACTGGGGGAGGGGCGCTCGGCTCCGGGCTCCGCCCTCCCCGCGGGCCCTCCGCGTCACCTTGGCAACCGGCCTCGGCCCCGCCCCGCCCAGTCCCGTAAACAGGAAGTGGGCCAGCGCGCGGCGTGCTCTTCCGGTGCTGCGAGGGGCGGAAGCGATTGTGAACGATGACGGGATAGACCAATCGCAGAAGACAACTGGGGAAGAGCCAATCGTGAGGGCCTGAGGGTGCGGGAAGGGGCGGTGTCAGAGGCGGGGCTGGCGAGGCGGAGCAAATCGCGGCGGGCCGCGGCGCGGGGCGGGGCCAAGGGCGGGGCTGAGGGCTGGACTGAGGCGGCTGCAGCGGCAGCGGCTGCGACGGCGGCTGCGTCGGGTCCAGTCCGGGGTCTCTCGGCGGCGGGCGAGGTGATGCTGCAGCTGCGGGACTCGGTGGACTCAGCGGGCACAAGCCCCACGGCGGTGCTGGCGGCCGGCGAGGAGATCGCTCCGGGCGGCGGCGGCGGCGGCGGCGGCGGCGGGGGGCGGCCGGGTGCGGGCACGCCGCTGCGACAGACGCTGTGGCCGCTCAGCGTCCACGACCCCACGCGCCGCGCCCGCGTCAAGGAGTACTTCGTGTTCCGGGTGAGGCGGGGCCGGCTGGGCCGGGGCGGGGGGGGAGGGGCGCGGCGGGCGCGCGCGGCGTGACCTGTGACCTCCGCCTGCCCGCCCCCGCAGCCCGGGACCATCGAGCAGGCAGTGGAGGAGATCCGCGTGGTGGTCCGGCCGGTGGAGGACGGCGACATCCAGGGGGTGTGGCTGCTGACCGAGTAAGGGGCGCGGGCTGGGGCGGGGGGCACCGGCGCGCGGACGCGGCGCCGCGGTGACTGCTGCCTCCCGCAGGGTCGATCACTGGAACAACGAGAAGGAGCGGCTGGTGCTTATCACCGACCAGGCGCTGCTTGTCTGCAAGTACGACTTCATCAGCCTGCAGTGCCAGCAGGTGGTCAGGGTGGCCTTGAGCGCGGTGGACACCATCTCCTACGGGGAATTCCAGTTCCCCCCGAAATCGCTCAACAAGTAAGTCTGTTCAGCAGAGAACCCCCCACGGACGCCTCCTAGTCAGTCAGCCCTTCTGAAACCAGCCCCCAGCAGATGTCTGTGTTTGTCATTACTTGGAAACATAAAAGCCTCAGCTATAAAATCGGTGGAGCTCCTTAGAATAGAAGCAGGTGGCTTCTGCCTAGCAGGTGCATTAAAAGGAATTCTGGCACAAAAGACAGCTATTAGGCTTGCAGTGAAATGAATTCGAGGTATCTTAAAGTAGACCTGATGCGGATATTCTTCAGATGAGAACCAAACTCAGCATTTTATCTCTGGCCAGGAAAGGATTACATTCTTTTTTAAATGGAAGTGGTAGCACATCATTTTAACTTGCAGACGTTCCTGAAGGTTAAATTAAACATTTAAGGGACAACGTTCAAGAGCTGACCTTCATATGTTAGGGGAGTTTTCTGAAATGGAAACCTAGACATTAGTATACTCCATTGAGTTAAACAGTAAATTTTAGACTTGTGATGTAGAGATTTGGATAGGGAATTCAGGAAACTAAGATGAGCTAAAATTTTTAACTAACAATAAGACACTCAGAAAAAAAGACTTAAAGTTACAAAAATATCACTCATCTAGTCATCCTGCTACCTGTTAAGCTTTGCTGATTGTGCAGACTGGCTGTAGCGTAGCTAGGACAGCGTGCTCAGCTGTCCTGTTTGCAAGTGCTGAAAGCTGTCAATGCTGGCCACACCATTCCCGTCCAAGCCCGTGGATCCTTCTCTGTCCTGAAATGTCATCAGTCTCGTGTTTAGCAGTGGAGCCAAGTGGATGTGGGTGCACAGTGGCCGTCTGTGAAGTCTGGTCCCTTCCTTCTAACTTGGCAGGCGAGAAGGTTTTGGGATCCGCATTCAGTGGGACAAGCAGAGCCGCCCGTCCTTCATAAACAGGTGGAACCCCTGGTCCACCAATGTGCCCTACACCACATTCATAGAGCACCCGATGGCCGGCGTGGATGAGAAGACAGCCTCTCTGTGCCAAGTAAGAGGACAGATGGCAGGAGCAGGGCCGCCCAGCGGTGACTGGAACGTCCTCAGCCTGCACTGCCCGGGGTGGTAGCCACATGTGGCTGTGGAACACTCACCCTGTGGCTACACTGAGAAAAGAAACTTTCAATTTTTAAAAATGTTAGTTACCTTACATGTAAGCAGCCCTGTGTAGTTAGTGGCTACTGGCCAGTGTGGCTCTATGATGTGGCCCTTTGTGGCTGTGGCTGTCTTGGGGAAGGTCCCAGAAGGGCTTCAGGGCATGGCAGGTGTCCCGGCCCTGCTCCAGCTGGGCAGTCTATGTGCTGAGCAGGAGAGGAGCCCTGGGGGGGGGGGGAGGCGAGAGTAGGCCCCCCCACGTGCCAGCTGTGCGCCCTGGCCTCCTTGCTGCCTGCTGAGTGGTGGGAGGATCAGGTAGTTTACGGTGGCGAAACCACGGAGACCGGCAGAGCAAGGTCCGTGAGTGCTGCCGTCGCCCGGCCGTCACGGGACCATGGGAAGAGCCAAGGTTTCTCGAGAGCTGCCTGAGGGCGGGGCTGCAGGGCTGGGCAGGTGCTCAGCTGGGTGGGGACAGCAGGGCTGACATAGAGGCGTGGGGTCCGCTCCTGCGGATCCCCTGACCAGACCCCACCTTTTCTCTCTCAGTTGGAGAGCTTCAAAGCGCTGTTAATCCAAGCTGTCAAAAAGGCCCAGAAGGAGAGTCCTCTGCCAGGACAGGCGGGCGGCGTGCTGGTCCTGGAACGCCCCCTGCTCATCGAGACCTACGTGGGGTTGATGTCCTTTGTCAACAACGAGGCCAAGCTGGGCTACTCCATGGCCCGCGGCAAGGTCGGCTTCTAGGTGCCCTGCCCGGGCCCGTCCTGGGGAGCCGGGCAGGCGGGACCCAGGGCCTCGGGGCAGCTCCCCTGCTGCTGGCAGGCTCGGGGCCCTGACCTAAGGGTCTGGGTGTGATTGGCGGAGTCAAATGAACTGTATACTTCAGCCGGATATTGGATGTCTGGAAACGGGAGCTACAGGGAAAGCAAGGTGAATCGGGCTGTCCCCGTCCTGGCCAGCGTCAGTTTCCTAGCACCTCACTTTTCCTGTTTCTCCTGGTGTCTCCATCCAGCTTCCTGCCGTCCTCCCACCCCAGCCCCTGAGCTTGTTAGTGGTAAACATTGGTGATCCCACTAGAACACCCCCGTCGGCACCTCAGCTGCGTAGACGATCACACCCAGGGAGGTACCGTGTACCCCAGTGCCTGTAGTTGCAAATGTTTACAGTTGGTGTCAAATTTTGTATCTTGAGATTTAATCCATCTTCTTCAAGCGAATACAAAAGAAGCCAGCAGACGCGAGCTCGGCGAGTCTGCCTGTCGGCTCCTGAACAGGCAGGTGCTTTTGTGTAAATGTGTGTTTGCCCTAAAGTCACACTTTCTCTAAAAGTGATCATCTGCATTGTGTTAATAACACTCACGGTATCTTCCCCAGGCCCAAAAAGGTTTGCGGAAAATCATTTTAAAACCAGTCATTAGTTTGAGAAAGCCAGATGGATAAGTTCTTTTGCACTCAATTTTGACAACTTTTAAGTTTGTATCGTCATACTCGTATTTAAAAAGAGAATTGCTTAGTTTGCTTTTAAAGGATACACTTTTAAAAAGGAACCGTATTAGGGCCTCATGCAGCAGCTGACCCCGTCCTGGTTCCCGCCACTCCCCGCAGACATGAGCTTGTGGGCGGTCGCAGCTCGCCGCCCCCACCCCGTCCGCTGCCCAGCCCTGTGCCTGGGAGCTTTTGCTGATTTTAGTGCTGGCTCACGGGTCCCTGCTCCTGATTTATGACCCTGGCGTAGCTGTAGTCAGCATGACGTGACCTGGACGCAGGGGCCTGTCTGTCAAAAAGCAGCCTCCACACCCAGCCTGGGTCCTGAGCCTTGCTTTTGGTCTTGTGGTAAAGATACTTAGAATTGAGTGGGTGTCGTTCCTTTCTTAAAGTTATTACGGCAGGTGCAGCATCTCAGAGTGGGAGCTGTCCTGCTCTAGTTTTGAACCCTGTCAACTGGCAGGGGTGCGTGTGCCTGCGTGCGTGCGTGTGCCTGCAAATGAGGGTTCTGCACTTGCCTGGTGCAGCTCCCTTCACAGACACCAGAGGGCGGTACACAAGCAGTCCTGCCTGAGGGGGAGGAACAAATCCTCATTTGCCTACAAGCGAGGCTCGGCCCTCGGCCCTGGCTGCTCGCGGGGAGCACCCGCAATCTTTCTGGGTGGACACTCCCTGCAGAGCTGACTGAGCAGGTCGGGGACTGTCCCTGACCGGGATGCCCCGGCACCTGCACCCCCTACCCTTGGTGGCACACCTCCCTGCCCGCCCCCGACCCCCGACCCCAGAACAGGCCCCACAGGACGCCCAGGCCGTCCTCCCAAAGCGTGCAGTGACAGGATGGAGGCTCCAAGCTGAACAGCATCCTGGGGGGGGGGGGGGGCAGCTGCGTGGGGCTTGCTCACCTCTCCTGACAGCAAACTCAAAACTGACCTAGAAAACTTTTCTGTGATGTAAAGCTTTCAGGAAAAGCATTAGCCATTTTATGAAGTAGCAAATATTTATTTAAATAATACCATACATATGTACAAAAATGCTTTGCTATAAACAATAAAAGCAAATCACTTCCTCTGGACCTGAGGAGCCCCGAGAAACCACAGTCCTTTCCCACGGTTCCCACTGCCACCCACACGGGCCTGTCCACGCAGGGCCCTACGTGTGGTCGCCCCGCTGCCCGGAGGCGGTGCCGACCCCCTCCTCTGTCTCCAGGAAGCACAGGCAGAAGTGGTCCTTACCGAGGAGGGCCAGAGAGTCCCCGCTTAAGTGCCAGCACAGGGAGAGCACCTGGAAGTCACCTGAAGAAAGACAGGTAGCCAGAGGTTAGAGCAAGAGGGGCCAGGGCTTCAGGCCAGTGGGAGCCCCAAGTTCCACAGGTGGGCTCCTCCCAGCCTGCAGAGCTCAGCGCAGCCGGCCCGATTCTAGTGCACACGGGCCACCCTGAGGTTTACGGAAGGTGTCCCCCTGCCTCCACCTCCAGCTGGAGGCTGGGTCTGCGGGGACACGCCATCTGCCAGGGGTCCACCTGCGCTCACCTTCCCCGGGCACCTGCACTGACACGCAGCCCGCCGGCGACCACAGGTACACCTTGCTGCCCCCTGTGCAGACGGCCAGCCGGGGCTGCCGTGGGTCCCACTGGAAGGCGCGCACGGCGGACAGCTGCTCCAGCACCGCGAACAGCCGCAGCTTCTGCACATCCCAGACCCAGACGGCGTTCGGGATGTTGTCTGAGGAGGGAGACCGCACGGGCTGCGGTTCAGCCCTGTCACGGCCCCTTACCATCCCCTCCTGAGGACGGACACTGAGCAGACAAGTGACATCTGCGCCCCCACCCGGTGTCTCAGCGGGCAGGGGTCGTGCCCCTCGGCCTCTCGGCGCACCCAGAGCCCTGCTCTTGACCCAGAAGGGAGAGACAAGGGCCGGGAGGCGGCGTGGCCGAGCTGCTGCTCTGACAGGACCAGCCGACCCAGGAAGCTTCCGCCGCTGGGACATCCACCGCTTCAGCAGCAGGACGTGTGCGGGAGGCCCAAGGCCTGATTGTCCTCTCAAGCTGGCTGTACCCCTGGCCCCCGAGCAGTGGGTGGGGGACAGAGCACTTATGTGGGGCGCACCACTGACCGTTCCTCGTCGCCAGGAAGTAGTTGTCGGGACTGAAGGCCAGCGCCCCGATGCCAATGCGGGGGTTGGCTCTGTCGGCAGCTGGCTTCAGCGTCTGCAGGGAGACGGGCACCTCGGCGATCTCATCTAGGCGTCAAAGGAGAGTGCGCCCTGAGCCCCCCTGGTCTGCGGTCCGCCCGGCGGCGCTGGAGAGGAGCCGCGGGCCCTGACCGCCCGTGGGCGTGAGCAAGACGTGTGGCAGGAAGAGCTCGGGGCAGGGCTTCAGGGAGAGCAGGGCTCTGTGGGAGCCTGGCCGGGGCGGACGAGGCCCGGGAGACGGAGCTGCGTCGGGCGGGCAGGAGACACCCGGCGGCTGTTCCAGCAGCCCCTCTGACACCCTAATTACGCCCATCTTACGGGCGAGGAAACTGAACCATGAGCAACCTGCGGGGTCCCGGCACAGCTGTGCGGCTGCACCGAGCCCCAGCTCGCCCGACAAAACGTCATCGTCGTTAAAACAAAGTCGCCCTCAGCGTCCCAGCTGTCCAGTTCCGGTTTCCAGAGCTTGTGTTCAGTCAACAAGACAGCGCTCGGGTGGCCTGCTGGCTCGGGGCTGAGGGGACGCTGACCAGGCATCACGGGGAAGGAAAAGCGTTTAAAAAAAACAAAGACTGTCTCAAGTCCACCTGGACGGAGAGGACTCCTGCGGGAACCGGGTGGGAAGGGGGCAGAGGTGGCACCCGCTGGGCTGCACTTCTTACATTTGCTCTCTGGGGACGACAGGGGACCGGCCACGGCTCTGGGTGGCAGGAAGGCGAGGCGGCCCAGCCCCAGAGGGGGGCTCTTCTCTGCCTCCTTGTACACCACCTGCAACACAGACGCGGGCAGGACGTGTGGCCGCTCCTGGGGGGGACGGGATGCTGCCCCACTCACCACGCCCCGAGCGTCCTCTGGTCCCCTCCCCCAGGCCAGCCCGTGGTCCAGCACAAGTGTGAAGATGGCTGACAGGTGGGACACGGAGTGACCAGGGCGGACAGGAAGGACAGGCGGGCAGGGTGTGGGGGACCGCGGGGAGCCCTGAGAAGCCTGGGGTCGGCCCCACCCCGACGGCCGCCTGTGAGTCCCTCCCCTGCACCTTCAGCTGGCCGTCCAATCACCGCCCGAATCTGGACCTCCACCGACTCAGACTCCCCGCACCCACAATGCCCAGCTGACCCGGGACCATACTGCAGCCCTCGCCCGCCGCCTTCCTCCTCACGACAACCCCCGCCTCTCACTCAGGTCCCTCACCTGTGGGCAACTCACCAGGGGGTCTGTCCATGTCCCCGCTGTCCCCAGTGCCGGGGTGCCTGCCCTCATCCCTACTGTCCCCATAAGGCTGCGATTTCTGTCCTTGCCCTCACTGTGGCCCTGATGCTGGGGTGTCTGTCCTCGTCCCCCCATCCCCCGAGGCCAGGGTTTCTGTCTGTGTCCCTGTCTCCCAGCACCCAGGTCAGCGCCTGCTGAGTGAACAGACACACCTACCCACCTCAGGACCTCTGCACCCCTGTTCCTGCTGCCTGAATAACTCCTCCCCAGATCCCACCTCACCTCCTCCTGGTGTTGGCCCCAGGACCCCTCGGCAGGCAGCCACCCTACCCACCCCAGAAAGATATCTGGCTCTCCCAGCCCACACTCCAGGGGCCGGAGGTCTGCCTGCTCTTTTCCAACTGGCCCAGAGCATAGCCCGCGGCCCAGCAGATGCTCAGTGGTCACAGCGTAGGGGGCAGAAGCTGGTCCAGAATAAGCCCTGGGGGTGGGAGCGCGAGAGGGAGGGCAGATGCCACTTCGGACCCGCTGGGAATGTGGCAGGAGAAACGAAGGCCACTGGTGCAGACCCACAGTGGAACGTGACAGGATCAGGTTTACGGGGATGTCAGTACCCGGATCACCATAAATAATGTAAAGCGGAAAAGCAGTTTTCTACTTCCTTCCCCAAGTACTGTACGAATAGAAACATGCCTTCCAGACTTACTATTTTGGGATTATTAATGGTTGCAGGATGCCCAAACTCTGTGATCATTTTCCAAGTCACGTGGTTGAGGACGCGCACCTGGGGAGGAAAACCGCGAGGGTCAGAGCCGCCCAGCGGCCGGCGACGGGCTTCGCCTCGTGGGCCGTCTCCCACCTTCCCGTCGTAGCTCCCGACCGCCAGGAACTGACTGCTGGGGCTCCAGGCCACGGACTTGATGCCCAGGGACCACTCGTAAGCGCAGTAGGTGGACAGGAGCCGGCCATCCAAGGAGTAGAGCAGGACCTTGTACTGCGGGGACAGGGATGTCACGTGAGGCTCGGAGAGACAGGGACCCGGGGCAGGAACGTGCCTGAGAACACTGCCCTCCTCTGAGGTGGCATGGGAGCTCTCCAGCTCGACGTCTGAAGACTCACAGTTACGGCAACGTGAGCACGGGGAGAGCATGCAAATAACACGGCGGCTTCCCTACCTCCAGGCAGCTGTCCCAGGCCGCCAGCACGCAGCCGTTGGGGGCCCACTCGATGCCCGCCAGGTCCTGCGTGTCCGTGTCAAAGTGCTGCCCACAGTGGCGCAGGGAGAGATCCAAGAAATTGAAAAAATTTTCATAAACAGATACACATACGTTTACTTTATAGCTGATGTTAACACATTTCATACTTAATTTCCTTCTCAAGCAGGACAAACATCTCTACAGCTCTGCCCTGCAGCTGTGAAATCCTGCCCGAGTGCCAGGGAGGTCCCCAGGCAGGGCGTCTGGCTGCCACGGGGCTCTGCCTCTGGCCCCCAGGCTGCACATGCTGCCCCTCTTCCTGCCCGGCTGAGCCTCACCTCCCAGGACAGCCCTGCCCCGCGCTGAGACGGCCACTCAGCTGGTGTGTCTGGGTCCACGGCCTCCAGGGGGCGGGCACTGGGTCAGTGTAAACTCCAGGTCACTCCTCCTGGGAGGGCCACACATATGCAAATACCGTTTAACTAAAAAGAAGGGAGGTGGCTCAGATTTGGTGGCACACGAACTGGTCACAGCCCAAACACGCACCAGCTCGCCAAGTCCTAGAAATACTCACTGATGCGTGTTCTGTGCAGCACACCTGCCTTTGGAGACGTGGGATCACGCTTCCCCACGCTGCACGGGGGACCCCCCAGAACCTCAGGGAGCACACTGCTCCCCTCCCTCCCTGCCCTCCCCGGGGAGCCTGCTCAGGGCGGGGAGAGCGCCGCTCACCCGCAGAAGCTGCCAGTCGCTGCAGACGAAGATGCTCACGTAGTCCCGGCAGTCCCGCCTCTCCGCCAGCGCCAGGTAGCGGCCGTCCCTGGTGAAGGCCAGGCCTGCCGGGAGACGGAAAGGCCCACGGAGGAGGCCGCAGCGGTCAGTTTTCAAGGGAGGATGAGGAAGCGCGAGCGGCGGTCTGAAGTGGGGACGCGGCGCCTGCAGCGGGCTCTGCAGCGCCAGCACCTGCCCCCCAGACTTCAGACGGGCAGGGGGTCACCCCCAGGCCGGTGACCCAGAGGGTGCTGAGAGCGCGTGCCCCACGGAGCGCGCGCTCCCGGGAAAGTAACTGCAGGAAACTCGGGGGTTCAAAGCCGGCTCGCCGCCACTCCCCCTCCTTTTAGTTTTGAATTGAATTATTTCCAAGAAGTAAATTTAAGATGAGAATTTCTGGTTGAAATGTCAGGCTGTACTTTCCAGGTCCATTAGCGCACCGAGCCCGGCCGCAGCTCGCACCTCATGAGTCAAAAAAACACCTAAATGACACGGCCGCCGTTCCACTGAGAGCTGTGTGTGTCCTCGGAGGGGCACTCACATCAAGCTATAAACGTGAGAAATAAACGTACAGCTGCATCTCATGCACCTTGTTTAGCGGGCGTACATCGGTTTGCAGTGCTGCGTTGTTTCCGGTGGATGGCACAGCACTCGGCTACATGCGCGCGCGTGTGTGCGCGCGCGCGCGCGCCTCACCCTGTCTTTCCCGTGACAGGCTATGCTGCAAGGAGCTGGGTACAGCTCCCTGGGTTCTGCAGCAGGACCTGCTGTTTCAACTGCATTTCATTCAAATGTGAGTTTCAAACTGTCGATGGCAAGAGAAAAAATGGAAAGATCGTTCAAATTACGTACTGCTTCCTTCTGTTCATTGACTGAAAGACGATCGTGTAATTTCATGACTCCACAGTGGGGCACCCAGCTAGCTCTCAGCCCAGTTAAATGTCGTGGTGGGGGGTGCTCCCAGCTGGCACAGAGGACACTGGCCAGTCCTCCTGCCCCGGGACTTCCCGATGGGACAGGACCCCATCCCTCACAGAGCACACAGAGTTAAGTCAGTGGAGGATTTAGTTCAGAATTCCATGTGTGGGCTGGGGTCCCGTGACGGGACACCAACTGGAAGGGGGCTGAACACCCGGTTCGGTAACAGAGGTTCGGGATTTCGTGTAAACCCTTCTTCCTTGACTTCCTTAAAACAATCTCCTCGTTAGCTGCTGAGGTCACATAAAAGGGAGTCCTTGTCTTGTACAGACCCAGGTGGAAGCGTTTACAGAGTGAGGACTAGGAGGTCGGGGACATACTTTAAAATAATCGTGGGCGGGGTGGGTGTAGAGAAAAAAGACTGGCTATGAGCTGATACACAGCTGAAGCTACCTTTTGCCTGTTTGGAATTTCCCACGATAAAAAGGTCCACCCCCCCGCCGGCAACTGCATTTAAACAGCTTTAAGTTCAAACAGCGTGTTGTCTTGACGCACCGTCTCTACTTGCTTACTTTTGAGAAACTTCTGAGCAGCTTTGGCCAACTCACCCTGCTGACAAGCTTTGGGGTACTTGATGTAGGACACAGACTTCGTGCACAAGGACCAGACGGTTATCCGCAGCTGTCCGGAAAGGGGGAGGAGAAAAGAAACAGTATATGTTCAGCATTTTTGGAAGACTGTTGCAGCTCGTAAACCAGACTGCCAGCACCCAAGGAGGGGTCTACTTCGGAAGCAACAGTATCGCTGGTCCTGGGTGTTTTCCATCTGAAGAAATACGTCAGACTCACACTTTACTATTGCTAAATTTAAGGCTCCCCACCCCACTCGGTTTTGTTTGCATTTTGTAACAATATATCTGAGTGACACAAAGTTAAACACAAGCGCTTTTAGTTCCAAAGTGCCATGGTCCCCCTTTATCCCCAGTTTTAGTCACTCATAGTCAACTGTGGTCTGAAAATATTAAATGGAAAATCCCAGAAATAATTCCTGAGTACAAAACCATGTGCCGTTCTGAGCAGTGGGATGAAGGCGTGCTGCCCAGCGCCGTCCCGCCCGGATCCCCACTATCGACATTGCCGAGGCCGAGGGACCAGGACCACCAGAGGCAGAGGACCTGTCCTCCTGACGTGCAGTCCGAAGCCAAAGGCCAGGCCAGTGCCCCCGTCCTGCCCTGTGCCCCCGTCCTGCCCTGTCATCCCACATCATCACAAGAAGCTGAGTGCAGGCCAGTGAGATTTCTGGGAGAGGACTCAGTCACTTAACTTTTATTGTGGTGTACTGTTATGTCTTCTATTTCATTGTGAGTTACTGTTCATCTCTTACTGGGCCTAACTTATAAATTCAGCTTGACCACAGGCCTGTCTGTAGGATTCGGTACGCTCAGGGACTTCAGGCACCCTCTGTAGATGAGGGCCAGGGGACGGTGTGCTGTGATCAGTTCTCACATAACAGCAAACCTAAAATTGTCACTTAGTCACAGAAACACGTTTAGGTGGGAAACCCATCTGGGACCCTCGGTCTCCTGAAGCAGGTAATGGGGAAATGGCTCTGCCTCTCCGGACAGGTGGGAGGGCGGCCTGGCCCCCAGGCTGGCAGGGACAGAAATCGGCCCGACTCCCTGAGTGGACGCCCCACTGTGCCCTGTCTCCCAGAGGATTTCTGCAGGAACCACTGCAGTCACTCTGCACACAGGTAGCCCAGAGCTGACCAGGCTGGTGCAGAAGAGAAGACATGTTAACGAGGGACCAGTGAGGGGACACAGAGCCTTGCATTGTAACCCCAACTCTGTGAGCACAGGAGGCCCGCCGCCTGCAGCTATGGGGGAGGGCCTGCCTGTCACCTCCCCGAGACTCCCTAAAAGTGAAGAGTCACCCCTGAGCAGAGTTTCTAAACTTTTGTTTCCAAAACCATCCCCATACCCTTCTCATCGGCTGTCGGGAGGTTAACTGAGGGACAGGTGCACAGAAAAAAGGGCACCTGCTACCTCTGGCCACTGGCAGCCCCAAGGCCAGTGGACACCACCAAAGCTGTGCTCGCTGGGCATGGCGCTGAGATCAGGAACACGGGCTGAAAAACTGCTCTCGGTCACACTGTAGCTTTACAAAGACTGCAGGCCTTCCCGGGAAGCAACCCGCGGGGTGGGCAGTGCATTTCTGGACCCATGTGACCCCTGCAAACTACGCTGTTGTTTTTAGCTTAGAAGTTTAACTCTGTGTTCTCCACTTCGCCTCTTAGAAAAGAGGAAAAAACCAAACCTGATGCCTGAAACCACCCCTCTGCAAAGCTCACCCGCACCGGGGAGACGCGGGAGCACGTGTGCTGCGGGGCCGGAGACTCAGATGCTATGGGAAGTGCCTGCCCTTCTTGGGAAAGGCAGCGCCACAGGCACCTGCAGACCGCCGGCGCCAGCGCCCCGGGAGCGAGGCGCACCCCGAGGCAGGCGGGTTTCCTCTAACCCCCCGGCTCCTAGAGGCCGAGGCGGGCGTGCGGTGTGAGCCAGCCAAGGAAGGTGCACACTTCCCAGCCCAGCGGGGCGGGATGCTCAGAGCCCCTGGCCTGGCAGTGTCTGTTCTGAACACCTGCCCGCCAGTGTCACGTCAAATGGCAGTGTCTGGAGGTCTCCTGGCCTGGCATCCGGACACGGGAGGCCCTGCGGGGGGCCTGGGGACAGCATGTGCTTGTCCCCAGATGGGGGGCTTCACTTCTGGGCCTTCCTCCTCCCCCTTGTCACCACCCCCGGCCCCCAACCCCTCGCCCTCAAGGCCTTCTCCCTTGTGGTTCTGTAAAGTGCAAACTTAAGACTAAAGTGACTGCTGGGGTTAAAAAAGGATCTGAGAAGTGAGGAGAGGAGGGAAAGGTGGGGTGTCCAGGCCTGGGGACCGCCGGCGCCCTGCCCGCTGCACGCCCCGCCCCGGCCACGGAAGACACAGAGCACTGAGGCCTGATTTTCACCCACTGTCCCGTCAAGAAAAGGTTTTAAAAACCAAACTGTCTATACCTTTAATAAATCCAGTAAGAAAAGAAGAGGCAGTGAAACCCATCAACCCCACAACATGGCAGCACCTCGGGGAGGGGTGGGGGACGGGCCGCCCTGGGCCCCTGGGAGGATGAAGGGGCCATCATGGCCCTGACCTGGGACCTCAGGTCTGTCCCCACAGCACCACCGTCACGGCCTACCCACCCATTAAAGGCGTCTGTCCTCGGCAGGACCCCACAGCCCCCTCAGGCCACAGTACACTTTCAAGTACTTCCAGTGTGAACTCAAATGCTGATTGCAAGAGAAACTTGCTTTTGAGAAAGTTACTTTTCTCACCTCCTTTTCCACAATACTTTCAACTTTCCTTGACATAAAAACATAAGTGCGCTTGTATTACATTCCCAGTGCTGCTGGTGACCAGGAAATTCCAGTACTGAAGCAAAAATACTTAAAATAACCTTTTCCAACTTAGAGATTGTCTGGAAAATTAACTTGTGAACTATATAGCAAATTGACAACAACAGATTATCGAGTTCTTTATTGGTGTGGAAATGTGTGTGGTTTCCCTCTCTTGTTAGAAGCGCATGCATTTAGAGGTCAAGTGCTCCGCATTTACGTACGCACACCTGCCTGACTACCCGCGGGGTAAATACCCCTGCACTGAAGCTAAAGGTCCAGAGCTCACAAACAGAATTTAACACATAGGAGCAAGTTTTATAAAGTATGTGCAAGATCTGTACAATGAAAACACAGCTTAGAAAAAAATTTTAAAGACTTAAGAAAACAAGCACCCCAGGTCTGCGGATCCAAAGCATTAATATTGTTAAGAAGCAATTATCCCCAAACTGGTCTATAGATTGGACGCAATCTCAATGTTACAATCCTAGCACAGTTTTTTTTTTTTTAAGCAATTGACTATTTTAAAATTGACATGGAAATGCAAAAGACCTAGAATGGCCAAAACAACTTCAAAAAAGGACAAGACTGGAAAACACACTGATTTTGGTTTCCAGATTTACGATTAAGCTTTAGCGATCAGGACAGTCTGGTGCTGACACACAGATAGACCAGCAGATCAACAGAACAAGACGGGTCCAGGAACAGGGCCACACACAGACAGACAACTGGTTTCTGTCAACGGGGCAATGTGGGGAAGGACAGAGATTCAAGACAGATGAGACACCCCAACTGAGGCACTCACGCCCTGAAACTCCTAGGAGAAAACAGAAGACACTCCATGATCTTGGGTTGGGCAGGGATTTCTTTAGGCACAAGATGCACAAATCAAAAAAGGAAAATTGATTAGAGACTCCATCAAAATGAAAAACTGCCCTTTCAAAGGAAAGTGAAAAAGCAAGCCACAGCCCAGGAGAGGATATCTGCTACACAGACGTCTGACAAAGGACTTGTAGCCAGAATACACCTTTACTCAGTAACACGACAAATGGCCTAATACAGAAGTGCAGAGAAATACAGACAAAGTCACGCGGTGACCAGCACACAGGGAATGTGTCCGTTGTAAGACAAACGCAAATTACGCCATGATGAGATGCCACCACACGTGAGACTGATCGCAGAAGAGGCTGTGATGACCAGCGTCACTGAGGCCGTGGGCCTGAACCTCTTCCGAGCTGCTGGTGGGACTGCCAGGGGCATAGCCACGTGGGGTAGTGGCTGCAGGCTCTTAAAATGGCACACGCCTCCCGGCGGTCTCACCCCGAGGTGTCTACCCCAAGAACCGGCCACCTCGGTTCTCACTCACGACCCCTTGTCCAAGGGGCTCACGATTTGTCTTTCACATTGAAGTTTGGGAGATGAGGACCCCCTGCCAGGTGACCATCGGAGGCTGAATTTTGGCCCAAAGAATTACAAGCATGAAGAATGTTAGACAAGGAAGTGTGAAAAGCTCGAGGCATCCCCGAGACCCTGGAAAACGTTCAGGTGCACAACGCGGAGGCTCCCGGCCCCTTCGCGTCCGGCCGCACTCCCGGCGGCCTTACCGGCAGACGTCACCTGTAAAGTATGTCTGAAAACCGAGAGGGAGGTCACGCGCAGCCACGGCGCTCTGACGCAGCTATTCGGCCGTCCCCTCGCGACTGGAGTTTGTTTCCAGCGATGCGACTCAGAGAAGCAGAATGAACTCCTGCGGGTCACTCCGCACTCCCGTGGCTGGGGATAAACACTCGTCCCGCCAAACACGCTGTCACCGCGCAGAGTCTGCGCCTGCAGAGCCGGGGGCTGGGCCGGTGCGATGGGCCAGCACCCAGACCCAACGACCTCAGCGGACTCACACCCAAAGGCCAAAAGCCACCTCGTTAAAGGGACCCATACATTTTTCTATGTCCAAAAAACACACCGCTAACACCAAAGACCTTTCAGCAAACACCTTTGAGACGCCAAATGCCCTAATGTGATGCGTTTATGAGACGCAGTCACAGTGCCCGAGCTATCTCCAATTTACTACCAGATTTCAAATGTTCTTCTTCCACTCGGAGCTCCTGCCCATCGCCCTGCGCCCAGAGGAAGCCCCAGGCTTGAGGAGCAAATGAATGAAGGGGTTAGTGCCACAGATCAGACGCCTCAGAGGAAGGATGTAAATTTGTTCATACTGAAGTTCACTTTCTATTGTTGAATCAAAGGAACTGTTTCAACCCTTACAAATATAATTTGGGGGAGGGTGTAGCTCAGTGGTGGAGCACGTGCTTAGCATTCACAAGGTCCTGGGTTCAATCCTCAATACCTCCATTAATAAACAAACAAACAAATATATATATAAATAAATAAACCTAATTACCTCCCCTCCAAAAAATCAACCAAACCAAAAATATACGTATAATTTAAAATGTTTTTAAAAAATCTTTCGTTTTCATTATAACTGGGCAAAAAGAGTATATAACAACACTCATGGGCTTGTAACGCTCTGATGACCAAAGTCGTGTTTCTTCCTCCCAATCGCCCACCGGAATGCTCCCAAGCCATCTCCGGAGGAAGGGTGGGGCAGGCATCCGGGCGCCTACTCACGTGAAACTCCGTCGTGTTGAGGATGTGGCGCCCGTCCGGGCTCCAGCAGGAAGCCACCAGCCCGGCCGAGCCCTCGTCTATCTTGCAGTGCCACTCTGGCTGCTCCAGAGACCACACCTGGGTTCGTGAGAGAGACCAGGGCAGTAATTAGGCTTCCAGTCTGAAGGGCTGGTTCTGGACGACACCAGAGGAGGCCACGCTTCTCCGTGACGTCACTTTGCTGTAGTTTGGAGGGTTTCTCCACTTTGCCGTCCTCAAGACCCTATTCAGTTAATTAAGTCTGGGGTCTCAAACAAAACACCCCACCCAACGCTCCCTGAACACACGGTGTGTAGGCTGCTGGGCTGCCGTCCGAACACTTCCCGTTCCTGAGTTAATGTGGTCACAGATCATGAATATTTAAGTGTCTTCTTGTTTTAAAAGTACTTCAACTACGAGAGAACTATGATGACCTTAGAAGGAAGCGGGCTTTGAGCTGCGCTGCCTCCCTTCCTGCCCAGGAGGGCCCAGGGCAGGACCCTGCGTGGGGAAGGGGATCCCGGGGAGGCGGCGGGCCGAGCCGCGGGCAGCGTACCTGCACCAGCCCCCGCTTGTACAGGGCACACAGGATGAAGAGCGAGTCGGCCGACCACTCGATGTGCTGGATCTGGTCCAGGCATGTGTACAGCTGGACGACCTGAAGAGTGTTCGCATCCCGGACCACTAGCCGGTACTGGACACAGGAAGCCTGGGAGGGGAGAGGAGAGGCCTTGCTGGCGTGCACTCCACCAGAGGGGGTGGGGGGCTCTCGGGCATCAGCGCCGCCCTCTGCTCAGGAAGGCTCTCCTCCTCTCCTCTCAGACATGCTTTCTGTCTAGATAGCCTCGGGTTTATCGCCTGGAGAGCACATTCTAAACAAAAGATGAGTCAATAAAAAGATGAAAACTGAAACACACAAACTAGGAGTTAAACCCGTTCCACTCCAGGAAGAAGCAGCATTTTAAAACTCTCGATTCGGGTCTTTTTCTGCTCCCTTCTTCATTGCACGACAAAAACTAAAGCGGGAAGCCGCTGGGAAAAAGGCCCCTGTGAACAGCCGAGCCCTCTGGCCTGGCTGCCTGCAGACTCTGCGTGGAGTAAGGATGGAGGCTGACGCTCAGAGGAGAAGGGGCTCTCCCCTCTGTTCAAGGCCCACCTTGGGGCGAACCAACAGAAAGCGAATGCTCAGGTTTGAACTTCTGCAAGAGTAAGGGCATTTCATAAATGCTCATTTACCTACTGTGAGAGAACGGAAAACACACGTTAGTCTCTGCCGCCAGGTCCTGACACAGGGCTCCTGAAACCCTTGGAACCTCCTGGGTCAGAGGAGCATGCTCTGTTCTTGGGGAGCAACCCTGGGTGGCACCTGGGTGGGGGCTACTCCCCAGAAAGACCCAGCAGGACTAGAAACCTGGAATTTCCAGCCCAGCCCCTTTCTCTTCAGGGAAAAAGCCTGAAGATGAAGTTAATGACCACCCATGCATATGTGATGAAACCTGAATAAAATCCCAATATGGGACTCAGAGAGCTTGCAGATGGATGAACACATCTATATATGAGGGGGACACACTGAACTCCAGGGGACAGAACCTCCTGCATCAAGACCCGCCAGGCCCCTCCCTGTGCGCCTCCTCATCTGGCTGTATCACATCCTTCAATAAACTGCTAACCCTCCGTGTTCTCTGAGTCCTGTGAGCTGCTCTAGCAAATTAGTGGAACCCAAAGAGCAGATCATGGAAACCTCCAATCCACAGCCAGTTGGTCAGAAGCACAGGTGACAATCTGGACTTCCAAGTGGCGTCTGAAGAGGGGGGCAGCCTTGTTGGACTGAGCCCGTAACCTGGGGAATGTGACGCTCTCTCTAGGTAGACAGTGCCAGAACTGAGTCAAACTGCAGGACACAGAGCTGGTGTGGAGAACTGCTTGGTGTTGGGGGGAGGCCCACACACTGCTGATCAGATGTGGCAGAAGTGTTGCGCGTGGCAGGCAGCAGGGTGGGAGTGAAGGAGACTCAGGAGGGAGGACGCCTGCATCACCTTCGTCCTAACCCTGACTCTGAAAATGTTCAACTGTTAGTACAGCTTTCCTAAAGGTACAGCTACTTCATGTCCATATTTGTTAATACCCACGTTCAAGTAAATAGCTGACGTGCCTGAGTGTGCTTTCCTGCTAACAGCAGAGTAATCACAGTTTAAAAATCAAGAGGTGGTGGGGATGGATAAACTGGGAGTTCAAGATTTGCAGATACTACTGTGTATACAACAGATAAACAACAAGTTTCTTCTGTAGAGCACAGGAAACTATATTCAGCATCTTGTAGTCATCTATAATGAAAAAGAACATGAAAACGAATACATGTGTGTATACGTAGGACTGAAACACGATGCTGTGGACCAGAAAGTAACACAACGTTGCAAACTGACTATACTTCAGTAAAAAAAAAAAACAAGAATGGACTCTTAAATGTTAACTGCTTCATTTTGTACTTATCAAGGTCAAACTAGATTCCTGGGTTTTTGTTTCATGAACTTCTATCAAAAAAAGAGCCACATGAATTTTGCACGGAAAAAGGAGCGTGGGAGAGAGACTGCAGATCAGAACACATATGTGTCCTGTGCTTATTGTTTTTCACACTGTCGCTTTGAAAACTGGTCTGCAGCACCTGCCCGGGTCTCCTGTCTGCAACAGCAGCCCAGGCCCCCTGCCCGGGGCGCCTGCCGGGGGCCGCTGCCCAGGCAGGGTCCACCGCTGCGGGCCCCGAGCTCCCTCCATCCGGGCCCCGCGGCCGCCCCGCTCCCGGATCCTGGGTCCGCGCCACCCGCTGTGGACACGCGCCTCCCGCGGAGGGCCCGCCGCCGGCCAGGCCCCGCGGCCGCTCACCAGGTACTTCCCGTCCGGGGAGAACTTGCACAGCAGGCTGGACAGCTTGAACAGCTCGGAGAAGTTCATGGCGGCCGCCGAACTCCTCGCCCGCGAAGCCGGGCCGGCACAGCCCGCCGCAACCGCCCTTCCGCGGCCGGAAGTGACGGGAAGGCGGGAAGCACGCCGCAGCCAATCAGGGCCGAGGGCGCGCGCGCGGCATTGTGGGGCTCGTAGTTCTCCCCGCCCCGCACGCCACAGCGCCGCGAAGCCGGCGCCGCTTTTCGTCCCACCCGGGATTTCCGCCAGTCACCGAGCGGGAGAGGCCTCGAGGTCCCCTTCGGCTAGGGTTGCCAGATAAAA
Source organism: Camelus dromedarius (assembly GCF_036321535.1). Classification (NCBI taxonomy): domain Eukaryota; kingdom Metazoa; phylum Chordata; class Mammalia; order Artiodactyla; family Camelidae; genus Camelus; species Camelus dromedarius. The sequence goes on along the minus strand of NC_087449.1, from coordinate 68,996,711 downwards.
CGCAGGACGTACACTTAAACTGAATTTCAGATAAGCAACGAGTCATTTTCTAGGGTAAATACGTCCCCAAATATCTACATAGCACATATTTATAACAAAATTATCCCCTTATCTGAAATCCAAATTTACCTGGCGTCCTGTGTGTATTTCTATGTATTTGTGTTTAATGTAAATACATATTTACATGCAAATATATCCACACACAAATAGGCGTTTGTATAGATATAATAGATGCTATAGTGCATAATACATACATAACACATGTATTGTATTTTATACATAGAATATAAATAAATACTCGTTTTTCCTCGTTTGTCTTTTGGCTAAATCTGGCAACCACGCCTGCAGCGAAGCCGTCACTTCGCGCTCAGGAGGGCATCGGATCAGGGAGAGAACGAATTTGACGCTTGCTCCGCAGGGAGAGCACCCGGGTCCTGTGCACCCGCCTGTCCGTCGCACGCACGCACCTGCGCGCGGACCTGCGCAGAGAAGGACACCCAGGCCCGGACCCGGGGCCAGCCGCACCCGCCCTCGGTACGGACCGCAGCGAGCACCCTCGTCGGCGCTGCTTCTGCCGACCTTGCTCGCTGCCCGGCGCGTGCCTGTCCTCTCGCCCAGTGGGGACCCCGGTCCTTTTCTCCCAACAGCAGCCTCTAGCCGCCTGGTCCAGGACCCGCGGGCGCGGACTCTGACACCCAGCCCCGACCTGGGTCCTCCTCGCACCTCCGCGCGCCCAGCCCGGGCCTGCGCCCTGCAGAAGCCCCCCGCCCCACCCCCAACTTCCCGGAACGAAAAGGTTGAGGATGCAAGCAGGCGTCCTGCTTCGCAGTGCCGGCATTTTCTGTCCCCGGCCAGTTCAACCCCCGATTGTGATTCATCTTTGGGTCCCGTCCCCTGCTCCCGCACCTTGCAAACAATAGGTGAGCAATAAAAGTGCGTGGAAGTCTGCCAGACGCGCCAGGTGAGGTGCGGACCCCGTGCAGCCAGAGAAGCGGGTCTGCACCAGCCGGGGGTGCGCACAGTTCCACGGGCGACACCGACGCGGGGCTCCCTTTGGCCTGGGGGCACCGGTTCGGAGGCAGATAACCGGTCCTTTGAGCACAAGTAGGCAGCGCACAACAGGTGCCGCCGCCGAGAGCCTTTCAAAACTCATCCTGCATGTCGGGTTCTGCAGCCGAGGCCCGACGTACTAGGTGGGAGCCCTGGAAGCCCAGGTCTGCCCTGGGGGGAGGCCCGGACCTTGGAGCCACAGGTGTCGCGAGCCCGAGAGAAGCCTCGACCTGAGGCGGGTCTCTGCGCGCAGAAAGCAATGCCTCGTGCACGACCCACGTGTCGTCGTGGACACGCGCGCCTACCTGCGCAACGAGGAACGGAATCCTACCCCCGGGGCCAGGAGGCAGCGGCCGGGGGAGGGGGCAAGGTGCGGGCCGCGGGACCTGGGAGTATTTGCTTTCCTTGTTACTACTCCCTAGGGACCGTGGGACACGTCTTCCACCCAGGAAGACAGCAGGCTGGGGCCGAGAGAGTCACGCGTCCAGAGGGTCGCAGCTGATCCGCAATGAGGGGCGGGGCCACGGCGAGGTCGTGACCTCCGCAGCGTGAGCGGCGTGGGTGGCGGGCTCTCCTGGGCGGAGGAGTCGGGCTAATGCCACCCGGAAGCAGGTAGCTCGACTTAAGCCCCGGTCCTGAGGCCGAGACCTTCCCCGTCCCTCTCGGCCACTGGCAGTGCGGACCCGGGTGGCGACACCCCTGTGAGGCGCGGCGCTTCTCCTGGCCCCTTGGGTTCCCAGCGCCTGGCGCGGAGGGGTCCAGCGCCGATGGGGGCGGAGGGGCGAGACCCGGAAGATGCAACGTCTGGGGAAGGAAGGCATCGGGACGCGGGGTCTGCATCTCTGCCCCGCCACTCCGGCTCCCGCGCGCCCTTTCCCGCGCCCCCAAGCCGGCCGAGGGTCGCCGTCCCGTCTCCACAGCAGCAGGGCCCCAGGGCCCGGGGCGCGTCCAGCCAAGGCAGGCGGCCCCGCCGGGGCCGGCAGGGGAGACGCGCGCCAAAAGGCGGCGGGAAGGAGGCGGGGCGGAGCGCGCCCCGGGACCCCGACTCGGCCGCGGCCAGCTGCGGGGGCGGAGCGCCAGGCGGCAACCTTGGCCCCAGCCTGGCCCCGCCGCCGCGCGCTCCTCCCGCCACGGCTGAGCGGCCCGCGCGCTGCCTTCCCGCCCGCCGGCTGCGGAAGGCGCTAACGCCCGCGGCCACCCCCTCCCCGCGGCGCCTCCCCTCCCCGCGCCCATATAACCCGCCTCGGCGGCCGGCGCCCGCCCTGCCTCCCCGCCCGCGGCCGCCCAGCCGCGCCCGCCTTGCGGCCCGCATCCGCCTTGCGCTCACGAAGGGGTTACGCGCGCAGCCCGCGCCAGCGCCGGGCCGGCTCGGGCATCCATTCCTGGGGCTCCGACGGTACCAGGTAGGCAGCACCGGAGCCCGGCGCCAGGGCGCCTGGGCGCAGCTGGGCTCCACCTGCGGGGCCCGAGCCCGGGGCGGCCGGCACACAGGCTCGCAGCTCCGAAGCTGGGAGTCGGTGAGGGGGAGATGGTGCACGGACTCGAGAGAGGGTGACGTGGGGGCTCCCTCGAGTCCGACCAGCTCCTGGGATGGGGCACGGGCGGGGTGGGGGGCGGGAGGGAGCCAGCCGGCCAGAGTCCAGCCCGCGAGGAGCTGCGGGCTCCTGCCGGCCGTGCGGCGGCCTTTGGGGCCAGAAGCAGCCTTACTGGTATTCCCGGAGGGCCTTCCTCGGGCAAACCTCGCTCCACCCCAGCTTCGAGGGGAGGCTGAGAATGTGACCCCGGGAAGAGGCTCGGTCGGGGCTGCAGACGCGGGTGGAGGTTGGGAGACTGCCTGTCTCTGACAGGCTCCTCCCCGCTGGGCGCCGGACTCCCTCTGAACCCACGAGGGCTGTACCAATCCGGAGGCGCCAGCCGCCCCACCCTCAAGGATGAATGAGGCCTTCCCCTGGACCAGGAGAACTGGGCATGACCCCTAAGCTGGACCCGGAGGGTAGGCCACTAAACTGGGTTCCACAGGGGCATCTCTCAGTGGCGCTGAGTTGGTCCGGGTACCCTAGCTCCTGAGTCTGTAACAGCTGGGGGAAGGAGGGGTCAGAATTTGGCCCCTGGGCCGCCCGGCCAGAGACACCTCCTCTTTCCTGCGTCCCTTCTCTCCTGGCCCTCCGTGCCGTGCTGCCACCGTCTTTTAGACCTTGGTCTGGGAGGGGGAGCTATTATTACCTTATTACTCAGCTTGCATTTTTGTCTGGTTCCTAAGTGGATTTGCACACAGTATGCACGTGTCTACATAAATAAAAGGGGGTGTCAGGTAGACCACTGTCAACCAGCAAGGGGCCGGGAGACAGTGCACGGCTCACTTCTGACCAGAGGTCATGTGGTCCAAGTGTACTGTGGTCTGTTTATTAAATGGTGGACTTTGGGGAGCCATTAGCTCAATGGTTTTGTTTTGTTTCGTTTGCTGTCACTGCTGCTGTTTATTTGTTTCACCTGAACAGCTGGCTGTGGAGAAAATGCATTGCCCGCCTTTCATGTTTGCCGAAAGTCCAGCACCCGTGTTTTGATTTACTCAATAAAAGTTAAAAAAGAATTGCATCAAGGACAAAAATACAGAGTACTTGGAATTTTGCAACATACAATGGTATGCCTTAAGCATGTGATTCTAAAAATAGGATCAGAAGTCCAGCATCAGAAGCTGGCAGGGTGTCGGCAAGGGGATGCTGGAGGGGCAGCCCCAGGAAGGTCGGCCCCGGCCCTCAGACCTGGTGCAGGCTCTGGGGAATAGGGTCACTGTCTCCAAATTCTGCAGGGCAGCCCCATGGGAGGGCCAGTCTGGTGCCACGGTTCATCGGGTAGGTGGAGAATTCAGAATATTAGGGTTCAAATCCCCTCTTCAACACTTACTCGTCCTGGACCTTGTGCAAATTTCCTAGCCACTCTGAGCCTCAGTTTACCCATCTGTAAAGAAGGGCGGTGATAGCCCCTGCCCTAGAGGGTTGTGGGAACAGTAACCAGGACGCCGTATCTAAAGTGCTCAGAATGGTGCCTGGCGCCCACAAGTGGGCCCCAAAGTGTTGGCTGTTGTTGTTCCTCCAGGGTCCCGAGAACCGGAAGCCCTTGGTGGGGTTGGGTAGGGGACACAGTTCCCTGGTAGCCTGCAGGTTTCCCCGGCAGGGGACGGAATGGCTGGCAGTGAGGCAGGAATCTGCCCGTGGCCTGGGCGGAGGCTGGTGGCCTCTGTCAGGGGTACCATAGCAAGGATGCGAGCTTTAGCAGTTATTTATAGGGGACGCCCCACCCACCTCCACGAATGGGTTGCAGACAGCGCAGCTAAGATGGGCCTGAAAAGGAGAGACTGAGGACTTAGGGAGAGGACCTGGCGGAGGTCCTGCCTGTAGCCAAGGACGGCATTCACCCTGAGATCCCGACACCCAAAAGGAAAGTGCGCGTTCGTCTGGCAGACGATTTCAGGTCACCAAATTCAAGGGGAAATTTATCCTCTCCGTGCTTGTGTAGAAGTCCTTGCACACACGGTGAACTGCGTTTGCAAAAATGCAGAAATACTCTTCAAATGCATGTTTCTCCTACCCAGCCCCTGTAAGAGGGAAGGGCTCATTTTTGTTTTCTAATTTGGGGATTTCTGTGGGAGGGCTGAGTCAATGTTTTTGAAACCTGTTACTGATTTCCATTCATACAGAGAAAAGGAAAAAAGAAACTAAGAGGAGTCGTTCAGTAGCTCCTTGCTCCCTTGTCACCCTGATGATTCTTCTGTCTGGAGGGCGAAAGCCTTCTTACTCTGGGGGATTTTCATCGCCAGGGCACTGTGTGGCAATTCACCCCCGCCAGGTGCTCCCATGTCCTGCCTGCGCAGATTTGTACAACATAGAAAACACATCTGGAACTAACGCATCCATTTCTGTAATCAAAATGTGCAATGTCTTTTTTTTTTTAATAGTTTGCCTTCTTAAGTAGGTTACATGGGATGCCTGGAAAAATCTTTTCTGTGTGTGCTATGCAGAGGAAGCCTGGCTCTTTACAAGAAGATCTCCCTCTGCTCATTGGGGTTCAAGCCGAAGCTGGCTGTGAGAGTCTGCGCAAGTGAACATAAACTTTCTACCTGCCTCCAGCTGGTCGGGTTTGCAAACCAGACATTCACCCCTCGAAAGTGATTTCTTTTCCTGGAGATGCTCCTCCAGATCAGAGACCCAAAGAGAGCATAAATCCTTCCCAGTGGGTTCCCTGATATGTGCACTGTGCGTGACAGTCTCAAAATTTCGTTTGTGCTCGTCACTGGGTTGAAACGGTGGATCCTCAGACCTGCTCCCTGAGGCCTCATCATCCCCAGAACACAAGTTTGCTTTTTAATATCATCATGACCGTGTTAGCTTCCTGGGGCTGCCGTGACAGATTACCACGAACTAGGGCTTAAAACAGCAGAAACATTCTCTTGTGGCCCGGAGGCGAGAAGTCCCAGATCCAGGTGGGCAGGGCCGGCCCCCTTTGAAGGCTCTGAGGGAGAATCGGTCTGTGTCTCCGTCCCAGCCCGCTGGGCTTGTAGACACGTCACCCCGAACCCTGCCTCCGTGCTCACTTGGCCCCCTCTCTGTGTCTGTGTCTCTCCTTTTCTGTCTCTTGTATGGACACTCGTCACTGGACTGAGGGCCCCCTGTAACTCAGGGTGACCTCGTCAGGAGAGCTTTCCCTTTTATGTCTGCAAAGTCCCTCATTCCAGACAAGGTCATGTTCTAAGGTTCTGGGTAGACGAGTCTTTTGGGGGGGGTGGGGGGTTGCTGTTGAGCCCACCAGAATAACCAGAATTCAGTGTCATTGGTCTCCCTTGTAATCTTGCATATTTTGCTTCATGCATTTTGGGGGGGTCATTAGATTTACTTATTTGTTTGTTTAGTGGAGGGACTGGGGATTGAACCCAGGACCTTGTGCAGGCTAAGCATGCGATCTACCACTGAGCTATACCCTCCCCCCTACTTTCTGCATTTGAAATACTCTTCTGAGAATCTGTCCTCAGCCTTCGGGCTGCCAGGGGCCATGGCACAAAAGGTGAAGAAATTTGTTCTAAGCCACGTCCCTCCTTGGCGAAATAGGAGCAGGAGACCACCCGCTCCATTCCAAGCACGGCCAGGGATGGAGGGGGTCCCTCGCCCAGCTTACCGGCTCTCCCCAGCCCCTCCGCCTGCCCCCATGTCCACAGCCTCTGTGTCCTGGGAAACAGGCCACCCCTTCACACCCCAGCATCCTCTCTCGCCAAGGACGGCTTGGGCCAGCACCGCCCCCAGAGTTGGGAGAGAGAGGACACACATGGAGTGGCTGCGGCCATCGGCCATCGGCATGGCCATCGGCGCTGTATAGACTAGCTGGGCGAGAGGGGTCAGGGAGGTGCCTCGGAGGGAGCAGACCTGGGAGAGGGGCCAGGCAGCAGGGAGGGCTCTGCTGGGTTCAGAGAGGGGAGATGGGGGCACCGAAGGCAGGTCTCAGGGTGTGGGGTGGACATTTCAGGCAGCACTATAGGGTCCGTGGCTGGGACACTCTGTGGACCTTGGAGTTGGAATCAGGTGCCCCAAAGAGTGAGCCCCGGGAAGAACCTGGGAGCGAGAACCAGGCTTCAGGCCTGCCCCCTTTTCTGTTCTCCCATCCGTGTTTTGGGTCTAAGGATGAGTTACAACTTTGGCAGTAGACCTTCGTATGTGCCCCTCTGATGCACCTGCTTCTGGGTGTTCACCCCCACTGACAGTTGGGCACTGAAGCGAGAAACCTCAAACCAAGCGACTAAATCAGATTGCAGGTGTTGATCTGGCCGCCATGCCTGGCACACAGCGGGCAGAGGGCACAGCGGGCAGGGCCCTGGGCTGGCAGTCCGGACAGTCGTCCAGAGCAGGCCTGGCTCCTCCATGGCCTTGACAAGTCCCCAGGCCTTCATCCATGGAGGGAGGGGGCACCTGCCTGCACCCTTGTGGTGAGAACCCAAGCCGGGGCCCCCTGCAGACTCCTTTTGAGTGGCCCGCAGGAACGCACCTGAGAACCTCGGAGGGCAGACACAGGGAGCCCAGGGAAGCTGGCCCAGCGCCCTCCCTCCCCCATCAGGCAGGTCCAGAGCGCCTGTGCCCCCCCCACCTCCCGCCAGCCAGGGCGCGGGGACCTGGGCAGCAGGGCTGGGCCGGGTGCCTGGGTGTCCCTCCTTTGTGGAGCTGCTCAGGGTGGCTGCACATGGGAAGGACCTGTCCCTGGTGTGTCCTCACCCAGTGCCAGCCCGCAAGCCGCTCCTTGAGGCCCTGGGTGACTGTGGGGAGGGGGCAGGGGCTCTAATTGCCCACCTGCTGCTTGGAGGCTCCAGGCCCTGGGGGGCGGGCATCTGGGGAAGCCTCTCCTTAACTGGGCAGGTGGCTTCTCCTGGGGGCAAGGACGCCTGGGCTGCACAAGGTCCTTCCGAACGGGCAGGAGAGATGCCTCGCACCCCTCCTGCCCGATTTCCTGGGATGTTAGAGGCGGCTTCCCAGGCTGGTCTCTCCATCGAGTTGAATGAGAAATATCTCCAGGAGGGTTTCGCAGCCTCCTGGCCTCCGGGCTCGCCTGGGCGATGCCTCCCTGCCAGACGGAGGCTGCCCCCGCGTCCTGCACGCTCCGGCTGGGGCTGTGTGGGGGACAGGCCAGCGTGGGGACCAGCCCGGGGCCCAGTGTGGCTCCTGCCCTCCTGTGAAGTGATGTGGGGGCGGACGGCTTGAAGAGTGCTGACCACGGGGAGGGGTCCCTCTTCGGCAGAGCCGTCGGGGCTATGAGGGGGAAAGCCGTGTTGGAAGCAGTGCCTTCCCAGGCAGGACAGGATCTCACCAATGTCACCGGGCTGCCCAGCACTCGGGCCCTTCGGCCGGCCGTTCGCACTATGCGCAATGCAAACTTAGCACAATTCCCCTCAAAGACAGAGGAAGGGCCGCTGGGCATTAGCATGCACATCAGAGGAGGAATCCCCAGGTATTTAACGCGCTGTGATGTGCAAAGCCCTGCAGTTAAAGGCCCTTTGACTCACATCCTCGGCCCCCTGCCCCGCTCAGTGATAACCCACAAAGCCCCCGCAATTAGGAGAGACTCACCGTGGGTTTTTTTCCCTTTCGGTGTGAGGCAAGCTCCAACTTGCTTCTGGCTCTTCGCTTTGATCAGGGACGCTCCTTGACTAATTACTTGGCAGTAACGAGGGAGGAGAACTCAGGTTGTGAAAGCCTCTCCGAGCTTTTAGAATGAAGCTGCAAATTAAAAATGAGGTATTGGTAAACAGGACGCTAATTGGATTAATGTGGAAATAATGAATGCTGATAAAAATAGCGAAATAGACAATTGGAAGATGGAGGTCAACATCGTTCCGAGAACGCTGCCTGATCGTCATCTGGTCGATGTGAGTTTTGAAAGTCGCAGAATAACCGGAAGCGTCTACTCCTGACTGCGGAACGTGCGGGTTAAGTCAGGTGCCAGAACATGCTTTGAACCGAGAAAGCCCCAGCGTGGGCAGAGTGTGTGTGAACCGCGAGCAGTCCTGGCGGGCTGTGTTTTCAGAGTTTCGGGACTGTCTGGCCAGTCATTCTGAGTGGCCCACAGAACCTCACGTGGCACACTTGCTCTTTCCTGTCGTTAAACTTTGTCCTGTTTCTCTCCTCCCGGCAAATCCACTGTCGCCAGGTAGAAGGGACGGCGGCTGTGCGTCTGGGCAGGGACGCCGCGTCTGGGATGGACGGGGTGGGAGAGACGGCTTTGCCCGGCCTGGACCTTTCTGGGCCTTTTGAAATCTGTGCTATCCAATGGCATTGCGTTGACCCCAAAATCCATGGAGGTAGAAGGAGACAAAAGTCACGGCTAGGCGGCCGACTTTGGAATCAGCCGGTCCAGGTCTGCCGTGTGACCTTTCAAAGGCTGGCCCTGAGGTGAGGGGGAGATACCTTCCCCTTGAGACGATGTGGCCAGCTCAGCACGCGTGGCCCCAGTGAGGGCCACCCCGCGGCCCCACGTCTGGGCGTCTCGGACCTGGGCCTTGGGGGTTGTAAAAAGTTGGTGTGGCCGCCCTACCTTGTGGTCCAAACTAGCCCTGCGCCGCTGATATTTCAGAATTCAGATTAATTTTTGTTTTATTTTAGAAAAATACCATAGGACTTGGATTCTCTGTTATAACACCCCCGAGGGGTCGGATGGGAGTCCCCCACAATCAAGCTCACCCAGTCTCTGCAATGACACAGAAGTATTTACCCTAAAAGGCAACAGGGACCAGGAGGCACCTTGCGTCTGCCCAGAGGTGTCGGCCCCGGACGTACAGAAAGGCTTTTGGTTTTCCGAGCTTTTTGGATTTCTAAACACAGAAAAGGGACGTGGGGCAGAGCGAAGCAGTCTTTCTGGGGACTTGACTCTTGCGTTTATCCGTTGATCACTTGGTAACCTGCAGTTCGGGGGGCTTGGAGGCCACAGCCTTGCCCCTCAGTACAGTCAGCTAGAAGCCCAGACTCCTGCTCCTCAGAGACCAGGAGCTTGGGAAGCAGGGTGCGGACGCAGCCGACGCCTGGGGCGCGCTGAGGGCCCCGGGAGCGCACGGTGGCCCATAGCAGCCTTTGTTCACGGCCAAGGGCGGGACGGGTCTTGAGCCCAGGCAGGATGGGCTGTGCCCTGCGATGAGCTCACAGGACCTCCTGCAGCTTTGGAGCCCCGGCCCCTCCGGGTTCATCCGGCAGCACTCGGAAACTAACGCCGCAGAGTTGGGGGCTGGGGCAGGGGGCTGTCGGACGCTCCTGGAGTCTCCCAGGGTGGTTCCGTCCGGACGAGGAAGCCCGTCCCAGGAAGCGCAGGAGGTGCCTTGCCGGGATGTGTCTGAAAGGGGTGGGTTCGTCGGGCGCTTGTTTTCTAATGGCTTTTAGGCTCAGGTGTGCTGTGTGCCAGCTGTATGACATCGAATTCATCCCTTCGTCTCTGTGCCCCGGTTTCCTCCCCTGTGAGATGGGGACAGTAGTTCTCCCCAGGGTTGACGGGATGCT